>NW_027117443.1:0-1430173 GCF_038381095.1 Phyllosticta capitalensis | reverse complement strand
TTTACTCCTAGAAGTAGAGTTCGGGTATGAATGAAGTCGAATCGCTCCCCATAGACCCATACCTCGTTGGCGTCGTCGACAATAAATTGGCAGTTTGTCGGAACGTTGTGGGGTTGGATTGGAGAGAGATCTGTTCCCAAGACTTGTACGCCAGGGTGGGCATCGGCGAAATCGATACACCAGGCTACGCTCTAAAATCAGTCTTTTACCAAAGACAGTAACAGAACTCGCAAGAACTCTTCTTTCAAAGGAACAAAAGGAAATTTTGGACAACACGGGAAATTGAAAAGTGGACGCACCTCCAGTCCCACAGCCAACATCAAGTGCCTCATTCAAGGATTCATGCTCTATAGGGGCAACATAAAGGTGGCCATTGAGAGCAATCTCCCAAACTTTGTGCTGCAAGTCTTTACAGGGGTCAGCGGCCAAGAAGAAGGAGAGCATCATTCCTTTACTCACTCAGGCGTTCTACTTCCGCATCGTCATTCGGCAAAGAATAGCCTGATCTGGGTCAATTAACAACCTGAACCCGGACGCAGAAGACTCACGGCCATCCTCGACTCCATGGTATCGTCGGCCGTGCTCGTAGCGGTAATTGGTTACACTAGAGGCCAAAGAAGTGGTCGTTCTGTCAGAGTTCTTAGAATGTCGGCGGATAAAGTAACACAGGATCGGCAGAGTGCTTACGAGTCTGCAGCTTCTCCAAAGGTCGAGTCGCTGTCAGTGGAGGACTGTAGGACAATACGCAGGTCAGCGCCATTCCACCGCGCTTGCGCAGACACGGCCGTTGCACTGAACTCAAAAGGAAATACATAGCGCGCGTCTCACATCAACCAGAAGCTCCTCTCCGACGATGCTGTCGGCGGGGGCCGCAGCTGCAGCAATATTAGGCTGACGATGGTCTTCGATCATGATTCGGGTTCTGGGCTGGATGAAAATTGCAGAAAAGTGGTTGACGGCGGCGATGGATAAGGGATTGATGGTTTGAACTCGGGCTTGATGGGCCTACGCAGTGTTGAATTGATGATGTAAAGACGATGCCCGTTTCTCCAGATTTCGAATCCTCGCCGCAGCTACGGCCTATAGCGGGCACCCAAGAGCCGGGCGCGCCCAGTGCTTACAAGAAGCACTATCAAACGCTCTGCCGCCATCAGCCGCTTTCAGAAGGTGAGTAAGAAGATCGACGCAGAAACGGGCGCTGCCACACGTCTGCGGCTGAGTCTAACCAGGTGCCAGGTCAGCTTTCAGCACGCTGGGCATGCCCCGGAGATAGCATCAGCCGAAGCTGGAGTCGACCTCGCCCTCGGGGGCAAGTCGAGAGGGGCCCCGAAAGACATGTCGCCCGTGCACGTGATCGACTTCTACGCTAAGCCAAACCGGGACAGACAAACACACGGCCCGAATCGCGTCTGCTCGTACTCAAGTGCGACCTCCTCAGCTCCGGCTCACGACGTCCGGCTGTCTGTTCCCTCTGCTCTTTATACCGTTCGCACAGGCTGAATTTCTTTTGATCTTCAGTGAGCCACGTGCTGGTTGCCTTGTGCTCGCCTGCTCGCGCCGTTGTTTTGTTGACACTTGAAGCCCCGAGCTATCATCGAGCATCCTTCTCGGCAGTCTTCCTCAACGGCTTCACGGCGCCGGCAATTAACAAGCACACAGCCGTGGCTTCAGATTCCCCAGGAAGGACATCAAGGTGCTTCCAGCGCGAACGGTCCAATGATGGCGAGAGTTGTTTCCCAGAGATGGTCGACCAAGACTTGCTCGCTCACCCAAGAAGCTACCAAGGCGCCAGTCAACTGGCCTCGTCCTCGCCGACCGCCTCGTACGCAAATCAGCCCAAAACAAGAGACATCCAGATCACAAGATGGTATGGATAGGTCCAGGCTAAGCAGATCTGTGATGTCTACGTAAACGGCCGTGGGTGTGATTTGTCTTTTCGTCTGTGCCTCCTGGGTGCTTAGACCTCAAACTGGCCCTTCGCAACCAGCTCATCATCGGTGATGCTGCAGCGTTGCTCCTCTTTCGACCCTGTGACAGCCTTCTTGCAGTAGCGTACGGCTGAGCCAGAGGAACTTGAAAGCTAATGCGATGCGATTTCCACGATGGAACACGAGAGTACCCAAATGAAGAGCAAGGAAAAGTACAAGACGAAGGGAGTTTAGTCGGTCGAATTACTTCAAGATTTTAGCATGGAACGCTGATCCGAGTCTTAAACCAGCATCGCATTTGCGATGTCGCGAATGACGTGCAAAACACCCGCCGACTTCGTCGTGGCCACGAAAACTGCCTCTTTCCCCAGTCAACAACAGCCGTGCAACGCCGCAAAGAGCCGATCGACTGCCTGACCGGTCCATTCGCGTGGGTGTCCACGCGGTCTCCAACTCAGTTCAGTTAAGAGGTTCCGCTCAAAAAGCCTCCAAAAGCTTGCACTGTGTCGATCTGCCGCCACACCCTGGACCCAAAGTTCAAAGACGCACCAAGCAGACTTCAATTTCGTTGATTGAAACGAGTCTCATCCTGGCGATGGTACAGATGGCGATGCGGACGCGACTGTGGTCTTGATTGCCCACAAGTAACTTCTTTTGCACGATTGTCCGCTGGTTCAAAGGAAAAATATCCCCTTCCGTTGCACGGCTTCATGTGCATATACACAGAATCCTTGTCCTGTAGGGAAAGGTCAACTACTACAGACCCACAGTTATCTCACTCTTGGGACTGTGGGGCAGTAGCCCCCATTGTAGCGTTCAGTTGCTGGCATCCACTTGTGGTCCTAGCCCAATCTTGCCCTTTGTGTAGCCAGACATTTACACTGGCCACCCCTCGCGCACGCGCTGTCTTCTGACTGGGGATTCTTGATCTCTCCTACGCCACCTGCTGCGACTCATCCGAGGCATAGTTGAAGTCATGAAGAAGTCGCAGTAGTCAACATTCATCCCACTTGACAACTCGACATTTCTACGGCTTCAACATGGCTGAATCCGTTCCAAGCTCCGTTCTTGGCCTCGCCATCTTTGTCAATGTCCTGGGCGGGCTAGCTATCATCATCGGTCTGATCTTTACTCTGATACTATGGATTCGGGGAGAAAGATCTAGCCGTAAGTTGAAATCCCATTTCTTTTCTCGCATTCCCAAAACTAACCAATTTTGCAGACATCATGTTGCTGAGCGCGACTTGCGTGTTGAGCTCCATTGTGAATTTCATTCGTCATCTTGACTACACATTGAACTGGAGATCCATCATGATAGAACGCTGGCGGGAATCTCACCAGCCTGGAAGGCTTGCGCTCGACCTGATCGGAACGACAGCTTGCGGATGGCGCTTGGCCGTCGACTATCTTCGTATGTGATCTCACAGATGGTTGCGACAAAAAGTCTGACAAGGCTCTAGGATTATACTTTTACGACGTAGAATCTTTGATCGTTGCGTCTTGGTCAGTGGGCTTCTTCATTCCTGAAATTCATTGGACTAATGATACCCAGGGCCGCTGCCTTGCTCATCGACTCGTACAACCTTAAAATCAAAACGGAGACAAAGGAGACCTTTTTCATCGCAAGTCGGATGTGTGCGCCGATACTTCCAGCCATAGTGGTCGCGATATATTGCAGCTCCGCTGTTGAGAACAATCTGCCAGCCTACTTGGTACTGACCAATATCATACGTATGTTTTAATCACTTCGTCACAGGTACACTGCTGACGCAGAATCTCAGGCGTCATCAGTCTGGCCCTCGGATCCGCCATGGTACTGGCTGTGCTTTACAAGTACCTTACAATCACCCGTGGATTCGGCAACTCAAAGGCATCGCCGCCCACGCAGCAGACGCCGAGATCAAGCGTGGCATCGAGAAAGCGTAAAAGCTTGATGCATGCTGGTTTGTCGCTTGCAATTCGCTTTGCAATGATTATGATGATTTTGCTGTATGTTTTTACCCGCACGTGCTTCTGCTTCGCTTTCTGACAGAATCCAGAATCTTTGAGGCCTCTGTCATTGCGATGCAGATGGTTGGTTACTACCACACTCTGCGCACTGGAGGCCTCTCTGCGGGACCAGATCTCACAGCCCACACGGCGCAAATCGAACTTGGAGTCGGCATCCCGGGGCTAATGCCTAGCATCCTTCTCGCCTTCGTTTTTGGTACGACGACAACTTTCCGAGACCAATATGGACGCATGATTCGAGAATGCTTCGCTCGTCACTATACCAAGAAAGAAACCGATGACGATGTGGAGTGCATCGTAATGGAGCCACCGGAGCCAACCGAAGCGATGCAGTCGCAATGCTCTAAGACTATAGCCAACCTCAAAGGACTACCTGAGCTGGATTTCCCGAAACCGACGGAAGCAATGCAGTCGCAGTGCTCCAAAACCATCGCCTTCCTCAGGGACTCACAAATTGAGCCCCCGAAACCCACTGAAGCAATGCAAACGCAGTGCACGAAGACAATCGCATTCCTCAGAGGCGAGCAGCCGCCGATCGAACCTCCAAAGCCAACCGAAGCCATGCAGTCTCAGTGCTCGAAGACGATAGCGTTCCTCAGAGGAGAACCAGAACCCAGGATTGAGCCTCCAAAACCTACCGAAGCAATGAAAACGCAATGCTCCAAGACAATTGCGTTCCTTAGAGGCGAACCAGAACCCAAGATTGAACCCCCAAAACCGACCGAGGCGATGCAAACCCAGTGCTCAAAGACAATTGCGTTCCTCAGAGGAGAACCAGAGCCCAAGATTCAACCTCCCAAGCCGACCGAAGCCATGCAGACGCAGTGTTCAAAGACTATAGCGTTTCTCAGGGGCGAACCAGAACCCAAGATTGAGCCGCCGAAACCAACGGAGGCAATGCAGCAGCAGTGCTCGAAGACTATCGCGTTTCTCAAAGGCGAAGAGACTGCTACACAGACAACAAAGCCTACCGAAGCGAAGGCCGACTTCTTGAAGACCAGCGAACGCCCAGTTACCGCCGTCCGGTTGAGCAAGGTCAGCCCAGTAGTGATAGACGTTCCACCTAACGCCAGGAGAAGCTCAGAGAGACGAAGCTCGCGCGTCGTCAGCTTCAGTGAGCCATCCCCTGAGTCACCGCGGCTGTCGACCCACCTGTCCGGCTGCAAAGGTCACGATTGTCAAAGCGGGCTCTGCGAAGAGAGCAGAAATTCGCAGCAGCTGCGCAGAGACACGCTTGCACACATTGAAAACTGTATGTCCAAGTCTCCGACATCCCCGCCGCCGGGTTTCCCTCCCAGGACTACATCTCTGGCTTCCGAACGCTCCTGGGGCTCCACGCACGTCCACAGAGGCCCGCCCGAGCACATTTACACACAATACCGGGGAGCACCTGTAAGCCCTGGCCCGTTGACTCCAGCGTCATACCGCACCTTTGCGTCCGACGAGAGAACTCTCACCTCTTCATCGCCCGCCACCGACAAATTCTCGCCCTTCGACAACACACCGCAGACGCCCTCAGGACCAAGACCAGCTTACACAGTCAATCGCCCCACCTCGATGCACTGGAGCAGTAAAGCGTTGGTCGACCGACCGCAGGACTCGCCCTCGCTCTCGCCGAGACAGCTGCAGCAGCAGCAACAACAACAGCAACAGCAACAGCAGCCCCAACCGCGTCCCCGGTCCCGGCCGCAGAGCACCACGAACCCGTTCCTGGCGCCCTTCATGCAAATCTCGGCTGGCAGTGGCCATGAGCGACGTCCCTCGATGCCTGCGCAAGTGCCCTCGCTTGCGCCTCCACAACCAGCCGTTAATCCAGCCGGGACGAGGTCGTCGTGGCATGAGAGGCGCTCGACGGAGCCGGCGCCCTCGTGGCCGCTGCGCGACGACATGCTGGCTGGGGACTTTGGCGTGCCACGTTCGCGCCAGTCGTGATGGACTACTCTTCATTTGGCACATGGAGCATGCTCACCATTTTCAATCTTTCCGCTCGACCTGCCGAGTCGCGGCTTGTTGTTCCATCAAACATCCCCTCCCATATTTTCGACGACAAAATTAATGTACAATCACTCTCTCAAAATTCTCTCACTGTCATCATATACCCTTCCAACCTAGAGTACGTAGAATGCGTAGGTAAAAGTCGTTTGTGAAAAAAAGGAGTTTTTTTTCAGAAATTAGCAAGTCTTTTGGGTCCTGATCATGCTTGTGATGCTAGGTTGTGCTGAATGTGTGCTTTGAGCCAGACATGAGATGAAGTGTGGTGCATTTGACAAGCGATGTTCATAGTCCTCGTGCGCCGCATGCGAGTGAGAAAGTAATGATGGCACATGGAGACAGCTGCTCCATGCTACTGTCCCTTCGAGGAGCTCTGATCTGATGATTCCCTGGCTATTTCAAAGTACATGTAGTCTTATGAAGAGGCACTTGTACACAAGGCCCCGGATATCAAGGGAGAATCGACATGTAAATTGTTGGTGACTTGGTTTCATTGAAATCGGGGTTTTGGGAAATATGAAGGCCGTTACAATCTGCACCTGTCGTCTACTGTATTCCGTCTGCAATCTATGCGCCCTCTACTTCAAAAACTCCTTGATGTCGTCCCTGACAACAGCCAACAGCATGCCATCATAACTCTTCTCACTCACCATCTGCATCACAGTTGAGTCCACTCTCTCGTCACCGTCCAGCTTCTCCACCAGCAAACGGCTGCCCTGAATAAGGCTATCGCTTTGAGCAGCCTCATCATCGGCCAAAAGGCCCCTCCTCACGACATTGTCAACCACAACCAAGGCGCCGCCTCTGCTCATCTTGACGGAAAGATCAAAGTAGTTCCAATTGTTCTCCTTGTCCGCGTCGATGAAGCACATGTCCCACGCCTCCCGGTCACCACGGCGTACCTCTTCGACAAGTCGCGGCAGCACATCAAGCCCAGAACCAATCACAATCTCGACACGGTTGCCCACGGCTGCGGCATCGACGTTCTGCCGGGACACGGCCGCGTGATGCGGGTCTAGCTCAACAGTTGTGATGCGGACATAAGGGTTTGCGTGTGCCAGCCAAATGGTGCTGTAGCCACCCAGTGTACCGACTTCGAGGATGTGGCGTGCGCGCAGCAGTCGTGCTTGTAGCATGAGGAATTTCCCTTGGATAGCGGAGACGGCAATGCTTGGGAGCGACGCGGCGGCCGAAGCTGAAAGCGCGTTCGAGAGGGCGTCATTGAGCGTCGATGGCTGCTTGTGGAGGTGGGATGTTGTGTATGCGTCGACGGCGGCCCATTGAGGGTTAGGCTGATAGACGGGAGGAGACATGGTGATATTTGGTGGAAGAATTGAGCCAGGTCTCAGAATTGCAGAGTTGGTTTGGACGCAGAAAGAAGTCTGCTGGATCAGTACTTGGTCTTATACATGTGTTTGGTAGGCAACGATGGCCTCATTCGTCATAGCAAGGCAGGCAGCACGAGAGGCATTTGCCGACCGAAGTCGGAACTGCGGCTTATCCCACTTCTAGCGACGACCTCGGTGATTGTAAAACGGATTTCTCACTCTGGAGCGATAAGACCGAATAGACCGACGAGGCCGAGGACACGGCGAAGGGTGAAGCTTTTGGGCTGATGAGGAGGATTCAGTCGCGATGCAGCATACGATGCAATGGGCGTGCTGCTGTGGGCGGAGGTATGGGCGGGCCCGGATTCAGATTGGCTCGTGGGCTTTGAGTGCTCAGCGAGATGATTGATGACGGCAGAAGGAAGCGACGGGAAGCTGGTTGCGACAGGTGTCAGCGTAGAAGAGAGTGTCTTGTCTTGGAATAAACAAGAGAGCACCTGGGGAGAGGCAGCTGTCGGAAAAACGATTGTTGCGGGCTTTGGGCGGTGTCTTGGCATGATTTCCGCCCTCCAAGGCCTTACTGAGGCCGACCAGCGCCTACCAGGTACCTCCACACGTCGTCAAGCCGCCCACACTCCAGTCTTGTCCCTTCTCCTCCACCTGCAACGAGATACCCCCGCCATCCTGCGCCAGAGTACCTTGATCACTCTTCTCCGACCGACGCCCTGATCTCGTCTCCCTGACCTACCTCGCGCCCCCACGTGCCCCTCTCGCCTCTCCGTCCCTCGACCTGAACGTCATTTCTTCCCAATCCGGGGCCTGGATACTTGCAGCCCCGCGCCACTCCATCTCAAAGACCTTCGCATCCCCCAGAGATACACATTAGATCCGCAGCCATGGACACCAACATGGAGGACGTGGGCAAGCTGCCCGAGCCGAGTCAGTTGTCCTCGATCAAGACCGAGCCCTTGGTCGTCCCGACGCTAGACGGCTGGATTGAGAACTTGATGGCCTGCAAGCAGCTGAAGGAGGAAGATGTACAGAGGCTCTGCGAAAAGGTAGGCACCTTGAGCCGCTGTTGTTGACGGAGCTTGTGGGCAAGAGCTGACGAGCGGCGATCCAGGCCCGGGAGGTGCTTCAAGACGAGTCCAACGTGCAGCCTGTGGTATGTGCTCAATTTGCTTCATTCGGCCACGGCCGCCGCTCACTGGTCTTTAGAAATGTCCCGTCACGGTTTGTGGTGACATTCACGGCCAGTTCCATGACTTGATGGAGCTCTTCAAGATTGGCGGACCAAACCCTGACACCAACTACCTCTTCATGGGTAAGCCGTCATCTGTCCTCTGCATCCGGTCGCACACTGACCTGCGCAGGTGACTATGTCGACCGTGGCTACTTTTCCGTCGAGACTGTGACCCTCCTTGTTGCCCTGAAGATTCGCTACCCTCAACGCATTACCATCCTGCGCGGCAACCACGAATCGCGCCAGATCACCCAAGTCTACGGCTTCTACGACGAGTGCCTGCGCAAATACGGCAACGCCAACGTCTGGAAGTACTTCACCGACCTTTTCGACTACCTTCCCCTTACCGCCCTCATCGACGGCCAGATCTTCTGTCTCCACGGCGGTCTCTCCCCCAGCATTGACACTCTTGACAACATTCGCGCTTTGGACAGGATACAGGAGGTGCCCCACGAGGGTCCCATGTGCGATCTGCTCTGGTCGGACCCCGACGACAGGTGCGGATGGGGAATTTCCCCCAGAGGTGCTGGTTACACTTTTGGCCAAGACATTTCCGAGGCGTTCAACCACAACAACGGCTTGAACCTGGTCGCGCGCGCACATCAGCTGGTCATGGAGGGTTACAACTGGTCTCAGGACCGCAACGTGGTGACCATCTTCTCTGGTACGAAGGATCCACTTTACCTTTAGGCGACGAACATTTGCTAACTCGTGCGAACAGCGCCCAACTACTGTTACAGGTGTGGTAACCAGGCCGCCATAATGGAGATTGACGAGCATCTGAAGTACACTTTGTAAGTACCAGCGGCGGACGAAATGCGCAACTTGAGCTGACAACTCCGAAGCCTTCAGTTCGACCCATGCCCGAGGGCCGGCGAGCCCATGGTCTCTCGCAGGACACCGGACTACTTCCTTTAAGCGCCTTGTACCCGAAAGAATATGGGGGTGCGAAAAAGATCTAAAAGGGAGGGCCAGGCGGGCCAGGCGGGCGTTCAGGAGCAGCGCATCCATGTCTGTCACGACTATATTCACACTCTTCCTTTTTTGCTCAGAGAGACCTGGGATCAGTGGAAGAAGAGACATTTGAAGAGCGTTTCTTCTGCTGCGTTTTTGGGGACCCGACCGCCTCTTCTTGCTGCGTGTTTTTGTTGTTTTTAATTTTTGGCATGGCAACCCCTGGACTACTACAAACGACGACACACCATCATCATCCCCGGACAATGGCAAATGGTAAATGCACGACAGCACGACCTAGGAGCATGAGTACGCATATCGCGCGGGTGGTGTGATTGCCAAACGACCAAAACCAACCCGACAACCCCCCTACTACTACTCTTACCCTTTTTTTGAAAACCTTTTCTTTCTTCACCCCTTTCCAACAACCAAACAACAATGACCAATGGCAGCAGCGAGAGCGAGCGGGTAGCGTGGACGTGTGTGTGTAGCTAGCGACCAGCGTACGATACGATAGAGCGGTTAATGCGAGATGCCTTTTTGCGCCGATCATTGCCTTTGCTGAGTGGCTGCTGTGGGGGTGGTTTGGTTCGTCCGTTCGTCCCTTTTCGAGTCGATTTGCGAGAATCGGCAAAAGAAAGCAACGTGGACTCGAGTCGAAAAGCACGCGGTCGCCCACGTGGGCGCAATGATGCCGTCGTCGATCTGCCTTCCTTCTCCATCGCTCGCGTTTCGCCGCACACTTGTGGCTTTTACTCCTAGTCGAGACCATGTGCTGGGTGGTGTGGCGTAGAAATATGGCTCCAAATATGGCTCCTACCTACCTACGAGACGAATGTCCGCACGCTCTCTCTTGAATGGGTACGGACGTCTTCCCAAAAGCAGTCTTGTCGAGATTCTGTCACGTCTGGTCTGATGTACCCAGGAACGCGGACATGCTTCGTTATGTAGCATCCATCCATCCTCCTTTTACTTTTGGCCTCTAGCCATGTACAGTAGCAGTAGTATGCGATACGATTTGTCCTAGCGGCGGCCATCGTGTCCACGTAAAAGAAAAAAAAAAAAAAAAGCACGCAATGCTCATGTGGTCGGTCTACTTGCACCTATGTACCTGGCGCTTGCTCGATTGCGCGAGAGAGGGCTGAGGCAAAGACGCGAGTTTTGCTCTAAAAATTTTTCAAATCTTCATTAACCATGTGACCCTGCGAGGACGGATCAGTGCGGGCTTCCAAGTCGATTTTCCCTCGTTCGCCATTCTTTTGCGTGCTGCCGCGTCTCCTGTGCGCGGTGCCAGACAACAGTTCGGTGGCCAAGACAGTGTTCTCGCGGCGTAGAAGGGGAGGCAAGCCGGCTGGGAAGCTCTTGGAAAACCCCTTGAGGCATCGAAAGGATGAGGTCGTGGACGAAGATGGGGCGAGGAGGAATGGTAAAAAGAGGCGAAAGCAAGACAGGCTCACAACCCCAGTGGCATGGCGAGATGAGAAGCGAAGGCTGTGTGAGATGATGGTGGGAGAAAGGGGCCCCAGAGTTCTCTCTGTGGAAAGCATCCAACGGTGGCATCAATGACGAAGAATCTGTCAATCATGTCATCTACCAAAAGTAGCACCTGCTATGTCCATGCCGCGAGCGCCTCGCCGCCCGGCTATTTTATTGTTGCTGTATTTGCTCCATATCGATTACTGATGTCGGCTTTTGGAGGATAAGGTAGGTAAGTAACAATAGGTGGTTTGGATACATGGATATGTGCACCTTCCAGTCCAATAATCGTCCATTGGCGGACGGATGGAATCCTCGAACCATGCCCATATCCCATTTATCCTCCTATCTTTTTTTTCGTGCTTCTGTACATGTGTGTGCATCCATCCATAAATCCATCTTCCCTCCGTCCGTCCTTCCTTCCTCAACCGTCCAGTCCGTCGAGCCGTCGGTCCGTCGGTCCGCCAGCTGGACCTTCCTTTTCGGCCGCTCATCCTTCCAGTCCTGCCACCCATATCGAAGAGGAAGGAGCAGGAGAGCCAGACCCTTCATTCCTTCCTTGTTTGCTCGACAGAAAGAAAAAGCAGAAGCGACATTTCCAGCCCAATCAATCAATCAATCAATCAAATCAAATCAATCAGCAGACCCGACTATTCGATGTCATCCGTAGGTGCTCCTCCATACCGTACCTAAAACATGCACGCGCCCTGCAAATGTGATTGATGAATGCCAACCGAATGAACAAGGAACCTGGGACAAAAGGTTTAGGGGTACTAATGCCTCGATGCACATTTTGCTTGCCTGCTCGCAAAGCTTTCCAGAGACAAGAAAAAACAACAGTTGTAAAAAGAATAACACACGAGATGGAGACAGGGGATCATCGAACAGAGAAGCAGTAAAAAGACAAGGCACCATGATTGACTCCAAAAGTTTGAGAAAAAAAAAGGGACCTTTGAAATTGGAAAAGGGAAAAAGCACAGACAAAAACAAGGCTGGCTGGCTGGTATCTCAATCTTATTCGTATCATGATGGTTCCTCGTCAGCAACGTGTTGGAGGATGAGCAAGATCCGGGCGCGTAGGTGGTTTGGTTGAAAGAGTCTCTCGTCAAGTATTCCAACCGGGCCGCCATCGTCCGATTCAATCCATCCTCCCGTTACGCTGCTCGTCTCTTTGTCCAAGGAAAAAAGACTTTCAAGAAAAATGTCCCGCGAGAGGACCAAATGCATGCATGCAACTGACTGACTGGCTGCCGTGATGAATGTCGCATCGATCGTAAAGCATCTCTAAAACTTTGCCATACGTCCGTGAATGTGTGCCGCATTTGCCGCAATGCTGCTGCTGGCGGCTGCGTGCCTGCGGTCTCTGCTCTTGTAAAACTTTTTTAGATTTTTTCGTGTGTGTGTCGGGCCTCTAATGCTGTGTGAGTTTTGATCCTCTCTTTTCCCTTTTTTGTGCAATCAATCAAGTCGTTTTTCCTGCCCTTGTAACGACCATGGTAAATGCCACACCCTTTCGCCAATGCTTTGATCTCCTCAAAATTTTTTGTCTCGCCTTCTGGCTTTTCTTTCTCCATTCCACATGCTCCAAGGGTCCATCACGGCGCTTGTTCTTTATCGCCTCAATGCGCCTTCAAGCTGCCGCCTGTCGAAACTTGCTTCCTCTCACCTACAGCCTTGGCTGGAGATCACCCACGGCGCGAAGGGACCTGCGCGGTGCGAGCACCGTCCTAACTTCCATGACTACCGGCTTCTGGTCAAGTGCTGAATCTGTGTCGATCCAAGGTCTTTGTGCAGGCACGCACAAAATGTCCACAAGCATCTAAGCTTCACTTGCTCCAACAATGCGGCATATTCAATCCAGATAACTGCCGACAGTATGATTCCAGCATTTGCCAGGCATTTGATCGTGGGATGGAAGTCATAGTGGGATGACTAATGACTTCCAACCCAAAAAGACTTAGCCGCCTTTTCGCTCGGCCTCGTTCGCGGGAGGAGGTTCTCCACCAGACTTGCTGGCATTCGACTTGGCACGCTTGCGTCCTCCCTTCTTGCCGCCACCGCTCTTTTGCCAGCCCGAGGCATTTCCTCCCGAGTTACCTTTGTGGGCGCCTTTGCCGTTCACTGCGGGGCTGTCCTTCTTGGACTGATGCGCGTGCTTGGACAGCTGTGGAACCGGAGGACTATAGCGGGGATGTGGGGGAACGGTTTCCGCATTCGCGGCGATGTATTCGCCGCCAGCTCCTACACCGTTCGTGGCTGTCGAAGTCACTGTCCGGCTGGTTGCTGGTGAAGGCGTCCGCGTTTCTTGGACTGGCGAAAGCATTGGAAGAGCCGATGAGTGGACGACGTGGGGAGCAAGCGTGAATGGATCCATCGGCGTGACACCGTTTGTATGCTTGACACGCCAAGGGGGGATTGGCTGACCTTTGGGTGACACGCTTCCAGGGGAGTGGTACTCGCCGTCTCCATTCGTTGCTGGCGCCGTTGACACTGCAGGACCTGCAGATGTGTAGCCCCCCATCACGCCGTGAGAGCTGTTGCCAGACAGATCACCATTCGGCGCGTCTTTCTCGCGAGAGAGATGGCGTTTCATAACTTCGTTTGCGTAGAGTTGAAACTGTTGTTCTTGAATCGGCATCTCCATTGGGAACGGCTCATCTGGACGCTGAGCAACTCCATTCGACGAGATTGAATCTCTGTCGGTGAATGCACTTGAATCCATGCTATCAGCAGGATTCCTGTTTTCCTTCGATGCACGGTAGGAGCCGTTGACAATTACAGGCCCGGAATCAGCAGGAGGCGGCTGCGCTGTTGCGGACCTGTCGACTTGAGGTAGCGGGCCGGATGTCGCTGTTGTACCGCGAAGACCCGTCGACGTGCTTCTGGCGTGATTTCTCTCGCGAGGGGGAGAAGGTGAGCGGGACACTTGCAAAGAATTTGATGGCCGCTGGGCCTCGGAATCCTGGGACATCCTTTTTCGACGCTGAGCCAATTCCTGGAATGTCGGGATCTGAGAGACCGAATAGTCATGAAGCGGGTGTGAGCGGAATTGGGGGGATTCGCTCATGAAGTAGCCAAGATATTCCTTTGGAGAGCCGTTCTGCGCAGGTTCACGAACGACACCTAGGCCCTGAGCCTGGGCTGGAACGTCCACAGGTTGGGGCCGAGGATGCTGATGATCTTGAGAGGACCGCGCGAGCGGATACGCCATGATGTGAGGAGGGTATCCTGGAATCGGAGGGTAGTTAGGTATTAAGAAACCACCATTTTGGTCCGGTCTCGCCGGCTGCGAATGAGATCGAACAGCACTGTTCGCAGAGCTCTCCTCGACAGATGCGCGATGTACCCCGCGCCGCACATTCGGAACGCTCAGCGGAAGCGAAGGCGAGGACGGATTTGTCCTGACACCCTCCTGAGAGTTCATCTGAGCCATTTGCTGCGAATGGTCGTAGGGAGGATATGCGTAAATGTATCCAGGAGGCATGATGGGCGCTGTTGCGGGTGGATCGTTCGGGTCCCGCGTCGTTGCGTGCATCGTTGCGTACTGGGGTCGTGGTGGAGATCCGTGGCTTGAACCATTCCTGGCTTGAGCCTGCGCTTGCGCCATGACATGCGCGTGTGCCGCTCGAGCTTGGGCTTGCGCAAAGAGCTGCGCCTTCAAGGTGTGCTGCTGCATTTCCAGCATTTGGTACTGCTTGTAGAGCTGCTCGTGTAAAGACGCCCCCGTGGTTGCAGCAAAATAATCCGGCGCAGCTCCAGTCAGCGGAGGGCTGAGAAAAGGTAGACCGTTGGTGTAGGATGGTGCTCCTGACGCTCTTCGGTCTCCCTGGCCATTTCTTTGGCTGTAATGATGCCTTCCACCACGTCCACCGCCCCCGTTGCGTCCCGGTCGCCGAGACGGGGACGTGCTGTGGGTCAAGGTAGGTTTGGGCGCTGGTGGAGGCTTCTGAAATATTGTCCTCTCCTCTTTCGGATACACGTATTGCTCGCATGCCTTGTCAAGCTGGCCACCGTCTGCAAGGTAATCAAACGCCTGGCGAATTTCCAAATGGATGCCGCGAAATGCGTAGTCGTCAGCCGAGTTTCCAAGGTTCCTGGAGGTGTTGAACGGCTCCTCGACACATAATCGGTAGCGACCCTCTTTTGATCCACCATTGAGCTCCCAGCCTTTTTCTTTTCTTGTCAACACCCTCCCTTGCCGGACGGAGATGACATCCTCCTCGTACTCAAACTCGTGTCCATACAGGCGAAAAAAGTGAAACAAAAGCTGACCCAAGGATTCCTTGTTGGCATTCCCGAAGCCGCGGACTTGCTCCAGATCATCAAAGAATCCAGACTCCTCGCCAGTCTCTGTCGGGTGTTTCTCGAAAGGCATCATGTGGAGCGAGGGTAGGATCGGAGGATCTCTTGTTTGAAGGAAATTCAACACGGTACAAATCCAGGTGTATGAGCTGAGGGTTCCACCCAGGGCTGCGCAAAGGTAAGCACGAGGTAACGGAGCGCGTTTTGTAAGACATACCAGCATCGTTCAATATTCGCCGCTTGGTCCAATGCTTGATGATCATTGTGAGCGGGCGGACGCGCTCGTCGATCTGGACGTAGGTCTTGATCATACGGGTGTTCTCCAGCGCAAGAGTATTGTTGACATTCATGTCACAGGCCAGCTCGAGCTCTGGATCCCACACCTTTACGATCGGAACCTTTGCAGATGCAACGCAAACCACCTTGCTCATACCGTCTGAGCCATGATTAGCAGGTCTGATTGCGTCATAGGACCATTCCCAACCTACGTTTTGCAAGCGCCTCTGCCAGCATATGTACACTCTCCAGTTTCCGCATGGGAGTTTGAATGCATATGTCAACTGTGCACAATGGTCAGCCGATGTTTCAGTCACTGCCTGGAATACGTACCGTCAGACTCAGTGGTACACAGCAGGTTGCCAGAGGAGCCGAAGACGTGGACCTTGAACTCATTCCCTGGCCACTCGCTGTGAAGAATACGGCTGAGCTTTTCTACAAGCCTACGCCGCCTATCCTGGCTTTCGCCAGACGGCAATAATCGGTCGTACAATTCCCTCATGTCGCCACTGAGCTTCTCATCCTCTTCAGGATTGAGGCAGGCCTTGGGTGGCACCGCAGCCTTCTCAAGCATGTCGGAGTTTTCGTACGGTATGCGGCGCCGCCCAAAGGCGATTCCAGTCTCGTACTTGCACTTGTATGGTTGTTTTCGCAACGATGGAAGGGGCCCGTTGGCCTCGCTCGAGACGGATCGGGGCGAGTGGTTTCCCAAGACACCATTTGGCGAAGGACTTCTCGAGCGAAACGTGAGGTCGCGCGCATGTTGGTGTGGGGTCGATGGGACGGAGTTTGAATGGTGCGAGGTCATTGGCGGGCGAGGGGGAAGGGTCGACTTGACCCCCTCGACACCCCTACTCGACATGTTTGTTGCGGTGTCGGACGTCACCTGCGATTTATCGCTCGTATCACGCTCCGCGGCAACGTTATTCCCATCGAGTTGTTGTGGCGGCTTGGTGGATTTTGCGAAGGCTTTGTTGGTATTGTGCGTTGGCCCCGAAGCCGAAGGGCCGGGTTGCTGTTCTTGAGACACGGTGATGGCGGGAGGAGGGAGCGGACGAAGAGGATTGGAGAAGACGTCGCTGGAGTGGACAGGCCGGTTCGCGTTGCGGTAGTCCAATAAATGTGACTGCGCAGGCGGCGAGACGAGCAGCGGATGCGGTGCCGAAGTGAGTTGATGCAGCGGCAGGGAATGACCTGAGTTTACCCGGCGCGTGAAGAGATGGTCTCGAGTATCCAAGATACGGTAGAGATGGCCTGGGTCTGCTTCAGTATTCTTGTATTCGCCCATAAACGGAAGTCGGTCGCCCGTATGCGAGGTGGAGGAGCGGTGGGGAGGGCGAGGGCAGGTCGACGACAGCGGAGGAATTGCGTACCGGCGGTCGCGAGGCGGAGAACAGTCGGGCCACAGCAGCGGACGGAGAATTGTCAGAGGCGCGCGATGGTGGTCGGAGCGAATGAAGGGGTGTGGAAGACGGGTGGAGGGTCGACGAGACGCTCTGGAGCCGCTTGCCCCTGCTGAATGGGCGGAGGAGCGTACAGAGGACGGTGGCAGCACACGGCGGCTGAAACGAGCGCGGGCAGAGTGCGCACAACTCGTTCGGGTGAAATGGTAGGTGGAAGAGGTGGAGGGAGAAGAGGAAGACAGCAGCGGACAAGTCGAGGCTCTGGAGTGGCGAGCAGGGCTTCGGGGGGTGGAAGAGGGGGAGGAGGATATGCGGGCAGAGGTGGTGAGGGATGGATGGGTTTGATAGTCGTAATGCACACGAGTTGCGCAGCGCTCGCTAAGTCGTTGCGGGCAGTCAGTGCAGACCAAAGCCGGAATTACGGGAGCAACAAGTTACACGTAGAAAAGGCGCAGAGAGCCTGACGGTGCAGGACTGAAAAAACCAAGGGTGCGCTGAGGGTCTGTCAGGGCAGCGTCATGTATCTAACTTGGTACCCAGTGAAGTGCAGTGCATCGTCGGTGACTCTGGTGACGCTGGGCCCCGCCCGCCTTTGCCCACATGTACACTACACTAGACGGCAAAAGCCTTGAAAGGAAGCAATCAATGGCGTCGGTGCCACAAAGCAGCTGAAGCCTCAGGTCGACGACGAGAAAGCAACCACACCTCTGACGAGTTTCACTCCCCTCCCTCTCCTCTCCGCACGTGAAGCTATTCTGGGACCCAGGACACGAGCCAAGCACCAAGGAAAAGGTACGGAGGCGGCAGCGACCGCCAACGGCTACTTCCCAGTCCTCAAGCTCACCCCAGACATTATTTCTCCAACCTCCTCTCCTCTTCATCGCCATGGTTGCCTCTGCTCCGCTCCGCAGGCTGAGTGAGTCGTCCTCTTACTCCAGTCTCCACGTGCTAATCGCTTCTTGTCCCATCTAGGAAATACAGCCTTGTTGTATGTGTTGGCTCTCTCTCTCTCCCCCGCCGCCGCTGACTCTGGGGCCGCCATGTCAGCATCTGCGACTTGCAGGAGAAATTCCGCCCTGCCATCCATGAATATCCCAGGATCATCGCGACGGCGCAAAAGATGCTGAGAGCTAGTAAACCGTCCCTGTTCACTCGTTTCTCCTGGTGGAACGTGGCCCATGGATCAACCCGTCCACTTTCCGGCCCTCTCACCATTCCCCAGTAGTGACGATGAGACTGCAGGCCAGATTCTTGACATCCCCGTCTTTGCCACCACGCAGAATCGTGCTCGCCTTGGTGAGACTTGCTCGGAGCTTCGTCTCGACGTCGCTGGCGGCTTTGCAACAAAGATCCATGCTGATAAGACCATGTTCTCCATGTGGTAGGGCTGAGCCTTTGCTTTGACCTGGTCATGGCTGACCCATTAGTACTCCGGAAATCATGTCCTTCTTTGCCCAGTCTGCCTCCAAACCAGCAGTAATCATCACTGGCATTGAAGCGCACATTTGTGTCACGCAGACTACGCTCGACCTGTTGCGCCATGGCCACAAGGTCTACGTGCTTGCTGATGGAGTCTCTAGCTGCAATAAGGAAGAAGTCCCTGTTGCTTTGGCCAGACTGAGGGCCGAGGGGGCTACGGTCACGACGAGCGAGAGCTTCCTCTACGAATGCATGGGCGACGCCGGCATCGCCGAGTATGAACAGACGATGGTTGAGATTGGCTCCGCACTGACGCTCGAGCAGGTTCAAAGAAATCGCCAAGTTGGTCAAAGAGACAAAGGAGAGCACCTCGCAGACGCTCGAGGCGCTGTGCAAGATCTGAGGCGACAATCTCAGAGTGAAGCCATGGCCTGACGTGTTTGGACAGTTGGCAGACGACGTGCTAGCTGGTGTATTTAGACTACGTACCCTTGAAATAGTAATGCTTCGTCGTTGGTTTGTTCCTGGCTGTTTCTGGGGACCCCACTGGGGCGATGGGACAGGGAACCGAGGGGCCAACGGACAGCGGGAGATCGAGCCGCAAAGCTTGTCACGTCGGATGGCGTGCAGCTCATGCGCCGTCTCCGCGAGTCTGTCTGCTTTCTCTCACAACACTCCACCAGTCTCACCCACACTCGTCGCCGTGTCTTGACCGTCCTTTTTATTCCCCAGACACGCGCAGCGTCTCGCACTATGGCCTGGCCGGCTCGGATCTTGGCTCCATCCGGCGCGGGAATTCGTCCGGCTTGCTTACACATTAGGGTCGAGAGCTAGGAGACACAAAGCGGCCGGCCGTGCTGCCTCCCGCCTACAAGGCAGCCGCGTTCGAAACGTGGAGAATAGAGCCGAACATCTTCCCCGAACTACTACGGATACATATATACGGTCCAATTGCCCAAGACTAAACCATTGAAAAAACATCTGCCCATCTAAACACTCTTCTCTACTACCAAAATCACCCGCAGACAATCACAATGGCGCCGCTCTTGACAGTTGACATTCCCCAGGAGTACGGGTAAGCATTGTCCAACCTGGGCTCCTCAGCCACCATCAGTCGGCGACGTCTAACTGACGGGGTGCGCCAACAGCTACGTCCTGCTCACGGCCACGGGCTCCCTCTTCCTGAGCACCTGGCACGCCTTCCGCGTGTCGCCCTTCCGCAAGGCGGCCGGCGTCAACTACCCTACGCAGTACGCCACGGACGAGCAGATTGCCGCGACGGCCGACGCCAACAAGAAGAAGGCGCTGTACCTCTTCAACTGCGCCCAGCGCGCCCACTACAACTTCATGGAGAACCACACCCCGTTCCTCGTCTCACTGTTCGTGGCCGGCCTCAAGTTCCCCGTTGCGGCAAGCGTCATGGGCGCGCTGTGGGGCGTCGGCCGCGTTCTGTACGCCACGGGATACACTCGCAAGGACAAGGAGAGCGGCAAGGGCAGGCTGATGGGTGCGTGGGCGAGTCTCCTGCAGATTGGGCTCATGGGCATGGCTGCCAAGGTTGGCTATGACTTTGTGACGGCTTAAGAGACATGTGCATGGCAGGTGACGAAGACTATGGCACGAGCAGATCGAAGCGCATTGAATGACGAAAAAAGCATTATTATGAAATGAAGAAGCATGGCCGCATACCTATACACACAGCAGTCAATCGTCATCATTATTGGCATCATCTACTTCGCCGACGACGCTTTTTCCTGCAAGAACCTAACAACACATACATGATCAGCTCACTGCAGAACAGACACAAAAGACACGAGACCCAGACAGGACGCGGGGGCCGGAAAGCCACCCAGCGCCTCCCATTATCCGCCAAGGCAGGTGGTTTGTACTCACGCCACAATGTCGACTCTGTCCCTCTCGCTCTCGACCCCCTTGAACGGCTTCTTGGACCCCGGCACGTAGCCCCGACAGTCTGCCAAGTAGGCAACCTGTGAGGTGGCGCAGCAATCAGCAATCAGCAATCGGCAGGAGCACGCTCTTTTTCGTTGCTTTTGGGGATGCCGGGCGGACGGACGGACTGGGCGGAGGCAGACAGTCTGGATGGACAAAGAAAAGAGGAAAGAAAGAAATACTGAAATGCGACCTAAGAGGGAGCTCTCCGTGCGCCACGAGGAGCCCTTATCCTTCTCTTTCTTCTCTTTTCTCCAGTCCCCTCTCATGCCATCTTGCTCCCATGACAGGAGAGAGAAAAATTGATTTCTGAAGGTGAAAAAAGAAAAGAAAAAAAAAGGCCACAGCTGCGAGACCGCAAAACACACACAACGACGACAACGGCAACCTACCAACGTATCCGTCCCCCAAACCACGCCCCTTCCCCCCTCCTCACCCGTCCTCTTCATGGCCTCGCTTGGCCTACTGCCTGGTATGCGCCCCGCGCGCGTGCCGTAGACCCCGTCGAGCGTCGGGCCAAACTTGTGCGGCTGCCCCGCCTCGACGTTGTGGCAGTGCGCGCACACCGAGGCGAAGAGCGCGGCGCCGCGGCGCGCGTCGCCGGGCGTGAGGGGTCGAGATGGAGCGGATGAGGCAGTTGAAGGGGGAGCTGGGGGCGTGAGGGGAGAGAGGGTCGGCGTTTGCTCGATGGGTGATTCCATGGGCGCGTGAATTGAGGCGTAGTAGGGTGGGTGGATGGTCGACTTGGCCTATTCGCGACAAGTCCGTCGTGGTCGCGTGGGTGGCAGGATGAGGATTATCACGCGCGGGAAGGTCGTGGACGTCGAGTTTGGAATACAAGACGCAAGGAATGGGGGAGAGGTCCTACTCCGTCGCCTTATACTTTGCGGGGAGCGGAGGTGCCTGCGGGGGCAGACTGACCATCACACCACGTCAGGTTACGAGTCGGGCGAGGTGGTAGGGAATGGAGAGAGTGCAATAGAATTCATGGCAAGGGCGGTGGTGTGTGTGAGTTGCAGAATATAAGATATTTTCCTTGGTGTGGAGGGGCATGGATGACGTCTGGGAAGAGCTGCTTTGTCGTCCTGATTCGACGGCACATCATTGGAGCAAGCATTCGGGGCACGACTTGGCCTGCATCATGGTGGGAAGATGAAAGATCGGTCATCCTCGCAGCACGCAAAGATTCCAGAGCGCAAAGCAGGTTGCTTGATAATCTTGTCTTGCCATTGGTGGTCTTCTTAAATATTTAACGCCCGGAATATGCAGTCGCAACCGATATGCAAGTAACAGTAAACCAAACCCCAAACTCCGTGCTAGACTCATCGCTTTCCTGTACCCATAGCATCGCTCCAATAATTTTGAATCCCGCCGTGTAAAGATGGAAACCCGCCGCTTAATAGTCCTTTCTAAACCGTATAGACGTTAATCAAACAAGGGCCGTGTCGCGCAATTAAGAACTCTTTGCGAAAGGGGTCCACCTCCTCTTCAACTCATTCCAGAAGAGGGAGCGCGAGTCGCGGGCGCAGGCCACGGCATCGCGGTTCTCCTCAGCGCGACGCGCCAGATACATGATGCACTCCTGCATCGTACCCCAGGTGACGTACTTGTAGACGCCGCAGTCACCCTTGACAAAGCCAGCCTCCGGGTCAGCCTCCGTCAGAGACAGCGATAGCTCGTCCGCCATTCCCATGAGCTGACTGAAGACGACCTCGGCCACCGGTTGTCCTGCGCTCGCCTGGTGCTGGCGCAGCGCCCGAATCTTGCGGATCGAGGTCGCGTTGTGGGAGCCAATGACGGTGCTGACCTTGATTGCTGGTCGCGGGTTGGCCGTGTGGTAGGTTGCGAGCTTCTCGGCAGCCGCGTCGAAGGCAGCGTCGGTGTCGGCCTTGGTGTCGTGGATGGCATCGCGAGGGTCGGATCCGAGGTATGCTCCGCGGACGATCTTGGCTCCAAAGTTGAAGTTGCGGGATTCAGCCGTGGCAAGATGTTGGGACATGACTCTAGGAGAGGCCTTGAGGTACCTGTTTTGACGTTAAACAAACGATACGGCCCCAATTGGAGGGGTTGGCTTACATTTGGTAAGTATTGAAGATGACAACATTGTCCCCCTTGTTGTACTTCTCCATCATGTCCATGGTCCACCGGTCAATGGCTGCCTGCTGGCATTGGTGCTCAGCATCCACGAGAATCTTGACTCCCTTTTGACGAGCAGCCTCGCAGACCTTTTCGAGAGCATCGGCAAAGATGTCGTCGGGCTTGACGTGGTTGTGCTCCAGCATCTCGACAACCCTGGTGCCGGCACCGGAGAACTTGATGGCAACATAGTCGCCGGCCGGTGCATAGGCAATACCCTTGACAGTTCCGTCAAGCCATTGGCCCACCTGTTGCTCGTGCAGTGCTTGTGCCTGAGCTGCCTTTTCAGCGCCAGAGGTCACTGAGAGACCGGGCATCTCGACCTCCTTGGCATAGTTGAGGATGACACCCTTGTAGCCCAACTTCCGCAGCCCCTCGACGGTGCGTGCAATCTCCGACTTGGTAGCACCGGCGCAGTAGTGAACGTAGAAGAAGTAGTGGAGCGCGTGACGCAGCACAGGAGTCTTGGTGATGAAGTTGGAGTAGCGCTTCAGGAAGAAGAGGAAGAAGGAGAGAACCGGGGGAATGGCGGAAATGTTTTGAATGAGGAGATTCCGGAGGAGTGCAGGAGTTGGTAGCTTTGCGAGGATGTTGTTCTGCTGGAACGAAGGGCTCGCGGGAGGAGTGGTGGCAGTCATGGATTGATAACCAGCGACTGGCACAGCGGCCGACTTGAGCGGGTGCGTCGCAGTCTGCACCGGAGTCTTGTTTGAGAATCCTGCATGTTGGATCTTGCTACCGCATACTGCTCGAGAGGAAGCCAAAAGAAGCCGGTGTTGGATGAGCGGTGCCTTTGTTGATAGAGCACGGGTGTTGCGGATGGCGAGCATGACGTCGATAAGCGAGGTGGTGGTTATATACCAGATGCGGACAACGAGATATCAACCAGGATTGCCGCAGAGGTCCGGGAAACAGAGCTGTCGTTGCACAACAACAGGCATGATGAGAGGAAGGCTGATGGGATTTATAGAAGGTACTCAAGGTTTGATCTTTCTTTGGCTCTGGTGGCAGTCGACGGACGGCGACCCGAGACTCTGGCTGCTCGGCTACTCGCGGCGGCCCTGAGATTAAGCTCATCCGACAACGGAGTACTTCCACGTGCGGGGAATCACTCCCCAACACCAGGCGCACCCCACCATCTTCTGTCTCTACCAATGCCCAGTTTGGAGTTGTCAAAGATATTCTCGTTGTGTGAAGAATGTCCTCCTGGTCGCGGATTTGGTGTGGTTTTCATCCGGCCATGAATGGCTTCATGCAAGTTCGGTTGCACGATACGCTAACCCCTTTTGTCGTACCACCTGCCGCCGGCCTGCTGCCCTCCTTCCTTGCGAAGACGGTGTTCAGCTCGGCTCAAACGCCTAGCGACAGATCCAGAAGGCACAAAGCCGAAGTCAGGCTGACCTGTGGCGGTGCGCTTTCCAACAGCCACACCTCATGATATCAATCGTCTGTTGCACCGAAGTCTAAATCCTGATCAGCTCTGGACAAGTTGACACATCGTTTCCAATTCTTTGTTCTCTCAGACAGTCGTTTCCTCAACCTGCCAAGTCTGACTATCGAGTTGCCTCGACAGCCACCAATCCTCCTGAGAACGCCACAAGCCGTTTCAACCCCTGGTTTTTCGATTCCGGGAATTTGCCGCCTTGAGAAATTAGGCCAGACAGTCTGCTTTCTTCAATGTGCACTTTGAAGGAGTTTAGCGCCGTCTACAGCTACTACTAAGGTTTCTGATTCGCATTGTAGTTTATATTTTGTAAAGACCCATGTTCTTCTACGGTTCTATAGTGTAGTGGCTAGCACATGAGATTCTGACCTCATCGGAATATTCTCATAACCCCGGTTCGATCCCGGGTAGGACCTTTTGACATTATCTTTTGCCCACAATCCTTTCAGAGGCTTTTTTGGGAGTCAGGAAGGTGGTTTTAAGTTGGGATCTTTTTTGTGAAGCGTGTAGCTCCACAGTGCTGGAGTAAGAAGCCAGAACCATGTCCACACATGTCGATTGATTGCCCAAAGGCAAATATAGCAATGTTTCATACGGCTATGGTCTCCCACTAAGGGGATCAGGTCATGGACAGGCTTGGATATTTAGGGAGGGAGAAGTGATGAGGAGCATCGCGGACTTGTGAACGAGTTTGCAGACTGAAGAACTTGGGGCCCCCAAATGGTTTCGGCCTCTAATTTCTTTCATATCCCGACCACAGCTGGCTCTCGTACTGCGAAAGAATATCAGATTTGATGCAGAGCTGCTTGTGTGCTTCAAAACTGGAATGCTTCACAAATTTCGGTCTATGCTGACTAACCAAAAACGTGACAGCGCGTCGGTCGCGCCTGCTGCCTGGAGATCACCTCCGCGTCCCGGAATGACGTCCGCGCCTCGCGACAGAGGTGCTTCTCTCGCACTGTCCTCTCCGACACACCAACCGACAAAGGAGAGCCATGGCAGACCCGCAAGATCGCTTCAGGCAAGATGAGGACGAGGACGAGGAAGAGGAGGTTGACGAGACGGTAAGTCAGTTCTTGCACAACCCGCGAATCGCGCTCACAGCAACCACAGGGCTACAAGACTGTCAGAGATGCCGTCTTGTTTGCAATCGACGTCAGCAAATCCATGACCACGAAGCCTCCTCCGTCCGATTCCAAGAAAGCCGATCGCGACTCTCCCACCTCTGCCGCTCTGAAATGCGCCTACCAGCTTATGCAGCAGCGAATCATCTCGCATCCCACCGACATGATGGGGGTCTTGCTATTTGGCACTGAAGAATCAAAGTTTCAAGATGATGCATCTGGCAATGGAGGATTGGCATACCCACACTGCTACCTGTTGACAGACTTGGAGGTTCCGGCGGCACTTGATGTCAAGAGACTGAGGAACCTCGTCGAAGATGAGGAGGAAGCACAGCAATTGCTCGTGCAGTCAGAAGAGCCAGTATCAATGGCCAATGTGCTATTTTGCGCAAACCAAATCTTCACGACAAAGGCGCCCAACTTCTTGTCCAGAAGACTGTTTCTAGTCACAGACAACGACGACCCACACGCCGATGACAAGAGTTTAAGATCCGCTGCGGCAGTGAGGGCAAAAGACTTGTATGACTTGGGTGTCATTATTGAGCTCTTTCCCATCTCGCACCCAGAGCGCGGATTCGACAGGACAAAGTTCTACGACGTGAGCCTCACGCCTCGCCTCCCTGATCTTGACTAATCTGAGCAGGACATTGTCTATCGTGCGCCATTAGGCGATGATGATGCCCCGGCACCCGTTTCAAATGCGGCACAGCCAGTTGATAGAAGCGACGGCATCAGCCTCCTTCAATCTCTCATTTCAAACATCAATTCCAAAGCTGTCCCTCGTCGGGCACTCTTCAGTCTTCCTTTTGAAATCGGCCCGGGTCTAAAGGTGGGCGTGAAAGGCTACATTTCGATCAAACGCCAGGAGAGAGTGCGAAGCTGCTACGTCTGGCTCAATGGCGAGAAGCCGCAGATTGCAGTGGGTTCGTCCTCCAGAGTGGCCGAAGACACGGCCCGTGAGGTCAAGAAAGAAGAGATACGAAAGGCTTACAAATTTGGTGGCGAGACGATTGCCTTTACCGAAGAGGAGACCAAAAAGATTCGCTACTTTGGCGATCCGGTAATCCGCATTATCGGCTTCAAGCCAATGACCTGCCTTCCCAACTGGGCCAACCTCCGCACACCTACGTTCATTTACCCTTCCGAGTCTGACTTTGTCGGGTCGACACGCGCCTTTTCGGCGCTTCAGCAAAAGCTGCTCAAGGACAACAAGTTCGGTTTGGCGTGGTTCATTCCCCGCCGCAACGCAGTGCCCACGCTTGCGGCCTTGATCCCAGGAGCCGAAAAGCTCGGCGACAGGAACGAGCAAATCCGCCCGCCAGGCCTCTGGGTCATCACCCTCCCGTACGTCGATGACATTCGCCAGATCCCTGACACACCGCTGGTGCGGGCTCCAGACAACACCATTGACCACATGCGGGAGATTGTCCAGAACCTCACCCTGCCCAAGGGCGAGTACGATCCCAACAAATACCCGAACCCGAGCTTGCAGTGGTTCTACCGCATTCTGCAGGCGATTGCCTTGGAGGATGAGTTGCCGGAGCAGCCCGAAGACAAGACGGTTCCCCGGCACCGGCAGATCAACAAGCGTGTGGGTGACCAAATTGTCGAGTGGGGCAAACTCATCGACGAAGAGTATCGTTATTACTCATCAGCAAAGAGGAAGTCGGTGGACGAGGAGCTGCCACCAGCCAAGAAGGTGAAGAAGGAAAATGGCACCAGCAGTCAGAGTGGTGCAGTCGACGACGCGGAGATGAAGAAGGCATGGGAAAATGGAACTCTGCACAAGGTAAGTCGCCATGTCGTGGAATAGTCTCCTGGGTCAGACTAACTTTCTCCAGCTCACAATCCCCAAACTCAAGGAATGGGCGCACTCGAAGCACTTTACTGTTGCGGGGAAGAAGGCCGAAATCATCGAGAGGATTGAAGAGTACTTTGAGAACAAGTGATTGTTGGCATGGGCGTCTCGGGCGTCGAGAGGCGGCGGCGTTTTTCGGTCAGGGATGGATAATGTCCAAGGCGTCTTTGCGATCATGAGCGACGAAGCCTCAAGAGCCAACCGCTCTGAGGTGAATACATGCTCAATGCTCATGGCAACGTAGTCAGGCTGCTGGCTAGGCTAGCAATGCCAGATTTTGTACCTTGCTGTACCATGCCCCGTGATCATGATGGAAGACATCAAGTCGAACTTTCCTCACACAAATGTTGACAACACGAAACCCCCTTCCAGTTCTTCGCCCATGTGTCCATTTGACAAACAGCGCGCAAAAAATACGCGTCCCGCATGCGAAGTGAGAAAACATGACGAGGCGCTCACGCGGGTCAACGTGCGCTAGACGAACGAACTGCTGCATGTCTACCTTGTATGCACGTCGGCTGCTGGCTGACCTTGACTGACATTGGATGGCGCTGGCATTTGCGTTCAGGATTTGAAACCAAACAAGCGGACGCAGCAAAACGAAACAATCAGGCGATGAGTCCGAGAGAGAAAGGAGACGTGTTCCGCCTTTGCCTTTCCCCCACTCGTCATTTTCTTCAATACTGTAGTTGGCAAAACGAGATGGAGCAACCCGTCGACAAGTCCTCGTCGTCCCGACTCACTGTTTCCATCCTACTGGCTACTACTACCTGTTTTCGAACACTGGAACGCTCTTCTTAATGATTCCTGCCAACCTAGTAACACCGTATAGTTGACGCATCAGACAGAAAAATCCTAGTTGAGCTCTCAGACAAGTGGACAACAGACGGATAGACAGGCGGCGGGCGGGACAACGGGGCGGGACGGGAACCGGGACGGAGAGACGGACGGGCAACGCAGAAGGAAACGGCTCGCAAGTCGCAACCAACAAGCGCAAAAACTGGGAGCGGAGGTTGGAGTTTTGACTTTTGTTCTAGCCCGTGCGCTGCAGCGGCGGGAGCTTGTTTGGACGCGTGAGCTGCATGGCCGGCTGCTCTATCAATGTAGCGATGTGCTGTTGCTGGTGGCAGGGGATTGGTTTTGTGGAGGCATTGTCAGTTAGAGAGAGGTGCCCTACAAGATTCTGATGAAGGGCGTGAAAGGGATGGCCATGGCGTTGGCGACAGATCTGATTCCTACACGTGCTCACGAGAAGCTTGAAGTCCTGCCAGCTCACCGCTTGCTTTCCATTTCTCCATATCTATCATTGGAGAGCGAGCTACGCCTTCCAAGGGAGCATCCCACCTAACCCCCGAACTCCGCAAGAACAACAATTACAAAACCTTTTGATCGTAATGAACAAGAAGACGCCAATGACAGAACCAGCGATCAGCGTAAAGAAGATGCCGTTGAAGAAGTCTTCCTATTGCTGCCACAGCAGCGGTTTCCCCACGCTGCCGTACTTGGCCTGCCAGGCGAAGAAGTAGGCGAGGGCTGCCAGTGGCTGGCCGACCAGACAGAAGCTGATCCAGAAGGTGAGGTTGCCTATGACCTTGCCGTTCACAACCTTGATGCGCTGCAAGGGGTCGGTCAAGATGACAAGAGGGATTTGGAACATCATGCCGGCAAAGGCGACGCCTGGTGATTATTAGCGAAATCAACAGATTTCGGGCAACAAAGCAAACTTACCAATTATGTTGTGAGTGGGCACGCCCACAAGCAATTCGTGGAGCGCACCAGAGAAGAGAAAGACCATCATCAGCGCCAGTGACTTTGGACATCCGCGGCCGACGAGCGGTTGATACACGTGCCGTCGCATAAACGTCGTGACGGGCTTATTCCACATGGTCCAGTAGCTCCGGATGCTGGGCGCATTCCACCAGTCGGTATAGAATTCGCGGTCACCGAAGCGCATGATTTCGGCCAGGGCATTGAGGAACGAGTGGAACAAAACCATGAATCCTGCCAACCAGCAAAAGACGGAAATGGTGGACAACTTGAGCATACGCTCGAGGATGGAAATGATGTCTAGTGTCGCAATCTTGTCCAACGAGTTTTTGAGCAAAGGCGAAGCGTATTGCGCCGAAGCGATCCAGATTACAATGCTGAGACCAATGGCTTCGGCGATGCGCTTGAAGACAAAAGGCCAGCGAATCGTCTCCGTCCGGGGATACACGGGCTGATATACCAGAGTTGGCGCCCACCAAAAGTACATGAGGTTCCTTATGGAGATATTTTTAGGATATGGGCAGCTTCTGTACAGCTCGGGCAAGGGGGCAGTGCCTGAATCGTCAAGGAGTGCGTGGCGGAGGTCGCGATTGGTAAAAGCATAAGAGCATGTCTTGAGCCAGACAATGATGGCGTGGAGTTCGCAAATCGTCCCAATCCCAGGATGATGAATATGGTAGTATACGACTGTGGAAGCGATGATGAGGTTCAATGTGGCATTGAGGCCATGGGCAAAGGCAACGAGACCCCATGTCGACCGGAACTTGTCTCTTCTTGCGGCCACGTCCTCTGGGGATTCTGCCCTTTTGATCTGAGCTATGGCGCCCTTGGCTTGCTGTGCAGCTACCAGCTCAATTATGTAGGCAACGAAGAGGTGGCAGGGCACGAGAAAGTAGAGGATGGAGCCGTACAGGACGTCTTGTCGGCGGTAGTCATGGCAGCGGATACAAATCAACACGCCATACTGAATGAAGAGTCAGTCTTGGGGTTAAGAGGCAGAATGGTCCGTCTTGCCTTGCGGAAGTTTTCAATCATCAATCGCAGGTTGGAAACAACTGGTCAGGGTCAGCGCGAGGTTCCGCCAGGGGTCGGGAGAAAGACGTACGTAGCACAAGAATCATGAGATTTCTTATTCCTACAAAGCTGGGAGGCTTTTCAGCGTCCTGGCTAAGGCACGATGCCCTCACCTTGCGGTGGACGGCCACGACGTGATTGTACTTGGTGCCCGTTGGCAGCGAGGCAGCGCCGTTGGGAGCGCC
Organism: Phyllosticta capitalensis; assembly: GCF_038381095.1. Lineage (NCBI taxonomy): Eukaryota > Fungi > Ascomycota > Dothideomycetes > Botryosphaeriales > Phyllostictaceae > Phyllosticta > Phyllosticta capitalensis. Next base: position 1,400,304 of record NW_027117443.1, on the reverse strand, counting down.
GTTGGTGTGGCCATTGGTTTGAGTATGGGCGGAGCCGTTCGAGTTGGGCGATGCGTCGGTGTATTGTTTTTCGGGATTGGTGATGGGAATATCTGTGGAGGTAGTAATGGCGGTCTCGACGCTCGAAGCCATTGGGGAAGCTTGAGTGGAGCTCGGAAACGAGGAGTGACGGAGGTGGCGAGGGCGTCGAGCACTGCTGCAGCCAGCGGGCGGATGCTATATAGTCGGCCGTGAAGCAGTCAACGGTTGACTAGTGGACGTAGGAAGAGGCGAAGGTGGTGATGCAGCTGAAGGAGTCAGCCATTTTAGAGCGACATTCCGGTGCAGACAGCGGCAAGGCGGAGAGCGGAGAATGGTTGAGAGAGACTGAAGCTCATCCAGGGTATGCTCCTGGTCCCTGTCTCTCGCTGTTCCGTCCCCGGTCCTGCCCGCCGCTGCCCCTGTCCGTTTCTCCCCGCTGCGGCGCAACCCGGCGAACCAGCCAGCCACTGTGGCTGATGCTCTATGATCGACCGCCGCACTTCACCGAGCCCTCACCTCCATCAACACCAATCCTCCACATGCCCCCTCTCGCCGACTCCTGCGCCCATTCACCTTAGGGCTCCGCAGATACCCGACGATGGAGCGCGAATTTCACTACCAGACCGGCGGCCACGATGGCATCCCGCGCACCAGAGCAAGACGTGAGTCTCGCGCCTGTCCACTCTGCCCGCATCACCTCTGCAACTACCAACTATCGCCGCTTCTCATAGCTTTCTATCCCCATGGATAGGAAACGATTTCGCGAAGCATTCGGATCGCTAACAAATTACTCAGGTGCTGCCACCGATTTTGGCTCCACAATTCTACAATGGCAGCGCAATCGCGTTCCGCGCTACAAGGGCTTGCCCATTGGCGAGGCGGAAAGGCCGAGCGTGAGCTACATGGTTGACGTATGCTAGAATCGCCCACTTCAAATTTCGTCGACTAACAGCTCTCAGATGCTGCCTCCACTTGCTCGAGTCACGAATGCCGCCGAAACTATACCCGCAAAGCACCTCCACGCCTCATTAAACAAGATCAAACACCCTATAAATGTGGTACGCTGGACACCAGAGGGCAGGCGTCTGCTCACCGGCTCGACGAGCGGTGAATTCACTCTCTGGAATGGAATGGGATTCAACTTTGAGACCATCATGCAGGTCAGTTTCTGGAGACCTTGCGCTTTGCAAGTCTAGCTATATTGACCCCGGCAAGGCACATGAATCGGCTATCCGCGCTGTACAATACTCCCATGGCGATGACTGGCTAGTCTCAGCAGACCAGGAGGGTCTCGTCAAATATTGGCAGCCAAACTTCAACAACGTCAAGGTCCTCCAAGCGCATACGGAGCCTATTCGAGACCTGGCATTTGCGCCAACTGATTCAAAGTTCGTAACTGCTTCTGACGACGCTACGCTTAAAATCTTCGACTTTGCTGGTGGAATTGAGGAATCGACGTTGACGGGACACGGCTGGGAAGCGAAGACCGTCGACTGGCATCCGACCAAGGGGTTGCTGGTATCAGGATCCAAGGACCATCAGATCAAGCTTTGGGATCCAAGAAGTGGCCGCTGCCTCACAACTCTCCATGGTCATAAAAACACAATTTCAAAAACTTCTTTTGAGCGCACCCAAGGCCAACTTCTCGCAACATGCGCCAGGGACCACACTGCCCGAGTGTTTGATCTGCGCACGATGCGCGACGTCCTTCTGCTGCGTGGCCACGAGAAGGACATCACAACCCTCGCCTGGCATCCAGTTCACCGAAATCTTCTGTCTACGGGCGGAGTCGACGGTAGCCTTTTCCACTACCTGCTAGACGAGCAAAATGCTCCACCAGGGGTTGAGCCTACTCTGTCGCCTTACGACAGCTCCGACCCTTACAATGCGCCTGCTCAAACCATTTATCCTGCCCACAAGGTCCCACACGCCCATGACTTTGCCATTTGGACACTTGACTGGCATCCTCTTGGTCACATTCTGGCGTCTGGGTCCAACGATCGCATCACACGCTTCTGGACTCGCCCCCGCCCGGGAACAACTTCTTGCTTCAACGATCGATTCCACATTGGCCAAGCAGCGGCAGAAGCTCAAGGGATCTTCGACCGGCGTGATGCACGTCGTCAACAGCGCGAAGAGGAAGAACAAGAAGCCGAGGATGAGGCAGATGGTCTTGTGGATCAAACCATGCCTGCAAAGATGCCGACGCTGCCTGTGCTTCCTGGTCTTGGTGGTGGCGATGGTTCAAGCACTGGTGGAGGACAGCTGCCTGGCCTTGGAGGCGCACCCGCTAGCGCTGCACCGCCCGTTGTTCCCATCCCACTGCCTGGTGGATTTCCAGCTCCTGGAGCACCGCCGTTCCATCCTCCTGGTGGCTTTCCTGCTTTGCCGCCAGGATTCCCACCACCTGGCTTCGATCCGAGTAAAATTGCTGAAATGATACGGAATGGCCAGGTGCCAGCTTTGCCTCCAATGCCCAACGGCGCCCCTCCGCCACTCCCACCTGGCTTCGTGCCTCCACCTCCTCAGGCGCTGCCTCAGGGCTTTCCCGGATTTCCTGGTCAGATGCCTCAAATGCCTGGTCAACCAGGCGGCGATCAGAATGGAAATGGGGCCGGCATTAGGAAGCGGGCCCCATTGCCAAGTCAAAAGGACAGTCTGCGCGAGGAAATGAAGCACGGTAATTATCGAAGGGCACGGTAGAGCAGGACAGGGGAAGTCGCTTGGATCTGTAGGATATACCACATCACTGGCGTTGCATGGTTGGGAGGAAAAAGCATGGCGTTTTGAATGAGCTTCATGATAGGGCATGGGGCAGCAAGGGTGGACTCGTTCACATTCAACTAGCTAAGTGTATCTGACGGGTTGGACCTGATTTTGCAGCTCAAGGGAAATCAGCGATGGCATGCAAGTCGGCTGAACTATAACAGTAAGAATTTTCTGACAGTTGGATGAGCATCACTCTCTTTCAACTTTACAATCTGCACGCGCGATTACGACTGCCGGACAGATGAGTCGCGAGTCTTGATTATGAATTTTCTGTATCTCAATTCCCTGTCTGAGTTTCGGTTCTTGGTTTTCGCGTCACCATGGTTCCTCTTTGCTTCTCTCGCCTTCTACCTCGCCCACCAGCAGCTCCGACAAGCGTACCCTGGGCAGCGACAAACCACAGGCGAAGACATCAAATTTGGCGGTATCAAAATAACTTTTTCTGGGATTCATTTCGATATGACGGTGTGTTGCATCTGCAAGCTTGGATGGCTTCTGCATAGCGAACTATTGGTCTAGTTCCCAGACTCAGATACGATCTCCCTTTGCTTTCTTGACAGACCTCTTAACCCTTGTGCGAAACATATCTTGAAGTGAGTCATCTCTCCCTTTGCCATCATGTCCCTCTCTTCGATGATCCAACCGCAAATTGTACCAGTCTCTCCCTCTCGCATCAAGCTGCATCGTGATGCTCCGTGAGAAGCACGCAGCCATCTCTCGTATCCGTTTCAACCAAGCGGACCAGCTCCACGGGGCCTTTGGATGCAGCCTCTTCGTCGGCATCTTCGAAACCCCACTCGAAGGGAGTGCTGTAGTCCCTGTCGCTGAGCAAAGATGACTTGCTGCAGTAGAGTCTGGCGAATGACATATGCTCGCAGCTGTTCGGTTCGTACGGCAAGTGTCCCCAGTCCGGATCCTTAACCTCGACGCGTTCTCCGATTTCCTCAACGAATGGCCAGGTGTTGAAGATGAGGTAGAGAGACTCTGCACGGCCGGAAGTGTTCAGTCGGGCAACGAGAACGTACCCCGTCGGCTTCCAGTCTTCGTCGTGGATTGGACTGTCGTTTGCCGGAATCGCGGCACCTTTGCGAATGGGCCAAGTTGTGACTTCGCCGAGTTGGTGGAACATAAAGCCGTTTTCGGGGTCGTCAGAATTTGAGGAATAATGGGCCTTTCCGGACTTGTTCGCCTCGCGCTGAGACTGAGAACGGGGAGAAGGCTTCGTCTTGATACCAAGGAAACAGTAGTTCTTGAGGAGGGGGATGTTGACGTCTGGTCGCTTCGTCGCAAGGAGACTGTAGACATCAGGCTCCAGCCGATAGAGCGCATTGGTGGTTGAGCCGAGCGGCACCCGTGGCGAATCTTTGACCATCAAAGAACCGGTCTGCCATTTGCAGTAGTCTGTGGCCCTGTCGCCTGGAGAGAAGAAGTTGAGGTTCTCGACCATCTCCACAAAGAAGTCGCGCGAGATGAGGTAGAATCCGCTATTCGTAAAGATTTGCGCTCTGCTCCAATCTCTGTACGCAACCCGCTCGGAGACGACAGGCAAAAGCCTGCAGAGTGCCTCCCTGTAGCTTTCCTTTGGGTCGCGTCTCATTAGTGCGACTTTTATGGGCGCCCATCGACGGTCTTCGTCCGTGTTCTGACGCATTGCGTTGGAATGTCATGTATTCAAAAGGAGAATTGGTTTTTAGTAAGATACGCAGAGCAGAATATGGGCACCAAGTGGAGGAAATTCGAGTGTGAGTCATGCTTCTGCTTCGCCCAAATTGGAATGGTCGAGGAAGTAGTGGCCCGATATATGCATCGTTTGTTGAGGATCGAGGGATGGTAGCAAAAGTCATTGCGGAAGAACGACTATTTCCAGTGTTTGCCGTCCAGGAAATCTGAATGCACCTGAATGCTCCTTGTCCCTTGCTGAAAACTCCAGAGAAGACAACGTATGGAAAGATCTGGAGGATCCTAGCAAAGAAGGATACAGAAGGATCATGGATTCTCAAGTACTGGACAATTAAATCGACAAACAAAAACACGATGCTATCCGAATGATGATTTTGGGAACCAAAGGACGAACGGCGTTGATTTGCAATCGACTGGGCATAATCGATTCCCAAATGCCAAAAAAAGAACAGACCTCAGTGACTCTACAAGAGTCGGCCCTAGATTTCACTGCGGAACAAAGGTCAGCAAGTGGCCCCCTGAGCCTCAAATCCTCCAAACGTACCTGTGATGGAGATTCTATCCCTTCCAGCCGTCAACGGTGAGAATCCTTTTGCTGAAAGCTGTCACTTCTATGGGACCATCAACAGCATCTTCCAACTTGAAGCCAAGTCTCGGCCAGTCAAGAGAGCAGGGCCGCCGAGCCTGGCGAACGAAAACGTCTTGCGAGGCTTTGGGGGCCGTCGATTCTGGCGTGGCACCTGTTCGGCCTCACGGCGAGTCATTCCATTTTCCACGAGCGGAAACTTGTTGTGGACAAGCCAAAGGCTTTCTGCCTTGCCCGAAGGTGCGAGCCTGGCAACAACAACAAGCCCTGTGTCGACCCATGCGACGAATGCCTCCCAATCGTCGTTGTTAGGACGAGACGGGAAAGTAGACCACCATTTACGATTTTTTTTCGATATCTGTGCAGTCTCCCTAGTTGGTGGAACATGAAGCCTCCCTGTGCAGTCAATGGCTGGGTTGAAGAACTCTCTGACTGAACCGTGGGGTGCACTTCCAAAAACCCATCATTCGCGCCTCTGACACTAGCTGAAGAGTGCCAGAAGTTATCTTCATAGGCCCGAGAGAACGCGTCAAGGTTTACTCTGTAGTGCTCGTCAGAGCAGATTTCATGGAACGAAGGCTGGAGATGAAAAAATGCCTCGTCGTCCGAGCCAATGGGGATTCTTGGACGACCGTGGTTGCCATATTTGTAACGGGCCATCCAACGACCGTATTCAATCATATCTTCTCGCTGAGTAGAGAAGAAGTTGAGTTGCTCCAAGATCCTGATAAACAAGTCTTGTTCCATCAGCTGGCTGAGTCTAAAGCCTGCCCAATCCAGGTAAGACAGCCTCTCGGAGTGGTCAGGAAGGATCTTGCAGATTTCATTGCGTGCGTCGGGGATCGAGAGTTTTGACAGGGCAGTTTTTACTGATTGCCATCGTTCATCGGCCTGTTGTTGGATCCAATGGTAGAACAAGCACTGATCTTGTTGGGCGGGCAAAACTGTTTCCAATGCTGCATGTGTGCAAGAATCCTTTTTCTCCTCGTCGAGCCTAGCCTTCACTGTCGCAAACTGGCTTTCTTGCTCCGGAGTGAAAGATCTCGTTGCTGGGAAGGTTAAACTGCTCGCAGCTGGAAGTCTGACCAGAGGAACCAATTTGATGGGGGTTTCAATTTCATCTTCCCACCCGAATGGAGTGGTCCAGTCCCTGCCCGTGAACATGGAGGGTCCGCTGATTTTGGCACAAGAGAAGGGCTTATAAGACGACCCCCGCATCATTCCCCACTCAGGACTGGTAGCTTCAATTTTGTGAGGCGAACAATCCTCATCATCGAAATTCGGGAAAGTGTTGAAAACGAGCCAGAGGCTGTCCTTTCTACCAGAAGGCGCAATTCGGGCGACGAGGGCAAATCCTGATGATATCCAGTAGCCGTCGTCGTGAATTTTACTGTCATCTGAAGGGTTACGGTCGGAAGCTCCGTAAATCTCGTGAAACCTGACATTTCCGAGCTGAAGAAACATGACTTGCTGCTGCTCGTTCGACTCTGGCGCATCCGTCGACTTTGAGGGTGTTTGAGCATGGGTCAATTTTGCACCAACAAGGCCCAAAGTATGAGACACCGCATGATCCTGATTGTAGCGGCCTTCGGGAAGTTCGTTCCAAGGGTCAGGGAGCTCGTCAATTGCAGGCTCTAGTCGGTAGAGACGATCATCCGTCCATCCTAGGGGAATCCACTCTGGCGCGGAATTTCGAATTTGAGAACTCCATTTACTGAACAAGTCTTGATCCTTGTGTCGATATGAGAAAAAGTTGTGGTTCTCCACAAAGTCCACAAAAAATTCGCGCGAGAAGCTGAGGATCTTCTGCAATGAAGTCGCAAACTCGCTTCGCGACCAAAGGCCATATAATTCTCGGTCGGCAGGGGTAGGCAAGAGTTCATCTTGTGCCTCAGAAAAGCTGATGACTTCTGTGTTGCGATGCGTCACTTCGTCTCTGACGATCGCAAACCAGCTGTCTTGTTCCTCGGTGAAAGACATGTTTTGTAGGAGGGCGGCAGTGTTTGCACTGGAGAAGAGCAAGGGGGAGGATGAATGACAGAGAGCTCCAGGGAAGGAGAAAGTCGAGAATCGATTGATATTGAATGAATGGCAGTAAAGTGTCGCTGTAAGTGATGTGGAAGGAACCTTGGTGGGTATAAATGCGGGTGACCCCAATGCCAACCTCTTAAGCCCTGTGAGTCAAAGGGAGCGTGGTCTAGCCTCGAACCATGGAACGGCAACTCAGATAGCGCGTTACTCACCAAGCGCAAGTCGACGAGTCTACTCCTAGATTTCAATGACTGTACAGTCTTGATTTACCTAGCGCGAACGTATCTCCCAAGTCCTCTCAAGCTCTTCCTCGTCACAATTTCGAAGCCGTCCCCAATGACATGAAATCAAAAGTCAATTGCACACTACAAACGCCAGAAACACATGCTCTACCGCCGTCTGCCCAACCAATTGACCTACACGTTGTTACATACTACAATTCATACAGGCAAGTTGCAATCCAGTGTGCACCGCCGACCGTCAATCCATGACCGTGAATCTCGCATTGCCTCCCAAACGCCATGTCCCAAAATGAAGAATGATCCGCCAACCGACACCGATTCCCACAATGCCCATACACATACACACGCATCCATCGTCCACCGTCGTCGTCATCACGCGGCCTCCTACTCCTGGCCCTCAGTATCAACCGCCTCCGCCATGACCTGCTCTCCCTCATCCAGCAGCTCGGCCACCGCCTTCAAATTGCCCACCATCTCCTTGGCCTGTCCAACCAGCAACAACTTCTCCGCATTGGCCGGCAAGCCCAAGTAAGTAGGCGGCTCGCGCTCGGGCAAGTCGTTGACCCACTCGACGAAACTGCTGAAGCCTGTGCCCGACGGGAGCTCGAGAGCGGTGTTGTCGTTTTCGGGCGTGGGCTTGACAATCTTGTAGCCCTCTTCAAATGCAGCCGGGTCGAGGACGTCGGAGACGAGGTTGGAAAGAATGCCGAAGTCGCCCTCGTTGTCAATCTTGCCGCCGTACATTTCCGTAACCAGGATGCGCAGCATGTCCCAGGGAATGTTCTTGGGCGCCACATTGGTGCGGCCTCCCGCCACGCTTTCGACCCAAATGTCGATGATTGTGCTGCAGCACTCGTAGTCCGAATCGTTGAACTCCCAGAAGCCCTTCCAACCAAGCGATGGCGCATAGCGGAGGCGCTCTTGGACGACAGCATGAAGGAAGCAGAGCAAGAGGTAGACGCGGGCACGTTCGACAGGCTGCTTCTGCGCACGCGTGGCGAGCTGGGTCATGCTGTCCTTCATGTTGGCTCTTATACCGGCAGGCTGCTCGAACATGAGCACACGAGAGGCGCGCAGGAGGTTGACCGGGATCTTGGGAGACGTCTCCATCGACAGGAAGAGACGGAAGTCAGCATGCGGCTTGAGCGAATCGATACGCTTCTCGAGACTCTGCAGCCAAGTTGGCGCAAGATGGACGTTCTTGACAAGGACCCAATTTCCAGTTGCAGCGGCGGAGGTGATGGCCTTGTCGGCGGACGCCAGACCTTCGTCGGATCCCATGGCGATGTTGGTGCACGACACATGGCTGCGTTCGACCAGGTTATCAACCTTGTAGGATGCGTCGAATCCAGGGCTGGAGGAAAGCGCAATTGGCGTGCATGCGCTGACCTGATTGACAATAGCACCCAGATCATCAGAAACACCTGCAAAGTTCTTTCCAAACACCTGGTGGACGAATCGTTCAACCGCAGGTACAAAGCGGTCGACACGGAACATCTTGATGAGTAACAGGCCACGGAGAGACTTGTCAAACTCCTCGGTGTTCTCAGGCCATGCCGCAGGAACATGTCTTTCAGCAAACTCCTCTGTCATGAAGGTGTCCCAAGTTGTTTGGCCAACTTGCTCCATGTAGTTCTTGAACAGAGGATGCTTCGCAACTCTGACCATGACTCCGTGCTTCTTGTCCGCCTCTGTCGAGACGTCGACAGGAATGATGTCCTCGTCCAAAACAGCGTCAATCAAGCTCTTGTCCATCTTGTAAGGCGCGGCCTGAGCCAGCAGCATCGCCAGCATGACACGGTCCTTGTGCAGTAGCGCCAAGCTCGTCCTGCGGTAGGTGTCCACGAAGAGCTCACGAATGATGTGGTCAATCCTGGCTTTGTAGCTGAGGTCCTTGGCATTCTTCCTCGTATCACGCAGGACGGCCTCGAAGATGTCGGTAAAGTACTGCAGGCTGAACTGGTAGAAGAAGTTGACGTGTCGCAGCTGCTCCAAGACGGCGAAGATGGCAGAGCAGGACCTTGCAACAATGGTGTACTCCAAGGTAATGTTCTCCACTTCGGTCATGACACCCTCTGTCTCGGCCACCTTTGCGCTGATTTCGGCAGCTTCTTTCTTGAGCGTCTCGAGCGTCTCGATGACGTTGTCGTCATCCAAAATGTTACCACGGGATTCATTGAGGGCCTGCAACAGCTTCTTCTCCAGTTGCCTAAGGTGGACCGCAAACTCGCCCTGCATCTTGATGAGGTTCGATCTTCTCTCGTCGACATCGGGCCTCTCGGACTTGAGAACCTCCGCCAAGGTCTGCGTCTGCAAGCTGCTCTGCGTCACCGTAAAGTTGACAAAGGTGGTCCTAGAGCAAATGTCGGGTGCAAACGTCGCAGACGGGTCTCTCGTGCTGAGATAGAGTCTGAAGCTCGGAGAAAAGTCAATCTCCTGCTTGCCGAGCTGGATGAGAACACGGCCACCAGTCTTCTGGTACTCCTTGTTAAGCACATGGTTGAGGATGGGGTCAAGGTGCTCGGCATCCTGGATCAGGATAGGGTTGCCGAAACGAAGTGCGGATTCGAGCTGCTTGGTAAAGCTGTCGTCCAAGAAGGATGTGACAGTGAGCTTCCTGTCCTTGCACTCCTTTTGCAGGAACTCTGTGACGCGGCCCGACGGATCGATGATGAGAGGGTACCGGTTGAAGCGCTTCAGGATGATGGCGTTCTCAGTGCACAAATCGTCGGCTGGAAGGCTGTTTTCTTGCCATGTGAGACGCTCGTCTGCGGTCGAGAGGTACTCGGTGACTGGGTTGGGTTGCTTGAAGGTGATGCCGCTCATGGACATCATGTGATACCAGTCATCCGTCATGGCCTTGCGGTACTGCTGGTCGTAGTAACCGCCGTACGCAATGAATGCCGCAGCGACCAAGACGTCACCAACGATGGTGTCGATGGCGGTCTCGAAACTCTTGCTTGTCTCCTCCCAACGGCCGCGCTCACTTGACAAAGAATCCAGCAGGCGAACGGAGCGGTCGACCTTGAACTGCACGCGGCTCATCTCGGCCTTGATCTCTTGGACCTGGCTGATGAGTGCGGCATACTCCGTCTTGTACGCCGAGATACTCTCCTCGAGCTTCTCGATTTGGTTAGAAATCGCCGTGGCCTCTGCCTTGGTCTGCAGAGCGGCCTCCTCGAGCTGTCCGACTTCCTCCCTGAGCGGCCCGACGCGGTCCAAAATCTCCGAGTAGTTTACTTGTGCCTCGACCCACTGGAGAAGAGGACCACAAGCCTTGGACGCACGGTTGACCTTTTCGTACGTGAATTCCTTGTTGCTGAGGTACTCGTTGCGCATCTTGATGCGGAGGTTTCTTGTCATCTGCCTCTCGTTGTCGTAGCTGACAATCGACGCAATGAAATCGTCCTTTCTGACAATGGCAACGACGCTCTTCCAGTCCGTGATCTTGTGCCCGAGCAGTGTGCAGACAGCTGAGAGTGCCAACTGCACACCCTGCGGGGGGTTTTGCATAGACCTGACTTCGGTAAGATGCTGCCTCTTGATGTTCGAGACACTCTTTTGAGCCTCCTCGACTGCCGGCTCAGCGTTTGCCAGATCCGCAACCACGACTTCCCTTCTTTGGGCAACTTCAGTCTCTTGCTTCTCCAATGCAGCCTGCACTTCAACCGCGTGAGCCTTGCGCGACTCTGCTTCTCTTTGGTCGGCAACCATGCGCTGGAGCTTGTCGTTGGCCTCAGTGTCCTTTGCCTCCAGCTGAGTCTTCTTCTGAGCAAGGCTCTTTCTGAGATCCGAAACCTTGTCAACGGTCTCACGCAACTTCTCTAGACCGACGTTGAGATGGCGCTGTTGTTCCTCCAAGTCTTCTCGTTTCTCATGGTACAACCGGACATACTGCGCAACGAAGTCCAGAAAGTGGCGGGGAGTGAGATGCGTCACCTTATTCTGCTGCTTGCGGAGGCGAAGGTTGAAACGCTGCAGCGAGTAATGAATGTAGACCATTGCGTTGACCACTGCCTCACGGTGGATGAGAGGAAGCTGGAGTTCGCGGTAGACCACGGGTATGCTATCAGGGCATTTCCAGTTGCCTCTGTCCAAGTCGACGCGCTGTGTGAGCTCACTACCGACTTGGAAGAGTGCCTGATCGCTCCAGTCACCGAACCAGTTCAGGACGCAACGGTTGAACAGGGCAGGGGAAGTTGCCGCCTTGCTCGAGAGACCTTCCTCAGGTGGGTTCATGGTGAAAACGACGTGCAAATTCTTGACAATCTGCTGGGTGAACCACTTGTACAACTCCTCCTGAGAGTCGAGCAAAAGACCCTGACGCTGCGCACCTTCCTTGCAGCTGGTCATCAGAGACGCGAACTCGTCGCCCTCGAACAGACCAGGGACCTCGGCGTTGGCGAGCAAGGTGTTCATGCGCTCCAAGAAACCAGAGTCGAGGACGTTCGATTCGTCCATGATGAAGCAAATCTTTTCGCCCTTACAACCACAGCGCCTCAGAACGTTCCGGAGATCGTCATCAAAGTCCTCTCCAGAGTATTTCCCGTGAACCTTGATCTGGTAAACCTTGAGACCGTTCATCCAAGCGACAAAGCGAGACAACGTAGTTTTGCCCGAACCGCTGACACCGATTAAGATCAAATGACCCTGAGGCTGACGGAAGACACGGTCGATGCGAAGGACATGCTCAAGAACGTCGTTGAACAGAATGAGTGGCACATCGACTTCTTCCTCGCAGAAAGTCTTGAGACGAGCCTTGACGAAGTCTCTGAGCTGGTCACGCTCGACCGGGACGTAGTTCTTGCTCAGCCAGTTGGAGAACAAAATCGGGCCACCGAGTGCCTTTTCTTCGTCGATGGTCGGGAAATGCTCCATCGCGACGCGATGTATGGCATCCTCAGTCCACTTTCTCTCGTCTTCAGCGATGAGACGATCCTGGAAAAGCCTAAGCGCCTCATGGGCCCAAATGCGCACAAGTCCCTCGACGCTGAGGTTCTCCAGCGGACGGATAGCCTCGTACACACCACGAACCCAGCGGGTAAGCTCACGAGGCGAGTACACGTAGTGCGGTTGAATGTCTGGCGTGAAGCGCTTTTGTGACTCGGAATAAACTTGCACCATGGCCTTGGTGAGCGGCTCCGCGTAGCCTCGGAGAGACGGGATGACCTTGAGGACCGCACTGTTGAAGGTTCCGTAGATCTGCTGCAGCGAAAGCTCGCCGGGGTAGTCAACCATGACAAGAGGGCTGTGACGAAGGAAACGGAGACCCAGAGGAGTACGACCAGCGTCGGTGGGCGGGTTACAGGCTCCGACAAATTGGATCCTGTCCAGTGTAACCCAGTTCTTGTCGCTAGTTCTCCAGAAACCATTGTGCTCCACGAGTTGTCTAAGGAAGCTGATGGCCCTTTGCGTGCCGTAGTTGTCGGGAGCAGGCAAGTTAATTTCATCGCAGAAAATGACGAGCCATCTGCCAATCTGAGTGGGGCTAAGAACGACACCGTTGAGCGTCTTGCGGTACTCGCAGTACTGCTCAAAGGTCTTGATGAGCAGATCGGGGGTCGTCGCAGAAGAAAAGTTGAGGCCAACTACTTCCATATTGGGCAGCTTGCGCAAGGCGCTGAACAGCGTCATAGTCTTACCCGAACCGGGAGGACCGCAAAGAAGCAGTGGCTTGTGCTCTGCAAGCCATGAGTAGAGAACATCCTCGTGGCGAACCGTGTCCAGGGTAGGAATGACAACATCCGTCTCGATGATCGAGTGAGTGTTGACTTCAACGTTGGGCACCTGGTTTTGCCAGAGGGTCCAGTCCGCTCTTGGAAGTGTCACATCAAAGTCGATCAACGATGACCCTGCTCCGAGAGGTGGAAGGTCGATGGTGCTGAGACCTGCGACGATGTCGCCAAATTCCTTCCTCTGGCTCAATGGACAGTCACCGGTGAGCGACCAGGTCAAAGCGAGAAGCAATTTCTTCGACAAGAAAGCCTCAACTTGCTCATCCTCGAGCGGGAAATCTGAGTGCTGGACATTGTACTCCAAAACGGATCGGCATGACTTGTTCAAAAGGGAGAAGAGGGTGTTGAGCACACGGATGTCGGTGTACTCCATGATGTGGCTGAACTCTCTTGCACCCTCGAGAGCCTTTTTCACAAATCCGTCACCAAGAAGGCGGTGCTCGAGAAGGTCTGCAACGAACTGCTGGACCTGCAGAGCCTTTTGGGACATTTGGCCAGGAGCCACGGTGTCATCCTCGAGGTCTTCAAATGGCTTGCTACGCAAGTTTCCAAGGTAGTTGGAAATCATCATGTCTGTAGACACAGTGTCGTCGGAGAACCAGACCATACCACAACGGGAAACGGTGGCCAACGTGGCATACTTGAGCGTCTCGACTTCAAACATGATGCGGACATTTGGCGGTAGGTTGAGACGCTCTCCGTTGGGCAGAGTGAGCAGTTTGTTGTCATCAAGAACGGAGTTCAAGTTCTCGACCCATTCGGGATCGACGTCGCCATCGAAGATGATCCAGTGCCTCTTCGAATCTTCGCCACGAAGGTTGTCGACAATTTTGCGGAGAGTGCTGGTGAAGAGACCGTCGGTCCACTCTCTTGTCGTGCTGTCGAGATTGCCGTACAGGTGCTCCTTGCTCATGACCTTTGGATCAATAACATGACAGACACCCTCGACACCCTCAACGCGCTGCAAAGCCTGCAGAAGAGTTTTCCATGCAGTCGATTTGCCGGAGCCCGAAGAGCCCACCATCATCACACCGTGGTGGAGGCTCTGAATCTGGTAGAGCTGGAGGACCTTGGTCATCCAATTCTCGCTCACGACGAGCTTGTTTTCGGCCGCAGAATCACGGATGGCCTGCTGAAGAGCCTCCAAGGGAGCAGGATGATACTCGACGCCAGGGAAGCAATCTTGCTCGATGTTTACCATAATTTCGACGTCAGGACGAATCAGCTTTGGCGCCACAGTCTCGCGCAAACTCTGCACCATGATCTGTGGCTCGAGAATCTCGTCGTTGCCCACATTCTCGTCATTGGCGGCAACACGCGCACGCTTCAGGCCACCAGAGCTGACCAGGACAGATTTCAGGGCACGCAGACCAAAGTCGTAGTGAGCCTGCTTCGAGAGTTCCTTTGAACATCTGTCGAAAAAGGGGACAATCTGAGTAGAGATGTTCTTCGCGTGCGAGAAACCCTGGGAATAGAGCATAACTTCACCAATGAGCTCCTTGTCAGGCTTGGACATGGCCACGCTGCGGAAGAGCTTCTTCAGGTTGTCCGGCAAATTGGAACGGCCAGCGTAGCCAGGGTTCATCGTGATGAAGATACCGGTGTTCAAATCGACGCGCAGGTTACGGCCAATCAGCTCGATTTGAGCCTTCTCGTCAGTGACACCCTTGCGCAGGCCAAGTTGAATGTTCTGTACTTGTTGCGAGACGGCAGACAGGATGCGTTCCTCGAGGCGGTTAAACTCGTCAAAACAACCCCACGCACCGACCTGGCAGATACCAAGGAAGATGCGACCCATGGCTTGGAAGTCGAATGTGTCGTCACAGCAGAAGACAAGGGTGAAGCGACCAAGCTGCACACCAAGAGCCTTGACGGACTCAGTCTTGCCGGTACCAGCAGGTCCGTACGGTGAGCCACCAAGCCTTTGGGAAAGGGCCTGTGTCAGCGTCAAGAAACAGCGGTCTGTGAGAGGAGTGCGGACAAGTCGCTCTGCCACTCCCAAGTACTCAAAACCGTACTCCAGGGAAGCATTGGCCATCTTGATTTGAAGACGCTTGAGGAAATCTCCTTCAGGCTTGTAGACATAGCGCATCTGCAGAAGCCACATGTGGTGATTCTCGGAGTTCGCGTTGACCTTATTCAACTTATGGATGACATCACGCTGGTGGACACACTCCGTGATGAGGTGCTCGCACTTCTTGCGCTGGATAGCATCAAGATCGCCGAGGACAGCCGCTGCAAGCGACTGAAGAATGTTGACTTGGCGATCATAAAGGGATTGAAGCTCGGATCCTCCCGCCTTCAAAGCGTTGTCGACGTCGGTCGTCCAGCACACTTGCGTGGCAAGGACAACTATCTGCGCAGGGTAACTGGCGATGTATTCCTCAAAGGCGGCCCGGTCAATGGTCTCGGCGTGGACGATGCCTTCAAATTGTTCGACCGCTTCCCCAAGAAGCTCTGCGAGGGTCGCTTTCATATTGTGCTCGAGCGCCGAAAGCCATTCGTTGATCTTGGGAGTCTTGATGAGCGAGATTTCTTTCTTCATGTTGACCTCTTCGCCCTCCTTGGAAGTGAAGCCCGTGATGATCGAGTCCTCGGTGGTGATCAGACCAGAGAGACCAGCAAACATCTTTCGGAGATGCTTCGCAATTCTGAGCGTGTCATTGCTGTTGCCAATGATTTCGAGCAAGTCCTCGTCACCAACAAAGTAGAAACGGGGGAATGAAACACGCTCACGCTCAAGATATTCACCAAGAGCTTTTTGAATCTTGTTGAGGAGTTCGGCGAGACGCTCGAGGGACTTTTGCACACCAGAGATGGCCAGGACATCCAAGACAAAAGGCGACCGAGTAACCTTCTTCATGACACTCATGAATTCCGAGTTGATGTTTTGGAAGCGGGACGATTCCATGGGTAGCAGATGCTTGATATCCGCGTTGCCAGTGAAGACACCTTCGAGGTAGACCCATTGGCGCTGAACATCAATCCAGACGTCGAACAACACGTGGATGCGGTTCAGCTTCTCTTCCCAGGACGAAGCCTCCTCCTCGAATTCCTTATAGTAGGGAGAGTGCCGCATGGCCTGGAGGGAGTTCAAGTTCTCACTGCACTTAGCAAAGAGGTCGTCCCAACCACGAATCAGGCGACACTTGTTCTGGTACGAAACAAGGTCAAGGGAGTAGTTTTGCCAGGTCTCACGGACTTGACGAAGGAATTCTTCAAGGGCCATTTCTCCAGTCGCTTGGGCGATGACATCGCGGATGACAGTCTCGCTCGGACCAAGCTGCAAGTCCCAGACGTCGCCAAGCGTCATAGACAGCGGAGAGTATCGTTTACTCGGCTTCAATGCGCGGAAAATTTTGACCCAATGGCGCTCACGGACGGCCTCGGAGCGCAAATCGGAGAGGAGCGTGTTGACTTTGAGCAAGCCTCGGAGATGGTTCTGGACGTGTTCAAAAGCTGCGTATTGACGCATGCGACTGGGCATCTCTTTGGTCATTTTAAGCAGGTTGTCCAAGTTTTGGCGGAGCTTGCGAGGCTGAATGCTGGTCCACAAGGTATCTCTGAGGTCAGTCAAGCTGCTCCAGATGGTCGAAAGAGCAGCCCAGACAGACTTGAAATCTTGGACCTCCTCCAGCAAGTTTGGCAGGATGCTGTCAGAACTTGCTGGAAGATCGAGGGCCTCCTTCGCTTCCGAAACCATCCTGGCTTCCTCGCTGAGCTGTGTCAGCTTGGAATCGAATTGCTGCAGAGTTGTCGTGGCCTCTTCAGGCGGGATGGTGCCAGAGACAGGCTTCTCCTGGTTCCACTGGTGGATTATCTCGCTAATCTTCTCGTTCATGACCTTGTCCTGAGCAGTGAGCCTGGCTCTAAGAGCATCGGTCTGATCGTTGACGATCTTGCTCTTCCTAGCGAGAATTTCGTTGAGGGTGGCCCACTCATGTTCAATCTGGTCAACATCAAGCCAGTCGTTGGGAAACTGGTAACGCTGACGAGTGAGAGTTGTTTGGCCTTGCCTGAAGACTTCCACCTCGGGTGCCCATGTCTTGACCTTCTGCTTGCACTGCTTGACCGACGTGATGAAATGGACGACTTGTGCAGTGGAAGTTGACTCCAGCGATTGACCTTCCAGGTCCTTGCGGGCCTTTTCAATTTCGGCGCAGATTTCAGCCATTCGAGCACCCAGACGAGCAGCGAATTTGACCAAAATTTCATGTTGCCATTGGTCGTACTTGGCGTTGACCTTCATCTGCACCTGCTCATAGTCGATGATGACATTGCCAAATGACCTGCTAACATCGGATGTGTCAAAGGTCGATCTTGTCTTGCGAATGTCCTGGAGAAGCTGCAGCCACTTGCGCAAGTCCTCTCCAAGGATGTCGTATACTTGATCAGACTTGAGGTCCCAAAGGGACTGGAAGCGAAGCCAGTCATCCACGTAGACGCTTACTTCGCGGATTTTGTCCTCAATCGCGCCGTACACCTGTGTTAAAGGCTCCGTGCAGCGGTTTGGCAGATGCGAGAATCGCATGGTTGCAACGTCTTGCGCGGCCTCGAGCCTCATGTCATACCGAGACGACTTGATCTTCTGCAGGGTGCAGACGACCCCGAGCCACTCGTGGAGCTGATCGAGCCAGCTAGCCCGGGCAAATTCCAACGGAGGATCCAAATAGATGACCTGATTGCGCATCGTGACCTCGTGGACAAGATGCGAGAGGCGGGGACGATTCTCGATTTTCGAGGCTTCAGAGTGAGCAGTGGTTGGCCGGCCGTCCAAGCTGTCGGAATCGGCGTTGCTGAAAGCTTCAATCCATTCTATCACAGCAATGCTCAGGCGCTTGAGTAGAATGGATTCGATTCGAGCGTTCAGCTCAGACACGTAAAACGGAAGGTTGACGTAGTTTTCGAGATTGAGCTGGTCGACTGCGCGCTGAATTACGTCCAAGCTGGACCAGAATGCATCATGCTTGTAAATGCAACCCTCCAGATCAGAGAGCGCCTTCTCAATGGTTGCGTGGATCGTCTTGAGCGTCTCAGTCTTGCTTTGGAGAAGCGAAACTGCAGCAGCGAATTCTCGGACGAATTGCACGTGTTTGCTCTCCCGACTGGCACTGGTGATGGAATGATCGGTGGTCAGAGAGACCTGGCGGATGTGCAAGTCGTGGGCGTGGACGAAAGACTCCCACTTCAGGGGCACACCCTTGGTGATCAAGATCTGTGCATCGTTTTGATAACCGTGAAGGAGGATAGAGACCTCTCCCATTTCCAGTATGGCGCGCGTGGTCTGAGAGTAGGTCCTGACGCTCTCCATCATGCTGACTGCATAAGGATAAACGCGTTTCGCATCTTTGGAGATGTTACTAATGGCATGCGGGACTTGGTAATTGAGCCAAAGCAAATTTCGGACCTCCTTGAAGAGAGCAATGACTTGATGGTCGAAATTGACGCCCAGTTCTAAGGAGTTGCCAGCCGCACGGTTGCGGGTAACGCTGAAGAGACGCCCGGAAATCGAGAGATTGCGACGCTGCACCTCCTTCAGCCAGGCCTCATAGATTGGTCTAGTCTCCAACTTCTTGCGGAACATGTTGCTCTCGCTCTGGAGCTTCTGGCCTTCTGTGTGGAGATTCCAGTCTTTGCCGAGAATGTCCTCAACCTTCCTCATGTAACCGTCGAGCTGCCTCTCAATCTGCCGCGCCCATATGACGGCACCGGAGACTGGAGGGAGATCGCGGAGCTGAGCCATCGCGTGGGCCTCGGAGTGACCATACTGATTCTTGAAGCGCTCATGCAATGACGAAATGTCTTGCTTGACATTGTCAATGAGTTGGGTTTGGTATTCTGAAATGGCGCCGCGAATCTTTGGGCGAACAAACAAGGCGTTGAATTTTGAGAAGACGCGGAACATCTCATTGGCGTTCTTAGCAGTGGCCAGGCGGTCTCTCAGCCTGGCAATGATTGAGTTTTCCACACGAGACGTGCGCTCGTTGTACGTCATCTCTGCCTGTTCCCAAATGCGCGTGCCTTCAGGCGACACGTCCAAGACATCGACGTCCTTAAGCGCGGCGTAGGCCTGAGCAACCTCTTCCACGGCGTCAACATCACCAATCTCCTCAACAATGGCGGCCTCGGCGCTTTTGGCACCATCGGTCAGTTCTTTGGGGCCAGGAGTCGAGCCAAGGACATTGACGATCGTCCGCTGAAGCTGTTCATGGTTCCTCCGGAAGGTGGTGATATACTTCAACCTGTCCTGCGTCTTGACGTGTTGGGGCTGGATTTTGATGGGGATGAATTTCTCGTTCCTCCGCCTGGAGACTTCACGAGCAACGTTCGTGAAATCCTTGACGCTCTCATCCCATGATTTCCAGACCCCGTCAGCCAGCTTCATGGTAGCATCGAAATCAGGAAATTCTTGATGCATCAACTCTCGGCCATTGAGAAGGAAGTGTATCCGTGCGTCAAGATCTCCCGAAATTGCCTCCACGAGCGCGAGCGCTCGCTTGATGGGATATGGAGACGCACGGAGCTTCTTGTTGAGGTGGGTGAAGATCATGTCGATCGACTCTTGCACCTTTTCGAGAGAAGTCGCGGACAGAAGCTCGTCCAGGGGAAAGTCGCGCATCAAGAGATTGTACTTTTGCACCATGTCCGTTGTCTCTTTGAGACCGGTGTCAGTGCTGAAGCTGACAGTCGCTTGGAAGCGCTTTGCATGCCGCAATACATCCATGGTGAGCGATACGCCGTCGCTGCGTAATTGCTGCTCGATGTTGGCCAAAGCCGACTCCATGCTCAGCCAAAAGTTGATCTCCTGGGTTGCGTTACCGCTAGACGGATCCCGATTGGTCTTTGTTATGGCTTGAATCGATCTGATCCAACCATTGACGATGTTCTGTAGGTTGTTGAGAAACTTGCTGTCGTCCAAAAGTCCGGGAGGAATCAAATCGATGGATGGCTTTACGCCTCGCGCCTGCGCCTCTTCCAGTGCCTGCTGAATTACATCCGGTAACGCCAAAAACAATTCGGGTATCTCAGTGTTCTGCTGTAACTGAAGCAAACTCAACTCCAACTCCGCCATTCTCTTCTTAGCACCTGGAATCCCTGTCCTGCTATCCGCGTCTCCCTTGCTCCAACTTGGGTGCAATGCGGCCTGGCTCTTGGTATACGCATCGAAGTAGGGCGCCAGCGCCAGATGAACGAGAGAATGCAAAGCCTCGAAAGGCGAGCTCGCCGCACTCTGGCCCAGCGCCGCATTCTCAGACGAAGCAATTCCAGGTAAGTTGATGACCTGGATCTGCGAGTTGATAGGCAGGGCCGGGTTTATAGGCTGCGGGCCTTTGAGGATGGCAATACAGGCATCGTACACGGACGTGGCGGAAAGTTCGGAGGACAATGTGTAGGTGTATCGAGGGTGTGGGACTTGAGAATAACCGCTGTCAGTACGGGGTTTGTGCGATTGCAGAGCATCGTTAGTACCTTCCGACCCATTGACACCATCCACCTGCTCTTGTACCTCCACAGATCTTTGAATGTAGAGCGCCACCTGCGACTCGACAGCGAATCTGGTGCAGCGCAGCAGCGTGTCTGCAAGAAGCGGCTCCGAGAGCAGACTGTTGGGTGCGCGCAGGTCTTCTTCCGTAGCACCCAAAGTGACGTTGAGTACTTTTACAAGATGGTCGACTATGATTTGAGGGTCTATCGACGTCGACGTCGCGGGCTTCGACGGCGGCAGGCCGTTGGAGGCCCCAGGGGAGGTGACCACAGGGCCCTCCATTCTGCGTGTGGTGTGCGAAATGCGATGGGGATCACGACATAAGCGTGGACGTTGGAGGACACGGCGAAGCTAGCGGTCGAGCGATGAAGATGGTTTCGGCGGATTTTAGAGCGGTGTGGAGGAGTGGGTGCTCGCGATGATGAGTTGTTGACTTTCACTGGAGGTGCCCGCGGACGTGTCTTGCCCGCGGGACGTGCACGCTTTGCTCGGGCACGACGCGCCCCGACGGCAGCGGCGATGCCGCACATGCCCTGTAGGGAAAAGCTTAATTCCTTATCTGATCTTTCTACAACAACAGCAGTTCTACAGTGACAGATTCTTTTTGATTGCGTTGTTTTGGGATATTTTGCTCGAATTCATGTCCTTCAGACGTCTGCATTATTTCCAACCTAATTTTAATATCTCACGGCTTTGTATACGTGCAAGGGTAGAAAATATAGCTCTCAGTAAATGACTCAAAAGGCTTTGAATGCCTTCACTCCTGTATTGATGCTCTGTATGTCATGATAATGCTGCTCGTAGAAGTCACAAGCGTGAAGATGTCCACAATGTATGTTCCCGCAGTTACTCTCAACTGATCAAATTGTCTATTTTCAAGCAACATGCTAGAGATTCCGACAGGCATCGGACCTCTAAGTTTGTAACCCCGTAGCCGCATTCCAGCCCCTACACCTCCATATACCATCATCCATCCCTCCTTTCATCCTGAAGCAGCGGCGTCTGTTCACTGGCTACATGGACCTGTGAGATGTCAGCATTTCGCACCACGAGACTGAGACTGAACTTCTTACCCCATTTCCAGTCACGCCCTTTTGCAGCTTTCTGTCCCTGAACCAGAACCAAATTCCCATAGCCAAAAGGACTCCTTGCAAGCACCCCGTCACAATGTAAACACCCCAAGCGCTCCAGCCGGATGGACCCAACCTGACAGCGAGACTAGTAGCCCAGACAAAGCTACCCGGAGTCTGAATCAACATCATGGGAATGCTCAAGCTGTAAACGTGCTGAAGTCTCCAAGTGGTCCATATTTGCGGAAGATACTGGATCGACGCGAGGCACGTCGCCATTATGCCGAGGATATTTGCCCAAAGCTGCAGTTTTTCGGGAAAGCGGCCGAGCAAGATGACGGAAACGAGGAACACCACGAGAAAGTGTACAATCGAAATCACAACCACGCCGAGAGCTTGTCGGATGGTATACGGAGAGCGATTTTCGTCTTCGGGGCTACTTTCGACAGCCGTCGTTTGATCTCGTGGAAAGAAGACCAAGAAGAGCAGCATTCTGCTCGCTGGGTAAGCTTCCATGTCTTTCCGGGTTGGAGTCGAGAGGCTCTTACATCAAGAAAAAGCAGCTCCATTGCACGCCAACTTGCGCAATCCCCAAAAGTGCAGCAGCGCAGGGGAATCCGCCTATCTCATCACAACAGCCAATGTCCGATCGACTTTTGGGTAGGACAAGGATGTTTGCGATAGCAGAGGTGCCAGACGTAGTTCCTAGCAAAACGAACCATGGCGACAGGCC
Source organism: Phyllosticta capitalensis (assembly GCF_038381095.1). NCBI lineage: Eukaryota > Fungi > Ascomycota > Dothideomycetes > Botryosphaeriales > Phyllostictaceae > Phyllosticta > Phyllosticta capitalensis. The sequence goes on along the minus strand of NW_027117443.1, from coordinate 1,377,951 downwards.
CTCAGACGAACGACGGAGGATAATCTTGGCATGCTGGGGAAGGTAGGACACGAGAATGCCGAGGAGAATGAAGCTAGACAAAGCTGTGTCGTTAGACAGGACACCAAGGTGTTGAGCGCGGCGCGTACATGGAGAGGCCAAAGTTTCCGAGATTCGGGTGCGCCAAAGGCTTGCACTCGTCGCTAATAGCTTCCCATGAGTCCATGGTGGCGATTTGGAACGGATGGAAGCTGATCAGGCAAAACAGAGGAAGGTTGTCATGATGCAAACGCGAGCGCGAGACGAGGAGAGGAAGGGTGGCTGGTGACTTCAGACGAGAGACTCATGCACTGCGTCACTAGTTTGGCGCATGACTCAGTAGCACCCGTGGGGTAGAGGCAGCGAACCGCGAGCCGTGGATTTGGAATTTGCAACGCCGCCCTCTCACCTCGCACATGCCCGCAATGTCTTCCTTGGAGTCGTTGCAGGCTCTGCCAGATGGTACTCCTGATCCTTTGGCAGACTTTAGACACTGCTGACATTCTTCAGAGCTTTTAGGCCTCTGGCACACGTCGCGCGTGCCTGTTTTGGTTGTCGCATTCACCGTTCTATTCCTCCTTCGCTTGGTTCAATACCTGCGCACGCCGAATCGCCAGAAGCTCTCCGCCACCCCCATCCCAGGTTCTCCGAGTCGCAAGGTTGAGGACATTGCTGCAAAATGGATTGAAACGGAGACGGTGCCTCATCTCTCTGAAAAATCGTCCAAATCGCTGGAGGATGACCACGTCGAAGATATTACAATAGCGAAGCCATCATTGGCACGTACCAAAGGACCCAAAAAAGTTGTCGGAAATAAACTACCCAAGCCCACCCGCAGACCAGCGCCGACTTTCGATCCAGCGCAAGAGAAAGTTCAGCCTCTTGTCTTCTTTGCGACCCTTGGAGGAACGACAGAGGCTGCCGCGAAGAAATTGGTTGACGAACTCGGCGCCTGGATCGATGCTTCTGACGCAGAACATCGCATTTTGAAGCCTGAAATTCACGATCTTTCGGAAATCGATTTCGACGACTTCTTCATCTCAGCGCCGAAGGGCAAAAATGTCAAATATTTCTACTTTGTTGTAATCCCGACGTACTACATCGACACTTGCCTGGACAATTTTCTCGAGCACCTTCAGGAGACTCATCATGACTTCCGGATCGACACCGCTCCCTTGTCGGGAATTCTTGGTTATTCAGTATTCAGCTTTGGCGACAAGGAGGGCTGGCCCACAGAAGAGGAGGGCTTCTGCAACCAAGGAAAAGACGTGGACAAATGGTTGGCAAGATTGACGGACAGAAAGAGGGCTTTCCCACTTGGCACAGGTGATGTGCAAAGCGATGCTCAAGAACGCTTCAAAGAATGGAGATTGGGCGTGCAGGAAGTCTTGCTTGACATTTCCGCAGGCAAAGGTCTTGGAGAGGGCGTTCCCGGTAGTGGAGATCCCATGGAAAGTGATGAAGAAGACCTCGAAGATGAAGACGGTGAGGAACAGTCGCAGTCACGCAAGCCCAAAAAGTCAAAGAAATCGACACTGGATGACGTCGAGGATCTGGGACGTATGGTTCAAAAGGATTCCAGCGAGGAGAACTCCAGCCCGGACTCGGAGCCAATGGAGGTGGACTTTACCACCTACAGCAAGAAGCCTAAGGCCGCCGAAACCTCTGCACCGAAGGAAATGGTCCCAAGTTCGTCGCCAACATACGCAGCTTTGACAAAACAAGGATACACGATTGTAGGCTCTCACTCTGGAGTCAAGATCTGCCGATGGACCAAGTCAGCCCTTCGCGGTCGGGGATCTTGCTACAAGTACTCCTTCTATGGCATCAGGTCTCATCTTTGCATGGAAACGACACCCTCTCTTTCCTGCAGCAACAAATGCGTGTTTTGCTGGAGACATGGAACAAACCCGGTTGGAACCACTTGGCGCTGGGTGGTTGATCCTCCGGAGAAGATCTTTGATGGTGTCACTCAAGGCCACTACAAAAAGATCAAAATGATGCGTGGTGTTCCTGGTGTCCGCGCGGAACGGTTCGCGGAGGCCATGCGCATTCGACACTGCGCCCTCAGTCTGGTTGGCGAGCCAATTTTCTACCCCTACATCAACGAGTTCACCGATCTCTTGCACAAAGACCACATTTCCTCTTTCCTTGTTTGCAACGCGCAGCACCCGGCTCAACTCGCAACTTTGAAGCCTGTCACACAACTTTACGTATCCATCGACGCGTCGAACAAGGAGAGCTTGCGAAAGGTTGATCGTCCTTTGAACAGAGACTTCTGGGAGCGGTTCTGCGCTTGCCTTGACATCCTTCGTGAGAAGAGAAACCGCCAGCGCACCGTTTTCCGCCTGACTCTGGTCAAGGGCTTCAACATGGCGGACGAGATTCGAGGGTACGCCGATTTGGTAGAGAGGGGCTTACCGGGCTTTGTTGAAATCAAGGGCGTGACCTACTGTGGAACTTCAACGAGCGCGTCGGCTGGACTTACCATGCAGAATGTACCGTTCTACGAGGAAGTCCAAGAATTTGTGACGTCTCTCAACGAGGAGCTGGCAAGACGCGGCCTCGAGTACGGCATCGCTGCAGAACATGCACACAGCTGCTGCATCCTGCTCGCTAGCACGAGATTTAGGAAGCAGGTCGACGGAGAGTGGAAGTGGTGCACGTTGATCGACTACGACCGCTTCTTCGAGCTGTTGGAATCCGGAAGGGAGTTTTCGCCAGAGGAATATATGGGCGAGCCCACCCCTGAATGGGCGCTTTGGGGCAATGGAGGATTCAACCCAGAAGACGAGAGGCACTTTAGGAAGGGGAAGAAGGAAAAAGCACAGTTGGACGCGGGAGACGCCAAACCTGTCATCGAAATATAGCGGCCTAGAAACAGCCAAAAGTAAATTTTCAAAAAAAGCAATTAAAATATCCACAAAATCAGAGACCGCATTGGTTGTTTTCGTTTTCGCTGCAGCGCGTGTGTATGTACGGTAGCTCTGAGCTGGCACTACGGTGGAGCCAGGACCCATGCACCTCCGGCTTCTCCCCCGCAACACACGGAAGTCGCGTCAGGCAAGTCAGCGCGTCACCAGACCCGACCTACCACACCAGCGCTTTGCTTGTCCTATTTGCCATGTCTCGCCCCGTCCCCGTCCTGTCTGGCCTGTAGAGGCCAAATGTGTCGCTTCGAGCTCTTCAATACCGCCGTCCGATTTTTGCAGAAGCGAGTCTACAGCTCGCCCACTTACTCCTTCTAGTAAGAACCGCGCTACTGCTAGCCATTGGTTACACCCGCGTCGACATTCCACGCCTCTGACTTGCTTGCTCGCAGTGAGGCCGAACCTGAACTCCCTGCTCCGCGACCATGCTCCACGAAATCCTCCTTTCTCTCTCGGGTCATCCCTCCCCGCTCTTCGAGAGTCCCGCGAACCAGAAGACGGAAAGCCCCAGCAATCCCGCCGTAAACACGTCCACATTCCCTCTGCTATCCCCGCCAGAAGCAGAACTTCTCAAGTCTGTCGCGCATTTGGCTGAGCTACATCGCGCGACCCGCAAACATGCCTCGCGAATCGCGTCATCCCACGAGTCGACAATCTGCAGAGCGGTAGCCACTGCAATTGTGTCGACGCATTTGGCGCGTTTTCAACAAAAGATTTTGGAAGTTGAGGATCGCATATTGAAGCAAGATGCCAGTATAGTGGGGGCCTACAACATTGTGCCGCTTGCTGGCATTGTGGCCGAATTCGACGAGTGGACTCGGCGCATGGAGTGGTTCTGGAATCTGGCCAATTTCATGCTTCCAACTGGTACCTCGGACAAGTCGAAGAGCAAGGATTCCAGCAGATTCCTCAGCGCAAGTTTGATAGACAAGCTCAGACAGGAAGCCCAGACAGGATATCCGGACATCGAGGCCGTCGCATTGGACCTGAGCAAAGTGGCAGAAACCGCCTGGCTCCGACAATTGAGCACTTGGGTGCTGTACGGGAAGCTCCCAACCCATGGCTCCGAGGACTTTTTTATTTCACAGATGCGAGATGACGATGGCGCAGTAGGCTATGTCACGGACAGCAGGATGCTGCCGAAATTCGTCTCGGCCAGGACAGCCAGCTCAATATTGTTCATTGGGCGTTCATTGGATCAAATTCGTAGTCGTGGTTCGACAGTTGTGGCATCAGATGCTCCTGCATTGTCAGAACACGAACTTCTTACTATCCATCTTCAACACCTCTCCAGCCTCCAAGTGCCTTTGTCGTCAGCCGCGCTATCCGAGGCCATATCAGAAATTCGACTATCACTCTCTAGAAATATGCTCCAGCAGCTGCTGCCACTCCCCAAGATCCTGCAGATGTTGTCTCTAATGCAAGAATTCTTCCTTCTCGGCCGCGGGGAGTTTTCAGTGGCCCTGGTAGAGCACTCAGAGGACCAAATGCAATCACGTCAAAAGAACCCGAAGCAGAGCAAGCCTGGCCGTGGAGTTCAAGGCATGTTGATCAAGGAAGCCGAAGTCTCGACTGTCTTGGCACGAACATGGGCTGCTTTGACTGCGCTGATTGACGATGAGGAAATGATGGACGAAAACCTGGATCTTGCTAGAAGCCTGGTGAACCTTTCCATGTCGAAACCTACGTCAACTCGGCCTCCGACTCCGGGGCGAGCTAGAGAAGCTGCGGATGCGTTACCGAAACTTTCTAATGTCGCCTTCAACGACCTCTTGCTATCCGTTCCCACCACTCTTACTCTTGATATTTCGCCGCCCTTGGATCTCTTCCTCACACAATCCGAGGTCGACATTTACTCGTCAATTAATGCTTATCTACTGGCAATTCGCCGGGCACATCTTCGCCTCACGGCACTTTGGCGGGAGAGTAACCTCAGACGAGAGCATCCGACACCTTTTGGACCTCCCACAAGCAACAAACCATTTGGACAAAACATGCTGAAGACGAGAAGAGCAAGATCTAATGCCCGAACGGTCAAGATGCGCAAGGTCTGGGCCACATGCGGTGCTGCAGTCTTTCTGCTTTCCGAATTCGGCGCATACTTCGAGGGCGAAATCGTCCAAGAGTCATGGAAGCACTTTCGTCAATGGATCGTAGGTGGAAACTCGGAGCAATCACAGTCTCGAGAGGGTGGTACAGATGGACTGCGCTCGCGGCTATCTCAGAGCTCTCTCCCAAGCCAAGCAAACATATCTCACGGTCAGCAACGAAACCAGCCGCCAAGCTCTTTCCAGCAGTCACAGCATGTCGAACAGGAGCCCAGCGTCCCGCACGACCCCGAAATCCTGGCCAAAGCCCATCGCCTATTCCTGTCCTGCCTCTCCCACAGCATCCTCCTCACAGACGTGCCCTATACGCACGCGCTGCGCTCGCTGCTGACGCACATCGACGAGCTCATCGCCTTTCTGTCGCGGCTGCGCGTCATCCAAGCCAACCTGGACCTCGAGACCGACTCGGGCGTCGTCGACGCGCTGGCCAACTACGAGGACGAGGAGCGCGACGTGCTGCTCGAGCTGGACCGCAGCCGCAAGCGCGTCGACGCCGACCTGCGCGGCCTCGTCGCGCGGCTCCGCGAGCTGGACAAGGAACGGGTCGGTTGGGGCACCTTTGGTAGCGTCGGCAGTGTGGAGACCATGGATGGCTCTGGCGCGTTTGAGCCGTGGAGGGGCGGTGGTGTTGATCGCTTGCTCATGAAATTGGATTTTGGCAGTGGCGTCGAGGGCCAGGAGGAGGATGACGATGACGAGGCGTTGTTGCCGGCTTAGTTGGAGATGCGTCAGGTTGGCATGAATACCCGTTGAACATTTGATTCGGTATTGTCAGTCTTCATTCCATCAGAGCATGTTTGGGACCATGTTGGACTTTCAAGGAAGTCAACCACAGGGCTGCTCTTTGTAGTCATTCTCCAGGACATCAAAATTCTCAGTAACCAGTCTTTTGGCCAGTCGAGTGCTTCCCGTGTGCTTCGATGTGTGCTTCGATTTGGAACTCAGTTCTGCAGTTGTCATTTCTTTAGCTGCCCACCATGAAAGTGGCACATGAGACGCGTGTCAAAGTCTCCACACCATCAATGATACAGACTTGGAACCAAAGTCACTCGTGTCCGCAAACAATACTTGAGATCGTTCGCGCATACAAACTACAAAGCCCTAATTTTTTTTTTTTTTTTTTTCAGAATTTCCTAAGAGCATCTTTCGGAAACCGAAGGCATCCTGTGAACATCTCCCTTCCACAAAAACTTGAATCCCAAACTCAATGAACGACCTAGAATACAGAGGCAAAATCTGAAAAGACGCGCCGAGCAACAAGAGCCCTGAATTAATGAATGATGGCTGCCTCAGTCTCCCCTCACAGCTAGACACACCGAGTACAACCATGACGTCTCCTAAACAACCCGCTTCGAAGGTTAGACTGAACGATTTCTCTACTCTCCACCACATCAAGGTCTCTTGAAAAGGATGCTCAAGCCCGAGCGCCGTACACTGCCACTGCTACTGCCGCTCGCGAAACTTGCAGTTTCCGCGCTATTGTCGGCCTGTCCCTCCGATGCACCACTTCCAGCAGACGGCCCACCAGAGACTGTAGAGGTAGTCCCCGTCGATTTCGGCCAGCGTTGGACGATTGGGCCCTCGTCAATCTGGGTCTCGGATCCCTCGCTCTGGTTGGCAGGTTCTGGCGGCGGTGGAGGCGGAGAGGGCACAGGTGGCACCGGGGAGGCTGGTCCAGGCGGCGAAGTTGACGGGAAAGCCGCTGTGGAGGTGTCTGGCTTCGCGAGCTGTGGTGGACCTTCGGCTATAGCCGATGCCTCCTTTCGAATTTCAGCGGGCGAGGGCGCCTTTGGAGAATCAGAAACCGACGATGAAGTAGACGGGAACGCAGAAGTGGCCGTCTCGGGTTTCTCAAGCTGCGGTGCTTTGGCTGACACGCATGTAGTCGTCGTTGGAACTGGGTCGGACGAAGTGACTTTGGGCCTTTTCATCTTGTCAGAAAGGCGGCGTATCATTGAAGATACTGGTCCCGAGGCGGATGACGACAGCTTGGGTTGCTGTGCATCGCCGACTGTGTTCTGCGGGACTGGAGGTATTGGAATCGATTTGGGCTTGCTGATTTTGTCTGACAAGCGCCTCATGAGTGACTGCGACGACGGGCTCCTGGGACTCTTTGGACTTTTGGGGATTTGAGGGCCCCGAAGGCTTTCAGGAGAATTGCCTTTTTGACCCGATTCTGACGGTTCGCCAGCTGTGCTTGACGACGCACCTGGCATAGGGTCATGGGAGCCTGACTTCCTCTGGTTGGCTTTGTCAGACAAGTGGCGTACGATTGATGATACTTTCCCTTTAGGACTTTTTGGGGCATTTGTTTTCGAAGACGTGGTCACGTCGGTCGATCGCTCCTCAGTATCTGGCGCGTTCCCTGCGGCCGTTCCCTCGCTGCCCTGAGTTTCCGAGTCCGGCTGATTCATGTTCTGGGGTAGATGCTCGACAAATTTTCCGGCCACAGGCTTTTTGATGTTGGAGTTCTGACGGAATTCTTCGCTGACAGGATTCTTGCCAGGGGGAAAGTAGTTCTTGGAAGCAGGTCCCCAATAGTATGCGCTGTCGGGTCTGTTCGGGTCCGTATTGGTCGTTGCGTCCTCATGGCCGACCGCTGGAGATTCTTTGGCCTCATCTTTTTCCGTCTCTGTGATAGCCTCTTTGCCCTTTTGCTCACCGGTGGAGTGTCCCTCGCCAAAATCCTTCTCTGGGAGCGTGCCGGTCGTGTTTACTTCGTTTCCGGTCATAGAAGAGTCTTTTCGGGCATCTGTATCCGAGCCTACGGCGTTTGATTTACGAATCCATGGCCACGAGAACTCCGAGTACTCCGATTTTCCAGTCTTTGAACTCTGCTCTTCATTTTCGGCACCTCCTCGCATCTGCGCACAATCGCATCCAAGGAGCTTCTGTGGATCATTAGACCTGCCGACTTCGATGAGCCCCTGGGAATTGTCCGTCTCATCGCCTTTGTAGTCCCAAATGTAACCCTCAAAGAGAGAGCGATTGATGAGGGAAGGGCCGACATCGTAATATGGGCCCTGCTCTTCTATCTCCCACTTCCACGCTGCAACCGCTGCTCTGGTAACAGCCCGTAGGCAGGCGGTCCTCCTTTCCCTTCTTTTAGCTTCCGCCTTTGGTGACTCTCCCTGCACCAGCATGAAACGGTCCTCCTCCTCTTCAATCTCATCCACCTCTTCGAAACATGACTCAATGTACTACACGAGGCCCAATTGAATCAACTCAATCATTTTGGCTCTGTCGAGAGAATAGAGTCGGGCGTTTACGCGTGACTGTGCCAATGCGAGTCGGTACCAAGCTGCCTTTATCGCCATGTCGTCGGATGCCATCGCACGGCCAAGGTCCAGCCGCTTGCGATACTTTTTGCGCTTATTCTTAGCACCTCCTCGTACGCATCGGTCTTGGATCTGTGCTTCAATGCACATGGGACAAAGACCAATGTACTGTACTTCAGCATTGGGCATCATGTTGTGCGGCCAGCATGGCTCCGGAGGATTGGTCGGAGTCGGCTGCTTTGGGCGATAACGAGTATCATACTTGTGAGGATAGGCTGGGTTGGACTCTGGTTGTTGAGTCTGAAGGTAATCGGATCTTCTGGCCCCGGAATTGAGCGAAGAATTTTGACTTGGTCGAACAGATGAGGCTCCGTTCTGAATTGAGGCACCATGCTTCCTTATGGCAAGCTCGCATAGTGCCAATGTTGGACCCTGGCAGTGCTCGCAAGACTTGTATCTGCCGACGATGTAGTGGCACATGTTTGTTGATGCCGTTGCTGTCAGATTCACAGGCGGTTGCGTCCTTGTTTGAATTGAAACTGGTGACCAGAGGTTACTGTAGATTTTGCTTCTTCTGTATGCGTAGTGATGGTAAAATGCCAGATGCGGCGGCGAAAGATGATAGTTCAAGTAGCTTAATGATTGAGAATGGCGTGGTGATGTCAAGGGTAGCGTTGAATGAAGAGATGTCCGGAGTCCCCCAAAGATTGAGGGGCGGTCCGATGACTTCCTCGTCAGGAGGGAAGGCGCGACCAAAACCAGGCGGAGGTTGCTGTTGCTGCGAGAGGTCGGGGTCATAGCAATTGCCTCTTTTCTCAGGCGGGGACGTGTCTGCTTGACAGTTTCTAAGACGACGCCAACGGCCAAACCAATGGACCTCCCCGTCTCCCTAAGGAAAGCTGAAAATGGAAAGTGAAGACTTCCGATTTACACAGACATGAGATCCGTAGGATCATCCTCCCCGCAGAAAGTCATCTCTTGACGAAGAGAGCTGCTGCCAAACTTCAACAAAAATTCAAGCAGAACTCAACTGAAATCGCAGCTGTAAGACATGAGATTTTGGCTGTTTACATCACGCCAAAATTCGATGATCGGAGAGAATGAACAATTTGATAATCACTCCTCTAAACATGACATATGCTGAGTACTAAATGAGGTGGCGGAGAAAGCAAAATCAAAATGCCCGCCCAGACGCTTTCTCGCAAGTACTCCATAGTCTTACCCACTCATTGTGCGCATAACGCTGTTTGTTGGGCTCTTCCAGTTTCTCGAGCAATCGCTGATCAATTCTCAAGATGCATCGTTGAGTAGCTTTCGCCACCTCTCCGCTGAGCGAAACCGCAGGATTCTCAAAATCACGTTGTGCCATGCACTCTCTCACCGATTCGATGCATTGCACTACAGTCCCCAATTTGGCCATTGCGTTGAGGAAAAATGCGTACATGTCTGCCGAGCGTGGGAGCATGTGTAGTGGTATAGTCCTCCAAATGTGTATCAGGCGTTCTGCATCTTCCAGCCGGGCATAGGTTTCGAGCAGGAGGAAGAAGGTGTCGAAGTGGAGTTCCATCGAAGTTCTCTCGACAATTTGGAGTAGAGAGCTCCGCACCGCCTGGTCCCAGTCGGCGCGTCTCCTGAGTTGGGTGTCAGATTTTACTACACCAGATGCCTTGTTGCATGGCAAAGAGAAGGAATCGTGGAGCGTCACAAAGATCTTTTCCGTCAGAGTATGATGCGCACTTTGCTCCATTATGGAAAGCACTCGCGCGAAACCTTTGAGGCGTTGTTGTCGAATCGGGCCAAAAACATCGTCAAACTTGGGATTCCCCAGGGTACGCAAAGCTGCGAGAAGCACATCTTCAGATATCGGGAATCCCGATACCTGCATTTCTCTCAAGATGCCGAGGATATGGTCAACTGAGTCGGCACGCCCTGTAGTGAAGGCGGCAACGTATACCTTGAACATGGCGAGACAAAAGTCTTTGTCTAGGCCGTGTAGGGGAATATGGCCGAAGAAATTTTTCAAAAATGGCGATAGGGATTTGGAATCCGGAACAATGCCTTTGGAGAATACAGACTTTCGTTCTCCAAAAGACATGGACTCCAGATCTTTTAACATTTGGTCTAAGACGCGCTTCTTTTCAGCACTCGGCTTATTATCCATGTACTCTTGATCTTCCCGGATAAGGTTCGATGCGAAAATGTCGTCCGGCAAGCCAGAGCTCCAATCCAAGGTGCTCATCGACTTTCTCCATATTCTGACCTGATCATCAGTCCGTGAACTTGTTCCGACTCTTCTAGATGCAATCGTACCGCTGAAGTTGGGCCTAACAAGTGTATGGAGCCCTCTTGATTGATTTGGCGATTTTGGGTGGCTGGTGAGGGTCTGATCCGCGAGAACGGCGCCATTGGGATTCTGCTCCGGGGTAGACTGTTCTTCTTCCGAAACCTCTCCTGCCTTCAATGCTTCTTTCGTCCTGCGGTCGGTCTTCAAGACGCCATTCCAGAGCCCTTCAAGATCAAGTTCTACTCTTTTCTCCTCTGTGAACATCTGGAAGACAACATGCACGCCTCGAACCTCTTCCCGGAATCCTACAAAGCCTTCTCGTTGTGGGGTTGAAAGAGGCGCAGAAGCCGCGGCCTCGACCGATCCCGCGTTGACACATATCCAGTCCGTTCGAATCCCATCATCGGCAGCGAGACTGGTCGGTGAGGCACCCGCAGCTGAAAGCATCCGCATTTTCTTTGCCTTCCGTCTGAGCTTGAGCTTGAGCTCATTTCTTCCAAGGAGGCCATCGGCATGCGCTCGAAGTTTGTACTGGCTGCGCAGCCATCTACAAAGCCTGTCTGCAGCGACGTGAAGGTGCTTTTCGCTCCGGGCAGTGCCAAAGAGCATGATCAAGTTGGCGCCAAGTGCAGGTGGAGGATCGAGCTCTCGAAGGTCCAATAATGTAATGTCATCCAGGCCAAGTTCCACGGACGCGTGCTGAAGGAGTGTTTCCAGCATGGGAGGAGGGTGTTCGGGCAGCTCTGGAAGCTTTTGTCGTTGTGCCAGAGGAGACTCGTCCACAGCTCTTTGAGGCGCGTCGACCTGGAGGTACCATGGGACTGAAGGATCCGTTGCATTAGACTCGAGAATCTGCTCGTCGGACTCGATCGCTTTCTGAGGATCTTGGGGGATGTTATCGGAGAATCGCGCGGGGTTAGAACTGAAGGTCCTCTGGTGGCGATGGGCGCGTATGAACGATCGTGCGGGCGAGTCTCGTGGAGACCACTCGAAGCCGGAGAGAGAGGCAAAGGAGCGAAGGACGTTGACACGGCAGCCGTTGCACCCAAAACGGGCGGAAATGGCTCTAGTCGCCGCCATTGGGGCTGTAGGAGGACTCGAAGTCGAAATCGAAGGTCGAGGTTTGCGCGTGGGACGACGATGGCAGAGTGGAGATGGTCAATTGATCTGCGTGGCCCGGCAGCGACTTTGCGCACCGCCCGATAGCGATAGCAGATTCTGCCGTTCGCCGCCGCCGCCGCCTGCGTGCTGCTTAACAATTATTTCTCCCGCCGCTGTCACATCCCTCTCTTCTGCAACTTCCACCTTCTACTGAGATACCCCTCTTTTCCATGCTTGCGAAGCCATGGATCTCGACTCCGGCTCGATTTCTATTCAACCGGGCCAGCAGGCAGCGGCTACCATTCTCTGCTGCAACTGTGGCGCTCCGATAGATGGCACACAATCGGCCGGCGCACTTTGCTATGACTGCATCAAGCTTACAGTTGACATTTCCGAGGGCATACAAAGAGAGGCCACACTCCACACCTGTAGAGACTGCGACAGGTAGGCCGTCCTTGTCATTCCTCTTAACCAAGCGGAAGACTAACGCCGCACAGATGGATGTCGCCGCCAGCATCGTGGGTTGTCGCCCAACCAGAATCTCGCGAACTTCTTGCGCTGTGTCTGCGCAAACTCCGAGGTCTCCAAAAAGTCCGCATCATCGACGCCAGTTTCATCTGGACCGAGCCTCATTCCAGGAGGGTAAAAGTCAAAATCACGATTCAGCAAGAGGCTTTCCAAAATACCATTCTCCAGCAGACATTCGAAGTCGAATATGTCGTGGCAAATCAACAGTGCCCGGACTGCGCCAAGAGTTATACACACAACACCTGGAGAGCTGTGGTCCAAGTAAGACAAAAGGTTGCGCACAAGCGAACTTTTCTGTTCCTTGAACAGCTCATCTTGAAGCACTCCGCCCACCGGGACACGATCAACATCAAGGAAGTTCATGAGGGTATCGACTTTTTCTTCGCCGCCAGGAACCATGCCGAGAAGTTTGTCGACTTCCTCAAGTCTGTTGTACCGGTCTTTAGCAAAAAGTCCCAGGAACTGATCTCGATGGATATCCACACTTCGACCAAGTCCTACAAATTTTCTTTCTCCGTGGAGATTGTTCCAATCTGTAAGGATGACCTCGTAGTGCTTCCGATTAAGATTGCAAAGCAACTGGGCAACATCGCCCCCATGACAGTTTGCAACAAGGTCGGTACTGCGGTGCAGGTTCTCGATCCTCAGACGCTCCAAACCGCAGATATCAGCCCTGAAGTTTTCTGGCGGGCGCCTTTCACACCCCTTGCCGACGTCACCGAACTTGTCGAGTTCATCGTGCTCGACATTGAACCCCTTGGACCTGTCAAGGGTCGATACGTCCTGGCCGAAGCTACGGTTGCGCGCGCTTCGGACATGGGATCCAGTGACCAGACCTACTTCACAAGGACCCACCTCGGTAGCTTGCTCAACGTTGGAGACTCCGTTCTGGGATACCATTTGGAAGGGACCAACTTCAACAACGAACTCTTCGATAAACTTGCAGAGAGCAAACAATACTCGGCCCAGATTCCAGACGTAATGCTCATCAAGAAGCACTACGAGCGCAAGAAGAAGAACAAGCGCAACTGGAAGGTCAAGCGCATGGCGAAGGAGGAATCCGAAATGTTGCCACGCAAGCAGGACCAGGAGCGCCTCGAGCGCGACTTTGAAATGTTCTTGCGCGACGTCGAAGAAGACGACGAGTTCAGGGCAGGCATGCACCTTTACAAGAACCAGCAAAGCGCAATGCCAAGTAACCCCGACGAGATGGACGAAGATTCGGATGGAGATGACGACCAAGGCATCCAGATTCCGATGGACCAGCTCGTGGAGGAGCTGGAGGAGATGAACATGGATGATATGTAAGCCTGGAAAATAGCTCGGTCTGGCAGGTCAATCGATTCGGGTCTGGCGTTGGGGTTGACAGCATCGAAACTGGAGTTTGGGTGAATCGGACGCCCGAGTGGCAACGCGAGCTTCTACGGCATTTGACTTTGCATCGCCATTGAATAAAACATCAACTGTCTCTGACGTATTTCGCGCGAGCTAATCCAATGAGATATGAGTGAAGTCTGACAATGGCTCACAATATAACAGAACTAGATCAAGCCTACTCACTCATCTAGGAGATCAGAGTAGATTGGGAGTGGAACGGCCCTTTGGAATGTCTACATATCTATAGGAACCTTCTATGAGACTACGCCTTTGGACGATTACATGACACTGTTGTTACCAGTTTCAGTTGCCGTATCTCAATCCAATGCCGAATACAGCTTTTGTTTTCTACTCGCGACCGGTGCGCCTTCAGGTTCCTGTTCCGCATCCGACTCGGGTTCTGGCTCCGGAGCGAGCATCATCATCGCCTTCGGACTCGCCATCACTTTCGCATCCTTGTCATCTGATTTCGAGGTGTGGCTAGCTTCTTCCGCATTCTCCGCTTCTGCTACATGCTGCTCAGGCTCCTTTCCTACGCTTTCTTTCTCAACTGTTGATTCGACGGCCTGCGGAGCCGCAGAAGCACCCGCCTTGTCGAGTTGAGTGCCGGGACGCGGAGGCTTTGGAGGCGGCGACTCCTCGTCTGCTTGCTTTGCGCCTTCGCCTACTGGCTTGCGGCGGATGATGCTGAGCGGCCGGCTGCCTGGAAGTGACTGCGAACTCCTCTTGTCCTCGGTACTTGGGCGGCTATCGAGATGGAGTTGCTCCATGGAGGGCATTTGGATCGACTTGCGGCCCTCCTGGTTTGGGCTTTCCAAACCTGCTTTCTTCTCCATCTCCTTCGCCTCTTTGTCGACCACTTCTTTCATGGCGGCGTCGCGGTCTCCGCTGTCGCCGCTGGTGTTCTCCATCTTATCATGCACTTCCTTCTCGCTTTGCTCCTTCGCCTCTTGATCCTTCTTCTCCATGACGTGCAGCTCGCTTTCCTGCCGGGCGATTTCGGCGTCGTCAAGCTCTTCCATGCCAATCTTTTGGAGGATGGCGCCAGTGAGGAAGCGGTACTTGAGATGGCCGTCTACAATCGAGCTCACGTCGACGTTTTCGATGCCGTTGACTCCCTGCACTGCTTGCAGTCCCGCGACGCCGAATTGGATGCTGCTTGTGCGGTACAAGAAGCCCAGAATGTGGTCGCTTTCGCTGTACACGTTGACGACGCGGCCGGCCACCACGGCTCTCACCTTTCTCCACGCGGCTGCGTCGCTTGGTGTCGGTGCTCCCATCAACACCACGCTCTCTACCAATCCAAACGCCTTGCGTCTTGCCAGATTTTGCAGAGCAGCAAAGATCACTCGCGCTCCCAGCGAATATCCAATCAACGTGACTGGTCGCTCTCCCTGAGCTTTGTTGATCAACGCATCCGCGAGCACAGCACCTGCCTTGTCGCTGCGAGACTTTGCAACACTGAAAGGATTATCGACGATTTTGGCCACGCGGAGCAGCATCAGGGGCCACAGGCCAGCAGCCAGGCTGCCCAGCACCGTGCGCTTGACGATTTCGTACTTGGCGTAGTTCCACGCGGCCGACTTGAGCACGTCGGACAGGCTCTGCCCCAGCCGCAGCAGCGCCTGCACCTCCCAGCGCAGCGCAAACGTCTCGAGCGACGGCGCCAGGACCGCCCATGGCCGCACAATGTCGTTGGTGTCGGATAGCCACCCGGAAATCGCAATGGCGACGCGCAGCCGGTGGCCGCCGTCGGGTGGTGCCGACTGCGATACTCCTCGCAGTCTGCGCTGGCGCTCGTACGGACTCTCTTCCTCGCGCGCCTCGCGCACTGGGAGGAAGCGGAAGTCCGTCACTTCCTGAGCATAGCGGTCCATCATCTTGCCCGTAATGCGGCCACCATAGGCGCCGAATAGCCCTCCAACGAGCACGCTGCTGCCAGCCAGTCCGCCCAGCAGGCCGCCCACGGCCGTTGCGCCCAATCCGAGCCCGCCGACTACCGTTCCCACTCCGGCTGCAAGCAGAGGAGCAGCCAGTCCGCCGGTCACGCCGATGAGGGCGGCGCCAGCGACGGTCGCGATGCCGACTTTCCATTTGCGCGACTTGGAGTTGGTTGACGCGGCACGCGACGTTTCTTCGTCGGCCGAGAGGTGCTTGACGCCGGTCAGAAGAGCGGTTGCAACCGCAGTTTCGCGGTCGACGAGGGCTGAAGCCGGGAGTGCGAGCGACGACGTGAGGTGCAAGAGGAGCAGGCGTGAATGAGATGGGTAGTTTTCGAGGGACAGCAGGAGAAGCAGCACAGAATGGAGGAGTAGCGTGCGTGATTCGACGGTCAAAGCGGTCAGTGTTGTCGATATGGGCGGGGGCAAGGGGCTCGGGGAGTCTTCGCCAGATGAGGTTTCGAGCGAAGACGGAAGAGATTCTTTTGAGAGCGAGGCTCGTTTACGTGCTTCTTTTGCCTGCCGAACTGCTTCGGATGTGACCTGCAGTACTTCTCCTAATCTTTGCAGGACGCTGACGCGCCAGGAATTGACAAAGCTGATTGCTGCGCGGTGCAGTTCTTGCACCTCCGGGGTAGCCAGTTCTTTCTTGATCTTCTCGATATGCGCGACATTAGACTCCGGAGCCTTGGTGGGTTTTGGGCTCTGCGGTTGCTCTTGCTGAGCCGAATCTTGTTCTTTTGACTCTTCGCTCTGAGACGAGTTGGTGATTTGAGAGGGTTCAGGAACTTGGAATGCAGCGTTGAGGTCTTTGCGTATGACGTCGGTGCAGAGCACTACAAGCAGGGCGAACTCGGTCTTGAGTTCTGGTGTGTTGAGAATGGTATCCAAAGATGCCTCACTGGACTCGCTCTTGTGGTCTGATGAAGAGCCCTTGTCTTTGAAGACTTTGGAAAACATGGCGCAATGATGATGATATCATGGAGAGGCGGATTTCAGGAGAGATGGGACTCGACAAGGGCCGCACAAAACGGTTGGAGAAACCAGAAAAGAAACGCGGACGGCAAATGACTTGAACAAAACGTTTCATCCACGACGTGACTGCAGGAGGAATGACGAGACTGCAGACGGCACGGAGATGCGGACGATGGACGTCAAGTCCGTTTACCACGGACCTTCAGCGGCGCCGTAGAAACGCAGAGGGTGAGCCGCTTACCTCAGGCTGTCTGGACCAGCCGTCAGTCTCAACCACGCGACAGTGGCAGACAATAACTCCGAGACGGCGAATCAAAGAGTTTTGAAGCGTACGTCTGGTTGCGTCAAGGTACGGTGTCGATGGAAGAGATGCGGCCTGATTCCTGACCAACCAGAAAACCTGTGGGGAATGCTTTGGCGGAGCGTCTTTGTGGCCGCCAGAGTGACAAATGTCGCCATGACCAAGTCTTGATATAAAAGCGTCTGTATAGCTCGTGCGTCTGTCAAAAGTGTCAAACTAAGCCACTTGAGAGTCCACGATGCAATGCCGATACCTCCACGGATACCGACAAGAGGCTTGCTGACATTGGGACGTCGAGGGAGCCGGCCACTACTTTTGATCCTACGTTGGTCCGCAACGCGCATTCCAATCATCGAAACGGCAATATCAGCATGGCGTGCGGAGACTAATTTCCAAGCAACGCCGATATTTTGCTGTAGAGCTAGTACCGAGGACGTGGGCTGTCAAAAGTGCTACGTTGCCTCAGCCTTGGAGGAGAAAGATTGGGATCCCAGTCGCCGCAGATTTCGGCCCCAGGACCCAGCATACACGGCATGTACGGATACAGGATGAGACGAGCCGGATAGGTGATCAGACTGCGTGGCCTTGAAAGTCGCAGAAAATAGGTGTAGGTGCCAAATGACTGCAGCACATGAACGTGGACGGGCGACACGAGGGAGTCAGCGAAGCAGCGTGGAAAGTCGAAGCCTGCTGACAACAGAACGAATCTCATGGAAATGCGGCTTATCGATGCTCCATGATGATGCTTATGCAAATGGGCAAATTTTGACTTTGGCAGCCGACGCGCTAAGGTAGGTCCTCTTTGCTGCTCCATGTACAGCAGTACGTACATGCCCAAAACCATCTGTTTCGTCCAGCGCGTCGCATCCTGGGACGTCGACACCACCTCACCTCTTGCATCTTCAAGCTGCTTCGTCCGGTCTCCATCCGGATCTCGTGCAGAATCCCATCGCATCGCCTCGCACCGTGCCGACGGCCTTTTGCAGCGTCAACAAAGATTCCCGTAACCGCGTTGTTTGTTCGGCATCTCCCGCGCGCCGACGGGACGAACAGGTCCAACCTCCTACATCACCGCCGGGGCAGCCTCAATTTTCTGCCTCTGCTCCATTGACGCGCCCTCTCCCTCCCCCAACACCTCTTTCCTGCTCCGGACTCCAGGCCTTCGATTTCTCTCGGCCCGGATCCTTCTCCTCTCGGCTGCCCTGATCCACCGCCTTCTCCGTGTTTCTCGCCGCCCTGCGCAAAGCTTGTGCCTGCCGTTGGAGCTACTGCAGCTCCACAGGTAGGCCGCTCTTCTTCACGACGGCGTCAATCAAGAAGCGGAAGCTCTCCCAGGACCCTCCTCTGGACCACGAACCCTCAGAGCCTGCCTCGACCTCTACTGCCAACGACCGGCACCGAACCCCAGACCCGCCGCGCCTCTCTTCGCCCCCTCCCTCCGTCGGCAGTCGCGCCTCTGCCTCGCCGCCACGCTTTATACCCCCATACCTGCGCAACGAGGTCCTGGAACCTGTCGTCGAGTCCGACGGTTCTCCCTGCGAGAACACTGCCAGCGGCGCAAGCTCCCCCAGCGAGGCCTACGCAGGTTTGAGCCTGGAGTCCAAGCCTGGCAACCGGCGCGGCTCGCCAGCTGGCTCAGAACAGACGCAGTTGAGGACCGTCACTTCTGCTGAAGCCGCGCAGTCCCACCCTCGCCCCTCGGTTGCGCCGTCCCCATCTCGCCGCTCGGTCTCGCCCGCGAAGCGCTCAGCAACGGAAATGGCAGGCGAGAACGATAGCAGGGAACAAATGGAGGCTGAAAACGGTATCACGAGGGGCACTTCGGTCGACATGTTGAGGGAAGAGCAAAACAAGGAAAGCGGTAGCGTTGGTAGCTCCGAAACGACGTCGACGTCTGTCAACGAGTCCAACACGGCGAGCACCACTGCGACGAGCGACGCGGCTCAATCTCCTCAGCCCTCGAAAGAGCAACCGGCAACGTCCAAGTCCATAGATGAGCAGGTCAGCCAGATATGGGCGCTTCACCAAAAGGAGATCCAGGAAGGCCAGAAGGGCTACATTGTGAGCATGTGGTGGCTGTCAAGAGTCCTTGCTCGGTCATCGAATGACCACTTTGCGGGGTTGCCATTTGACAAGTCACGGCTAGAGGGCGAAATCGGCCCCATCAACAATGATAATATATTGGATGAAGGTACGGGGATCCTACACCTGACTAAGTTGGTGGTACAGCGCGCTGACCTTAGTTTGCAGATGCTTCTGCCTGGGAGCAGGATCACATCAACGAGGATCAGGGCCAATTGTTTGTACCCATCAAGCCGGGTCTCCAGTTCGGCGAAGATTTCGAAGTCTTCCCGGAGGAGGCCTGGAACCTGATGGTATCCTGGTACGGCGTTAAACCCGGCAGCCCTCCTATCATCCGCTACGCGAATGACACTGCACCACCTGGCTCCAACTCGTCGAATGTGCAGTATGAACTATACCCGCCCTTCTTCACGATCCGCAAACTGGTCAACAGCAGCGAGACCACAACGAGTCCAACTCAGCGGTCGACTGCCATCAGACTGCAATCGAGCCGTAGTGAGAAATTTCAAGACTTTCTCAAGCGCGCCAAGGAAGCGGCCGGTATTCCAATCTCCAACAAGGTCCAAATCTGGAGGGTGTTGGAGCCCGCGCAGCCCACGACTTCTGCAACCAAGGAGAGCGAAAAGCCTGGTGTGCTTACCCCCGCCACATCTCGGAGTGTCTCCCCTGCGCGGACAACACCAACGCCTTTTCTCATCGATGCTAAGACGTTCTCCTCCATGGCCGAAGGGACTGAAAGGGAAATGGTAGAACACAAGGATGAGACCAACAACCCCAAGTACAACGGCAAAGCCAAGATGGATTTGGTTGGTCTAAGCCAAAGCCAAACTTTGATTTTTGAGGAATGGGTTGGAGGACCCGCGGGGGGCGAATTTTTATCCGACAATGTCCGCAAACAGGCACAGAAGCATGGCGCTTCCCTCAGCGCCGGCCGCAATGCCATTGACCAGAAAACGGACAGCGGTCGTAGCAGCCCGGCCCCCGGTGGCCCAATGACCAGAGGTCGTACAAAGAATGGAAAAACCCGCGGCACAGTCGGCCTCTCAAACCTCGGTAATACCTGTTACATGAACTCTGCACTGCAGTGCATTAGGAGTGTGGAGGAGCTGACTGCCTATTTCCTGCGTGAGTATTCCCAAAACTTAGAACGTCGTTCCAGGCCCTGACTAGTTTCAGAAAACAAGTACAAGGAGGAATTGAACGCCGACAATCCGCTTGGATACAACGGATCAATTGCCAAAGCCTACGCTGGACTTCTTGCAGCTATCTACGAGGAGTCGACCTCTTCGTCCTTTTCACCCAAAAACTTCAAGTATGCTCTGGGTAGGGCTCAGCCCATGTTCTCCGGCTATGGCCAACAGGACTCGCAAGAGTTTTTGAGTTTTCTCCTCGACGGTCTCCACGAGGACCTGAACCGGATTCGTAAAAAGCCCTACATTGAAAACCCCGACTCCGATGACAACACACACAAGGATCCCGAGGCTATCAAGGCCTTGGGTGAGAGGTACCGTCAACTGCACAAGGCTCGCAACGACTCTATTGCCATGGATTTGTTCAACGGATTTTACAAAAACACCATGGTCTGTCCAGATTGCGACAAGGTGTCCATCACCTTTGATCCTTACTCTGCCTTGACCCTGCAGCTTCCGATCGAAAAGAACTGGCAGCACACTGTCTACTTTGTCCCATTGCGCGGGCACCCTGTCAAGATTGACGTCGAGATCGATCCGAACAGACCAATGAAGGCCTTGAAGGAGTTTGTCGCTGCTCGTATCCCCGGTCTTGACCCCAAGCGCACCATGGTGTCTGAAATCTACTCGCACAAGTTTTTCAAGCACTTTGATGACAAGACGGCAATCGTGGAACAAAACATTGGCGAAAAGGACGACATTGTCGTCTACGAAGTCGATGACGAACCAACAAACTACCCTCCGCCCAAAAAGGCTTCCAGAGCACGGTCGTCAATCATTCCCGATGATGAAGACATCCCTGACTCTTCGTCGCCCATGGCTGATCGCATGCTTGTTCCCGTGTTCCATCGCACTAGGAGTACGAGGAACAATCACGAAAAATGGAACTTGACGCTGTGGCCTTCGCACATCCTGCTTCGCCGCGACGAGGCCAAGGATTATGACGAAATTCTTCGAAAGGTGCTAGGCAGAGTTGCAAACATGACCACCAGAGACATTTTTGCCGAGGAGGACTCAAGCTCCCAAATTTTCGGCACACGTACCGGCTCCGACACGGTCATGACTACAGAGGAAGATGCGTCGTCGGTCACTGACCCTCGCGTCAAGGCGAGCTCGGTCGAGGGCGACGAGAGCATCGTTGACGTCTCGATGACCGAGGCTCCCGAAACTGGAAAGGAAACCAACGAAGACGTCACGATGCACGAGCAGACTCCTGAGACTTCTGTTCTGCAGTCAGGAACATTCATTGGGCCTGGCCTTAGAAGGTTGTTCTCCCTCAAGTACCTCAAACCCGGTGACGGTATTGTGCCAACTGGATGGAGCGGGCTCGATAGTCGAGAACCGTCGACGATCGAGTCTCGTATGCCAATGTCGCAGAGTCGGAGGTCTTCAATTCAATCCGACGCCAGCCAGGAAAGCAAGTCTAGTTCAGGCGGCCCGCGTGATGATTCACCCGAGAGCGAGGAAACAGAGGATGCTGCGCAGTCCTCCTACCAGGCCGATATTTTTGACGCCGCTCAGAGCGAGGAGGAGTCGTTAGCGCCCATGAACAGCCGACACATGAACAGAAAGAAGCATGCGCAAAAAAACCAAGCCAGGCGCGGCGGCAAAGGCAGGAAAGGCCGAAACAACAAGACGTATGGGCGCAAGGAGAGGAGACTCGGAGGCAACAGCAGGGCAGGATCTGAACCTCCTGTTTCCGAGCCCGATGGTGACCCCATGCTCGTTCGCCTCGGCGAAGTCATCGTAGTGGACTGGGAGCCTGAAAGCTTCGAGGCCCTGTTTGGAGGAATGATGAGCGATCAGAACGACATGCGCGGTGTCGACTCGCTCAACAACGCAATCACACTCGAAGACCCGGATCTCATGGCCAAGAGAAGGACGCGTGCTGCGAAGAGGAAATCGGGCATCACTCTCGAGGACTGCTTCGAGGAGACGGCAAAGACTGAAATCCTGTCCGAGGAGAATGCGTGGTACTGCGATCGGTGCAAAGAACATCGCCGAGCCAGCAAAACTCTCGAGATCTGGACTGCCCCAGACATTCTGGTGGTGCATCTCAAGCGTTTCGGTGCCAACCGGACTTTTAGGGATAAGCTTGACATCCTTGTCGATTTCCCCATTGAAGGGTTAGACATCTCCAAGCGTGTCGGCTTGGGCGAGGGCAAATCGCTTGTCTACGATCTCTTTGCTGTCGACAACCACTTTGGCGGTCTTGGAGGGGGTCACTACACGGCCGTGGCTAAGAATTTTTTCGACCAGCAGTGGTATGACTACAATGGTAAGTTTCGGAGCGCACCTATTGAACGACTCAATCTCACACTGGACAGATTCCATGGTCTCGAAGAAGAGCCCTTCGAACATTGTTAATAGCAGCGCATACCTCCTCTTCTACCGACGCCGTCAAGAGGCCCCTTTAGGACCCCCTTACCTGCAGGAAATCGTACGGCAAGCCTACGCTCCCGAATCTGATCCCTCCGACTCGGACACGGGAAACGGGAGGCGCCTCGGCGATATCTCCCCCCTTGGGTCGCCGAGCGCTGGCAACGAAGTAGGAGCTGGTCGCCTGGTGGGGGCAGGGGCAGCTGGTTCGGCTGGGGCAGTGGTGACGACGACCAGTCTAGCTAACGCCGACGACAATGATAATGGCTACGATGATCTGCCCGCGTACGAAGACGCGACCAACGAGGACGAGGGCGTCAGCATGGCTGCGAACTGGGGCTTCCTGCACCAGGGAGGGTTCGACCGCCCCGGCAACAACAGCGACGACGCCAACTCGGACGCGGCGACGGGCGGCGCGGGCAGCACCGACGTCAACGACGGCGACTTTGACGACGACCGCAAGTTCGACGACTTTGGCGCCGAGGAGAGCGAAATGGATGATAACACGGCGGCCCTTGACCGTCGCTTTGGCCGCGGCTCCCCGGTCGAGCTGGACGAGGGCTACGCGGCTGCTGCCGCCGCCGGTGGTCCGCAGGGCGGCGTCGTCCAAATCCCTGCGCATCAGTCGGTCGAGTTCCAAGACGACGACGACGACGATGAGGTGACTGAGATTAGTCCGTCTTCTTCTTCCTGATGAAGCACATTGTGGACTAGAGAGCTAACGTGTTTTTGGAGTTTTGTGATGCGCGGTAAGGCATGCGATGGACACGGTTGGGGGATAAGTCGTTGGAGAGAGCGGATGGGAATGAGAGTGGCAATGGGGTCGGGTGTGGATAGACCAGCAGGTGGCCGTCGTTGGTTGTCATGACGTTTTGAACGACGTTTACGGATGGGACGAAAGGTGATTGATCGGACATCAAGGCACGGCATGGGATGGGATGGGAGACGGACTTGGTGGTAGATGCCCCACTGTACGATGATGGACAGACAGCAGCAGCAACAGTGACGGCGGCGGCGGCGGTCGTGCGTGCGCGCAAGCATGCGGATAGATAGACCGTTTGTTTGCCCCAACCAACCGGATGGAGAAGCCGTCGTCGAACAATACACACGAATCGAAAAAAAGATGGGTAAAGACGAGAAGGAAGAAGACGGGGTTGGTTGGTTGTTGTTCGTTGTTTGTATTTCTTGGGGGCGGGGGGCGCCGCAAGGAAACATCAAACAGCATTGTTGATCGCGTGGTCTGCTGGTATGGTCGTTATTCATTTGGTTCCATCACCCTCACCCTCATCCATCATCGGGTCATCCTCATGGTCGTTCGTCGTCATTTTGTCGTCTGTTTGAATCATCACATTTAACTTTTGCCGCGGATCATTTTGTGCTTGTGGGGAAGGGGGATTTCGGTTTTCGTTGTGAGAGGGCATCTGATGGAGACAAGGAGCGAGCGGGCTGGAGCTCGCTCGTAACCGCGGATGGGAATTTGGTTGCTTGGGGTTGACTGGACGGATTCATTGATTGAGCTGCTCTGGCTTGGTTTGGTTGCGACTCACTCATACATTGATTTGACTGATATTGAGCCGAGAGAGGAAGAGGAAGAAAGAGAGAGAGAGAGAGGGGGGGGGGGGGAGGAAGAGGGGAGGGAGAGGCTCTTGCATACCACCACACATAATAAGCACATGTAAAACTTGTTCCCGTCGCCACTTTGGGTCACTACCGTCATCGTTGTCATTGTTCGTTGGATTAGTGATTGTTCATGTGGCCATCTACATGTCGACTTTTCCACTTTCTTTTTCCGCTGTAGTTGCATTGTGGTTTGTCAAAAGGGCATCTTGCGCCAAGCCATGTTATTTTCATGTCACTTGGCGAGTTTGGTCTGGCTTCCGCCTCAAACCGCGCGCGTGTGAGTAACCGCAGACAGCGGCGTTTTCCCCGCCTGTTCATTCCGACCCGTTTTGTGGAGGTAGATGGGCAGCAGGGCATCAAAGAGATTCGTAAGGCTTGATGCGTATTCCAGAAAGCAAAGGCATTGCGCTTGTCGATGAGTCAGTCGAACTTGGAAGATACTTGACAATGAGCGCGAGAAAGGTGAGAAACTCTTGGTGAAAGACGAAAAGCAACCGGACTGTAACTGGCAGCTTTGGGTATGAAAACGACAGAGGCGGCACAGACGGACGGGACGGTGAGACAGACACCTGAGGACAACACGGTGCCATGTGGATAATTGCGTGGGGTATCAACGAGACCAAACAAAGACAGACGAGAGGGCAGTAATAATATGGTGGATGAATGGTTAAAGGGAAGACGGCGGCGGCGGCGGCGAACCGGGCGAGACAGGGCTGGGCAGGCAAGCTCGCAAGGTAGGGCGGCGGCGCGCGGGGCGGGAGGGAGGAAGGGAGGGAGGGAGGGAGGGAGGGACGGGACGTGCGCAAGTATGGGTAGGTGGGCGCGGAGGCTGAGGATGATGATGACGGGCGGACGGGGGAGCTGGAGGGCAGGTTTGGTGAGATGAGATGAGAACTCGTAATTGGCAAGTCGGTGGGTGACTTTTTGGTTTGTCTAGAGAGATGGAGGGGGAGTGGGGTTTGCATGTTTTTGGATGCTGCGGAAGTGCTCATGGTATATCGCAGTCTCCTCGCAGCGGAGAAGCGCGGGGGGCGATGTAGAAAATACGAAAGACGGCACACATAGTAGATGAGCGAGAGAGATTTAGATACAGTACTTATTGGCCATGTTTGTTCTTGAAAAGAATGGGTGCGTGGGAAATGTAGCAGATGAGTGACAGGTAAAGACAAGTTGACAAGGCCAGTGAAGCCCGATGGGAAAAGAGAACTGATGGCATGGCGGCAGGTGGTCGAACTGAGTCGAGGGACAGTAGCACAGCACAGCCCGTGGGTGGCTGAGACCTCGGCCTGCGGCTCAGCTGGGTATCAACAGACAAACGGCCATGTGTGGGGGAACCCAGGACAGCGGATGGCCGTCAAGTCGAACAGCGCGCATACGAAGCGCGAGCGGCGACGGCGGTCAAGTCACAATGACGGCGTGGGTTCGATAAGCAAGGCACGATGCAGGAGGCAGATCCGGGGGATTGTCGTCGTCGAGAGCAGTGGGCGTCAAGCGGCAGAGAGTTTGGTGTCTCTGTGCAGATGACCCTTTTGCCGGTGCTAAGGCAGTTATGGCAGCTACGTACAGTGTTTGTCAGCTGAGGACCACTCACAGGGTCTGCGCTAACAGCCTAGGTTCATGCATCGCCGAGTGCTTGGGAGAGGGCTTGAGATTGGATTTCATGGTTCTTTTTTTCGCAGGCAGAGCAGACCTTGGCCAGCTGAGGGGTTCTTTTTGGCGGTATGCTATGGCACCCGCACGGCACGGAGGCACGGAGGCACGGAATTGGTTGGACGAGGCTGTATCGGCGGCAGAGAGTTGGGATGACCCTACCCAGAACAACGGTCGAGGGTCCTTGTAGACGATGTGGTTGATGGCGATTACGCGTTGCAGACCCGGGGACAACTATGTAGTAGGGTTTGCAGAGACCGGTCTCGACGGCTGGACCGTCGCCTCTCGCATGTCCACACGTGCACCCTCACATGCTGGGGACTCCCATACCGGAGCGGCTCTTCGTTTCGCCACGGAGGCTGATTGACTCGACTCCCGGCTCCTCCACAGCCCATTGGCCGCATCCCTCAGCCTCGCCCACGTCCATTCTGCACTCCATCCTCATCACCCACGACCACACAGATACTGTAGCCTGTTCTCCCAATTCCTCCCTCTCTTCTTCTCTTCTCCCCGTCACCTCCGTCCTCGCGCCTCACCACCACCACAACCACAACCACTCGCCGTCGCCTGCGCCCACCTCCACCTCCTCCCAACACTGCCTCACCACCACATCAGTCGTCCTGCCGTCCCACCGCTGCGCAACCAACCTCTCCCGCTGACCCCCCTCCTACCTCTGCGCGCCCTCCATCGGAATTCTCGTCCCTCGATCCCTTTTGTATCACCGCCCTAGACGTTTGCGATC
Organism: Phyllosticta capitalensis; assembly: GCF_038381095.1. Taxonomy (NCBI): domain Eukaryota; kingdom Fungi; phylum Ascomycota; class Dothideomycetes; order Botryosphaeriales; family Phyllostictaceae; genus Phyllosticta; species Phyllosticta capitalensis. The sequence continues at coordinate 1,351,448 of NW_027117443.1, read as the reverse complement.
GGCGCTTAAGCTTCGAGCCCGTCTTCCGGTTGAGCCTCACGCCCCAAAGCCTCCTAGCTTGTACCACGGCGGTATGTGATGGTGCTTTGTCGTCGCCCGCAGCTTACTTCCCCCTCCCCCTCTTAATTCTCCGTTGTGGCTGCTCCTCGGTCCTACTGCCCAGCCTCATGCCCAAACTTCCTTGAATCCCCATAACCTTCATCCTCACCTGCGAGATTACTACCTGCCCTGATTCGCCATCTGCCGAGCCTCGCCTCTAAACATCCTCGTCCTTCCTCATCCGCCCGCCCGCCCTACCACCAACCACCTCTGCTAACTCCTCTGTCCTCAGATTCATGTCTCTCTAGGCCCCTGCATTCGCCTCATTCAGCTCTAAACATAACCGACTTGCTCCAAGGACCTGGAAATTACCTCGCTCTAGCTCACGCTACCTGCTCGGAATCTGCCCTGTCTACCAATCCAGAGGGAAAAAAAAAGTTGCCCGTACCTACCCTACCGCAAAGAGGCTCATGAGCCTCTTTACACCTCTGTCCGGATGTCCACCTACGACTCCGACGACGCTCTCCAAAAGTCGCCCGGCTTGCAGCCCATCAAGATAAAATCGACTCCGTCACCTTCGCCTGATAGCTCGCCGAAACCCTCTCCCAAACGCCTCGCCTCTTCGTCTCTGCCTCATCGCGCTCACCGCAAGCGGCTCCCCGACACGTCGCTGGGCGACAGGGTGCTGCTTACTGCTCTCGCCCCCAATCGTCCCGACGTTGCCAACGCCGCAATCACCCATAGGCTCGAGTCTGGCTCTGACGACGACTACGGCGACGCCGAAATGTCCAACGAACTTGAGCACGTAGCTCAAGTTGCCCTCGACAAGCTCACGGCCGGTGCGCCACCAAAGAACGTCGACCTGGACATGGACGCGCAGTCGCAAAAGACTACAATAAACAATGGCCTCCCCACTCCAGACAATCTCGTCGGTCCCGAGAGCATCAACCAAGAGCATCTGAACGAGCGCATAAGGAATGCCACCATTCCTTCCTCGATGGCTTCTCCCACTGGCCAGCGTTTGCCACCATTTCAAAATCCTACGTCGCCCTGTGGGGACGGTCCCAATCCCGCATCTTCCATGCAGCCCTTGCCTCCGTTTCAGCACATTTCTGATCTCGCCCAGGAGGCACAAGAGGAGCAGGAGAAGGAGCAGCGCGAACGTGCAGCAAGCTTCTCCCGCGAGCGAGCTGCCAGTTTTTCCCACCGACACTCGGTTTCCAACGGCCCACCGACTTTGTCGTCGCCCCTGGTTGGGCGGACGCCAGCCGGACCATCTCCCCCAGCGCAGTTGCCACCAGGAAATCCACTCAGTCCAATCAGTCACAATAGCGCAGACGCCACCTCGGCGACCCTCTCGAGTCAAGATCCCTTCATGAAGCGTTCACCACCGTCTGGCACGGCCGGTTATTCCTTCATGGGCAGGAGACCCAGTCAGATATCCGAGTGGCCCGCGGACGTGTTTCCACCAGCTCCGCCGTCAGTTTCGAGCACCGGGGCTTTGTCTGACACACACAGTCCACCCGGACTACGGCCAGACCATCATCGCATGAGCATCGATGGCATCACAAACAACGGGCCGGCTACAGGAATTTCCCACATCCCGCCGCACGGCTCTGGCGGCTTCAAGTGCAATTATCCAGGGTGCACCGCGCCGCTGTTCCAGACCCAGTACCTGCTCAAGTAAGTCTTGGACGACCATCACCCCGACCCTGACCCGCTGACGGCCAAGCAGCTCTCACGCCAATGTCCACAGCCAAGCCCGCCCGCACTACTGCCCTGTCCCTGGCTGTAGTCGTGGCGAAGGTGGCAAAGGCTTCAAGAGGAAGAATGAAATGATTCGCCATGGCTTGGTCCACGATTCGCCTGGCTACGTCTGTCCATTCTGTCCAGAGCGAGATCACAAGTATCCGCGGCCAGACAATCTGCAGCGACACGTGCGGGTTCACCACGTCGACAAGGACAAGGACGATCCGCTTCTCCGCGACGTCTTGTCGCAGCGGCCCGAAGGAGGCGGCAGGGGCCGTCGTAGGCGCGTCGGCTCTTAGGACGGGCCCCCTCCCTCCTTCCCGTCCTTTCTGACACACTGCGACCAAACTTTCTCAAACGGCCAACAACGCTTTCCTCTATACGTACCTCCGGCGTTACTTTTTCCGGTTCCGCAAACCTTGATACCCGTCTGCGACGCGAGACGTTTCCGACGGCAGAGAAACACACAAAGTTTTTTGGCACTTATGGATCTTTTTCATGCCTGGTTTTGGGAGAGGAGTTTTTTTTTTTTCGGTGTGATTGGGCTTCAAAGAAACCCCTCTCGGGACGCTCTGCTACTGGCTCCCCACCTTTTCTACGATTCTCTTCTTTCGCTCCTGGTTGCGGCTCGGCTGTGAGGCATGAACTGGAATGCCCGCATGCACAGCTTGCTTGCCTGCATCTCATCTCAGCAGCGCCGCACCTTTTTTTCCTTGTGCTGTTTATCCATCTTGATATCCCCCTGGCAGTCTACGTTCCTCTTTGACGAGTTTCATTGTTTCCTTTTTTGGCCATGTATCGGGAAAGACTCTGTGCGCCCGTCGTTGTCCATATGTTGCTGAAAGTCTTGGAAAGTTGTTCTTTTGGTCCTTTTTCGATTCCCCGTGGCCCAAATGTCGCCACATGTTCCGGTCGCTACGATGCTCTTTCCCTCGCTTGCACACTTTTTTCTTTCTTACGAACCTCTTCTTTGGGGATGCATGGATGCGCGTTTTGCTGCGACCGAACCTGAGTCGTATTGACAGTAGGTCGTCCTCACAGCCAATCCACCAAGAGGGCTGGTCCGGTCCGGCAAAGCAGCGTACCTCCATTTTTGGGCAGCGAATGCACCCTTTTGCGTTCGAGCCCGGTTCCGAGTCTGGCGGTTTGGTGTTGAGCGCCGCGTGGCGCGTGAGGTGGGAGAAGCTGGCGATGCTGCTGCAGAAGATGTTTGTTCTTCCTCTCTTGATCTTTTGACAAACTGGGGACCACCCCGTCTCTGGAGATCTTTTTCCCTACCCAACAACGTTGTTGTCTCTTGCCCTCCATACGTTCGACGCTTTGTCCTCCTTTCTTTTCCTTGTCTCGTTTACTACTACTTGCTTCTTCTACTTCCGTCTGCTGTCGGTCGGTCGGTCGGTCGGTCAGTCGTCCTCTTTGAGATTATGCTTGCGGTGGATGGACGGGACAGGACAGGACGGATGGATGGATGGATGGGACGCGTTGATGGAGTATTACTTTTGGGAGCAAGGAAAGCAAAGGACACAGCCAAGGACACACACAATACGCTACAACAACGGGGCGAGTACGGGGAGAAAAGATTTGGCTGGCGCAGTGGTAGTGGTGCTTTCAGGCACACTGCTACCGCAGGCTACATATTGTTTGCTTGATTGAGGGAGGCTTCTTCTGCTGCGCACGCTCCTGCTGCTTCTTCCGCGGGTTTTCTCATCCGTGGTGCTGCTCTCTGCTCCTTTTTCTTCTTCTTCCTCCTCTTCTTGTCGGATGAGATGGATGATGGATGATGAGGAGGAGGAGGAGGAGGAGGAATCCGAATGAATGACAGCGCCTCGCTTCTCTTCTGCTCAACAATGGACACGCATGATTGCTGCAACGTGACAGTCGTGACCAAGACGCTGGATTGGCTTGCCGATGCTCGAATAAGTTGACGACGGATACGGTATCAACAACCCTCCATCCTCGACTGCCCTCTACATTCCAAGCCCGCTCTCGTGTGAGTGCCGCCGCACGTACGCACGCACGCAACCGCCCGAGGACGTCTCCGGTGCCCCTCTCCCTTCTCATCGAATAGATGCACAACCAACTCGAGGATTATCCGCGCGTCTCATCGACACCACCACCACCACCACCACCGCCGCCAGCACCACCACGCTTTCGCCGTTCTCCGAGAGTGTACTACTGCACTCCAGGGGAAAAGGAGGCACAACCACCATTGCTCATGTCTCCAAACCCGCCAGAACCATGGAAGCATCCCACATCCGTTTTGGCATGAGCATCTTCCATCTTTTGTTGTCTACTAGGCAAAAATTCGTTGGTCCCAGTCTACCAATTGTTGACTCTATAAATCCGAACCATCCATTCATCCACCATGTAGCCAGCCCACCACCCACCACCCCATCATCCATCATCCATCATCCATGCGTACGGCCCGTCCTTTTTTTTTTCCTCTTGCGTCTACATGTTTCTCATCTCCAAACATACCCGCCGTCGTCGTCGTCGTCTCGTCTGTTCCGTCTACCTCCGGTTCGCTCCGCTCCCTCCGTCTAATCTAAGGAGGCCTCTTCTCTTCTAGATATTACTCTGATGCCCCCCTCCCCCCTTCTTTCTTGTTTGTTCCATTATTCCAAAAGTCTTGGGGTCTTTTTTGGTTCTTTCTACTCTTCCTTTCTCAAGCGGCGTGTCTTCATGGTGAGATGGATGCACTCTGGCGTCTATCGGTCTGCTTGCGGACTTGCATGTCAGCTACACATGGCTTGGTCGTGTGGTGTCGATGCAGGAGGAGGAAAAGCAACAAGCTTACCTTTGTGTGTGTCTATCTGTTTGCCTGCCTGCCTTCCCCTTCCTTTCCTTCACTCTCTAGTTCTCCACCCCCCCCCCCCCCCCTTCCCTCCCTCTCTCCGATCATCATCCTCCCTCTCTGCCTTTGCGTCAAAGCGAGATCCAAAATCTGACGCAGATGGTGCCAATTGAATTCATCGAACCGAGAAAATCAAGAATCAAAATGAACCAAAAGAGCAACGAGGAAACTTAGGAATCTTGGAAGAATTTTTGCTTTGGCGGGGGCTGGCTGGCTTCAAGCTCTGACTGGCGCTCGTTTGCCTGCCTTTTGTGCTTGCTTGCTGCTTGCTTGCTGCTTGCTTGCTGCTTGCTTGCTTTGCTGAGTCTCTACCACCTCCACCTTTCCTGTCACCACCACCATCACGGCTTTCTCATTTCCAGCCCACCACCACCTCATGCCACCGCGCCACCCATCCACCCACGCATCATCGTCATCCCGGAAAGTGAAAAAAGAGAAAGAGAAGAAAAGCCTCGAGTAAAAAGAACACGGAGAAACCCAGGAAACCATAGGGGAAGAGGAAGAAGAAGGAAAAGGAAAAAAGAAGAGGTATCACGCCCATCGCCATGCATGTCCGCACTCAAACTCATTCTTTCTCCAAGGGACGTAAAACCATGTGCGCACGTGCGCATGAATGCTCCCACCGCGCACGCAGCACACGTGCTGAAATGACCATGTCGTTTCGCGCGCGTCGCCCGAGCACTCCCCCGTACGCACGCAACACTCGTGCTCAAATGGCCAAGTCATTCCGTGCGCGTCGCCCGAGCGCTCCTCGTGCGCGCGCGTCGACCAAGCGTATGTCTAGACTTACTGCGAGCCGCCACCATTCTGGACAATGCGGCCGCCAAAGCCGGGGAAGCCATCCCAGCGCTGGCCCTGGGGCAGCTTGGGGCGGCCAAAGTTCTCGTCGAGGTCGAGGATGATCTTGAGGGCGTTGCGGCTGCGGAGGTAGGGCAGGGGCGCCTTTGCCTCGGCGAGGCCGACGGCGGGCTCGACGTGGCCGGCCGTTGCGCCTTCGCCGTGCGAGGAGCCGGGCATGGGGAGGAGGTTTTGCAGGACTTCGTAGCCCGCGAGCGTGAAGCCGAATTGCGGTGACGAACGGAAGATGCGCGCGGGACCGCCCTTGAAGAAGGCCCGGAAGCCTTCTTGCTGCCAGATGAGCTTCGCAGCGTGCCGGAGGGACGTGTAGGTCGCTTCGCCCTTGCGCGCCTCGACTTGCAGACGCGTCTTGATGACGTCGGCCGGCGTTGTCAAGTAGGCGGCGGGCATACCAGCGATGGCACCGGCGGTGAGCAGCTGAAGGATGCCGAGCTTCTTGGTGGGAGATTCTCCAAAGAAGTCGCGCTTGAGGTGGTTGTAGGCGGGGAAGTAGATGGCCGAGAAGGGGACTGAAGCGCTATTAGTACTTTCAATCACTGGCAAAGGAGGCATCTTACCATCGCGGAGGAGACAGGCGCTGGCGCCCTTGTAGAGACCGACGAGACCCAAGTTGCGGACAATCCACATGGCAGAACGACGAGGTGCGCCCTCGACCGTCTTTGCGATTTCACCCTGGACCTGGAGACGGATCTTGACAATCTCAAGCGGATTGGTGAAGATCTGAGATGTCGTCAGCTGTGTTCGCAGACAGTGCAGAAAGAGTACTCACCACTTGGCATCCACCAGCCATACCACCGGCCAAAATTTCATAAGGCCAGTAGATGGCGCCCGTCTTCTTGTCTGTAAACTTGCCACGGACCAGGTCGTTGACCGTAAGCTTAATGGCCTTCTCAGGGGCAACACCAACAAGCTGGGGAAGAACACCAGAGTAGAGACCGCGGAAGCCCTCGTTCTTCACCACCCTTTGGAAGCAGTCGATCGAGTTCTTGTACAGCACGTTGCCGACACGTTCACTGCGCTGGTTTTGCATGCGAGTCTTGACCAGGTCGATGGGGTAGACCATGAGAGCACCAAACGCACCCGCCAAACTGCCCAGCGCAAAGTGGTGGACCGACTCGGCCACATCGTGCAAGAAATTCTTCGCTGTCGAGGCCGCCTTCTCAGCAATGGCACTCGAATCCGAATCATCATGGGCGGTGTGCCAGGACGCGTCCAGCACCTTGGCAAAGTCGGTCAGGCCAAGGCGGCCAGAAGGCTCGTCGAGACCGGCAAAGTGAAAGAGAATGTCTGCCTCCATGGGCGTAAAGAGCGAGAAGCGCGTGATGCGGGCGGCCTCGTTGAGAAAGTCTGTCCTGGTGATCCTGCCGTCCTTGCTCTTGGCTGTTGAGTTGCGGATGATGAGCTCAACCAGGTCCATTTCCCGAATCATGTTCTGGAACGCGCGCACATTGGCGTACGAAATCTTGCTGCCCGCAGAGATGTTGCAGAGCGTGTGCAAGTTCTCAAGCAAGTGGTCTGAAAGCTTGTGTCCGGCCGTCTCGAGGATGATGCGCTGAAATTCCTCGGGCTCAATGTAGCCGTCGCCGTTCTTGTCAAAGTGCAAAAAGGCCTGCCTCACGCGCTCGCCCTGCAGTCCGCGCAGCATCTGCGAGAATTGCGGATATGTCATTGTGTGGCGCTTGTTCTTGCGGCCAATGTACAGCGACGCCCATTCCGAGCTCCAGTCAAACGGCAGCGAGCTCTCGCTCTTGTGCAGGTTGTATACTTCGAGAAACTTGTCGAAGCTGATCTGGCCGGTGCCGTCGACGTCGAAGAGGCGAAAGGCAAGTTCATACTCGGCGTCGGGTTTCGAAATCAGGTTGTTGTAGAAGCTCCAGTCCTGGAGGGTGACGCGGCCAGACTTGCTGCGGTCTGCGACGAGAAAGAGAATGCCATACTGGTCGCGCTTGATTTTGTGCTGCGAGGTTGCGCGTTAGAAACATCAAGTGGCAGGACGAGGCGCATAGGGGCTCACAAAGTCCTCAGTGGCCGGCGCGACACCGTCGATGAATTGGTCCTTGCCGAGAAAGAACTCGCCCGTCGACTCATCCTTGACGGCGTGCTTGTAAAACTGAGCTCTCGCGACATCTGTGAGGTTCGGCTCCTCGGTTGTGCCGAGAAGAGCTCCAGTCACACTTTCCTTGATGGCGGTGGCCATGGCTCAAAGACGCACCAAACAGACACGAGCGGTGAGGAGGAATGGGGGGACGGGAAAGAGTCGGGGCGCGACAATGGCAGACGAGCGAGGGCTACTGATGTTGAGGCGGGCGAGGGAGGACGAGACGGGAGAGAGGAGAAAAGAATGGGGTCTGGGGAAAGAGGGTGGGAGACGGAGTTTGGAGCCTCACTTCAGTTGTGACCAGTACGGTAGCCGTGGAGCTGTAAAAGCAGGCCATGGGGCTGCCGCGCTAGTCGGATGGTTCCGGGCGTGGTGGCTGTAGGGCGCGCCCCCTTCTGGCCGGGGCTATAGTAAAAACCTACACCTGAAGCGGCATCATGGTGAATGATTATTCTTCTTTCGCCCGGCGTGCTGGAGCCTGTGAAGACTCGACTCAGGGTCTACCAACAGAATTCCGCAGTAGACTCTGGTTCCTGGATTGCCCGCGCGCGTGTGGTTCGGTACTGTACCTTGATCTGCATCTGTCCTCGCTTCGGTTCAAGCGCCCAAGTGCCCGACCAACTAGCAGTCTGGCACCTCTCCAACCCATGTCTCTGTCTTTTCTGTCATCGGGCTTTTGCCCGACGTCCTCATCTCTTTCCATCCGCCCGGTTGACGACGTGGAATCTGAACAATCAAGGCCACTCCCGTGTGCCTCCCCCGTGGCCAGACCTGACGTGTGACGACAGACGCCCGCGTCCATTTTGGTCGGCAAGGGAGCAAAGGCCCCCGAGACGAGGGAATCTCGAATCTAGTGCCTACGTGCCGAGGCCCAATCTGACATGCCTGGCCAAACCAAACACCACCTGCGACACCAAACACGTTCCCCTCCTCCCGCTGTCAACTATCAAGCCCAGCAATCCGGGGACACGCAGGTGCCCGCTACCGGGCCGTGATCCTCTGCTTCGGCACGCGCACCACCACGCCCCAGAGATCGCCACTTTTGCGGCGTGACACTAAAACTAATCTTTCAATCTTCATTGGGCCTCGGATTATGGGATTTCTGCCCTATATAAACACTCTTATGCTGGGGGTATCCCATTGATAAAATCACTCCTGCGTCTATCGTCTTGACCAACTTTCAATACAACCTGTATGTACTCTATAGAATCAATTGACCCGGCTCCGTCTCCAGAATAGTCTTGAACCTTGCCAAGAAAACGCTGGCCCGTCTCTCCTCCTCCTTCTTGACACTGAGGCTGAACACGTTGATGGGTCCCGCGACACCGGCTGCGACAGTCTTGGAAGCAGCCGCCTTGCTGGGCTTGCCGGCCAGAATGTCGATAATGTCCGACTGCTTAGGCGACTTGATTGCCTTGGGAACGGCAGGAAGCGCCTTGGTTTGAGGGAGGAAGGTTCCTCTCGAAGTCGTGGGAATCTTGTCCAGACCCAAGACGGCGTTGAAGAGCTCATCAGCCGTGGGCTGAGCGTTCTTGGAGCGAGGGAGTTCCTCGTTGGCAAGCTCCCCTGCGCGTTCAATGAACTCCGCAAGGGGGAGAGTCGTACCCAGCGTCTCCTTGAGCCGTTGCTGGCACTTGAGAACTGCCTCCAAGTTGATTGAAACCGCAATCTCGGTCTCGGGCTCGGGCACAGGCTCTTCCTTAGCCGGGGCAGCGGGCTTGGGTTCCGGCTTCTTCGGGGCGGCAAGCTTGATGTTGCTGAGGTCAAGGTGGTTGTACTCCTTCAGGTGCTTGGACAGAGTCGAGGCGTAGGCGCCATCTGAGAGACGACCAGCATAGGCAAGGACATCACCTTTGAGGAGACGTCCGTTGGGGCCCGTAGCGGGAATCTTGTCGGCGTCTTCCTTGGAAAGGCCGTTGGCACGCAGTGTGAACAGGACCGAGGGATACAAGGGATACGTTTGCTTCTGGGCTTTGCCAGGAGGAGCGGCCGTGGACTTGTTGGGCTGAGGAGCAGAGGGAGCTTGAGCGGCGGGCTCTGGTTGCTTCGGTGCAGCCGCCTGGGGTGCAGAGGTGGCCTCCTCCTTGGGGATTTCCAGCGTGCTGAGGTCATCCCCTGGCTCGGCGAGGACCGCAATGCGCTGACCGACTTGAATGGTCTTGGATCCATCGCCCATCTGGAAATGTCAGTCTTTGTCCAACAAGTCCGCGAAATGGGCCCGTACGATAATCTTGGCAAGGATGCCATCGTCCTGCGCCTCGACGTCCATTTGCGCCTTGTCCGTCTCAATCTCCAAGAGCACATCTCCAGCCGAGAAAGACTCTCCTATTCCGTGTCAGACACAATTTGGCCCCCGTGGTGCACAATTCCCCATCTTCCCAACATTGTTGTGTCCGTACCTTCTTTGACCTTCCAGCTCGCAATGTTGCCCTCGGTCATTGTAGGAGACAGCGCCGGCATCTGGAAATTCTGCGCCGCTGCGCTGGGCGCTGAGGTGCGAAAGCCTACATCGGATGGTCAGGGCAAATTGTCAGGTCGAGGGCGTCCAGACGCTTACTTCTGCTGCCAACATTCTTGCTCAGCTGGCGACCAGCAACTCGGGCGGACAGTCTGCACGCGGCACTCAGCGAGGCCATCTTGACCGGCGAGGCGACAATGCCTCTAAAGTGATGCGAGGAAGAGGCGTGGAAGCGGAGGTGTGTAAAGGCGGACGTCGGATTGGAGTGTTGAGAGTGGAAAAGAGCGGGTTGCGTCGGAGCTTTTGGCGGGGACGGGCGTTGGGCGGATCTCCGCTGAGCAGCGGATTTCATCTGTGGGTGACACCAACGGTCAGCGAAACTACAACGCGCATTTTGCGCGTGGAGACACTCTGTTTGTACGCAATCCCTCTTCAACGATTGAGAACTGCCATTGATGGTCTTGTCAGGGTCATGAAACCTTTTTCCCGGGGAGTTCTCAAGCTTCATCGCCAGGCCATACGGACGCCTTCATGTCTTCGACCATGCGCCTTCACGAGCCGAACCACTTTTCAGCCAGCTGCCCCTCATAGTATACGCTTTCTCCACTCTACCCGCTCGACTTATGCCGCCGCAAAAGCTACCACCAAGTCCAATGCCTCCAAGCAAACCAAATCCAATGTGCCCAAGCCAAAGGACATGGAGACTATCGCGGGCGTGCCCAACCTCCTGGGTAGAGAAGGATACGCGGTAGTCCGAGAGCTCGCAAACGCAAAAGAGCCCGTCGTCTTGTACAAATCACCGCCGCAGCTCGGCTTTCGCATGGCAGCCTATCTACAATCGCTGGGAACGTTTGCGGCCTCGGAGGCCACTGGTGCCATCCTTTTTCCCGCCGGCCAGGAGGTAGGCGTGGGCAACTTTGTTCTCTTTACGCTCGGCTTTACAGCAGTGATGTGGTCAGTTCTAGGCATGTGGATAGCCGGCGCTCCAATGAACGTCGTACGAAGCATTACTGCTGTGCCCAAGCGGGAGGCGGTGCCTGGCTCCAGCATCGGGCGCAAGTTGGTGTTGCTGCGCATAGAGTACACATGGATACCGTTTCTCAAAAACAAGGTGGTGGAGGTGAAGCCTGTGGACCTGCTGGCGAAGGAGCCCATTGGCAGGTTTGGTTTTGCATTCAAACAGGCAAAGCAGGCGCGTGATGCAAAGTTCAACTCGAATTTTGCTCTGTGGCTGCTGGGACCTCTGGCGACAGGATCCCGGAAAGTACTGGATTGGACAAAGATGACTGTCATGAGGCAGAGGTTGATTACGTTGGAGTTCCCAGGGGGCAAGGCAAAGGTGGACTTTGCAGGTACCTTTCCCAAGGGCGAGTTGGGTAAGTTTGTGTCTTTAATTCAGCGTGGCTTGGGTGCTAACTTTGCTAAGCTGTTGATGCCTTGATTCCCTGCAAAGAGGATCCGGAGAAGAGGTGGTAAGGCGCCTTCAACTGGGGCGGAATGAATGAACGAGTATGTGGCTTTCAGGCCATGAACTGTCTGGTACAAAAAGCCTCGCCGTTCTCCTGTACATGTAGGGATATCCTCTGAATACCCAGGCTTCAAAGCCTGCCACAGCGGGTGTCGAAAGAAATTGGGGCGTTGTATGTCCAGGCTCTACATGTGGCGCTTGGCTGCTCTCCGCCACCAGCTCCCCAAAGGACTTGGGGATTTTTGCATTCAAAGCATCGAGAGCTTGAATGCTCCCCGACTGCCTCAGCACGAGGACGCTCAGAGTTGGCGATTTCATTCGTCACCCAATGTGCTGCGCTAAAAATGATCAAGGGGATCGAAAAAAGCCAATCAAGTAGTATCAAATTCGGTGTACATTTCCAACAATGCATGCCTCAGTAGAGTAATGAGCCATGGTGCTCATGGTTTAGTGGGGATTCTTGAGAAGATGAAGGCATGCAGGAACAGATTTCTCTCAGAGCCTCTCGAGCTTCCATGGAATACAATGAAAATCGGACTGCAGCAAACATCCCGTGCGATTTTACCTCTGATGCTTTGAAAATTATGTATCCATTTACATTATCGTGGTGATTCTCGCCCAAATAACGGACCAGTGCTGCATCCATGGCGTGACTCACGTGACCTCGGAAGGGGAAATCTGGGACCCGTGTGCCGGGCACGCAGCGACCGGACCTGGGCTGGGAGCCACCGCACTTCTTGGCTCCTCCGTTGTTGCTCCATCCCGCTGGAACAACACTTGGTCCATCACCAACTCATCGTCGGACCATCAACCTCAAAATCAAAACTTGGCCAGTGAAACTTGTATGCGGCTGCTTGGAAATGCTGGTTGCGTCTCATGGCGTCAGGGGTTGCAGCGGAAACTTTGGGTGCAGAATCTGCAAGATTGGGTCTACGAGACCTTGGAAGAGGTAGTTATTGCTGCTCGAGGACGTCGTCGTCGATGCAGAGTCGAGATGTGCTGCAACAAAGGGTTTGTTGTTTCGGGCACGAGGTGAAGGCGAGCGTTGCGGGCCGGGCACGTGCATCCCCACAAAGAAAGGACACACCCGCCTGGCAGGGAGCTTAACGGCGATAAGGTTTTGAGCCTCAACGGTTCCTGCAGTCGATCACTGGTAGCTAGGGTGCCTGAGAGTGACGGGGACATCAATGTAAATGCTCTGGGTGTAGGTTTGTTCAGGGGTCGGTGGTGGCCGAAAGTGTGCGGATTTGCGTCGCGGAAGTGAGCTTCAGCTTCTGATGGCAAAGACGAGTTCATTCGAGCTCATTTTGAGCGTGTTGTCATGGGGGGCATTTAATTGTCGTTATGGGCTTCGCAGCTGTCGAAGACTTTGCGTCGTCGTGTACGCGTTCTGATTGGCTGCAATTACCATCACGTAAGCGAGGTCCAGTCGTGAGCCGCGCTGAGCCAACGCGAACCCAAACACTCTTCCCAGGCCTACCGACCCTCTCCCCACCGCATCGCTTCGACCCATCTTGCGCCCATCGAGCGCTGCACTCATTGGCCGTATCATCTGGTCTTATTGCTGCATGTTTTGTCGCTTCATCGGTCGATTTTCTTCCATCGCGACTCACCTTTCGCTCAAGCTCCCACAGCCGTCGCAGTCGTCGGTCGGCTGCGGCACGCTGTCAATTGCTACCACCTCCGGCATTTCGCCAACCTCTCATCTCTCTCCATATCCCGTAAGGACCCCTCCTGCCTTGATGCGTTCAGCTCTCCGTCTGTTGTTTGATTGTGGCATTCGTCCGCTGACCCCCCGCGCTGTCACAGGCTTTCCACTCACCTTTCCCTCCCGCGTCCCTGTCCTTTTTCACGCCGCCACTATGCCTTCTCGCAGGGACGAATTCATGATGTTCGATGCGAACAAGTCTGATTCTAACGATGAGGATTTCGAAGACAACCCGTCGTCGCCCCCGCGTCGGTCTCGAAACAAGCGCAAGGCCCCAAAGTCATCCAGCAAACAGCCCAGGAAGAAGCGCCGTGGATACAACGACTCTGAAGACGACATTGTTGATGACGATGATGACCTCATGAGCGACAATTCGTTCGACACAGGAAACAGTTCGCACGAGTCAGAGGTCGCCGAGACGACAAGCACCGGTCGTCCCTCCAGGAGGGCTGCTAGGAACAAGCAGGTCAAGTACGAAGAGAAGAGTGAAGAAGACATTGACGAAGTTGAAGACGAGGCACCAGAACCGCCGAGGCTGATTGTCAAGCTTCGAGTTCCTCTGCCTCAAGAGTCTACCGAGCAAGCCACAGGCCGCTCGACTCGCAGGACCACCCGCACGGCCAGCAAGTCTCTGCAGCCTTCACAACCCTCTCGTCGAAGCGCCAGGTTGTCTGAGGATCGTGAAATTGAACATCAGTCGCTACCATACCAAAGGCGAAGCAGCAGAACTACCCGCAGCAAATCACCTCGTACCCAGTCTCCCCAACGCCACACCATGGGCCGCAAAGGCCCGCCCCGGCCATCCACCATCATGGAAACCTCCCAGGAAATTTCTGGCCCGTCATTCGAAGCTCACGAAACCGAAGAGCAAGAACACGAATCGCAGCCCCGAGCCGCCTCAATCGCATCCGAGATCCAGTATGAGGGCCAAGAAGAAAAGGCTTCTACGCCTGCTGCGACGGGCGCCCCCGCTGAAGATGCCGAAGTGGAAGAAGATGTCGTCAAGGAATCTCAACATGGCTCCGCGGATGAGGATAGTGATGAAGGACCCGTCACACGCACTCGCAACTCTGTAAAAGTACAAAAACCGACTAGAAAACGTGGTATCTCGAATCGTGAACTTATGTCTCTACAGGGCTCGTTCGATCAACCGAACGACCGTAAGCGCAAATCCGCCGATGCCGAAAGCAGCGATTTCAACCCTGGCGACGACGACGACGAAAAACAAGACGACGAGCTTTCCGATTCCGACGCCCCGGCCAACAAGCGACAAAAGACTTCAAGCGATGAAAGTGTTGGCATTCGAACCTCTCGACGTACTCGGGCCAAGTCCTCTCAGCAAAGCCGTCGTCGCGGCGAATCCGACGACGAAATCGACCAGGACGAACTCGCAGACGAAGCTGCCGCCCTGGAAAAGGAAAACAGACGAAGTCGCCGTCACCTTCGAAAACGTCCAGAGACCAAGATTGTCTACGAAAGCGCGCCCAGGCTCCGTAACCGTCAAGAAGTTAATTACGCAATTGCTCCACTTTCTCACATGGTCCAGCAAGACGAGTTCATCGCAGAAGAAGCCGCGGATGCTGCAGTTGCCACTCCTTCCCGTAACAGAGGTGGCCGGAAAACGGCAGGTGGATGGCGTCCACTGTTTTCGGTTCAAGGTCCTTTCGGTGGCATTGGCGGCCGCCCTCCACTACTTGGTGGCGCCCCTCGCGCGGAGCCCCTTGGAGAATTCGATTCCGATAGCAGCGATGACGATATTGGTGGTGGGCAGGCAGCCCCAACTGGACTTGCTGGCGCCATTGGCAAGACTCCTGATGGCAGAGGACTGCTCGTCCCCGAGAAGGTCAAGGATTCGGCACAGAAAGGAATCGGTGGTGGACCTGCGGACTTCGGCAAAATCAACACCAAGAAGAGTCTCGCTGATACGGACCCGCTCAGCGTCAATCAGGATATCACCTTTGACAGCGTTGGTGGACTGGCAGATCACATTAACCAACTCAAGGAAATGGTCACCCTGCCTTTGACCTATCCAGAAATTTTCCGCAAGTTCGGTACAACCCCTCCGCGCGGTGTCCTGTTCCATGGCCCTCCCGGCACGGGTAAAACGCTTCTTGCTCGCGCCCTGGCAAACGCCGTTAGCGCCAGTGGCGGCAAAAAGGTCACCTTTTACATGCGGAAGGGAGCAGATGCCCTCAGCAAATGGGTCGGTGAAGCTGAAAGGCAATTGCGCATGTTGTTTGAAGAGGCACGCAAAAACCAGCCGAGCATCATTTTCTTCGACGAGATTGACGGCATCGCACCTGTTCGATCTAGCAGATCAGAACAAATCCATGCCTCTATCGTCGCTACACTCCTCGCACTCATGGACGGCATGGACGACCGTGGCCAGGTTGTTGTCATTGGAGCTACCAACCGCCCTGACTCGGTTGATCCCGCCCTCCGTCGTCCTGGTCGTTTCGACCGCGAGTTCTACTTTCCGTTGCCCAACGTGGAGGCTCGTCGTGCCATTATTGACATCCACACCAAGAACTGGAGCCCGCCTCTCGAAGACAACTTCAAGAACGACCTTGCCAATCTGACAAAGGGCTACGGTGGTGCTGACCTGCGCGCTCTGTGTACCGAGGCAGCGGTGAATGCAGTGCAGGGAACATATCCGCAAATTTACCAATCTTCAAAGAAGTTGGTCATCGACGTCGACAAGATCAAGGTTTCAGCCAAGGACTTTATGATTTCGCTAGAGAAGATTGTGCCTTCCTCTCAGCGGTCGACGACTGTCGGCGCGGCGCCGTTGTCCAAGGCTAAAGAGCCATTGCTGCGCGAGCAACTCAGCGAGATTATGCGCGTGATTGACGAAGTCATCCCGCCTAAGAAACAGATGACGGCACTTGAAGAAGCACAGTACGACGATCGAGACGACGAGTTCGGTTTTCAACGGGAAACCCTCCGTCGCGACTTTGAACATGGCCGAGTGTTCCGGCCACGCCTCCTCATTCGTGGCTCCGCTGGCATGGGCCAGCAAGACATTGGAGCAGCCCTGCTTCACAAATTTGAAGGTATGCATGTGCAGTCATTTGACTTGCCGAGCCTTCTGGGCGAGGCCGGTAGCTCACCAGAGGCCACACTGGTGCAGCTTTTCAAAGAAGCCCGTCGTCACAAGCCCTCTGTCATCTACATCCCGAACGTCGACGTGTGGTACGAGACTGTCAGCAAGGAGGTGATTACCACATTCACCAGCCTGCTTCGCACGTTGCCAGCCACCGATCCAGTACTCGTCCTCGGCACGATGGAGCAGATGAGCGACGACGACAAGCCGGATCCATACATGGTGAGGAACCTCTTTGGGTTCTCAATGAAGAACCAGTACGAGCTCAAGCGGCCCGGCGAGAGTGGCCGGAAGGAGTACTTTGAAAATGTTGTGAGCTACATTCGCAAGTCACCAAAAGAGTTCCCCGATGTCAACCGAAAGAAGCGTAAGTTCGAAGAGCTTGCAGAGGCCGAGGAACCAGCTGCTCCGACGACCCCCGCTCCTTCTAAGGATGAGCTGAAGGCGTTGAAGAAGAGGGACCGCCACGTGCTGAACCTTTTGAAGATTGCGATCCAGCCTGTCATGGAACAGCTCAAGCAAAAGTATCGAAAATTCCGCAACTCCGTCATTGATGACAGTCAGATTCGCTATCTCTACGAGGAGGAGAATCCTGAGATTCTTACGACCGATGTTCCGGATGAGCTACGACAGAATGGCCCCGAGCGGCCGTTCGAGCTTGCATACGACCGCAACGGCGAGAAGGGTTTGCTCGAAGTTTCGACCAAAAAGTTTTACTACAACCTCAACCTCGCGGGTATTGAGGAGCGTCTGTCGAACGGGTACTACAAAAGGCCCAAGGACTTTTTGGACGACATCGTCAAGCTGGCAAAAGACGCAAAGAACTTGGGAGACGTTGAGAGGATCCTCAAGGCGAACGAGATCTTGACCAATGTCGAGGTTGACATTGCCAAGCTCGAGTATGCGGACCCAGAGCTTTGTGCTGCTTGTGATCAGGTCTACCAGAGGGAGCAAGAGCGGCTGAAGAAGCTTCAGGAGAAGGCCAAGGCCGCAGAGGCCAACGGTCATGAAGTCGCTGAAGTGAACGCCAATGTCCCTCCCACCCATGGGGTTTCGCAGCCAGAGACGGAGAGCACTGGTCCCATCATGCTTGGAGAACGATTCCCTGGGCATCAATTGCCTCCCGTTACTCCCACTCGCCGCATTGGCCCAAGCCCGTTGTCCAACGGCATGACTGTTGGCGACCGCCAGCGCGAAAGCAACGGTACTGGTGGCGGAACGGACGGAACTCGCAATGAGGACAGTCAAGAGCAGGACTCCTCGATCATGGAGCAGCAACATCGCGACAAGCGCCCACGGCTCGACGAGCACAGCGGCCCTGATACCCAGGGTACGCAAGGTTTCAACCGCTCCCAGCGTTCTGGCCATATGCAAATGGCCGCAGGCACACAGCCTAGCGATTATCAGAACAGCGCATCCACCACTACCTCCGGTCAAAAGACTTCTGACCGCTCTCACCGCTCCTCAGCACCCTTTACCAACACCCAGAGCACCAATGGTATCGGTGGAGCCCACCCCGACTTTGCTTCGGGTCCTGCTCAGTCTGGAGGATCTGAAATCCCCGACACGCAAGAGGCTTTCGCCAGCAGCCAGCCCACGGGCTCGCAGCCTTCTCAATCGTCGCAGCACTTCGCAACTCCCTCTATTCCCCATTCGCGACCGCAGACGGCCATTTCGAGCCTGCTCAACAACAGCGAGTCACAGGAGCAACCACAGCCGAAGCTGATCCTCGACGAGAGTCACCTCGCCAGCCTTCACGACGAGCTCGCACGCCGTAGCTCAGGCCTATCTATCGAGCAGTTGGAGCAAGTGAACAGCGTCATCATGCAGGCAATCTGGAACCTTCGCGGCGAATGGAACCGCGACATTGTTTTGCAGCGCGCTATGGAGGCCTTTAACGACACCATCAAGGACATTGAGGAGATGCAAAAGGTGTTCCCTCCAAGCCAACCATATCCGAGCCAGCCGGAGTAAGGCGCGGCTATGGTTTCTGACCTGGACCTTTTCACGCGGTGAACCTGCAAGCCACGATTTCTCTTCACGACACTGCCGTCACAATCACGTTGTCCTCTACAATAATCTTCTACACCTCTTACCGATCATCCCATCTGTCTACGTTTTCAGACAAACCGACTGTACCGAAACACACTACCAGTCCTTGAAAACGTGGGGGTCGAGTATGGACACAGCTTGAGCTTGCTCGCTGTGACCTGGCGCGTCCCCACATCTGTCAACCTTTCCCATGTTGGCAGCCCCGGAACCGGCACATTTTACGAACGTCGAGGAGTCTTGTTTTCCAACTCTCTGCACCTTTCCTGCTTCGTCTTTGCGACATATCCAACCCGTGGCTTTTCAATTTTGATGGGCGCCAATAATAGCATAAGCGCTTGATCGCTGTTTGCTTTTGGGCGACTTCACCCATCATGTTTGACCTATCTCGCGCAACATGTGACTCACAAGGCCATGGACACATTTGGATGCATCGGCGATGTTCAGTCTTGATCGCAGCACACCCAACACGGAAAACACGATACCTTATTACCCACGTACACGGACAGTCCTACAAATCATCACTCGATCGGCAAAGTTTCTGAAATACGCACTCGAACTACATCACCTGGCGTCGGCAGCGCCCACAGAGAATCAAAGGTTGCGGGGAAGCAAAACTTCCAGGCGGAAACCTTCGACTACCTTCATCAGAATTGTACACCAGCCTATGTACGGGCCGAGGCCTCATCCATCGTCTCATCGATGATTGGCGGTACCTCCAGCGAGCAAAACCACGACTCTCTTCTCTCCTGTACACCGGCATTGTACGGGCCGAGACCTCATCCATCGTCTCAACGATAATTGGCGGTACCTCCAGCGAGCAAAACCACGACTCCTTCTCTCCTGTACCCCAGCATTGACGGATTGAGACCGAATCCACTGCGTCTGCAGCAATTTGGGCGCCGACCTGCTCCCACCGTCCACATGATTAACGTGGACTCTTCAAATACACCTGGGCCTCCTGTACAGCTGCTCTCTTCAGGCCAAACACCACACTCACAGCGATCGATGGTGTGCCCGACGGCAACTCTTGGGGACGCGCCCCCACAGTGCGCCTTTCAGCTTCTCTTTTTTTTTTTTTTTTTTTTTGCGCATTCAAAATTCCCCCTTTTGCATTTTCTTCGTCCATCTTGTCAGGCTCTTTTCTCATTGGCGGCTTGAATCACAGCATATCAGCGATTGGGTGAGCACTCGCTTGATTCTGCAGTTTTTGTTTTTCGGCTTTCCACTTTTTCAAGAGGTCCGAGAATGATCGTTTCAACTTCTAGATTGCACGACATTCCGAGGCACAGACACGGTGCGGCGCGATGCAATAATGGGGACGAACAGGCGACGGCGCGACATGGCGCTTCTTTTTCTTTTTCTTCGGCCGACACACTTTTGTTTTTTGACTTTTTTTTCATCCGATCGAGCGAGCGAGAGAGCGAGTGAATCTGGAACGCCATTGACGACGGAGCGAGCGGTGGAAAAAATGGTGATTGTGTTTTTACGTCTTGGCATTGACGAGCGCTCTATCTGGATTGAAAGGATGGACTGACTGATTTGAATTCGAAAACACTCGGTTGGTTGGGATGGCGGGCTGGAGGACGCGCCGGATCGGACAGGTGTGCGGGCACCTGGAGGGTCTTTGGTAACTTCGATAGTCCGTATAACTGATCGATCGAGTTGAAAACCATGGCGGCATCGAATTTCGTGAATGCTGTGATGCTGACGTCGTTTCTTGCTCACTTTCACAGTGCCGAACAGCAAGAACGGAGCACCACGTCTGAGCCATCTCCCGGCGTCCCTCATCCATTCATCATGCTGACCAAGCAGTAGTGAATCCACGACATGCAAAGCGCGATATACCCCAGCTTGCCCTGCCCAGAAACAAAGATATCTCCTGATCAATCTACTCCAGCGCAATGTTGTGCCGCTGTGCGTCTTGGATCTGCGATCACAGCATGCCTCGCTCGTCGCACGACGTTATATTGACAGCGGCAAGCGACGACGAGGGGCAGCACGGCCAACGAATCCCGACTTTTTGGTACCTATCTGACATGGTGCGGGGTCGACAGATGTAGATGCAGATGTAGATGCAGATGCAGATGCAGATGCAGATGCAGATGCGTTTTTCTTGCTGGCTTGCGCAGATGCGCGAGCGTGGGTTGATGGTCTTGTGCGAGGTTGCTGGCGGGGAGGCGTGGGGGTGAAAGAGTTGAGGGAGGGCGATTGCGGAATCCTCCTGCGCCTGTAAATGATAGGGTCAAGCTGAGGTAGCGTGAGATGGGTTGGATGCTTCTTGGAAACCATAGCATTGGATTTGGACTCGAGTGTTTTGGACCGGAAGTATCTGAATATCAGACTCAACAAAAGGTTGCCCCCCAGTCAGAGCAGCCACTGCAACATCAAACATGTGCCGTGAGAAGCGTCTGTTGCTCAGCACCACTTAAGCTTGATGGTGGTCACGTAACCTCGAAAAAGGCAGGTAAGATCCAGGGGGCGAAGGAGAGGTGGCCAGTAATCTGCAAGCTGAGGCATCACTTCTCCTTGCCCGCCGCCAAAGTGTAGCGTCAAGGTTTGATCCCTCGAAGTAGAGAAGGACTGGTGTAGACCGATGAATGTTTTTAGAGCGGTGCGAAAGATGCATGCGGCCTTTATACATGCAATTTCAGCCATAATCGCTCGCGTGGATACAAGCATGTCGCGTGACGAATCAGTAAGTGTGACGCCCAAGGACTTGGTCCAACAGATATAAAATCCTCGCCACTTCTGCTTTCTTGTCTCCACATTACCAACATCACAGACTCACTGGGCTTTAAAAGAAAGAAGGGGCCACGTTGAGTTTTTTATTTCCTGTCTTGGTTTGCTAAACCTGAGCACCAAAAGCAGGAATGCTGTTGCAGGTGCAGGTCTACCAGATACAGGGATTTTATTGATCGCGTCAGGCTCCATTACTAAATGTTGATGCCGGGGAAAACACGTCAATATTAGGACTCTTCAAGATCATAGCTCAACCCCCCTTCGAGGCTTAGGCAAAGATCATCTAAAAGGAGCAGAAATTGTACAGTGTCCGGTCAAGCTTTGATCCTTTCAAGGTAGAGGAGGAGTTGGGCCGATGAGCCTTATCGGAGCAATGCAAAAGTTGCAGCACTTATACATGCGATGCCGGCCATATCGCTCACGCGGGTGAAAGCATGCCTTGTGATCGACAAGCGAGCGTGGTGTCAACTAGTATAAGAGTCTCACGATTTTCCCTCTCCAGACTTTTCGTGGGGGCCTGGTAAAGACAAAACAGATCCTAGAGCACTTTCCTCTCGTTCCTGGTATTGCCAGACCCGAGCCCATCAAAAGAGCAAAAAAAATTACACGAAGACGCGACCGGGGGTTGAACTCAGGCCTGCTCACAATTGATGTTTGCTAGTTACTTCAAAGACTTTGCGAATGAAAGTTACCAACCCAGCCACCCGAGGCTACCGCTGACTTCGATGGAAGGAACCTCGCAACCTCAAAATATAACAACCACATTGTTTTCACGGTTTCTTGGACTAGCATTTCCCGCGACCAAACACAATCGTGGGCTTGTTGGAGCGCCTCTTTGGCATTCTTGGTGTCTGGGCCTGGAAGAACACACTTTGGGATAGCTGTTGATCTTTGGGTTGGACAGAAGACGCGCGGAACTGAAGCGCAAGTGCTGTCTTAGGGGCAAATCCGCAGGGCAATCAAATGTATTTGTTGATAGTGTCAAGCTCCATTACTTGATTATGATGCCGGATTAACTACTTCGATGTTGGTTTTCATCACCATCATGACTTAAAGTGTTTCAAACAAAGTATGTTCATGCCTTCTCAGACAATCTTGGTTGATCTCGCAACCAAACCGACAAAGAAAAAAGTAGTTTTGGTCACCGTTGGTACTTCCACTCCAAGTACACGTCCACAAACTCCAAATCCATTTTCGACCATCTCGTTGCTGACAACTGATGGGGAGGGTTGTGTGGAAGAAGGCTCGTTGAGGGAGATGGCTTTTATACCCGCCGCACAGGCACCTAGATCTCGAAATTGTTCTAACATCCTGTGACTCCAACTTGTACCAGTCAGCTGTAGCAGCAGCCGACCCTCCCACGTGCGCTTAGAGCCACGTAAAAAGTGTTCCCATGTGCCAATTGCACGGTCATTGCCTCCGGATCCTGCCCTGAGCGAGTATAAAGTCTCTACTTCTGCTGCCCCTCGATCCTCCCCGATAACAGAGCCTCGTCTGCTCAAAAGGGGAGAGACGCACTGCTATCGGAGCTGCTACTTTGGCTGTGTGCCTTTGCTTTCCAAGAAGGAAGGGAGAAGACAACTGTGGTGCTCGGCATCCGGGCACTGACTCCAGGGAGGGCTTGCGAAAGAATGGGATTTGCTTGAGTTTTCCAAATTCCCGAAGATAAAGAAGTTCATCATTATCGGGATACATTGAATGAAGACAAGTAAGGTAGTGCCGAGGCACGTTTCGTGCGCCGCGTCGAATGCCGGGGCCAAACCACCCAGTTCCAGTGGTCCACGTGCGAGGCAAAGCCCCCCAGTTTCGTGTTGGACTTGGTAACTCGGTCCCAAAGTACCAGACATGCACATTGCCGATCGTTGTAGTAGTCATAGACGCAAGCCTCTCTTTGAGAGAGCTGCAGATGTAAGCAAGCAGGAGAGATGTGGAATTATATACCGCAGGAGGTGTAGGAGAAACAAGTCCATCCGCGTGCCAGCCAGCTGGCTGGTCTGCTGCCAATCGGAATCATCCCAAAAGCTCACGCGTAGTGCTCATGGTGCGTGTACTCCAATCACCAACTTGACTGTCAAAGGGAGGGGAAGGGGGGGGGGGGGGGGACGTTGAAGTTGTGGAAAATGCACCATCAAGGAACAGCATAATGAAGCGATGCCGTCTGCATACCAACGAGCAACTGACTGCTGAGTAGTAAAGCGCACCACCATCCTACCCGTCCTTCCAGTCCCGAGAGAAAGACAAAGGCAAGTTGCGCTTCATCGGCGGCTCAGCGCTGCTCCAGAACCAGTGGGCCGAGGACAAGAACATGAGTGAGGCGCGGGATGGTGACATGGTTGACTTTTGGTGAGCCAGGAGAAGGCTGGGAGATGCTGGGTCTTTTAAATTCACTGGCTCCGCAGTCATCGTTGCACGACGCGGAGGCATGACTGCGCTGGCAATAGATTCTGTCACTTGATCAGCAGAGCAGAAAAATTGGATCCATCCACAGCCACAAAACAAGGGATCTTGAACTGTTGATATTAAAAAACACCTCAACTCCTCAATCGCATGACAGCTCGCCCGTCTACTCGGGAAAGTTTTTGCTTGACCTCTATAGCCAACCCGCCAAACCATGAAGCCGACCAAGCATGAAGTGGCCACCGACCCAACGAATCCAAGTACCTAAGCTCCGGTTTCTGGCGAAGTAATGAGAGATAGAAAGCAGTTTTGCAAAGCACGTGCCTGCCTGCCCGAAAGAAGTGCACACACTCATCCCATGGGTATAGCGCCGCACAAACACCGCCACTCTTGCGGCTACCACAACCGCCACACAAGATGCTACACCGCCACAGCCGCAGCACGAATCAAAATCATGCGCCGAGGATTTTTGTCTGTCCGGTCTCTCTAAGCAGCAGCCGAACAATGATCAACGAGAAGAACGTGGAATGAATGCTTTTTTGTGGCCGCATTGGCTTTCCCGGCTCTTGTTCCATTCCCAGTGGTATTTCTTCGCTCTACAAAACTCGCAGACCCAGAATTTCAGAAGACAAAAAGCAGAGAGAACAGAAATGGAAGGAAAAATCACCGATGCTTCTTCTCGTCATGGCCGTGACTGTGATCGTGATCGTGCTCGTGATCATGGTCATGCTCCGGCGTGCTCTTGCCGCTAACGTCGGCCGCAATAAACTCGTCCAGGTACTCGGGGCCGTTGCTCTGCCGGTCAGCCGGTACGAAACGGACTTTGACGCGCTTGACGCCGCGACAACGGAGACCAACGCGCTCGCGCACCAGCTCCTCGACGCCCGACGACTGGTCAACGCTCCAGTGGCCCGGCACTGACAGATCGATCTCCATGAGGTAGTTGGGCCCGCTCTTGACACCCTGCACGTGGCGGATTTGGACGCTCTCGGCACCCGCGGCTTCGGTGTAGAGACCAGCGTCGGTGAGGGCCTTGGTGGTCGCGCGGCGCACGCTGCTCTTGATGTCCTCGTCGACCGTCACGTCGACCAGCTCGCGGATGGCCTGGAAGAAGTTTTGGTAGCCGGCTTTGACAACCATGCCGGTGATGACGAGGGAGCCGACAGGGTCCAGCCAGGCGGCGTTCGTGGCGAAGTTGGAGGCGATAATGATGCAGGCGGTCAGGATGGCGGTGTAGCTGTCGACGCGGTGGTGCATGGCATTGCTATCGAGGACGGACGACTTGCGCTCACGGGCAACTTTGCGCGCTGGAAGTAGAACGTGGAGGTTAGCGCCGTGGGAAAATGCACGATTATCTCCAGATTGAAGATTCCGAGATCTGACTGCCCGCCCCGAGACTTACTCGCATATACTAGCCACTCTTTGACGCCGGCAGATGCAAACAATAACCACGCGGCATTCAAGCTGGGGGCCTCTGCTGCCATGTGGCTTGCGCTGTGACTGTGACCCCCATGGTCATGACCGTGGCCGTGTCCTAGTCCCAGGAAGTCAAAGTGGGACAACATGTCGGCCAATTCCGGAGCAAACTGCTGGCTCAGAGTGAGCACGGCAGACCATCCGATTCCCAGACCGCCCATGAGGAGCAGCGAGGAGACGCCCAAACTTCCCAAGCTCTCAATCTTGCCGAACCCCGTGGGGTAGCGTTCCGACGGCGGTTTGAGGGACCATTTGACCGTAATCAATGTCATGATATCCGACATCATATCGGAAAGAGAGTGGAAGGCATCCCCGATGAGCACTATTTTTGCTTGCATTAGCCATTGTCCCACTCTGTCACCCCCAAGTCCCTTGCGACAGCCGTGGTAGCCGCATAAACTAACGGAAGCGCTACTCCATCAGGTGGGTTGATCGAAGAAACGCACTTTTGCTATTCCAGTAATAGCCAGCCACCCCCTTCCCTATAGCCAGCACGATATTGAGGAAGAGTCCTAAGCGCGTGATGCGCACGGCTGCATCGTTCTTGTTGTTGCTGAGCAGAAGCGACGGATCGGTGTGGTGGTGATGGCCGTGGCCGTGGCCGTGACCCGCATGGCCGCGGGTCTGAGTGGCTGTCATGGCTGGGTTAAGGACGATGAGGTTGTGCCGGGGCGAAGCGTATGTTGTAAGGAAAGTATATCGAGGACGCGGCGGCAGCGCAGACGGGGCGGGGGAGAGGATGGGCGAGCGAGTGGCAGGCGGCGCAAGAGAGGACGAAGCGAGAGACTTGTCGGTCGATGTCGAATTGCGCGGAGGGATGTTTTTTAAGTGTGGAGGTTTGAGACGCAAAAGGGTGGAGGACAGACGTGGCCCTCGAGGTGCTCCGGCGCCCATGCCCATCACCCGCCGCGTGCCCGCACCGAACGCGTAACACGGATAGGTTCCTGGCGCGCCATGGCTCCGGGCAGCGCGCGCAAGCATAAGGAAACAATGAAGTCGAAATGAAGGGCTTGGGCAAGCCTTGGAAACAAAGCTGCACGATGATGATTGTCTGCGGTGCTGGAGCAGGATTGAGGTGAGTCGAAGCAGGCGTGCAAGGAATCCACCGCGCGCGCCGAAGCGGCGAACCTGATGACATGCTGTTTTCCATTTTCCGCTCCGTCGTCATCCCCACTACAAAGACCAAAACCGTCCACCCAGCCAGTCGCAATTCGTAAGCCTGAAACTGAACATTGCAAAGCTACGGGGCTCAATCTCTTGGCACTCGCGAAGTCCACGCAAGCTTTTTCTTGGCATGTGGTTCAGGAGTATAATCATCCCAGCCAATCAGAGCCTCCCTGTTAACCGCCGTCCATTGTCAAACACCACGTCAAGACTGTCAACCTCCCTGAAAGCAACGCCAACGCCAAAATTGCCATGATACCACCGTCGTGAGCCTAGATATAACCGAGAGTAAATTGAAATCCATCTCAACCCCGCTTGCCCTGAGGCGGCTCCGGCGAGAGCATCGACTGAATAGATGGAAACCCCCGCTGCGCCTTGAGATTGCCGGTTTTCGAGCTCTGGTCTTGATTGCGAGCCTGGTTTGAGGGTCCATCGACTGACGGACCGCATTCCTCTGCCTCGCTCTCAGCATCCGAGCCTCCGATGCCGCTGTCTTCGCCTTCGTAGTTACCTCGTTCCTTTCGTTGTGCCGCTCGATGCGCTGCTTGTAGATTCTTGAGGCCGCGCTCCATACACTTGGAAGATTTGTTAGCCATGTCTTCCGTTCGACATGTACGTAAACTTACCTTTGTCTCGACCACAGCCCACTTCTCCCCAACACGCTCAGCAAGGAGGCTCCACATCTCCTTGCGGACATTCATGTACTCTTGGGCGAGAAGTTCAAGCTTGACTCCGTCGAACTCCTCGGCGTTGCGGCGCTCCATCAGCCTCTCGTGACGTTTTCTACAAGCATTTGGAGTCTTGTTGGGAAAGTATCGAGCCGCGATAGGTTGCCAGTTAAGTCCTGATGCCCGAGCTTGCATCAGTCTGTCGTCGTCCTCTTTGAGCCATTGAGCTGTGCTCCGCGACGGGCCGGTGGTGGTTGGAGACTGCACTTGGATGGGCTCCATGCGGTGGCTGTGGGCTGATGTCTTGACGTCTTTGGGCATGATGGTCGACTTTTGGATGGCAGTGTCTCGAAATAAGGAAGTTCCAGATGTGTCTCGCCAGCAACCCTTCTGAGTTGCAACTGTATTACAGGCTTTGATGCAGACAGCTGATGATGGAGATTATGGATTATGAGGACTGGAAAAGGAGTTGAGGAGAGTATGCAAGGAGACAAGAGGAAGACACAGGAAATGGAAAGTGTGGATTTGAATTATTGGTGGTTGTAGAGGACAAGTGCTCGCCCCCAAGCTGTTCATATACCTACCACTGCGGCGCAGCAGGACCGTCTTGAGCAACGATGAACTACTTTCCAGTGGCTGCGCAAGACCGCGGCCTTGCCTGGTCTGTCGCCATGAAACGTTGTCCATTTTTGGTGTTCGCCATGCGGCTCAAAGAGGAAGCCAAAAGAAGCAAAATTAGCAGTCTTGTCGACTTGAAACCGATGAGCGGCAGTCATTTACATAGCCGCTCCGTCGAAACAAGACGATCCTGCTGGCTCTGGGCCTTGTGAGTGGCCGGTCGCTGCCATGAGACCGTGAGGAGGTCCTTAAAAGGGTCCAGCGCTGCAGGGGCGCGAGCTCTGTGTGGCTCCATGGCGGCAAGCTGGTGACGTTGACCAACGGGTGCTGCTCTACGGGTGCGGCAAAGCCAAGAGGCACAATGGTACGCGCCTTGGGAGGTGTAGTCTCGCGAGCGCGATGCGGCTCGGCGGCTACGGGCCATGTCGAGAGTGCCGGCGGCTAGAGAGTACCGATTGTACCTGAGTGGCTCTGCTGCCTAGGGCTCCCCACACAACACCACTTTTGCACAAGGCGGAGAGAAGTCATTGCTGTTCAGAGCCGAGAGCATCAAGGCTGAAAGACAAAAAAAGGCCTTTGTGGTAAAAAGGCCGCAGTGGGAGTGGTTTCAGCCTTAGCCTTCGCCACAGAACCGAGCCAGTTGTATTTGACTTCGAAGCGCGATTGTTGGTGCTGTTGGCGTGCAACACGGATACGTGACGAGCCGTCGGTAGATCATGGTGTTGATCTTGCAAAGTCTGTGTTGTTTGCCCGCGACTGAAGACAGACCCAGTCCCAATCTGGGTAGCTAAGCGAGCGGCCTTGGCTTCATCCATCCGCTCGCCATGGACCCGGCCACCGACGCCGTTTCACCCAAGAACGTCCGGCTCTTTCTCTTTACCGTCGGATCCCGTCCAAACGATTGGCTTCGACACCATCGTCGGCAATCGTCATTGTCATGGCGAGCGCTTGACATCCTGCCCTGCCTCGCCCATGGCGCAGCGGTGGCTTTGCCTGCCATGGCTGTGGCAGTCTGAGCAAATGCGTCCAGAAGGAAAAACAAGAAAAGAAAAGGGCGACTGATGCTTCTTTGACCATGGCAGGCGTCCTTACGCGCTCGGACACCCTGCCACAATTTTTAGGACGCGTTGGTGCAAGTGCGCGCGCTAATTGGCAGATAGGGTCGCAGTGCAGCAACACCAAGTCTTCGAGCACATGTCAATGGAATGGAATGCAGCCCCCTGGTATTTTGGGTACCTGGCTCAGCCATCGAGTGACCTCTGCCTCTGTCCATATACGAGTCGGTGTCTACGTGGAGCCCTCATTGCGGATTGCAGCATACTGCAAACCATTGGCGTGCAGCCACACTCCTGTTGTACTTCCACCCCCCCGTCCTCTTGGGCCGAGTCAGCCCCTCCTGCTCGTGGCGTCCAGCGAAGCACCGCGTTGGTACGGAAGGACCTGGCTTTTTCTCATGTCTGACGAGCCTTGGGTTGCCTTTGACGTCGCTTCTGCACGGATTCATCATATGACGGCGAGCATTATGAAGCGGGGTGTTGGATCAAAGAAGGAGGCCCCCGCGAAGTAAGCCGACCGCATATGACAAGACGACTACTGTACCTTGGAATAGCAGAGGTTCTTGCTGAGCCGGTGTTCGGGGGGAGCAGACCCAGACCACAACGCCTGCAGCGTCGGGAGCCGGGATCTCACGGGTCTTACGCGGACCGCCCACATCCGACTACCTATGCTGTTTCGCTTGGTTTCCCCTTTGGGATAGCTGAATGGGGCGCGTTCTCGAGATACAGCTGCTACTACTGCGACCGGTATCTCTACAACCAAGGCTACACAGCCGTCTACGCCCACGAGAGCCGTCTGCTGGGCCCCGTAGTCCCGATCGCCCAAAATATTTCCTGCACAACGCTGTCACGCGCTCTCGACCTTTTTGCCCAGGTCGCCGCGCCGATTCGTCCACGCCGTCAGCTGTAATTTCGGCTTTGTCGACGTCGACCAGACCAACTCCAAAGCCAGGTAGATCATGTGTGCACCCGCCTAGCAGCGCGTGCTCGGGAGGGAGGGCGCCACGTTAGCCTCTGGTGCGCTAAGATCGGCCCCGTCCGTCCACCCGTGTGTGACGCCTCGCTGTCATACGAAAAAAAAAGGCTCCGCTATAGGCCTGCCGGCCAGCATCAAAGCCACCAGTCCCTTCTGCCAGGACGTCGATCGCTCCTACTGGCCGGCCTGCCACGCCTACTCATAACTGGCATCTGCTGGAGCTTGCTGTATGGATAGCTGACTTGAGTGCTGCACCCCGGACGCAGGTTCCCAGGACCTACAGACATCGTGTGTCCAAAACCTCGCCCACCCACGAGCATTGCCTAATCCAAGCCCGCCCCTTCACCGCCAGCCACGAGCGCCCCCCGAATCCCGGATTCACCCTTTGAGCCGATGGGAGTAAACATTCAACATGCGCCTGATGTCATACTACCTCGAGCTAGGGCCCTTGTCCGCTAACTTTTGGTGCTGCTTGCATCCAAGGGCGCCCAAGAAAAGTTGTCGTGCGTGGTTGCGTGGATCTTCAGCCTGTTGCTCGGGATGTCATCATCCTTGCCTCCACGTCGTGGTCCCTCTTCATGCTCGTCGTATATTAACCGTAGCGTGCCCCTCCTAAACTTGGCCCTCTCACTCGTCCAGCCCATCCCATTGAATTGACAGACCCTCTAGCCCCTTCCAGCTTCAATTCCAACACAATGAAGCTCACTCAGGCTTTGGCCGTGGCATCTCTTCTCCAGGCATCATCTGCGTGAGTCTTCATGGTTTTGGATTGGAATTCTTCTCACATGTTCCAGCTTCGCCATACCCCACAAGAAGCGTGACTACGCGCTGGGAAGTTCCCCAGTAAGAGGCGCAAACATTGGAGGCTGGCTTGTCCTGGAACCCTGGATCACCCCTTCAGTCTTTGATCAGTTTGACACTTCGCTGGGCATTGTCGACGAGTACACGCTCTGTCAAAATGCCGACAACGCAGCAGACGTTCTCAAGTCACACTGGGACTCGTGGGTCTCGCAAGACGACTTCCAAAAGCTCGCCGACAATGGCTTTTCAGCCGTGCGAATTCCGATAGGTAAGACACTCTCCCCAGCCCTTCCTTTGCATTGATGCACCCTGCGGATCCATTGGGTCTGGCTGGGCCAAGGATTCTTGTCGCACCATCCTTGACAGGCACTTCTTGAATGCATGCGCAGCATACTTTCAAAAGATCCCGGCCTGCACCAAGGAAAGGGTGCAGGCAGATTGGAACTCTGGTAGAAGATTTGCAAACAGACATGCACTAACGCACAATAGGTTATTGGGCTTTCCAAAAGTACGGCGAGGACCCTTACATTCAAGGAGCGGCAGACTACCTCGACACCGCCATTGGTTGGGCAAGGAACACTGGTCTTGCCGTTTGGATTGACCTTCATGGTGCCCCTCGCTCTCAAAATGGCTTCGACAACTCGGGCCAGAAGACCTCCTCTCCAGGCTGGACGACGTACGACTCGGTTTCCGCGACCGAAGAAGTCATTTCGATAATTGCCGACAAGTACGCCACTTCTGACTACTCGGACGTCGTCAAGGGCATTCAACTCCTCAACGAGCCGCTCATGTCCAACCTCGAGGGTGGAATGGATGCAACCAAGGCCTACTACGAGAACGGCTTCAGCACGGTCCGCGGAGTCGACGGCAGTGAGGCGATGGTGATTATTCATGACGGCTTTGTCAATCCATCCGAATGGAATGGAGTTCTCACTGGCTCTGGCACTGATGGCGCAGTGGTTGACCACCATGAGTACCAAGTCTTTACCGACTCGCTCGTCGCCATGTCTGCGGATGAGCACAACTCATATGTGTGCAGCAATGCCCAAGGATGGGGCGAGGGCTTCGACAAGTTTGTTGTTGTGGGCGAGTGGACCGGTGCCATGACGGACTGCGCCACATACCTGAATGGCTTTGGCATCGGTGCACGATACGACGGGACGTACTCGGGCTCCAGCTACGTCGGCTCCTGCGCAGAGAAGAATGACATCAGCCAATGGAGCGACGACATGAAGACTGCCACGACCAACTACATCAACGCCCAGCTGGACGTGTGGGAGTACAAGACCCAGGGATGGTTTTGGTGGAACTTCAAGACCGAGGGCGCGGCCGAGTGGGATCTTTTCGCATTGATTGACGCTGGTGTGTTCCCAACGTTGGAGGGCCGCACTATTGGGTCTACCTGCGGGTAGAAAACGCATGCAGAGATGCGGTGCAAAGGCTTGGGTGTTTGCGATCAACACAGCGCTAGCACGCTGCTGAGGCAGTCGTTTACGAGTCATGACCCGTCCATTTCATACCCCTGTATACAGTGAAAAGCGAGCCTCTGCACATATTACGAACAAAAATGGACCTCGTTCGTTTACCCATTTGATTGACTGGCACAGCGAAAGCTGCTCATGATCGTGACCGAAGACGGAGCCAAGGTCGAGCGAGGTCCGGTCAAGGTTAGGTCGATCCCGGGACGCAGCCGTTTTCCCCAGATTTTTGACCGGTGGGTTGGTACCGGCCCACTCTCAGACGGCCTAATTCAACCTCAACCCTCGATTTCTGTCTCGTGCCCACCATCTCTTTCCATCTTCACTCGCTTGTCGTCATCTTGATGCTTGCAGACAGAAGGCCACGCGACTTGTCTCTTTGACGGCTAATGTCGCTTTATCCACTCACCGTCCCACGACAGCTTCTTGATTTTTCTCAATCCTTCGTTGGTTTGCCTTGTGCGTTGCCTCCTGCCTTTTTGCTCGCAGAATCCCTTGCCACCGCCGCAGCGTCAACGGCACTCGATGCGACTGGTCGCTCGCGGCCTCCACCAACAGCGCTAGTCACCACATTGTCGCTCAAGGCTATGGAGCGGGGGAAGATGACAATAGTCGACCTCCTCATCACAAGAACAACGAAACTAGGACCCCACCAAACTACCGCGGCTTTCTCGCCTCCTCCGTCATGAGTGGGAAGTTTCCCCTCACCTATTCTCAGCCTTGCACATTCCCACAAGCCTTGGTGGCTTCGGCAAATGCGGTTTAGCGGTCTCTGGGGAAGGCGCCTGTGCCACGGCGCCGCATTCCTTCTTGGACTACGCAGTCAGATCTGATGCTACCTTATGGCGGCCCGCGGCGACGCGACCCTGAGCGTGGGTGACCTCTTGCTTACAGGTACGTAGAGCGAACGCATGCGCTTACTCACAGCGGCAACTCGTACCTGTAGGTCTTGTTCGGCTGCCAGCTCGAATGCTTACTCGCAGCACTTCCCCACACCAAGAAACCTGGCTTCTTCTCCTTTTGTCCATGTATATTGGGAGCCCTACGTGATGTACTTGTGTACCAGCCCGATCTACCCGCACAGGGACGCTACATCTGGCCCCACCACGTCTTTTAGTCACCATTTTGGCTCGGCATTATCCTCAGGTTGCACACACAGCCCTTGGCATTTCCCATACTTATAGCGGACAACCGGCCCGGATTATCCTCAAGTCGCTGTCGGCTGCGCTGTCACCATCACAAACGAAGCCTCGCTCGTTCTGTCATTCCCGTCACGGAAGGCTTCCAGGTCAAAAGTGACGTCGGCGCCCAAAAGGGCCTAGCACCATGCAAGGCGGCGGAAAAGGTAAAGTCACCGTCCGCGACGAGTCAAGTTCGCACGTAGCGACAAGTTGGTTTGGACGACGTGACGGGTTTCAGCCTTTCCCGGTCGGGCGACTTGCTGGTCGACACGTGGGCCTGAGGTGAGAAAGCCATATACCTCTTCAAGAACAAAAAGAGTGGGGACCTGGGAAAAGAAACCTTTTGCATCTCTTGTGGTTGGCTACAGTGGTACATTTGCGCACGCAAGCACGCGCTCACGCGCTCCGCCCTACCATCATGGATGCCATTCTACACGCCCTGCCAGCGGCCGCCCACTGGGTGCCAGCAGCAAAGCCACGACGCAGCTGACGAAGCGCCTTGACAGAGTCCCGGGCTCGTTGCTCGGAGTGGGTACCACATTGGTAGGGCTGTCTTCACATGTTTTTTATTTAATGTCCACCAACATTCTACCTTCCAAATCTAACTTTCGGCCCCTTTCGCACAATATGCCCTTTTTTCTAATTGTCAGTCTCGCAATTAGCCAATTCATCCTTTATTTTCCCTTCCATTCGTCATTCTTCTCTCGATCGTCAGCTCGCCGAGGCAACTGTTGCGTCTGCAAACTTGAATTTCCAACTGACCTGCGGCCCCGACTCACTCTCCTCCCCTGCTGTCGTCGCCGCGTGGCGTGAATCGATGCCCCCCCTTTCTCTTCTTTTCTTTGCGTTACGTGTGTCGCTGTCGCACTACCTACCTCAGAAGCCCCACATCACTGCAGCATTCGTGCCATGGCCATCGTGTTCGGGCGCCTTGCTTTTTCTCCCCTCTCCCTGACCGGTACCGCTGTGCGGTAAATGGGCTGCTTCCGCTTGCTTTCCCATTGCTCGCTGTCTCCAGCTAGGCAGCGTTACATGGCACCTCGTCGCTCGCGAGAACAATCCTGCAGTGCAGTCCGCCATGGCAAGAGCTAGGCCGGTCCTCGCATCAGAAGCTTGCAATACTGCCTTCTTCCTCTACGACTGCTCGCCGTCTCACCTCATCACACTCATTATTACCTCAGAAAATCCAGCACAAAGCCACGCAAAACTAATCAATGAAGACGACTCTTCAGCCACTCATTGCCAAACCATTCATCCATTCCATCGTCCTCCCTTGCCCATCCCATCACGCACGGACCACCCAAAAGGTCCTGAAATCCGGCACGAAGCGAGCAAAAGATTGCCCCTTTGGTCGACGTGGTAAGCGACTCGGCCAATTGTGAAAGCACCGCAAAGATGCCGCGACGAATCAGACAGGTGCGCGCATAACTTTGGACGACGTGGTACGAGATGAGCTTTAGCAGATTTTTTGTTGTCCGGACAAGACTGATGGATGACTACTCAATGAGGTTAGTGCTGTTACTGCTTTTGGAAGGGTTGGTGGTGATCGTCTTGTCAGGTAGGTAGAAAGGAGTGCGGTCCTGAGGCTACCTGTCTGCTTTGTAGAGGTCGTGAAGACTGACATTATTTTTCTTGAATCTTTGAAATTTGTCCTCCTTAGGATTTAGGAAGAGTTTGATCATTTGATCCCGTCTTTGTCTGAGCGCATCACAGTAGGTGATGAGGGAAATTTCCAATCCAAGAATCTCTGTCACCAAGTCAAAATACATAGAGATGTGAAGTTCTCAAGCGCTTGACGCCTTCATTTTTCTCTTGATAAGTAGTCACAGGGAGCATTTAAGCACTTGCGGCCGAAGGTGCGACGACGACACGAAGCTGGGTCTAGGTTGAATTTCTTTCCTCACCTACTGTGGCGTTGAAGTATCGAAGCAAGTTGGTTCGAACACTTTGAACAAGTTGGTACATATGCGTCCGAGTGCTCCCTATGCCTATAGCAGAGGACTTGATGCATCATATCCGCTCTCTTATCATTATCAACATTGCTCCTTGCACATGTCACCATTTCAGCTACACAGTGGGTGATGAAAGAAATTGCCAATCCAAGAATTTTGTCACCAAGTTAGAATACGTAGAGACGTGGAGTGCTCAAGCGCTTGCTACTTTTGATATAGAGAGAATTTTTTCTCTTAGTGGATAGTTACAAGGAGCATTCAAGCGCCTACCTCTGAGGGCGCGATGACTTGAAGCTGAGCTCAAGTTGAATTTCTTTCATCACTTACACTCTTGGAAGCAGCCAACCCGCCCCTTCCTTCCTTCCAAACACCACCCGTTGGGTGCAGCGGCAAAGAGAGTGCCCCAGCCGAGCAAAAAAAGAATTTCCATTGCCGAGATTTGAACTTCGGATCTCCAGACTTTGCAGAGCCAGCCAGCCAGGTCACTCCAGCGCTCCCGTTAACCCAAGTCCCACTGCTTTGTAGCTAGTGGCCGCCACTATCCTGTAGTGGTCTCACACCCGGGCACTCTCCGGTGGCTGTCAGCTGTAGCTGACTGAATCAAGCCTTTCAAGGCTTAGGTGTTTTCCACCTGAAGGTGGTATTTCGTTTTTGCGGGCCCGACGACATTTATTGAGCTCGGCCTGGCCAAGAGTGACACCGGGGTTCGTTGCAAAGTCTGGCGTGCTACCACTACACCACAATGGGTTGTTTGTTGGAAAGGGAGCGGCAGTTTGAAACTACTAACGGACACATCTCGCGCTCTTTGGAGCCAGTTGCTCATTCAAAACATTTTGCAGACTGCTGCCTGACTCTCCTTAGTCCAATTTCAAAAAGCGTCCATCCTTGTGCAACTATTCGCACGCCAGACCGCAAAAGACGAGCTACCGCGCCGCTTGATGCGAAATGCCCCAACCCTCCAGTCCTGTAGCTTGGCCAGCGCTTCGCAATTTCTAGAGGTCCTCCCGTCGTCCAATTACCTAGTACCGGCAAAAGTCTGTTCATGGCAACAAACCGCATCTACTCAACTTTTGGGCCACGCATGGTCCCTTCTAATATCAATAAAACCCAAAACGGCCAGTTCATTTTCAACAAAATCCATCGTGGTGCAGTTGGTAGCACACCAGACCAAACAAGGCATGCAGACGAAGCGATTGAGGTGCAATAGCTTTCCTACCCGGAGAAGCAGTTGCGACCCGATTGCTTCGTTAGCGGTGGTCTTCTGCAGAGTCTGGAGGCCCGAGTTCGATTCTCGGCGATGGAAGTCTCTCTTTTGCACTTCAGACTTTTTGCTTATGTTGCCTTGGTTTTTGGACGCATCCGTGCCAGCTGTGATTCAGGGGACAGACAAAACTAGAAGCTCAAGAGTGCAGGTCAACCGGACTGCGGTCACATTCACAATTGATGCTCTTCAATTGTAGAGTCAAAGATACAATTAAGCAATTGGCTGGTTTGAGATACCAATGTGTGAGGCGCGAGCTGCATTCAGCGCATTGTTTCTCGCCCTTGGCTTCATTGGAAGACCAAGTCCGCCCAACCTCGTCCAAAATGAATGCATCATTACAGCATAACCGTCCCAGCGACACAATTGAGAAAGATCAAGAAGGGCCGCAAGCCTTACCACCTCAATCAAGCTTCTCCATCAACTAACTCATCGACACGATTCTCATCCGTCTTGTGGAGGATTTTATGCTCATCCTGAAACCACAATCAGTTCTCTCAATTTCGCCCCGGGGAAGGTCTCTAAAAGCTTACCCAATTTCTCTCAAGGCAGAGCTGCGAGCAAAAGGCTGACACCCTGTCCAGACCCAGGCACACCAAACACAGCGTCTTTGGGTACTCAGCAGGACAGTGCTTTCCCATACATTTGCCACCGGGACGTGAGACCTTGTTGAGACCAGCAATGATAGATTTGACCTTTCTCCGAAGAACAAACTTCGAGCCACTCGAAGTTTTCTTCTTGGTTTTGGGAGTATCTGACCCTTTGCCCTTGACTCTGACCAATCTGCTACTGATCCTCTTCAATCTGCTCATCATCGTCTTGTTGTATTCAAGCGAAATTCCTCCGGGATTCGGAAGCGCCAACTGGGAGGGATCATCCTGTCGGATAATCGATCCGTTTCTCGAGTCTGTGGCTTCAGCTGGGACAGTTTTGGGTACCTTTTCGGTCTCCGGGCTTCCTTCCTCGTTGCTCGGCTTCGTGTTGGATGCTGAAACTTGAGCCTGACGCAATAGACTCTCCAAGGATATGTCGGTGTCCTCTTCAAGTCCACAATTCTCAAGGATGTAGACGAAGATCTCTTTGTGCAACTTCACGTAACGAGCCGCGATTGTATTCGAAAAGGCTGACTCGCTAATTTCAGACTCATAGAGTCTGTCATCGAGCTCGAAGAGATAATTAACGAGATTTATCACACGCTTGCGAGGCTTAGGTTCCCTAGGCACACGCCTCGGAGCGTGCACATATTGGTGGATGTAAGCCTTTGTGGTTTCCAACGTCGCAAAGCTTGGTTCCTGGTCCGGTGGGTGAGCTGAAGTAGAGAAGCAATGATGTTGAGTTGCTATGCTCACCGACGAACTTTGTGGATTGCGCTGCGGAGACGGAGGGGGAGACGAGGAGGATGATGCGGCCGGTGATGGCGAATTCTTTGGTGACATTGCTGCTTTTCATAAGCAAGGTAAGCTTGAGAGCAGCGTACGCATCGAAGACTTACTGATATCAAATCAAGAATGTGCCAGAAAGCGAGAGACAGTCAGTGATAGAAACAGATGAGCAAAGAATGATGGCTGGTCATGATCCAAGAATTGTGAGAGGGAAAGATGGTTTGGCTGAAAGCACGTCGAAGCAGGCAGTCGCGACTTCCAGGTCCAGTGAATCGAGTTGCTTCAGTCATTCCATGCTCTAGGCCAAGAAGTTCCCTGGACCTAGCAGCAAAACTCATAGCACACACTGCGACTGCTCTCGCCGTCTTTGGCACTGAAGTTGTTGAAATGCATGTTAACTCCGATTAAAGAACTTCATGGACTGACGACTAAGGGGATTCCTAGCCACATTCAAAATATGAACGCTACAGCGCTTTTCTTGGGACTTGCCCAGTTGGCTACTAAGCCTCACACTTTCATACAAAGCATGTCGCAGGGATGGAGAGAGGGAGACTAAAAGAGACGGATCAAGGTCCACATGACGTCGTAATTCTCTAGGACAAACAGGCAAAGAAATTTGTCTCCAATACCACATTCACTCAACATCTTTTCGCATTTCTTCCACATTCCCCGGCTTTTTGCTACCACTCTCTCTGGAAGCGCTTGTCTGTCCGCACCTTCTCGCCCCATCCATAAAACCACCAGAGAACGGGCGCCAGCGCGAGCGCCAAAAACCCCAACAGCGTATTCCCCCATCCTAGACCCATGGCATCGTACATATCAAGGCCACAGAGGGGAAGCAGGGCACCAAGGATGCAGCGGAGAACAGTGTTCGCGGCATTTGCGCTGGCAGCGTAGCGGGTAAAGGCGTCGACGAGGTACGTCTGGATGCAGATGAAGACGACAATCATGCCCATGCTGGCGACAGCGGTGCCGAACATGGGCACGATCCAATGAGTCTTCTTGTCTGCGCTCCAGCCGTAGATGAATAAGCCGGCTGGCAGCAATAGACTGGCTGGTACGGTGATGCGCAGATCCAGCCTGTCTTCCGGTCTGATGGCGACACCGGCTGCCATCTTCCGCTTCAAGATGCCGTCGGATGCTTTGCCTACAGCTGCCAACCCGAGCAAGGATCCAAGACCGCTGCCAATGTACGACAGTCCGGCTGAGGACGTGCTAAAGCCATACTGCCCCTCGAAGACAAAGGTGAAGGTGGTGAAGAGGATGTACAGGATGCCGTAGGTGAGAGCCGTATAGACACACATGAAGCCAAGAACGGGCGAGATGATGGCCATGCGTGCGGGGCGGATTGAGGTGCTACGCCACAATTGCTTCGTTGTTTGATTCGTGGCCAGTGCAGAGGTGTGCCGTGGGTCGGCCGTGGCTTTACGCAGACACTCTGCGCGGCGTTCAAGGAGCAAAGGCGGGTATGTTTCGCGGAGAACAAAGTATGCGACCACAGTAGCGATGCCAGACTGCGCCCAAGGTCGTCAGATACACATTCGGCGAAAGGGGGTTGATATCGGGGTAAACAAGTTGGGGGTGACCTACCGCGATGGTAATGATCCAAAACACCCATCTCCAACCCTTTGCTTCGATCAAATAACCACCAGCAATGGGCCCGATGGTGGGTCCAATGAGCGGGCCCATGGCCCAGATCGCCATGGCAGCACCTCGCCTTTCTGGCGGCATCATATCAGAGATGGAGCCGCCGCCGTTGGTGACGGAACCAACACCCGCGACACCGGCGCAGAATCGGTATGCTACAAGGGCGCCCATGCTGTCTGCGCGCGCACATAGAATATTGAAAATCGTGAAGCCGATATTGGTCGCGTGGTAAACAGGGTTGCGGCCGTACATTTCGCTGAGGGGCGCCACAACCGGCGGGCCCGCTGCGAAGCCCAAAACGAATACGGAAACGACGAACGTCGCCATGGTGTTGGATGTGTTTCCAAACTCTTTCATCACGTCGGGTACCCCTGGTGCGAACATGGAAGATGCCAAGGGTCTGCGGAAATAGATTAGCAGCCGTCTTCCTTAATGGATGGAGAGCTTACGTTAAGAATGTCATGAACGAAATCATACCGATGACGCTCCACTTCCTCTTGTCTGGCCAGTTCTGAGGGTTTTCCGAGTCATTCGGCTCCCAGTCCACGACGAAAGGATCCTTGTCATTTGCGGAAGTCTCTGTTTCGTGAATGGGCTCGATTACCCCAGATTCCAAGTCTTTGGTGGACTTTTCGGCAAATGTTGATGTAGAAGGCTCCGTGTGGACGCTATTGTGGCTTCGTGCCGACTGCCAGCTATCGTGATTTGTATTGCGCTCTTGATTTGATTCGGTGGCCTGTCGAGTTGGAGGGTTGGCGTTTTCTGACGTCAGTTCACCCCCTTCCCCCTGATCACGAGCTGGCGAGTCCGATGGCAAGATTGCCAAGTCCCCGGTTCTTTCTTGCGATGTCGGCTGAGCTTCTGTCGCGGGGTTATGCTTCCAATCTCCTACGTCTGCCTTTTGCGCCGAGGATGGGCTTGAGGCCACTGCATTTTGGTACGTTGGTGGAAGTTCCTCTTGCGGCTCATCTTCAGAAACGGAAGACAGCATGTCTGACTCGTCCAAAATAGCTTCTAGGCGCTGTCCGAAGTCACTGCTACTTGCAGCAGGCGCCGACGACGAGCTTTCAGCACTTGACGGGTCGTTATTGGGCTGGACGATTTCCGAATTTTCAGGCTCTTTAGAAACAGGCAAGGTTTGATCTGAGTTGCTTGTTTCTGGGCGTGCTGGAGACTTTTGTTGCTCAGTGTGTGAATCGATTTTGGCTGGTTCGACCGGATGGTTGTGTTGGTTGTCTGCCATAATGAGTTAAACAGAAGAATGACCTGAACGAGAGGCTGCTTTTAGAACCAAGACATGTACCAAGAAGTTTCGCGCTAGGTTCTTGCAGCTTTGCCTATTGAGGTGGGAAACCTCCTTTTTTAAATTCAAAACACATGCCGTGCGTATTTCAGGCTAGCAACACTACCCACCTGAGGTCGGGATAACTCGACCAGGCAGCGGGCTACGATGAGTGTCTCGTCCCGGAGAGCCTCGTTCCGGATGGGAGGTGACGTCGCCTATTCACTTAACATTTCTTCCAAGTGGCAGCGTAGTCGGAAATCAAGCTCTTGAGCCCGAGGCTGCTTGTCGGATTCCAAGACTTGCTCTGCCAAGCGGTAGTACGATAAGAGCCGAGTTGAATCAAAATGGTCGTTTAGGTGGCCAAGCAGTCGTATAGGTCAAAGCCGTTGTGGCCTAGGGCAGAGTTGTACTCGTATTCGCATCTCATCCGAGAGGTATGATTCGGGTTCGGTCGAGGGCGGGACCGACGTGTGCGGAGTGGCTGCAGACAGTCACGGACGGGTGTGATGTGATCTTGTGGAGACAGTCATCCGTGGCAGTGATGCATCAGTCTGTCGGCGGAGCGAGTGCTTTAGTTCCAATGGTTTTATATCCCATCGCTTTAATACCAGGGGAACTTGGACCGAATTGGCGTAAGACATGCATGAAAAGGAACCATGCTCTAACTGTGGGAGCTCCCGGCCGCCACTACGAGCTCTAGTTTGAACCAGGTGCGTGGGATCAGCTATTTACGTCGTGCTGGGTTGACCGTTGCACAGCGAGGGATTGCCTCCAATGAAGAATTAGAAGTCGCATAGCGTCGTGCCCTTTTTCGAACGACCAAAAGAAATCGCTAGACTTGAGACGCAAGAAGTGTTTTGGCCAACAGCATCTTCCATGGAATATTTCGCAACGAGGGTCTAAACGTCTCTGGGCGCAGTAAGCGGGCATAAAGGAAACAATTGCGTAGTTTGTAAACACAAGGAAAGTGACCAGCTCATGATTTCGAGGCCAACCGCGCGCATGACATTTGGACAAAACGAGTGCCAACGGTCGACTTTGCGCCTGCGTTTCAATTACCCTGGGTAAAGATGGGATACGACAGAGAGTTGAATGCTCCAACGATGCACTTTCGAACGCGTTTGATGTTCCAAGGTTTGTTCATGGGCCAGTTTAGGAACCAGTCGTGCAAGGGCACAAGCTGTCTACAGCCACGACTTTGGACCGCGGAAGAGACTTCGAGAAGACCACGAGCGGGAAAGGTAGGGAAATGATCGAGAATTGACCGCATCTTTGCTGATTGGAACATTCACAGGAAGGATGCCGAAATTCGATTCGAAGTTGCGCGCAGACGCGTCTTGAAGCTAAGACGTGGAAAAAAGCAAGCCGACGCACGTCAAGACGCCAGGTCAGCTGTCAACCTGGCGGCCAATTTTCCATGACGATGACGTTAGAAGCACAACGACAGGACCAGAGGACGACAAAGAAATTGCGGGCCCTGTCAGCATTTGGCGCGCACTTGAAAAATTCAGTCAGCAACGACGGGGCGCGAAAAGATGAGGCGGAGGAGTCGCGGCGTCGGGCTGCACTTATATTCTTCGAGCAATGCAGTCGGACCACAGGCCAAGCGGGATCCACGTTGCGCGGGTCGATCGCGGGTGTGGTCTGTTCGCCAACGTCATTGGTGATGTTCAGGGACGACACAATTGATGGCGTCGATACGTGTCGACGCGAGGGAGATGGAGTCGATGGAGTTGAAGACGACTGGATGTCGGTGGCTGGGGGAGCTGCACAGCTGCGGGTCGTCGGGGGGCGTTGCTGCCCCAACGCCGTCGCCAGCGCCAACGCCTCATGGCCTCTTCCCCATCTCATCCCATTCATTGCATTGTCTCTTCGCCGCATTCCAAACTCATCTTCCTGGCTGCCCGAATTCTGGACATTCGACTGACTTGAGCCCGATTTTGGACCTGAACTTCTGACCTCTCGTCGCTGCACCGCCGCAACCTAGCTGATGGTCGGGCATGCTTCTCCGCAATCATCCCAGCAATAGCTTGCGCCTCTCTCCTACCACACCTTAAGCGCTCGCTGGGCACCACGCACCTCGGCCATACGCTGCCCTCACGCTGCCACGACCGTCACGATTTGCTGCCTCTCCATTGTTCTTGTATAGTTCACAATCGTTTTCTCGCGAGCGCAACTGGTTTGCGGGAATTCCCATAGCATTCGATTCATCAGCATAAGCTCCGGCGCACCCATGTTTTGACGTTTCGTTCGTCCCGTTTGTCTCATCCTCGCCGCGCCCAAGCAGCAAAGAAACGCACAAGGCTGCTCCTCTTCGTCCTCTCGCTGCGGTACACAAGCTCGGCATCGTTGATTTCGTTTGAAGTTGGAATTCCACAATCATGTCGAACAATGGGCTGAGCCAGCCGGGCAGCAGCACCTACTCGTCCAACACCATGTACGTGGGCGATGGAACCTGGGATTCGGAACGAAATACATTCCTGCTGCCAAACCTCATGAGTCTCAACTTTGACACGATGCGCTACAATGGTAAGTTGCCCCAATTGACTCCGCAATCAGTAAGTCTGCATTCCACTGACCGCCACGCGACTCGGTAGGCATGGGCAACCGCTTCCGCGAGCTCTCTGGCTACAAGTCCCTGGTCACTGGGCATGCCGTGGTCGCCGCCATTACATTCCTGGGCGTCGTCCCTGCTGCCATCTTCTTTGCGCGCTTCTATCATCGCAATCCGCGCCTCGCCCTACGCTTGCACATTTGGCTGCAAATTCTGACCGTGCTTTTGACGACCGTCGTATTCACACTGGGCTGGTTTGCCGTGGGCAGCGCGCGAAGTCTGACAAACCCGCACCATGGCATTGGACTGGCCATCTACGTGCTGGTCTTGGTGCAGGCCATTGGTGGCGCCTTGATCCACCGCAGTGAAAAAGGAAGAGAGCGGCTGAAGATTCCGCTCAAGCTAATGGTCAGTTGTGTCTTACCGGTTTTCTCTTCGAAGACTAACGGATACTAGATGCATCAATGGATGGGCCGCGCGATAGCTCTACTCGGCTTCGTCCAAGTTCCGCTCGGACTCACGCTCTACGGCTCTCCTGCATACCTTTTCATCCTCTACGCACTTTGGGGAGCATTCCTCTTGCTCCTCTATTTCATCCTGACCTACCGAAACCTGCCCGTGGGAGCATTCGATGACGACGGAACCTACATCTCGTACGTAACGGAAAGTACAGACGACGGACGTAGTAGACGCAGCCGCCTAGGGGCTCTTGCAACAGCAGGAGCAGCAGGAGCAGGGCTGGCGGCGCTGCGTCGGCGTTCCAAGAGCAGGAAACGAGAGCGGGAGACCGAAAGAATGGAAAGGGAGGAGATGCGGGAAAGTCATAGGTCCAGAAGCAGAGACAGGAGAGCCGCGGCAGCCAGTGGCAGGTCGAGCTCGTATCTGGAAGAGGAAAAGTTCTACGACGAACCGCCACCCAAGGAGCACACGTGGCGTAATCGTCTTCTGACCGCAGCGGCTACACTTGGGGGCATCGCTGCAGCAAAGAAAATTTTCGGCCAGAAAAAGACGCCCGAGGAGAGTGACGTGGGCAGCGGCTACTCGTATCCGACACAAGGACCACACCGCGTCAGTCAATCAGACATTAGCCGCGTAGAAGAAGGACGCGTTCCTGCATCGCCAATGACACCTGGAGATCGATACCGCCGAATTCAAGAGAGCGAAGTCGCAGGCGGCTCCGCTGTGACAGGCAGCCTGCCTCCACGCCGACCGACCGCGCGCACGCGACGCAGCGGCGGATCCATCGACTCATACGACAGTCGCGACAGTTTCGACTATGTCGAGGAGACGACGCGGCCAAGTGGTGGCGAAGAAAAGAGCCACAAGGCACGAAATGGACTGTTGGCTCTGGGGCTCATGGGCTTCATCAAGCACAAAATGAACCAGCGCCGCGACCGCAAAGAGGAAGACCGCATCACGCGGCTCCGCGAAGAAGAGGTCGAGCAAGAGCGCCTGGCACGAGCAGACAGCCAGCGCCGCAAGTACACGGGCGATGGCTTTGAGCCGTACACGCCCACCTCTCCGCGCTCACGCAGAGGCAGCCGCCGCATCTCGTCTTCCCACGGCGTCGATGACAACTTGGTACATCATGGCTCCAACCCCGAGCTCTCACGGCAGTCCTACCCACCTCGTCCGCCTCCGTCGAACACGGGCATGGCATCGCGTATTGATACCGTCGGCGAAGGCTCGCATCCCTCGACAGGCCTCGTTCCGCCTCCTGGAGGCGCTCCCCCTGCGCCCCACGACCCCCTGCCGATGGGGCGCGGCGGCCCCTTAGGTCCTCCCGCTCCCATCAACGACAGCACGTCCTACTCTTCCTCGCCTCTCACCTCACCGACCCGCGACGCAGCATCGCGCCGCAACGGAGGTCGCAAGCGGCGCTCAGCCGCCGCACTGGCAGGAACAG
Organism: Phyllosticta capitalensis; assembly: GCF_038381095.1. Lineage (NCBI taxonomy): Eukaryota > Fungi > Ascomycota > Dothideomycetes > Botryosphaeriales > Phyllostictaceae > Phyllosticta > Phyllosticta capitalensis. The sequence goes on along the minus strand of NW_027117443.1, from coordinate 1,306,521 downwards.
GCGCAGCCATTGGAGGCGCTGCAGTCGGCGCTGCCGCACTGGCATCCAGATCTCGCTCACGTTCGCGGTCACGGTCGGAAGGACGCCGCAGACGCCAGGAGCAGCAGGACGACCCGCTCAGCTCACCGCCCGTCAGCGTCAAGGTCAAGATGCACAAGGACGGACGGCACGTGACGCTGCGGCGGCTCAACGAGCAAGAAGCGGCCGAGGAACGCGAAGCGCGGCGGCGAGAGCGGCGCGGCGAAAGCGTTGGCGGCGGTACGGCTGCTGGTGGCAAGAGCAGCACTGGACGCAGCCGACGCGCAAGCACTCTGAGCGACGTGTCGGGCAGCGAGGACCGCTGGCGCCGCCGCAGCGCTGCCATGGCTGGTGGTGCTGGAGCTGGACCAGGCGACGACATGGACATCAAGGCGAGGGCGGCGGCCATTGCAAAGGAGATTGACATTGAGCACGAAGCGGCTGTCCTCCCGCCGCCGCCTCCTGGCCCTCCTCCTTCGCAGCAACAGCAGGCACCGCAATACACGGCGCCATACCCAATGCCTGGCCCGCCGGCCGGTCCTCCGCCACCACCGCAGCACCAACCGCCGCCGCCTCAGCAATACCAATACCCGCCTTCCCAAGTCGGCTCCGGTCTCCAGCCTCCGCACACGCCCTTCAACCCCAAGCCCTTCAACACGACGGACGTCGGCGTCTCGCCGCCGCGCGTGCCGGGCGTGGGATCCGGCATGGGCAGCGGCATGGGCAGTCCGTACGAGACGGGCCCTAGCGATATGAGCGCCAACTATGACAGCAATAGACGGCGCAGGCGCATGGAGCGCGCCGCGCAGGCGGCGAGGGGACGCGGCAGTGGGAGTAGGGTCGAGTTTACGTAGGGGATGGTGGATAGGAGAGGTGGAGGTGGAGATTTGATTGGTAGGTGAGGGAACGGAAGTGGAGATTTTTGGTTGATGAGACGAAGAGGTAAATAGGAAAGATCGGACAGAGTGGATGAATGAACCAATTCGGTAGTTGAATGGACACGAGGTTTCATATGCATGGGATGGAGTCGGGGTTTCTGGTGGTAGCTTGGTGCTTGTAGAGTAATGGACCAGAAGAAAGAATGAGGGAGGGAGGTTTTCGTCCTTTTTTCTTTTTCCTCACATGTGTGGCATGAGGAGGTAACAAGGATGAGGGTCGACTTTTTTGGCTCCGGGAGAATGGGTGATGTATGGAAAGGGGCCGGGAAGGATGGAGACGAGGGAGAGGGAGCTTTACCTTTCGATTTTGTTTCTATTTGGAGCGAGCCGTGAGCCGTCTATTGTATATTCAACAGCTTTTCTTGTGTACATCCGGTTTCAAAAATTTTCGTCCACATGTCGTGTTTATGTTCGGAGTCCGAGCATATTCATGTGCGGCATCGGCGATGGAGGCAAAGTCCATCCAAGCAATCATGACCACAGACCCAAGCACTGGGAAGCAACCAGAAAGACGGCGGTTGGTAGGTGTCATGATCATGTTCGGAATCCGAGCATATTCATATGTATGCTGCAGCAGGGGTGATGAAGGTCAAGTCGAGTGCGGCCCACCAAATCGCCACGCCACGGCCGAACCAGCACTCGGGAAGGAATCAAGACGAGGACAATCGTGGGCCTCGGGCAACCCATGGAGACGGCTCTTTTTTTTATTTAAAAAGTCGGTCCACCACAGACGGACGGACGGACCGGTGCTCTAAAATAGTCCCGGGAGCGGGCCGAGCCATGCACGCTCGATGCATGCATGGATGGTGCCCGCCTAGTGGACCATCATCTACAACCGGTTCCAGAGTACCCTGGGAGGATCTTTCGTGAACGGCGGACCGGGCAGAGATGCAAGAGAGCATGGAGCCGGTGGGCCGGTGGCGAAATATAAGGTTGTGGAAGGAGCACAAGTGTCTGGGGAAATATTTGTGAAAACGAGAAAAGTGTGGAGGTGCCCGTACGGTACGGGTGGCGTGGCGGAATGCATGGACGCGGCTGTATTGTGGAGTCGACTGTTTGATGTTCCCCTGGACAGCAAATCAGCCTGACCGCCGCCAGCCAAATGGTACCAAGTGGTCGGGCTGGGACGTTCGGTTATGGTCTGGCTGTTCCAATTGCTTGGGTAGATGCTGAAGAACGTGGTGGTCCGGCCGGTCAAAGCAGCAGTCAACGGCCGTAAGATGACCTTCTTCAGAGTTGTTTATGCCAGGACGACAATGGGTCAATGGGCTCTGGAGCGGTTGCAGACCACCTGGGAGCCAAGTTGATGAGATGGAGAATGTCCCTTGGAGTCATCTGGTCTTCCTTGAACGGGCATCAGGCATCGTGGCCTTGAGCGTGGTGATTGATATAGCGGGTAGGGAGCGGGACTCGGGAGGCAGCCTTGGACAGCATTCGGACCACGGATGACGGGACCGCGGCCATGCACGGCTATATTGTGGAGTCTATCTGGCAGAGGAGTTTCGGTTCACGCCTGCCGTCGTGTGCAGGACAGGATGCGGCAGATGGGCACCAACGAGACGGACCGGCCCGGAGCAAAGGTGCTTCTTCGCACCCCAGCGTCTCTCGTCTTCCCCTCTTCTCCCGGTGGTGGTATCAGCCGCCGGTCAAATATCCATGGCGCTCGTCTTCCTTCCTCCTCGTTCAGGGACCGTTTCCTGGCCGCCGGTGCTTCTGGCCCGAGGCTGGGGTCCATTCGGTGCGTCAAGGGCCGGAGATCAGCTTCGATGTGTCCGGAGCAGGTGTGCTAGATCTTGTGGCTTGTTGTTTGGCTGGATAGGCACAAGGATAAGATTCTGAGCTGAATGCGGGGCTTGTTGTGGCCTTCATCAGATAGCCATATCCACAAGTGACAAGAAGCTGGGTGTTGGCCGGCACCATGCAGTCTCCACAAGAGAAAGGCGTTCAAGCGGCGAAAACAATTCCAACCGGATGGTAGCTGTCGTGCTTGGCATATTGGATCCTTTGATATTCGAGAAGGATGCCGTGGAGCTGCCTCACCCAGCTTCTTGGTTCGAGGACAGGCAGAGGAGATTCCAGGAGGCGGAAGAGTTTCCTGGAGCGGAATGTGGCCGTCTGGGGCAGAGGGCAACGCCGCAGAGGGACCCTCCGTCTTGGTGTGGCGGACGATGTGGCCGTGTCGTCTGCAAACCGGATAAAGGGCCGAGGCACCGAAAGACGGCCGATGATGTGCAGCAGGCAGGACAGGGCTGCGGTGCCGGCGTCCGAGCTGCAGTGCAACACTTGCTGAAATGCATGAGAAGGAAAAGAGAGGTGGGCGAGTAAGACTCAAGTTGTTGCACCGGGGCGGCAAGCAACGCGTCAGGTTTCGTCGACTCCAGCTGAGCAAAGAAAGGGGTTTGGTTTTCCTGCCACCTCTTCGCCTGGCTTGGTCCTTGAAGCGTGCGGCCCCCTTTGGCCACCCACTCATCAACCAACGAATCTCGTGCGCAATGCAGCTCGTAAAACGCAATGTCGCCAACGTGGCCCGGCCGCAACTGAGTCGCGCATCACAGACTGCCGGAGGCGGTGTCGGAGAGGTGACGAAGGCGACGACGACGACGCAATGAGCGAGGACGAGGATCCATGGTCGCCGCTAGCAGACACCAAAAGAGGAACCAGCTGCAGGCAGGATTCAAGAAGCGAGCACCCACGTTCGGCAACAACCGGAGCACGAGAGGAGGCTCTTGAGCTTTACCAGGATGTCGGCCGGTCAGATTTTTCCTTTGTCTTCTGTCGCCAGATCCGCCGTGTCCCCTGCAAGGCCGACGCGTGTGTTGGAAGAGTTGAACCGTCTCCAGGTCTATCAAACCGCCGAAGAAGACGTGATGCGGAGCAGAAGCACGCAGGGTCTGTCGCGGGCGACCGCAGAAGGGCCTTTTGATGCAAAGATGGCATATATAACAGGAAGACGAGCTGCCCACACTCATATCGTGGACGTTACCCGCTCGACAGCAGCCAGGACAACGGCACCCGGACTCACCCACGCACTGTTTTGCCGGTCAAGTGACCCCCCATGGTACCTACCGGTAGCATACCCTCGTCAACGCGAGGCTGGCGGCCTGTTGGCACATTTCAATACACAGGCGACTCATTTGCCACGGCCTGGTCAGTTCACTCAGAGACCACGTCGTCTGCTTGCTGCTGGCAGCTGGCACGAGACGACACGACACGACACGACACGGGGTGCCTGCGGGCGTTGAGGACTTGGCGGGAGGATGACGATGGAGGGCCATGTCCCTGATTCGCGCGCATATGGAGTTGGGAGATTCCGCCCGGGAGTGGCGGACTTGGACGACAGACGCCATCCCGGCCGGCGGAGAGTTTGCCGCGCGCGCGGAATCCATTTCCATTCCCTCATAGGTGCCTCAGGCGCGCGAAGCTGCTGGCGCCTTCCAACGCCTTCACCTTTGTCCCCCTTTTGCCCACGAAGGATGACTTCTGCGAGGGCAATGTTGAACCACCACTTCCAGTGGCGGCACATGGCGCGCAGAGCACCAATGCAGGGCAGCGCAGCAGAGGCTGACGATATCGCGCTTGACACCGCATGTCTGCGTGCACTGACACGGATGGAGTGGGGTCGAAGCGATCAAAAATTTGATGACGGGCAGGCTGGTCATCACTTCTCTCAGATATTCGGGCGGACGGAGCCAAGAGCGCAGTAGGTATGGATGTGATAGGAGGGGGTTGAGGTAGCGGACAGAGATAGTTATTGCGGTAGCTTTTTCCATAGGTTGTTGGATTTGAGTGTGGCAGACGGACGGGATGCTTTCCACTGCTGCTCTGGTCCTCTTTTGTTCCTGGATCGTCGCTCTCGGGCGTTAAGGCTGGGTTCGCCTGTCAACTGTCAACGCACTGCCGGCATCCACCATGGGCCCGCCCAAGCACAATGAGGTAAGTGCAGACATGGCCCAGAGACTGACCACTCGAATTATTATTTCACTCGAGCCGCCCTCCATCACCACCACCGACCCCTCCTCGTCCACAAACAGCCTCGAGCCGCACTCAATGGCTAAGGCTCTCTCAAAGTCTTCCTCTCCCACAATGTCCTCCACGCCCTCGTCGACGCCCGTCAAGCGCGCCTGCGACAGGTGAGCCCACCCACCCCCCGGTCCGTCCCATATCTCCTCCATCTAACCACCCGTCACCATAGCTGCCATCGCCGCAAGGTCAAGTGCGTTGGCGAAGGAAACAAGCCCTGCAAGAATTGCGTCTCGGCCGGCCTCAATTGCACATACAATGCCATTCCTCAGAAGAAGGGCCCCAAGGGCTCTCGCGCCAAAGTCCTCTCGGAATTGCGCGAGAATCAACGCAATGCCCAGCTCGCTGCCACCGGCTTCCCCGACCTCTGGAACGCGCACAACATTGCTCTACAGAGACAACCTGGTCTGATGTCTCTGGACCTCATCCACCACTGCGTCGACTTTTACTTTCACCACTTTTACCCCAGCCAGCCAATCCTCCACCACCAACGACTACAAGAACTCGTCCTGGCCATGGACCAGAATGTCGAGGCATACTGCATGATCACCGCTCTCTGCGCATACATGCTCGTCCAGCCAAACATGACGCTACCTCCCACAATTGTCCCGCGGGGTCCAGACGGCCCTATCCCCAACCTCAACTTCGGCCACGTGCTGCTCGAGGAATCCGTGCGAGTGCGCAAGGGCTACAACCATGCCGAGAATCCCTCCCGCTACTCGGTCATCACTTCCTTCTTCTACTTTTGCTGCTACCACTGCCTGGACAAGCAAAACTCGGCCTGGTACTATCTGCGCGAGGCCACCACCTACGCACAGATCTTGGGAATGCACGACGAGGAGACGTACAAGACCGGGGACTTCATCGAGACGGCGCGCAGGAGGAGATTATACTGGGTACTCTTCATTAACGAGAGGTCGGTCAAATGCCCGGAGTGTGGGGAAAAACCGCCGAGCTAACTCCATGTCAGGGCCTATGCTATTCACAAGCACCGACCCATTACCCTCGAAGCCACGATAGAGTTGCCGACAATGGACGAGGACCCAACCGAGCGTGTCCAATTGTCAGGCTTCCTCCACTTGATCAACCTCTACAAGCCGTTTGACCACACCTTCATGGGGCTCTGGAACAAGATTCGCACTGGCTGCCTCCCCTCATGGCTGGCTGAGATGCAACAAGCGCTTTCCAATGCACTGCCGTCCTATCTCGAGGGCACAGAGGTTCAGGCTGTCGACTTGCGCACCTCGCAACAGTGGCTGCGCACAATGGTCTGGCAGCTCGCAATAAGCCACGGCTTCATCTCCTCCATGGCTCCCGATAGCACCATGAGCTTCAAGTACCCAATTGAGATTGCGAGGGACCTGGTGACCATGGCGAATCAGTTCTCACAGCAAGCTATGGAGGTGCACGGAGTAGGCTTGGTAAGTTTGAAACAGGCGAGTACGATAATAAGGATCATCCATGAACTGACTCTTCGTGTTCCCCACAGATTGAGAAGCTTTTCGATGTGGCATGTACCTTGACTGACGTCATGGCTTGCGTCCCGTTGGAGCAGCACTCCTATGAGGTGGGCCCGCGGGACTATCTGCGACGCTTTGTCAACATCATGTCCACTCTTCGCGGAGGACAAACCCGATATCTTGGCCTGCTGCTCCAAAAGATCAACGAGGTGCTCCCAAGCATGGGTGTGACCATGCCGCGTCTGGGCGCAACCTCTGCCCCTGCAAACGCTCGCCTGGACGAACTCTACGACAACTCTGCCTCCGTGTCTGCCCAGGGGTCGCACGTGGGATCGCACGAAGCAACGCCTTTCGAGTCACCGCCTCCAATTACCATTCCTATGCCCGTTCGTCAAAACAGTCATTCGAGCATGCCTTACCCTGAAATGCATGTCACACCGCCGATGGGTGTGCCGGCAGAGAGCCCGGGTTTCTCAAACTTCACCACGGCAATGAGCTTTACGCATCCCGCAACAGCGGCGCCCGCACAAACTGGCTACACTACGCATGCTTCACATCAGAGTGGGCACAGCGGCTTCTCCGGCTGAGCACTTCCGTACTCGTTTTGGTGTGATGGACGAAGCCTCAAAATCACGCATTCCTCGACCTGCGTTGACACGAGCTTTATCGGAATACTCCGTCAGCTTTGTTCCAATTCCCCACTGTCCCGCGCATAGAACACCACCAAACAAAATCATAAATCTAGAAGAGAGCAAAATCGACTGTCCCGCAGCAGGCCAGGCCAGGCCAAACTAGGCGGACGAGCGCGGCGGGGTGGGGGTTTGCATGGGTCCATCACGACTCACAAGCGACTGGCTGCACGTCAAAATCAAGGGCAGGCCTTGCATGACTAGAGCAACGTGAAGCAGTCGAGCAAACAAGCGAGCGAGCAATTAGACTTGCCTTCGGCTGGGGGAAGCGGAAGAGGTGGCACAGGGGGACGAAGCTTTTTTGGGGGAAAGAGGGTGATGCGGCGACGATTTTCCAGCGCCGTTGCCAGCCCTTGCCCCAATCCGACAGCATCCGCGACTCATTTTGAGAGCCGATCGTGGTAGGCCTTGCCGGATGGTGTGGGCGGAAGGTCTGGCTGTGCGCAACTCCTCCTTGGCAAGAATCTCCTCGCTCTGGTGTGGTGGAAGAAGAGTATCATCAAACTATGAATGGCTTCAGCAATCGTTCGACAGGACGGTGAGCGGGACGACGCGAGGGAAAAAAAAAAAAAAAAAAAAAAGTTCTGAAACAGAACGAAGGGTCCGGCAACGCAGCGAAGAGGCAAAAGAGCACGGCAGAGCAACGCAAGCGAAAGGTCAATTGGGAGCAGCAGCAGCGGTGGCCCCGAGCAAAAGTCAAAATCAGAAACGAGATGTCTGGTCCTTTCGCTCTTTGGTTCGCGTCTTTTTCTGGTCCGGCAGGGACTTCGTTCCCTGAGAGGGCGATAGGGAAGAGGGGTGAAGAGCGAAAGGTTTCTGCAGGGGATATCCTGGGACCAACCACGTGTTGCATGATGCCATGGGCACGCCACGCCTTGCATGGTTGTGTCTGCTCGAGGGCGGCTCGACACTCAGGGTTTCGCTCTCGCTCTTCACGTTGCTTTTTGGACACAGGTTCGCAATGAGCTCTCATCGTCGCTGTCGCTGCTGCTGCTGCTGCTGCTGCCGCCGCTGCATATGTAAGATAGGAGTTTGTGTCTACGAATCACGAATCAACGGAGGCTTATAGACGGCATGGAGCATCACTGCAAATGGGGGTGCGATCGGGATTTGGGACTTCCATGTTTTGCATACCACACACAGCTTTTCTTTTTTCTCTTCTTCACCGCTTTACCGAAATAACCAGATCAAATGAACCCAAAAAAAAAAAAAAAAAAACACGTCGACAGTCGAAATCACCATCTCAGATGTCGGGGTCAAAAACGCGATGAGATTGTCCACGTGGCCGCCAGTGGCAGTGGCTGCTGCTCGGTTGCTATACTTCCCGCTGACGAGCGGATAGCTCTCCGCCGGCTGGCGACAGACAGCCCCAAGAAAGCACGCACCCACTACTCGTCAAGGCGAAGCATGCATCAGATGAGATGAGATCAGATCAGATCAGGTTGTCCTTTCTCGCATGCTTGACCGACTTGCCGTTGGCGTTGGCGTCGCCGTCTTCGTGTGTTTGGATGATGCGATGGATGATGGGCTGACGGCAAGTCACCGCCAGATGCAAGTCGCTTTGCAGCGCTCTCATGTGCGCCTTCCTATCCTTTTTACGTGTGCCAAATTCCTTTTTTGCAACTTCGAATTGTCACTCCTGCTTGCTCCTTGCACGGTCCGGTCCGCCTCTCTGGCCCTGTGTAGCTTCTCTGATATCCATGCCGCGTAGTGTCGCCATGTGCTGTTGCTGACTGAGTTTTTGCTTCAGTCTTTCCGTCTTTTTGCGCTTGTCTGCTTCAATTTGTGCTAGTCGTGCCATTGTGGCCCGGTTCTGTTCCTAGCCGGGACTTTGGCGGGCGAAGGCGATGGGTGGATGGATCGTGTAGGTCGATTGGATCAAGGGGGAAGCAGGAGGAGCAAGTGGTCATCCGCGTCCTTGTCTATCTGTCTCTGCGTCAATTTTTGAACGCCGAAAGGGCAGCGCGTTTGTTGCTGTAGTCAAAATTGACTAGCCAGCTGCAGTAACTCAGGGGGTACCTTTGCGCTTAGAGAGCAAGGGGTGAGTCGGTAAACGAGGCGACTATCGGTCAAGGCATCTGTACATGCCTCTGGAATTGCGCGGTATCAGTGGAATAGCCATCAAGAAACATGAGTGACTACAAGAAGGCACATTGGATGATACTTGTATTATTTCTTCGGCTCCTTTTCACACCGGAGGATGTTGGTAAAATGGATGCTCGCGCCTGTTCGAGATGTGATTGCGCACATTCAAACATCAGAGCTACCACACAAGCTCCATTGGGCTTGGATGTCGAGCTAGTGGATCTCCCACCTCCAGTCTTTCGCAACACTCCCCCTCCTCCACCCACTCCCACGTCTCTTGCCGGTACGTACAACCCGGCGCCAGCTCCTTCCCCTGCTGCTGCGCAAAAGCAATGCAGCCCTACACCATCACCAACACCACCAGGACAGATGCGCCAAACACGGAACGGCATGGCCAGCTCCGCACAGACAACTCAAGCCGTTGGACAGACGAACGCTACCTAGCCAGCTGCTCCCCGCCATGCCATGCTCGCGTGGGCACGGATGAGCGCGCGGGGTTGATGGTTTGGCGCAAGAAACAACGGGGAAGCAGGGAATGCTTGAGCCAGCCACGCACGCATACACACACGCAAGCATATACATGGTGAGGGGAAGATGGAGGGAGGGTTTGCGCGAGAGCTTGCGCGTGTGGTTGGGGTATGACGTGGTGGTCTCGAACGGACACAGAAGAGAGGGGTGAGGAGGGGAAGCGAGAAACAGAGAGAAGTATATTTTGGGCGTGGGCTGCGCGGGTGATGTGCCTTCCTACCTTGGTGGATGGCTGTTTGTTTCCCGGGCCCGAGACGGATGGATGGAGGGACGGCAAGCTTGCATAGGGTTATGCAACGTTGTAATGGCGGGTTGGTCGTTGGGCGGGGGACGCGGAGGCGCATAGAACAAATGTGTCAGGGTGGATTGCTCGTTGAGTTCCTCGAGTCTGTGTATGGGATATCAAACGAGGATCAGTTGCAATCGCCAAGGGAAGACATATACGTACCCATCTGTGAGAGAGGAGTAAGGTATTCCGGCATCTTGTTGGCCCAGAGCACCGGGTACGACGCCAGGTCGTTAGCTAAAGTTGCTGCGATGCGATGCGGGAGTGGGATAGAGTGGCGGCCGGGATGGATTCGAGGCTTGGCTGTTGGTGAGAAGATGGAGAAAGGGGAAACAGGGTGGGGAAGCCATGCGGTTGATTTTTTGGTTTGTGATGGTTCCAATCAAGTGCCCAATGCCTCTGCTAATGGTCATAGTTAGCAGTTTGTTTCCCCCCAGTACAAGCTACAATACTTTTTTGGTCAATTCCCAGTCCGCTCCATCTGTTGGGCAGCACTTCGAGATCTGCACGCGACGAGTTCTCGTCGTCAACTTGACCAATTGTAGAGCTTATCCACCATCTTCTCTTCCGCCATTGACGTATGTTCACCCACCTCTGTAGTCTGGGAAATCTTAAGCGCCATCCATTGACTTCTAAGCGGCTGGGGGTATGCCCCCAGCCCTCAACTATAGTGCCAGTGCCGGATTCATGTTTCCAGCGCCGCGGTTTAAAAAGGGGCAAAGGGATAAGCGGGCGGGTGAAGCCTCAAATATCGATGCTAGGTGCTAACCAATAGCTGCTTGAGAACTATGGTGGGGCGCAGCCAGACCGTTCGTTGGGCATATGTGACAGCGAGCATATGGTGTCGTTGAGAATGCGCCGCGTACTAGCAACGCGGCAGGGCCGTGCAGCAGAGATGGGCAGACGTGGTAATCCCCGTCTTTGGAACACGGGAGAAACGGCGACCGGGGCCACGCGGGAAGCGGGTGTTTCACCGGGTTGGATGAGTGGCCGCGCAGCACAAGATGGGGGATGGCTGCTGGCAATGTGCTATGTTGGGAAGGTGATGATGATCATCAAAATTCAAACGCGTTGCTTCGCAATGCTGGGTGTTTGCTTGGATAGTTGGGCAGATGCGATTGGCGGCCGAGATAGTGCGACTGAGACATTGAAGAGTTGAGATAGGAATCTATCGGCAGATGAGATGCGCTGGTAGGCGAGTTTCCTTCACATGCGCATGCGTTGACGACTTCGCGAATTACTGTTGACGGATTAGTCAACGCGTAGACTCCACAGGCAAAATTCAAAAGTGAAGACTTGTCAACCAACAAATTCGCTCGAGGACGCTTTCGAAATTGGAAATCATGATTAGTGAGACAGTTCATTCCACCCTGGGCATATGTGCGTTGGGTTTTGGCCAAATGCAAGTGTCGATCATTGCGCATGTACTTTACTGGGTTGCGTTGCTCCAGGCTGGTTACGAGACTTGGCTATGATGTCGTTCTCTTGATTCAGTGAAGAATGAGGGGTTGCTTGGCTCGCGTCTTGAAAAGCTTCGAGTCCTGGTTGCAGATCATGTTCGGCTATTCCCTTTTGTTGATGTGGTCGAAGTGAAGATTAGTCGCAGTTGGATACCACCAACGAATACGATTGGCCGCAGAGTTGCCATTCCCCAGCGCCCAGATTCCAGAAAGACGGTTTGAGGGAGTGGAAGAGCAAGAAGTTGTCTGTCGCGAGCCAACTAGTTCGCTTCTGTTGGAATAGAATTAGATAGTCGTGGGAAGGAAGGTCAAAGCGGTGGAAAGCTCATGGCAAGGCTCGTCGGAAACTGGATGACGGCTCAAAACGTTGCTTATGCTCAGTCCCCAGACCCTTGCTACTGCAGGGTCCTCGGGTGGCGGCGGTGGATGGCGTCGATCACTTTCGCTCCCCTGGGTTAAGCGGCCCACAGGCTTATGAAGGTGGAAGCGGAAGTTCGAGGTGTGACCAACTTCAGAATCCGTTCGGCTGGTAGAGCCCCGGTAAGAAAACAAGAGCTCACGGAGCACCCTCTCCGCACCCGTCGTATCCTTTACGACTCCCGCAGAAGAGGGCGCGTCGAAAGCGTAAGCTGCCATATTTTGCTTACGGCGGGGGTTGGCAGACGGGAAGTGCGAAACCTCTGTCAACATGTGGTGGAGACGGGACGGCGTCGGATATACGCCCAACAAAAGGTGAGATATAGTAGAGTACGGATACGCAGGCTCGCAACGCAGAAGCTGTAGCTGTCTTCTGCAGTGCAAATAGAGTTTTGCAAGAATATTCCAAAGATGTCAGATAGTAAACTGTGATTCCTTCCGTATGCGACTGAGGACGTTTCCGGGCACGTGGAAACGAAATCTCGGCTTTTCCGAAAAGAGATCATTCCTTATTGTTTGTTTACAGACAGCGGTCGTTGGCTTGGCTTGCAGGTCTTGGATTCTGTGAACTGCTGTCCCGTCTGATTTCTGGAGGTAGACTGCCGGTGACCCAACAATCTTTGCGAGACCAACGGTAGGGCAGTGCGCGAGCTGAAACGCAAATAGCAGACAGGAAGTTCATGTAACCCCGTCGAACATCGCAATCCTGCGGAATCGGTTTTTAGCAGCCAACGGCTTTATCCATCTTTGAAATGATGTATACTTAAGATCAATGCTGAAATAATCACAACATTTCGTATGATATATTGATGAATCGAAGCAAGCAGGGAGCATCCGTAGCGAAGTCAAAAGGCTTAGCGCGATCTCGTCCCGAGGAGCTTCTCTTTGAAAAGCTTGAAGGCGACGCTCAAAGTCGCTATGTAGACTAATGGCATCAAGGCCAAGGCTTCCGCTTAACAGTCCAGATTTTCATCCTCCTGTTAATGGAGGCATACAAGCAACTGGAACATGGCAGTCAGAATCAGTGCCACATCCAGCAGAAATGATGACGGCGACCCATATGACCGAGGCAGTGCAAGTAGTTGTATGCTGCTGTGCGATGCCGATGGTCGAGCTGCGCCCTACTGTGATGTCATACTGCTTTTTGAAAGGTTGGTGGACAGTGGTTGACCTATCATCTGTTCCAGCAGAAGCAAGCATACGAGTAAATAGAGTTTTACTTTGCTGAAGTGATACGCGGTCCCGCGGAACGGGGAACGGGGCACAGGATGCCGCAGCCATACCCTCACGAACTGCTGTTTCGGTCAAGAATTTGGCAAACCGCTCTCCCAACTCTTTCCGCAATACCGTTTGCTCTTGGAACTGAGACGGTTCCCGTGTTGACCAAAATGGCGGCCATTTCGAATGCTCTTGAGGGCGTTGTTGCGACTGGGCCTGAAAAAGTATCGTACTTCCTGCTCCTGGAGGCAAACATTCTCGTGCCTGCAGATGCCGCTAGAAAGATACAGAGAAGCCAAGTAAATTTCGTTGATTGTTGCATAAGACAGGGACCGTTTCGCGGCATCGCAGGTTAAGGATTTCCGTGAAGCATTTGAAAATGATGGTACGTCCCGAATGGAAAGGTTTCTCGTCGTCATTTCAAGGTTCGGCAACAGAGAATAGCACAGATTCTACGCCACGTCTCAGACAGGAAGTTTTTAGGCGCTCGGATAGAAAAACTTCCGCCCTAAGAGAGACCTGACAAGCAGCGTGGTCGAGGTTAGCTTGTCTTCAATGGACAAGTTACCGCGGGAGCGAAAGAATTTGGCGGCCGAGTGGCTGCAGGGCACGAGAGCCGCGCTGTTATGACGAAAGCTGTCAGCGGATGCAAGCCAGGCATCCGTTTTGATATCTGCGTGGTTGCCCTACAGATAAAATCAAGGCAGCATGGTGACAGATCTACCACTACCTCGGCTGGTGGATGTGGTATGGCCATGGCGAGTAGCGACTCAAGAGAGCCCGAAGCTTGCGGCAGGAAATCCGCTTGGATCCATCGACGACTTTCACCTTCTCGTATCCGTGACGCGGTTATCGCCATTTGACTTCTTACGATTTGGCCTTGATCGAGCTCTCCGTTGTAGGGCGGACGCGATAAAGAGATGGATCCTTGTTGGCTGAGCGTCATGGCTGCCTCCCGCATGTCGTGTGATTCTTCTGATGCTGGGTGCCTGCACACGAGGCTTGAGCTGACCACCAGCCAGGTCGACGGCCATCATCACGTGTGGCGTGGGCAGGTAGGAGGACGGTGGACAGCTGGAACCAGACGGCGCCAGGGAAGCAGCGCACGACAGAGGTCACCGAGCGAGTGGTCATCGGGGTCGTGCTTCACGTTGAGGCCGTTGGTCCGGGACCGAGAGAGGACGAAAAGTGGTTGGAGCCACCCGACAGAGCGAGGCGTGAGAGTTATAGAGGCGGGGCCGAGTGATTGGTGATGGTGGTGCGACCGAAAGAAAAGCAGCAGCACTGTGGCAGGAGCACAGGCGCTTAGTAACGAGGCATGCTGGATGCATAGGTTGCGGCAATATCTCCGCCTGTTGTGCTACTCTTCTCGAAGCCTCAGATTGCGGGCGACATGGCCGGCGCCTGTTTCAGCTGACAGCGTCATCTCTCGCGCTGCCTCAACGCCGGCTGCATGCGGTTCGCCAACGTGCCCACGACAGCCATCACGACGGCGCTGCCATGGTACGGCTCCAGAGCGAGACGTGTTGGCAGCTGGCCACTTGTGCCGCCGTCCGTGGTAGTGTTCCTGCTCGACCCGGTCCAGGGCTCGAGGACGTCACTGTGGCCGGGTCAGCGATAGGCAATGTTTCGACAAAAGCAACGCCTCAGGACCTTTTCTTGTGTTAAGGGAAGCGTGGCTTGCTCTCGCGACCAAAATGGACACACGTTTAAAACCCTCGCGCAATGCTCTCAATGCCCAGCACTCACATGCCGATTTGCAGGCGATTCAGCCTTTCCGTCCATCTCGAGTAAGTTGCCGCGTTTCGCTACAAATAAACCTTGGCCCCTTTCAACCTCACGTCGCATTCGCGATATCTGACTGTAATCGTCGCGACGAGGCAATCAAACCGTTGAGGCTGCGAGGCTGCCATCCCTTTGCGAGCTGTGGAGTCTTCGTCAGGTTTGGCTGCTGATATCATACTCCCAGGCTACCTACCCATTACCGGATCCAGAAGACAAAGCGAACGGCAATCAACATAAACCGTTGTGTCCCTTTCACACGACATCTTTCCTTCGTCAAACCGCTTGATTGACTGAGATTTTTCCTGCTTCGTAAAACATGGCGCATCTTACTTCACTTCCTTCCGAGCTCTTGCTCCACATCTTGAGTTATCTGCCCATAAGATCTTTGTTAGCCTTCTCTCGCACCAGTCGCACAGCCTACATTCTGGCCTCATCCAGCCTGCAGACCTTGTCTTTGGGGATATACCCGAACCGCGTGTCTTCTTTGATCAGCCAACTTTCGAGCTCGAGCCCGACGGCATCGCCTTTTTCCCGCAGCGCCAGGAGCAGCCTCCATGAGAGTACCATCGTAACGTCGGGAGAAGCATCAACCTCGAGTCTTTTCAACGATTCGAATACCGTCGCACATGTTATACCACAGGCTTCGGAGCTTCGGCCAAACACCCTCTTGGCTTTTCATACGGCCTTGACCTCTGCGATCCTTTCTCGATATTGCGTGTCGATGCGGAATTTGGAGCTGTCGGTGTGGGCCCTCACGCCACCAATCGCCGATGCTCTTGCGACTTTGAAAAATGTCACTTGCCTGAGCCTGCGGGTCGAGGATCCATTTGGTCGCGGATTCCTACGACGATGGATCATAAACTGGGGCAGCACGACAGACGACGAGGAAATTTCCCCCCGCAGCTCGCCCAGCTTTTTCCGTGCGATGCCCGAAGCGGGGAGCGGCACCGAGTGGAACAAGTTTGCGGATGCATGGGGCCGTTTGGACACGCTTCGGCTTATTGGTGCCGAAATCAGCGATTGGCAGCTATGCAGAATCCTGGAGCGGAATACCGGACTCAAGGAACTCTCACTGAAGAAATGCCCAGATGTTGGACGGGATTTGCTGAGCTACATGGCCGAGGAGTGGGAGGGAAGGTTCAACTTGGAAGCGTTGAGTCTGATTGAGTGCGACGCGGCGGTGGAAATCGACGAAGAAGCCCTGGAGTGCATAGGGGAGCTAATGAATCTCAAGGTCAGCCTTGAAAAAGCCGCAATGGCATTAGCTGAACTGACCATGGCTAACTGAGCTTAGTTCTTGTCACTTCTTGGGTGCCGAGGATTGTCGAACGATGCTGTCTCACGGTTGAACGACGAAGTGTGGCATATCCCGGCCATTGAACTTCCTCGCGTGGCCGAGCCTGGGCTCGTTCCGGCTGTGATTGAGGTTGACCCAGCGTACGGTGATGATGACTTGGTCTGGTGAGGACGATCAGAGTTGAAGTTCGAAGATACCAAGTTTTCGTCCGAGGTCCTTCGTCGAGACGATCATCTGGTCTCGCTCATGAAGGGGTCTCCTCGGAACGCGCTGGGCCCTCTTCCAGTGGCTCAGCCCAAGCAAGTGACATCAAACCCGTGCCTTCCGGCTGAATCTTCGGCATGGGCTCGCTCGACCACAGAAGGTTGAGATGTGTCGTCAGGGCTGGCATCGTGGAAAGCCCATCGTTTCAACGGCGTGAGCTGCAGACTTGCCGCTTGCGCTGGCGGTCACGCAGTACAAGCTATCGAATGCAAAGATCAAGATTTCGAAAGGGCGACTTGAAGATGTGCCCTGGTCGGCATCTCGGCAGACAACACTGGCACGAGGTGTAAGAGCGGGAGCTTCATCGAAGCACAATACGGTTGAGGATTAAGAAGACCTCAAAACATCAGAATCATCACTATGAGCAGTCATAGCACTGGATAGCCAACGAAGCAATCATCCTCATGTCATTGAGCGTTGTGGTCTTCCCAAATCGGCGTCAGATGGTCAAAATTCCCAAATAGGTATAGTTCAATTTCAACCTCACTTCACATCGTCAAAGTGAACTTTTCACATCAAGTGAAATATCTCTCCGTACACCACCCAGCTGCTCGTCTCGCTGCTGAATTCTCGCTTACGATGGCCATGTCCTTCTCCCATCTCAACCTCTTCCACCTCTTCCACCTCTTCCTCCTTCAACACCACACCTTCACCTCTTCCATCTCATCCTTCAACACCACGCCTCTGCTCTCGCCGCTGTAACCTCAGCCGCTGAGCCGCCGCTCTCATCGTTTCGTTCAACTCCTCTCTCTTCACCGTCTTTGAGCGTTCAAGATGCCTGAGCTTCACGCTTTCCCTTCGTACCAGCTTCCGACGCTGCCGGAGCCGCCCTCTCAAGAGGCGTTTCGCGACTTCAAGCGCATGCCTCTGGACTGCTGCCGCGACATCATCCATGCGACCGCTGTTGAGGTTGACGAGATTGAGGACGCGGTCCCGATCTTCAAGGTTTCACGCGACAAGAACCCTCAGGTCGACCTGCTCAAGTTTGTTCTCGACAAAGTTCTGATTTACCCTGACGGCGACAAGACCAAGGTCGCAGAGCGAACCGACGAGCTTCACGTCTACGAGGATGTCCTCTACGTCACCGCCGTCAAGATTTTCAACCTCTACAACGACCTCAGGATCCGCTTCGCCAACGGCTTCATCCAGCCCGATACGCTCGTGGTCACGGGCTTCACCGCGGCCAACATGCTCGACCTGCTCTGGCAGCGCTGGGGTGCCATCTTCGACCTGGAAGTTCTGGCAACGCTCAACTTCGCCGTGCGCAAGGAAAATCTGATGGCATTCAAGACGGAGCACAATGCGGCCGTCTTCCTGCGCAACAAGCCCTTCAAGCACCGCTACGCAAAGCGCAACATCAACGCCTCAATCCGCCGCGCCCTCAACCGCTACGCTTTCAACGAGGCCGAGCTCGTCCCCATGATTCAGGGCCTACAGAAGCTCACCGAGTTCAATCCCGCCGCGTTCAGCGCCCACGTCCAGCAGAAGAACAGCGCCGCCCTCACTGCTTGGGACACCGTTGACGATACAGTTGACGATACCCTCGACCACTTCAGCAACGCTTCACCCTCCCCATGCCCTTCACCCGATCCTCACCGTAGCCGTCACGACTCGATGGACTTGGACGTCAAGCCTGCTCGCACAAGCACGACTCTCAAGCCACCTCACACAAACACCTACGACATGCCGTCTTTCACGAGCATCAGGTCTACCAACAGCCGCAAAGTCATTGGCGGATATGGCTTCTCAGAGACCAACAACTTCACGCCGGAGCAGTCTTTCGACTTTGGCGATCCCGATCGCTTCCTCGACAACATCAGCACGGAGGCTCCATCGAACTCAGTCTGCGCAAACATCACACCTACCGACTGGCTCAACCCTGGCATGCGCGTTGACGAATATTCAGAGGAGGATGACACGACGCAAGAGAATGAGGGTGCCTACGTCATGGACGTCGATTCGAATCAAGACTCCAACGACAGCCACATGGACTTTGTCCTGCAGCCGACTACGTACAGCGCCACGCCCAACACTCAGACTCGGGTCGAGCCCACGCCTGCCGAAGACAAGCAGAAGCTCAACGTCATCAACAAGCTCAGGGAGCTCGCCGGTCCCGTCGGGGAGCTGATTGGCAAACCCGGGACCAATGCCGCCATCCGCAAGAAGCAATTCATCCAGCAGACGGAGCTGGACATTGCCAGAGCCAACGCCGAACGCCCAAGTCTCGCCACGACGCCTACCCAGCCAGCGCGTCCGCGCATGCAGCTTCTCGCTCCCACCATCTTCGGCCAGCGCACCAGCAAAGCCGACATCCACAACGGCCTCACCTACGGCTCGCCCACGACGCCCATGATCCCGGCCGCGAAGCCGCTCAGGCGCAGCCTCAACAACGACATGACGGCGCCCAGCGCGACGGCGGCGCAGCACGCGCACGACCAGCAGCACAACGCGGGGAGGCTTGAGCGACACCGCGGGCGCGCGCTGCTCAAGCTCGAGGGCAAGCTGGTGCCCGACGTCGACATGAAGGCGTGGAACTACGGCACCACGTGCGGCTGCGACAACGCCTGCGACTGCGCGTACTGGTGCCGCAAGGAGCCGTGGCACATGTGCGCGTGCCAGCGCCCGGTTGCGCGCGTCCGCGTCAACGGCCCCCTCGAGGACGACGCCATCAGCATTGCCAGCACGATCGAGGACGAGCTGTGGCACTCGTGGGAAATGGGGTGTGGCAAGAAGAGGTGGTGGTGAGGACGGAGCGTGACCACATCTACTACGGTTGGCCAATTGATGGTGACGGAGTTGACAGTTGGTGGTTGGTGGTGATGGTGGCGCGTTTGAGGTTGACGTCGATCGAGTTGAAGACTTGCGCCCTTCACTTCCTTTTTGCCCTTTTCTTTTTCACGCCGCTTGCAGTTGAGTAATGGAACTTCGACGACGCCTGGTTTGGCGCATTGCAACGCGGCTGTCTTCTTGTTTTGCGGGTAGGCATTGGCGCTGCAACTTTTTCCCATCGTCACTCGTCCTTCATCGCACCACGTTTTCTCTTGCACCGCGCGCCGCACACATCGACCGCAAGCGACGCCAAACATTCCTCTCTTCTTTTTCGACACCATCACACAGCAACGACGACGACGACGACGACGACGACGAAACAACGACTCTCTGCATCGACACGGACGGACGGGAGGAAACCTGCGAATTCTACAACCATCGAGCATTCTTGGCCAGCGAATCATCCAGACACCACGGCGTTCATCATCAGAAGGAGTCCGGCTTTCAGGACTCATCAAAAGTTTCTTCTTTCGCGACTTCTTTTTCCGTTTTCGTTCCTACCCGCGTTTCGCCTTTACCGCTCTTTTTGTCTCTCTACTCTTTCACACACAACGCACGTCTTCTTCCACCACTTTCGGAGCTCGGGATTTGGAGTCACGGCATAGCGCAACGGCGTCGATCGGTCCGGCCAGGTCAGGCCAGGGGGGCATCATTTGCGTTTTCGAACCATGGGAACGGCGTCGGCTAGCGTACATCCTGGCGCACAAAAAAATTTTGGCCGGGGGTGGGAAGAAGGGATGGTTGGGAGAAATGATATACGTCCGTTCGTGGGGGCAAGGAGCAATCAGTCTGGTATATCTTAGTTGGCGAAGGCGATGACGACGACGCGGGAAGTAGGTAATTCGGGATTTCGTTTCAACGAGTTTTTGTTTGCTATGCTTGCTTGAGCCTTGCGTGCCGTACGAATGTCGTCGTTTGAATACGACAAATAAGGTACGTGGGTTGGCGATCCTCAGGCAGGGATGGGGCGGGGAAAAGCGAAAGTAGACGCCTTGCGCTGGGAGGGTACGTCGTCAGGCTCCTACTTTATACCATGGACGAGGCCCAAGGCATAAAGGCATCGTCCGATAAGGGCTTGCCGAACCTTCTGTCTCCGCGGGTGCGGCCATGGTCAACCCTCGTCTAGTCATAACCCACCGTAACCCACCGTAAAGAGAGACGTTTGATAGGACAGCAAAACTTGCGCATGTAAACTAATCCGCCATGGTGCGAGATGCGAAAGACTGAATGCAATGTTCCCCACTTACAGTTGTGTAGAAGAGGCTGCCCCCATGTTTGACGAGTGAACAATATCGACACTCTTGGCGGAGCTGATGCATGTCAACTTTGATCCCAAGCCCTGTACTGGCAACTTGCGGTTATACACGGTTGGCGTGGAGAACCTGGTTTTGAGTCTGGTTGATCACTTTTGCAACTATACTGAATATGTCCCTGGAACACCATCGTCGGTGTTCATGTCCTGAGACTCCGACTCCATGCAAGTGCTGAAAAGACACCAATTTAACCTTACAACTTAAAGAAACTGTACAGGTCGCCGACTCTCCGGGGGGACGACATAGTTGAGTGGTGATGCTTCATTTGCTCCCGGTGGCATTGTTGGAGACACCGGGTCATTTGACAGGCCTGGTCTTGAGGAGCTCGAGCTATCGTGGGGGTCTTTAGCTTCGGCGGAATTCGCTTTCCTGCGCTTTCGAGACTGCCATGCGCGTTCGTCCTCTTCGATTTCCTTGAGTGCTAGGGTTGTGAGTTAGCTAGAGACCTTGGCCTGCAATTGTGAAAAAGCCTCTAATAGAAGTTTCTCATGTGACCTTTTTAATGGTGTGCAGTCTGCGATAGGTCGGAGAGGACTAACCTTCTTCCCACTCTTTGTCAACTTGTTCGTTGCCCGTACCCAGCAGGCCCTCGACGTCTACTTCCTCTCCCCGTTGTACCCTCTCGAAGACCTCTTTAAGAAGTGCAATCTTGGCATCGGCTTTCCTGCTGTAATTGGCCATGCTGTTCCGCAGTAACAACAAGTTGATGGCGTTGCTACCAATCATCAAGCCAAAAGCTATGAAGGCGGTTGCGGGATTGCGCCAGATGATGCGCAGCCTTTCGAACCGAGAGAGACGTGCGGACAGAGGACGAGGGCCGCGGCGGAAGGGTTTGGGGACGAGATTCTGCCAGAGAGAAGGTTGAGCGACGCGTGGGAGGGAGTCTGTCGAGGCGTGCCTAGCTGCGCGGAGACATGGTGTGCAGGTGGCCGATGGCCATGGCGGGCGTGATAGGCGCAGGATATCGACAAAGGCCAAAGAATTGGCGGAGGGGCGGAGGCTGCGCCCCATGTTCCAGAGATAGTGGAGGTCGAGGCAAGCAAACGGCTTGTTGTAGTGGTCAAAGTACAATGTCAGCCATGGACTTAGTGCAAGTGCAGCGCGGTTGTTAGTCAGCAATGTGGACCCTGGTCGCTTCTCAGCCACCAATGACAAGGACGCACTACAGTGGGTTGATACCTTATGGGTAATTCACACGGCGGGGAGTAAATGTCTCTCTCTTTCATAGGCAATCCAGCAGCGCAGGAAATTTGGCAAGCCCCGGCGCAAGCTACCTCTCGGGGCACACCTCCTGCCTTTAAGGATAGACGTTCTGGTGGCGCTTCTGTAAGTAATAGGTCAAGCAGTTTGAAGGGGAAAGCCGGAGGATATGCATGGGAAGGTATAGCCAGCAGTAACCAAACCCCACACTAAAAGCCAATCTACAAGTCTACGCCATGACGGAATTGCACTTGTGATGGGATCTTGTGAAACTTTGGAGCACAGGGAGCGTTTGCAGTGAGTGTATAGAGGTGCTCGAGACGGTGACGACGGACTGTGACTAGAATGTACGTCATCAGCATGTAGCAAGGGACCCGCTGGCTCTTTGCAAGGCCGAAAGTAAAACACACCCAAGGCACCTCCGCGTCAAACTCGGCAGCGTGAAACAGGCAAATTCTCTGGCTGATACGGCGATGGGTATTTTACATGTATGTACTCTTTTCCTGCCTTGGCAACGACGACGACTGGAGGATTTTGAAGATAAGAAGCAGGTGAACAAGTGGCTGAGCAGTGGAAGCCGAGCTGTCCCACGTCATGGTCCAAGGTAGGCGGTGTGCTTGTCGCCGGATACTCCGAGTGGATGATGATGAGTGAACTGGCTGTCCATCTTCGCGGGCTCGGCGCTTCAAAGAGCGGGCAGACCGTGACGTGCTCTCGACGTCACCGTCACTGAACCATTGAACCAAAACCGCACCCATTGCGCCTTCACGATCAATGGCGTCGCTGGCGCTTCGTTCGCCGGAGCTTGTTGCTTGAAAAAAAGAAAAAAATCATCGACGGGCCAGGGGTTTATTTGGTGGTCATCATCTCAGTCATCATCATCCGTCTTCATATTTCCAGAACTCTCCACTCAGTCCGTCCAATTACAACCACGGGCGGTACAACAGACACCACCACCTGCCCCATCATCGTGTACCCACAAATCGTTTTGCATTGAGACGCCCACACACACACAGACACACCTTGCGACCCCGGCAGCCTCCAGCTTTGCTCAAGCCCTGCATTTTTATCTGCCTGGTCTGCCCCGCGCCGCCGCCGCCGCTCTACCGCACCCCGCCACCCCTCCAACTTTCTCCCACAACAAACAACAAGTCACCATGGGCAAACCCGCAAACCTCTTCTCCTTCCCTGACAACGACGAGCTCGCAAAGAGCTTGCGCGTCTACGTCGTCGACGCCCAGAACCAGGCCTTTGAGCGCCACAACACCTTCCGCGTCGCCGTCTCGGGCGGTTCGCTCCCCAAGGTTCTCGCCAAGGCCCTCATCTCCCCCGGCGAAGGCACTGTCGACTTTTCCAAATGGCACATCTTCTTTGCCGACGAGCGCGCCGTTCCCCTCGACCATGAGGACAGCAACTACGGCCTCCTCAAGTCCGAGCTGCTCGACAAGATCCCCGCCGAAATGGGCCAGCCTACCGTCTACCCCATCGACACCAAGTACCTCGATGACGTTCAAGAATTGGCCGACCAGTACGAGCAGACGCTTGTCAAGGCTTTTGCTGCTCGCGACAGCGTCAAGATCCCTATGTTCGACCTGATCCTCTTGGGCTGCGGCCCCGACGGCCACACTTGCTCCCTCTTCCCCGGCCACGCTCTGCTCCGCGCAACCGAGGCGTGGGTCCTCCCCATCAGCGATTCGCCCAAGCCCCCACCGAAGCGCATCACGCTGTCCCTGCCCGTCGCATCACACGGTATCAAGATTGGCTTCGTCGCGACCGGAGGCGGCAAGAAGGACATTATGAGGCAGATTTTCGACACGGAGGAAGGTCGCGCGCTGCCCTGCGGACTGGTCAACTCGAATGCGCAAGAAAGAGTGACTTGGTTCACCGACTACCCGGCCGTCGAAGGCGTACAATTCCCCGTGCGCAGGGGCAGCTTGTAGAGGGCGGCCATTAGAAGCCATGGCTTGACGAATCTTTTCTCATTCGACTGCGTGCGGAGCCTCGCTTCTTGTTCAATGGGATATCCTTGGCGTATTCTGCACAGCGATAGGCTCGCGTCGGTTACATTCTTGACTTGATTGTCATGGTTTGCGTACTAGAATAGTTGAGGAGGTAATGACAATTTACGTTCATCATGCGCGCGTTCCTGCATTGTGGCCGCCTGTAAGGCTAGTGAAGCGATTGACCCGATTGGATACATGTGCAGACTGAAAGACAATGCAGTCAAGCCCATTCCAGGGATAGATATACGAGAACCCTGGCTTGCTGTGCGTTGGTCATTGGTGTGGCCTTCCGCCGCCATCCATCCATCGATGAGAGCGCGAGTCACGTGGCCAGGAACTGTACCACACATGCCAGCCGCGACATCACCACAACATTTCACCACTGCCGCATCTGAACGCTTCCCCCTTGCTACGACTTTCCCTCCTCTGCTTACTGCTCGCCCACACCTCGTGCAAGTCTCAGAAATGGCATACGAGGTATTCACTCTCAAATTCCAAAATGGCATCCGTACGTACCGCTGAGCTACGCAATCCAGAGCCCTCTCTCACCAGTGAGACTGCAGCACCCTGAAACAAACAAGAGCAACGCCAACGGATCTCCTTCGCGCCTACCCACACTCTCGAGCAGACTACCACGTCCTCCCACCCTGGTCAACAAGGAGAATGAGCCAACGAAACGACGCCTGGGGCCAGCGCCCAGGGTTGCGACAATCAAGTCGCCAGCGGACGTGCCTTCACGAGAAACGCGCAATGCTATGCCACAAGGCAGAATGCTAAGTCGCACTCAAAGCACGACGACGAAACCCGCTTCCGTCAGCAAAGCACATGGCTCCCAGAAACCCGTCACAACACCATCCGCTGCGGCTCCAGGCTTGACGCGAAGGCCTACCGTTACAGGCAATGTTCAATCACGCTCGACAGATCATAGACCTCCCACATCAAGAACAAGAGCGATTGCGGAAAAGCCGAAAACCACCGTGGAAACCAAGGTGGCCCTCGGACAAGGTAGCAGACCAGGCTCGTCGGCGTCTACAGCAGCACCTCGAAGCCTCGCTCCCCAACAACAAGTGCGGGCGTCATCGCGTTCGAGAGCTGCCACGATGGCAGATGCACCGTCTGAGCGGACTACGCAGCAGTCCATAGCCTCGACAGCCTCAAAGATTGGAGGCACCGACAGAAAGCTTGCAAACAGCTCGGCGCAAGTACACTCGCGGTCCAAGTCTGAATTTGCAGCCCCTCGAACACAGACAGGTCGTGCTGCCGCCAAAACTCCACCAGCAACAGAACGCGACCCCGCCCAGAACTTGAAGCCGACCTTTTCGACTCTGCAGCAGCATTATTCGCCAAAAAAGACTACGGAGCCCCGAAAGCCCACTTCGGAGTTCATCAAGCCCTCGTCAAGGCCCACCCCTGATGATGACGTATCCACAGACGTCTTAGCTTTGCAGACAGAGCTCTTGCAGCTCCACGTTCTGCGGGAGACCTCGGCATTCACCAAATCACAGTGGGAAACTAGCGCGGAGCGTGCGTTGCGGATTCAATTCTACGAAGTGGCGACAGCATACCACTCGATGCGCAAGAATGAGGGCGAGGTCCAGGAGTTGGTGAATCTTCAAGCTCTTCAGGAGTGGAGCAGTGGCAGTTCAAAGTTGGGCCTGGCTGAAAATGTTCAGCTGCTCGGCCCTGTTCTAAACGAGCTGCGAGCGTTGACGGATTCGGGAGGGCGGTACACGCGACTCGTCCAAGAATTCGAGCAGTGGGTCGCCCAAGTGGAAGAAATATGGTCCCACCGAGAAGTTAAACAGAGCTTCGACGTCGCGGATAGCCTCGGTGAAGAGTGGAAGACTGAGGTCAGCAGCTTGATACGCAAAGTTTCGTTGCTGG
This sequence comes from Phyllosticta capitalensis, assembly GCF_038381095.1. NCBI lineage: Eukaryota > Fungi > Ascomycota > Dothideomycetes > Botryosphaeriales > Phyllostictaceae > Phyllosticta > Phyllosticta capitalensis. The sequence continues at coordinate 1,280,827 of NW_027117443.1, read as the reverse complement.
CCAGGGAGATGGAGTGCATCGTGGAGCCGAGGAACGGAAGCAGCATTGCGGCTGTCGTTAGCCAGTGCCGTTCTCTCGTCAAGGGCATGTCCAAAGAGCTGCAAAATATGCGGCGCATTGAAATCGATGTCGAAAAGCGCGAGGCTCAGTTCGTGGACGCAGGACTCGAGAGCATTGCGGCCACTCCACAGGGCGAAGGCATTGACGGTGTACGAACGGCATGGCAAGACATTTGAGAGAAGATGTGTAGTCGTCTCTTATCACGCAAATGCTATGACGGGATTTCTCGATCCCGAATCCCGGCCAGTTTGAGCCCGACCCATAATCATGTAATCTTGATGCCTCAGGAGCCGCCAAGGCGAGAGATGAATAAGCGCAAGCATTGTGCCTAATACCATGTACCCAATACCTTTGACCAAAGCAAGCACCTCCCCCATGGATCTGCTACTTGCCCGCAGCCACCCGCTTCTTCCGCTCGATAATCCTTTCGTAATTCAGTCCATCTAGGATACCTCCCAGAAACTGCCAACAGCTTTTCAAACTCTCTTCCGGCCGCTCCCGCCTGGGAAACTACCAATTCACCCTGGCCGCATGGAGTCCGAGTCAGTCACCTGTCTTCCCTTCCATGCGCTCTGACGCGCCACTCCCGATCATATATGTTCCGTTTCGGCACATTTGCCCAACCGACTTCAGTGTCTTAGCTTGCTGACAGTCTTACCATTGCCGATTTTCTTTTGCCAGCAAGATTCGACATTTCCAGACTTTTCTCAACACACGTCATAATCCTCCTTGGGACTTTCTCCTTGGGAGCTTTTGATCGGCTTTTATCTCTTCGCCTGTATCTGCTGCTGCGGATTCCGGTTGGACGTCTTCCAAAGTAGCCAGCACCTCTGACCCATCTCAAGACTTTTCCAACTACGCATGGCGGCCTTTCGAGGCCTGCCCATGAGTAAAAAGGCCGGTGGCATCTATGGATCCTGTCTCAAGATGGAGGAGGCCGTGGGAAGAAGGGCCTGCTGCTTCAGCGCATCCACATCAACCCAATTTGCACCCAGCCGATAGGACCGGGCCTGAACCTCAGCAACATGTGTACGCCGAGTCTGGTCATCCACACTCCCAAGTCCGCGGAGGCACCTCGCCAATTCTTGCGCGCCCTGGTACCACCCAATTCAAAGAGGAGCCATCACTTCAAAGTTGGACTGGTCCTATTGCGGACAACACGCCGAGTCACGTGCAATACAAGGGGCCAGTTCATGAAGCCTCGCCGCAAAATAAAAGACGCCGGCTTGATTACGGTCAGTGGCCATATCCTGCAGCAAGAGAGGGGTTCGGCCACCAAGTCCCGCACCAAAGTTACGAAGAACAAGTTCACGGTATACGATCAATTCCCCAGCTCCCCAGCTCCCCAGCGTGCCTCTTTCAGTCATAATCATTGATTCAATCCACATAGCTAAAAGATTCTGTTTCCAGCATACGCCAAAGCTTCCTCTACACGTCCTGTGTATCATCAGCAGCAGTCGCCTCAAATGACCATGAATCGGCCGCCGTATTTTGGTGCATTACCACCGAACGCGGAAAGTCGATGCTGCGATTCGAATTGCAAAGGCAGGACATGCTCGACGCGGCGAATCATGCTGGCAGAAATCTTGCACTTGATCCAGGACCTGCACAGCAGTATCAATCAGCATGCCAATCCTACACAGCCTTTCATAGTAAGTCGATGTGGAGGACCAAAGATTCAAATGAGCTGACGATGCCTAGCCGCCTCCTAAAACACCACGTCTTGGTCTAGACGACGGTCTAGCATTTGCCTTGGAATCACTTCGTGTAAGCGCTGGCACCCTACAAAGAATGGCAGAACCTCCAGAGCCCAAACCGGAAACCCGTCCACCAGCCATCAGCAACGCTGCAGCTTTGGATGAGCTAAGGAACGAAATGAAGCATAAGGCTGAACAGGGGCGCCAGGCCACTGGTCAACCGCCGTCAAGCGTAGGATATGACCCCTTTCGCATGATCACCCTTCACAACCCTCATGAAGTTCGACGCCGAAGTTCTTCAGTTGTTGTGGACACTGTATCGCCTCACGCTTCGCCGACGATGGCCTCATGTCCACATTCGGGCCCCGCGGTGGCAAAGACCTCTCCGCCCGCCCCTGGTTACCAGGCGTCAAGGATGCTACCCTCCCCCACCTCAAGCCATATCCCGCCGCCTTCAACAATACAGTCCATTCCCTCGCCGCCGCCGTCTTTGTCCCAGCCGCAGTCTTCTGCTCATTTAGCCCATCTAGCTGAGCTACAGCACCAGATATCACTCAAAACCCTCGCCCTCCAAACGCTCCGGCAAGAGTATGACGCTCTCCTCGCGAAACTTGATCGGCAACGGACGAAGTGCGCGACGCTTGAAAAAAAGTTTGCCGTTTCGGATGTGGAACTCAACACGCTCACCGTGGACAAGGAGGAGCTCGAGGCAAAGACGCAAGCATTGGAGCAACAGGTCGAAGAGCTGAGGGAAGCAAGAGACGAGGCACGAAGAGATGAGGTTAAGACAGGTGAGCAATACCGCACCATTGTAGAAATGGCGAGCAGATTGCAGAAAGGAGCCGCGGATGAGAAGAGGTTATGGGCTCAAGAGAGGGAAGCTCTTTTGAGAGCACTCAGAGGAGAACAAGCAGCGCTGTCTGAAGAGCAACTCGCGGAGAAGTCTCACACCACCGAGGGGCCTGCAGGAATCATCACATCCCGGACCACCTTGGACCACGACCCGGGCACAGCAATCGCAACAAACCAGCCGGAGCGCGACGACTTCCAGAATGCCTCGAATCAGGTGATTGAGGCTTTGCGCGTAGAAGTCGCGCAACTACGCTCACGGAACCAAAGTCTGGAGGCCGTGCTGCAAAAACTGCAAGCCGAAATGGGACCCATGAAAACGGCAGCTTGCACGATTGCCGAAGCACAGACAAGGATGGAGGAAGCGGCCGGGGAAGCTCTTCGCGTGGCATAACGCTTCAGATCCTAGGGTCCGAGATGCTCTAGGAAAAGAAGGCAGCAGCTCGGCACTTGCTGACTAGCGGCCGCCCTGACACGTCCATCGCCAACAAATCATTATCGACAACTATTGATACCCGTGCGAATTCTGACAAGCAACATTCTTTTTTTGTTCGGTTCCGACTGCGTCATTTTGGAGGTAGGCGCCACTTTTCACGAGGTGTTTTGGGAAGATTATTGAGACTACGATGTACATGTTCTTTGGTGGAGAAATATGCTCTTGACCTGTTCACGAATTGGCAAACTTTACAATCAATCAGTCGAAGTACGATAACAACCTGACAAGACAGTATTTGTCCAGCATTGTTTTGGAACGATCACCGGGCTGATGTGGATCTCTCCGGGTTCAAGTCAATCGCACTGCCCACATGGAGAAGGACATGGGATGTCAAAAGGCGTGTACGTCCAACGGCTTACAAGAAGACAACAAGGTTTGGAGAGGAAAATGCCGATCCCCGCTTGCGCCTCTGGTGCTGACATATTTACCGCGCAATAAAGTGCAGCCAATTGCATCATGGCGCATCCCGGACGACTGGGAGCTGGAAGCATGCAGAGGGCCTCTGACTGGTGCTCCCTGCACCCGGCGCCCACGCCCACGACGTAGCTTTGATGACATGCTTTGTCCTTGCACGAACCCCTGAGCTTATGGCCATTAGTAAACGCGACAGAGTTTGTATGGTTTCCCATCCCTTCAAAAACAACCACCACCCCGATACGGATGTACTCTGTACCGCGGGAGGCTTGCGCACGCGACACTTTGCCTTTCTGGATGCAGATAAATCAAGGACCACGTCAACGATGTCTGTGCAGAGCATGTGTAGTGTGGTACAGGTAGGTCAGCGACCTGGTTAGACCCTTTTTGGGCACTTTTGTATTTGTTCCTGCAGCGACGAACCAGGTCTTTTTGTAAACGAGCACTTCTCGCATCCCTCCGCACTCGTCTTGGCTGCCTTTAAACTCATGAATATTGTGCACCTCCCTTCCATCCGCCTCCGAAATCTCAACCGTTGCAGGAACATTCTTGGATCAAGAAGTCCATCGAGCCTTGCCTCCGTCTCATATAACGCTTGGCCTTGGCGGGCAGGCACCAAGGCGAAACCGGATTTCTTTAGATCCGTCCGAGTCGAAGAGGAAAAAGCTTCCGCAAACCCATCCCACAGAAACCGATTCTGAGGTCTAACAACTCCCAGAAGCGTGGATTTCAATGAAACAACTCTTTCGGCATCTGAAAGCAGAACGGAACAGCAAACCGGCCGGCCCAAAACGTGCGTACTCGTCCATTGCTGATTCGAGATGCTGAGTCGCGAGGCATCAATCATCCATTTCATCATCATGACCAACAACCTGTGCGCATTCAACCTCAGACCGGCGACTATCAATTCTCCATCGAGACCGGAACGAAAGAGGCGGACTCCAAGGAGCTCAGCTGCCCAGCTGCTTGGTGCCCTCGGCTGCTTGTACCCGCCTACAACAGACTCAACCCCATGTACAACACGACGCAAAAGGCTTTCAGCAGCCATGTCCTCTGACGCAAGAATCGAACGAGTGTGGCTAAAAAGTAGAGGCGGCAGAGCGCAGATCCGCTACAGAGACGACCTAGAATCTTCGCGATGTTGCCAATCTTTGCCTTGAGCATTTTTGCCTTGCATGTAAGCGCGGCACCTACATACCCACTGTCTAGGTAGACGCTCCATTGCCTACTATTTTCCGCGCCTAGTTAAAGTGTGGCAGCGGCCTTGTTCCCCGATGCGGTAATCAAGCTGCATCAGTTATCCAGCTGTCGATCGTCACCTTCTCGAACTGACATTGGCCTTATCAACAGGCAGATTCAAGTCATCTTGCGGCGCGGTGGCAGTGCCTCGCGCCTCGCGCGTAGTAATCAAGATCAAGAAGATGGGTCCTCCGCCACAGCCGTCATGATGGTGTCCGTCTCCCTGCTGCATCGCAGAAAGTACACGCGGCAGGAGCTGAAAAAGGGAAAAGACTTAACGTCGAATCGCGGCCGACGTTTTTTAGACTTCTCGGCCCAGGCATCCCCCGAATGAGATGCGGACGGGAGAGACGGGGGTCCAACGGAGACGGGCCACGCGGCGTCGGGTGCGGCAGCCGACGGGATGCTTGGGAGCCTGGTCCGGGTAGGTGGGTTGCCCTTTGCGGACGCCCGCGAGCTTTTGTTGCTGCTGCTCTCGGTCGAGAAGGCGGCGAGGTGATGAAGCGATTTTCTACCGTTTTGCCGGTCTGCCTGCTGCTGGCTTGGCTGGACTACAGTATAACTCGTTGTTGGACTTGACCTCACGATGATCTATCCAAATCCGCTGGCGCAGCCTTCTCCTTCAGCATTGTTTCAAGTCAAAACTGGCTCGTCGTACGTCGTTTTCGCACCCATCTCGTACTTCTCCAAGCTTAAGAAAACCAGCCAGCTCATCGCATCCATCTATGCGGCACCACAACTCCGGTCGCCTTCCTTCCTCCCTATCTTAGCTTTCCTCAGCTCAACGTGTGAGCTACTCCAGTCCGTTTGCGAAGCCGACGCTTGACGACGCTTGATGCGTGAGCTCTCCAAGGCGATTTACGAAGCGATTTACGAAGCCGAGTACGTGTTGACGAAGAAGCTGCAGGCAGGCGTCCTTAAGCAGATGAAGAAGCGCAATGGAACAGCCACGTCGAAAAAAGTGAGCCGCAACCTGCCTTTATGTGCTCCGTCTAGGAAAAACACTAGAACAACAACAGAAGAGGAAGATAGGCCCAGCCAACGGAGGGCACGCACGTGAGAAAAGCGAAACCGACATGCACCTCAGTTTCTAAAATAGGTGGTTGCTGCATCAGCAACGGGATCCAGACTCAACTCATCAATCGCCATTCTTCAACTTATCACTCACCATTTCATACTGCAACAAGCATATGGTCAACGTCACTACTTGTCTCACACAGGAAATAGCTGTCAAGCACACAACCAACAAGATCTCATGCCATCAGCCTGGCAGCTATCCCAGCAGCGGAGGATCCGCGGAGGGAATGTATCTAGTGAACGCATCGGACAACAAATTGCCATCCTTGAACCTCTCGTCTGTTTCCCCATATATCAACACAAAATATACAATAGACGATCAATCCAATAGTGTACGGTCAAATGGGAAAGATGTGTACTTAGATTGCAATACCAAGAGAAGCAGCTAGCTCGCCGCCGGCTACTTCCCTTCAGCCTCAGACCACCGGTGGTAGCCGGCCGTCTCATTCTCGTGTTCGTTTCGTACTCGCACCGAGCAGGACGCTTTCCCTCTTTCCCCTTTCCCGGCCCAATGAGATATTCCAGCGCGTGGACTCCGTTTGTAATATGGGCTGAGGTCGCGACGATTTGATTGGACACCGAGCGCCAGTGTCGAAGTTGTTGGGCATATCTCTCATCAATGATCTCATCAATGAGCTGCCGGCTTTGCGCGATGTCAGATCTGATTTAAGTGTCAAAGGCGGCTGTCGAGTACGTTCAACTCCGTTGATGCTTCTCGATGCTTTGGAGCTGTCCCGAACCGCTTCCGCGCACTTTGCAGTCCCAGAGAGTTCTGGACGCTCGTCTCGCTCCCCCGCCAAACGAACAGAGCCCCTGGGCGCCGCCCTGTGGCGACGCTTACATCTAGTGGTGGCTGCCGAGATTGCGTCGATGGCGTACGGCTAAGAAGGTTCATGCAAGCATTAGGTCGAGAGGCCAACGGTAGGTTGCAAAGTGCCTGCCGCCGGTGTCCAAGTGCGTTTGTCTGGCTGAAGCCACGTGACTGAGCCACGAAGAAGCATCAACGGTGTCATCGCGAAAATAGGGAAATGGTTGCGAAGTTCGCGTAACATCCTACCCTTTTCTTCTCTCCTTCAGTCTAGACAGGTAGTTCGGTACGGTCCGCTGAATAATGGATGGGCGAACTTGTCATGAATGCCATGGTCGAATAAGCTTTGGATGCTTAAATGTGGTGCGATGGGGAAACCGTTGCGAGAAGTGTAGGCAGGTGACAGCGACGCGCCCTTCGCCGTGACATCTCAGCTCCGCGCAGCTGAACTCGACGGAGCATGGACGAATATGGACAGCGGCGGACTGGTGGGTTGAGGGGTGAAGGTTTGGTAGAGTGTGGAGAAGAGACGTCCGGGTCCAAGTGGACTGGCACCTGTGGTAAATGTCAAGACAGTTGCACATGACGTCAGTCAAGATGTTGCTCTACTTTTATTGCTACGGCGGACAGTCACGCGGGGAGGTATACGTTACATGCCTACCATGCATTAAATGCTCGGAATTGCCGTTCCCCGCCTCCCGTTGGCATCCAAGAAACCGCTGGCATAGGTCGAGTGTACCGTACCGATGCTTGGTTGCTTGGAGCTGAGGACAGAGTTCTTGTGAGTAATACGAAGACGAGCTCGAGTACGGAGTTCTTAGACTTGTGGACGACACATAGGAAATGTGGCTTTGGATCATCGTTGAGGGTTCCCAAGCCATCGGATCAGGACCAAAGGGCGAGACGTTTCGGAAGGCGGACGGATGTGGTGGAATTGAGGTTGTTGGGTGATGGCTGGCTCTGCCGAGTGCTGGTTCGTGGAAATAGTCGCAGGTATGTGCTTTGTCAGGGCGGACCATGATACCCGGCGTCGGGAGGGACGGCTGGTTGCGGGTTTGGGATGCTAGCTCGTAGCTGATTGGCCTGGAATTCTCCGCCTGCCCATTTTGACGACTGGGAATTGCTGAGAGGATGTGTATGTGTGTGTGGGAGACATGTTGTCCGCGCCTCTCGTTTTGGTGTGTACATGGATGGGTCGTGGTGGTTCGTTGCCGGAAGTCGGGTAGACTGTGTCTAACAACATTGCTCAAGCTGGTTGCCAAAACAAGACTTCGCAGGCCACGCTGAAGTTTAAGAGTGTTGGTGAAGTTGGTCCAAATAACGTCGGAACGTGGGCCACATGAGTAGTTAGAGCGGGGGACGAGGTTTTGTTCCTTGGTTTCTCTCAGACACTCGTGATGCGTCACCTCTCTCAAAGCAAAAGCGCTCTCATTCCAAGCTTCGGATACCCGAGAGCCCTATCGGACATGTTGCAAACTCCGCTACACCGAGGGCGTACTCCACTCTGCACCTACTTGGTACCTGCATACTAAAGTTAGCTTGGTCTTGTCTGCAGGGGCGAACGGCATCGGAATCCATATCCCAAACACAAAGTTGTGCCATTCATGCAGAAAAGCCTAATGGCCTCGGCGTCACTGACGTGATCAGTATACCGACTTTCACGGAGGCTATCACCGGTAGTCGAAGGCAGCCGCCGGTATACGAAATGCTGGTCAAGGTTGAGATTTCCAACCAGCCTGTCAAAGATACCGACCTTGGGCATCTTTTAGCAAGCCTGGGAATATTTAGCCATCAACTAAATCATTACAGAATGCTCATAATAGGCCGGAAAAGGTACTGTTTGAGGAAGGAATCACCGAGCATGGACTAAACTTTATCTGCAGGCAGCTGTTCAAGCGACACTAAGCTCGGGTTTAGTGGAGTGTTGGCGCCGAGACCTTCGCATCCAAGAAGATTTAATTCTCAATGCGTGGACCACGACAGGCGGGGTGGGAAAGCTTGGCTGACACCTAAGAGCGGGTGAACTGGGGAGCAGGGCTAGGCAGACTTGGCAATCGGTCATGTTGGCGAGTAGGAGATTGAAGCTGGGATGTCGTTGATGGCTCTGGATTACATTCGAGGCTTACAGAATAGCCGCTGCGTCCGTATCGGATAGGCTCTGGCGAGTGGATCGCGTCCAAGACGCGGACCGGCCGACGGCGACATTGCACTTACCGTCTTAGGAAGTTGGTGATGATGAGTTGATAAGCTTGGAAATCACGGTTTCCACAGGGGGAGAATCCTGACTTGGCTGTTTAGGTTCGATGTTGCCGGATGACTGAGTATTCAGGCCAACATGGGTTGCTGGTTTATGCTGCCCCTTGAACAACCTTAACAGTGAGGACGCGGGGACCAGGGTCAAGAGGTCAAAGCGGAGAAGGTTCCGCCCGCTGCGGAGGCTGAGCTTTACTAAATTGACAGCCCTACAATTGAAATGAATCGCAAGGTCCTTGTATTCTTACAACTTCCTCTGTTATACGTGCTGACAGCAGGCTGTATCCGTGAAGGACTCGACTTTTGGTTCCCCGAGATCCGAATCGAAATAGTGCAATGGTAGGGCGCCGGCTATCGTCTGCTTCCCGTCAATGAGTTGGAACTGTTCGCGTTACGGAATCAGAACTGGAGTCGTTGATTCGGCGACATCGCTGGCGCGGCTGCTTAAGCTTTGTCGATTCTCAACGTTCTCAATGGTCGAGGCTTGATTCCCAGACGCAGCGATCACACATGCACATGCCGCCGAGTGCTCCTTCAGCCCATTCTCGCCGTTCTTTTGCTGGCAGATCGATGTCGCAGTAGTGGCTGAGAATCTCATCGCCGTGCTTGAGTCCCGGTTGTGCCTGTTCTTCCTTGCCTCTCCATCGGACACGCTCCTCTCGCGCCCAGAATCTCATGTTGCCATCCCAGTCCCACTTGACATTCGGATCGCAAGAATGGTTCGCGAGACACCACAAGGGATGAACGGCGCCAACATCTGGCTTGCCGTCCCGCCCCTGGCGTGCTGACGCGGTGCCCCTGAACTTGGCGTAGAGTGTGTTGACAACCCAAAAGTCATACTTGTCCAATGTGAAAATGTTGAGGTCCATCTTTTCCAACATGTGAAGAGGGATTAGGATGTTGGCGGAAAAGCTGAATGGAAGCGTACGGGAAGCGTCCCTGAAAGCGTCCGTTCCAGTGGGTATGGCCGGAAGTTCAGCAGATGGGAATGAGTAATCACCCCAGATGAACTTGACCTCGCCTAGATCTAGAGGATGCACTTCTTGGGTCTCTGCCATGGCAAGAGCGCGCAGGAGCAAAAGAGAATAGAGCGCGTCTGCAGCTTCGGCAGCCGGGGCATCTTTGGCAATGGCCTCGACGTCGTTGCCGCACAAGGAAGTGTGGTAGGATTCTTGAGCAAGGTCGTGGCAGTCTTGGCTGCAAAAGACAATATCATCGCACTCTGCGCAGAAGACACATTCACTAGCCTTGGGTCCATCAAGGTCAGGGAGCGCTGTACCACATGCATCGCAGTAGGAATCGTGAAGCCGGGCATTAGCAGTGAGCAAGGATTTCTCATCGAGGACTATCTCGCCTGGAGGTACGTCTTCTTTCACAAAGACACCCAATTGCTTGATTGTTGCCGGTTTGGACGCCGTGGCCTCTGTTGTGTCGGAGTTGAGAAGGGGCAACTCCGTTACTCTGGCTTCCAGCTTCGGCGCGACGCTGCGTATTTGATCGTTTAGGAGTGCCAACGACTCCTCGGAATATCGATTGGGTTCGTGGTTGTTCCATGGATACAATTCGCGGCGCACCATTGTCCGGTCAGGGTAGTCTTCAACCGTGTAATCATCCCGTGTTGTGAGGTCTATTCCGCGAGCGGCGAAGTGCGACCTTATTTGTTGGTTGGCAGCATCTTGAATGGTACGTAGATGCTCGTTTTCCGGATTCGCCTTCAGCCCTCGCTGGCAGAATTCGTACGCGCTTTTCAAGCAACCGCAGGAAAGGAGGTTGGCTGCCAGGCAAGTGTAAGTCGCTTTCGCCAGCACCTCCTTTGTCCATGAGCGTATTTCTTCTTCAAATTCCATATCTGCAGGCTGCTCCTCTTGTGCTCTTCCCATACGCTGCCGCAACATGTCCTGCGCGGCCGTGTCCCACGCGTCTTCGTGATACTCGCCCGATTCATCGAGCACCTCGTCAACGAGTAGAAGCACTTTGTAGGCCTCGCCAGCTGCAAGATCAGGGTATCCTAAGAAACGATACAAGTCCGCGACCTGCAGGCGCAGCAGGATGCTGTACGGGGATTCTGATACATTGTTACGGAGTGCATCGAGGCGATCGAGTACGCTCTGTGTCCGAGTAGAATTCAGAGGGAGAGATTCTTGAGCGGTCTACGGCGCCATCTGAAAATTATCACTACTGTGATCTTCAGACAACACACTTAAGCGGACCAACTTACCTGGGTGTTTGGTGCGTCCTGCGCGGCAAATTGGGCGGTGATGGAATGAGAAACGTGGTCAAGCGCCGCCTGCAGCTCAGAAAAGCTGCCGAGAAAGCCAGAGTCGGTCGTAGATCCCATTTTGCAGATGGTGATGTCGAATACCTTGCAACCAACGCTCGAGTGTCGTGGTGGTTCGTAAAATTGTTATCTTATCTGATCTACATGCCTAAACCACCATCCAGTCCGTCGGAACACCACTGGCGGTTCAAACATTTGCCGTGTGCTAGGGTGATGTCGCTTATAGAACCTCTTTGAGAAATCTTATCCAGAAGATAGTTACACATTGTTGAGCTTCCACTCTTTCTTCGCCGGTTATCCACGTAATAGCAAAGCTTATGCGCCTCAAAACTTTCAAAGGAGATGCAGAATTCGCCATGGCTCGTGTAATGCCCATGTAGGAGGAAAAAGGTTAGATGCCCCTGTGTGCACTTATCACAAGCAAGATGATTACGTCCCAACGCCTCTAATGTCAATGGTCTGTTCGGAATCACTGTCTTCGAGAACTCCAAGTCATGAAACGTTAATTGTCTACATTCTTGGGCCGAGTTCCAGCCACCCACAGATACCCAACAAGCTGTTCTTGCAGCACCAAAGACGCTACCAATCCCTGGCGTCTTCTGTACCACCCCCGAACTTTGTACACATTGTACCCATTACTTCCCCCACGCAAATAGCAGTTTTGAGTCTCGCCCCCCAACAAACGCCGCCGTCCAAACGACTGGGACAAAACAAAGCCGAGCCCTTGATCCCCATGGTATCAACGCCGGTAAAAACCTAGTCCCGTAGACCAATCCAAACCAGAGGCCAATGTTGGAAAATGATAGGAAATAGAAAAGCTGACAACTTGACGACTTTTGTCTAGCAGGGTTGCCCGTGTCCACTTGCAGAAGAGAGGGGTGGAAATATTGATAAAGAAAATGAGGTAAGGAAAGGTTCGTCTGTCAAAGTAAACCCACGAGGGAAGCAAGGAATTGCCAGGCGTAATTGCACCAGACACTGCTGTCTTAGATATAGGACACTTTGACGCCCATACCCACAGTTCGTCTCACTCTCTCCCATGCCAAGCGTAGCAGCCGCGCCACCCTCTCCCGGAGATCGCGCCTTCCGAACGCCAATGCGAATGCGATCAGGAAGAGCAACATCCGAAGGAATGCCATTGGGTTCTTGGTCATATTGTGAGCGGCTTGGGTGAGACTGGCTTGTAAGGCGCCAATCAAGGATCCAGCACGATTGGCAAGGGTGTTGGGCGGACGAGGTGGCATTCCCTTCTTCGCTGGTCGCGGAGCGCGAGCTGGTACAGCTGCGGAACCATTGCGATTCACGGACGAATTGGGACGAGGCGACTGAATTCTGGCTGATTCAGCAGGTCGTCGCAGTCGTCGCGCTTCACGCTCCTCCAAATCGCGTAATCTTGCTTCCTCTTGCTCCGTCTCCCGGCGCCGCGCTTCGACCTCTCGCCGACGCTCTTCAAGCTGTTCTTGTTGCTGTCGTCTCAATTCGGCCTCTCGTACCGCTGATTGTTCCTGCTCTTCTTTGAGTCCATGTAGGGCCAAAAGGAATGCTTCCTTGCGCTCATCATCCAGAACTTCACTCATGTTGATAAACTCACGGGCGTAGTCCCATTCGTCGTTGCGCGGAAGCACATGCAGAGTATAAAGTTCAAGGAGTTTGAGGCGCGAGTTCAAGTCTCGGGGGGTATTGGAGCCGTGGCTTCGGATTCCAGACCGTTTTTGGGTATGTAGCGGCGACTGCATATGGGAGGCAATGTCAAAAGTCGGCTGAGAGGATGCGGAAAGATACGTCTCCAGGCGCTGTTGCGTCAATTGTTGCGAGGGTGCATGCGTCAACAAAAGAGTCGCCCTATGAAGGTGTCAACGGTGATCCAAAAGCGCTTTGAGGCTTGCGACGAACAAATTTATTACCACGTCTGCGTCGACACTCCCTTCGACACCGCCATACCCCGCTTGCACCACTTCTTCCCAGACGGTGCCATCGCGGCACTTGGCGACGAGAGCTTTCCATCTAGTGCTGCCAAAAGCGTGTTTGCCCTCCTCGGGCCCAAGCTCGATGACGGAGTTGAGGAAGGTCAGGTAGAAGCTCCAGACTTTTACCCTTGTTCCGCGGCTTGCCCATGCGATTGGAGCCAGAGGCGAATTTTGGAGTTGCGCATCGTCTTGAGATTGTTCAGAGGCTTCTGGTGCAATGACGGGCTCAATGGTCGAGAGGGCTTCTGGTAGTCGTCGGGTCAGGAAGAGCTGGGCTGCTTGGCGGTATGTCTTTGCGATCTGCGTGGTCTGTGGGCGCTGCGAGGCCGAGAGTGACGTGACGGATGTTTCGAGCATGGCCGAGGAGGAGAGGGCGTCGTGGTAGACCAAAGGCATGGCGGGCAGCGTCATGCCACAGACGAGGGCAAACTCGGGGTCTTAAGGGTGTTCGTGTGGAGAAGGGAGCGGGAGAGCAAGGACATGGCGGTGGTGTTTTGGGCGCGTGGACGAGGAATGTGAAGCCGGCGCGAGGCTAGTAGACCTCGGCAAGTCGGAGATTGTCCGTTCACTGGCACCATGGCATCGTGGTGCAGCAAGCCACCACAACGGCTCTCGCAAAGTCGCGTTTCGACTTTGTTTATACGACAAAAACAACACCACCGCAAAGGCGTTGGCCTGGCGCATTTCTGGAGCATGGCTTGGTGGCTTTGGTTGGCCTCTTCCATGCTCGTGGCTCGCAGTGCACTGGCCGGCTCCCCTGCTGATTTCCGCCGCCTATTCGCGCGGTGACGGTCGTCAGTCGACCCCATAGCTTCCTTGCTTGGGAATTACTTCCTCTACTGGGGATCGGCCGCGGCCAGGCCATCATCGTCAGAACTTTCGCTTTCGACCGTAGTTGTGGCCAGAAACAACTTCAGCAATCACGGAGAGCCGCAAACGCCACCGGCACTATTTGCGTCATCCATCTTCACCCAGAACCTGAACCGTGTCACGCGTTCAAAAGCTTGGTCCTCCCCAGGTCGCCTCATGGTCTGCTGAACCCTGTCTTTACAACTTCTCTCCAGCATTGCCAACAGCATGGAGGTCGACAAGGTGTCCTTCCCTGGCCGCCTGCTGGAAATCCTCGAGGCAATCTCCAGGTCTCATTTTGTGTCCTTTGATCTGGAGCTGTCCGGAGTTCCAAGCAAGACCAATTCAAACACGCGCATGTCACTTGAAGACCGCTACCGGGATGTCAAGGCTGCAGCCGAACGCTACCAGATCCTTCAAATTGGCTTAACATGTGTCGAGCAAGACCTTGCAGAGGACAAGTATATTCTTCGTCCATACAACTTCAACATCAATCCACTGCTCGACGAGCGCCTGGACATTGAGAGGATATTTGCATTCCAGAGCGGCGCAGCCGAATTTCTACTGAGTCACGGCTTCCGCATGGACCTGCCAATGACCATGGGCGTCCCCTATCTGTCCAGGGACGAAGCGAAGAAGGCCAAGAAGCTCGCCTATGCTCGATGGGACAGATCTACTGTTCAGGACGTCCAGCTGCAAGAACACGAAGTAGAATCTCTCGAGTTTGTCAAGAAGGTCCGCATTGTCGTCGAAGAGTGGGAGAAAACTGGCAAGGTAAGTCAGATGGGTGACATGAAAGATATCAGGGAGCTCTCAAAGGCCTCCAGTATTCCAGATTGATCGGTCGAGCTGCAATCTCACTCGCGTATCGATATTAAATGGCAAGTATTCGTACCGCTCCTAACGTCTCACAGCCGAGCCCAGATTTTCTAAACATCGTGTGTACGGATCCAACCGGTGAACAGCCCCTCTATCCGGAACTTGGCAACTTTGAAAAGCGACTTGTGCATCAGCTCATCCGTGCCGAGTTCCCCAAACTGGTCACCATCGGCAAGCCGTCTGCCATTCAGATCATCAAGTATGACGAGGACAGAGAGAAGTCAATCCTTGAATCGCGGAAGAAGAGGCTCGACGTGCAAATCAATCGTCAGGTTGGATTTCGCTGGATCATCGAAGCTCTGTGTGGCGGAGAAATCAACGTTGATCCCAAAGACTTTTTGTATGACGCCGAGACTGGCCATGCTCGTGCTGGTAACCTGGAAGACGTCAAAAGACGCTTCATCATGGCCAACTATGCTCTCAAGAACAAGAGGCCCATTCTGGTAGGCCACAACTTGTTTACTGATTTGGCATACCTCTACCAAACCTTCATCGGCGACTTGCCAGACACGCTTGACGAGTTCAGGAAGAGGACACAGCGTCTCTTCCCACTGATTGTAGATACGAAGTACCTGGCAACCCACAATTGCGGAGACATCAACCCCAAGTCATCATTGGATGAGATTGAGTACAAGCTGCGCAGTCAGGAGCTCCCCTTGCTTTGTAAGATCCCCCGGACTCCTGTCTTGTCTATGGCTAATTTGATCAGTGACGCATCCGAACCATTTCAAGTACCATGGCTCGTCGACACTCCACGAAGCTGGCTATGACAGTTTCCTCACGGCAATCATCATGGTGCGTCTATCCGCGAAGCTCGAAGCCGAAGGCACGTACCTGCAGGAGACGACTGTCGCGCACATGGAAGCCGACAACGAGCGGCAAAGCCATGACCAATCACCAGTGGCCAACAATGAGCAGCAAAGCCATGGCCAATCGCCAGTGACTCAAAACGCGGCACCTGGAGTCGTGGCTGCTAGCAAAGGTTTGTTGACGACGACACTCGAAAGCATTACCAAAATTCTCTCTACGCGCACCATTGATGAGGCAAACACGATGGCTCCCCCAGAACCATCGACGGACCCATCAATTGAAGCGCCCTCTCAAGTTCAAGATGCCATGAATGTACCCGTCGGAGTCACAGGTTTGGAAGACGTAGCCCCAGTGAACATGGCTGAGACGGTGGGCAAGAAGAAGAAAAAGAACCGAAAGAAGAATAAGAACAAGAAGAAGGAGGAGGACCAGGAGGACGAGTGGCCAAAGGGAGGCAAGCTGGAAGAGGTGTTCACACGCGCAGAGAGCCGCTACTCATCGCAAAACCCGTTTGATCGGCTGGCCCAAGTCGACGCAGAGATCAATGATGGAGCAGAGGGCTACGAGGAAGCTGATACGGGACCGCCGCAGGGCGGATGGGATGAGCGGCTGGAGGTGGAGGAGCAGGTGCCCTTTCAGAAGCATCAGAGGGAACCCATGACGCTGATGCCTGGCTTCGAGTCGGAGTTTTGGGGCGTCTATGGCAACAAGCTGCGAGTTTTTGGAACGATGGAGAGCGTGTGGAAGCTGGGCAAGTGAGGGAGTGGCAGGGATGGGGATTGCGGAACGGAGTCGGTGGTCTTGCAACGGGCGTCATCCCGGGGCGGAAAAGAATTAGAGTGCGTGGGATGGCGGGGATCAATCATGCGTGGCAAAGGCTTGAGTTGAGAGTCTAAAATGCAAACGCGAATGGCTTGCAGGTTGCTCGTCCACTGCTGCAGGGGATCACAGATGTTGAAGGCGCAAGGGCTGTGGTTGTGCAGTGGCAGTGGTGCAAGGGCGGAGGGGAAAAAAGCCGACTGGATTGCGTAGCAGGCGCCAGGGGTTGCAAGATCGGAGACGCGCAAGCAGCGAAACGTCGACAGTCTCTGTGTGTAGATGAAGCGAGCGTGAAAGATTCCATTCTTCTGGTGTTGATTGTCATTATTCTGGATCTTCATTATTTACTCAGTGCACGTCAGGTCCCAGCACACCAGTGGAGACCAATTGGGCGCCCTGGCAAGCCCCTAACGGTACCTGGTGTGCGCCGAAAGCTCAAATGCCTCGACCGTTTCTTCTTGTACAACCACCGAATCGGCCGTACAATCTGTCCTCCTCATAGAACACTCCCAATTTCCGCCAAAAAACGCTCTCTTTGCCCTCTCAACCCATCGCGAACGCCTCTCATTATTCGCGGCCGCGCGCCGCTCGCCAGACCATGTCCGTATCGCATACGTCACTGCCACGCCGGCCGCTGCGCTACATCGTCGCTGCCACCATCAGCGCTTTCCTCTTCTTCCTGTGGTCCGCCTCGTCCAAATCCTTCCGCTCGTCCTTTGCTTCCTCGTCCGCCGCCCGTCATGCCATAGTGCCCGTCAACTCGACCCTGGGCTTTGGCGCCATCTACGTTGTCTCCAAGGAAAACTCTCCCCGCAGGAGGGGCCTGCTGCAGGCTGCCAATGTCACCGACATCGACCTGACCATACCAGTCCAGCCGCAATGGACTTTGGAAGATGAGGACAATTTCAGGCTGCCGGAAAATTCGTCGCTGGGACGCGGCTCGCTGCTGGCCTGGCTGGGACATTTGCATTCTTTGAAAAAGTAAACGGCGTTCGCTTTTAAGGGACACGCATATTCAAATGCTAACTCGACATCTAGATTTATAGCGTCTGGTGCAGAGACGGCCCTCATCCTCGAGGATGACGTCGACTGGGACATTCGTCTCCGTAGCCAACAGGCCCCCCTCGTTGCCTCGGCCGTGCGAGCCATCCTGCCCGACGCTCCCTTTCCCCGCTATCCATACGGACACCCCAAGGACTGGGATTTGCTATACATGGGACACTGCGGTGACTACTGGCACGGCATGGACATTGGCTTCGAGCCAGGGCACGTCGTGCCGGAGAATTTGACCATGACGCCGCACATTGCTTTCTCCGACTCTTCATTGCCTGATTTTGACAATCTACACCCGTGGACGACATCGCTGCTGGAGAATCTCAATGTGACGGAGCACACACGCTTGGTACACAGGTCTCGGTTTCCGCTCTGCACATTTGGATATGCTGTCACGCGCATGTCGGCCTTCCGCCTTTTGACGGAGCTTGCAGGCCGCGAGTCGTCGCGGCCTGGCGCACACGCGTACGATGTCACCATTCTGCGCTCTTGCATCAGCGACGGTCTGCGCTGCTGGAGCATCAATCCCGAGCTTTTCCACCATGTCCCCGGCGACAGCATGATTGCAGGCATCGAGGGCCACCAGGGAGTGCCACCTGTCGACGAGAGTGGTTACGAACAAGTGCTCGAACGCGGCGAGACTACCAACATTGACTGTGGCTTTTGGGACGGCGCGTTTAGCTTCGACGACGATGACACGCGGCGACTCGCGTGGCTGAGAGAAGAGGTGGGGCGCAAAGGGCAATGCCTAAAGCGAATCGGACAAGAGCAGCAGCAGCAGCAAAAGGGTGACGTTGATGAAGGACACACCGAGGCTCGACACCAAGAAGAGGGGGGTCTGGGATCCGGGGTCAGGGTCCAGCATGATCAGAGCCAGGGAACCCAGGATCAAGGCCAGGGACAATCGCAGGGACAGGCGCAGAGTCTAAAGCAGAACCAAAACCAGAACGACGGACACGCCGCGTGGACCCAAAATCAACGCCTTACCCCACCGGGATCACCGCCTAACCAGCAAAATCAGAACCAGCTGCAGAACTCGAACTCGAACTCGCACATGGCCACGGACCAGCTTCTCCGCGGAGGCGGCGGCGGAAGCGGTCGAGGCGGCAGCACAACCAGCAACCACGCGCACAAGAATGACAAACCCAGCGACCAGGACAGCGGCGGCCGCTACCAGCACCACCAGCGCCCGCGCCCTCCCGGCTCGATGGAGACGTCGGACAAGGATCTCCTGGAGCAACAGCTGGAGAAGCTGCAGAAGGAGGAAGAGGAGGAGGAGAAGCGCAAGCAGAACCAGCAGACAGGTCGCCAGGCCCAGAAGGCAGCCATGAAGGAGCAGCAGCGCCATTCGGAGCCGGAGCGCGAGAAGGAGGGCGAGACGCATCAGGATCGCCAGGGCGTCCAGTACTGAGTGCTCGCGTGGATGTTTGGACATGACTTTTTCTCTTCCTTGGTTGATGTAAGATTTGGATCTGGATTTGGATTTGGCGGGGGACTCGAATTGTTTGGAATAGTTGGGGAAGTTGGCATACTGCTGTTGTTGTTTAGCCAGCCGTCATCACCACGTCTTTAGACTTGCTTTTGTTGTTTTTGGTTGGTCATGTTGCAATGTGTTTGGCTGTTGTTGTTGTTGTTGTTGTTGGGTTTCTCGCGTGCACAAGCATGATTGGTTTTGCAATCTTTTTTGCAGTTTGATAGAGATACCAACTTCTTGTCTTGTGTTTTGTTAGCTGAGGTAGCATTTGTTGCAGGCAAGCAAGTAGGGCAGGCTGATCAGGTCAATTGAATGAAGAAACTTTCAAATTTGGAAAAAAAAAAAAATTTTGTTGTTGAAATGATGCTTGGTCAGATGAGCAATGATGATAGAAAGCGGACGTGTCACGCACAATGAAGGTACAGTCAGTTTCCGACGTTTCTGCGTTGGGACAGGTTGGACGCGACGAAATCGGATTCGGAATCAGTTGCAACTTGCAACCTCGCCTTGGGGAAAGCAGCACTTGATTCTTGCCCGGCGTCAAGACAGCAAATCTTCGGTTTCGCAGCTTTTTTTTTTTTTTTTTTTTTCGCTCTGCATGGTTCGCCCCAGCAGCAGCAGCAACAGCAGCGAGACTTTGCAATCTCTACAAGTGGCAAGGGGCAAGGAAGCACAGCGATAGGAGCCAGTGTGAACATGTCATGCTCTCTTTCCATGGGACAGGGAGTAAGTAGCCAGGGAAAACGAGCGGGTGTGTGTGGTAGTCACGTTCGTTCTGATGGCGAGAATGCGATGGGGAGATGAAGGAGGAAAGACTGGATTGTACGCCGCGCGGCGTGGCACGTCTTTCCACCAAAAAAAGGCTTGTTATTAGTGTACGATACTTGAAAGTAGGTAGATGGATGAGTGAGCAATTAGGAGCAATGCCGCTGTTCGCCGCATTCCCGCATTCATTCACTAGCCAAGGTAGCTACTCTGGCCGCTGCCGCCGACTGCTGGGTCGAGGTATCAATCGTAGCCGCCAGCAGACGGGCAAATGGACAGACCTGTCGGCCTCCTGGCCATACCTTCGATTGCTTCTCACCACTCCACTCGACACACCCATCACTTGCCAGCTCCAGCTCCAGTCCCAGCACCACCGGGACCTCCCGCGCTGTTCAACCACGCAAACGCCGACGCGCCGCCCACCGGGTTCTGATTCTGGCGTCCACCACCTGCAGCAGCAGTGGCGGCAGAGGAGCCAGGCTTGCCGCTGCCAGCCGACGCGTCCTTTGCGTTGCCAGCACCACCTGTACCGCCCTTGACGACCTCGGACACGGAGATGGCGCGTTTGGGACCACCGCCACCGCTCTGCAGAGGGGAGGGCTGATCACCACCGCCGCCGCCGCCGCCGCCGTCCTTGACTTGACCCCAGCCAGCTCCAGCTGCCGACGACACGCTGGTGACGCGTCTGCGGCCCTCGTCGAAGAAGCGCGAGCCGCCGCCCGCCGTCGTTGTCGGCGTCGACGTTGCGCTCTGTGGGCCGCCGCCGGCGGCGTTGCTCGACGCCCCCGCGCCCGAGGCTACCGACGCGTTGCGCGACTGCGTGCGGATGGGCTTGAGCACCTTGATTCCCGTGTCGCGCCGCTGGTACGTGTTGCTAGAGGCGCTACCGCCGCCGCCGCCGCCGCCGCTTCCAGGCCCCTGGTGGCTGTTGCGTCCCAGGCTGGCCCAGTCGGCAGTTGACGAGTCCGTCTTCTCCGACTCGATGCGCCGCCAGTTGCCCCAGATTGCGGAGGAAGAAGAATTGGATCGCGAGACTTGGGATGCTGCCGCGCCGTGGTCCGACTCGTTGTGTCCGTCTTTGCCGTGTTCGGTGCGGTTGGGGGCATTGCGCTCGAAACTGCGGCGGTCCGGGATGGTAGACTCGTCCTCCGAAAAGGTGACGGTAGCGTTGCGCTCGTTAGTGTGAGATGCTGGGGCCGGAGAAGCTTGTTTAAGGCCTTCGAGAGCCCGAGGAGATCTCTTGTCTTCCGACGGCCTAGACGAGCCAGGGGCCGCATCGAAATCTTGAGCAAAGGGCGTTCGTTGCTCCTGGGTCGATGTCTGCAGTGTTTTGAAGGTTGACTCGTCTTCGGGACGCACCAAGGGAACTGAAAGCTTATTCCTCTCATCATCGAACAAAAGCAGGCTATTGGAAGAAAACAAAATGTCGGCGCTGTGGTGTCGCAGCAAGTCACTTCCGAGGAAAATCTTGATTGCCTTGGAATCAGCGCCGACGCTCTCTACAACAGTGAATTCAACCTTCAAAGACGGCAATTGCGGAGTTGGACTGCTGGCTCGGGACGAGGCTGGATACGGAACGGCTTCTGGAAGGTAGAGATCGAGCTTGATTTTCCGGGTGCCCTCATCGTCGCGCATCATTTGGCCCTCGTATCCTAGTTTTTCAACAAGCTTCATATCCAGACACGAAGTGTAAGATCCAGTGCACACGGCGGCGTATAACAGTGAGTCGTGCCTAAAGCTCGTGTTCAGCCAGCACCGGATGATGGCAGGTACGGAGCCTAGGAAGAAGAGACCGGGTGCGATTCGCGGTACGTCCAATGTCGAGGCATCCCCAGGAAACGTGGTGTCAATGCCCAAGCTGTTGGCTCTTCCCGACGTGGCCGAATGCACTGATGCGGCAGCTGAACTTTGACGCCCATCTGATTTGTGCGAGTAGCTACGCTCAGTCATGGGGTGACCTCCCAAACTGCTTCCAGTTCGCGGAATCAGGTCCATGGAGACCCTTGAGGCGTGCGACCAATGTCCCTGATTCGCAGTCTCATCAAAGCGGACGCTGTTGGCTCGAGAGGTTGCGCCAAGACGCCTAGGTTCTTCCTCCGGGTCGAGATGCAGACTACCGATCAGGTTGCTGGACTGATCATCGAAGTTGGAGAAGGCATCGGGATTGGGCTGTTGCAGAGGCACTGGAAATCTTTCAGCGTGCTGTCGCGGAGAAGAAATGGGAGAGTTGGCACCTTGCTGCGGTGTTCCACCAAGGACGCTCGGGAAAGGAGAAGAGGTGCCCCAAACAGACTTGACCCGAGCATCCTCATCCTGACGCCTCTCCAGACGAGAGAGACGGTCCGAGTGCTCCGCCTGCGTCTGCTGCACACGTAGCATTTCCGAGTGGAAGCGCCAAATGTCGTCGCGAGGAGTGAAAGGAATGCTCTGCGGATCCATCACAGAGGTCATCGAATCACCCGACGCAGCGAACCAGATCTTGGCTCTTTGGTCCAACAGTGCTTCTGCGCTCGTAGCAAACAGCAATCATAACCCGAGAGAAAGCAGCAAGACCCCTCCACCTCTTCCTCCGTCACCAGAGTCCAGATGGACGGCGAGGCCGCCGGCAACCCTGTGGCAGCAACCTTCCGTGAATGACCCCAGTGTTTTAGCTTTCCCTTCTTTAAGATATGGCCTCAAGTATGCGGGCTACAGACACGACCGGCGAATATGCGAAGCTGGACGGAGGAGTCGAGCGGACTGGCTGGCGACACTGGACGCGGGGCTGCGGCGAGCAGACGTTCGGGCGATAAGTCCAGGATTAGGACGTCCTAAGGAAATGGTTGCAATGTTGAGCACGTAATGTCCGGCGATACAGGGTATCGAGCGCGTTAAAAAGGCGAGAGCCAAGGCGTGGCGAATTGAGGTGGAGGGTTGACAGCGAGCGAGGGATGTAAGTAACGGAGGCAGAGGTGGCAGCACGAGTTGGGACGGAGTTTGGGAGGACGGCGATGGAAAATTCAAAGATGGTATTTGTCGCTAGATTCAGCAGGACAATGACGGTAGCGAGGACAAACAGGGCGTGGGCGCAGCGGTGGCAGTGTGTTGGGAGGAAGGGTGCAAAGTGAATAAATTGGTTCAGGTGGTTGGTCGTCGCAGCGTGCATGTGCTTCGGCTGGCGACCAGCAGTGACCGTCTTGCCCGGACGTCTACAGGCCGCACATCCAACGACGCCCTCACAAAATGCACCAATCAATCTGGGCACGCTAGTTTGCTGCTCTAAATACGGAGAGGCTGGCCTTATTTGCTGCAACCATCTTCAAACTTCTTCCACGCATCACCATCGTTCCAATTTGGAAGAACGGGGGACAGCTTCTCAGCAACTTGGTCAGGGTACGCGCAGGCAATCAGACTCTGCAATTCCTCCACCACGATATCGTACGCCTTGGGTGAAAGGTGCAGGCCTAAAAATACGGTCAACACTTGATGCGCACAGCATCGGAAGACTCCACGCACCATCATAGAGGAGCTCTTCGATGAGGTCATTCCTCGGGACTGATTTGCATCCCGGGAGCGGCTCACCGGCCACCCAGCCAGCCCTGCTCATGAAGATGGTCCAGAGGTCTAGAACTGGGATGTTGAGCTCCTCGCCAACCTTGCGCGCAGCATTGGCGTAGTTCCTGGTCTGCTCGGCCGTGCGCTGAAGGCCGTTGTGACCTTTGTCCAGGTCGGTAGCTTCCATTTTCCACTCATTGATCGGGGGCGGAGTGACGATGATCAGGCGCGGCTCGTGCGCCTTGACCAAGTCATGGGTGCAAATGGTCTTGAGATTCTCGACGTACTTTTCCAACGGAACATGTTGGCCTGTGGAGCCTCCTTGGACACAGGCATCGTTTGCTCCGAAGAAAACGGTCTGGGATTTCAGCCTTGAAACGAGGGCGGGTGACGGCGGGAGCACCAACCATTAGGCGGACTTTGGCATCGTCAGGCGTAGGCATGAACCTCGGAAGCACCTTGAGGGCCTGTTCGGTGGTATAACCGCTGCTTTTGGTCAGCCACAGATGGGTGTGCAGTTGGAGTGGCCGACCTGAAACCACGGTTTACGACATCGAGACGGCGTGCGTATGCTGTGGACGGTTAGCGGAGCAATTGCTGGACGCTGGTGTACTGCATGGTGATACCTTTAGACAGAGCGGCAGCAAAGCCGAAGCCGTCATTGGGCGCAGAGGCCTGAGTGATGGAGTCTGGGGTAAAGATCGAGGTCAAGGTCGATTCATCAAGGGGTTGCAGGCGGGGAAGCAAGACTCGCACCTCCGAAGAGAAGAAACTTCTCGTACAAGGCAGGCTGGTACAAAGGGCCAAGAGAGTCAGTCAAGGATGGCAGGATTGGGCAGTAGCACGCGGGGACGCCTCAAACTGACCATGGGGCACGAGTCGAGTCGGCGGGGCGCAGGGTCTCGAGGTGTGGAGGGGAGAGAGGAGTGTTGAGAGGCTCAGAAGGCCGTTATCAAAGGCGCCCGCTCTGCATCGTCGGCACGAATATTAAAATGCGCTGCAACAACATGACGAAGGTGAAGAGGTGCGGGTGCATGGATGATGCCGGGGCTGGACGACGTTGGTTTTGTGCGAAACAGAGAGCGAAAGAGGCACAAACAATTGCTTTGATTTTTCTTTTTGCTCCAGGAACAGCTTTGGCGTACGCCGTTGGTGTCGGTGCTAGTTCACGAGGCATCCACCCCGATCCTTCTTGTCTCTCGTCTGCCCCCGGTCTGCTCGCCGTCGCCGCTCGCGCGTGCCCTTTGCTGCTCCCCGTCGAGAGTCATGCACCCTTTGCGCACCCTGGTGACGATCCTTACAGCTCACTCCCATTGCCGTACCAAGCTACCTTAGCTGTCGCATCTCGTCCGCCGCTAAATACGTCCCATCCTCCCGGCGCGCTCAAAGAAAGCCCGGGTTTCGCTCACCCGCCTTTCACCACCATGCCCAAATCTGTCTCGTCCTACTACGAGCACGACCGCTCCGACGATGACGGCGACGACGAGCCGCACTCTCTCCTCGACTCGTCCTATTATCTCGACCGCAGCGTCGGCGGCCGCACCGTACCACCCTCGCCCGAGGCAGACCGCAAGTTTGGGCGCTCCCAGCGGCCCTCGGCCCTTGATCTGCACCACCACCTGCCTACCCGCACCGTCGACGAGAGCTCCAGTCTACTAGGGAATAGAGACAACCTCCGCGCATATGCAACTACGCCCGCCACCCCCCGCCCATTCGCGGGACGGCACAATAGCAGCATCAGAAAGCACCGTACTAGCCGCAGGCCGTCCTTCAGCAATCGCCTCGTCGACGCTCTGGGTGTCGAGCGCCAGAGAACCCTCGGTACGTTCACAACAACATCGCCGCCATGGAGGACGACCCGGATTTCGATTTGCTAATGGCTGAAGTAGAGGCCGATTTGATAGAGTCCCGCCAGCCAGTACTCCGTGACGACCGCGTCTGGTACGACCAATTCACATCAACCGACTGGGTCCACGACAGCATTGCCGACGCCTTTCGAGTAAAGACCCTCCGCAGCAGAAAAGACCTCCGAGGAAGGATACAAGCATGGTTCGACGGAGCTCAAGGTTGGGTCTTGGTGGCCATCATTGGAGTCCTCACCGCCATCGCCGCCTATTTTGTCAACGTCACCGAGACCGTCCTCTTTGATTACAAAGGCGGCTACTGCACCACACATTGGTACTGGAATAAGAAGAAATGTTGCCTCGGTGCCACATCTTGCCCCGAGTGGGAGTCGTGGTCCAACGTGGTGCTGAACGAAAAGATTGACGACATTTGGATAGAATATGGCGCCTTCATTCTCTTCGTCATCGTGTTGGCCATGGCGTCGAGCTGTTTGACATTGACCACCAAAACCGTCATCCCCTCACGCTTCTCCTTGGCAACCCTTGACGAGGATTTGGGCGCCGAATCACGTGGACCGAAGTCTCAAACAAATGGAAATGGAAAGAAGAGTGACGAAGATGGGAAGCGCAGCATCAGTCCCCTGGATGACGTCCAGGAGAAACGCCCGCCAATGGTGTACTACTCTGCAGCCGGTAGTGGTGTTGCCGAAGTCAGAGTCATCCTGAGTGGATTCGTGCTTCACGGCTATCTTGGTCTGCGTACCCTGACAATCAAATGGGTGGCTCTGGTTCTCAGTGTCGCTTCTGGCCTCAGTCTCGGAAAGGAAGGCCCGTACGTCCACATCGCCACCTGTATCGGGAACATTGCCTGCCGTCTCTTCGCCAAGTACAACCACAACGACGCAAAGCGCCGTGAAGTTCTCAGTGCCAGCGCGGCCAGCGGTGTCGCTGTTGCCTTTGGCGCCCCCATCGGCGGTGTCCTCTTCAGCTTGGAAGAGGTCAGCTACTATTTCCCTCCAAAGACCTTGTTCCGAACTTTTTTCTGCTGCATCGCGGCAGCTCTAACTTTGAAATTCCTCAATCCGTACGGAACTGGAAAAATTGTGCTGTTCGAAGTTCGCTATCTCACGGATTGGAAATTCTTCGAGCTCATTGCTTTCATCTGCGTTGGAGTCTTGGGCGGTCTCTTGGGTGCACTCTTCATAAAAGCTTCAAAGTTGTGGGCTCAAACTTTCCGGCGAATTCCGATTATCAAGAAGACCCCTCTTCTCGAAGTTTTCCTCGTTGCGCTTGTAACAGGGCTCGTCAGCTTCTGGAACCGCTACACCAAGCTCCCTGTTACTGAACTTTTGTTCGAGCTCGCTAGTCCCTGTGACACGTTCACGGGCAGCGGCACCGGATTGTGTGCTACCAAGGAACGCATCCCGGAAATTATCTGGTACCTTTTCATTGCCTTTGTCATCAAGGCTCTTCTCACTGTCATCACCTTTGGAATCAAACTTCCTGCCGGCATCTATGTGCCATCCATGGTGGTCGGCGGCCTGATGGGTCGCATGGTCGGGCACATTGTGCAGTACTTGGCTCTGCACTACTCCTCAACCGGCCTTTTTGGCACCTGTCATATCGAAGACAGTCCTGAGTCTTGCGTAGTACCTGGAGTCTATGCCATGGTCGCGGCAGGTGCCACCATGTGCGGCGTCACGCGCCTCTCCGTCACACTAGCTGTCATCCTTTTCGAGCTTACCGGGTCCCTTGACCATGTGCTCCCCTTTTCACTGGGCGTACTGGTCTCCAAGTGGACAGCAGACGCCATTGAGCCGCTCAGCATTTATGATTTGCTCACCAACATGAATGCCTACCCCTTCCTCGACAACAAAATCCGACCCGTCTTCACCTCCATCTTGGGTGACATTACGCCGCGGCCGCGGGAGGAGCGCGTCATTGACATTACCAACTCGCCACTTGTGCCTGCCAAGCAACTGCGCACCCAACTGGGTCACTTGCAAATGGCTGGCGAGCTCGACGGCGGCCTGCCCATCGTCAGAGAAGGCATCCTAGTTGGACTGATACCAGCGCCCGATCTGGAATTCGCTCTGGACAAGTTGAACAGTGAGGAGAACTCACTGTGTCTCATGTCACCCGAGGTGGGCTGGAACGCGCGTGAGGATCCTGAGGACGAAGATGATCCGACGGATTTCACGCCGCACATTGACCCCGTAAGATGCTATCCTCCACATCCTGTTTTGGTTCGTTTGCTAACTCATGTTCTTTTAGGCACCCGTCGCACTTGAATACCGCTCTCCAATGGACCTCGTCTACGAATGTTTCGTTAAGCTCGGATTACGCTACATTTGCGTGCTCAAAGACGGTCGATTTGCGGGCCTGGTACACAAGAAGTCGTTTGTCAAGTACATGCGCGAGATTGAGGAGGGTCACGTCGATTAAGGTCGACAAGCGTCGGTCGTCTAAAGTCACATCAAATCCAAATATCAACCCGGACACAAGAAGAATGAGGTCAAAAGGATTACGGGTGGAGAATCTGGGAAGATTGGGTATTTGAGCATTGGCCAGGCCAGGACAGAATGGCCTCCAGATTGAAGACCTTGGCCAAAACATGAAAACGACTTGATTGAGATGTAACTGGAGAGTCTTGGTAGGTGGGCGGACCGAGGGATCAAGGAAATTTCTCATCATCTTTCCGCCGATGGTCGATCCTCGACCACGGCATCTGTTTTTTCTCATCTGCAGCATTTTTCCTTCGCTTCCTCATTTTCCCTTTTTCCCTTCGTTTCAACCCAACCCGTCTGGGTGGTTTCTTTCTCATACTTCCAGATTTTCTTTCCTTCGCTTTGAAAGACCGCATCTATCTATCGTCGAGCTCTCGTTTGCGCTTTTCCTATCGTCTTGGACGCGGATAGATTGGCCTCTTTTACTCCCTTCTTTCTCAAATCCCCGTGTACAATGCATGCGCGCGTTTTTGGGTCGTCGCCGTCAACAACGCGTTGGCTGCATTTCATGGCTGTGTGTATATTCTAGACGTTACGGCGGGAGGCATTCTGTGGTTGACTTGGGTTGGTCTTGGAGAAGGTGTCGCGTGGGAAGATGGAGAGGAAGAGAGGGAAGAACGGATGCGTCGTGCATTGGTATCTAGAATGTCTGAAGGGGGTTGGGTCTCTTTGATTGCGGCGGAGGTGCGCGTTTTGGATGGTACGCGTGGATAGCAAAGATTGAAGAAGAGATGAAGTTGAGGATGTGATGGGTGAAGCAGATGGGCGATGGGTGGTGATGAGACAGAGACAGTGACGATGACTACGATGAATCGGAATCAGAATTACACTCCACATGCTGCAGCATTTGATCCAAGCCCGTGCGTGTGCTTTGGTTCGTCGCCCTCGACTGACTGCAGGTTCCCTCCCCCCCACATTCATCGATTGGATACTCATTGCATCTCCGATGAAAGCATAGTCGGGGAAAAGACTATATACCAACCTCAAGATTCAGTGCCAACTTCGCAGGTCACGAAGCTGGCGTTCCAAATACCCAAGTCAAGATGCGTGTTCACAGGGACGACGGACCATTCGAGCATCTCCCTCCCAAAAGACTTTTCAAAATGCAAGGTCGCGGAAATACATAGCTCCAGGGAGCGAGCATTCGAGCACTCAGGAGGAGTTGTTGGAGCGGCTAGTTTGGATTGGATCCACTGGCCATTTGCCTGAAGGTTGTGATGTTGTTGCGGTTTGTCATGTGGGCCTGGATATGAGATGGTAGATGGTCGAAACGACGGAGACTTGATGAGTTACTTGACAACGTCACAATGCAGGTGGTGCGGAAAGACGACTCAGGGCAGTTGACCAGGTTGAAGATAATTTGAGAAGCTACAGAGCTCTGGCGTAGGAGGGAGGGATTTTGCAGAGCAAAGTTGATGAAAAAAGCAGCGACCCGGTTGCGTTGCGTTGCGTGGCTCGGCAATAATAGAAGAGGAGACGCAGATAGCAGTTGTGAAGAAGGGCGCGGCAGTCATTGTTCAGTGGCGATATTCATGGCCAGACCGCGATGAACAAACGGTCGACTGATGATGAACCCAGGGCAAGATGGAGTGACAAAGAGTCTTTAGACAGTTGCAGTGCAACATGCAGTAGAAAAGAAAGCTGCGTGTATGCCAACGGTAGTCATAGGTCTTCAAGCGCACCGCCGATCCACTCATGCGAGATGACCGCACATTCATGAGGCAAAGCCGTGGTGTTGAGCCGCCTATGCAGTCGTTAGTCATCTTGACAAATGCACGATAGTGGATGGACCTGAGCCAGAACGCTCGCATCAAATAAGCATACCGAGCGTTGGTCTCGACCTGGCACTCCACAGCTCTCCTCCTTGTCAATTCTCCGGTCAAACGGGGGGCAGCTGGGGTGATCAGTAATTTGATGCTTTCTTTTGCTTGGGGAAGTCATTTCTCGCCAGTGGTCGTCCCCTTTTGGCAAGACGCTAAGCTTGGACGGGATGTGGGGCCGCAAACCAGCGCAGGGAAGCTGTGGTGATGGTCGGGGCATTCATGCGACCTCCGGCGGAAGCATTACTCCCTCTGCTTGGTGTTGTTGCACAGCGTCCTCTCCCCCAGGTGCTATGACGAATGACCTCAACGCGTGCACATGGTTGCTTCGCAGATCAAAGGGTCTCGATGCATCGAAGCCGCATGGAAAATGTTGAAGCGCACCGTGACGCAATAATTCCACGGCATGCCAATTTTTCATATGCATTGGTTTTTGAAAACCAACACCTATAGAGCAGCGGTCACCGTCCGTCGCACAGCTTGCTTTCCGCGGTGCATGGCGGGAATAGCAACAATAAATCAGAGACAAAACACAATTGTCGTTATACCGATCGTCCTTCTGTCGCCCCACTCTTTCGTCACCGTCGTGATTGTCCGATTGTCAGCTCCAGGTCAGGCACGGAACGTACCATCCCACAGGCGCCATATCGCAAAATAGACGTACACGGCGACCAAAAAGAACGGATAGAGCCAGGGACTGAACTTTTGTTTTGCCAGCCAGCCAAGCCACGTGTGAATCGAGGTCCGCGGCGCCCCTGGAGTAAAAAGCATGGCCTTCATCATGCCGTTGGAGGCGGCTTGGGCAGCGTGCGCGCGACAAAACATATCCGACTCGAACGAAGCAATTTTGCATGACAGGGTCTGGTGGAGCATTTCTGCGCCTGGACCCTCGTCGGCAGCAAGGGCGCTGCAAATGGCCCGCGAGAGCTCCAGTGCGTCCCGAAGACCAATGTTCACGCCTTGCCCTGCATAGGGAACCATGAGATGTGCAGCATCCCCAATGGCTGTTATTCCCGGCTTGTTGTTCCAACGGAAACCATCAGGAAGGCTGTAGAGTGGCAACAAGCCGGCCGAGTCGTCCCCCTTTTCGATAAATGCCCGCAGCTCCGGGTGCCAGTCTTGGTAGTCTGAGAGAAGGGCCTGTTTGTACCATGCTCCCACGTGGTGCCGATCTTGAGCGCGTTGATCATGCTGCTGCTTGGTCTCTTGCTCCTTGATCCAGGCCTCGCCCTTGATCCCCATTGCCCCGACCCAGATGCTCCCATCCCCCATCTGCTGGCCTGTGATACCTTTGCCATCGGAGAAAGAAAAAACGGAGCCCCGGTTCACAAGCTTGTAGACGTCCGGAGCGGACTTCGCGGCGTCTGAAATGGAGAATCGAAAGCCTGCGATGCCAACGTACTGCGGCTTGCCCACTTCGGTGTACTTTTTGCCTTTTGATGAGAATGGCGCCAGTGCCTCTCGGACACGGCTGAAGGCTCCGTCTGCGCCAACAACAAGGTGATAGCCGGTCAGGATTCTACCACCATCAAAGTGGAGTCTGTGCGCGGGGAGGCGAACGGAATTTCCGATCTCAGCCTCGTCTTTTGGATCCAGCTCGACCCTGGCCAGTCGCCATCCCCAACGAATGACGTCTGCGGGCAAAGACTCTGTGAGGATGCGGCGAAGATGAAAGCGATCGATCTCTGGGGCTCCGCGAGAATCGCCCTCGTTGGTGCTTGGAGGACTGCTGACGAAAGTCTTGAGATTCTTGTCCGTGACTCGGATGGCCTCGCCGTCGTATCGGGCATTTTTGACAAATTCATCAAAGAGGAGACCCGCCTTCAGGGCCACGATGCCTTCTTTTGGGTGAAGATCAAGGGTCCCGCCCTGCGAGCGATAATTGGGAGAGGCCTCGGCTTCGAAGACGGTGACGCGGAGCCTGGATTTGTCTTGCAAAAGAAGCAGCCTGGCAAGCATACAGCCGACAGGACCAGCTCCGACAATGGCGATCTCGAGCGGTGTCATATTTTTTCAGTAGGAATTGTGCAGGAGAGGGTTGTACAGGAGCGAGCGTCAAGGGCAAGGCATGAGTAGTCGGTCGTGCCTTCACCCCAAGAAGGGGTGAGCTAAGTATCGTGGCTGAGATGGGGCCAGACATGACGACAGATGCGGGTGGTTATGCAGGGCAAAAGAAGGGTCCAGTTGTGCTGTGGTGCACGAAGGGGGAGAGGTACAGAACAACGCAGTGTTGTGAGAGGGACGAGGTCCAGCGCCTGAAGCACGATCGAGGCTCCACGATTTGCGCCGCCCGTTTGCGGGCCGCAGCCCCCATACGATCCCTGGCCATGTCCCCAGCGCCGGTCCACCCATCCTCTCAGTCCACCACCTCGCCTCTGACGCACTGCCCATCGCAACGACTTTATACATTCCCCGTCGCCCGACGAGTTGCCAGCTGAAGCATGTTCCTGGCCTCGTCCTGACCCGCCATGTTCGCATTTACCGCTTCTCGCAAACAAATCGCCACCTACCTCTTTGGCATCGCCCTCTTCAGCATTTCCTTCCTCGTCTTCCTCAACAGCACTGTATCGTTTGTCATTACCGAGCGCATCGGTCAAGAGCACAATGTCGGCGATGCTGTCGGAACACTTGGCTTTGTCGATGAGCTTGTCGCGCTCGTCGCATGCCCGCTCTGGGGTATCGCGAGCGACCGCATCGGTGTAGCCAAGGTCGCCGTCCTGGGATATGCCATAGTAGCATTGAGTCTCTTCGTCTTCGTGCAGGCGACCAATGTCTATCCCCAACTGCTTCTTGGTCGCCTACTCTTCAGCCTTGGTGCTGCTGCCACGTATGTGTTCCCGTCTGATTTCGTCGCAGCTTACTGACAGTTTTGCGCCGCAGCACCACCATGGTTACAGCTGTACTCCCGACCATGACGTACTCTCCACCACCATCCATCATCGAAGCGAGAAGAGACGCCAATGGAAACGCACACACCATGTCTCCTTCGATTTCGTCAGACATTACCATCACTCCCGACCGACTGAGTACCCCGGCTGCGACTCGCCAGCATGCTCACCACATCCGCCCGGTGACACCAGACGCCTCTGCCAAATCAACGTCCAACTTGGCCGGCCTCGTTGGCATGTTTACCGGGCTGGGCGCATTGCTCGCGCTCGGAATATTCCTGCCGCTTCCGGCGCGTTTCCAGAAGAGTGGCGTTGCACCGAGCGAGGCGATTGCCGATTCGTACTACATCGTTGGAAGTATTGCGATTGTCGTCGCCCTTGCGTGTTCGTTGGGATTGCAGAATCTGCCAGGCGAAGAAAATAAAGGGTGGAAAAACCTCTTTTTTGTGCCCGCGGAAAAGCCCGAAGATCCCATCGACGACAGCAGGCCCCGGCTTTCCTATGTCCATCTTCTCTTCGAGGCGCTAGCGCTTGGTTTCCGGGATGTCAACGTTGGCCTGGGATACCTTGGCGGTTTTGTCGCGCGAGCTTCGTCCGTGGCCGTCTCTCTTTTCATCCCTCTATTCTCCAACGCATACTTCATCTCTCACGGATATTGCGAGCCTGGAGATCACAAGAGCACCGAGGAAATCAAAGAGGCCTGCCGTCGTGCCTACGTTCTGGCTGCCATGATTACGGGCACTTCGCAGCTCGTGGCCCTGATCTCCGCTCCCATCTTTGGATACTTGTGCGGACAGTACAAAAAGTACAACCAGCCCATTATTCTTGCCTCCGTTGCGGGAATCGCTGGGTACATTGCGTTCGGTCTTCAGAAGAGCCCGGACCCAAAGTCGGAAGACGGCAGCTACGGCGTCTTCTTCATTGCGGCACTCCTCGGCATTAGTCAAATTGGAGCCATCGTGTGCAGCCTTGGGCTCCTCGGACGTGGAATCCAAGGAGACGAAGCTGACATCAATGCCGCCGAAGAAGATGAACGCCATCAAAGCTACGCCGGACACGCTGGAGTGCATCACAGCTCAAGACCGCATGCCATCCCACGTCACGTACTTGACCCCGAGGCAACACCCGTCACGTCTCCCCAAGTGCAGCCTCATCGTGGAGGCCACACACTATCCCACAGGAGTTCCCACTCTGACATCAGTAATGGACACGCAAGCCACTACCAAGCAAATGCAGATGCCGAGTCTGACCCCCTTCTGCCCTCCCACTTCCGACGACTACCCGCATCATCTCTTCCTTCGTCGCGTGCTCATCTCAAGGGTAGCATCGCTGGGGTTTACAGCTTAGCTGGTGGTGCGGGAATTCTGCTTCTCACCAAGCTTGGCGGAGTCATGTTCGACGAGCTTGACAAAGGTGCTGCATTCTTCCTGATGGCTGCGTTCAATGCAGTCCTCATGATTGGTGCTGTTACGGTCTCAGTGAGAAGAGCTTACAGGGACTACAAGACCAGAGTGATGCTCTAAGGATATTTGGGACCCCATAATCACTAACTCAGCTCGCAAGAGGACTGGAGTACCGGCAACGTCCAGAGAGACGCAAAGATCTTTCCATACAGCCAACCCTGTTGTACGAGCATGACCAGCTTTGACGACACTCGATGACGATCCCAAAAAACAAAAGCTTCGGTGTGTGCGTGTGTTGCCAGAGCGTGGCGCTTCATTTGAATGATACCATTTGGGGAATCTTTAGGCGTCTTCACTCCTCTCCCTCTCCCTGTCTCAATTCCACTCTTTCGTAAGCGATGCGTCTTGCTAGCCTGTTTCTATTTGGCCTGTTTTCATGGCCTTTGTTCGCTGTTTGTTTGCTTTAGCGGCTGCAATTCACTTGTATTAGTAGTCATTTCTTAAACTTGATATGAGCTCTGCCTCGCTCATCTCGTGGTCAAATTCTGTTGTGATGATTCTCGAGGAGAGAGCCATTCATTCATGGACTCCCGCTGTTGAGCCCGTTTTGGTACCTTTCCAGACAAGCCCCAGCAATGTTTCCTTTCATCAACCGAGGGGATCGGATCGACTCCTGAAACTCGCAGGCGAGTCAACATCTTTGAGTTTGGCTATCAGAATTACTGACTGCGCGGAAGACTACAGTCACGGGTCTCTTTGTGGACACCAAGTTTTCAACCGCTATTGTTCGGCTCCCCAAATACCAGTTTGATTTGGCATCAGGCTTTCCACCACATTCTGCCATGAGCTTCCCTTCTCGAACAAAGATGACTGACTGGCAGCCGCAGTATCCTGATGGATTGTACGTTGCGAGCACTTGATGCCGCTTTTCATAGTCCAAGCCGGCTTGACCGCACTTGTTCCAGGCAATAGCTTGCCCATTTCCAGTTGGTTCTCCACCCGCCTATAGATACAAGGGCCTCCGGCCTTCTCGGACCCCTCCTTGCGGAAACGACTGTCTGGAACTGCGGGATTCTACGGCCTTTGTCCCTTGTCGACAGTCATTTGTCTCAAAGCTTTCTTTTCTTGAGTATCGACGCTCGTTTCAGGGGGCATGACCTGATTGATTGCCCATCAAACTCTCGCCCCCCATTTCTCTTATTCTCAAGCTTGGGTTCCATATTCCTGTATTCACCAGGATGCAATGCTCTCCTTCCTCTCTACACAACCAATCGTATCCTATCTCACCAAATGCCAGAAGAACCGGCTTCGCCATCCAGCAGCTTCAGCTGCACGAAGGCAGTTGGGTCCATAGCAGATTTTACTTCTACTCCGACAACCAGAGATGGGGCTTGATCACAGATGGGTCGCGCCCGATGTGCAGCGGATTGTCGTGTTCGGGGACTTGTCTGTATGTCGAGACTCCTGGAAGACCTGACGACAAATTCCACTCCAGCGAAACCGTCAAATACAAGCTTGTCATTCTGCGCTGTCTTGCATGCGAAGCGACCAACTCTGTCTGCGATGGACAGATTCCATGCGATGCCTGCTTCCGTAACGCCGTCGACTGCTTTCCGTATTCTGAACTGGTCGACGATAATTTTGTATGGTCACGCTGGACAGCCATGCCCCACGCGAGGATCCACACAGAGGTCAGGTTTCCAGCAATAGGTGCTGATCAGGATGTTCAACTGCACTCTGGATGTCAGGGGGCGATGGTTGACCCAGGATCTTCTGCCTTTGCAGGGAACCAGTCGTCGCTTGACT
Organism: Phyllosticta capitalensis; assembly: GCF_038381095.1. NCBI lineage: Eukaryota > Fungi > Ascomycota > Dothideomycetes > Botryosphaeriales > Phyllostictaceae > Phyllosticta > Phyllosticta capitalensis. The sequence goes on along the minus strand of NW_027117443.1, from coordinate 1,245,238 downwards.
ATCAGGCACAATCTGCCATATCCGACCCAAGCGAGTTTTTTCAGTCTACACCGTCATCTGGCTCTGCAAGTACTGGGGCGTCTTTTTCAGCTAGCGATTCCCGATCGGCAAACGTTTTCAGTACTTCAAACTTTGCGCAAAGAAGTCCCATGGATTTGCAGGTGGGTTATCAGCAAAACAGCTCTTCCATAAGACTAACTCGTTGGTACGCATAGGCTCTCCGCGTTGCCCAGAAGAGGGCCCGGAGAGAGCAAACAATCGCGATCGGAAGCGCAGGCCGAAATAAGCGCGCCAGAGCCAACACTGCGAACGGCCTTGAACCCAAGTGGTCAAATCGTCCCATTTCCCAGCCTCGTGGTTCATCAAGACAAAATCATCAATGGACGGGACAGAGTTTCGCCCAACCTCAGCATCAGTTGCAAATGCCAACGCCAGAACCAGATCTATATTCTCCTTATTCTTCGCTCGACCTCGACCAGGAGCTCCTTGGTTTCGAAGACATTCGACAGGATTCCGTACCAACGTATGGAGACGAATTCGACCTTGTTGGTGGCGGCATGGGACTGCCCGGACAGGCCGACCTGGGCTTGTCTCCACCCACAGAAACCTGCCTTTCTTCAAGAAGCCTCAGCCCCTGTCCACTAGAAAATCTTCCAAATCGCGATCCTCCAAGCAAACCAAATTCGAGACGACGCAGCAAGCCGCAGTCTGCCCCGACAAACGCAGCAACTGCCGCCTGCCCCGGCACACGAACTGGCGGCGGCCGCTACGATGGAGCAACGTACGACGCGCCGCCTCCCTCAGTCTCCCTCCCTCTTCGCAACTGCAACCTGACGGCCATCGAGGTTCTTACCTATCTACCGAAGCATGCGTGGTCGCACCCGGACATTTGCATGCGGCTTGTTGACAACGACTGGGGTGATTCAACCATGGCCGACTACATTACCATCACACGCGGTCGGCGGCAGCTCAAAAACAGCATCGGCAAGTCCATCACAGGCATCGGCAAAGCCAAGTACCCATATTTCCGCGAGTTGAGATCCGAAGAGCTGGCACAACTGGGACCAGAGTACGGAACTGCATCCATGCCTGGCGAGGGATTCGCAACCAACGCCTTCGCCGCCGGTACACCGCGCCCCAACCCCAAAACCACGAGCGAGTGGCGCGTCAAGCTACATCGCAAGATCAGTCGGCCACCGCAGCATTCGCTCGCGACCGATGGCTTCGCGCCGGGCAAGACGAGCATCTTCATGTGGGAGCTGGCTACGGGCGTGCTACCGGACAAGCACCCGCAGGGCTTCGACGCTCTCGACCTGACGCGCTGTGTGCGGCTTGCCGTGGAGATGCGCGGCGTACGCGACTGGCTCTTCCCTGACGACTGGGACGAGGTGCTGACTATGGCTGGCGGGCCGGCGTTGGTCACGAGAGAGCATTTGGATGCGCCGGCGCTGGCGCGCTGGAAGACGGTTAGGGATGGGCTGTCGCATAAGCAGCTTTGCAAGGAGAAGGAGTAGAAGGGGAGAAGGGGAGGGGATTTTCGAGTCGTACTAGATTTTGAGGTCGGTGTAGGCTTCGTCAGGGGCACTGCCTTTGGGCGCATGCTACGAATCTTGGTGGCCTCTTGCCTTTTTGCGTATGAAAGATGAAGCATTTAGGCTCTATGATGGATAGCCAGACTACATAGTCAATGAAGGTATATGTTTTTTGAGGTCAAGTACCACTGTGAGTGCACCACTTTGAGCCATTGAATACTGAACAATGCGGTCTAATTCATCACAGTACATTTTCCCATTGGAAAGCCAATCTGTCTCACCAAACGAATTGTCAAAAAAGAACCTTACGTGTCCCGGAAAACTTTTGTTCCTAGAGGCATCCCTGAATCTTGTGCTCCCGATTTTGCCTCTTAGATCGGGCACTACCCGAAAACTTCCTCGTAAACATGGGACTTCACTTTCCATTACTCTCATCACAAGAAGATCTCGAGACTCTCTGTGAAGTCACTAGGTGTGGCGCGCGGTCCCGCGCATGGCGACTGTAGCTCATTCTCCGCGCGCGACTTTTCGCACAACTCTTCGCGCAACCCTTCGCGCAACTCATCGCGCAACTCATCGCGCATCGCCCCGTCAGCTGTCGGCTGGCGACTAAGCAACCAAGATGAAGAGCGAAAACGATTCTATTCCATGCAAATCTGGCAGCTCCAGCTCGATCGCCGACAGGTCATTCAGATCTTCGCCAGCAGCTTCCCTAACATCCCGACCGGCTCCATATGGACAAACCCCAAGCATTCCACCGGTAGTGCACACCAGTACCGCCCGGCAGCACATGCACAGGCCCCACCATAGTCCCAATCAGCAGACACCAGCTCTTCCAGTGGCGGCCAACTCAATTCCTCGCCAAACTCCGCAGCCTTCCTTTACGCCCATGAATCAACTGGGAAATCGCCACGCTTCCATCCAGACGTCAAGTTTTCCAGGCAATACCCATAGCCCGGCGCTACCATCGTCGGCGGCGCACACGAATCAGAGGACCAGGCCTGCCAAGCCGTTTTCTTGTGAGTTTTGCGGCAACTCCTACACGATCATGACGAGTGTGCGACGCCACCAGAAGGACAAGCATGCCGACTTGTTAGCCAACCGTCAATCCCAGGGCTAGAACGATGCAGTGTTCTAGAGGGATGATTGCAACAGATTGGAATTTGGTGGTTGGGTTCGGCGGAGATGCTGCAGCAAGACCTGATTCAGCGGTTGGCTGCGTTGGAGGATGATTGCTTTGACACTCAAAAAAGTGGCGATGGTTTTTCAGATAGCTTCTCATTAAATGGATAGTCTTTTCTCTTCTCGGATCGATCTTCCTGCTGTATAAAGAAGTATCTTGGTTGGGTCAATGCCTCGTCATTTCTGACTGATTCACTACTTCAAGTCGTACAGATGATACTGTAAAATGAAACGTCATAGCAGCATCTTCTGCATACGAGTTTCGAAATTATCCTGCAGATACATTGATTTTGTTATATCCTTTCCTTTGGTGTTAATTTTGAAGGCTCGCCAAAACTTTCTCGTTTCTTTGCTGTTGCCCAAATGGGTGCATGCACGGTCCTCGACTCTGTTCCTGCAACCACAACCAACGTCCCTGCATCTTCCTTTCTCACCACTGGGACTCTCTACATTTTCTCCAACCTGGTGCTCAAGGCCTACCGTTCTGATCACCCCATCTCCAAGCAATGGCTCCCAAGCGCCCAGCAGAGCTCGAGCCAGATCAACTTCATGGCAATCACGGCAAATCTCGACGAGTCGAAGGTGGCATAAAGGCTCCTCAACCGCGTATGTTCCTAAACCGAAGCTTTGCAGAGGGTAAAAGCTAACAAGACCATTCAGTACTCGAGTGGTGCCCGTTCGTCCCTCAGTTATGCCCCTTTCACCTGGTCCACGAAGGAGATTACGGCATCGTGACTCTTGCTTCAGAAATCGAAGAGTCGCTTGAAGTCCCGGAACCAATGCCCGAACGTCTCGATGAGAATCTTGCCCGTCCTGCGCTCTGCAATGAGAAGATTCAACCTACGAACACCGAGCTCGACCGCCGTCCATCTTTGTCGGCCCACCAGGACGACGCTCCTCACACTATCAACCCGCGACTGCTTCTCCTTCAAGAGCCATTCGCACAAGAGGGGCCCGCCCAGCACCAAGATCGAGTCGCATTTCGTGAGCCAGCCAAGCATGATGAGGTTGTCGAGCGCCGTCCGGTAGTCCAGCACTACGACCAGAACCAATATATCCAATCTCAGGCTGCGGACTTCCCCATGGTCCAGAACAGTCAGGAGATTGACAAAACCGACGGAGATTCTACCAACAAGTTTCCATACTCTTGCAACGTCTGCCACAAGGAATTTCAGCTGAAGAGCTCCATGAATCGCCATGAGAAGGCCTTCCACTCTACTGGCGAAGATTCCGCCTTTGCTTGTACGTTCTGCAACAAACGCTTCTCTCGCAATGACTCCCTTCTGGCCCATGCCCGGAAGCATCACAAAGTTGAGCTTCCCCATGTTGCGAGGAGATCTCGTGGTCAGACCAGCGCGACCACCTCCTCTGCCCCTGTCTAAGGGTAAAGCTATCAGCCGACACGAAGGAAATTTTGTTTTGCCATGAGTGGAGAATGATGGAGGGGGGAGGGAGACAATTGAACATTGCGAACATCGTTGGCTAGGGAATGACTGTCCGCAATGTCATGAGCGATGGTGGGAGGCACTACATCCTTGACTGCAGTGATTTCGGGAAACTGTTGCACACGACACAGTCGCTCGAGCGCCAGGAATGAGGCTGAATTCACGGAGTGTACTTCGTAGAAGTGGTACAAGAGGCATATTGATTGCTCTTACGGGCAATGATGGAGTTGCAGCCCCGGAGTTATCAGCCTGCAAGCAAAATAATCTTGCTCTCAAAGTTCAAAGTGCGCTGAATCTGAATTTTGTGTCTTTTTCCCTTTGTAGGTGTTTACTTTTGAAGGACTGCCAAGACCTTTGACTTTCGTTCACCATGGCCTAAATGATTAGCAAGTCAAGCATGCACGGTCCGCACACTCACGGGTGCATGGTACTGACAGGTAATATTCAGTCTTCGACTCTTTGATCTTGCTACCACCACCATCATCACATTCTCTCTCTTTACATACCACACCTTTTCCTTCAGAGCCACATTTTCTTCATCCTGAGGGTAATACTTCTCATCCACGTTTCGAAAGTCATGGCTGCGAAGAGACCAGCGGAGCCGGGACAGCCTCCCAATATCCCGAACAAGAGTCGCAGAGTGGAGGAGAGCATTGGCGGCAAGTCTGACCCAGGTATGTCACCTAAGATCATCATCTCTCAAGCCAGTGCATCATACAAGCCTTCAAAGGGTGCATACTAACATGAATGCTTGCAGTCCTGGAGTGGTGCCCCTTCAAGGCAGAGCTGTGCCCATTCCACGCGGAACACGATGGCCATTGGGCAGTCGCGTTTGAGTTGGAAGCTCAGAAGCCGCTTAATGTCTCAAAGTCGACACCCAAAGCTTTTCGACAGTGGAACTTCACTCGTGCGCCTCTTGAGGAGCCAATCCTCTGCGTCAACCCTCGACTTCTCCAGCGCGATGAAGACTTCCAGCCAGTGGATGACCTGCACTTCCAGCGAGACAACAACATCAAGCACGCCAAAAGTCTTCAAAACGGCATGCTTCTTCAGCAAGAACTACCGCCCCAGCAAATGGTCCTACCTGTCGAGTATCCCGTTGCCGAGATCTCCACCACAAAACTGTCTCCAAAACACATCAACAATGTCACCAAGACTGTCACTGCTCAATCACTCGAGATTCCCGTTGCCAGAAAGTCAGCCAACGCGATAGCAGCAGGCCACAGCAACATCGACACCAACAACACGCTGCCAGGTGATATTCCAAATACCAAGCTACCAACCATCGAACAGTACATCGAGCAGACGGTCGAGCATTCCATTGCCATCGCGCCAGCTGCAAAGCCACGCGCAGCTGACGCTGACAAAGAAGAGAGCACGTCTTTCTCATGTGACTTTTGCAACAAGGCTTTCAAGCTCAAAAGCTCCAAGCTGCGCCACGAGAAAAGTTTCCATGTTGAAGGAGCTGGCACAAAGTTCCCATGTCCGCTCTGCGACCTCAGCTTCCCGCGCAACGATGGATTACTGGGACATGCTCGAAAGGTGCACGGCGTTAATCTCCCTCACATCAAGCACCATCGCTCGGCCGCGGCAGTCCTACAGCCTGGCAGACTTGTCGAGAAAGACCATGAGCCACCCGGTGCGGCTCCCTGAGTCGGAGCGTACGGCGAAACCAAGAAATCACGGCAGATACTGTCACTGAAAGCCAGGTTACCACGATTTGCTTTTTGGAGGACTTGAGACGATGGAAGCTGATGTTGGAACCATGCGAAAGGAGCCAGGACAGACAAATGGGATTGGAACTTGTATATTGAGTAACCAGGCTTGAATTAGCCTTCGGTCAGAGACCTTGTGTTCGGCCTTCGATCGTAACAAGTTGGCTACATAAAAATTGACATTATGGGTTTTCTTGCCGGGGGATCACTAAAGCCACAGGAGATTTATCCTTTGCCACGTGGACGGCGTACCAAATCCCTATTTTCGCCTGATTGTTTACTTTGGCCTACGTGGGTAGTATGTCGAGCACACATGGTCTGTGCATTCGAGTGGTACTCCTCCAGGTCCGGTCTTCGACTCTTTGATCTTGCCGCTACTACCATCACCATTACATCCTCCTCCTTCTGAGTGTGACATTACCCCAGCGTCTTCGTCACCTTCGCATCCTCAAGTGGAAGCTATGGCTTCCAAGCGGCCTCCGGAGATGGAGACACCAACTCATGGCCAACTAGCCAAACGTCGCAAGATTGCAAATGTCGTTGGCGCCCGCCAATTGCGTAAGTCTCTCAGCATGATCTAATTCAGCCAAGTGCATCTCCAGAGCAAGGAAGACACTCTGCCAGTAAATCAAAGCTAACACTGACATTCAGTGTCTGAGTGGTGCCCATTTGTTCCTGAACTCTGTCCCTTTCATCTTGAGCACTCCGGAGAGCTTGGTATCAAGGAAACATCTTCGTTTCAATTTGAAGAGTCACTCAAAGCTGCGCCTCCGCTCCAAGACCTGGCCAGCGACTACTCTTCCGATCCTACGCTCTCTAATGAGCCGATTTCATTCCTGGCCGTGAAGACAGGCCATTCCCGCTCTACGAAGATGTCGACTCCCATACATGACGACAATCCTACAGTCGATCCCAAGCTCCTTCACCGCAGAGAGTCCGTCCTACAGCAGAATTTCCGGCCTCTAGAGACTCACATTCCCACGACCCAGGCCACAAATTTTCCTGTCATTCACATACAGAAGGCTACCGACACCACTGTCAACCAGCCGTTGAAAGAGCCCTTGGCCAGCTTGCTTCCCACGGAGGTCGCCACAGCAGACAAAAATCACACCATCAACACTCCGCGAAGTGGTGCTCAAATCGACCGCGCATCGAGCACAGAGCAGCTCACCACGAACAGTGATGTAATTCAGCAATCCGAGTCTCCACCTGCGTTTACACCAGCTGCTGAGCCGCCCGCTACCCATTCTCATGGCGATAACACCTCCGATCAAATGCCATTTTCCTGTGACGTCTGCGGCCAGAAATTCAAGCTAAAGAGCTCCAAGACAAGACACGAGCGAAACTTTCATGCCACTGGTGGCAGTACTAGATTTGGATGCCCAGTTTGCGGCAAGAAGTATTCACGAAACGATGGGCTTCTTGCTCACGCTCGTAAGGACCATGGTGTTGAGCTTCCACATATCTCGAGGATGACCCACAGTCACACGGCCGCGGTCACGCTGTCTGTCTCGGTTGAGCATGATCGCAACGAGCCAAACCGTCTACGCCCCGAGAAAAACGACCACCAAATCTGAGCCCAGTACGACGAATTGTCTAACATTGAAGTCTAAAGACAACTCGACACGACGCATCATACGGCGATTAGCTATAATGGGCCTTTTGATGATATTATAGGGAAGGGCGGAGGGGCGGAGGGGCGAAGTAAAGGCTCGTATATTAGATACCAAGGAGCTCGCATGGTGGTCCATTATCAGAATTCCCCTTTCTCTTCTGAATTGTGCTGCCCAAGCCATCATGGAGCGGAGATGCCATGCTCTGGCCAACACCGCTGCAAGAAATTCTTGAACCGTCAAGACATGACTTTTAAGAGGCCGTCCCAGTTATGAGCCTACCCAGCGCCGTCGTCCGACCCAGACCCCTGAATTTCGTGGATTGCGGGGCTTTGCATCGGTCGACTATCAAGCAGATCTTGTTCCTAGAATTTTCAAAGTGCGGTGAGTCCAAGTTCTGCCGTTTTTATACTCTGCGGGTGTTATTTTTGAATGGTTCATTCGCTCTGGCACGAACGGAAGAGTCATCGGTCCGGTCCGCCTATGGGGAAGCTGCATCCATATTCTCTGTCCTCTTTCGTTACTATCCCTCCCACAACACCAAATTCCCTCCTTACCAGTGTCAACACTGCCACCGCATCTTCATCATCTTGCCATGCCTTCCAAAAGGCCAACAGAGCTAGAGCCGCAGTCTCATGCTCGACCAACGAAATTGTGCAGGGTGGATTCAGTTGTTGAAGCTAATCAACCACGTAAGTTCCTCAACCTGCTCTTTTCCCGACCAGCGGGGCAAAAGCTGATAGCAACGTTCAGAGTTCGAATGGTGTCCGTTTCAGGAAGAGCTATGCCCGTTTCATTCCGAGCACGAAAACCATTGGGCTCTCGCATTCGAGCTCGACGTTGTGGAGCCTGTTAGTGACACAGACCCTGCACCAAAGGCCTCGCGGCAGTGGGCCTTCCGTTCTGTACCTCATGAGGAGCCAGCCTTGTGCTTCAATCCTCAGCTTCCCCTGCTTCATGGAGACGTTCAGCAAAGCACGGTCACTCAGCAAAACAGAACTGTCCAGCAACAAGAGGCCGCCCGACATGATCCGCAAGATGAGGCTGTTACCGTCGAGAAGACCATTGACGAGCTCCTGTACACCTGCAATATGTACTATAAGGGCTTCAAGCTAAAGAGCTCAAAGGATCGCCATGAGAAGGCTTTTCACTCTGCTGGCGGAAATGCTGCCTTTGCTTGTCCCCTTTATAATAAGTAGTTCGCTCGCAACGACTCTCTCTTGGCCCATGCCAGGAAATACCACAAGGTCGAGCTCCACCACGTTGCACGAAAGGTGACGAGGCTGTCCAGGAGGTTGAGGCCGAGAACCTCCAGATTGACCAGCGCCCCCAGCAAAACATCGAGCCGACGGACATTCCCCTGGCCAATGTTCAAGTCTTAGAGCTGTCTAAAAGTCACAACAATCGCGTCACCACCACAATCAACGCACAGTCGCCTGATGTCCGTCTTTCCAGCCCATCGAACACCGAACAACCCATGCTCTCTCTGGGAACCCACCTGCCGCTTCAACCCCCCATCACGATCAGCCCGGCTGCAGAGCTACCTGTAGCTACCGGCGATCACGGCGAACAACCTGACAATAGCATGCCGTACTCCTGTGACTTCTGTCACAAGGCATTCAAGCTCAGAAGTTCAAAGTCCCGCCACATGAAGAACTTCCACACAGCTGGCGGTAGCACTGCATTTAGTCACCCCGTATGTGGCAAGGGATTTACCCGTAACGACGGACTGCTTGGTCACGCGCGCAAGGCACATAACGTTGAACTTCCTCATATCCTGAAGAGGTCTCATCGAACTACCCCTGCGCTCTGACATTCCCGCGCGTCTTCTGAGCATCAGAGCAATTAGGTTGGCCAGTCATCTTCTGTTCTGGAATGGCATTAAACAAGTCAGGATTTGGTAAAGAGTCAACCTTTACATCACGCAACTGGGGCAAGGACAAAACTTCGCCATTGACTCGACAGGACGCGCTCTGCACAAATCAAGGTCTGAGGGCTTGCTGTTGTCCATCTTCATAGGAAAAGAGGGCGAGTGATAGAGAGGAAGAGTGGCTTGTAGATTATATTTCAGGACTTTTCGTTTGCCCAATACCAGAATTATGTTGTTTCCTACATTTGTGGTTCTTCTTCATCAACGGCACAGGCAAAAGAATTCAAGGACCAAGAGGACGCAATGAATCCATGCACTACTATTGGCGGTGCGCTGGTTAGAAATTGGCTTTTTTTGTCAGTTCAGGTGTTTATTTTGAAGGTACTGCCAAGATCTTTTACTTCAGTTCACTCTGGCCAAACTGGGAAAAGTGGGTCCAGTGCACCTCTTGAGAAGTTACTCCTACAACCTCAACCCTCGTTTCTTTCCCCTTGCTCCCGAGTCCCAGGCGCACCATCACCATCACATCCTCTTCTCTCAGCGTTCAAGCTCTTGACCCCTACATCCTAGCCGCATTGGACCTCAACATCCACCGTTGCGTATCGATCACCTTTCCTGGCGACCATGGCTTCCAAGAGGCCAGCGGAGTCAGTCCTGGAGTGCCATGACGGTGGACCAAGCAAATCTCGAAGGGTAGAGCGTGGTGTTGAGAACCATGAACAACGTAAGTCTCATCATCCCGCTCTCTTTCAACATATTCAATATGACAAACCCTCAGGGAATGGAAGCTGACATCCGTATTCAGTATCAGAATGGTGTCCTTTTGTGCCCGAGAAATGTCCTTTCCATCTCGAACACGACGGAGAGCACGGAACCATCATCATCTCAACTGAGGAGCCAAAGCATGAAGACCTCAATGCCGAGTGGCCCTGCGGACCTGCGCTCGCTCAAGAGCAATTCCAACATCCAACGGCAAACCTCAATGACCGCCAGTCCCTGCAGATACCAGCAATTCTGGCAGACGTCGCTCTGACCATCGATCCGCAGATCATCCTCTGCTACGATTCATTCCAAAACTACGAACAACAAAACTCCATTCGTCCGGTTCGTATTGACGACCTTCACGCTCCAGAGATGCCTCAGTGTGACAAGATTATTGAGGACGACAATGCTACTCAAGCTATCCTCGATGCACAACTCCGTCCCAAAAATCAGTCTTCCTTGCGCTACGATTCTCCCCAGAGCCTTCAGCAGACAGCCAGCATACCAAACCGAGAGCAAGTTTCTGGGCTGCATGACGCTGGGCTGGCCATGTACATATGTAGGCTGGTCCAAACCGCCTGACCCATCCGACTTAGCCACCCACCTCCTCAAAGAAGTACCTGATTTCGGTTAGCACATATACTCCAAAATCATCCAGGAAAGCGCTCGAGACGCCGCTGCAGCTTGTCCAGCGTGCTCAGCCCGAAAGGGGAGGCGTAGCGAGCGGCGACAACGCAACAGCATGCGACGCGATGTAGCGCAGCGCAGCGCCATGCAATGTGACGCGATGCGACGCGCTGCGATGCCATGCTGCAATCGCTGGAAGCTCGAGGCCGCGGCCGTCGAGAGATAGGGTTGACAGTTGGCACGTGGCAGGGAGGAAAAGATGCATTTGACAGCGTCAACGACAGCGACGGCGCTCCGCGCGACTTCGAGTCGCTCCGCCAAACTTCGCCACGGCCAAACGAGTCTGGTGGCTGGACGGACGGACGGCTGCTGCAATTGACAGTTGCCACGCACGCTCCGCAACAGGCAAGGTCCAGCACGCCGACATGTGCGCGGCGGGCGCTGAAGAAAAAAGAAGCAGGACCGGTCTAGAAGAGCAGACGAAAAAAAGCTTAATCGCAAAGGGGAGAGCGGACAGTAGACGTGAACAGGGACAAGGAATGGAGGGGTAGGCGGGCATCGTGCAGGAATGGCGCAGGAGGCGTTTTTCCTATTTGGGCAGTTTGGATGGTTTGACGCCCAGCCATCAATGCACACAGCCTCAGAAGCCCAGCCAACGCCGTCGGTTCACGCCATGGACGGTGGGTAGGAGAATTTGAGATGGTTTGTGTGAGTTTGGTAAATGTGCTCAGCGAGTGAGCCGTGAATTTGCTTGGTGAAAGTCTCAATTAGCCATTACGGTATCATAGGTGCGTTTCCCTCCCCATGCCATGCCGTGCGCCTTGTTCGTCGTCGTCGCGTGTCATTAAAAACATTTTTTGTCCGGTCCGGTCCCTCCAACAATGCTCTTTACAGTGAAAAACAACCAATCGTGGAGCAGCGCGTGTATGCATTGCAAATCGAACCAGGAGCCATTTAAACAGTGGGGGGCTTGCTGTAGGCCTTTGCAGAGAGAGCCTTGGCCATCTTGAGCGGCATCTGGTGGACGGCGATGGAAACAACCTGGTCGTTGCTGTTGCAGGTGATGCCCGTGGTAGGAGCGCCGCCGGTGCACGTCAAGACGTTGCTGGTGGTCGCGTAGTTGTTGGACGAGACATTGGTGGCACCGGTGTACGCGGAGCTGCAGTGGGCCGTTAGCTTTGGTCGTACACATGGCACGGAAATTATATTCTCTTACTCGAAACTGGCGTAGTGGAGCACGCCGATGCGGAACATGTACTCGCCGGTAAACTGCTCAAACCGCCATTGCGTCTTGCCGTTGTCGGCGCAGTCGATGAAGTCGGGGACGGGGTTTGCGCGCGGCGAGTCGTTGGAGTAGGGCCAAGATCCAGCGCACGTCGTCTTGGAGTCGGAGGAGTCGATGCTGAAGCTGATGGTCGAGTCGAACTTGTTGGAGTCGGGCCAGGTGCCACCGGGCAGACCAGAGTTGGTTCCCATGTAGTGAGTCTTGATCTGGGTGATTTCGTAGTTACTCGCGTTGGCAGCGCGGGCGTAGACGGGCAGAGCTGCGGCGGAAGCGAGGGTGGCACTCGTGGCCGAGAAGACGAGCAGGTTGGTGAAGATCATGGTGTAGGGTGTAAGCTGTTGGAGGATACGGCGTATTGTAGTAGATCAGGTTGGTAGACAGATGCAGACGAGGAAGAGAAGCTGGAGGATGAAGAAATTTTGGTAATTGACCGACAGTTCCTTCTTATACCCGGTAGTCAATGACTGGCGGTGACCATGGGAAAGGAATAGCTGAATTACACGGCCGCCCCAAGGGTCCGTGGGCCTGCAAGTGAGTTACCTCTCTGCCATGATCCGGATGCGGCGACCGACGGCAGGCTGGCCACTGTAGGACCTGCAGGACCTGCATCTGCCCGGCCCTGGGTCAATCGAGCCCAATGCCATAGTTAGCTCCGACTATCGACACGGTCCTGACAAACGCTGTGTCCTGACGTAGGAGAAGTTGCAGTGGTCGACAACAATACGGGCCGTACTCAGCCTCTCGTGAGATGGCTCGGTGCCCTTGCTTTTGGCGTAACGTCGCAGCAACGACGTATCACAGGATGAAGAAACCCGCCGCTTCGCATCTGCATCTGCGTCTGCATGTGCATGGCATGGCAGACCAGACCATCATCTGCACCTTGACCGGTTGGTGGACCTGCCAAGTCATTGATGGACGGAGGTTCCTGGCCCCATCACGTGACGCCCAAGAGACCTTTTTTCGGATTTCGGATGCCACTGCAACACCAAAAGGTCACTACAACACATGGCGCAGCAGCCGGTGCGTGGCGTCGTCCGGGTCAATCGATGGTTGATTTCCATTGCAGCTTTCCATCGGGCTCACCGACAACAGGGTCGAACATTTCCTCAGCCTTGCCCGAACCAGCCGCCGACCAATCGCTTACGCTACCGGACTCTTTTGCCCCAAGCTGCAGCTGAGGCTCGTCGACGAGCAAACAACACTCAAGCTCCCCGAACTCTCTCCAATCCACACCTTGTACTCGCCACCCACATTCGGAATCACCCACGTCTGCTGCCGAGTGTCCCACACCGACACGTCTTTTCTCGTCATTGTCACCGTCACCTTTTCGCTCTCTCCAGCCCCCAGCGTCGCCGTCTTGGCAAAGTCCCTTAGCTGTATCATGGGTGTCTCGACGCCCGTGTTGGCAGGGAATTGCACGTACGCTTGTACCACGGCCTTGCCAGCCCTGCTGCCCGAATTGGTGACAGTGACGGTGATGTTGAAGGCAGTATCCCACAGCGCCGCGTTGCCGCCCTGTCCACCGCCACCGGGCGCCGCCGCCTTAGCCACAGTGCTGTACCCTTCGGGATATGGATATCTCGACGTTGCTGCCCTTGCAGAATCGGCTTCGGAGCGGCTCAGCCACGAGTAAAGGTAGCGCCAGATCTTGACAAAGCCCGCCGGCTCGTACGCCTCTGACGCCGGCGGTCTGCTATTATCGTACGACGATTGGGCCGTAGCTTTTCTTGGAGCTGCGTCGGGCGGAGCAGAAGACAGTGAAACTCCAGCCACAATGGTCGCTTCTCCGAGGGAAAACTTGGTATACGACAGCCCATGGCCAAAGGGGTACCGTGGCGCGATGCCCTTGTGATTGAGGTACCGGTAATCAATGTACAGGCCTTCTGAGTACGTGTCTTGGGGTTGCCCGAGCTCAAACCCCACGAGGTCCACCGACTTTGGATAGTCGTCTTCGCTCTTGGGAATGCTATAGGGCAGGTGACCGCTCGGGGACTCGTCCCCAAATAACACCTTTGCCAGCGACTGGCCCGCCTCTTGACCCGGAAGGTGCGCAAACACCACGGACTTGACTGATGGCAGGTCAATCCATTCTTCGACGAGTATAGGTCCCACGGTGTGGACAACGACCACCACGTTCTTGTACCTGTCCGCCGCCGCCTTGACGAGTGCATCTCCGCCATGCCACGCATGCAAGCCAGCAACGTTGCGATCGCCAGCGTTGCCTTCGACGGTTATGTAATTCTCTCCCGAATCGGCACTGATGAAGACCAGAGCAACGTCGCCTGCGTCTGCAACGGCGGTCAGAGGGAAAATGTCTGCAAGGTACGCTGTGACGTCACTTGCACGCGCCCTGATTGCCGTGATGGGGTCGTCCATGTAAGGGTAATCGGCAGTCCCGGATCCCCATCCCATCCCAAGGGTCCCTTTGTTGCACCTTCGGTCCGGGCAAGAATTGGCACCTCCCGGGTTCTTTTGCGCACCGCTGCCAAACACCTTGAGCGGCGTCTTGCCATCAAGAGGCAGCAGATTATCCTCGTTTTTCAGCAGCGTAACAGCTTCCGTCGCAATGTCACGCGCGACATCGGCGTGATCCTCTTGTACATTGACAAACTCATTTACAGTTCCAGAAGGCGAGAAGACGGCACCGGGGTACAACAATCCCTTTTTGTCCTTGGTCCACGAGGAAAAGTTGGGCTCCGGAAACCCTCTGTCCTGGCCGAGCTGGTACCACGCAGCCACCACGCGAGTTGTCATGTCATTCAGTCTCTCCATTGGGACGGAGCCGTTGAGCGCAGCCTCGGTCAGGTGCGACGCCCACCAGGGCTCGCCAATCAGTGGAATCGATCCATCGCCAGGCATGGACATGTCGAGTCCGGCCAGCGCTGCTGCGACTCCGGAAATTTGCGCCAACCAGTCGCTCATGATGAACCCTTGGAATCCTAGCTCGTCTTTGAGAATCCGGTTGATCAGGTAGCTGTTTTGTGTGCAAGCCGACCCGTTCACCTGTGGAGCAGTAAGCAACTTTGTTCGATGACACCAGAGACAACACCTACAGCGTTGTAGGCCGCCATGACCGCTCCAACTCCTGCCCGTACTCCTTCAGCAAACGGCCAGAGATATAGCTCATGGAGTGTCCGGTCATCGATGTTAGCGCTGTAGCCCGGCTGAAACGGATTGTACCTGCGTCATCAGCATCCTGCGACGTCTGCCGGCAAACCAAACACTCACTGCCGGTACATCTCTTGCTCATTCCCAATCAAGTGCTTAATCGTCGCAATAACGCCCTGCTCCTGGATTCCCTTGATGCTTTCCACCGCACCAACTCCTTGCAGAACGGGATCCGCCCCAAAGCCTTCCCAACATCGTCCTCCCTTCGGCTTGCGGCACATGGGCCCAACGGACGGTCCCAGATGAATATTGACGCCTTTGCGACGAAATTCTTTGCCCATGGCTACGCCGCGGGCATGCATCAACTCCTTATTCCACGTCGCGCCAGTTGTGATGCCGGCTGGGAAGACGGTGATGTGATCGGTGAAGCGTACGCCCAGCGCGCCGTCTTGCAGACACAGTGATGGCAAGCCCAGCCGTGGAACGCTGCCCGTATTGCCCACGCATCGACCTGTGAGGTATCAGCATGCGACTGTGCTGGTTGACCTTCCAGCTAACCTACCCATGAACTGTCCCGTCCCCGTCGACACATTCGTCTTCTCCGCCAACGTCATCTGCTTTACCAGCTTCGCGGCCTTTTCGTAGCTCTCTGTCCACGCATCGTCCCATCCGGCCACAGGCGTGGGATACCATGGTTCCGCGCTGTACCCTTCTGGCACTCTGCTCGTGCCTCCTCCCCCGTTACCCTTTGAGCCGTCCGAATGTCCGTTTGCCAGCCACCACGTCAAGCGCAAGTCTGACGGTAACGAGGGCAAAATGTCGCTGAGCTTAAAGGCAGCATTTTGAGGGACCAGAAGGCAGAGCGCGAGGACGAGCGCTGAGAGACGCGCCATTATGTGTGTATGTATAGGTGACGGTAAGGACAGACTGTAGCAAAGGTGCAGAAAGACAATCAACCCTAAGAGGTGCGTAGGACATGCCAATTGTTAAACACGGCAACTACTGCTCCACTCCCGCTGTAGCTAGCTACCACTGCCACCATTATTACATCCACACTCCCATGCCTGTCCAGGTGCGCACGGCTTGCTCCGCGGGCCTAGTCAAGCCTTTGGGATCCTTGGAAGGGAAGCCGGGCTCCCTGTGACGTCTGCCAGCAATGACAATCGTCACGAGCCCCCCGTCCCTCATCCACAGAAATCCAAGCAATGCTCCGGCACAGAAAAGCCAGCTCCCTTTTTCGGGTGAAGCGCTCAACAACATCCCCGCAACCCGCAGCGAGATCGCCGGTGCGGCTCAAGCTCTTCCACGAATTGCGAGTCGAGTTGCCGATTGACAGTCTAATTTTTGGTGCGGACGCAGGGCCGGCCGAATTTTGCACATGTGCGAAGGCGAAATCCCTGCTTGTCCGGCTGGCAGGGCAGCGCAGGGCTCTTTTTCCCAGTCTTTTGGTCCGGCGGGTGCACCCTTGTCAGATGCAGCCTTGGGAGCTAGGCACAGCCAAAGTACATTGCTACTTTTTTGTAATTCGACGTCAAAACAGAAACCTCCGCCTCCGCTCCGTGCTCCGACAGCACCTGTCCAGGGTTGGAGGGTGGGTGCCATAGGTACCTAGGTGCTGACTGACGTGTCCGCTGCGCCGTTTCGTCTGGTCTGACGACTGCGTTGGAACATCAATGACCTACTCACGGTACTTGGGAGCAAAGAGGTGACACCCTAGGCTAACATGACAGAGCAAAGGAATAACGGGTTCTAAAGTGCGTTCGCATCCGACATGTGACGTGCTAATAGCGCAGCGAGCGGATGCGGCTTATTGGGATGCAGTGGCGGGTACGTGCAGCGGGCTTGTGATTCGCGATTGCGCCCACCACGCGACCACGTCGAGCCTTGTAGTGCTTACTTTTTGTTGATCGTCCTGGAGGTCTTTTGCCCTGCATATCCTGCGAGCAGAGAAGCAGGCTGAAGTCGTTGCATCCACCAAAAGCGCTGTGATCGAGGCTGATCGACACATGTATTTGGCGACGACCCAACTGCCTAAGCCAGACGGACGGCGATGACTTTTTGCTGTCTGTTAATTTGACAACGTTCTTACATCCCGGTAGGTACCCCCAGGTTTTCGCAAATTGTCCACCACGGGACCAGATGAAGACTTGTAGAGCACCTAGTGCTTACCTGCAATTGATCATCGGCCAGCCTGACAAGCTTGTTGCGCTCTGCGTAGGAACTTGCTGAGCACCGGATCTGCAGCAGTATCCAGCGAGAGCGAAAGAAGTCTTGAACGCGATATGGTAAAGACGTGGAGCCTCTTCACGGGGCGACAATGGTCTGCAAACTGCCAGCATGGTTTTCGGCATCCCGGTGATTGCGATTTTTTGAAACGTTGGCATGACAGAGATCCTCGCTGTGGGAAAAGCTTGATCGGAAGACGGTGAAAAGCTTAATTGAGATGGAGGGAGAGAAAAAAAAAAGGGTCCGCCGTTGTGGCTGTGACGGTGCAACGTCGAAGCCGTTCAGCCTCTTTCTTGTGTGCCGTACAGCCACAAGCGGTACAATCCTGCTTCGTGAAAGCTGCGATACAGCAACAGAAAATCTTGGTGGCTGATTGTTTGTCAAGAACTTGTTCGTTCTCTGCCGGTTTCTACGCTGATCTGATCGGAATTTAGAAGGGCAGGGTCCCCTTGGCCTTGCCTTCCGCATCTGGAACAAAACCGAAAACTTGGCCTCAATTATTCGCAGTCGTCCCTTTGTTCGACGCCGACGACTTGCCTCGGTTCGCCTCGACCCGCTTGCTTGCATGCCTGCCTTTCAACGCACGACGTGCAAGTACTCTAAAGTACACTCAAAGTCAGCCGATCGACTCGAGAGCGGTGGGTTCGACGCTAGAGTGCATGGCAAGTTCCAGCGTGTTGGGGTTGGGCAATTTGGAGAATTGCCGAGTTTTGATGGGTCGATCTTGCCATCTGTGAGAGAGTCTCTTGACAATAAGTGGCCGTCCATGTTTGAAGAATTCTCTGCGACGGCTCTTTGATGGTGCAAATGGCATCCACTGCCTTTTGCGGCGAACCGCGGGCATGGTCTTTGTGCTTTGCATCTATTCGATGTCCCAAAGAAAACAAGATGTTGCAGCGAGAGAGGTGATGTTTTATCTTTTGGTTTTCGCGTAAGACGCTCTGAAGGACTTATTTGATCCATTGCAGTGATTGTGTTGGGTGGCCGCAGTTTCTGTGGACTACCTCTGATTCTGATAACTTTGCTCGTCAACTGCTGCCTTCACAGGCCAACTTCAAGATCCAGGTCCAGGTTTTCCGTCGCGTTTGTCTGCGTCGAATACAAAGAGCTGCACAGAAGCGGAGACTGGACGAGGATTTCTACCCCTTTTCTGTCGTGTTGGCCTTTATGCTGGCAAAAGTGGCGTCGATGAGAGGTGCGGCTTTTGTAAACGAGTGCAGCAATGGCTCTCCAAGATGACGGATTGTGTGTCTTCAAAGGACGGCTATCGTCAGTTGCATTGTCAGCGCCGCATCAGGAAATCCATTCAGGATGCGGGAATAGTACTTATCTGGTTGCAACATCATTTGCAGTTGAGCACAGAAATTTTGGATTCGTTCGACTCACTCCCAGAATCTTTCAACGACAATGGCCAACAACGGACATCTCCCAACCGGCATACGCCCTCAAAATGCCAGGGAGGAAGTGCAGCGTCTTCGGGAAGTGGAAGAGCTGTTCGAATGGCAAATTGGCGAAAATGGCCCGGTGCACCGCCCGTCGAGATCAGACTTCGACCTCGAGACCGCAATCAATAACAATTCGGTACTATATCAGCTACCGGTGGAGTTAGCGATGATTGTCGACAACCATCTCAACAACGTCGATCGCCTCAATTTTCTCATGTCGTCCAAGTATATTGGGAGAAAGATGAGACTGTTGATCCCGGAAAACAAACCCATGTCTGCCCACGACATGTTGGTGTATACAAAGCACAGACTAAGGGATGCATACAACCTCGCCAGCCAGCTGGAACTGTTTGGCAGATATTTCGACGACGCCCGCGCCTGCGGTGGATGCCAGGAAACACACCCCCACACGGATTTCTCCGAACAGGAACTGGAAAAGCCGCCAAGCGAACGCAGATGCTTGGGCTTGACGGGATCGATCTACATCTGTGACCATGTGAAGTTGAGGTGGGAGGATCTGCCCGGAAGAATGAATCGCCAGCAAAAGTACCTCGAGTGTCAACACGCGGACCATCTTTGGTCATCAGAAAGGGGGGGAATTCAGAGGCCTGTTGGCAGCGGATTTCCATTCACGACTTGCCCATATAGCAGCCAGCTCGCGTGGCAATACAAAGTGCTACTCCCGAATGATGGACAAGACTCCAGAACGATGAGGGAGTGGAGCACATTGTTCAACGAGCAGGACTTCTGCATTTGCCCACATTTCAACCTCTTGGATCTTACTCAAGCGCTGCAAAAGAAATATGAAAAAGACTGTCGCAGAAACATGACTCACTACTACGGCAATGTCCCTCCAGATGCGAGGATAGCAGCAGGGCGGCGGGAAAATGATACCATACTCCTGTGCCCTCGCAGAAATCAACGAAGTGGACAAGACGGCTGCAGCGTATCGACCAGCTTGATCCAGTACGGCCATATCCAAACCGCGCAACATCCTGGCCCGTATGTCCAGATAACGAAACATTTGCGCATACCCAAGTTCTGCAACTCCCCCGATTGGAGACACCATTTGGTATTCACAGACCCTTTGGAAACTTTTCCAAGAAACAAGCCGCGGGGCGTGACTGGCGTATGGGTACTTTTTGGATTTGAGGTTCTTCAGCTGCTAGTGTTTGTTCGAGATATAGTTTAACAACGTAGTTCGTCTTTGCCTGGTTTTGTTAGTGTTGATTTATTATTTTGAGTAGCTAATCGACCTACTTTTCGTGAAATTTTCTGTTGATAATCCCGAGGATGAACTCGTTGGCATTTTGGAATTGTCCCGCGATCCTTGAAAGATTCGATTCGATTGAGCCTTGCGTTTTCATCACAGCTCGCCATTGCTCGGAGGATCCATCAGCTCTTCAAGACTCCACTTGCGAACCGGCAGGCAGGTGAGCGGTGTCTGGTGGCCCGCGCGGAACATTTCGATACCGGCCCAGGCAATCATGGCGGCATTGTCGGTGCAGAGCTCTAGCGGAGGATACAAGAGCTGGATATTGGGATATCCTTTCCAAGCAAGAAATTGGGAAAGCCTGCTTAATTAGCTCTCAAGCCGCAAGAGGGAAATGGTTTGCTTACACTTGACGCATGTACATGTTAGATGCCACGCCTCCGCTTACTACGACAGACATGTTTTGAGCGAGACTTTGGCCTGTTGGACTTGCTTCTGCAATGGTTTGCAGAGCGAGGTAAATCCGACTTGCCAGATGCTCAAATGTGATTCTCATGACCTCGCGGGCCATGCATTTGCGCTCGTCTTCGCTGACATCATGTGCAGCTCGCGGTGTCTTGCTCAATTTTCCAGAATTCTTATCCCATTCGAACCCCATGAATTTCTCGACCGAGGAAAGCGTACCAGCAAAGCTCATGTCCATCGAGTACGCCCTGAGTCCAGCGGGAGAGGCGCCCATCGGTGGCTGAAAGCCCCAGCCCCAAGTGGTGGGTCGTTTTCCCAACTCTTCTCCCCTATTCTTTGGGGGCTTGTAGTCGTAATCACCCGGGCCGTTTGGAAAGGCAAAGCGCTCTAGTAGCCGAGCATACATAGTATCGGCCCAGCCGTCTACGAGGTTTTGAGGTACAATCAAACGTCCGGCCTTGTCGAGGCATTGTCCAATGGCACGATCAGTAGTAGAACCCAGTACTTTGTGTGACTCGAGTGAGTCAGATCTAATCACTAGGGTATGCCCACCAGATACGAGCAGCGAGATAAATGGGAATTGAGGCTTTGGTGCCGCCGTGACATATTCGCCGGTCAGCCCGCTGCCATCAGCATTTGCCCTTTTGAGCGCAGAGACCAGACGTGGCGTTAGTGCATGCGCATGCATGTGGTGCACACCGACCAGAGGAACTCCCCATGCAGTTGCAAGGCCTTTGGCAGTTTGCAGTCCCGTCGAGAGGTTCGACATCATACCTGGGCCGCGAGTGACGGATATAAAGTCGGGCTTTAAGCGGCAATCGGCCTCGCCTGCAGCACCTGAAGTCGTGATAACATCAAGACCATTGGCTGACAAGCCTTGATCAATTCTTGGGAGATGGCGAATGGCTTTCTGGAGCAGAGGGGCGATGTTTTCGTGATGCGACTCCAGGGCGGCTAGAGGATGAATGCCCTTGAATGAAGTGTTATTTGCCGTGACTTTGTCATGATAATGGAGAATGGCATCTCCCTCGTCTTTTGGCCAGGGTCGTCTGGCGCCGTCTCTGGTCTCCAGCACCGCCACAGAGGTGTCGTCGCATGATGTCTCAATGCCAATTGTGAGAAGATGACGGCGCTGCAATCGTCCGCTGACCGGCAATGGGAAGAGAGTAGAGCGGATGCGGGAGGAGGAGGAGCGGAGCATGACTAGGCGGGCTGATGCTCACGAGGACATGGCCTGGTGGTGGAAGAGGACGAGGAGACGAATCTGCAGTGGCGGTGCGCAGGCGGGCCCCACCGGCGACCTACCCGATGATTGTAATGATGAGCACATGCCTGGAACGATGTTGGGGGGCTAGCTCGACGTCACCTCTCCCTGCGAAACACAACAACCCAACTGCCGGTCGCCAGGAACACCTCTCTTAAATTCTAGTCGCCCTGCCTCTACCTCCAACCCTCGCCATTATGTGAACCGCCTTTGTGCGACATGGCCGACATCAAGAAATCTACCGACGGGCCCACGCCCCACTCTCCGGCCGCATACGACCTTACACAGCTCCCCGACTGGGACAACGATTTTGTTGACGACGAAGGCATCACCCAGTTCGAAAGGGCCCTCCACGCCCCCGAGCCATCCCCCTCCAGCGACAACCTCCTCGAACAACAACCCCCGAAAAAGTCCCATTTCATCACCGCCCTCAACGATTGGCGTCCTGTCCACCAACGCATCCGAAAGAGGAAAAAGCGGACACCGAGACGCGGCAAGGACGAGACACGAGAGGGCATCTCATACAGCCTCCTCAAGTGGCCTCTCTTGGCCGTCGTCTTCGGCTGGCTGTTTGGCCTCGGCGTCTCATACCTTTTGACCCGGCTGTACATTTGGCTCTACGAGCATTGGATAACATGGAGGGGCAAACGCGAAAAGCTGCGGCGGAATCTGAGCAAAACGGAAACATACGAAGACTGGGTTGCTGCTGCAAAAGAGCTGGACAAACATCTCGGCAACGACGAGTGGAAAAAGAAGGATTCATACGCGTACTACAATAGCAAGACCATCAAACGGATCAGGGATCAACTGTCGAAGCTCCGTGCTCAGGCTGAACAGGAAGAGAGGAGTCTCAACGGGGATTCCGAGTCTGGAGATCGTGCCGTGCATCAACTCCGCGGCCTGTTGGAAGCTTGCGTCAAGAACAACTTTGTTGGTTTTGAGAATCCTCATCTGTACAGCGAAAGCTACTACGGGACCAAGGACCTCTTGCAATCCTACATTGACGAGGTCGCACAGTCAATAACCTTGCTTCAGGATACGGATGCACTCAATTTGGAAGAGAAGCGTACGCTGTTCAAGCACTTGCATGCCAACTTTGGCCGTACAGCGTTGTGTTTGTCCGGCGGTGCTACTTTTGCTTACTACCACTTCGGAGTCGCCAAGGCCCTTTTGGATGCCAACTTGCTTCCGCAAGTCATCACCGGAACTTCCGGAGGTGCTCTAGTTGCAGCTCTGCTCTGCACACGCACCGACGACGAGCTCAAGAAACTTCTCGTGCCGGCCTTGGCCCACAGAATCACTGCTTGCTCCGATGACATGGTGACCTGGGTCAAGCGTTGGTACAAGACTGGAGCTCGTTTCGATAGCGTGGACTGGGCCAGACGCGGCATGTGGTTTACGCGTGGCAGTCTGACCTTTCGGGAAGCATACCAGCGAACTGGCCGGATTCTCAACGTCTCTTGTGTCCCTTCGGATCCTCATTCTCCCACAATCCTTGCCAACTATATTACCGCCCCCGATTGTGTCATCTGGTCGGCCGTGCTCGCTTCCGCTGCGGTGCCGGGAATTCTGAATCCCGTTGTCCTCATGAAGAAGAAGAAGGATGGCACCCTTGAGCCGTATTCATTTGGACACAAATGGAAGGATGGAAGTCTTCGCACGGACGTCCCACTCAAGGCGTTGAACTTGCATTTCAACGTGCGATTCTCCATTGTCAGTCAAGTCAACCCGCACGTGAATCTCTTTTTCTTTTCGTCGCGCGGCACTGTGGGCCGACCCGTAACCCATCGCCGTGGACGCGGCTGGCGTGGAGGATTCGTGGGGTCGGCTTTCGAGCAGTACTTGAAGCTTGATTTGACAAAGTGGCTCAAGGTACTTCGGCACCTTGAGCTCCTGCCACGACCCCTTGGTCAGGATTGGAGTGAAGTGTGGCTTCAACGCTTCAGTGGCACGATTACGATCTGGCCCAAGTCTGTTCCTGCAGACTTTTACTATATTTTGTCGGACCCAACACCGCCGCGTCTTGCGAGGATGATACACGTTGGTCAGCAATCGACATTCCCGAAGCTCAAGTTCATCGCAAACCGCATGACAATAGAAAGGGCGATCGAAGAAGGAAGAAAGGCAACGAGACCGCAAAGAACAAAGGAGGGTGGATTAGCAAACATCTTGTCGGAAGAAGACTTGAAGGGGCTGCTCAAGGAAGCTCAGGAAAACAATGGAGTCATCTCGCGAACACCAAAGGCATTCTCACCAGGCAGCTCATCATCAAGCTCCTCCGACCAAAGCTCTCCGGCTTCCCAACTCCGCTTCCGACAGCCCGGCGGCCTTGACGGAACCCTGTCCCCTCGCTCCAACCCTGACGCCCCCCAAGAAATCGCAGAATCGGGACGAGCATCCCCATCTCTTTCCAAACGCATATCAGGATGGTGGTCTCGGCTCGGCAACAACCCACCATCCCCTCGCACTGCCTCGCTGCAGCGCAACGCCCACCTGCGCGGCGAACCTTACACGGGCGAACGTGCTGGAAGCATGTTCGAGCTGCGCCCACCGCGCGAGTACGTCGAAGACGAATTGTATCAGCATCCGCAGGGCAACGGGTCCTCATCCCACCGCCCACACGACGCCGGCCTCAGCGACCGCCGCCAGTCCGTCGCCCGCGAAATCTTCCGTCAGTCGCGCGTCTTCATCGACGACTCGGACACGGAGGGCGAGCCCGACACCGACGGCGAGGCACCATTTATCTACGATAACGGCAACTTTGCCGCTCGTGGCGGCGCCCAGTTCCAGCACGGCTACGAGCAGGGTCGCGGTGCCGCTGCCGAGGATGACGACGAGGCCTCCGTCACGCAGGGCGATGAGTGGGATGAGCAGGAGGAGGTGCAGGAGGAACGGGCACACGAAGACGAGGCCGTGCAGCGCTTTTTGGGAAACGAGTCGGATGAGAGCGGAGCCAGCGGCGCGAGCGATGTCGCTGTTGGCAATGGCAAGAGGAGGGGCACGTTTGTCGGATAGGACCGACCGACGTTTGATCAGATGCTGGATCAGATGTGGGAGGGTTGAGTTGGGGTTTGGTTGAAGCAAGTAGTTTTTGGCCTGTATTCACTTCGTTTCGTCGCGTTTGTTCAGAAAATTGGTCGTTGTGCATTGGCATGGGGTTTATTCTTGGTGGTTGTGGATATAAAGTTGAAAATATCCTTTCTTCTGCATTTGAACTGTGTCGCTGAGTGGGCTACACCTGCTGTCCGAGTACCCTCTTGGACGGCTTGAAACTATCCACGAAAACACCATACATCCCTTTCCGCTCTCGGCATTTCCGAACCCTCCACCGTGCTCTTCAATGGTATCTGTTCGAAAGTTCCTCATGAGACTTGTGGCTGATGCATGATTAGCTTGTATCAAGAACACTTATCCAATAACTTACCAAAGCGAACTCATTGGCGGCACAGTAGGTAAGGGAATAAATTCAATCTAGGCTCAGCTTCACTCTGTCGCACCTTCAAAAGCAAGCGCTTGAATGCTCGCTGTGACTAATCATCAAGGGAAAAATTCTCTCTATGTCGAAGGTATAAAGCGCTTGAGGACTCCACTTCTCCACGTGTTTTAACTTGGCGGCAGAGATTCTCAGATTTGCAATTTCTTTCGTCGCCCACTGTGGCGGACTTGAACTCCTGGTAGCTTCCATTGCTTTTTCTCCACTCTTCTGCATTCCACACCATCGACTTTCTTGGACATTGAGGCCAGTGTTTGGAATTTGTGCTTTTATAGCAACAAGGCGATTGATCAGGTCTCTCCCCAAGTTGTCAAGGACCGGGCTCGAGAACGAGTACGAGGCCTCCTCATCAGCCACAGAGATGCGGCAGCACAGATGGCGATTAAAGCCTTTGCCGAATCCGATCTTCTTGCCTTCTGCATTTTTCATGACCATCCGAATTCGCAAGGCGTTGGATATCACTTCTAGGACCTGGCTGAGGACCGCAAACGAGGGCGAAAGGTCCGGGTGCGAGAGGTAGAAATAGAACCGATTTCGGTCGAAGTAAAAGTACCTCCTGTAGAGGGGATGTCGTCTTCGCGAGAGCCATATTGGTAAAAAATGATGCAGTGCTTCTCCACGCGTGTAGTTGTATTCATCGGGGTCTCCAGTTGTCTGTCTTGCCAGCGCGCGGTACAAAGACTTTCCCTTTCTGAAGGTCGTGTATGAATGATCTAATATTTACAGGCTCTTTATGGACGATGTCATGTATACAAGCGGCTGTGAGTACACCTCCTTTTAAACACTTTGTGTTGAAATCATGGTACAAAAAAGCACTGAGTGTAGTCGAACAAGCAGGTGGCGAACTGATTCGATGGATTCAAGCTGCTTAAATAGCGGTCTCAAATTCGTTTGGTAATACAACAAGCCGCTGGACAGTCATCACAGCTACCGCTTGCCATTCTTGATTGTGTTTTTTTAGATGAGACCCTTGGCCTGCTCCAAAACATTTGAGTAAAGCGGATGCCGGATATCGCAGAGAATCGAAATTAAGCACCAACGGAAGCTTTCTGACGACGCAGTCTGTGCTTAACGACTCCTTTGCATTGCACATGGTGGTACTATAGACACAAAGATGAATTTGTATGTGTTGGAAAGCAGGGCCAGATTGGACAAAAGCAGATTAATCGTCAAACTTGACGATATATTAGGGAAGTACACATGGTAAGGCGAAAGCAAAAATGACCAGCGAAAAGCGACAAGGAAGTCGCGAGAGTACTTCTTCGCGTTTGGCCAACATTCCCACGACGATTCCTCGAAAGCTACTGCGAAGAATTTGCGAATCTGTCCGGTTCCTTCCTAATCCTCTTGGATCTTCGAAGAGGTGCCGCAGAAGACTCTGTTGCACGCTTCTTTTCTGCGCGGTGAACCTGCGACGGGCCAGCATTCAGCGGCCGTCCATTCTGTGTTGACGATTCGTGGCCAAAGATTGTGGGATTCTTGAGAGCTTCATCTGCTTCTTTACGGCCATCAGCATCCCAAAATTCAAGGTCATTTTTGAAACCGTTAATACGCGCATTGACTTCATCGAAGCACTCCTGGATCTTCGCTATCCTCGTAGCATTGCTTGCGGAGAAGTCGTGATCCTGTTCGAAAGGGGGCGCTTCGCTGACCCTTTCGGCGTATTTCTGGCCCCAGTCGTCAAAACCTTCGTCAAACACGTCGTCGGGCTTGACTCTGTAGGACCATCTCAACCCAGCGAGTTTTTTCTTTAGCATTGCCAGGTGATCTATGGCTTTTAGGGGGAGATTCTTCCTATCTTGTCCATCTTGAGGGTTTTCGTATGGCCACGCGTCGAGAAGTTCTTGTTCTTCAGTGTAGGAGTGGTCAGCGTCTCCGTCTTCAGGGTCTGAGTGAGGAGGTTCTGCGTCTTTCATTTCCTCTTCAGGAATTTCTGGCGGGATATTTTTGGTGGGAGGGGGGTTCCCCCAGCCAGTTGTGTCTATGTCCATCTCTTGGTCTTGGTCTTTGGCTCCCATAGTAGATGATGGGTTATTTTGAGCTTGAGCAGCCGACTCCGCAGTAACTTCGTCCACTTCGGCTTTCGCCCGAGAAACGGCTCGGTCAATAGCGATGGGAAGATATTCTCTAATCGTCATTGGCGTTTCGGTTGACCTTTCCCAACCTTCCTGATTCCGTACGGCTCTGACCGCTCTTGTCATCTCATCGTCCATGAAGTTCTCTCCTTTGCTGGTCCCAGCGCTCCCGGTGCTCCTCAAATCATAAGGGAGGATGTCAGGGGGGAGGATCAGGTTCGACATTCTTCCGAAAGTCTGAAAATTAAAGATTTTCCGGTATATATCCTCACAGTGCATCTCCATGCCCTGGATGACTGGTGGCTTGAATTTATCAGGGATTTTCGGCACCCGCGCCATCATCGGAGGAAGCTCAAACCTGCACGGATCGTAGAGGCGGTGTTTGGCTTTCTCCCGGATCTCCTGGGGAGATAGCATCGATTCATCTCGTTTGATCGAAAGAACTGTTTTTATGAGATTCTCATGGGCCGCGTATGAATGATTGCAATTGGCGAAGTAAGTACTCTGTTCGATCCAAGGTGCGTCTTTAGTATCGTCCCACATGCGGCTCGTATCGACCGTCCATGATCGTGGATTATCCGTAATGAGTGGAGTGCCCTGGTCCAGTGCACCTCTCGTGCTCTTGTCGAACGGAGTCTGTTGCGGTTTTATATTTTTTGTATGTTTTTGTTCATTGTCACTGATGTTCCGGAGACGTGCAAAGAGCAGCTTGCGGTCCTCAGTGGTTGTTAGAAAGCGAAAAATGAGAGCGATTCCACCAACATCCCCAATGTTGTAGCCCAACTTATCGGAATCTGATTCCATGGACGGTCCAAAGCTTCGGAAGAAGCCAGCCTTGTTTGGTTTTCCCCCGCCTCCGCCGCCGTACTCGCCGTCTTCGTCGTTGTCTTCGGGCTGTGTGTTCCGCTCTGCCCAGCGATTAGGTGCGTCTTTCAGATAATTGAGTATGGGAAACATCCAGTCGTTGCCCAAAAATTGTTGGAGAAGCTTGACGTAACCGAATCCACGTCTTTCTTTTGTCCAACTTCGCACAGTCTCTTCCGAAATTTCGTACAGACCAACTTGTCTGCGAACATGAGCTATGATGGTCTCCAAGTCCAAGTTGCGAGTGCGACAGGGACAAGCAATGTCTCTACCGGTGCCTTTCTCGCGAGGTTTGTGAAACGGACAACATGTGTCTACATTGGAGAAAATGAATTCTCCAGGGCGCTGGCCTCGGAACTGAGGCCGAGTCAGCCTCCACCGAGGTTCAATTTTCATCATCTGTCGTCCCGGCCCAGGAGTCAAATAATAAGGCTCCCGTGCAGTGCCCTGGTACAAATGAGCTGTACTTTTATTAGCCAGCTACAAAAACAAGTCAAGGGCGCATACCAATTGTATTGTCCAAGACAGTGATGTCACTTTGAAAGTTGAACCAAATTTTCAAGATCTCCTCGTTGAAGATTACTTTGCGCCAGAGATATTCGAGCTATAAGAGGTGTGAGTATGTTGGGAAAACTTGATTTAGGACATGCATTTGCGAGCAAAATCAGGGCTTTGTCGATGCATCCAAGTAGTGCATTTGACTTACCTCTGAGACTGTGTCCATGTAACCTTCTTCAAGCATATGAAAAATATAGAAATGAAAAGTGACATGTCGGTCAACTGCGATGGTAAGGACCGTGCAGAGATTCTCAGCCTCGGACCCATCATCGTTTGCCATGTTCTGCAGATCCTTTTCTGATATCGTTTTGTCGTGGCTGACAAGTTTGTCGGCATCAATACCGACGTATGGAAGCAGCCGACCTTTGGTGGCATGGGTTTTCCTGTCGGCTTTGCTCAAGTCGACGTTGACAGGTATGCCCTGTCCCGGACTCAACGGCAAAATATTGAGCAAAAGGTCCATAGCTGGCTTGATCTCTATAGGAGTTTTGACGCTGACGACAAAGTTTGAGAATACTGCTGGATAGCCGCATTTCCCCGATGCGTCTGGTAAAGAGGTTCGGAGCGGTGGCGTAGAATCAAAATTGGCTTCCTAATTGAACCATGAGTCGGTATCAAGAGCTGGCAGACCCGTGAACTTACTGAGACAAATTCATTGGCGCATTCAAAGTTCGTGGAGTCAGATTCAGGATTCCACCACCACTTGATCCGCTTGATATTGAGAATCCAGCCCTCGCCAATGGTGTTCTGCAAGCGCATGTAGTTGATGATGTCTTGTCCTGAATCTTCGGGGATCATACTGAATGCAACGTAATGCATTTCGCGGCGTCTGATGAACAGTCGGCATTGTGCATGATTTTCGAAAGTTGAACCAATCTTCGTGTTTAAGTATTTCTTACTGTCATTTTCATGCAAAATTATTTCAATACGAAGAGCGTTCGAAATGATCTTCAGGGCTTTTAGCAGAGTATCTCTTGAATCTGAAAGATCAGGTCGGGAAAGGTTATAGTAGAAGTTCTTTCCATCAAACAAGCGATACTGTCCATGGAGCGGATGCTGCGGATTGAAAAATACACGGAGGAAATGATGCAACACCTCCCCGATGATGTCGTTGAAGTTCCCAGGATCGCCCAGTAGCTGTCTTGCTAGACCACGGTATATAGATCGGCCGTACACTCGATGACTTGGATCTCTGGGACTGAAAGTGTGCTCGGGAATCTCGTCGTAAGTTCTGATGCCAGCCATGGCGGCCAATCGTGGGATGAAGTCGCGGCGTCGCAAGAGCGTCCTCTACAAGTCTTGAGCGTCTGCCATATATTTCCTGGAGGATATCGGCAAGACAAAGACACACAAAGGCAATGCCGCAACCGGATGGCCTGCAACAATGGGAATAAAGCAAGACATGGCACACGTAACTGCAGTCTTCCCGAGGGTTGGAACATGATCGGCAGCTGGGAATGTGTGACCTCCTACCGGGTTGAGAATGCTCCATATCTCACATCCAGGCTTCATGGATATTCGACAACCCTCCACTGCTCCCGCGTGGGTGAATTGTCTATGTTTTCTTTGTGCATTTTATGTCACGATTCTGACCAGACCACGCCAGTGTCGAGAAACAAAGAAATGACAGAACGAAAGAAGATTTGAAGGACATCATGAAAGCAGTTGTGGGCAAGGCCCAGACGGAGACCATCTTGGGCACGAGAAGTGCTTTGTCTTGTGAGCGGAGCCGTCGAAAGAAAGTAGGCATCGATTCGCGGAATGACAGCCCAAGGGTTCTGTTTGGGAATTGACAGTTTAGAAGCCTATAGGCTAAAGAAGATTGAGAGAAGTGATTAGCCAAAAGATTGGATAGTGCAGCAGAAAAGGTGTTGTTGATGTAATGGCAGTCTAAAAACGGAGACGGGAAGGAAGAATGGAAGCCGTCGGGCCCGTGCGTCGAGCTCGAGTAAGGTGCAGTGTGCAGTCCGATGTTTGGCCGGGTCTTGCTGCTCCACCTGCGTTGGAGGCGAATGGACGAAGCAACTTGAGGCTGCCCGTCTCTCCCAAACGTCCTCCTCTCTCAAGCCAGGCCATCGGTCATCGCCGCTCTCTTCGAAAGATGAGCGCTTCGAACGATCGGTAAGCTGTCTGGCCGTGTCTTGCCTCCAGTTTGTTCCTAACCAAGCTCCGCAGGTGGAGGCGCCAATCGCCCCAGCGCAACCAGCAGCGCTTCTCCCAGGCGCAATCTCGCGACCCCTCGATCGGTGGCAGCGGCCAGAATACTCCTACCGGAAAGCCTGACAACGACCGCCCGGGCATCTCGAACTTCTCTGGAAATGCCTGGGGCAATCAGAAAGGAAGAAACCAGCCTCAGGGTCAGTCTGGCAACCAGCGGGCCAGTGCGCCCCCGGGAGCCTTCCAGGGAGGATTTCAGGAAGAGCACACGCCTGTCAATGGTTTCAATTCCAAGGAGGCCAAAGATACTCTGAAAAAGTGTGCGTATTTGCTGGTCCATTTACAAGCCTTGTGGTCGAAGGAACGACTAGGCAGTAGCTGCAGGATGGTTTTCGGCAAGAAGATCTCAGTGCTGATGTTGATTTGAGCAGGGTATCAAGAATCGCAGACAGGCAATGGTGAGTCTAGCTGATGTCGGCCGTTGCCATCCACTGACCTGCGATCCTTAGATGGCAAACAGCTCCTCTACAAACCCCAGGGTGACGTAGCGCCCCGTGCCGCGGGTCCATGGGGCAGCAAGCGTGAGTCATCCAAATCCAATCCCTGTCGAATATGTTGTAACCCAAGGCAGCAAACACCATGGCGAATGGTCAGGACTTTTGGGTCCAAGTTCGGAAGCAAATCGGCGCCCTCGAATCCAGCAAGACCGCCTGATGTCGTATTATCGAGCGAGCTCATCAAAGCATACCCAGCTGTACATGTGTGGTTATGGAAGCATAAGGAAGGGCGTTTGGGACACTGCATAGGAGCATGGCGTTGGCTTGGACAGGGACTACTTCTCGCATTGAGTTGTAGAGCATGAGGGCTGGCTACATCGATTACGATGCTGGAAAGCCGAGCTCATGGGCTGGAATTGCCTCTTGAGACTTGTTGGACCCTGCAGAAAAGTCGGCCATTCCGCAGGAGCAGTTGAAACGCCGAAACAGTACATGAATTCGCTACATGATACCATCAGCATTGTTCTATGGACATATTGTTCGACTTGGTCTACTTCCGCTTTCGTGCAGGACGGTTGGTAACGAGGTGGCTTCAGCCCTGGCGGCATCTGGATCCTTCTCGGTACGTCTGCTTGGACCATCGCGTTTCTCGTCTATCGCGTCGCGTGCCCCGACAGCCTTGTCTCTACAACAATGTCGTCCCTTAAGCTTCAAAGCAATCTCACACCTGCGATTCTGCAGTCCCTCAGAGCGCAGCCTCACCTTGCACGTCACTGGTACTATGTCGCTGGCGTCACTCTATCAGCGTTGAATAGGCCCGACGAGGTCCCCAATTTGCTTATCTCGGCCTTGAACACAGACTCAGCTTCACAACCAAGCAACGCTGATGGCATTGCGGATTTGAGTATTGATGAGCAGCTTTTCATCGTTCGGCGATTGAGGGAAGGCTTGATCAAATCTGCTGCTGTCGTGGGAGTGCCAAAGGTATGATGAATCGGGCCTGCCTGTGCCCTGCTCATCACCGCGCTTTGATCTCACGCCTCACGACAGGTTATCAATGCCCTCCTAGCGCTCAAGTCTGCCACTCCCGAAAATTTGCTGGACGAATCGCCAGACTCATCACCGACTGGTCGCCGGGCTGAGATCTACGGCCAGTCTTTCCCTACGGTTTGGGAAAGAGGACAACAGTTCTTTGAAAAGGTCTATGGTAAGATTTCGAAACGCGTCATGGGCCAAATGGACCGCTCTGGGACGGAAGATCTCGGATTGGCTGCGCGTCTCATGTACGGGTACATTCTTTCGAATGAGAAGGTGCTTGACGCAAAAGAAACGAGCTTTGTGTGCATCGCCGGTTTGATACCACAGGACGTGCGTAATTCACATCGAATTATCCTGTTGTCTACCAGACTGACATGATACAGGTGAATCCCCAATTGAAAGGACATCTCAGAGGTGCACTGAACAATGGGGCGACCGTCGACGAGGTCCGCGCCGTACGAGAAGCAGTCATTCAAATCTGCGAAGCGGCCGGAATGACACTTCTAGCAGAGGATGCTGCGGGCGGATGGGGATGGAGGGAAGAGATTGCCAATGTCAAGGCCTGACCGGCTTCACTAGAGTCCTTTCTCTGCCCTCACATCCATCCTTGTAAAGTCCAAATCACCACCACTTCCTAGGCTCTAGGAGGTATCGGCATCATCAACACGAAGATAGTCAACCCACCTCTCCCTATTCGTATTCCCCTGCATATGCTGCTTTTGCCTCGCGGCTTTCTCGACTTGCTCTACTGGTCATGACCGCATCCCGCAGCATCAAGACCTCTAGCACCGGATCTCTCGCGCAAAAACAGAATTACAACCCGAGGCTCAATGGTCGAGTCGGAATATAGAAACTCACCGCACCCTGTCCGTCACCGCCACTGCGACAATCCCCGTATCCGCTTGCTTGCATCCCGAGATCCCGGCGTTTGCATTGCCCTTGCGCCTCCGCTTCAACAGTGAGCAAAATGGGCGCGGAAACCCACACAAACATTGTCGTCGTCATCTGGCGTCCGCAGCAAAATTGACAATGGCTTCCGTCCGCTGTCTACTGTCCGTCACTCGTCCGTCGTCGGTGTTGCACAGGGGGCGAGTGAGCAAGCAAGCGAACGGGGGGTAAGAAGGAAGCCGGGAGGCTTACGGGAGCAAGCGCGCCGAGCCCTCGCATCGCATTCGCCTTCCCCTTTCCATCGACTATGGACCCCTGCGTCGGTGTCTCTCGGGAAATCTCTCGTCATCCCCCTTTTGTTCCTGGTGGTACCTGCTTGCGTGCTGACGGGGACGAAGGATGGAGGCATTGTTTGCACATTCACCTACTGTACAGAGTCATGGCTATTTTCCGTACCGACTGTACGTGAGAGGTGCATGCATTGGCACTGTCACTGAATCATACTCCAGACAAACAAGTTCCTTTCTCGCGGCATCCTTCTTTACCGGTCCTCCACCGTCTCACACTCACCGTGTCCCCATAATCTGCATCACACACTTCACCACCCTCGCTTCACCGACCGGTCGGTCCATCCGTCTTCTAGACTCTGTGATCTGCCTTGCTACTGCAGTGACGCCTTCCTGATGCTTCTTGTTTGCAATGCTCTGCACACCCTCTCATCACCTCCCTGTATCTG
Organism: Phyllosticta capitalensis; assembly: GCF_038381095.1. Taxonomy (NCBI): domain Eukaryota; kingdom Fungi; phylum Ascomycota; class Dothideomycetes; order Botryosphaeriales; family Phyllostictaceae; genus Phyllosticta; species Phyllosticta capitalensis. The sequence goes on along the minus strand of NW_027117443.1, from coordinate 1,211,180 downwards.
CATTGGCTACTTTGTTGTTTCAGCATTTAGAGCCTGGGTTTCATTGGACGACTTGCTGCATCTCATCATGCATGAGTCACTACACACATGATTGTACATTTGGCGAATAGGGCAGAGCAGAGCACAGCAGTGAGAGTTTAGCAAAATGTAGCGTAGTGGGGGAGTGGGGCCAGAGACTAGGCGCTTGAAGAATCACTGACGCACTCCGCACACCCAACTCCACCATTTGGCAAAAAGGATGGCATGCGAAGGTGGGAGATCGCGGATCGTCGACGACAGCCTCGTCGAATTGCATTGAATCCGCCATGGTCAGCAGTTCACGCTCCGCCATGCAAAACGCAGCACGCTCATTCTTGGTCATTGCTTTCTCGCTTGCGCTCGTTGCTCGTCGACCTTGATTTTGGGCCCGGCACGTCGTCATTGGCTCGTATTTTTCTTTGTTCTCGCCGCTACACAAGTACAAGGACGCGCACGAGCGCGGGACCGAGCACGAGCGTATTCCCTCGACACCGGTGGGCCTCCCTTGGGAACCAAAACTCCCGCGAATGGCCTGGGACTCGTGAAAAGACCACGAAACGGGAACACGAGGAGGAGCAGAGACGCAGTTTCTTGACACCGCGACCACCGCGAGGGAGCAAGAGAGGGTGTGTCGAGTCCGATCTGTTTTATTTGGAAGTGCCGCCGCCGGAAGGATCGAGGAAGGAAGGATGGCGGACGGGAAGGATGGAGGGCCGCGTTCCAGTCGTTGATTGATGGATGATGGATTGACTGAGAGCCGGACGTCGAGGGGCAGAGGAAACCAACACATCACAGTCCTCGCCTCTCGCAGCCACCTCAGTCGTCGTCGCGCGCGCACGAGATGGAAAAGAAGGATTTGGAACGACCTCGGAGGTCGTCTCGTCCCTCGCCCTGCTGTCCTGTCCGTCCCTCCGTGGATGGCGAGCGAGCGGGTGGGCAGCGGAGAAATTTCCTGTTTGAGCAGACGGCGACATCACAGAGGGATGGCTTCCAAGACATTGGCATGCGTAGCAGAGGCACACCTGGCGCCCAACCAACCACCCACCCACTGTGCTCATGCGAAGGGCAACCAAGTGGTGGTGTTTGTTGTGCGACTATACGTGCGCACGGGACTGACTGAATACTACTGACACTGGCTGCCCGGATCGGTTCTTTCTACATCCTCGCTCGGATGCGCTCGCTCGCTACCTTTCCGATTTTGAGAAATCAGGGTTTTGTTCGTTTGGGGAATGCTATGCGAACCACCCCAAGGCCTTGTGCGACCTGGAAGACCGCCCACATCATCGTCGCGGCCATCGTCGTTCCCTTTGTTGCCTTGGCCGTGTTCGCCGTCCCTCGTGCGAAAGAGCCAGAGCCGAATGCTACGGGCGTACGGGATCGCCTCTGGCTGTCTGCGCAACGAGCGATGGAGCCAACCAGGCGAAGCACCCCGACCGGCAGACAGGAAGCGAAGCGGCCACGACAGCTGCGTCAAGTCGGCAGCAGACGGTCGACCTACCTACCTGCTTTGACGTGGGCAACGTCTGGTTGACTGACTGACAGTCGGCCAACGCCAAGTGACTGGACGACTAATACTGGGTGCCAAATACGACTGCGACTGCTACATGGCTCCCTCTGCTCTGACCACTACCACAGTACCACGCCGTCCGGCCGGTCGGTCTCCCCATCATCGCGTGCGCGTCAAGCGAGCGACGCGCGTGTGCAATCAACTGGAATGGGCACCACGACACCACGGTGCTTCGGCCGAGGACATCCCTTTCGTTAGGTACGGTACCTACCTAGGCAAATGGTCACCCAGTATCCGTGCACTCCTTGGTTCTTCTCCAGAACCAAGTAGTAACAAAGCCGACGAATGAATGGACGGAGAGACAGGCCCCGAACCAGCGAATCGGGGCGCGCGTCGCGTCACAGGAGGGTTGGGTCGGGTTGTTGGTTGTCCGGCAGCCAGCCCTATCCCCTCCCTGCTCACGGCGCCTCGACACCGACCTTGGTCCATTGACCGCAACACCGACAGACACGCACCCCGTATGTACGTACGTGCCGATACCGATGCTCTGTCTGGTGTCACATGAGTACGCATGTAGGTACGCTGCCTGCTTGGCCTCGGGCATGCCGTGAGAGCATGTAGACACCAAGGTAGACAGCACGGGAATACGCAACTGCCACCTCCGTGACGCGGACCGGCCGGCCGGACAGGTAGCCAAGTGTAGGCCGGTTGTCGATGGGCACGAGTCTCGCTCTCTCGGTACCGCGTCAGGGCAGTCATTCGCCATTTCCGTTTCGGTCGCTTGCTTGCTTCCCTGCCTGCTCACGAGGGCCAAGGCAAGGGGCGGCGGCGGCGATGATGATGTTCGGTGAGCATGACGGACGGACGGGAGCGAGAGTACATGATCGCATCGTCGTCGCATCGTATTTTGGCATGTACATACAGCACGGTGTGTATGCGGTATGTTGGGTAGGTAGGCAGGCACATGGATATGTTTATCGGCCCCTGCGTCGTCGGCTCTGCATCTCTGCGTCAATGGCTGCGTCGCCGCTGACGATTCAAAAAGATATGAACAAACGGCAAGATGAGGTGCTGCGGCCGCAAAATGTGGCCACGAGAACCAAAAGAACACCAAGCTTCAGGCGGTACAGAGAGAAACCGAGAATGGAAACTGTACAACAGCATCATTCTCCAGATGACCCTTCCACCTCTATTCATACCCGCATTCCAGCAGTCGCTCGCTTCCAAGAACAAGAAGACGCAGATCGTGGTTCGAGGAAATCAAGTCGCGTGCCGTCGCCCATCCTACCTAACCCCATTCCGGCGATACATATGAATCTCGTGCCCTGCGCCCTCGACTACCCACTTAGTACTGTCTACCCCTACCCCTAGTACCGTAATGTCCTGGTGCCCGCATCGACACCCCTTGCTTCCACATCCGACCGACCACCCACTGCAGATCGCCATCCCAACCCAACTCTCCGGCAGGGCAGCGTGGCGTGTGGTTGGTGGCATCAGCATCACCACAATTCCAAAAAGGATGGGCCAATAACGACGCGAGGGCAATGAGATGCTAGAGGGAAGAAAGGTGGTGGGTGCGTGGGTGGGTAAGCTTGATTCTTGTACGACACATTGTGACGCCTTTTTTTTTGGAGAAGAGTGAGTGAGTGAATGAGGGAGGGAAAGAGAGAGGGGCCCAAGCGATGCAGTGGACCAGGTAAGCGAGAGGGACGAGTTTTGCGTGGGTCGTCGTTGTTGCTGCTGCTGCATGGCTGGTGCTGGATGATGGGAGAAGTCGGCAGGAATTAGGTTGGTGGGCAGCAGTGCAAGTACACGTGTTTAACAAAAATGCCAATATGAGGCATTGGATATGAAGCCGTAGCAAACATGGGAGCTCAACCAAGAGAAAAAAAAAAAAAGGCAAAGCAGCCAACCAGAAGCGGGCCGCAGAGAAGTGGGAAACTTTGCATTTAAAAAAAATAGTCTTACATGGGGAGCGTTTTTTGGCGCGCCGCCTCACGCACTGGAAATGTTGGACATCACCAAGTCCTTTATTGCGCAAAATCGCAAGGACTAGTCGTGGCTACTACGTGTGCCACTGCTTTCCCTACTCGGCGTCGATGTCGAATGACTGGCAGCGAGAATGCCACTGCCTGTTTATTAGTCGGCCGGCTGTACACTATCGCGCCAGCCAACTAACCTACCTTACCTATCCCACGACCAACCCGTAGCAACAACGGCATCCATCCAAAACATCAAATCAGCCCTTTTGACCAATCAGGTCCTCAACCCACCTTTTGAGCCATTCCGCCCTATCGCCCCATCGCCCTACCCGTCCAGCCGTCCCGTCCATGCATGTACAGTACGCATTCATCCAACCACGCAACGCCGCCCCTGACGCAGCAGCAGCAAAATCAAACATCCCGCCAGAGCATACGCAACAACGCCGACGCCGACGCCGACGCCGTCAGCACGCAGAGGAATGGAGGAGGTCGGCTAAGCTGCAGCAGGGTCAACAAAGAGGGAGGGAGAGCGCGGGGGGGACGCAATGCGGCGAATCGGACGCGCAGGGGCGAGATAAAAGGGACGATGACGGTGAGATGATGAGCGGGCTAGTCTCGCTTCCAAACACCTGAGAGCGTGGTAGAAGGATGAGGAGGAGGGGCATATGGCAAGGCAAGGTACCTTACGGACGGAAGTTGCCCTTCATGACGAGGGGGAAAGCAGACGGTATGCTCCGTTTTGTTTGAGGTGTAGAAGCGGCAGTAGTGTGGGGGGAAGCAAAGCAGCTGGGCTGGGCTGGGCTGGATTGGAATGGACTGACTGGGTCTGGGCTTGGGTCTTGTCGGGTTGGGTGGCAGAAGGAAAAAACAGAGGGGTAAGTAGGAAAAAGCAATGGTGGGATCGCCGTTTCGACCGGGGAGGAGATGGTGGGAGGAAAGGATAGATGGATAGACAGGGAGGGAGAAGAGAAAAAGAAGAAGAGAGTTTTTGAGTCGATCCAATTGTAGTGTTCTGATTGCAAAGCTCGATTTCAATTCGCTGCTGGACGTATGTTTGGGTGGATTTGGAATAGGGACGACGGGGTTAACGTATCTATGCCAGTCTTTTGGGGTAGAGATGGGGTTGGAAACAGTTTCCAGCCTGCTGCTGTTCATCAGTGATCAACAATTTCTCAACGATTGCTCAGCATTACACTCACCTACCTTCTACCTCCTCCAGCGCCTCTTGACCACCGTACACCAGTGACACGGCATCGTCCCTGCCACGCCTTGCCATCTGTCGTCCATCCGTCATCATCGCATGGGCGTCACGTACGTCGGGCGGGTAGGCACACAAGCACGCAGGGAAAAGCGAAAGCCCTTTCTTGCTGTTCGTATCCAGGGACAAATGATGAGGCGGGGGAAAAAGCAAAAGTGATAAAAGGGACATGACGTGCCATGCTGGCAGTTCGGAAGAAGTGCATTTGGAGAACGTAACATGGTCTGCAGCACTTGGGTAGTGTTGAAGCAGAATGACCTATCTCGACGACTCGGCGCACATGTGGTTACGTACAGGACAGCGCAACAAAGCAGGCCAAGGACGAGGCCAGATGGGCGGCTGCAGGGCAAGACACGCGAATACGTACCTAATAAATGCGGGTTCACGCGTGAGGGCGTGCCTGATCGGCGACGGAGGCGACGCGGCGATGCAGTGCGGAAGCCAGCCTGACGCTTGCTTGCTTGCCAGCAAAGCAACAGCCATAGAATGGTCGTTTGATTCCGTTGGAGTGGTCGCTTTCGGTTTTGCTGCCTCCTGCCTAGTGTTGATCATTTTGCCAAAAACGACGAGTATCATTGCTATTGCCCACTTGATGAAGTTGATCGACGTCCATCGCTCGATCTCTTGCTCCCCGTGGCGTGCAATATCGCTTGGCGCGGCGCGGATCCGATGCGGTCGAGAGGTTGGTATTGGTTGGCGCACTGCGCATGCATGTATCCTGCCGAGGGCGGCGGCGGTGGGGTCAAGGGGTGAAGGGGTAGGAAGATACGTATCTAGGATGGCTCAATTGATCCTTGTGAAATGACGAATTTGAGCACGGATTCGAGAATTGTGATGCCGTGGCTTCGGTGCAAGTGGAAGTGAAAACAGACGACATGAGACAGCAGGCAGCGCGCCTTGCCAACGCTATGAGACAGCGTAACGGGACAGAGAGGGTGGAGATGGTAGTGGTTGGCAGTAAAAGTTTTGGCCCCCATCTGGATGCTTGCGTTGCCAGCCTGCCACCGACAGACGTAATACGTCGGTTGTGGAGACTTGGACGTACGGAACCCAGCAACCCAGGGCACTGGACTGGGGCGCCGGCGTGCGTGCATCTGTGGGCTCCCTGCTTTTGCTTCCTGCAGACAGACGACGTCTCGCGTGCGGACCCACCTCGTGTTCTCGCAGTCCGAGCCCGATGGATGTTGCTAAAACGGTGACTGACTGACGGACGACAGAGCGCTCACCTGCCTCCTCCCTTTTCTCGCTCGCGCAGATTTACAAATCACCCCCCGAGCAAATTATGCAAATGACTAGAATGGAAAAGGACTCGATGGGGACTTGTTGCAAGTGCTTACCTCACACGCTCCCACCCTCCCACAGCATCCATTGCATAGTTGAACATCGCTGCTACTGCTCACCTCGAAATCTGCACCACCATGGGCGTGGGTTTGAGGGAGGACAACAACAGCAACGCGCACGCGACGCCCGGGCGTTCGGGGGGCTAAAAAAAGACATTCGAGAGAAAATCTGGAGGCGGGCCGCAGCGGCCGCCTGCCCCCCGAGCAGCTGATTGGTTTGGTAGCTGGACGGACTAAACCTGTCGTCTGTTGCGAAGCTGTGCTAGAGTTTAAGCGCTGGGCTGACGAATTCGGCCGGGTGGTGCGGGCTCTAGAGCTTGTACCGTGGCCGTTGTAGGTGGTGTCAGCCCCATCATCATCATAATCAAATGACCACCACCATCCATGACTGACAGACAGGTGACGGACGTGTAAAAGATGAGCCATCTCTGCCCATGACATGGTCCGGCACCTTTTTGCCGTCGTTGAACGGCTAGACGTGGTTAAATTATCAACATTTTTCAGCGCGGCCTACCAGCCGGTCGGGTGCGCAGCACAGCGGGGCGGGAGGAGGGCCGGTCTCCGAAGCTTCGAAGAAGATCGTCAGTCAGCAGGACGGGCCTGGGTTGATAATTTGGGGGCGGCTGGTGTTCTGTTCTAGTCGTCTTCCATGCCAAGTCGACCTACTGCTGCGCGAGAAGATGGGCAGTCAAAGGATACCCCGAAGATCACTATTCCAAGCTTGCGCATCTTAGATGAATCGAGACCGGGGCGCTCAGTGGCATTGCAGACGTGGTTGAAACGGGGGTATATGCAGAGTGCAGAGAAAATGATCGGAATCAAGAGCTCTGCACTGACGCGACAATGCCTGACGGCACCGCACAGATCTCGATGTGGGCGTCGAATCGTTTTGTCGCGTTGCTTTTTCTCGGTCCTCCAATTCCTCTGCCTTGCCAATTAATTCGATTACCACCAAGTTGGAGGGGCCGACCGAATGGTTGGGCAACTGGGGAACGGCAGACGGCCCGCAAGTTTCCTCAGTGTTGGGCTGGTTTGTAAGGGTCTGGTCTGGTCCGCGGTCGAGGTGCCGTCAGAGCCGTGCTCAGTGAGTGTTTCCCTGTCGAGCCCGTGTGCTTCGCCTCGACGGGCAAAACTGGGTTTGTTTCAAGAGGGCTGCCGAGTGTTTTTTCATGATTCGGGTGCTCTTGGAGGGCAGCCGGGAGCGTGCCGTTTGTTGTTGGAACGGCCAGGTCGGGACGCTGGGATGGTGGGGAAGCGGGAGAAGAGGAGGAAAATAGAATTTTGTGCAACATGCGCACCATGCACAGTCTATTGGTCTGATGTAAGTAAGCACCTTGAGACAATGAGGAAACGGCGCGCGAGGTGCAGATGAAGGATGAAGAAGATGAAGCCCAGCGCTGTCGTCGGCGACGACGATGATGGGTCCGTTTTTAGCAACCGAAGAGATCAGCGTTTCGCCCGTCTGGGGAGCGTTTGGATGAACATGTCGGCTGTCAGCTCGCCGTTGGCAAGGTGGTGAGAACAGAGTCAGACGAGTGCAGCGTCTTGCGCATTGTCGACGGTGCCAGTTGGGGAACTAGGCCTTCCCCATGGTGCGGTTCCAGCGGTACGAGCCGTCTGCTCACCACGCCGTCGGTGCTCGTAGCGATGGGCGCCGGCGCCACGGAAAATTCTGATCAGGCTGCCCTTGTCTTCCAGACGCCCTCAGCCACGGCGCACGGCTGATCTTTCTGCAAGACGCCTCGTAGACTTTGGGCGAAGCGCTTGGGCAAACTAAAAGTCGACCCACGCTTGACTCCTTTGCGGCAAGCTTGCGGTGCCATGGGCGAGTCGTGCAGTCGGACGTTTGGTGGGCGTGGGATGCTGAGGGTGATTTGGGGAGGGTGTGGTTGATGCAGATTGTCTTTTTCCTGATGAAAAGGGGTTGCGACACGATGGGAACAAGTCGTCGACTTGTCGTGGGCGAGTGGAGAAGACAGACACGGGGGCGATCGCCTTTCCTGATTCGGCATGAATCGAGACCCATGGGCCAAGAGGTGATCAGGGGGGACCAGGACCCTGACTAGCCGTGGTATTGACTGCCAGAGTGCCGTCGGTGTCTCCGATAAGACTAATACGTAGTCCACGCTCTCTTCCTTGCCATCTGCGCGTGATAACAAGCGATATGAGGGCGTTTGTGGTGGTGCTTGGTGGTCTGCATGTGGCGAGGCCATTGTTGGGAGAGGCGAGGGCGACTTAGCCACAGCCAGCACCAAGACGCAGAGAGGGATGTCCTTGCAGCGGCGTCAGCACCGGGCCCTGTGATGCTTGGCAGTCTGCAAACCAACCCACCCCAGTGGCCAGCGTGCGGAGACTAACCAGTCAGGCGGGCATCCAGTGCCTCCAACTGCCCACGTCGGCTCGACGCCACGATACAGGGCACGGCCGGGGAAAGCAAGCGGCGGCGTCAGGAAGATGCCGGTGCTCCCAAAGCCAAAGCTTGCCTCACGTCTGCGACCGTGGAGACGTCCTGTCCAATTGCTGCGCCCTCAGTTGCGCGAGAGGTGGAGAAGTACTCAGGGGTACCTTTCATTGCTGTCGCCAGGACCCTTGCGCGCCCCTGTTTGGCTAGCCCGCCAGCCCGGAGCTGGCTCCTCTGCCCGTTTGTACCAGCTGCGCGGACTCCAGTTTCCAACCGAAGACGAAAAAAAACATCATCAGGAACTGTGTCGCAATGACCCACGCGCGGGATCGGCGACCCGTCCCAGCTGAAGGGGATTTGGAAGCAGGGAAAAAAAAGGCCCGAAGCAATGCGCATTGGTTGACGCTCAACAAGAGCCTCATGGACGGCTTGCCTAACCGATGAAGCCAAGATGATGAGCTACCATGGCCGTGGGACTCGACATGTTGTGTGCGAGCGAGCAAGCGAGTGGGCAAGATTGGCGGCGTCGAGGGGCGCCGTCGAGTATGACAGCAACACCAAGCGAACGGCCACGGCCACCACCCCGCAGGCGTCGAGCACGCGCGAGAGGCTTCGCAGTAGCGTCCGTTGTTTACTGAGGCGCTTGACCGCGTCAAAGTCTATCGGAATGCCAAGGCCACGTTCTGCCTGGTCTGGGCCGCATTGCATTGCTGTGATGGCCATGATCAGCACGCTGCAGCAGGAGATTCAGGAAAAATGTCATCATCTTCTGGTGTTGCGGGTCTTGCAGAGCGAGGATGAGTTGCCGTGTGATGCTATTCTAATTTTCCGTCGATTCAGCATGGCGACGTGCTTCAAGGCCCCCGTCTGGTCGGGGTCCAGAACAGACTGCTGGGTCAAGGGTCTGAGGCTTGGTGCCAAAAGTCGTGGCACTCGACCAGCAGGAGCAGTCGATGAATGTGAATGATGCTGTATGTTGCTGCTGTCCTTGTTTTCAAGACTTGAATCATTGAATGTCTGGCCTGTAGAGTCGAATGGCTCTCGTCAATGGCCATTTGCAATCATGTAAATTCCTTGCGTCTCCCATGACTTTGACACGCTGCCTCGGTCGACGAGGGACCCTTGGGACTAGTGGCGGGAGCTGGCGCCGCGCTCTCCCATTCCGCCAAACCAAACCGCGACGGGCTTGGGATGCTGGCCACGTTGGTGAGCTGGTCAGGCACCGGGGCAGGCAGGTAGGCATGCATGGCATGCAGAGAAAGAGAAAAAAGGGGAGATGCGAAAGCGAAGGCTTGCCCAGGCGAAAAAGCACTGCTGCACGGTGGATCCGTTGTCTCAATCGCGCTCCCACACAAAACAATGGGTCCAAAGAAATGCTGACTGCGAGCCGAGCGCAAGTAATGCTGTGAGAATGTTTCGAGGAGCGTCCCTGACCAGAGTGGCCTGCGTTGCCCGTGTTGTTCAACCCAAGAGGGGTCATGAAGGATTTGCAGCCATCCCTGTCGTCTCGCGGACCAGCAGCGTGCTCGAGCCACAGCTCATGACTTCACCAGCACTCAATGTGAGTATCAGGCTGGAAAAGGGCACAGCAGACGGCCAATTTTAGTCTGCGAGCGGTCGGAATGGTCTGCACCAGCCAGAGGTCGAGGAGAACGAGCACCGTTGTAGGCCGACGACCAACGACCTTGGCGGTGGCCATAGGTCGACGCCATCCGCGGTGAGTCGCAGCCAACCATCAGACGCTGGCGTGGAGCCAGAGACGGAACAAGCCAGGGGTGGCAGCAAAACGAAGTTTTGTTCAGTAGTAGTGGATTCGGAGCGACAGGCAAGTGAGTAGGCATAGGCATGGCATGAACAGGTTATGCAAAGGCAGTGTGAAGGAGGGTTACATGTGTTGGTCGGAAGCACTGGAGCAGGACAAGGCCAATGACCAAGTTCGCGCAGCCCTATCCAATACACCGGGCCTCGCGGGCTTGTAGAGGATCTCGATGGACCCGCGGGGAGGGCACGAGGCGCTATAGCACGTGATGGCAGAGAGGTTGCGGAATGAGGATGCCGTGCTGTGACGATTGGACGGGGCCAAAAGTATGCGACTCATTGGCAGCGCGGCAGGTGACGACATGGAGACACGCAGGTCCCGCCAGACGACGTGGGAGACGGTGAGCTGGGTCGGGATAGGGCTCGAGCAGCGTCGCATACACCCCAATTCGGAGAATGGTGGGTGCTATCATTAGGCTGTCATGCAGAACAAGATGCCCGCGATGCCCGTCGGGTAGCCCTTGAGAGGCATTGCACAGCCACGGCACGTCGCACAGCCATGCAACGACACGACACGGCAGTCCGGCAGTCCGGAGAGAACGAGAAGAAGTCCAAGGCAGCAGCAGAATTGAAGAAGGTTTTCAAGAGCTTTTCCTCGGCCAGAAGAGTAGAGTGGCGCCGTTATTGGCAGCACAACCCGAAGCCGAAAGCAGCAGACGACGCTTGCGGGCAGTAACTTGGGGAAAAAGTGTGGCACTCAAGGGCGGCGGCGGCGGCGCACCGGATGAGCAGGCCCCCCACTCCACTGGCTCGGAGCGCGCGATCGCGCCAGGGACTGTCAACCAAGACTCGCTACCCGCTGCCTCTTTCTGGACACTCAACTCCAATTCTCCTAGTCGCCATGCCGAGCGCACAAGCGTCCCCGTTTCCCTCTGCTTACTTTTTCCCTTTGCATCCCATTTTCAATCCGGCACAATATAAGTCCCTGTCATTATCCCTCGCCTCCCAGCGTATTGATCCTCCCGTCTCTTCGCTTCTTCCTGGTCGCCCCCTGGTCCTGGTCCCCGTCCTGGTCCCAGTCTCCGCTGATATCCCCCTCTCCAAAAAAGCAAGGCGCCCGGTCGATCTCGCATCTCTCACCACGCCCTTCCCTGGCCCCATCACCTTCAGCCTTCTTCAAGGTGAAACCCTCCCTCCACCCATGCAAAAACATCACTGCCCGCAACCTGCACACCTCATCCTCACCCGCTGCCGTCTTATATTTAGTCCCTCGCCGCCCCAATCCATCCAATGCTAACACCCTCCTCCACACAGACGCCATTCTGATCAAAGAGGCGTGCTTCCATCATGGTCTCTTACCTCCAAGACTGCCACGCCGCCATGCCTCCCTCCGACTTTGACCTCTACCCATCTCAGGAATACTCGGACCTGCTCGTCCAGGGCCACTATCCTCCTGCTTCCAACCAGCCCTTCACCTTTGGCCTTCCTCACCAACCTCACCAACCATTCTCCGCGCCCTTCAAGCCTCAGAACAACGCCTTCGCCATGAATCCCTTCAAGCAGGGCTTTCTCCCCTACTCTCCCGTGGCATCACCGGCTTCTGCAGCCCAGTCCTTCGACGTCTGTCCTCCGCAGCTCTCGTCCGCATCCGAATCTGGCGCCTCCGTTCACAGCACGTCGTCGTCTGCACAAGGTTCGCCCTCGATGAACCAGCAGTTTGTCGAGCCGTGGAGCGTGCTGGGCCAAGGCCTCGGACTTGCCCCGGGGCTTGAAATGCCCGAGTTTGCCAGCTGCGGCTTTGAATACGACAGCATGGTCGCCACCGACAAGCACTCGGGCTGTGTGGGTGAGTCTGCCAGTTTTTCTTCGCAAGCAACCTCTTCTCGCAACGCATTTCCTTTGCGTGCTGCTTCCTCAGGGGCTCTCCCTCGTCGCAATCGCATTTCCAATTCAGTCAGTCCACGTCAGAGCAGCCCTGCAAAGAGCACGGCCTCGCCAGCTCCAATCAGGGAGGACGAGCTGTTCAAGACTCCAACCACGCCGGCATCAGCCATGGTTTCTTGTAGCCCGTCGTCTGCGTCCCCTTCTCTGCAAGCCAATCGACGTCCAGTGACGGCAATGGCTGCGGGTCGGGGCCGCCGAAACTCCTTGCTTTCAACCCACATTTGGCCTAGCGCGGGAGCGGCCGCGGCGTCAGCTCGCGAGTACGCATCATCCCCCACGCCTTCGTATCAGGCAGAAGAAGCGCCTGCGAATGTCTTTTCGTCTCAACTTGACTCTTCCTGTCGGTTTCCTCGCTTTTCCTAGTCCCTTTCCTTATACGTCTTTCGCTCGCTTTATACTTTCAACTTGAAACTCATTCTTACAAGTTTTGGCAGACCCGACCTTGATCAACCCCTTCCAATCATCCGCCCAGTTCAACAGCTCGCCATACCCCGACTTTGCGACGCCTTCGCTTCCATACCAGGGCTTCGTTGAGCAGCCTCCTTCTCCTGCTCCGTCCAACCAATCCGCCCACAGCCACCACATCTCCGACTCGAGAAGATTCAAGTCTTCTGGAAGCCAATCGCCCTACCTTCACAACAATGCCTTTCAGCCCTACCCCGCCTACAACACTGCTCGTCGTCCCTCGGTGGCATCCATCCAGTCAAGACAGTCGCAGGGCAGTCGTACAAGCGGCAGCTTCGAGCTCGATGAGGAGGCGAGGGAGAAGGGTCTGTGCCCCATTGAGGGTTGTGGACGCGTCTTCAAGGACCTCAAGGCCCACATGCTCACTCACCAAAATGAGCGCCCCGAGAAATGCCCCATCACCTCTTGTGAATACCACCTCAAGGGTTTTGCACGCAAGTACGACAAGAACAGGCACACCCTAACCCACTACAAGGGAACCATGGTGTGCGGCTTCTGCCCGGGCTCTGGTAGCGCGGCCGAAAAGTCGTTCAACCGTGCTGACGTCTTCAAGAGGCACTTGACGGCGGTGCACGGCGTCGAGCAGACACCACCCAACAGCCGCAAAAAGTCGCCTTCCTCGGCGGCCAAGAGGACACACCCGAGCAACAGCTCCACCGCCGGAACCTGTTCGACCTGCTCCGTCACCTTTGCCAATGCACAAGAGTTCTACGAGCACTTGGACGACTGCGTGCTGCGCGTGGTTCAGCAAGCCGATCCGGCCGAGGCCATCAACCAAAAGCTGCTGTCCAGCGTGGTCGACGACAAGGACGTCAAGGAGACGCTCGACAGACACTGCCTCTCCCGCGACGGCGCTCCTTCCACGACTTCGAGCTACGGCGAAGACGATGAGGAGGACGACTTTGACGTCGACGACGCCAACGACGCAACCTACGGCGTGCGCCGGAGTAAGCGTCAAAAGCGCGACAGCTTCAATTGACAATCCGCACGTTCCCGGGGTGTCGGCTCGCACGCCGGGGACGGCACCGTCAACAACTCCCCAACACATCCCCAGCCCCTTGGTGAGAAGGGCAACGCCAAAGGCGGGCGCATCGGGCTCACGCTGTCCAAAGGCGGCGTGACCCTGCCCACCGCCACCTCTCGAAAGAAGCGCAAGCACTACCCCATTTCGTGGGGCTGCCCGGCCGAGCGCATGCGCATGAAGAAGCGCGTGCTCTGCGTCTACGACGGCCAGCGCCGCCTGTGGAAGGACGACATGATGCTCAACCAGGACCTCGAGGTGCGCATCACGCTGCCGGGCACCGGCCCCGACGGCAAGAAGATGTGGGTCACAGACCTCGACGTGCAGACGCTCAAGCGCGCCGAGGCGCTGCACTCGATGCCCGAGGCCGACAAGGGCGAGAACCGCTGGGACAATGTCGTTGGCTACGGCGATGAGGACGATGCCGCGACGCCCACGCCTGCCACCTTGTCCATGCTTCCGCCGTCGTCGTCCGCCTTCGAGCTCTGATGATCCTCCCTCCACCCAAAAAATTTCCTGTCGCTCCTCTTGCTATCTGTCTGTACTTGTATCATCTCAATGTGGGTGGTTTCAGTCAAGAAAGTGTTTTTGCTCGTCTAATCTTTCGTTTCCGCGACTCAAACATTCCACGCCATCACCTGTCAATCCCGTCTTAGTGTTTCACCTTTTCCCTCGGGTGGCTGATTTTGATCTATGGGGATCGACATGGTGGTGGGACAGCGGGTCGTCATCACCCACTAGTCCACGTTTTGAGATCTTCTTTTGGTTTGGCTTTCCCTGCTGTTTTTTTGAACTTTCGGCGTTTATCTGGCGGATCAAGGGAAAGGGCAAAGCGCAAAGCGAAAGCGTAAAGGCGATACCATGTGTTGGACGGCCGTTCCATCTTTTTTTCTGTTTTCGTCTTTTTTCCACAATCGGTGTGTGGGGTGGTAAGTTTGTGTGTGCTTGCTTGCTTTGCTTTGATTTGCTTGCTCTGCTTACCGGCTGGGCTGGTATGCTCTGCTATGGGCTACATGGGTCTCTGGGCTGGGTTGGCATACGTCTGTGTCTGTCTGGGGGTTTGCGAAAGAGCTGAGGGATCTGAACCGATCGACATGATTTATGCGTGCACGCGCTACTACTACTGCTACTTGATGGCTACATAGCTATGCTGCTCTTACGGAACGGACACTACTGCTGTATGTAAATCAAAAAAGATGCTATACGAAAGACTTGTCATCATCAACAACACTGCTGCCCACTACCTCCTCTGCGCGCGATGCGACTTGTGCTGGCTGGCTGTCCACCTGGCCTCCTCATCGACGCCGCCCTTACCACCTAGTTAGTGCCTTTTTGCTCCTTTCTCACCACGATGCCCACGCATCCTTTCTCTCCACTTGTCGACAGTTCCCTACATCATCACCATCATCACCATCCATCCATCCTTCCCCTTCCCCAGCTCCCATCCCTCCCTCCCCCCCGAACCCTACCTATAACACGTAGCTCCATCCATCCAGATATATGTGGCCTCAGGCACAGCGCCTTCCCTGCCCCTTCCATACCCCTTTTGGACCACGCACGCGGGTAGCCCGCAGGCATGACCCCTGCATGCGTGCGCCCAGTGCGTGCGTACGTGCCCCTGAGTTGGCGTCGCCAGCGGGTCATGTGTGTGTTTCGCCTGTGAGGGGTGGGAAGGGCTTGGCTGTGAGAGGGGAGGGGAGGGTGGGGAGTGTGATGGGGGGGCGATATAAAGTCTCTGGCTCCACTGCTACGGTTCTTGGATTGACACGCTGCAGTCGACGACGAGGCTTGCAGAGACTGGCTCTAGGTCAACATTGCACTGTTGGGCGTGGGTGTCTTAAAGACACCAAGAACCCACTGCCGTTTTTCTCGTGCGCGGCGGCGCACTTCTGTCTTTACTTTGCTCTGTCTTCCTTTCGCAGAGGTGCCTCGGAAGAGAAGAGGTTCTCCAGACGTGTGTTGCATCGGGTGATGGCGATGAAGGGTTTCTCGTGTTGATGATGCTACCGGCAAACTTTGACAATCGACGAGCCGCATCCGCGTGTCCACGCGCCGTGTAAGGAAGATAGGACTTTTGTGTGCAAGGAGGACGCGAGCGCGGCGCAAGTGAGAGCTCCATGTTGAACGCAAGCGGCAGCCAGGACGCCCAGTGACATAACTCTGGTTCGACCTTTTCCTGTCCAAACGCAGTCCCTGATCGCAGAACAAAAAGCAAGAGGTCGCTCAAGTGCGGTGTTTAAATACCTGCCAGCTTGCCTACCTCAACGCACGCGCAAATCTCCATGTGTCGAGTCTCGTGAGACGGCTACCCTGCTGCCTGAATCTGGTCATGCGGACGCAAGCGCGGACGTGCCTTTCCTTCGTGGGTTCTGAGAGTGCTGGCACAGATATAAAAGCACTTCCCCTCTCTTTCTATTCCTGCCTCTTCAAGCAACGGCAGCAGCGTCGATATGGTACCATCAGAAGGCGCAATCTACTGTAAAGAAAACGGCTACACCAATTTACTGGCTGTCTCTTTTGTCTGTTTCCGCGCCTCGCGACTAGCCGTGACCATGCGGCGAGGAAGAAACGAAGGGGAAGTAGCGATCTTGAGGAAAACGACAAAAGGAAACGTCGAGTAGCAGCACCGACAGTGGAATGTTGAGTTGCACTTTCTCGCAATGATGACGCTCTTCCCATGCAATAATGTGGGGCCATTGGAATTCGGCCGTCTCGCAAAACAACCCGACGACTGCCATGCGGAAGGCAAGACAACTTGAGAGAGCACAGAGGCGACAACGCACAGTTACGAGTAAGTCATCGTCGCTAGGACTTGCGCAGAGCGGGAAATCTTGGAACAATAGCGTCCATCCACTGCCTTGATCAAAGCAATCCTCGAGGCAACCTGGGCGGTTTATATAGCCACGACAGCAGGCAGCAGACCGAAGTTGCAAGCACATGCAATCGATACTCCACGTCTAGACCGCATTGCCGCCTCAGCAGACCCGAAAATCTGTCAGTGTGATCGTTTGCCAGGGAGGCTCCAGCGGCGCCGCTCCTGACCGGCTTGGCGGGTCGGACTCAGGGGTATAAAAGTACCCGCTCTGCCCTCGGTTTTGAGGACCAAGTCGCGACACATCAATGCTTCGACAGCCCCAGTGCGGAAACAAGTTCTACACTTGGTGTGTGCCTTGGAGGAAAGGACTAGTCGGCTATTCTCTACACTTGTGGTGTCTTTCGCCGCGCCGCTGTGTTTTGCCCTTTGTTCGTCCTCTTGAATTCGAAACGGGATCTTGTGAAGACTATAGGACGGCGCTTCAGATCACCATTCATTGGTGCCGAGGGAATCCATAATCATTCAGTCAAAAAGAATGCCATACTAGCCCTCTCCAAAAATCAAGTGGACCCCAACGGTGCAGCAAGACCGCGGCAAAAAGTGATTGACAGGGGCCAACGGTCCTCCAAATAGCCCAAGTCCGTTCCGCAGAGATGAAGTCTCCCATTCAGAGTCTTTGTGAACCTTGGAAGAGGAAGTCGTCGATCATGGTTTAGATCCTTTTTATACTCGGCGGGCAAGAGCAGTGGACGCATAGACCGTGGTCACGCCTGCCTTCCTTCCCCTTTTGGGTAGCGTCGCGAAGACGCTCAATTTCTGGCAGGCAGCTGACTGGCCATGACTTCCGCAGCTATAAAAGCTGGTCCAACTTCTCTTACTTGAGCATCCATCAAAAGCTGCGCCTACCCCAGCTTGACTTGACGGCACATCACTAGCTACCCACTTGTTTGCGTCGTTTCTTGGATTGCAAAACGTCGCTAGGTTCGGGAGCCGGGTGCTTGAACCGAACGAGTAGAGAATTTTTGGTGGCTGCAAACGTGGAGCAGCATCAAGAAAGGACGGCAGTTTTCAACAATTGTGGCCAATGATGGAGGTTTATGAATACTGAAAATGCATGTGGCATGTAGACTTGTCGAGTCGCCCGGATCCGTGCGAGAGGCGAAAAGGGAGAAAGCAAGTCGCTGTCGATGCGGATGAAAGGAATGGATCCTTGGACATCCTGAGAAATTGAAACGTATCTTTCCGACTCAGTCCTTTGCAGCCTTTATATACCAAGAAAGGGAGCAAATCTGCACTGATGAAGCATTCCCCTCACGGGCGGCCTTCACGTGAGTATTCCTGTCTCTCTACAAAGGCGCACCTGGTTCGACGTCAACTTTTGGGATCTCGACAACTGCGACGTTTGCAGCCGCCACAAGATGTGGGACGAGGCTTCACTGTGGCCTGGGCCGTTCTGAAACTAGCAATACTGCTGGCTCTCTTGCTTCGCCTGCAATCCATCGACCTTTCGCTTTTCCTTTGCAGAAAGCAGCCCGCAAGACAAAAGGCAGCCGGTTTGTTCTGGAATGATGTCGCCGAACCGCAAAAGACGGCAATGAGGATAAGTATCACTTCAAGGTGGTGACATCATGACCTACCATCGCATACATGGAAATATGGAGCAGGTAAAGACTCTTCCAAGTTCAAAGCGAAGAAATGGACGCATGGCAAGAGCCCACAGCAGTTTGCTTGAGCTCGTGAACGAAGGGCCAGCCAAACACAGACAGTGAAGTAGGTTTCCATGAGGCGCTGCAATCTGGCCTCCTCAACGCACCAGATACCACAAAACGCCTCCCTCGGTCGTTCACACTCTTTAAATAGCCAAAACAGGGGAAAAGGTGCCCCGCCAACGTGCTAGCCACGTGTAGCGCGCACGCGTGTCCCCTGAGCCGAAGCCGGATCGCCCCTGATCGACCGCCCCGCTGCCGCACATGACATCCTTGCCCGCGCAGGTACCCCTGCCCAGAGAAGTATAAAAATGTGGCGTCGACGCTGTCGAGGGGAGGAATGACGACAAGAGTCGCGGCTCGGTGTGGTTTTGGCGGTTCGAATCAGTTTGGATACTTGTTGCTTTGGTTGCCGTCTTTCTGTTTGAAGCACCGCACTTTTTTCTCTGCGCTCGTCGAACACTGTCTACGGGGACACTGAAGCCACATCTAGAGGTAGAGCGGTGATTGCAACGTTGACTCTAAGAAGTGATGATCAGTTACACCATCTCCAACCAAAGAAGATAGGCTCATCGCATCGTCGCCGTACAATGATGAAGGAGAAGACGGGAAGTTCACCACTGTTTCTGCTCAAAGAACTAGCAGCGCTTCGAAAATCACCAGCAAGCCCCGAAACAAGCAAGTCAATGATGCTTTGTGTGCCTTCAATCCAGAAAAGCAGTGACAGAAAGTTGTTTGCGCGTTCGGTCTGTTGCGGTATCACTGAGACATGCTTCCTGAGTTGAACGACTGATTTGCCGCCTTATATACTCGATGAGGGCAGGCCTTAGCATTGCGAGGGTGTCAGGTGACGCAGAATGTCCACAAGTCTTTGAATCCACCGGATTCGCACATGACGGCCCGCTGTCGCTCCGACTTCAAATTTGAGACCAATTTGCAAAGCGCTGTTGGATCTGACATTTGGTGAACCGGAAGAGAGCGTTGTCAAGCAATGACGATGAAAAGCAGCAATGTCGTTCTAAGCTACCAAAGCTTGTCAAAGCATGGCAACTGCAACATCAAGGCATCTGCTCACCCTCTGCTGAACGCCAATTCCGCGCGGGGCAGAGAAACAGAACAAAAGTGTCACGACATCCAAAGGCCACTTTTTGGTAAGGCCAGTCTTCGTCGGACGATGCCCGTTGACTGCTGCATCACAGCTGCTGCTCTGACTGTCTTAAATATCCAAACAGTTTGCTGCCAGAAGGCAGCTGATCGAAACCAAGGCCGGCCATGTGACCACAATACCCACGCGTCCTAGGCCCCAGCTTGTCACTTTCGGTGGACCGAGTGCGAAGACAGGCGAGTATAAAAGCTTCACTGCCTTCGTTCTTCGATGGGCCAGGGAGGTCATAAAATCTGATTTGAGCGGGGAGAACACCTACCACTTCCTATGACTGGCTTTGGATGGGTGTTTGCCTTCCTTTGTGGAGTGTTCTCAAAGTCCCATCGCATCGCCGACTGGCTTTTAAATAGATTGCGTTATCTCATGATGACGCTCGATTCTGTGGCGTAGTGATACGAGGAATGGATAAGGGATGATGAAGAAGAGCAAATATAAAGAGGCTTGGACGGAGAAAAGGACAAAGTATAAATTGGGTCTACGAGGTGACCCATAGTGCCAAGGTTCTGACGTGCCTTGTGTCTTTGAGTGACGGATACGGTGCTCTAGTTGTGAAGAAATATGGAGCACAGGACATTTGATCTTTGAAATATCCAGAGGGGGATGATATGCAGGTCAGAGCATCTGATGAAGAAACAGTCATGTGGGTACTGTGAACGGTCAATCCAACACAAGCAAAGGTCATTTGTGGGCAGAGAGAGCATTGATTCAATGTGCCATTGCTTCTGATGCCGATACTGAAACCTTCAGCGACAGTCCTCGCAGACGCTGCCATCTGGGTTCCTCTTTACCTCAACTGCAGGCTTCTCCCCCTTCTCCTCGGTCTTTGCCTCTTCTTGCGTCTCTTTTTGATCTTCTGGCTTCTTCGCTCCGTGCTTTCCATGCACGTCCGAATGGCCCAAATTGCGGTTCGGCTCCAAGTGGTCTCTAACGCGCTGCTTGAGAACCTTGGTCTCCGGAAATCCGCCTTCTGCCTTGCGGTCCCACAGCAAGACTTCTTGGATTGATGAGTCTGCGCCCTCACTGGCGCCTGCAATTTCTGACGGACGGTAGCTCTGAAAACTTGTTAGAAGCAGCCTTGGCGGCGAGGGCCAGTGCGACTTACAAGTCCCACTGTAAAGATGCCGCCAGTGGCAGGCACGAGGGCAATCTCGCCAATGGCCGTGCCGAACGTGGAAAGAAGCTCTTGTCCGAACTGCGGCGAAACAGACGCGGGATTAGCGGGGCCATCTCCAAGGAAGCAAAACCAGAATCTACCAAATTCGCAAGGCATGGAGCAAAAGGAAAGAGATTCCCAACATCGGCATCTATCCGCGCAAAACCATGGCCAAAGGCGTGCAAAAGCAATGCAATGGCAAGCTCCGTATCACACATCAACAGGCCTTGCCCCGGCTCTGCCATGCACGTCGTCCTCAAGCCACCGAGTAATCCATACCAAGCAATAACCATCATATGCCAAAAGCAAACAGGCGGGATCGGAACTCACATAGGCGGCCCTCAACATCCATCGGCACTGGGTGCAATATGTAATCGCAACCCTGGGAAGCTTGACTTGCGTCGCCGCGGCGGCGGCGTTGGTAAGCGTGTCAGACATGACGTCTAATAGATGGGAGGTTGCGGAGCCTCAAGACGATTTGGGAACGAATCGGGAAAGAAAAGAGCTACGGGAAAGGGGAGAGAGGGGTGGGTGGAAATGAAGGGCCTTCCCCGATGGACGACTGAGACAGGAGGCTTTTGCTAGTTTGCGTCGACCCGCGGAAAAAGGGACACTTGGCCAGGAACTCTGCAGCGACCCGTCCGTCTGGCCGTCGGTTCTAGGGCCTTGGAAGCTGGCAGGGAAGAAACCCGCAGGGTCTGTCTGAAATAGGAGAACAGTGTTGCGGCGACCTGGACAGGGTCGACGGGAATGCGCAGAATAGGAAAGTCGTGACAAGGGACGATGCCTCCCGGCGGGCAGTGAAAACTGCTGCGTTTCAGAGATACGACCGTCGTTGTGCTGGGTTCCGCGGCGATGGCGATGGATGGCTTCCAAGGTTGACGAGGCGTGCGTGTTGGCGTCTAGCAGCTATATCCGTGGGCGCAATGTTTCGGCTATGGACAGACGGCAACGTGCATGTGGTGGTGTTGAGTGCAGGACGGTCTCTCCGGCGGATGAGGTGCGGTTTGTTTTTGCTTCGACGTCATCGGCCGCGCCCGGGTGCGGGATCGGGATCAGCGCAGGGGTGGTCGGGGTCGTCCACGGGGGAGAAGGCATGGGGGAAGGGGTAAAAGTTGGGGGCCGTTGGAGAGGTATTGGCCCCCTGTCAATAATTGGTCTATTGTAAGGTCACAAAGCAGCCATGGCCAGACTCGCACACATTGACAAGGTTTTCAACAGACGGTCTTGTCGTTCTAGATGCGGTCTTTGGGTAGAAAGGGTAAGCCGAAGCCGTAAGCTTAACCTCTGAGCAAAAGACCTGGGCATACATGTGCCCGTCTGGTTGGAGAGCTAAAGACTGAAGATAAAAACGTGACGCGTACACCAAACCATAATTATCGTCTCGCCGCTCCAATTAGCTATTGTTGGCAAACACCATCCGCGAGGTCCGACTGGAAAGAGTAACGACAAGGCCAACATGAACAATCCAAAGAGATGCCAAATTCAACAATCAAAACGCAAATTGGTGGGGTATTCCATGCGGAGCGCGCCTGCAAACTCAATTGTCCCATGCGATCTTGAAAGTGGGTAGAAAAAGTGCTGTCAAATCCATCTTGCTCCAACTCCCCGTCGCCATGGCATTCGTTAATCGTGACTGGTACCAAACCCAAGTCTGGCCTACTTGCGTTCCCGAAGTTCGCCGTTGGATTGCTCCTTGTCCGCACCACCCGTTGCACGAACCTCATCCAGCAATGGTATCGCGTCGATGCTTTCGCTCTTGTCGTTCTGGGGGACATTGATGCCCGCAGCAGCACCCAAACTCAACTTTTGCGGGCTCGTCTGTTCGTCGCCCGTGCCTTGTTGCGGTGAAGTCTTTTCCTCCCCCGGGGTTTTGAGGGCTCCGTGGTCGAGTTCTGGACTGGCCTGCCACTTGCCAACGTCACGCTTCAACGCATCCAGCTCCTTTTGAAAGCGCTTGCCAAAAACGTCAATGTAATACGTTGCGCCATTGTAAATGGACCAGATGAACACCACCGTCAGAAACCCAGCCGAGGCCCAGCGGTACCAAAACCACAGAGGGCAAGGGACCATGGTCAAGACAGCGTAAGAGTATTGGATCAGCATGAAGGCAAACTCTTGCATCGATTCTGGCAGGGATAGAACCGCCTTGCCGAGTAAGGTTGGTGCGTACGACTTGCGTAGCCAGGTGAAGGATGTTGGACGACCAGCAGCAATCTGCTCTCGGCGACGAACAGTGATTAGGAAGTGGTATGAAAGCTGCCAGACAGCATATGGAACGGTCGCCCAGACGACCATGGACGGCAGCTGGTAGTGCTGAGGAGAGTTGGGATCCGAGTTTCTGATTGCGTAAATGGCCGGGAACTTTTCGGCCTGCTCCGCTGGAGGCAACAAGTGGACGATACAATGCAGCGTGGCGCAAGGCATGATGTGGATGAAGAGCCTGGATTATTAGATATCGGGTACATGGGAATATCAAAAGGCAGACTTACGAAACCACCTTGTCCATCGAGTGGAACACGAGAGAGTTGCGCCACATGGCAATCGCTACGGCGTTGTTTCCAAATGCCAGGCAGTACGAAGCGATGAAAAGGCGCTTGCTCTGGGGAAAGACCCAAATGCTGAGCATCAGTAGGAGATTTGTAAAGTAGCAAAGGTCAGCCAAGAAGTAGTGGTAGCCCTTTTTGTGGTACGTGTAGTATCGGATGGGCATGAAGTAGAGCAGCTGGACCGAGTACCAAGTGTGGAACCATTCTGGATGCGCACCAATCAGGTAGCCGCTGACGAAGACGTTCAAAACACCAGCGATGAAGAAGAACTTCTCGCGTGCAGTGACGGCCTTGGAGTCGTTCCATCTCTCCCCCAGGCGGTCCACAGACACACGCATGCGCTTCTTGTACTTGTCCAGCTGCTCATCAGCAGTGGGAATGCGCCTACGCCACTCTTCGACAACCTTGTCCTTTGCAGTTATCCCCTGTGTTTTTAGGCGTTGTCGCTGTCGCTCGAGCCGTGTCCTTTGCTTTTCCAACGAGCGCTGGAACTTTTCGATGCGTTGCGGGAGGGCAAGGTTTTCTATCATGTCGAATATTGTGAGCTGCTCCGGGGGCACGAAGCTCTCGTCGTCCTCGTCTTCTTCATGCTTGCTGCTCGACGAAAAGGAGTCTGTGCGAGATAGGGGAGGTCCAGAGTATTCAGTAGATCCTCTCTCCATTTCAGACCCGTACGCAGAGTCTCCAGGGAATGGCTCAGATAAGCTTCCTGAAGTCGCGCCTAGGGCAGGTTCTGACTTTGAGGCATGGATGTTGGTCGATTCAGAAGCCATCTTGAGACCCTCTTCGATGACTTGCAGACCAGAAGGTATTCTTTTTGGGTTGGAGCGTTCGAGTACGGTAGGTGATGGTGCTGTGTCCATTTCGATGATGTGTTAGCCGTCAGGTCAGTTACACGAGTGGAATTTTGACGCGGAGGGAAACCAAAGACCCTCCGACGCGTGGAACGAACCGTGATATGTATGGATTTCTGGAGGCAGACAACCCCGCGGGAGCTTCAAATCATGTGGTGCAGCGGAAAGACGGGTGTGACTAGCGGCGGTTTCGTAGGATGAGTGTGCCGTAGGAGCAGTGTCGAAAGCTTCAGAATCGGCCAGGTGGTTGAGCTCCTCGATTTGATTGGGGGTTTGGCGGGAATCCTGGAATCCGCGCGCTGGCTACATCATAGCATCGGGACTACTTCGGAGTCTGGGGAAGCTGCCTTGGATGTTTGCCTCAGGCATCAACAAGCACCTGCACCGCTCAGCCGCCTGCTGGGCCGTGGGCGAGCGCGTTTCCGACGCGTCAACCTGAATCCTCGACATCTCTCTCCGACACCGATCAACAACTCTATCGCGCCTCGGCTCGCACTTGTCTGGCAATGCGCATTCGAGCGCCGTGATCAGCTCTCCACTGCAGACCTCCCAGTAACCTCCCGCGCCTCGTCGCGCATCATCTCGCGCCATGGGCAAGCTTATTCGCCTCGAGCTCTTCAGTGCGCCCACCATACCACCAGCCCGCATCGTATTAATGCTGATCAATCGCAGACTTCAAATCCTACCGAGGCCACCATGTCCTGCTCTTTGGTGATTCTCACTTTACGTCCATCATCGGACCCAATGGCTCCGGCAAATCCAACTCGTAGGTCCTCGCTACCTTTGCGCAGAGCCTCTTCCTGACGATTTCTCAGTATGGATGCCATCTCGTTCGTCCTTGGCATAAAGTCGTCTCACCTTCGATCGACTCACCTACGCGATCTCGTCTACCGCGGCCGTGTCCTCCGAACGTCCAAAATCAACGCCGACGGAACCGCAACCGAACAGAATGGTGATGGCGCAGTCAACGGCGAGGGAAACGGCGAAGTGCACTCAGACGATGAGAGTACTCAGCGCAGCAGCCAGCGCCACGATCCGCAGACTGCCTGGGTCATGGCCGTCTACGAGGATGACGCGGGCGACGAGCAGAAATGGAAGCGCACCATTACCAACCAGGGTCAAAGCGAGTACCGGATAAACAACCGAATTGTGACAGCCAAACAATACAACGAGGCGCTCGAGGCGGAAAACATCCTCATCAAAGCACGAAACTTTTTGGTTTTCCAAGGAGATGTGGAGGCAATCGCGTCGCAATCCCCCAAGGACTTGACAAGGCTCATTGAGCAAATCTCTGGGAGTTTGGAGTACAAGGCTGACTACGAAAAGCTGAAAGTGGAGGCTGAGAAGGCTGCCGACGATCAGGGCTTTAAACTCAATCAGCGCCGTGCTATCAACTCGGAAATCAAGCAATATCAAGAGCAGAAGAAGGAGGCCGACAATTACGCCCGGAAGGCTGATGAGCGAGATCAGGCCATTGTAACACACGTCCTGTGGAAGCTGTATCACCACCAACGGGAGATTGAAGAGGCTACCGCCGAGATTCAAAAGCATCAGGAAGAGCTCAAGGAGCACAAGCGCAGCGTCGAAAAGTATGAACAGAAGCTGGAAGAGGCCAAGCGCGCGCAAGCCAAGGTTGGCAGAGATGTGTCCAAGGTCGAGAGAACCATCAAGGACAAGGAAAAGGAAATCGAAGACAAGGAGAATAGCCTGGTGCCCATCGACGAGAAGATTTCCATTTCGAAAAGGAATCTGAGCAAGTACGAGGCTCGCATCGCCGAAATCACCAAGGAACGAGACAACCAGGCTCGCAACGTAGATCAACTCAAGAAGGACCTCAACACCGTTCAAAAGGCGCAAAAGAAATGGGAGGATGATTTCCGCCAGACTGCCCAAGGTGGCCAAGAGTTGACCGAAGCCGATTTGCAAGAATACAGCAAGCTGCGGAGCGAGGTTCAGAAACGCACTGCTGCCAACCAGATTCGCATCGACAACCTAACTCGCCAACTCAAAACGGACGAAGAAACCGTAAACAGCCTGAAGAGCAAGGTGGAAAGCACCCAATCGCAAGCAGCCAAACTCGAGGAAGAAATTGAGCAGCTTCGTGAGCGACGCGACAACATGAAGACACAGCTCAAGCAGGCCCAGAAAGAAATCGACGCCAAGAAGAAAGATTTCAACCATCTGACTTCGGAACGCCTTAGGATGGCGCAGAAGCAGACGGAGCTCGAAGAGAAGCTTCAAGACGTGCTCAACAAGCTCGTCGAAGCCGATGACGGCCGTAGAGAGAGTGAAAAGGAGCTGCGAGCAAAAGAGACCATCGCCGCCATGAAGAGAATCTTTCCCGGAGTGAGTGGTAGACTTTCCGAGCTCTGCAGGCCCAAGCAAAGGAAATTCGAAACAGCCGTCAGCACGGTTCTTGGACGTCATTTCGATGCGATCGTTGTAGACACCGAGAAGACGGCAAAGGACTGCATCGAATACCTTCGCAACCAACGCGCTGGACAGGCCACTTTTATTCCACTTGACACCATCCAGGTCAAGGCCGTAAATCCGAACCTAAAGGGCATGCATCGCGGAATGCGTCTAGCCATCGACACAATCGAGTACGACAACACGTACGAGCGCGCCATGTCGTATGCTTGCGGGAACAGCATCGTCTGCGACGATTTGAAAGTCGCAAAGTACTTAGCCTACGAAAAGAACGTTGACGCGAAAGCAGTCACCCTTGATGGGACGGTCATCCACAAAGGCGGCTTGATGACTGGTGGTCGAGGGCCGCAGGACCGCAACAATCGCCGCTGGGAAGATGCTGAGGTCGAGAATCTCAAACGGTTACGAGACAAGCTTCTTGCAGACCATGCCGCTCTTCCCAAAGCACACCATCGCGGCTCCGAGGAGGAGACATTGCAAGCAGAACTGGATGGCTTGCAACAACGCATGGACTACATGAAGGAAGAAATCAAGGCACTCGACAGAAACATCGAGAGTAAGAACCGCGAACACGCCTTCCAGGTCGAACAGTTTGAAGAGGCACGACCGAAGTTCCAGGAACAATCCGAGGGACTGCAAAATCTCAAGAACAACCTCCAAACCATCAAGAACTCGGTTGGCGAGGTTGAGGACGAGGTATTTGCGGCATTTTGTCAACGTCTTGGCTACGAAAACATTCGGTCGTATGAAGCCCAACAAGGCCATTTGCAGCAAGAGGCCGCGCAAAAGAAGTTGGAGTTTACGCTGCAGCGCAGCAAGCTGGAGAACCAGCTCAGTTTCGAGACTCAACGTCTGCAAAGCACCAACGACAGAATCAAAGCTTTGAAGGATCAATCGACTCGCGACGAGCAGCTCATTTCCAATTTGGAGAACCAAAAAGAAGAAATCCAAAATGAGATTGATGTTCTCAACGCGGAGCTCGAACAGCTCAAGGAGCAGCTTGAGCAGCTGCGGGAAAAGTACACTCAGCGGGCAGAAAGAGTAGCTGAGGAGCGGCGAGAACTGCAAAAACGCAACAAGAGTGTCGAGGGCACATTGAAAGCAGTCTCGGGTCTGGAGGCCGAGATCCAGCGCAATGCTTCCGGGAGATATGCCTTGTTGAGGAAGTGCAAGATTGACGAGGTCAAGATCCCGCTGAGGGAAGGCAGCAATGATCTTGACTCGTTACCATTGGACAACCTCATGAGGGGGGTCGACGACCCTGATGCTATGGACGTGGACGGCGACGAAAATGCGACCCAAACGCCGGGCGATGTGGATGTTCAAGACTACGGCATTGACGTAGACTTCGACGAGTTGGACGAGGACTTCAAGGAGGTAAGGTTACAGTTCACGTGGATTCGATGGCCAATCTAACAAAACTAGGACTCCTCCAGCAAATGTGAGGAGAAGCTCCTGGAAACGATCCACAACATGAGCGCTGAGCTTGAGAAAATGGCACCGAACATGCGCGCCAACGAGCGCCTCGAAGGCGTTGAATTACGCCTCAAGACGACCGAAAAAGACTTTGAATCAGCCCGGCGGTCAGCCAAGCGGGCGCGTGAAGATTTTGAGGAAGTCAAGGAGAAGCGGCTCGAGCTCTTCAACAAGGCCTTTTCGCACATTTCCGAGCAAATCGGCAACGTCTACAAGGACCTCACGCGCAGCACGGCCTTCCCGCTGGGTGGGCAAGCATACCTTGACCAAGAGGACAACGACGAACCATACCTGGCGGGTCTCAAGTACCACGCCATGCCGCCGCTCAAGCGCTTCCGCGACATGGAGCACCTGTCTGGAGGTGAAAAGACGATTGCGGCGCTGGCGCTGCTGTTCAGCATCCACAGCTTCCAGCCATCGCCGTTTTTCGTCCTCGACGAAGTCGACGCCGCCCTCGACAACGTCAACGTCATGCGCGTGGCCCAGTACGTCAAGGACCATGCTGGCCCTGGCATGCAGTTCATCGTCATTAGTTTGAAGACTGGCTTTTTCCAGGAGAGTGAGAGTTTAGTCGGTGTCATGCGCGACCAGGTGGCTAATTCGTCGAGGACGCTGACGCTGGATGTGAGTTTCCCTCTGCTGTTTCCCTTTGTTTTCTCAATTACTAACTGGCTTATAGTTGCGCAAGTACCAGCCTACCTGAGCTCCAGCGTCGTGTCGCGTCCGTCCGATTTGTGAGAGTTCTATTGATTTGGATGATGGAGCATACGGTGACAGTCTTTCTGCAGCACTGTGCCAGGAGGAACAAGGGGAGTACTCGTCTTAGCGCATGCTTTTAAGATCAACATGGATTGAAATCGAGAAATCAAACCTAGCAGTTTCCGTCTTTCTTGTGTAGATTCGGCGCATCTTTGACTCCCCATCCATCCAGCCATCTAGCCATACACCCCACCGCCTTGCCAGTCGCGTTCGATAAACAACTGCGGGTCCAAAGCGAGGAGATTACGGAGAGACTGAATCAGCGAGTTCCTGCAGAAACAGCATGCCACGGAGTCTCAGCACCTTGGCCCAAAACAGCGTGTAGATAATTGGAAGGCAATTTGGGCAAGACGTACAAAGGGATGAAGCGTTGACTGCGTTACTCGATTCAATGGATCAACAAGTGCAGTCATTGTGGTCAGTTGCTTGCCGGAAATGGAATGACGATAATCAGAGAGTATGCCCGGATTACACGAAGGACACACATGCCCTACGCGGAGTCAAAGGTGGGCAGACAAAACATTATAAGATACTAAACAAAAGACATCAAGTCATCACCACTAAGACATCCTTATCACGTGGTCAATAATACTAGCATTCAGGTATCAGAGAATAGAGGATATGTAGGTTTCAACTGGCTGGCCAGCAAGCAAGCAAGCAAGCAGCCACTCGAGCGCAAGGGAAAGGAAGGAACAAAAAGCAGCAAAACTGTCCACCGTCCGTCCATCCACCCCACCATCCAGCTTTGATCAATCATCCATCATCCATCCCTAAAAGGTATATCACATCAGTCGACGAGTCTCGATATCTTGATCTGACCAACTAAGTGCCAGCCCACCAGCGCTCCGCCGGTTTTCTGCCCTCGAATCGGCGTGGTGGGTCCTGGCTGACTTTGCTTTAGCCTCGATGGGCCCCGGTCGACCATGATATCGACGCCGATGCTGATCCCTCCTTCTCAAAGCCAGTTGAAATTCTGTGATTCAAACCACCCAGCCTAACCTTTCTTCCGGGGTATCATGCAACACATGCCATGTTTGAGCGCCCGTTCCGAACCTCATGCCGTGTCGTCTCCGCGTTTGTGGCTTCTCCCTCAGCCGGGCAATTCACATGTGTCTTTTGAACTCGTTTTGTCGGGGTTTTGATGTTGTTGTGCATCCTCCAAAAGCGACAGAAGGAAATTTGGAAGCATGCTGTCGGTCTTCTTCGACCGCGCGTTTGATATCAGGGGGCGACAGTCAATAGCGCCAAGATGCGCTCCGCCCCGCTCCGCCCGCAGCTTTGTTGAAAGTTGCTGGGCCCGTCTCATACTCTGGCCGAGCCCATCTCTTGAATTTGTGAGCGCTCTGAGAGCCCCTACTCAGAGCTCCACCATGTTCCCAAATTCAATGGCAGCGAGATGACTCCCTGACTCTTCCACTGCAGAACGGCCACGACCAGTGCGCTCACGACGCCGACTCCTCCGAGAACTTGCACCACGACCCACCCGCCCTTTCTGACTTCGTCTCCCCATTCACAAAGGCCGAGCGGATCTCGAGGATCCATGGCACTACCGCGCCGCCTCGAAGACCAGAGACTCTCTTTTCGTATCCTGGGGTCCAGACCAGATTGGCGCGTCAAGCTCCACGTTGGGCCTCCGGCAGTCTCTTTCAAGGCAGCGAAATGGGGGAGCGTTGGGGCGTCTGAAGATGGACCGATGCGACCATCGAGAACTTCCTTGCCGACTTCATCCAGAAGCCACTTGGTGCGTCTGGTGCGCTCGAGCTCCTCATATCGACGACGCTCATTTTGGATGCTACGCTGAAGCTCTACTGCCCATTTTGCAAGGTGGACCTGGGCCAGGCGTTCTTCGCGTTGAGTGTGATCGGCCAGACGAGCGAGGGTATAGTTGTGAGCTGGACTAGCGGGAGACGCGCACGAGAAGTTGATGGACTGGGAAGGAGAGAATGGAACGCTGCTGGCGCCGCTGCCGCTTGTGGTGGGGCGCGGAATGAGGACCTGACTTGCTGGAGGCGAGGACAAAACAGACGAAGAGGCAGAAAACGGTGTAGAGAACGCAGAAGGGTTGAATTGAGAGCCAGCCTTGGAGACGCCGATATTGGAGTTGAAGCCAAGGCCCATGTTGAGGCTCGTGCCCTGCACCCGTTCGTTGCGCCAACGCAGGAACTTCTTTGCGGCCGAGTGACGCAACCAAGCAGCGGTGTCTTGGCAGAATACCTGGTTGACAAGAGCAGCTAGCTCTGATGGAACCAAAGGCTGGACATAGTCAGGAGACATAAGGAGCGAAGCGTCCATTACCTCATGATCCGACTCCGAAGCTGAAGTTATGGCAAAGGGGCCGGGAGTGAATGTAGCACCAGGTCTATCAAAAGGATTGCTTTCTTGATAAGTCTGTGGAAGCTCTTCAGCAGCCAACTGGGCGGCAATCAAAGCTTCTTGGGTGCTTTTGCCGAATAGGAAGGGTCGTATTCCTGCAGCATCGAACCGTTGAAGAACATTGGCCCTGAACGATGCAATCTTCTCCCTGCCAAAAACATCCGAATGAGATATTATGGGGACGACGTTTGTCAAATCGGCCAGACGTTGGATGTTCTGAATGTCCTTGGAGAGCTCGGGATCTGTCATTGTTAGAATTTCAGGCCAGCGAAAGCGCATGGACGAACTTGCCTTGCGATGGCTTCATCAGGTAAAACACCACATCGACTTGCAAGCCGCCGTTGCCACTCAAGATGCCCAAGAGATCTCCATCGCTCATTGATGTGATAGAAGCGTTTTTGTGCAGAAGCGCTTCAATGTATTGGACCACATCGTCCGTCTGCATCTGGCTGGGCTTTGGTGCGTCAAAGCCGGGGGTATCCACAAAGCAAAGGTTGCGCTCCAAAACGGTGTCGCCCATACTCTTTCTCCTGCGCAGCACGCGGGATTCCTCAAGGTCGGACCACCAAGGTGGATAGGCTCGTGTACTCGCATATACTTCCACGATATTTGCTGTGCCTCCACTGCGCTGCTTTCTCCTGCGCGATTTCAATCTTGCAGGATCCGGGACTTGTATGACGGGAGGAGCGGTGGCAAGCGGGTCGACATGTACGATATCTTCGCATTGCTGCACAATCGACTTTATAAGTGAGGTTTTGCCCACGCCTTTTGCACGTTAGTCTAGAAAAGCGGATCCCTGAATATATAAATCTTACCAACACCTCCGGCCACCAAGACCTTGAGTTTGCCCAGATTTTTTCCACGATCCGTGAACGGTCTCCTGACTGGCATTTGGATGCTGGGCATGACGAGTTGTGGTATGCTATCGCCAGCCTCTTGGTCCTGCTTGTCCTCGTCGTCTTCATCCTCGCTGCTCACAAGCGCCTGAGACGCCGCCTCGTCCGCCTGACTGTCGTCGTCGCTCAACCTCAGACTTCTCAAACTCACGCTCTTTGGTGTACTGGGCAGTTCCGATGCTGGACCCGGACTAAGCTCAAATTGCACAGGGGTGAGAGGCTGCGATGGCGCAGCTTGTGGGACTGATATCGCGGGACTGCCGGCCGCGCAGCCATATTCTTTATCGCTACCGAATGGTGGAGCCAGCATCTCCTCGAGACTTTGAACACCATAATTCTGATCCTTGTCCTCCTTGTCTTGCGCCGGTTCTTCGTTGGACTGCAGTATATCCTCCTCGCTCCGCAAGAAGAAGCTCGTGGGTCCACAGGCGGGGGCTTGTGACGACAGTTGCGAGCTCGGCTCGCCGTTGCTCGTCTTCCGGAAACGCAGGGGATGGCGCAGGTTCGCGGCTGAGTCCCCGCTACTCGTGGGCCTCATGGTACGTAGCGGCGAGTCTGGTAGATGGTCTCATGCAACCACAACTTTCTTGGAGTAGACAGGCCTCGACGTCTTCAAGGGGAGATGCGGAGCTGGCTGCCTATGTATGGGCGACGATCCTAGATACCCCGCCAGCGCAGGGGCCACGGGAGTGTTGAAGCCGGATCTAGCGGTGGGCAGATAAAGGACGACGGGCCCAACACGGTCGATGTCGGCGGATGCAAAAGGTCGAGTTCATCAGGAGACTTGCAGGCGAGCAAGGTGAACAGGAGAGAAGAGTGAGGATAGAGAGATGTCGAATGACGGCAGCCGTCGAGTGAGTTCAGGTTGTGTCAGGTGCATGCATGGGTGCCTAAGGTAATCGACGCTGGGCATCTGCGGGAACCAACCAACGTCTCACGACCAACCACTCTACTCGCCCGTCGTCTATAAACGGCAGTCCCAATCTTGGAACCCATTCATATTCAGTCAAGACATCATAGATACAACTGCCGCAGATTCCCGTTTAGAAACTCAATGGCACTATTCCTTTCTGCCTGCAAAGGAAACCCCTAGGTCGTCCTATCAATACATACGTCATCCCCCCCAAAGCTTTTTGCCCTGCAGCCTCCTCGAATCATCGCTCTAGGCCCCATCTGTGTCGTAGGAAAGGAGAAAAGCAGATCGGCTACCCGCACCCGTACAAATGGGAAAAACTGTCCCACCCAATCAACCATTACCTCCCCGCGTTGGTTCATCCGGCATTGGACAAAAACCACCCGCGCCCTCGGTGACCCAAGCGCGAGGATTCGAAAACCCCAAAATACACACAAAGTAAATGAAGAAGAAAGCAAATCGCTATGCTGGGCAAAGACTCGTGCATGACGATCCCATGACACCTGTACTTTTCCGTGCAGAATCAGCAACTTTTCCTCGGAACGGACGTAGAATACAAGAGAGAAAGTGGAGGCGTAAGTCGTGAGCACCTAGAGCGTCGTTGCATTGCATGACCTGGCTCGACAGCCATGCCGCGAACGGCCGACGAATCGAAGAGAGCATTTACGACGACCCACGCTTAAGCAGCAGTGGCGCCACCACGGCGAGGCGCGGCGTTGCCACCCCTGCCGCGGGGAGCGAATCCACCACGACCGCCCTCCTTGAATCCACCACGGCCCTGACCGGCACGGTTGTCACCACGACCACGGGGGCCCATGTTGCCGCCGCGGCCTCCCTGGAAGCGAGGGCCACCGAACTGGTTGGCGTTCTGGCGGCGCTCTTCGACGAAGACGGTAGCTCCGCCAATCTGGTGAGGGTTGGCCGCGACAGCAGCCTGGAAGCCCTCCTGGGTTGCAAACTCGACAAACGCCGCGTTCTGTGCAAAACTGTCAGTATCATGCCAATTCACAACGGGACGATCGCATACCTTGGCACGGCTAACGTCGAAGTAGGTGATCTTGTCGAACTTGGACAGAGCGCTCTTCAGCTGCTCGGCGTCGGTGCTCTCGTAAACATTCTTGATGTAGGCGCGAACGGAGGTGGGCTCAGCGGGCTGGTTCTGGGCACGAGATTGGCGCTTGCTGTGGTCGCCACCAACGGCCTGCCATCCATCCTGAGCGCTGTCGGCAGGAGACTCGGAGCGAGCAGCAGAAGTCACAGCAGCAGGCGCGGCGGGGGCGGGAGCAGCCTTGGGTTGCGTAGGGGCAGACTTGGGAGCAGCAGAAGTCTGAGCGGGAACAGCCGGAACAGCAGGAGTAACGTTGCGGTTGGCCGACGCGGCAGCGGCAGCCTTCATGGCCCAGCTCATGGGCTTAGGCGGAGCAGCGGGAGTTGGCGCCGCCGCCGGGGCAGCAGTCTTTGCTGGCTCGGGAGCAGGCGTGGGCTCGGATTCCTTGGGCTTCTCTGGCTCTGCGGACTCCTCAACAGTGGTGGTGGCCTCGGTGGTTGTTGCGTCAGCGCCACCGACAGCAGCAGCAGGTGCCTCCTCAGCCTGGGCGACCTCAGCGGATTCCGGGACAGGAGTGCCGTTGACCTGGGCAGGGGGAGGAGAAACCGGACGCTCGACGGCTTCCTCCTTCTGGATGACCTCCTCGAGCTTGTTGTCGACTTGGGCGGCCTCCTCCTCGTGAGAGACAGTCTCGTGCTGGGCCTCAGGCTCGGGAAGCTCTTGAGCGGTGGGGGCCGGCTCGTGGTAGCCCGTCGAGGCAGCAGCAGGCTCGGGCTGATGGACATCTTCCTCCGGGACCTCCTCATCCTCCTCCTTGATGTATCGGAAAATGTCGTTCAACACAAAGTAACCGTTGGACTGGGCGGCAAGGACGAAGGTCTGGACAAACTTGCGGTGGGGCTGGCCCTTGTTGGAGATTTCACCCATGACTTGGATGACGATGTGCGAGTCGGCGCCCTGGGAGTCGACGTTGGTGACGCGGACCCGGCATTCGTGGAAATCGAGCTCCCTGATGCGGTCGTTGATTGCCTAGTGAAAATCCGATGAGCCTTCTTCCGGCAGATGATTTTGCTCACATTTCTTACCTTGGAACCAACGCAAACCTCAACCTTCTCCTCCTCAACCCCAGACACGAACTGAGAGCGCTTGTTGTAGTAGAGCTGCCAAAATCAGCATCAGACAGTTTTGGGGCCGGAAAAGTGTACTTACGTGGAGCTGGTCGGGGTTTCGGCTCAAGGTGGTGTAGTACTGCTCGACAAAGTACCAGCCAACCTCGTCCTTGGGAACGGTCTGAGCGCTGTTCGAGGTGGCGGACTGGGAGTTGGAGGTTTGAGGAGCGTTGTTGTAGGCGGCGTTGTGGGAAGCGTAGGCTTGGTCAGAGGCGCTGAAGCCCTGGCCTTGAGCGTAGGTGCCGTTGATAGACATGGTAGGCTGTTCAGTGGCCATTGTACCGGATCGAGTGACGTCTAGAATGTGTCGCGGGAGCGGAGAGTCGGGACGCGGCGGGAATGAAGGAAATGGAGGAGATAAGATCGATTGAGATGCTGGAACCTGTCAGCCGGGCGCGTGTGCGAGGATTGAGCGCGAAGAGAGCGCCGGATGATGCGCACCTTGAAGCGCGTGTGCTTGGTTGAAGATGCGTCAGGGAAGCGCGGGAAAGCGAGTGCCGGATGGGCGAGAGAGGGGAGCGGTAGAGTGGAGCGAGGAGGATAGGAAGAGTGGCGCTGGGAGCGAGGATGCGAAGCGCAGAGAGTGGTGGTGGGATGGGGTGTTGATGGGAGAGTCGTCCACGGAAGACGATTTTCAGAAGATTCCGCCGCCGCCATGAGCGCGCGGGCCAACCCGCAGCCGCCGCAGCTACCAACACCCGATCGATGGCCTGCCCACAACAGTTACCTATCAACAGTCACCTACATTATCTTTTCTACTGTACATTCTCACAGCTCCACGTCCAATTCCATGCCAAAGCCCGTATTTTATCGTCTGCTAGTCGCTTTCTGACATTCACTCACCACTACGGACAACACCAGTTCCAGAATCGGCGTTCTACCCGTCAAACCGAGCTATACACCACTCCAACGCTTGCTCTTCGCAGTCGATATTTGTTTGTACAACCAAACTTTTACATGAGAGCTTTCGACCCGTGCCCATTTACTCGGCAAGACCCACCAATGGGAGAGCAAGATATCGATATTTTCCGCTTTTACGCATTCGAATTGCCTAGGTTTGTTTTAGAATCTTCGCGTCGCCACCAATCCTCAGCCACGGAGCAGCGGCACTTGAGAGGCGGCTAAGCTTTGTACCAAGCACTCAGACGAGAAACATGTGTTTCCTGCCCCAAACAATGTCCAGCCTCAGGCTCCATTCTCCCAATGAGACCACCGGATTGTTCCATCTCACAGCTTCGATTTTGTCCACATCTCAGTATCGACGCGTGGCTCCCCGACCCTATCTATAATCCAGTTGACGACATCATTCGCAAAAATCACCTTGTCCTCGCCCGGCTCGGCGTGCACTGTGGCTGTCAGCTCTCTGGTAGACCATTGGAGGCGTGATTGGCTCACGTTTATGGGACCACCCATTATACAACTTGAGTTGCTTGTCCTCGATGTCGAATGCTTCAAACATGCGCTTGACTGGCGCATAAGCCGTGAAGCTATCGCCGGTCCCATGTGCTATCCAGAGTCTGGTCTTCCCGCCCTCGCCGATACCGTCTTTTAGTCGCAATTGTCCAGAGTCCAACGCTGCCGCTCGGTCCAGTAAACCTGCCACTCCCTCCAAAGTTCCCGTGTCATGGCAAAGATCGTCATCCACATACTCTTGTTGGACTACTGGGTCGCGGCTTAGCGTTTTTGGGTCCAAGTTGGTCGCGATTTGTTTGCTCGGGGCGAGCATGGCTGCTATCCGTCCCAGCATGAGCATCACTCTCCAAGGCTGGCTCTTGTAATGAAAGGCGACGAATGGCGATTCGCACAGGAACCCGCGAATCTGGCGCAGTATATGAGGTGGTCCAGTCGCAGCGTAGTGCAAAACCTCGCCTCCGCCCATTGAATGGCCCATTAGGAATAGTGGGAGCGACGAAGGTGGAAGCGCGTTCATGAATGAAGTAATGTCGGCAAGGACAAGGCTCGTGGGGCCTGTGAGGCCGCGCTGCGAAGGCCGCTTCACTGAGCGACCCCATCCGCGCTGGTCGAAGGTGTAGACGAGGATCCCGCGCGCAGCCAACGTAGGGAAGAGGATGCCGTAGGCGTTGCCTATGAAGCTCGGGGATTAGATGGACAAGAATTGGAGGGGAAAGATGCGATAGGCGCTAACAGTGGTCACTGAAGCCATGCACGAAGACAAGTCGCGCTTTGATGTCACCGGTTGGCTTGCGAAGGTGGTCAGTCGCACAGCATTTGCGCCGCGGAATCGGGTCAACACACCTTCCATGTTTTTGTGTAGAGTCTCATGCCATCTTCGATTGTATGCCAACCTTCCTCCGTCGCGTAGGAGTAGGAATCCATTGTGCTGCTGAAATAGGTAGCCAGCCCCACACAAGGCGCGGCGCATGTGCCGTGAAGAAAAAGCGGTGGAAGAGGTATGTATAACTGAGGGGATTGTTGACAGATCCACTAGTCCAACATGTGAAGGTCGCCTCGAGTGACTCCTATCGATAGTATGCAGCTGCGAATGACGCAAGGGGTGCACAAACCTCGCCGAAGCTTCGACGTCGGCTCTTTGAGCTTCTGCACCACAAACCTTCGTCTGCACTGCCGAGATTGGATGGGTTTTGCCTGTAGGTCTTGCATCAAGTCTCGTGTTCGGAAGCTGATATTTCCTTCACTGCAGAACATGGACCTGGATATATGCGGCCGTATCATTACCATTACACCTCTACGTCTACTGTCCGCAAATGCGCCTACGCCTTACAGCTGTCCCGAATGACTGTCGTGCTTCGGCGCTTCCCTCGCTTCCATCTCGCTGCGTTCTGCCCCGGAAAGCTCCAACAGCGGATACGATTTGTCCTGTACCGGCATCTGCAACTGATCTTGATATTGTTGCTGCTCCCTCATCCGCAGTGCTTTTTCTCGCCGAAACTTCATCCAAAAGACCATCATGCTCGTAAACGACAAGGCGAACGCAGCCCCGAAGAATCCACTGGTTACTGTAGCTGCCGTCTTTCCCTTTGAGGCTCCCTTGTCTTCCAGGGGGACAGTCGACTCGCAGCTGGCTGCAGTCGTTGAAGCAGCAGAAGTCGAAGAAGTGGCCGTTGCGGCCGCAGTCGAGGAGGCAACGCCTTGGGTCACACCGTTGGCCGATACGTACGGGCCGAGTCTGTTCGTACCGTCTCCATTGATGACCGCCTGGATATAACCGGGTGTCCAGGTGAAGTAGTTGGTCGTGTTGCCGTCACAACACGACTCGGTCCCATTTGTGACACAACAAGATGCCGCAGTGCCGGTGACACACTGAGTGATGCGAGCATAGTCGCCCTGGAAAGCTAGACGGACGCCAAATTAGCGCATGAAGCGGGCCGCCGGCTAGCAAACGGCTCGGGAGCGGCAGTTAGGTACCATCGTCCAAGCAGTAATCTGGACAGTTCCCGCTCCTCCAATCCTTGTCCGTACAGCTCCTCCGGTACGATATCCCAGACCAGTCTTGATAGCATGTTCCGCTTTCATAGCATGCATCGTTGTGCAGACAGCAGGCACTTCCGTCTCCGTTCGCTGCGGCCGTTGTGTTGCAGACATAGCCATCAGTGTCGATTTCTCTGTTTGGGAAGTAGCACGTTGCTTCATCGACTGCAGCAGCGAGCGTCGCGGAAGGTATCAACGACAAGGCGAAAAAGATGGTTGTGATCATGGCGGGATCTAGAAGAGAGAGGAGGCGGGAGCATCCGTGGCTGACAACTGGAGATCCACCAGCGGCAA
This sequence comes from Phyllosticta capitalensis, assembly GCF_038381095.1. Classification (NCBI taxonomy): domain Eukaryota; kingdom Fungi; phylum Ascomycota; class Dothideomycetes; order Botryosphaeriales; family Phyllostictaceae; genus Phyllosticta; species Phyllosticta capitalensis. The sequence continues at coordinate 1,172,436 of NW_027117443.1, read as the reverse complement.
GAGCTCACACTTGTAGGAACAGCGGCGACTCTCCATGATCCAGCAGTCCTCCCCAAGATTCAGCCCCCACGAGTCTGCACCTACCAACCCAGAATATCTACAGCCATACATTCGGCAAGCCTTATGTCAATCAACCTCATGAACGGTCTTTTGGGAAAAATTTGGCGCCTGTCGCGAGAAAGCGTGCTTGCCATTGGACGTAGACGAAAGAAGCAGCATGCATCGAGTCGTGTAGGATCACAATCTACAGTAGTGGAAACCTCTGCCAAGGCGGCGATGCGGTATCTTGCGGCATAAGCTCCCGCTTCAGTATGCCAACTTGGATGCGGTACGGCCGGGGACGGATCCGAGAGTGTTCAGAATTTATTGCTTGCAGTCACTGACTCGTCAGGTGTCCGGAGACTGCTTTTACCGTGTGGTGAGGCTCTTCGGACGACATTTGGGTTAGCACACCGCCCTTTTTGTGCCCCCAAATCTTCACGAAGATTTTGTATATGATCCACGTGCGGGTCGTTCCGATCAGTGCAAGACCAACAGTTCGAAGGATGAGCCGACAAGGAGGCCCTTAATTTAGAGCACGGCAAATTTTACCGCATGCACGCATTCTCGGGAGGCTGAAGATCCGCACGCTGGAAGGCCACCAGGAGATACCCCTATCTTCCACGCCATGTGGCACGACAGCGATGATGGCAGCCTGGAGTTCGCCATGGTGGAGAATGAAGACAGTGGGACTTGCCGAAGTAAGCAAACATCGAGAAGTTCATGACTGGGTCCTAGCATTTACGGATTTAGGACTAGGATATCACAAACACCACTTTCAAATCCAAATCTTGTCGAGTTTCTGTTTTACATACCAACTCACTGCCTTCAATCGCTCACCAAGAACTGCAGCTTGACGTAGCATCTCCAACCCGAAGATCTCAAGAACCAGGATGGCGAAGCTCGGCTATCGATAAGGCAGATCGATGGCGTAGTATGCCGACAACGGCCTGTGCTCCCTCACCACCATTGTGCTGCCATTTTGAAGCACACGGCAAAGAAAACTGAAACCATCATTACCTCCTTACAGCTTGACTGCGTCCTGCGAAGATTTTCTGCGCTGTTCCAGAGCATCGTGACATGAACCAGTCTTGTTCCCGACTCACAACCCTCCTCCCCCGCCTTTCCCTAGCTCTTCGGCGCACTAGCAACCGCCTGCCATCTCGACCCTTCTCCGCCATGAGCTCTGAGCGTGCAAAGCTGTCTCACGAGGAGAGAACGTCTCAAGAGCCCCGACAGCATGGTCTCCATCTTGTCAATGTAGCCAAGATTGAACAGGTCAATCCGGATATACGATTATTCAAACTCGGCGTCCAGGATCGCGAGAATGGCTTGAAGGTAAATCACGCGGATTGGATTTTTGACATTGTCATCAATCCGTTTTCTTGCCAGCTTCTTTCCTTTTTGAATGGCTCATTGCTGTATTCGGTATTGCACCAAGATATCAGCCAATCACGTCCATATGGAGCATTCATGTTGCACGACATTCCCAATGGAAAAGCTCCATCTCCTCCCTCCATATAAATTCTGATGCTATGATCTCTCGAACCGCAATGCCAGACCACAACCCCAACTCTCCTTTTCAATCACATCATGGCACCAAATCCACTAAAACATTCCACAGTTCCTCCCCGGCCAATGGCTCGACGTCTTCATCCCCGGCATCCCCAAAGCCGGCGGCTTCACCATCACGTCGACGCCCTCTCTCGCGCGCCCTGCCTCTCCCACCGGAAGCCAGGACCAGAGCCAAAGCCAGGATCATGATTCCCAGGCCATCGCCCCTCCATCCCCCGACGTACCGCCCCCATTCGTCGAACTCGCCGTCCAGCGCAGCTCCAACCCCCCAGCGCAGGCGCTGTGGCGCGTGCGCGAGGAAGACCGCGCGCAGCTGGCCGTCCGCGTCGGCGGGAGCTTTGTGTGGCCGCCGCCGGCTTTGCCGCTGGAGGGGATCAGGAAGGTGCTTTTTGTGGCCGGGGGTGTGGGAATTAAGTGAGTGCCGCAACCTTGAACTCAAGCTTCCCATGGCTTCGAAGTGGGGTTCATTAGGGACTTCCGATTGAAGAGAAAACTGACCTATTTTTCAAATACAGCCCCCTCATATCCATCCTCACACATCTCTACTCCCAGCCCAGTCATGACTATCAAAACCTCCGCATCCACTTCATCTACGCCACCAAAGCGCCGGCCTCTGGATCCGTGCTCTTCCTCGACCGACTCCTGCGCGTCGCGGCGCGCGCACCGCGCACGTTCGACCTGAAGCTTTGCTTGACCGGCGACGCAGAGGATGTGGAGCGAGTAGCCAGCGACGTAAGCCAACATGGGCTGAGCAATGTCGAGGTTCTGCAGCGGAGAGTGGGCGCCGATGACGTGGTTGCGCACTTGGGAGAGAGGGATGGGGACGGCGTGCTGCCGGACGAGGTGTTGAAGGAGAGGCAGAGCACGGTGGCGTATGTGTGTGGGCCGCAGCGGATGACGGATGTATTTGTGCGCGTGTTGGAAGGGGTCGAGGGGCTGGGCAAGGAGCGGGTTTTGTGCGAGAAGTGGTGGTAGGGTATGGGTGGTGGAGAGGCAGGTCCTATATATCAAGACAGAGTGGCTGCCGTGGTATGAACACATTCAAGGGGGGACTCGGGAGTTGTACTGCAAGCGCTCTTGGGCATGTCGACTTTCTAGTATCTACAATACATGACGTCTTTGAGACCTTTGAATACTTGAAGCTTTTGAGCGATGGGGTATTGCTGCTGGAGTCCTGTGCCATCACATCGCAGGTGATTCTTTTGAGGAACATGGCCAAATTGTGCTACGACCAAGTGACATTTAAAAGACTAACAAGGTGTGCTGCAATCAACTACCAACCAAGGCTGTCGTCGAAATCCCATTGCTTCGACGGATCTGCCCACGAAACTCCATCCCAGTCCTCTTCCTCTGGTCCCTCGCCATGTCCTTTGTTCATTCCAAGGACTGTTTGGAGGGAGCCCTCGTGGACCTCCCATTTTTGCGGCGTGTCATCCAGCGCCCACGCCAACCTGCACTTTGGGTCCATCTCGTCCTTGCAACCACCTATGTTGCAGGCCATGTTGAGAAGGCTGGTTTCTTCGCCATCATCCCATGCTTCGTAATACAGCCATTGTTTGCTATTGTATTCCTTCTTTGTACTGTGCAAGACGACGATTCGGAAGCGGAGCTGAGGCAGCTCGTGCTGGAGGTCCCGCAAAGCATACAAATCCTGCAAGCTCGCAGGGTAGTAGATTGGGGTGGTGGGATAGACGAGATCGATGGCACAGAGGTTAGGGAGCTTGGCCAGTTTCTCGCACGCATCTCCAAGGGCCACCTGGGGCGCGTTGTCGTCGCGTTTCCGCTTGTCCTCCCAGATATCCGACACTTTAGAGTACCAGATGCGATCGGATACGGTCAAGTTTGTCACTCGCTCAACGCGCTCGAGACAGAAGAGCTCCCTATCTTCCTCCAACGTTCTGGGGATGTACTCGTCTTGCGGCAGCGCAATTGTCAAATGTCGCAAGAACTGGTAGTTTTGCGGGCGGATAGTGCTCAGGAATGAGTCGAGGACCACCCAGCTGGCACGATGGCCGATGAAGAGGAAGTTCTTGCCGTAGTAGACCTCGCTTGCCTCCCTGTTGATGGTTTTGGAGAGCTGCAGCACTTTAAGCGCTGGGTATCTGTACCGAATCGTCTTCGATTCGTCCCACATTGGTTTATCAGGCTGCCGTGCCCAAACCCCAATGCTGTCATCTGGGAAAAGGGCATCGTAGATCAGTCTCCGGCAGTCGTAATTCAGGTCCATGAACCCTATAGTTTGGGGTTTGATTTGGGGTTCAGGTTGAGGTTTTTGCTGTCAGTTTGTTAGTGTGCCACTGCGAGCAAAAGTGAAATTTTTGAAAACTTACGACGATTCCTGCAGTCTCCGCCATTCTCTGCCTCTTTTCTCGGAACCGACGGCGTTCCTTCAAGCGGAGCTCAGCAATCTTCTCCTTCTTTTGTCGGCTGAGATCATAGTATTCGAAGAAGAGGCGCCCCGCGGCGGCAGCAATCTCAAGGGAGTAGGTTGAGAAACGCTTTTTCGCTTCTTCTGGGACTGCTACCACCATTGCTCTTCTTGCCTCGGGGCTTGTCTCGTACATGACTTCTACGATTTTTTCTGGTTCGTTGTCGAGGGGAAGAGACACGACCAGAAGATTGCCTTCCTCGCCAAGTCGACGGCAAGCAAGCTTGATTGGCTTGACACCGTGTGCTTCTGAAACAGAAGATTTCATTTTGGAGGGAAGGGTGTGCGTGTGGAGGTAGGAGGATGAGCGTGAGCCTTATCTGAGTGCAGACAAACACTGGAAGTTGAGTGTGTCGTGTTTGCTGGAAGTCGGATCGAGTGGTTTGGGCGCAATGAGTAGTAGGGCGAGATGTCTTTAAGTAGGGTCTGTCTTTAAGTAGTCTGGTGGTTCCAATATGAGTTGGAGTCATCGTCCCATGGAAAGTGCTCAACAATCATAGTTCGGAACCGCCAAGGCAAGATCAAGATCATGCTTTCGACCAACCTGACCAGCGGCGCAGATGTTGACTCTCTTACAGACGGATTGCAGTCAGTCATAACATAAGCTAAACTCAACATTCTCTCAATCAGCCTCATTGGCCAGATCTGATGTCAATTAGGCCTGCTTGATTTTCGTGGTATAGGGGTAGAATAGGGAGCCATGGTTCTCTCTGACCAACTTGCGCCTTTCAAAGACACCGGCACAGTGAGTGACGAAAGAAATTGCGAATCTGAGAATTTCTGCCGCCAAGTTAAAACACGTGGAAATGTGGAGATCTCAAGTGCTTTATACCTTTGACATGTAGAGATATTTTCTCTTGGTGGGTAGTTATAGGGAGCATTCAAGCGCTTGCGTCAGAAGGTGCGACGATGTGAAGCTGAGCCTAGGTTGAATTTCTTTCCTCGCCTACCGTACCGTTCAATAAGTTCACCGGTGTCCAATTCCTCCTCCAACTTTCGAATCATGTTTCTGGTTTGTGATGCCAGTATCCTCGAAACCCCGAAAGGCGTAGGCGGAAAATGGAACGCAATCCTGCCTTTGCGCATTCACATTTGGGGCCAGGACCGGCCAATCCTAGCTGAAACTGGAATCTTTAAAATTTTTCCACAGGCTTGCTTCGAAGTGTGACCAGTACTGCGTCGGGAATATAGCCTCAACATCTGGCTTTGCCTGGCCATGGATCGATCCATGGCGCAACTCTTTGGCAAACTGGGAGGGAACTGCCCATTGTCTCTGTTGCTACCAGAGCAGTCGGTTAGACAAGATTCAGCAGATACAGCCCGTAATTGCACCGTAGAAGGAGAGGTTGGTAACGGGATGGGAGTGATGAAAGCGCGGAGGGAAGACCATGTCGATGAGGCGGTTTCGTACCTAGTGTCTCTCGGTCGGCACTTGCCCGAAGACCGAGCTTCATGCGTCATTCCTCGCTTCTTCTCATCTTCATCTTCGACCTCTTCTCAACCCATTACCACCTCTGATCGCCTTTACGTCCTTCCCCGCAAGCAGCTTTCCAAGGGACTCTGAGGCTGTGGTGTCGCTTGCCCAAGATGAATTTCCAAATACCGCTTCATGTGCGTCGCGTTCGCGTACGGGTCGATGATTTCACAGAGCCCTCCTAGGTCACGACGACGTCATAGGACATTTGCAAGCCAGAAGCAGTCCATGACGATACCTCTTGCTAGATACTCGGTACTGCCCATATATCGCTTCCCTCAGTCAGAGCACAGCGCCGCCAACCTACGCACTCGATTCCCTCGTTGGAAACCATCTTCTCCGACTCCAACAAGCCGACGGCGCGTCAAATCGAACCTTTTCGAGATGTCTTCCCAAAAGCCTATCACCGCGTATCCCTCCGTGGAGCTCAAACCGCAAGATCAAGAAGGTGGTCCAGGCCTCGATTCAAAGCTCGCACCTGCAGCCAACTTCACGCAACTCGAATTCTGGACAGACGATGGCAAGCCCTACCTCCAGGAATATGAAGGACGAGGGCTTCTCAAAGACAAGGCCGCTTTGATCACTGGTGGCGACTCAGGTATCGGCCGGTCCGTTGCTATCCTCATGGCCAAGGAGGGTGCCCACATTACCTTTGTATATCTGCCAGAGGAAGAGGAGGATGCACAGTACACAAAGGCTCAGATTGAGAAGGCTGGGCGGAGAGCAAATCTGCTGACGGTGGATCTGAAAGAGGAGGAAAACTGCAAGAAGGCGGTGGATAGCCACATGGAGGCGTTTGGCAAGCTGAGCGTCTTGGTCAACAACAGTATGTTTCATCGTGTGAAGAACCAAGCTCGAGAGGCTAACGTTTTTGTTGCACATAGGCGCTATGCAAGAAATTTGCGAGGACTTGCGCGACATCGACTTGTCAGTGGTCGAGAAGACTTACCGCACAAACATTCTGTCCATGTTTGCACTCACAAAGTACGCCCTGCCGCACATGAAGCGCGGCTCTTCCATCGTCAACTCGGCCTCTGTCGCAGCATATATGGGCAACCCACAGCTAGTCGACTACTCGTCAACAAAAGGCGCCATCACAACCTTTACACGGGCGCTTGCACAACAACAAGCCAAGCACGGAATCCGGGTCAACGCCGTGGCACCTGGCATCATCTGGACGCCGCTCCAACCTGCTACGAAGGGAGCACCAAAGGAGGCCATGAAGGGCCTTGGTGTCGGAGAGGAGCCTTTGAACCGCCCGGGTATGCCTGTTGAGGTTGCAACAGCATATGTCTTCCTAGCAAGTCCGTACGGGTCGTACTTTACGGGCGAGGTGCTACACAGCAATGGAGGCATCGAAATGCAGGGGTAATATTCTTGACGCGAAAACTTGTACCGCATTGTAGAATATGAATTATGAAGTCTTTATCCACTTCAACCATTCCATAATGCTCTGGAAGACTCCTCGTACGGTGGAGCGGATGCGGTGATAAATCGGACATCGTGGCTCCGGCTTCACAAGCTGCCATGGTTTGGCAAGACTGCGCCTTGACGTCTGCTCGCACAAAAGCACCTCGCTAGCTCCAAGATCGCCGCATCTCGGGAATCAGGATCCTGTTGCGGTTACGAGTGGGCTTTGGCGTTCGTAATTCTTGCCAGCAGGGCATCCATCTCCGCGTGGCTCTTTTTACTCCATAAAACCCACCATGCCCTCCACATCGTGACTTTTCCCCATACATTACCATTCTACCAAACTCCAACATCACGCTTCTCCACCTATCTCCGAGATGAAAATGAGACAACCACAACCCTCGCGGCTCTCCGCTACAACATCTGCCGATCAACCAAAAAGCCCCTATCCCTTTCCTTCAACAGCACCATCTCAACGAATTCGGTAAGCTACCTCTCCCTCCTCCCTCCACCTCACATACGACCTCCAAACTGGCGGTCTACTCGCCCACCAACGCAACCCCCTTTACTAATCATCTCGCCACGCACCCAGACGCAAGGAGCCAGGCACTGCGCCGGGCGCCCGCAGATCAGCAGCGGCGACGGCGACTACTGCGGCGGTAGAACCGGGGCTGGAACTGCACCACCCGCGACCAAAGAGGCCGGCCATTCGCAACGCGCTGGAGAACTTTGAGCGCAAGTCGGAAGAGCTGGAAACGAGGATGGGAGCAGGAATGGGACCCAGGAGCAGCACGTCGCATTCGCCTTTTTCGCCGGCTTCGCCGTCGTCGTCGGCGCAGACGGCGGGGAGCGCGAGTCGGAGTGGCAGTGGCACTGGGAGCTGGTTGTCTGATCGGTCGAGGGGGAAGGTTAGGAGGACGGTCGACGCCGTCAGGAGGCGTGTGGGAAGGCTGACGGAGCGGTGGAGGAGAGATTGAGGATGGAAGGGGAAGAGCGAGGGGAGCGGGGTTTGAGGTGATGCGTGGATATGGCACGAATTTCACGAATGAGACGGACATGATTTCAATTGTACGATAAGGGATGTGTGGTGCGCTGGGTCGCTTTTCAAGGGCAGCAAGACGTCTAAGACGAGCGTCGCAGGTCGATGAGTAGTCTTTTAGCGGCGGTTTCACTGGCGAGAAAGAGCCAATGGCGAGTATGGGAAGGTGTTCGACGCGTGCCTAGCGATCAAAAACGGCATTCCAGTTACCAATGAAGAGTCTGAAGCTCTCCAAAAAACTTGCTTTTCTGCGCGGATGCTTTTCAACAACAACCCAACGAGCTTCATACGACAGACCAGAAAGAGACGGCGCATAAAAAGAAGGGCGATGAATCGCAAAGAACGGGTTCCAACAGGGCAGATTTTCGGAAGACTGAAGAGATCAAATAAAAGATGCTACGTCAAAATAATTTTGCGATTCAAATGGTATGTACACGCAGGCTCGACGTAGCAGAGCAAGGATGCGCCTATGTACACTCGAATTCAGATTGAAAGCAGAAAGGGTATATTGATACTGACCTACTGCTCGCATTCATTGTCCTCGTTCGGTACGCCCCAGCAACGGCTTTAGAGCTGGGCTTGTCCCTCACCGTTCTCCCACGGGATACCAATGGTCTCGAGCAACCTCGTGAGCACTCCGGGGTCGTTCCTCAGCGCCTCCCACTGCTCATTTTCTTTGACCATCAAGGTGCCTCCGAGGACTGTGCCGTTTAATTCCACCAGGTCCAGTTCCGTGCCGTCTTCGAGTTTGAGCTTGTCTCCGCCCCTCCTCCGAGGGCAGATGACCATGGCTGAAGTCGTGATTGCTAAGTTGTAGGAGATGGATGAGGAGCCATCCTCGGTGGAATGAAGGGTGAGCTCCCCGGGGTGGTTCAAGATGTAGCGGCGGACGTAGTCGACCGCGGTGCTGTAGAGAGCTGTGTAAATGGTGTGCAAGACGGCAGCAGAAGGGTTAGGCGGGATCCGGAAAGCAAAGTGCGAAAACGGCAGACCAGGATTGGAAACGAAGCCAGTAGAGCCTGGAGGTTGCCGAGTTAGTCATCAGGAAGCGATCATCTCCTAGTTGGTCTGTGGGGTCCAAAACAGAGGGGTCATACCGATATAGCTCGAGTTGAGCACTCTGTCCACAAGCAACTCCCAGCCCTGCGTCTCCACGCCGCTGTGCATGTTATCCACAGGGAGGAATTGCAGATGCCTATGGGGCTGGCTGGCACCGCTGTGCTCGCCGCTGTTGAAAAAAGCGAACAGCTTCGCGTCTGGCCCCTTGGCCCGCTCCCATTCCGTCAAGCAGCTATAGGTGGCAGCAAGATCATCGCGCTCCAGGATATGCGTCTGAGGCTTGTTCTCCTTGGTCGCAATGATCAAGTGGTCCCGAATCACGGGGTACTTGTTGAGCACGAGAATATGGGTGGGCGCATCGGGCTCCGGGATAGCAGCGACAAACAGGTCCGGCGAGGGGGACTCGAAAGGATCAAACTTCGTTTTGGGCGTCTCGTCGTCCGAGGTTGAAGATGGCTCAGCCGTAGGTTTCTTGGACAGCGCAGGGCAGTAGCGGAGTTGGAACTAAGCAACAGGCATCAGTTCGAGGTCTGGTAGGGAGGGACTGAGGGGTTTGGGAATGGCTTTACTTACGCACCGGTATGCCTGCGGTCGTATTGATTGTGCATACTTCGGTGGCAGAGAAGATCAAGCTTCCATTTTTTGAAGCAGCCGAGAACTGGGTCTCGACAAGGTCGGGCAGCGGCCTCGGAAGGTTGACGCGCATGGCGGTGGAGGTTGAGGAGGACGAGGACAGTCTGGGGCAGGTCGCCCGGAGGCGGGCGAATGGAAGGGAACGGGCACCGCTCGTTTGAGAAACGAGAGAAGGGCGAGGGCAGATCAGGCGAGGTCGACGAAGGCAGAAGCCGATGAGAGCGTAAACATGTCCATGTGCAAACATTTGATGGAGGGAGGGCAGCCGGGGGTATTTCGAAGGTGACGAAAACTGGGCCGAGCCGCCCGCCCCACCCCTGCCACGGCCACTGCCTGATCCTCGACACCCACCAGACTACAGCTCGTCTGCATCGCGATCGAGAAACAACACCAAAGACAGATTCACTACTCTCTGCAGTCTGTAGACGTCGACCGAATCATTCATTACACCGTCTGCTGTCGCAATCGAAACCAGGAGCAATAGGATCCCATCAGGAACCATCGGGAGAAAAATCATGAGCAGCAAAGAAATCGCCCCGAATGACGAAAGAACAACCCGAAGAAGCAAAAGAACGAAAATCCCGAGTCAAGATACATGTAGGTATATGTGCCACAGTCGCGCTCACGATCAACCAAAAACAACCCAACAAACGCCGCCACAAGAACCTGTCCAGCATCGCTGCAATCAAGTGTACCGTACCAAACGTCCCGTCGGAACTACCGCGCACGTCGACTCTTCAACTGCGTCCATGGATCTTGAGCCACATCTTCTTGCACGTGGCGTTGCCAAAGTGGTACGACCCGCCGTTGTCCCTGATGTAGTCGGCGACATCTTTCCAGAGAATCTTGTTGGGATCAATGTACGCGTCAGGAACGTTGGCCCAGGAAGAGCTCGCGACATCCGCGTTGGAAACGAAGCGGCCGACAAAGTGTTTGGCCACGGCCTCGCGAAGCAGCTGAATCTGGAATTGTTCCGTCAATCACCCGTCTCCCATATCAATACCTGAGGCTGACTTACATCTCTGCGTTGCCAAGTTGGCTTGCGCACCCGGTCTTTGCGCTGCTTGGTGAGCGCCCTGTAACGACCTCGCAGCGTCGACTCCGCTTCTGTGAAGCCCCCTTGTTGCTTGATCATCTTGTAGGTCCAACCAGCCCTCTTCTTCTCGACGAGGAACTCGTTCTTCCAGGCTTCCTCTTCGTCCGAAGGGCTCACGATCCGACGCTGGCGAAGGTTTCGAAGGCAGTAGCCTGTTGCCTGAGATCCCTCAACCACGTCAGTCTGGCACTGTGTCTCCGCTGGCACGTCTTCCCAATCGGATGCTGGGGAAGCTTGCGAGTAGGTCAGTGCGGGAACGTCGCTGCCGAAACTGGAATTCTCGCCCATCCAGTGTACGTGGCTGGGGTAGAAGCTGGGGCCCGGGGACGCCTTGCTCTCGCTCTCGCTGCTGGAAAATCCGAGCTCCAACCCATTCCAGACGGGTAACCCGTAGTAGTGGTTCTCCAGTAGAGGATTCTTGCGCGGGATGCTTCCAGACGGAGCAGTCGAGGCCGGAGAGGGTGCAACGTCTTGAGCGACCGCGTGGTCAGTCTGCGGCAAGATGCCATCATACTGATTGGTTGGATGGAACCACTCCCACGCGCTGCCATGCAGAGCTCGTGGTTCGGCCAGTGGCGAGTCTTCGGATTTGTGACTGGATCGAAAGGCTGGGCTTGTCTCGGCACCTGTCAAGGGCGCACTCAACAGTGTCGATGAAGAGTGGTCGACGTCCTGGGTAGTCGGGACCGAGTAAAGCGGAGTTTGAAGACGAGGCCCGTCCATTCCATCCGCAAATCCAAGAGAAGGATTGGAGACACTAGTGACGCGCTGCCGCTGCCAATCGTCTCTGTCCTTGACACCATTCTCAAAGTATGCGCTCGGTGTCTGCCACTCAGCGGAAGGGCCTTGCATTGTGATTGCGCGGGACGAGGTGAGACCCCAGTTGTCATACGGACATGCAGGCACTTCGCTCTTGTACAGATCTGTCGACTCGCGCTGATGGACTTGAGAGAATTCGGCGTGCCCAGAGTGGTCATACGATTGCGGGATGCTAGAGCAACATTGCTCCAGTTGAGGGAATTGCTTCGTTGATCAGTTGAAATGCTTCCAAGTTGGGGGACTAACTTACACTCCATTCAGGACTCGCCATTGATGGTTCTGTCTCAAAGCTGAAGCCGTTGGGGAATGGCACCGGGTGGCACCTGTACTGAGCAGCTTGGTCTTCCTTTGACGGCGCCAGAGCGTAACGTGAAGGCGGTGTGAACATCATCTTGTGATTGTTCATGTCGCCCAACTGGTCACTGGTTGGTCTGATGCCGGCTCTCAAAGCTTCTTGCGGTCGCAGTCACCCGTTGGAATCGACGAATCCCGTTTTCTCTTTTTCCTATTGTTTTGGACAATCTTTCACCGCTCTTCTAGCAAAGTGATGCCTTGAGGAAATTTTGGAGCCTTCTTTGTTGTGTATGGCTATGTCGCAGATTGCGGCATGTACGGTGCTGTCGCTAGGGAGCATGCATCAGAGACATTGAACGTGGATAGTGGTGGCTGCAGCGGAGTTGGCAAAATGGCCACGTACTGACCGCCTCGTTGATACAGACAATGCCGACGCAGTTATCCTTCGGCTATCAACCACGTCTTATATCGAAGTGTCGACCTCTTCAAGGCACTTAGGCTTTCCTTCCAAAGTCTCTGTCGACCAGTCGGCCAACTCGACGACCTGGGTATCTGCTGGCATGCTTGTCAGAGGTGGATCTCATCGTAGCGGCTGAGAATCTGTTTTCCGCACCTTGTCCCACCCGTTCTCCGACGACTCACCAGGCGAGATACCTGCTGTTTTCGGCAAGGGTCGTAGGGCTGGTGATCGATTCGTCCGGTTGTTGCGCTTGTACTGGCTCTTGCTCCGAAAGATGGCAAATACGACAACGAAGTGCTTCAATGGCTTCAGAGACAGCCAACGAGGGAGGAGGAGGTGTTTGCAGGATTGAAAGCCGAGCGTGAGGTGTCAATGGTAAAAGATCAAAAGCCAACGGCCCGTTTTCACCTTGCTCAAGTGTGTCGCGGCTCAGTGTGGACAGTGCAGGCCGATGGTATCATTAAGGGATCGAACGAAGCCGGATACGTTGCTATCTCAAACGTAGTTCCCAAGGTCGAGGACAATCTAAACGTAGATCTTCACCATGGCGTTTGACAGGCACTGCGGGAGGAAAGGTTTCTTCTTCCCCGCGAGAGCCATGTCTGTGCATACTGGCGAGACCAAGGAAAGTGGCCATGGCGGCAATCGGCCTGCGGGAATGAACGGCTCAGCCAACGCTCGTTCTCATTTCGTTCCAGATGCTGGCATGTCTTGTGGAAGCATTGCAAGAGTTCCGCTGCAGAGAGTCCGCAGGCGCGGTGCCTGGTGGTCGAATTTCCAAAAGAGGAAGTTCTGGGCTCACACGAATCAAAAGGACGAGGCACAAAGCCTACGTCTACTGCCTTGCAATGACAGCCTTTCGAGTGCCAATTGGACTTGGGTCAGGAAAATTCAGTGTGGTGGCAGACTAGCGAGACCCGCGGTGCTTCCAGGACTCCGTTCTGCGGGAAGCCATGGTGACCTGTCAGAGAAAGTTGTCAGTGTTCCCCAATTTCGACCAGGCTTGAGCCTGTCAGTTCGGGTCCATGCAGGTGACAGACCTACCACCACCGGCAAGGTTGAGCTGACAGCCCAATCGAACCACATGCCGACCAAGGCAAACCCCGCAAGTGCAGGGCTGGGGTTTGTCTTTGGGGGTTTTTGCAAGATCCGATCTTACCGAGCAGCCGACTATGCTTCATGTCGATGCTCCTGCAAGATCTTCCAATTTCCAGGAATTCGCTGCATTCTTCTGCGAGTGCAGACATTTTGCATTGAAGAGCCTTGATGAGAAGTCGTGAGCTCTATGGATAGACCACACGTTTCTTGTGACATCCAAGAGCTGTCATCCCACATTTGCGATCGTCGCACTACCTCCACGTGTGTATGTGCCCGACTCAAGAAGGAGACCGTTTCTGACAGCCATTGTGAAAGGTGGCCGTCGATTCTGGCTCGGCTTGCTCGCCAAAACGAAGTAGCTCGCGTAACGTGTTGCGCTGGTTCGCCCACGTCCGGACGCCCTAATTGTACCGTCGCACCGCATCTGCAGCGACTCCCTCAGACCCTGTCTCATGCCTTCATGCACCTTGCGATGTCACAGTCGACTGGGGTAGCTCTAGAAGGTATTCGTACAGGCAGCGTGCCGACGCTCGGCATGTCATTACAACGTCCGCTTCAACTTTCCTGCCGGTTCGTCGCTTTGTGAACACAAGTCTAGGGGCCGTACAGGCCGGTCGTATCCCTGTTACAAACTGGCATCTTGGCAACGGCAGTGGCTGCAGATGCTTGCAGCATGATGGCAGCGGGAGGATGACAGGTTTGCTTCCCCGATGACAGCGTGCGTTTGCCGGAGAACCATGCCTGCAAATTTTCATCCGCCACTCCAGCCGAGCTCGAATCGGCTTGAGTAGTCTTAGGACACTGCGTTTGGAGAGCCTCCTGATGCAGTGCTGCTTCGCGGTTTGCATGATCAAATCTCATCTGCAAAGTGTGCCTGCGCTGGTGGGCCGATCCGCCATAACTTGCATTAGCTTGCATTCGCCGTCAACAACGCTGGCCGGCGAATTTCCACAGATTTCCTGGAGAGTGTCTCCACAGGACTTGGGATGGGGGTATCCGTGAGGGGATCAGGCTGGGGCTTTGTGTAACAGCGAGAAGAAGCATCCTCCCGCCTCATCCTGCGATCACCAAATCCACCATGACATCTCTCATGAGCCGATCTCGCTGTGAAGTCTTTGACAGTGACACGAGACCATGCGATACCAGCGGCGCCGTGTGCTGCTTACATTATCATGCTCCAGTGTGGTGAAAATTACAGACGGGAGACAGGGATTCTGAATACCCTCCGTGGGTCTTTTCCGTGCCTCTCAGCCTCGACCGGGTGCGCCCATAGTACCGCCGCATGGATACCAAACAAATGGCTTCACCGCTACTTCAGCGTCAACCCAGATCCTGGCCATAATGGGGTTTTAAATCTTCGCCTTTTGCCCGCTCAGAATTTCGAGGTCTCTCCAAGGCAATCCAAGGAACTCCCACATATAATGGAACCTGTCGACCATCAGCTTTTTTCGCCATGTTTCGCAGCAACAGTCACATGACTGCCAGGATAGGAAACGAGCACAAACCTGTCACTACCAAAGAATGGCTCTTCGACATCTCGAGCATTTCGGACCAAGTACCACGGACAGCCAAACGCCCCCATGTCGAGCGCCTTTTGCGTGGTGTCGTTCAACATCTTCTTGATATCCGGCTTGCTTGCGGCATCCACGATTTCTTTGGCCTCCGCTTCGGAATAGACCCTCGCTAGCACCTCCAAAAGGAGTTCCGGTTTCGACAAGTCCAGGTCCTGCTCCCACATGGCAACAAAGAATTCCAGGAAGGCTTTTTCATACTTTTCAGTGGGAAGGTTGTGCTTGGCGTAGGACAGGGACCTTTGGGGAAGCAAAGAAAGAATCGGAAAAGAGGAGGGAGTCTTCATCTTGGGACATCCAAAGTATTTCTTTGCCCGAGCAATGTCGAAATCGCCATGTTTCGCCTTGTTCGGGAGGGTCCATGGAGGTTTGTTGCCTATTATGGTTAGAGGCAAGCAAAAAGTGGGGAAGGGATGGGTTCAAGAGAAGGTGTTTTGGGAGGCCTACCGCTGCCGACGTTGATGCCTCCGAGAAAGACCGGGTGAAACCTGGTCGACATGAGCGACTGAAACCAGGCCAGGGGAGGACCGTCTTACTCTATTTCAACCTCATGCTCTGCCAGAGCTTTCCGATTCTTCAACAAGTACAAGATTGCAAAGTACGAGTACGCCGATACTTCTCGCTTGTCAGCTGCATCATCCTTTCGCCTTCGGCCCAGGTCATCCTTACCGCAATCCAGGTAGACATCAATCTTGGCCCCCATCTTTGGCGAGTGGGATTGTCAAGAAGTTGGATTACTTTACTGCTCGGGGCGGGGAAAGAAGGCTTTTGAAATGGAGTCGACTGGCGCTCACTCTCGGCCTGTGGTTGTGGTGGGGAAATGATCTGCGACAGGGTTTCAGCAGGAGCGCGGCGCTAATGACGCCACACCGAGTCTATCACTAATCCTCTTTGCACCTCATCGCAGTCTTTTGCGACGGATTCCGACGAGATGTTGGCTTCGAACCGAGGCTATCGACATTGAGCATGCGATACGCTTGTGCCAGCGACCATTTGTGGCTCACCGAGCCGCCTGGCGATTGAGACATCACCAAAGCAACTTCACGATCAGCTGAAGACTGCCCATTCGCAAAGAGCTTCACTCCGACCAAAGCCTTGATCAATTTGACAAAATGACCGGCGAGCGACGAGTAGCTCTCATAGTTGGAGCCTCTCGAGGCATGGGTCGCCAGGTTGCCATTGACTTGGCCAAAGCCGGCTACAAAGGTACGTAAAATCAACATCCTCACCCAATTGACACGACAGCTGATGCGCGGAGAGCAGTCGTAGTATCAGCCAAAAGTACTTCGGATGCCTCGAAAGCCCACCCGTTTCCCCCCGACCCAAACTCGTCTCTTTCGACCATCAACACCGTCGTTCGGGAAATTCAAGAAGCTGGAGGTGAAGCTGTTGCGATTCCAGCCGACACGCGGGATGCGGATGCCGTCAAGCACATGGTCGACGCTGCCGTGGCAACGTTTGGGCGCCTCGATGTGCTTGTTTACAATTCTGGTGCGATTTGGTGGGCCTCTGTCGAAAACACACCCTTCAAGCGGTACAAGCTCATGCAGCAAGTCAACGTGGAAGGGTTGTACAGCACAATCCAAGCGGCTCTTCCACATTTCAAGAACCAGGGCTGGAAGGGCCGGATCGTTGTTGTGAGCCCGCCCATCTATTCTCGATTCTTTAGAGGCAAAACAGCCTACGCAATGGGGAAGGTTGCCATGAGCGTTTTGACCAGAGGCTTGGCCATGGACTTTGAACGTGAAGGGAAGAAAGAAATGGCCATCTCGAGCATGTGGGTTGCTACGGGGATACAATCTGCTGCCACCACCAGCACCGGCACAGAGGATCTCAAAGACTTGCGAAAGCCGGTAAGTCACGGGCGTTCGTGAAGAATCTACATTCTCTAATGTATGCCCAGACCATTTTCTCCCATGCAGTACTAGCACTGTTACGCAGCCCAGCCACGCAGGTCAATGGGCTTCTCGACGTGGACGAAGACTTTCTGCGCAAAACTGGCGTGACGGACTTTTCGCAGTACACTTTGGTTCCAGGGGCGAGTCCACGGCGCATTATGCCTGCCCAATTTCCAGACCTCAGCGTCGCCGAACAAGACGATGAGGGCAAGCGAATGGACAGCGCTCAGATGAGGGTGGCTAAAATATGAGGCTTGGCTGCTCACCTGTCACGTTGAAAGCGAAGGGTGAGTGTCAAGGACAATCGCGTCTCGAGTGACGCGAAATCTGGAGACGCGACTTTGGCTTCTTATTTCGCTAAGGTCGAGGCCAATCTCTCGGTCCTTGATTCGAGAGGGCGCTGGGCCCTGAGACTGCAACTTTCACCCAGAGCTGTTATCCTTCCCCACACCTATTTCCGACCGTTGTATTGTTGACATTTAGGATAATGAATCAACATTGATTTTCTACGCAGAATCTATTCTAAGTACGGCATTTTGCGAAGCTAGATCGCTAACTTACAGGTTCGCCATGAAGCCAAGCATTTTAGTTTTCAACACCAAGACCAAGGCCAAGCGAATGCTCATTCCGCCGCGTCAACAAACCAACCTCTTCCAACGCGCGAACTCTAGGTGGCGACGAGTAGAGGGCAACAATGGGTGTGTACCGTGGCGTCAATAGAAATAAGACCACTGCCGACAGCTGCTCCGGCCCTATCCTCGACAAGACGAACACTCTACGACCCACACTCTTTTGCTTAACGAGTCACGCCTTTTCTTTTACTAACTTTAGTCTGTCTTTCGATTACGACAAAGAATTTCGATTCGTTTTCAAAAGGTAAGTCCGGACAGCTTGTCCAGCATGGGTGTGTTCTGGGACTCGTCCTTCCGGACGAGGTTCCTTCACCTCCTCCTCTTCCTTTCTCCCATACTGGTCTCGGCCGATCCGGTTCCTGCGAGAGCCCCTGGCCCATCATACTCGCCCTCCAGGTTGCCACAATCATACAGCAGTATCTACACTCCCGCCGCTAGTCCAACGTCATGTCCCTCGATGAACGGAAGCATAATCACCGGAACCAGTGGCTACCATTACCAAATTCTCTGCAACTATGCCTTGACCGCATACGACGGCTACATTGGGCAAAAGAACGACTTTACCGACGTGTCTCAATGTGCTGCCTACTGTGACCAGTTCGAAAATTGCACGGCGGCGACGTATGGAGGCGTAAGTAAAGGATTGATTGGAATGCCAATGGATGACCTGCTAATGGATTGGGTAGGGCTGGTGTTACCTCAAGGCTCAAGTCATTTACACTCAGCAAAATGCTGCCGGCACGACTGGTGACAACCAACTCATTTGTCTCGACTGCCCTCAAACCCAGTGTCCGCGAGATGACCGCACCTTGCAAAAGCGCAATGGTGTCACATATGGTCTGATCTGCGGAGCCCAAACGCAATGTACGAAACTTGGCCCCCTAGAATGGCGATTTCAGCTTACACTTTCTAGCACCAAACATCAATGGCGACGCCCAGGAAGCCAGTGTTGTAAACTTTGACCAATGTCTTGACCGTTGTGCCACGTATTCAACATGTTTGGACGCGCACATGCAGTCGGACGGATGCCATCTCAAGAGTGGAGCAGGGCAAATCATGTACAACAACATGGGTGAAGGCTCGTGGTGGAACTTGGACTCGCCGACCATGGCGCAGTATCGGTCCCTCTTCCCCAGCTACACCGCGTCTGGCAGTGCGAGTGCATCGCAAGCTTCGTCAACTGGAGGTGCTGGTGGCTCTGGATCGGCGACAGCTCCTTCGGGCTCGTCCACCGTTCAGAGCGCGACTGGCGCAACTGGTACGGCATCGTACTCGGCTGCCCCGACGCCCCCGAGTTGTCCCGGAGCCAACAACACTGTCTACACGGTCCCATCTACGGGCTCTAGGTTTTTGATTCAATGTGGCATTGATGCCCAGGTTAGTTGCATTGGAGATCGTTGCCCATCCATCTCTAACACTATTTGCAGGGCACGGATCTTTCTGGCAACCCCCGCTACTCGAGCGCCACTCAGGCCAATTGGGTCGGCGATTTGATTGCAACTTGCGACTCCACGGCGAACTGCAACTGGGCCAGTATTGGTGGAAATGCTGCATACTTCAAGTCTGCAACTACCTCGTTCTTCTCACAGCCAGACATTGTTGGAGTACGCAAGTTGAGCGCTGGATCTGGTGCGGGCTCGTCGACAGGGGCAGCGAGCTCTCCGTCCTCGTCTGTTGCTTCCTCTTCGGTACCTGCAAGCTCTACCGTGCCTACAAGCTCCACGGCAGCGGTGGTATCTTCGACAGGAGCGAGCCCTTCTGCGTCGTACTCTGCAGCTCCCGCCAACCCATCTTGCCCCACGGCCAACAACACGGTCTACACAAACCCGAACACGGGCTCTCAGTTCCTCATCCAGTGTGGCATTGATGCACAGGGAACTGATATGTCTGGAAACCCAAGATTTGCCCAGACCGCATCGTGGATCACGGAATTGGCCCAGTCTTGCGACACCACAGCTGGTTGCATATGGGTTAGCGCTAGCGGAGCAGCCGGTATGGTATCCCCGTCACAGGAAAAGAATATGGATTGTTAACATGTCTCTAGGATACTTCAAATCTACCATTACCTCAACCTTCTCTCAACCTGACATTGTGGGAATAAGAAAGTTGAATCAGGGGACCGGGCCAGTGTCATCTTCGGCAGCTGCTGGTTCCCCATCTTCCTCGGTTGCCTCATCATCGGTTGTATCCTCGTCTGTCGTCTCCTCTACAGTGGCCAGCTCCTCTGTGGCAAGTTCCTCCGTCCCGAGCTCATCAGTAGCGGTCGTAAGCTCTACATCTTCGAGTGCATCTTCGATTGTCGCCTCATCCACAGGAGCAAGTCCATCTGCGTCTTATGCCGCTGCTGGATCAAATCCGTCATGCCCTACAGCCAACAACACAGTCTACACGGTTCCAAGCACAGGTTCCCAGTTCTTGATCCAGTGTGGTATTGACGCTCAAGGCACCGATCTCAGCGGCAACCCACGCTACGCCTCGACTGCTCAGTGGATCGCGGACCTCATCGGCCAGTGCGAGGCCGTCGCAAACTGCAATTGGATTAGCGCCAGCGGCAACGCGGTATGTTTGATGACTGATTAGTCCGGGTATGGGTTGCTGACATTGCTCTCTTAGGGATACTTCAAATCCAGCACTACCTCTTTCTTTTCCCAGCCTGATATTGCTGGAATCAGGAGGTTGAATACTGGCACCGGGCCAGT
Source organism: Phyllosticta capitalensis (assembly GCF_038381095.1). Lineage (NCBI taxonomy): Eukaryota > Fungi > Ascomycota > Dothideomycetes > Botryosphaeriales > Phyllostictaceae > Phyllosticta > Phyllosticta capitalensis. The sequence continues at coordinate 1,152,212 of NW_027117443.1, read as the reverse complement.
CAGCTCTTCGCCGTCCGCGAGCTCCGTAGTTGCTTCTTCATCGGTGGTGAGCTCCGTACCTAGCTCTTCCGTGCCGAGCTCCTCCGTACCAAGTTCTTCAGTGGTCGTTTCGACTACTTCTCAGGCTTCGTCAGTGGTCTCCTCGACGGGCAACTCGGTTGCAAGCTCCGTGCCTAGCTCCTCCGTGCCGAGCTCATCAGTTGTTGCTTCGACCACCTCTCAGGCTTCGTCCGTGGTCAGTTCCGTTCCGAGCTCTTCGGTAGCAGGCTCCTCTACTGCTCCGGCGTCTTCAATTGTCTCTTCAACCGGCGCAAATCCTTCTGCGTCGTCCACTCAGACTCCGTCAGTCGTTTCGTCGACGGGAACCACTCCATCTTCGACGTACGCTGCAGCTGGATCTAGCCCGTCGTGTCCTGCGTCCAATAACACGGTGTACACGAACCCTAGTACAGGATCTCAATTTCTCATTACTTGCGGAGTCGACGCCCAAGGCACTGATCTATCTGGCAACCCGAGATTTGCGCAAACGGCCAACTGGATCGCCGACCTCATCGGTCAGTGCGAAAGTGTGGCAAACTGCAACTGGATCAGTGCCAGCGGTGCCGCCGGATACTTCAAGTCAAGCACCACATCGACCTATTCTCAGCCCGATATTGTTAGCATTCGGAGATTGAACACCGGAACAGGGCCTGTTAGCTCTTCTCCTGCTGCAAGCTCCTCCTCGCCTGCTTCGACAGCGCCGGGTGTGTCCTCAACATCAGCTGCCGGTCCTTCATCGACCACTCCAGTTGTCTCCTCGACGAGCGGCTCCGCAACGTCAACGGCGCCAGGTGGATCATCCACTGCCCCTGGTGGTTCATCGACTGTACCAGCTGGATCATCCACCGTGCCGGCTGGCTCATCGACGGCACCTGGGGGCTCATCAACAATTCCAGCTGGTTCCTCGACTGGTTCCTCATCAGCGGCAAGTGTAGTCTCGCCTTCAAGTTCCGCATCTCCCTCAAACCCAACGTGTCCTTCTGCCAACAACACCATATACACGGCAAGCTCTGGCTCCCAGTATTACATTCTCTGCGGCATTGATGCCCAGGGCACCGATCTCTCAGGCAATCCTCGCTTTGCTCAAGGTGTTACAAGTTCGGACCAGTGGATCTCCAACCTCATTGGCCAATGTGATACCACGGTGAACTGCAATTGGTTGAGTGTTAGCGGATCTGCTGGATATTTCAAGTCGAGCGTCACGTCCACCTTTTCCCAGCCTGATATTGTTGGCATCCGGAAGCTGAATGTCGGCGGATCATCCACATCGCCTGCCAGCTCTGCGCCGCCGGCAAGCAGCTCAGTGGTTTCCTCTTCGCAGCCGGCCGGAGGAGTATCTTCATCCAGCACCGCGTCGTCGGCCTCGTCTTCTCCCACATATGGCCAGGGCGCTTGCGGTCCCCTCGCTGGTGGACAGACTTGTGCCAACTCTTTCTCTGGACCTTGCTGTTCGGAGTACGGCTACTGTGGTACTGGACCGGATTTCTGCGGTACAGGATGTCAACCTCAGTACGGAACGTGTGGAGACACTGGCAGCTCTTCTTCGTCGTCAGGCGGATCGCCTTCTTCGGTTGCAAGCTCTTCGGTAGTTGGCAGCTCCAGCGTTGCTCCGAGTTCTTCGGTTGTTTCATCGACTGGAGCTCAGAGCTCGTCTGAGGTCTCCTCAACCGGTGCCTCCACCAACCCCGTCGTCTCCTCAACTGGGTCATCTTCTGTCCTTTCGTCGACCGGAGCCTCCTCTGTTGTGTCATCAAATCAGGCCTCAACTAACCCGCCATCCTCGTCTGTCGTTTCCTCAACGGGTGCCTCGACCAATCCACCATCCTCGTCTGTCGTTTCCTCCACAGGCGCTTCGACCAATCCACCAGCCTCGTCTGTCGCGTCATCAACTGGGGCCTCTTCGGTTGTCTCCTCTACTGCGCCCAGTTCTGCTACTTCGAATGCGGCTGCCCCATCGAACCCAACGTGTCCTTCAGCCAACAACACCGTGTACACGGCATCTTCTGGCAGTCAATACTTGATTCAGTGTGGCATTGATGCTGAGGTTAGTATTCCCGGCAACTCCTCGTTCGAACACGATCACTAACAAAAACTAGGGCACTGACACCGACGCCAACAACCCTCGCTTTGCGCAAGGAGTCTCAAGCTCAGACCAATGGATATCCAACCTGATTGGGCAGTGTGATGTAACAGCTAACTGCAACTGGCTGAGTATCAGCGGAGCAGCTGGTTACTTTAAGAGCACAGTCCTTAGGACCTATTCACAGCCTGATATCGTTGGTGTCCGGAAGTTGAACACTGGCACTGGCTCGAGCAGCAGCGCAGGCGCAGGCACGTCGTCGACTGTGGCTGGCTCCTCTACAATTCCTGCGTCTTCCACCGGATCCGGTGCTGGTCAATCGTCGACAGTGGCCGGTTCCTCTTCAGTCCCCACCAGCTCCAACTCTGCGTCTTCAACGGGCTCGGATGCTGGCTCATCGAGCAGCGTTCCCTCAGCCGCTGGCCTAACGACTACTGCTCCCTCTAGCTCTGTTGCCCCAAGCTCCAGCAGCCCGGCAAGCACTGGTCCAGCAAGCAGCGTCCCATCGAGCAGTGTCCCTGGAAGCACTGCCCCTGGAAGCACGGCTCCCTCGAGCTCAGTACAGTCGAGCACTCCTGGAAGCACAGGTCCTGCCTCTTCCGTCCCCTCGAGCTCTGTCTCTGGAAGCACCATTGCCTCAAGCACTGCCCCGTCCAGCAGCATTCCCTCAAGCACCGCACCGGGAAGCACTGCCCCTGGAAGCACGGCTCCCTCGAGCTCAGTACAGTCGAGCACTCCTGGAAGCACAGGTCCTGCCTCTTCCGTCCCCTCGAGCTCTGTCTCTGGAAGCACCATTGCCTCAAGCACTGCCCCGTCCAGCAGCATTCCCTCAAGCACCGCACCGGGAAGCACTGCTCCTGGTAGCACGGCTCCGTCCAGCAGCATTCCATCAAGCACCGCTCCTGGAAATACTGCCCCTGGAAGCTCTTCTGCCTCGACGGCAGCGAGCCCCACTGGCACGAACACGCCTGCTCCGTCGAACCCAACATGCCCCTCAGCAAACAACACGGTTTACACGGCGTCTTCGGGCAGCCAGTACCTCATCCAGTGCGGTATTGATGCGCAAGGCACTGACCTCTCAGGCAACCCTCGCTTTGCAGAAGGTGTTTCAAGTTCCGACCAGTGGATTTCAAACCTTATTGGACAATGTGACACTACAGCCAACTGCAATTGGCTCAGTGTCAGTGGCGCTGCTGTAAGTCACCTCACATCTATATTATGGGTAGACTGCTGATATCATTCTAGGGTTACTTCAAGAGTGCCGTGACGTCAACCTTCTCGCAGCCCGACATCGTTGGTATTCGGAAGTTGTTTGCTGGTACCGGATCTAGCAGCTCGGTGGCGCAAAGTTCCACTGTCCCGGCCAGCTCCACAGGAGCAGTCAGCTCTACGGCATCGTCCTCCGGTGGTGCAGGATCCTCGTCTGTAGGATCCTCGTCTCCGGTTCAGTCTACGAGCAGCGCCTCGCCTAGCGATCCTCCCCTGGGAAGCTGTGGTCCACAATTTGGTGGAAACACCTGTTTCGATGCGTACTCGGGACCTTGCTGTTCTTCCAGCGGTTACTGGTCAGTTTTCCTCGAAAAAGCTCCCCAGTCTCTGCGACCTTGGCTAATTTATATCAGTGGACGGGATCCCGAATACTGCGGTGCTGGATGTCAAGACCAGTATGGACTTTGTGGTGCAGCAGCAAGCAGCGCCATGTCTTCATCGTCGCTCGCCGCGTCGTCCTCGGCGTCCGTGGTCTCATCGTCGATGATGTCATCGACTGGCACGGGCATCAGCTTGGCTGGTCCAGCCTCTTCATCAGGAGCTGGTGCCAGTTCGACTGGTCCATCGTCGTCTCTGTCAGGCTCATCCACAGGTGTTGGTTCTACCGGTGCTCCGTCCTCTACGGCCCCCGCCTCATCGGGCGTCTCCTCGTCGTCTACCGGCGCGGGTGTCAGCTCGACGGACTCTGCTTCTCAGAGTGGCGTGAGTTCGACGGGCACTGCATCTCAGAGCGGTGCCAACAGCGTCTCTGCAACTTCTGCCACATACTCGGCTGCCCCGACGGATCCTACCTGTCCCTCGGCCAACAACACCGTCTTTACGGCCAACTCTGGCGCAACCTTCCTCATCCAGTGCGGTGTTGACGCCCAGGTATGACACTCCCTGTCTCTCGAACAAAAATACAGAGCACTAACTTGAATCAGGGCACTGACTTCTCTGGCAACCCGAGATGGGCCACTACTGCCAACTGGGTTGGTGATCTCATCAACCAGTGCGATGCCACTTTGAACTGCAACTGGGTCAGTATCAGCGGAAGTGCTGGTTACTTCAAGTCGGCCGTTTTCAACACTTTCTCTGAGCCAAACATTATTGGCGTGAGGAAGCTCAGCGCTGGTGGTGTGCAATCTTCCTCAGGAGTGTCATCTACCCAGCTTTCGTCCATGGGGCAATCGACTGGCACCGCGTCGAGCATGGCATCAACTGGTCCAGCGTCCTCCTCCATTGTGGCATCAGAATCTTCGGTTCCTGCTTCCTCCAGCGGCGCGGGAGTTAGCTCGACTGGCCCAGTATCCTCTATTCCTGCCTCATCAAGTGGCACTGGGGTCAGTTCGACTGGCCCGGCATCATCCGTACCCGCCTCCTCGAGCGGATCGGGCGTCAGCTCGACCGGCCCAGCATCTTCGGTCCCTGCCTCTTCGAGCGGAACGGGCTTCAGTTCGACTGGACAATCATCTTCGGTTCCTGCTTCTTCTCTTCCAGGATCGTCGACCGCGAGTGGCTCGGGATCTCTGTCTTCGGTGTCAGGCTCTTCAAGTGCCGGTGTCTCTGGACCTTCGTCTTCGACGGGATCTGCATTTGTCACGCCTACGAGCGCAACGAGTGCAACACTGGTCTCCACTCCGCCAGCCTCTTCCAGCGCGAGTGTGTCTGGAGCCTCCTCGGGCACAAGCCTTTCTGGATCTGCTTCTTCTTCCTTTGTCCTCTCTTCTTCCAGCGCCGGTGCAACCGGTCCCGCGTCTTCGCTCTCGGGATCGAGCAGCGAAACGGGCTCCCTTTCGGCGTCGAACACGGGATCTGGCAGCATTATTTCCAGCCCCCCAACATCTTCAAGCGCTATAAGCTCTACTGGTATTTCGAGCACCGCAAGCCTCTCAAACAGTGCCAGCACGGTTTCGCCAAGCGCCTCCAGCACGACCTCGTACCCGGCCTCGCCGTCCAACCCAACTTGTCCCTCGTCAAACAACACTGTCTACACGACCAACTCGGGTGCCGGATACCTCCTTGAATGCGGCATTGACGCTCAAGGTACCGATCTCTCGGGCAACCCTCGCTGGGCAAACGTGGCAACTTCAGACATGTGGGTCGCAGATTTGGTCCGCCAATGCGACGAAACACCAGGTTGCGTTTGGGTCAGTGTCAGCGGCAGCGCCGGATACTTCAAGAGTGCGGTTTCAAGAGTGTTCTCTGAGCCAAACATCATTGGAGCCCGGAGGTTGTATGCCGGTTCGACTTCGCCTTCGAGCTCTGCCGCGAGCAATTCGCTGTCGTCCACTGGCATGGCTTCCAGCAGTATGGTTTCCAGCTCGGGAATGTCATCTTCAAGCGCTACTGAAGGTTCAATGTTGTCGAGCAGCACTCCTGTTGGGCCATCGAGCTCCACTGGTCCAAGCTCTGCATTCGACCCTGGCACCACGGTATCGAGCAGTGTCCTGTCATCGACTGAAATCCTTTCATCGAGCAGTATGCTATCAAGCTCTGGCTTGGGATCATCCTCTGCGACTGGAACCTCAGGCACGCTTCCTGTTTCGTCATCGAGCGTTGGCCCAACCGGCCTTCCTTCGTCTTCCACGGTATCCTCGAGTCTTTCTGAACCCGCTGGTTCTTCCGGCACCGCTTTTGTTTCGTCCTCGGGCTCAAGCAGCCTCCTGTCTACTGGTACCGCTTCGAGCCTCGTCTCAAGCGAAACTGGCATGTCAACTGGTCTCGGATCAAGCATTGTATCAAGCGGCTCATCGACGGGATCAGGGTCGATGGTGTCTTCGACAGGATCTTCGAGCACAATGCCAACAATGACTGGTGTTACAAACTCGTCCTCCATTTCCTTCACGTTTGTCGGCTCCGAGACAAGCTCCACATCGATTTCTGGCTCTGGCATCTCCAGCACAGGAGCTCTGTCATCCACAGCCACTGGTGCAAGCAGCTCGGATCTTTCCTCAAGCGGAGTTCCTGCGTCTTCCGATCTTTCGTCCACCGGCCTCGGGGGCTCTGTATCGACCACTGGCACAGGTGCCAGCCTTTCCTCCACGGGCTCGGTCGTCTCCGAAACTGGTTCAGTCGCGTCATCATTGGGAGGCTCCGTAAGCACCCCCATGAGTTCCTTCGCAACCGCAACGTTCCCCCTCAATTCGACCATGACTGGAATTGGAGGCATGAACTCCACCATGACTGGCGGCTCTTTGAGCACGTCCGCGACGCCAATGAGCTCATCTGCAATGACGCCTAGCGCGAGCTCAAGCTTTGGCTCGACCACTGGATCAATCTCTGGCTCTGAGTCTCTCACTGGCAGCCTTAGTTCAACTTCCAGCATGGCTTCAATCTCCAGCTCAATCTCCGGCTCTCAATCACTCACGGGCAGCCTTCCATCTGGAAGCAGCACGTCGTCCGGACTTGGCGTATCCAGCTCCTTGTCGGGCTCAATGTCGGACTCATTGTCCGCCAGCTCGATGCCTTCCGAGAGTCTTTTCCCGACATCTTCGGCAACTGGAAGCATGATGTCAAGCAGCATGGGCAGCATGACTGCTCCAGGAAGTGCTTCGTCAGTGGCCTCGTCCGAATTCCCTACAATGACCTTCTCTTCTGGACCGGGTGGCTTCAACGGAACCAACTCGACCAGCATGCCAATCTCCGCCCCTACATCTTCCCTCGGCTCCATGGGCAGCATGTCTGCATCTCTCACTTCCGGCTCTGTCTCCAGCGGACTTGGCGGATCGACAACTTCGGAAGGTGCTTCGTCCCTTTCAGTGTCGACTGGAAGCGGTTTCCCTTCGCAATCGGCATCTGCCAGCACCATTTCCGCACCAGGCTCCATGTCTTCGGCGTCTGGGTCTCTCACTGGAAGTGGCAGCGCACCATTCCCGACAACATCCGGCTTCTCCAACAGCACCGGACTACCCGGCTCCATGTCTGGCTCTCTTACGTCGAGTGACAGCATGTCTGTTCCAACGGGATCAATGTCGGGCTCGCTCGCCTCAAGTGGCAGCATGTCTGTTCCAACGCGCTCCATGTCGGGCTCGCTCGCATCAAGTGGCAGCGCGTCGGTTCCAACAGGCTCCATGTCGGGCTCGCTCGCATCAAGTGGCAGCGCGTCGGTTCCAGGAAGCTCCATGTCCGGAATGCCTTCAGGATCTCTGTCGGCCTCTTCCGGTTCGCTCACCGGAACCAGCAGCGGACCAATTTCCACGGGCTCGATGTCGGGCATTCCCAGCGGTACTTCGCAATCTGGCTCGCTCTCTGGCTCAGTATCAGCCTCGATGGGGTCAACATCGGGAGTCATCAGCAGCAGCGGAGCAGCAGGATCCACAAGCGTTCCAGCCTCTGCCACCGCTCAGCCAGGCATGAGCACTGCCAGTGGACCCATCTACTCTGTTCCACCTTCGGGTCTTGCGACTGCAGCGGCACTTTACGCTCCCGCAGCCACTCAGCCATGCTTCCCTCCGACCAACTACACTGGACCCAGTTTTGCCAACTTCACTGGTGTCAACGACACTGTCAGTGGTCGCTTGGCTTGCGAGGCTGCTTGCACGGCCATGGACAACTGCTTCGACCTGTTCTACATGCACTTTGTTGGCGATGCGGCTCACCCTATGGGATACTACGACTGCTACTACGGCGGCACCAACCCGCAGTACGTCTCGTGCGGCAACGGCACCAACAGCACTCTCCAGATGGCGGCAGCTACGCCTTTCCGCCGGCACGTCAGGGGCAGCAACTTCAGGGGCAGGAACGTCATTGGCTCTCCTGACGCTGGACGCGCTTTCAACGCCGACAAGATTCTGCAGAAGATGGGTATCAAGGCTCCAGGCCTAGCAAAGAGACAAAACCCCGGAATCAACTACCACAGCCCCAACGCTGGCACTCGCCTTGTCGACTACGCCGTTTACGAGGTGCGCATCATTCCTTCTGGAGCCACCTCGGTGGAGACTCTGCCACCCACTACTGTGCCGACCACCGTGTCCCCGTCCGTCGTCACCAGCCGCATCACGGATCTAGTGACAGTCACCACGACTCAAACCGTGACAATCACCACGACTCTGAGCACGGGCGGGACGACAATTATCACGACCATCATTACGACGGTCTGCTCTACTGGCACCGTCGTGTCGGGAACCACGTCGTGGACGTCCAGCACGCCGGCATCCATCCCGGCCTCGGCAACAATGTCGGCCTCACAGTCGGGCGTGGCAACTGGCTCTGGCACGGCGTTGCCAGCGTCCAACACGGCCTCGGCTTGTCCCACAGATCCCATCACATCAATTGAGACTGTATGGACAACGCCAACCCAGACTGTTGTGCCGCGCATGTTCCGCAGGATTGCGATTTGATGAAGGGTGTTTGATTTTAGCGAGGGAGATGTAGACAACGGAAAGTTTGGGCGTAGGATGATGATGAGATTCCCATAATGACTTGTTTCTTTTATTTTTTGTTTTTTTCTTGCACCAATCTCTTCTTTTGGTTCGTTTAGGCATCGGAAAAAAGCCACATGTGGGGTTCAAAGCGACGCATTTAGCTAGAATTTACAGAGTTGGCATAATGGTATTGGATTCACTCGTTCATCATCTTGTCCTGAATTTTGCAATCGTGTCATGCATGAGTATGAAGTGGTTCTGATCGCTGGAAAGAGTACCAAGCTGACCTTTGCAGATGGCGCCGCTCGCCGTCAAGCAAAGAAGATTATTGCCAGCAGCAGATAGTGAAGCTTGCCGCTTGCTGTCATCAGGCGAAGAAGAAGATTTTTAGCAGCCAACGAAAGCTCTCGCACGATAAAAGAGACACAATGGTGCTTCGAGGGAAGCCAGAGAATGGATTATGCGTTACGTTGTGCAGTCCGACGCCAGATGAAAGTCGCCCTGTTGCTTGTCAGCGCGCGAAGCCACAAGTGAGTGTATCAATTGCGGCGAGTGCATCAGCTGCGGTGGGAGTTGTCGAGCAGAAGCCGAGGGGGCAGATGTGGGAGGTAGGGTGGGTGTATCGGTTGCGGTGAGTTGAGTGTGGCGGGAGACTTTTCGAGCAAAAGTCGAGAGGCAGAGGTGAGCTGTTGAGGCAGAGTCCTCGAGCAGGGGCCGAGGGTGGTGGGTGATCGGTTGCGGCGAGAGAGGGAGGTGAATGTGGCGAGACTTGTCGAGCAAAAGTCGGAAGGCAGAGGGAGGTGAGTTTGGACACTATCAATTATTAGCAGGGCCACCTATCACTAACACCTAAAGATCACACGCACAGATGGGCGTAGAGAGCGCGCGCGCGAAGCCCATCACAAAGAAAAAAATCACGCGCATAGCAGCAGCGCAGAGCGCGCGCGCGTCGTGTCGGAAGCCCCCGATGTCCCAACAGTAGGTGTCCTAATGCCTAACATAGATCTTTTGGTTTTACTACTCCATATGACTCCCGCATGCCAGCTTTCCCGCATCCGACCTGACAACAATGTAACCCGCTTGGGAGCCTCAACCAACCCACTCTGGATTCCAACGGCACTAAGACCACCCACAGCCCGCAGCCCGCATCCCGCAGCCCGCAGCCCGATTCTCAACACGAGGACAGCCTCATTATTGGTCAGGAGGAGATTCGCAACAGCAACTAATTCTCAACACAAGGTATTGGTCAGGAGCAAAGCTCTTTCTCACCACCCATTCCCGATTCTCAACACAAGGTGTTGGTAAGGGGCAGGCAGCCTTCTCAATATCCGTCAACAGCTGATTTCTCAATGTAAATTGGTCAACTGCCGATTCTTCGATGTGAGGAGAGATCTTGGAGATCTCTACGTTTCCGCGTCCGCTAGGAACAAGTCCTATTGCCCGGCCAACCCCACAGGGAGGTGCAGAATCCGATTTCGTTGGCCATACAGTAAGATAATCATCCTCCATTCAGTATGCCGCCGGAGGAGATGATGACCTTGCTGGCTGCCGTCGCTAGGCAAAAGAGGAGTAAAGGAGGAGGTTGTCGGTAACAGGCAATGATGACCTCGCTGCTCGCCCTCGCCAGGTAAAGGAGGAAGAGGATATTGCTGGCTGCCGTCGCCGGGCAGGGAAAGATTGTCAGCCGCCGTCGCCAGGCAAAGACGAAGCTCGCTGCTCGCCGTCGTCGGGCAAAGCAGGGGACGATCAAGCTCGCCGCGCGACGTTGAAGCTTGTCGTTGTCAATGAAGCTTGCCGCTTGCCGCCGCCGGGAAAAAGAGGAGGAGATTGTCGGCAACAGGCAACGATGACCTCACTGCTCGCCGTCGCCAGGTAAAGGAGGAAGAGGATATTGCTGGCTGCCGTCGCTGGGCAAAGGAGGAGGAGGACGTTGCCGGCTACCGTCGCCAGGTAAAAAGGAAAGATTGTCAGCCGCCGTCGCCAGGCAAAAGAGGAGGAAGAGAAGATTGTCAGCAGCAGACATTGACGCTCGCCGTCGTCAGGCACAGAAGGAGGGAGACAACGAAGCTTGCCGTCATCAGGCAAAGAAGATTGTCGGCAGCAGACATTGACCGCTGTCGTCAAGCAAAAAATGTCGCCTGCCTGTCCGACTGATCGAGGAAGGAGGCACTTCCCGATTGGGACCAGCCCGCCACTGCGCGCGCGATCTACAAGCCCATCTGCTCTTCCTCAACCTCCTCCATCCTTCTTCACCACACTCTCTCCTCCTCCGGTGTGGACATCGTCGCCCTTAGATAATACCTTTTCATCCTCCTCTCAACCTCAATGCATATATCTTGCACCTCGACATCCTCCTACCTCTGCTCAACATCAAACCATGCATTTCAAATTTCCTCACCATCTCAACAGTAAGCCATGCATTTCGCATTTCCACACCTTTCTCTTCCCTCCACCCAACATCAAACCATGCATTTTGCATTGTTTCTGAGGCCAAGGAGCAAAAGTTGTAGCACACGTAGTCACGACTGCTCCCTGTAACCCTACGCAAAGGACTTGATGAATTCCAATATCAAACGCGTAAGGCGCTTGAATGCTCCCTGTATACGCATCTTCTAACACAGAAACTTTCGACTACTCTACGGCCGCTTCTACTTTATTGCTTTCTCTTGGTCAAGCTCCCATGTGGGCCAGAACTTTTGATACCAGGCCTTCACCCTCTCCGTCTTTTCATGGCAATCACTGCTTCTTGTGATATCGTCCTAATCCAATGAATAGCAATTAGGTCCAACACCCTTTGATCGCAAATACTCAGACCTTCCCTCAGTCATGGGGGTGCTCAAGAAATTTTTCGACGGGTGCTCGCTCAAAGACCTACTTGACGAAATCCCGGAGGAGACACACTGGGTCTGGCGGATGCTGGATCTTTTCAAGTTGCACCGAGGGAAATGCGTTTACGCTTTCTTTGGTAAGTTCTACCTCGTGGATCATCACCAGCATCGATTCTTTTACTGACAGTGACGTAGGGAGTTGCCGCAAGAAGAACCAGCATATGGACTACACTAGCATTCCGCATAATCAACGATGTTTGACACTCCACTTACTTTAGGCCATCCAGGAGGTTGCAGACGCACCCCTGATATTGTTTGACTTGAGGCCCATGCGCCGACGGCGCATTGACAAGGACAGACCGATTGGTCGCTACTGCGACGTCTTCAGGGAGTCCTCGTGGTGCAGAGGGGAAAAATTCACAAAAGTCTATTGCGCAAAACGTGCATACAAGGAGCATTCAATCATGTGAACATGCCACAGAACATGCTTTCCCTTGCACTTGAGGTTTGTGAATGCTGAATCATAGGAAGTATCAGCTGCTAGCATTAAGTCTTCTTTTCAACCACCCACTCCCCAAGTATCCTTCTCGACCCCTTCCCAACTACACTCTGCCTTACCGTCCTCACATTCGTCGCAAGCCACTCGTCGATCAATCTCATTTCCCGAACCTGCACCCAACCATCAAAGATCTCGCACCCATTTCCCTTTCCAACCCCATCTCGCTTTCGCCTCCGTCAGCCATGCCTCCAACGAGCGCTCTTAGACGCGGCTGTAGTAGCTCGCGTGGTCACAGCAATGGTGGGAGTCAAAACCCGCGGAAATCCAGCTACACTGGAAGAAACGAGTGAGTATCAGATCATGATCGAGACAGCAATCACTGACTTGGGCTTGCCAGAGAACTGCAAACTCCGGGCTCAAACAAGAGGCGCCGCGCAACCAACGACCCGGCACAAGATGCGGAGGATCTGCCAAGTCCCACCAGGATTCGCCGCCAGGGTGTTGTTCTGCTTGAGCAGACCTCCTTGATGCAGAACTTGGTGGGTCATCAGATTGATCAGACTGCGGACAGGCAGTGCAAAGGTATGACAATCTCACTCAAGGAGAAGCCCCCAATATTAATGGCTCTTAGTCATCGATGATCCTCAAGAAAAGAAGGATATCCAGTCCATTCTTTGCTTCTTCCACCACAATCTCAAGGACGATGACATCAACTTGCTGCTTGGCAGCACTCCCGAGGGAAGCCTCAAGGCAGAGGTCGAAGCGCAGAAGATCAAAAAAGCCGCATCGAGCATCCAGAGCAAGATTCTGGCCTTTGTCCGCAAGCAAGTGGAGGAACTTTACGACAAGCATGAGGATGACGAAGCTCTCGACAACCTGCTCGACATGACAAGGGCGGACCGTGACGACAAAGTCTGGATACCGCACTTCGTCGTCAATCCGCTCCGGTTTGCACGGGAGATGTTTGATCCCGTCAGACACATTGTCGATTTTGCGGCGATTTTCGATCCGCCGGAAGACATCGCGAAGACCACAAAAGATCTCATGAGCGCCTGGGCGACGTTTGTCTTGCGTTGCTGGATTGAGATGGCCGAAGCCGAATTGCGGTACCGCATACTGCCGCAGGTCGAACCCGAGACCGACAATCGCGTCAAGCGTGGAGACACCATCTACAAATTTTGGCAGCGACTGGCCAAACAACTCACGAAACCAGACCTCATGAAGCTTCCGGTGACGGCCAGTCCGAATCTTCAGGGCCAGGACTAGAACTTCAGCACCCACACGCGGCATCTGGCTGCCTTCATGCGAGAGACGGACGGCTCTACCTGACCGCCAAGAGGCGAGTGAGCGAGTGCTTTTGGACCTGAAAAACAGTCAGCAATAGCTGGGAGGGCGATGAACCGTGAGAGGACAAAGGCAGTCGACTAATATGCCTTTTGGGGCTCATTCTTATCTACACATCTATACGGACATGACCCATCTGCGTCCTTTTCGTGGCCCATAAAGCCTACCAGTGACTTTGGCCTCGCTCGCTTGAAAAAACCAATATCACCGTGCCTCCGCCTGCTCAAACGCCTCGCTGTGCCAAGCGCCATCCGAAAGTCCAGCATTGTCCCACGTAGATAATCAATCAATCCGACTTTTTGCTGTCTCATGACTGGCCATTGACCTCCCACAAGCGCATCGTCTGGCCGTCTCTGGAGCGCTTCTTGCTCGTCTCCTTGCCGCTCTGCTCCGTCAGGCGAATCATGGCCAGACTCGACTGCGCAAACGCCTCGACGAGCTCGCGCATGCGGCCCGTCTGGACGAAGTGGTTCGCCAAAGCCTCGTTGTTGGGAGCGGCGATCGCCGTTGCGAGGTCCATGCAGCGAGTGATGTTGTCGCGGCCGACCATGTGCGCGGCGCTGTGGAGGACGCTGTTGTACGCGAGGATGACTTCGGGAAGGTAGGCGCGGGAAATGCGCACCAGTTCCAATTCTTCCTCGTCTGCGATTGCGTTAGCTTTTGCCCCCTGCGAATCGACGTGCGTCACTTACCGCTGCGCCCGCAGGTCAGGAAGTCGTCCAGCAGGGGCTGCACAGCCTCAACGACACGTTCCAGAAGCTCCCGGATCTTGTTCTTGGGCGGCATGGGGGCGCCACTGGACTTCAACCTGCCAAGTCGTTAGCAACCAGCCTTGCAATTTTCCGTCGAATGTAGCTTACTTGATGAGTTCTTCTTCCTCGATCCTCCACTCATCCAACATCCTGATTGCGTGGATCAGCTGCTGGAGCTGGTAGTAGACTTTGCTGTCCAGCTTGAGCGTCTCGCGGTACATTCTCATTGTTTGCTGGTGATCTTCGGGAGAGATCGAACGACCAGGGCCTGGCATGTGAACGGTTATGAATGCATCATCGTCGTCGTCCATAATGTCGATGGCACGCTTGATGTTTTCCATATCCCGGGTCTTCAACTTGGAGACTTGGCTGTAGTTGAGACGATCAATGAGCCGAACTGCCGAGGCCAGACGGCCTTTGCTCAAGAACAACTTTGCTGCCAGGGTCAGAGCGTCAAAGGTCTGCTCCCAATGTTCATCGAGATGCATGTACCACTCGCAGGCCCGGATGAGCTGTTCATCCTCGAGAGACACTTGCTCCGGCAAGAATGCCAAGGAAATGCGATAACCTGGCCATTGGTTGTGCTTGACAGTCTCCAAGAACGTGTACTTTTCAATGTTGCTGCTGCCTTTCTCCGCGCTATGATAGGTGTACTCAAACTGTGCATCAAGCACAAAGAGGGGAATCATGCCGTAGCTTTCCATCAGCTTGACCTGGATCTTTTGCTCTTGGTAGTTGCGAATGTCCGTGGCAGCTGATGCGAGCGTCTTTATGGCGACCTTGGGGCGGAGTAGTGACGCATACAGCGGCACCAGGTCAATTTTTCCAGCCATTCTCAGGAACTCAATGTACCCGACTATGACACTTTCGTACAAGTACAGTGACTTTGAGCTATGCCAGGGCAAACCCATGCCTCTGTGAATGATGAGAACGTGCGTGGCAACTCGCAGGGCATTGTAGTCGCGCGCGAAGACAACGTATGGATCCTCTACTAATCCGTCGTAGGGAGGGAGCAGAAACGAGGCGCCATTCTCATTGGCAATCCTGCACAGAGCGCCGCCGAGTTTGACAGCAATGCGGGGGAAGGCCTTTGAAACCAACGCTGCTTGTATGATTTTCATGGGTTCATTGGCCTCTACTTGCAAGGCTTCGTGCACGTACAGGGACTCCACGATGAAGTCCTTCTCATCGCTAGCTGTATCTTGAGGAAACGACATGCTTGGCGGAGCGCGAAGGCGTGTAGTCTGCGGTGCCGACGTTGAAGGGAAGTTTTCCTGCTGCCAGCGCCTGAAAGAGGTGATAAGAGAGTTGTTGAGTCGCGCGTAGAGATAGTCGTCAAAATTCTTGCATACTGGGTCCACAGATGCAATGTCGCCAGCGAGTAATCCGTAGACTGCCGCCTCGTACTCATTCTGGCTCCCCAGGGCTGCAGCATAACACGTGCGCCGCCACATTTCGCCGCAATTCCGACCGCGTACCGAGTTCCTTCGATCATGGTGGTCATAGGATTCGTTGGGGAAGGACTTGCCCAAAGCGACAGCCCGCCATTGCTCGTTGCGCTCGGAGCACCACTCGAAAATGGTCTGCCAGGAAGCTCCACGCCTCACCATCTCCCATAGAGACATCCACATGGCCTTTTCGTACTCTTCGTCTGCTCGCTCAAGAGCGCGTATTTGGCGGCTGGGTGCGTCTGGGTCGAGCTGAGATACTAGGGGTTCTCCAGTGTCGTTGCGCTTCAATCTTGATACGCCGTCGCGGTCCATCGGATGCATGCGCTTCTCCTGCTTCAGCTTGGATTTGGTGTCGTACCATCCCTTGGACCAAGATCCAGCGCCTCGTCCAAGCCTCTCATCCACAATGACAGACACGTCTTCATTGGCCTCGTTGGCCGTCTCTTCCAACCAGCGAAGAATCAGGTCATTTTCGCGTGCGGCATGGTCCTCCAGCAAGAAGCAATCCCACATCTGGCCAGGATCCGCATATTTTTCGATTCTGCCCTCGTTGCGGTTCAAAAGCTCGAACTTGACCCTGTATGCTTCTGCTCCGTCCGGCGCGGATTCGTGTTCGATCATGGTATGGAATAATCTCCAAATGGCCACTTCGGATTTGTATTGCTTGAGAAGTTCCCTCGTATCACCCGAGGCAGTGATGATGTCCTCTTCCGCGGATTGGAGTATCTCTCCTCCCCGAACTCTTTCCAAATGCTTGTTGGGTGCACCTCGAGATTCTTGGGCCAGCCTCTTGGCCAGGACGCGCACATTCGCTTCGGCCTCAGCTTGGAGTCCAAGTATAAGGTCAACATTATTGTTGTAAGCTGACAACTGGTTCGTGTTGTCGTCACTGATATCCCTCAGCCAGGTGTCGACCTTCTCTGCAAATCTTTCGACTTCCTTTCCCACGCGGTCGGCCATGGCCTGCAGTGGATGGAGGTCTTCATCGCGCGGACGATACTGCAGACGAAGAGTGTTCATCGTGTCTGTTTCGGGGGCAATGCTTTGGTCCAGGTCGGGGCGCAACCTTCTGCGCGGTTGCTGGGGTTCTCGAGACCTCCGGGAGACTGGCGCCATGGTGAAGATTCAAGTCTTGCGACGCGGCGTAGGTGATTGGAGGGAAGCGGATGTCGAGGGCAGGAGGAGCAGCGCTGGCGATGCGTCGGGCGGATTGGGGAAACAGCAGAGACACACACGCGAAAGGCCGTGATGCGTCGAAGCTCCCACAGCAAGCGCGAGCAGCAAGACGCCCGCTAGTCCAAGGTTGGTTAGCGCAGCCGAATATCAACCAGGCCACTCGCGGGTGCTTAAATTTCTGCTGTTCCTTTGGGCGCTCCGCTCCTTCTCCTTTTCTTCTTTACAAATGTCAAAAAACCCAAAGGTAGCCTCTTAGAGTCGCAGTGCAGGACGTTCATTGTTTGTACTGTGCTCAAGGCTGCCTGAGAGCGACGCGCCTCGTCTACTTATTGCTCGACTCCTTCGGGAGGCTGAGAGTCAGTGCAAGAATATCTTGGTGCAACATTTCCATTTTTCTGCTTTGCTTCTATGTGATATCAACCGGTTTGCCCTCGCTGCTTCATTTTGAGTCTGATGAGGGTCAGCTGGCTGTCATTTGAGCAAAATGCGTATGTTGGGACGCACCTGAGAAGCGGCGCATTTGGGCAGCTCACGCAACTAGCGTCGTCGCCGTTCTTTTGATAGAAAGCGTTGCAGCACTCGTACAGCGCGTCAATCTCGCCTCTGTCAGCCATTGGGCATCTGGGTGATGATGCAAAGACTGTTACCTGCTTCTGGCACTTGTCTTCTTGGAACCCGGACCGCTGCAGGCAGTCTGACCTCGTTAGTAAGCTGGGAAGACAGGGTGTGAGGGTGACAAGCACTGCAAAGCAACCAACACACCTTGAATCGCGCAAGCTCTAGAATGACATGGGGGATTCGTCTTGAGATCTTGTTCGTATCCCGACTGGTAACAGCTCGTCAGCACATGCGCCTGAGTGACTCGGGGCTGTTAGGCCTAGTTTGATACCATGATTGTAGGACAGAAACAAAGAAGGGCTAACAGTGGAAAGTGTTGGAGATGTGTGAACAATCAGAATCAAGAGTCTAGAAGAGCAAAGACATCACGACGCACATCATGAGGATACCTGTGGTGACGCAACAAGCCACGGGCGACTCCCGGATCTTTCACTCCCCTGCCCTAGGACAATATCGGCTCGGCTTGCCATAGCGCCAACCCCACCGCGCGACTTCCTAGCCGTAAACCTCTACACCAAGACATACTCCAGCCTTGCAAACCCAAAGCAAACAACCTTCTCCTCTGTCTACTTCAACCCGCGACACGTCTCTATGTAAGTCATCCCTCGTCTCTGCAACATCTCTCTCTACCACTCCCACATCGTCGAGGCTCACCGCGTCCTCACTCGCACCCAACCTTCGCGCCTGTGGATTGACACAAATCTCGCGCAATGCTTCCACCTTCCACGACGGCGACGCCTGGCCCGTCAAATGAGCCTGAGCCTGAGCAGAGCGAGCTGACACCCAACACTACAGCTCCTCGCGCCACTCCTCCGCCGTCAACTACCGCAGCCCACGAGCCCTCGCCGCCCACCATGTCTGACGCCGGCACTCCCCAAAAGCAAGACGCCGGCCAGTCCGAGCACCTCAACATCAAGGTCACCGACGGCAACAACGAGGTCTTCTTCAAGATCAAAAGGACCACCGAGTTCAAGAAGCTCATGCACGCCTTTTGCGAGCGCCAGGGCAAGAGGCCCAACACGGTGCGCTTCATCTTCGATGGCCACCGCCTGAACGAGGAGCAAAGACCCTCCGACGTAAGTGAAGCGCGACAGCCGTGCCCCACTCCAGCGACGTCAGCCATTCGACCGCGGATCTCCCGTAAACTTTTACGCCCGGCTACAGCGGATCTCACTTGAGTTCCAAAACTCAATTGGACCCCCATGTCAGTGATATGGCTAACATGTGCTTCGCGCAGTTCGACATGGAGGACAGCGACGTGATCCAAGTCCACCAGGAGCAGATTGGAGGCGGCGCCGCCGGCACCTGCTAATCTCGCCCTTCCGCGACGAGCATCGTCAGACACCCCACTATACGCGAATGGCCGTCGGGTCCCTTCATACAAAAACGCTCCTGCAACACCCCTTCCTCGTCGGTCATCACGGCGAACTTGTCGCGTAAAATGGGTGTGCTACGAGGATACGACGTGGATCGAGAAAAATCTGGGCACGGGAATGACAAAGATACCTCTACTACACAAACGAGAATTGACAGCCGGGGAAAATCTCTTTTGTTCTTCTCCTTGACATGGGGTTGAAGGCGATGACAGAGAAAGCATCAGTCTAGGATGGCGCTCTAGGCGTCTACAAATGATGGGAATTTTTTTTGCCTTTTTTTGCTGCTGCGAGGTTCTCTTCTTTTTTTGCTCCTTGGCTTTTCTGTATCTTAGTTCTGGTGGGATTCTGCGCGCGTCCAGGCCCCAGCCTTACTGAGATCTCGCAGGCCAAAATGGTTCGCTCCCACAACACGCCCCAGTTTTGCTACTGCTGCTGCTGTTGTTCACTGAAAAAGTACCATGCGCGCCATAAGGTTGTCTGGACGGCCTGGTCCACGTGTCAGCCTCAGGCCAGACTTTCTGCCGGCACCCGTGCGACAACAAGGTGCTACCCAGATGTAGGTACCGGTAGCGCCTCGTCGTACCTCGTATGTTTTCGACATCCATTCAGCCTCTCTTATTGAATCTACGTACAGATCTGTAAGCTCTGAGCACCTCATAAATCATCCATCATGACAATAACCGAGACAAGCGCCGCCACTCAGCCACTGCTTCGCCTCTCAACAACTACACACCACCACAGTAGGCGAGGAAAGAAATTCAACCCAGGCGCAGCTTCAAGTTGTCGCACCTTCAGACGCAAGCACTTAAATGCTCCCTGTGACTACCTATGAAAAGAAAAATTCTCTCTATGTTGAACGCATCAGGCGCTTGAGAACTCCAAGTCTCTACGTGTTTTAACTTGGCGACAGAGATTCCCGGATTAGCAATGTCTTTCGTCACCCACTGTGCCACCACTGCGCTCCCTCGCCAACTCCTTACACTTGGCAACCGCCTCGTCAAACCCATCAAACGCCCAAACGCGCTTCCCACTCTGCGCAATGACGGCCTGGCCCTCCTTCTCGCGGGTGCCCCTTAGCCTCACGACGACGGGGACGCCGCGCTCCTCGAGGCCCAGCTCCTCGAACGCGAGCAGCACGCCCCGCGCAATCATGTCGCACAGCGTCAGCCCGCCAAAGATGTTGACGAAGATGACGGCCACGCGCGGGTCCCCCAGCAGCAGCTCGAACGAGCGGGCTACGGTTTCTGACGTTGCTTTGCCGCCCGTGTCGAGGAAGTTGGCCGCGACGTGGGAGCCGGAGCTGCCGCTGGTGCCGGCGCTGGGGAGAGACAGCGCGTCGACTGTGTTCATGGCGAGCCCGGCGCCGTTGAC
Source organism: Phyllosticta capitalensis (assembly GCF_038381095.1). Lineage (NCBI taxonomy): Eukaryota > Fungi > Ascomycota > Dothideomycetes > Botryosphaeriales > Phyllostictaceae > Phyllosticta > Phyllosticta capitalensis. The sequence goes on along the minus strand of NW_027117443.1, from coordinate 1,132,064 downwards.
GAGCGTGCCGATGCTGTGGGTTTGGTTAGTGCCGGCGTTGTTGGCCCCTGGCAGCTTGATGTACACGATGCCATGGCGCTCAGCGGCTAGCTCGGCCGCGTCGATGGCACTCGGCGATGTGTCGCGCAGGGCGTGCAGGTCTGCGTGCCGCTTGCAGGAGCGAAAAGCGGCGTCATCAAAGGAGAGCGAGGGACTGGTGACCTGGATAGGCGATGAACCTGCGCCTTGCTTGGTAGACGGGGCAAGAGAGACGTGAGTCGAGAGGGTGATGGCTTCGTGGGTGATGTAGAGGGACCAGAGCGATCGAAGAAGCTGTACGACGGCGCTGACAGCGTCGGCAGGTGCTGCAGATAGCTGCGTGTGTTGGAGGACGGTGTCGAGCGTCTCTTGCGTGGGGCCGGTGTTGTATGAGAAGGGGATGTGTCTAGCGCGAGCGTGCATGTCTTTTGGGTGTGTTGATGGCGAGATATAGAATGAGGGAGAGCGTGCGGAACGGTCAATGGTCAGACTGATGAGGCGCGAGGGCTCAGCAGTCGATAGCGGTTCCGCGCCGACTGTAATGCCATGTTGGGAGAGCAGGTCGGCTGCCTGGGCCGAGTTGAGATGGAGGCCCCTTTTTTGAAAGGGTGTTGCACCGAGTCGAGAAGCCGGAGTCGGTCGAGGTCTTCGAGCTGACGTGTGATAGCTGCGGCGCTGTGATCCACTGGCTGCAGACGCAGATGCCGAGTTTTGCTAGAGGGGAGGTTAGTTTGTCCACCGCAGTGTTCCTTTCTCTCAACTTACTATTTTCTGCACATTCCGCCCGCTCTTCGCAAGAAGGTCCTTCATCACCTGTCCAAAATGAGACGGGTGATCGACCATGACTGCTCCAGCATCTTGAAGTATTCTGTACTTTTTCTCCGCAGAATTCTCCCCAGGACCAACCCACGCTCCAGCATGTCCCATGACCCGTCCAGGAGGTGCAAGAATACCTCCGACCAGCGCAGCGATTGGCCTGTTCTCAATCAGTCGAATTCCAAGGATTGCCACAGGGGTGGTTTACTTTGGATTGCTTGAACGTCTCTTGTACTCCTTGATCCACTCAGCTGCCTCCTCTTCAGCTCGTCCGCCAATCTCTCCAACGAGAATGATTCCCTCCGTGTCAGAATCGTGCTCAAACACCTTGAGCGCATCCACAAAATTGGTCCCTGCAACTACATCACCGCCCATGCCTATACAGAGACTTTGTCCTAGCCCTGCTCTTGTGACCGAGGCCACCGTCTCGTAGCTCAAGGTGCCAGACTTGGCCACGATTCCTACATGACCAGGGGCAAAAGTTGGTAGAGGCTGGAAGCCAATCCTACAGCGCCCAATAGCTGAAATTATCCCAGGGGCATTTGCACCAACAAGTCGAGATTTGCCTTGGGTGTTGAGCATGGAGTGAATCTGGGCTGGGTCAGTTGACCATGTCCGTCGACCAACGAAAGACGTACTCTCAAAATATCATGCAGGGGAATGTGCTCTGCAACCGCAACAATCAGAGGAATCTCTGCCTCAATGGCCTCCTCGATTGCGGCGGCCGCTTGGTGAGCGGCTACATAGATGCCCGTTGCATCCGGCTTCAGGTGGTCCTTGGCGGCGCGCACACTCGGGAGGACTGGCAGGCCGAGATGCTCACCGTCTCGACCCGGCGTGACACCTCCTACGATCCGGGTGCCCCATTCGATCGACTCTTTTGCATTGGCCGTGGCCTGGCGGCCGGTGAAACCTTGGAAGATGACACGCGTGTGTCTCCCGATTTTCAGATGCTCGATTGTCCTTTCATAATATGACGCTCTAGCAGCCGCCGAAGAAAAGCTTGTCTTGGACGGGGAGAAAGTGCTGACAGGAATCCATCTGCGGAGAATTAATGACGACATGGTCGGGGCACGAGCGCAGGGCAACATGACGAGGGGAAAAGAGACGGCGCGGCGCTGGTCGATGCAATTGAGAAAGGGAAAAGAAGCAATTGGGACGCGACGAAAATGCAGAGAGAGAGACTATAAGCAGCGAGCATTGCAGCTCGGCTGGCGGGAATACGAAGCTGGGGATAAGGGTTGTGTGGTGTTGGATTTGCGAAGACGGACCTCGGGCGGGCAAGACATGGGTCCCCCGCGTCCCACCTCGCCCACCCAGATCGACGTCGTGGCTGCGCAAGCTCCTGTCCAGTGCGTGAGGTGCACCCTCTCTCTCCAAAAAGTCGCGCCGCCTAACAATAGCACCTAAACTTGGTCCGGCCTTCCGACCCTGCTTCCACCCACCTTATAAACGCGTCAGCCGCAGTCAACTACTACTATCGCGTTCTAGTCTCGTTACAGTCGTTTCTGCTCCTCAGCAAGTCACATCCATCTTGGTCCTCTTTCGTCATATCGAGCCGAGCTTTCGTTAAACTTCGAAGCTGTTCGTTTCTTGTACTGTATAATACCCGTCTCTCCCGCCGCTCTCCACGCCCACACGACTACTACTTCGACCATCCTCTATTATTGCGATTTTGGTCCAAATGCCCATCATGTCATCTTCCGCAATCTCCTCCTCAGGTACATTCCTCCATCCGGTCCACGCCCACCAAGCCGACGCTAATACTTGGGCCTCAGAGCTCGCCTCGTCTCTGTCAAACCTCAAGCTCTCCACCGATCCCACCACCCTCGACCCCAAGCCCGCAAAGAAGCCGGCAGCAGGCGGCAAGGCAAAAAACATTGTCGCCGACTCTTGGGAGGACGATCTTTCCGAGTCCTCTGGCTCCGACACCGAGACTGCCGAAGAAGTTGAATCCACTCCACACGATGCTCTCAAGAGACAAGCTACCGAAGGCCCACTGGCTCCGCCGCCCACGCCTGCGTCACCATTGGCATCGACGCCAGCCTACGACACGCCCTACAAAGGCATCGATGCGCAACTAGGAGCAGCTGCCGCAGGGAGGGGTCCCAGCAAGGATGCCCCGGCACGACGACCGGAGAAGACCACTGCCGTGGCTGCAAGGATGATTGCAGGGGGTCTGGGTATCAGAGCGCCCAGAAGAACGGAGGAGGAGCGCGAATTCGATCGCGCTGTGCGGGAGAAGGAGAGGAAGCGAAGGGACCACGAGCGTGAACAGGCCGCATTGGAGAAGCAGAAAGAGGAGGCGGCAAAGAAGAGCGTGTGGGAGGATTAAGCGTGTAATCTGGATGCGATTGTTCCACGTCTTCGCTTCGTCTACAAGTGCGCATAGGGATTGGTGTGTCTGGACATTGGTCACCAAAAGGGTCTAACGGTTTGGGTTTGGGAATTGGCTGGAATCTGCCTGGGATGCTTGGAACAGAATGAACGTAATCCGGCAAGAGGAAATGAAGGCATCGGTATTTGGAGTTTATGGGGCGGAGGGAATCTACCGAGCAGCGTCTAGCAACCAAAAAGTCTACAGCAAAAAAGCAGATGATTGCACTTTCACAGCATCGCTCGCAACCGACCTCGGTGACCAACCTTGTGGAAATGAGGCACCTGCAAGTCTATCTTGGGGGACTGGGTCGACAAGGCAAGGGTTCCCAACTTCTAGAATCGTTCCATCCGTCTCAGTTTTAGGAGGTGGCTGTGTGCCTGCGGATGCGGCTCTTACGGGGGAAGCATCCGCAGGCGACTCTGGGCGACGTTGGTGGTGGGCGCCGAAAATGGTGTGCCTTATTTGCAGCCGCATGCAAGCCTGCCAGCCTGCTCGCCTGTGTGTCGTGTTTTCCGGGGCGCGTGTGGAGTGGAGCATGGCTGCGATAACGTGCTCAGGAAAATCATCATCTTGGGGGACTTGATCGACCCGTGTCTAGACTCTGCGTTAGGTCCAGCGGTGATATCATGGCGACGGAGGCTCGACGTTGTCCTGCCTGTCGGAGTTGAGATGGGCCTCACCGGACCAAGCGCAGTGTCCAGCTACGGCGACCCTTCTTGGCTGGCGTTTTGCTGTGACGAATCAAGAGAGCATCCTTGACGAAAGTCTGCGTGTCGTTGTCGACTGCTCCTCAGCGCCTCCGCTGCTCAACAATGTGCAGTCTACGCATGGAGAGGATTTTGTCAGCCATTAAATCCCACGCCCGCTACATCTCTCCCCGACATCTCCTCTTCTCTCGTGTAGAAACTTTTATCTCGAACCGTCTCTCAAGATATCGTCGATTCCGGCTCCAGCCGGTCCCTTCAACACCAGAGAACTCTCACTTGCGGCCGTTGTGTCCGCACTACTGCGACTCCAGCATACCAATAGCGCTCGCTGTTCGCTACACATCTCCCATCAAAGCAAATGTCGCGAAAGACGGCACAGAAATTTACGAAGATGGCGTTCAAGAGACGGACTCATTGATGCAAGAGACGGAGAGACGGAGTTACCCGCCGCTGAAATGCTTGTTAACGGAGAGAACCAAACGGACAGTCGGCCAGTCGGCTTGCCGGCCCCGAGTCAAAGAGGCTTGAACATCCCGAAACCGTCTTCAGAAGCTCGAAAACATCAAGCACTAAGAGTTCTGACTGGATGCTGCCAAAAAGAGTCAGTCCGTCTCGGTGACGCGGCCCGGTCCGCGGAGCCCCGCGGAGGGCTTCGCGCCTACGCCGTTGGCACTCGGCCGTTGCGCCCGACGTCGTTGCTCAAGCACAATGAGTCGGTAGAGACGGCAACGCTGATATCTGAAGACTCATATAGGGAGTGAATATGGCTGCTTACACTGGGAGTGCTCAGGTATATATGAAGACGCAAAAGACGCGTTGAGCAGCTCGTTTGATTCTCCAGAAATTCGACAACCTGCACTTCTCTCCAAAACTTTCATCCAATCACATCTTCAAAAAGCTTCATTCAATTACCTACCTCTTCCTACCTTCAAAATGACATACACACCCAAGATTGCCATCATCGGAGCAGGTCCCAGCGGTTTGACACTCGCCCGCCTATTACACTGCTCCGGCATCCCAAGTGTCGTCTTCGAAAGCGACCCCACGCCCGAAAGCCGGACGACATATGGAGGCAGCATCGACCTCCACGAAGACTCGGGCCAACTAGCCCTGCGCGAAGCCGGGCTGTGGGACGAGTTCCAGAAGCTGGCGCGCTACGAGGGCGAAGACCGGATCCTCAAAGACCGCTTCAACAACATCGCCATTGAGCAAAAGGACCTGGACACGGGCAGGCCCGAAATCGACCGCAAGTACCTTCGCGACATGCTGCTGAACTCGATTCCCCCCGAGTACATGCGATGGGACCATCGCCTCAAGGAGGTGTCGGGAGACGGGACGCTGCGCTTCTCCAACGGCGTGACTGCCGCCGGCTTCGACCTCGTCGTTGGCGCCGATGGAGCGTGGTCCAAGGTCCAACGTCTGCTCAGCACAATCCGGCCATTCTATACCGGCGTCTCGGCCATTGAGCTGTGGTACCATGACATCGACTCTTTCGATCCGGACATGAACGCCATGATAGGCCACGGGTCGCACTTTTGCTTTGGCGAGGAGACGGGCCGCTGTCTGCTCACGCAGCGCCAGGACAACGGCGTCGTGCGCACGCTGGCCTGCATGCGCGTCCCCGAGGAGTACTTGGCCGACAAGGGCGTCGAAAACCCGGACCGCGACGGCGCCGTCGCCTTCCTGCTGCGCGAGTTTGGCGAGTGGGCCCCCGAGCTGAAGAGGCTCCTCACCAAGTTCAACGGCCCCGTCTACTCGCGGCCCTTTTACATGCTGCCCGTCGGCTTCCGCTGGCCGCACAAGAAGGGCTTCACCCTCATCGGCGACTCTTGCCACCTGATGACCCCGTTTGCCGGCATCGGCGTCAACATGGCCATGCAGGATTCGTTGGAACTGGCGCACGCAATTATTGCGAACAAGGACGGCGAGCTGGACGCCGCCATTCACAAATTCGAAAAGACCATGTGGCCGCGGGCGGAGAAGGCGGCCAAGTTGACGTGGGAGAGCACGTTGTCGAGGTTTGACAGCGACGGAATCAAGGTGCTTCAGGCGAGGCTTGAGATGGCTTTGGCTTCGCGAGGGGAGTTGAAGAAGAGAGAACCCAAAGGTTCACCGCCGGCGGAGAAGGTTGGCGAGTTGAAACTGGAGGATTAGGCTGCCTTGGTTTGTCTGGTGGTGGAGGACATAATCTGGCGTCTTTGGTCTGATCTAGGTGTAATTTTAGCTCTTCTCTCTACAACCATGGCTAATGCATGATAGAAGCAAAGAAGCAGACTTTTTGGCAATTCAAACTTTCTTCCTCCGATTGCATGTGAGACAACCGTAAAAATTGGTTTATAGGCCCCTCCCGGGATCTGCTTTCCCCCAAAGCCAAGCCTGGGGCTTATAATCCAATTTTTACGGCAGTTGAAGATCGAATGATGTGAGGATGGAGTAACCGCCGACAGCGGAGAAGTCGAGTTGAAACTGGACGAATATGCTGTCTTAGTTTGTCCGGTCGTGGAGGACATAGTCTGGTGTCTCTGGTCTTTGGTCTACATATATTTTTAGCTCTTTTCTCAATGACCATATTGCATGCTAGAGAAAAGGAGCAGACTTTTGGTGCATTCAGATCATCGTCTTGCAGTGCCAAATTCCTAGTGAATTCTGAATGGCGTGAGTGCTGAATAGCTGCTGAGCAAGATCAGTATCGTTACAATATCAAGCTTTTGTCCTTAGGCTCTCATTCATGAGTACCCAACCGATATATCCGCTACAATATATTCTACCTTTCCCCAGCTTTACCGGTTTACCCAGCTATTTCAGCAAATCCCATCCCGGCCGTCCTCGGGGATCCCAGTCAAGGAAACATGAGCGGGCGAACCGACCCGCTCCGGTGCCGTCGTCAGTCCGGGTGTTAGTTAAGAGCGCGCGAGTCAACTCTAACAGTGCCTCAAAAAGGTGGATATGCACGATTGGATTGCGTGCAGATCGGCATTCATCTACTGCCTCGCCGGTCGACAAATGGAATGAGGATTGAGTCGTTGGCGATATTGGTCGATATGAGACTCTACTCGACACGTAGAGGGACGTCGTCTCGGAGTCCAACAAGCGCGAAGATGATTCAGATAAGCTGCGGGTCGGGCAGTCGCAGCAAGTGAGGAGCGAGCCGCAGCCACACGCAAATAAATAGTAATCCAGACAGAAGTAGTGGCATGATGCCTCTATCGCAATCGAATCAAATGACGCATTTGTCTTTCCCATGGCCTGACTGACGGCTTGTTCAATGGGCGCAGCACCGCGCAAACAAGTCGACAGCCAGAGCCAGCGTCGACATTTTTCGCGATCCAACAGCGGAGGACGGTACGGACACGGTAATACGATTTGCGTGGGATGTTGGGCGGTCAAGCTTACATACCCACAGAGGGCAAAAGGCTGAGGTATGAGTAGGATAAGCGTAATCCACAGAAGCGCCCAGCTCGTCGGTGCCACAGGACCGACTTCGTGTTTTCCTCGTGGTGGCGCTCTACGACCACATCTCCGCCGCCCGTCGAGAACGAAGGGAGCCAGCCACGAGCTGCTTGACTGGCCTGTCTCTGTTCCTGCTGCTGACTCTGCTTTTGTTTCTGCTCCTACGTCTGCTGCTTCACTCGGGATTCGATTGCCTGATTCGCAATCAAGCTTTGTCTGCTGTACGCGGCTCGCAGAACATCCGGAAAATATTTGTGCGAGTACAAAGGAATATCGTGATGTCTGTTCAGTAGAATAAGATCTTACGACTGCACGACAAAATGCAGTGGTAGCGAAGGAAAGCGGGGCTGCCTTTCACATTCCTACCAGGCGTTCGGCCCAATGGACGGCGGCGCGAAGCTAATCCTTCTGATGCAGGACACAAGGCCGTGTGAGGCGCTATGCCGCGAAATGGCTGATTTTTAATAGCTGCTTAACCGCTCGTCGACTTGTCGCTGTGCTGTACTTTGCAATCTATGGCTCGGTTTTGTGGGGTCAACCAGGGGTTGCGTTGGTAGGTACCGTACTTGGGGCTGCGTGTGAGACCACACAAGCTTTCGGGCGTGGGCCATGTGGGCTCCTGGGTGCTTAATATAATACTTCCCTAGTCCACGATTACTTACCTTGGACTTCTTGCCTCTACATTTTTGCACAAACCTAGACATTTGTGCCGTTGTTTCCGTTGATACCCCTCCTTCGAGTTCTTTCGCCACATACATCTATCAGCGGTGCCTGATTCTGAGGTTGCGAGGACTCCTTGAAGGTCTCCAGCATTACGATGGAGCATGTACCGTTAACCAAGCCAAAGGCGATCCGACCGGTCTCACAGCAGGTTTTGACGGGAAAGAAGAAGGCATGGGGTGTGCCGATTGGGTTAATCTCTGTGAGTCTCAAGTGTTGAAAACGAAAACAAGGCCTGAGGACCTGTGCATGTTTTGATCTTTTTGGCATCTTCACTTGGACCTCAAGCGCTGCGACTCTGATTCCCTTTGCAGGCCGTTAGAGACCAGCTCACAATCTCCTCGTGGCTTGCTGTCGGCGCATGTCTGCAAAGCTTGCTTTTCCTGGTGGCTGGCCGAGTCGCTCTGGTCCCGGCCTTTCTGCTCATATTCTACCGCATTGTAGATACTGCGTTGATGGTCAAAGGGGTCAAGGCAGACCCAGATGCGATGGAAAACATCTTGAAGAACAAATACACTGTCCACTTCCCCGACAGCAATGGCAAGTACACTGGGAAGTCCGCCAACAAAGATATCGTGGTCTTTATGATTGGCGCAAGAGCGAACCAGTGAGTTTATCCACGCGGAGAATGAGATGGCAGCTGACCGTCTCAAGTCCGCTGGGCTTATTCGCACCCGGGTTCAAAGAATTGGGACACTATTTTCAAAGAATGACTTTGGATATCGAGGGTAAGAGTCGCAAACTCGATAGTGCCCAACACATGGCTGACTTTTACAGCTCGTTCCGAGGAATATGGTCTCATCGGCCAAACAAATTACGCACAACAGGGCGATTGTTCAACAAGCGCAGACACCATGAGCGTCATGTTCTTTGAAAACATCGAAGGAGTGCACAAGTTCGCCCACGACAAACTGCACCGCGACGCTTGGCATTGGTGGAACGAGAACCTGAGCTCGTTTGGACACCTCGCCATCTGGCATGAGTTGTTTTATTCGCCGGCTGGACACTGGGAAGGCATCTACGTAAACTCGCATCCACGCGGTCTTGGTACGTCGTTCTGAGCACGACCCCTTTTCGGATTCTGTGACTGATATTGTCGTAGCTGCCACGACGGTACCAATCACTTTGGAGAAGGACTCTGGGGACCTTAAAGCGGGGACGAAGGCGTACTTCCGCCCAATTGTTGACGCTCGGAGAGGTCCCTTGAAGACCAGTGCTGGTCGAGTTTCAGCTCTAAGATCGAAGGCTACTGAGCACGACAAGTACGATGACGATCCGTATGCGAATTATGGAAAGCTGGGCGTATGAGTAGGTTGCTGCATTTGATGGACATTGAAAAGTAGTTTGTGCATCAACAAGCTGGCGAAGTTCTACCACCAGAGGGCGATTTGCTAGCGCAATGAGGGTCCAGTGCATGACCTAGAGAAAGTCAATACAAACAAATGAGATAGGAGCTGATGATGGTGAGCAAAGTTGCGCCAAATTCAAAGGTCTTAGTCGAGGGCTTGCACCTATCATTGAGTTGAAGAAGTCGAGGAGAGAGTGGAACGGCACATCTGATGGGTGCACAATCTGACGTGAGCCGAAAGTGGATGCCGCCTTCCCCGATCAGGCCAGCCAAGAGCTCGTCGCGCGTCCGGACGAACTCCGGAGAATTGAAAACGTCATCACGTGCTCGCTAAAAACCCACCATCCAGATATTCTGCCAGCGACTGTAACGGGTGCGCAGCGACAGACGACGACCACCCAAAGGAACCGCCGACAACCGACTTCAAGATGAAGTACATTCGCTCCTCCGAGTCGCTGACCATCCCCGAGGGTGGTGAGTACGCTTTTTTTCCGATGCGACGAAAAGAGAATGGCCGGCTAACGAGTGTCGCGTTTTTGCAGTCAAGGTGCACATCAAGACGAGGATTGTCACCGTTGAGGGTCCCCGCGGTACGGAACGACCACGCCTCGACATCCATTGAAGGACGCAGGAATTGACGGACAATTGCAGGCAAGCTCGTCAAGGACCTCAGCCACATCGCGGTCTCCTTCGCCGTCCCCAAGAAGAACGTCATCGACATCGAGCTCCACCATGGCGCCCGCAAGAACATCGCTGCCCTCCGCACCGTCTGCTCGATCATCGAGAACATGATCACCGGTGTCACCAAGGGCTTCAAGTACAAGATGCGCTACGTCTACGCCCATTTTCCCATCAACGTCAACATCGAGAAGAACAAGGAAACCGACAACTACGAGGTTGAGATCCGGTACGTCGAGGCTTGGGACAATGGAAGAGGAAGTTGAGGGCAACGGGCTGACTGGTATCCAGCAACTTCTTGGGCGAGAAGCTCGTCCGCAGGGTCGCCATGGCCCCCGGCGTCGACGTCGAGGCCTCGAAGAACGTCAAGGACGAGCTCCAGCTCACCGGCAACGACCTCGAGAAGGTCTCCCAGAGCGCCGCCGACATCCAGCAGATCTGCCGTGTGAGGAACAAGGATATCCGAAAGGTTTGTCCCACCGCCGCAAACTCCGCACCACTCGCGCCGGAAAGCCTGGCTGACACGGGCCACAGTTCTTGGACGGTCTGTACGTCTCCGAGAGGACCAACATCGTTGACGAGTAAGCATGTCGTCGAGGGGAAATGCGGTGTTTCTCATGGGGTATGGCGCGTTCTTCAAGCGGAAAACGGCATCACGGTATTACGAGGGAAGGATAGGTCGACGACGCCTAATCGGACTTCCTTAAATGCCGAAATTTTTCCTTTTGGGTGCACAAAAAACGTCCAAGGACAGGCCATGGCGGCGGGGAAAAGTATACCCAAAATCAAGCCACCTACAAATTATGACCTGATGCGGAAACGAGCTGACAGCTAGGCGCCAACTTGGAAGTGAAAATGTTGAGTTGTGAAGGACTCACTTGGAAGCAGGAGTGACGAGTCGAACTGGCTTGGTCTTGACAAAAGGTACGTTCAACTCCATTTTCTTATCGCACCAACACCGCAATTCGTATGACGAAATATTTCGGATGTAAACTTCAGTATAACCACCGAGAGCGCAAAACCGTGTGGAAATTTCCGTTGCCTTCCTTCTGACTCTAGCGTTGCTTCAATCATTCTCAAATTGTATCCATGAGAGGATTCAGAGCTTTTGGCTAACGTTTACAAGTTTTGCAGATTTCAACTCGTGTCAACTTGCTCATTTCCGCCCACGCCCCACAAGTCTCGACCAGCCCTCCGCATCACCATCTGCCCAGTCGATCACCTTTCCGGTTGCACTCCGCAAAGACAAAGACTTGGAGCTCAATCGCTGCTTCCCTTGCCCTTGCCCTGGCCGTGGCCGACCAGTCCCACATCACACGGAAGAATGAGAGCCAAGGCTAAGCCGAGCGGTTGCATCGGCTTGCTCGACTCAATCCCCAACTCTGTTGCCCGGATCCACATGGTGCTCCATCGTCGCCGACGTCGCCGCCGTCGCCGCTTTGCAAATCTCCAATGCGTCCGGTACCTTGTGTCACGATGTCCACAGCATATTCAGCATCCGATATCGCCTACGTGCCTTCTGGCCTTCAATTTGCCCTTGCAACCACCCCTATCAATTGACCTTTGCGGCATCCTGCCAACTCTGTCAACGTTGCCCTTGATCAGGCCTCAATCTTGAGAATACACGGCCCAGCTTTGACAGCATGAAACTGACAGCAGCACAAACGCGGATCTTACCCATCATCCAGCTCATCATTACCCCCATTGCAAGTTCAAGTCACGCACGTCGTCCCGTTATGTCCTGCTGCATAATGCGAAACTTGGGCGAAAAAAGGGTCTGTCTCATCATCGACGATGCAAGAGACGGCCCTGCGTGGCTGCGGAGAGCGAGGGGGCACCGCGTGCCCGCATGCGTGCTTGCGTGTGTGGGTGGGGATCCACTTTTTCGAGGCTGGGGGTTGCATGGCGCTAACGACATCCACGACGTACCTAGCAACGACCGTTATCACGCCACGACATTCCAATCCAGTCTACCGTCGACAACGTACTCGTGGGTATGAGAGGACATTCGGAAAGCAACAGAGACACGTGGAGAGATTGACAACATGGGCAAGCAGAGGTGTTGCGTCTTCTGGTTCTCAACAAACCGACCAGAGACTCGTGCATTCCATTTATTCTTGCGTCAAGCAAATGAGCGTACTTGGTTTAGAAATTGAGGTAAGTGGGTGATCAAATCGACTCATACACAACTCGTCAACGAAGTGGAAGAAACATGGGGCTTGCATTTCAGCAAGCCAGCAAGTCCGGAGCCAGCGGCTAGCGGACGTTGCATAGGACCCCGCAGCCGACGCCTCCGAGTGGATAGCGGTGTAATGTGGCCCACCAGTGAGGACACAGGCGGCTGTCTAGGCAGTGCCTTCTTCCTTGGCCTTCTTTTTGGCCTTCTTCGACGTTGGTTGTGGTGCACCCTCCTTCTTCTGGTGCACGATGAATCGTGTGTAGCACTCCTCACGGTCCCACTCGAAACCTGCGAGGTATGGTGCCTCGAGCTCGTCGTCGGCCTGGTGTAGAAAACCGTGGTCAGCTTGGTCTGCAGCAGGTGGGGGAAGACACTCTCATCAAGAAAGAGCATGGAACTACAGGGGGGGCCACATACCTTCTTCTTGAACTGCTTGTGGATTGCGTCCAGCGCATCCTTGATTGTCACGCCCTTCAGATTCCGTGCAACGACATTCAGTCCAAGCGGGAAATGCAGGTCAATCTTCTTGACCATTGGTGTCACAAGGGGCTTCTTCAGCGTGTCCTTCCATTCTTCTAATGTGCCAGGCGAGGTGTTGAGCTTCCTGGAGTGACGTCAGTTGGCTTGGCTCTCCTCAGATGCAGGGGGTCACCAGGAAAGCGGGTATGACGGAAGAGATTGACAACAAAGAATGTGCAGCATCGCGGAGTAGAACTCACCAGTTCAGCTTCTGCGTCTCCGGTGCTATTTGCAGGTCGACTCCCTCCTTCTCTGGTCATGGTCAGCCGAGTGGTCCAAGGCTTCACTGAGACGTCAAAAATGGCTCACCGAGATCTTGAATGTTGTGGACGTCTGGCGAAGTGCTGCTCTTTCTCCGGTGAGTGGGGCTCTTGTGGTGGTCGGGGGGCGAGCCGCTCTCGACGGCGGAATCGATCTTGGTCAAGGGTGCTGTATCGGCTGACATGGTTGGAACAGTTGATGGATTGTTCGAAGACGAACGGGGCGAGTTGTTGAAAGCGTTGATTGATATCGAGTGGAATACCTGGAGCAGGTGGAGTTCAGGTGAAGAGGGGGAAGTAGAAGAAGGGCGAGGTTGCGAACAAGGTGCAATATAGGGCCGGGGCGGGGCGGCTCCGGATTTGCTCAATTGCTCTTCGCTGGTGCAACAAGATGAGGAGACGAGCAGGTGACCTTGGACTCAGCTTGGCTTGGGTAGACCGTGATGGTCACGCCAAAAGGGCATTTGGGGAAGCTACAAAGGGCCCCGAATCACACCACCCGCCAATCATGGCCCTAGCTCCTGCCTGCCTGCCTTTCCCATTGGCTGCTGCCCCGGCCACAGCTGGGGTGATGCTGTGGCTCTCCGGAATGCGGGGAAGCTCTCAGACCTCACAAGTTAACCAACTCCAGCTGCTTTCAATGCAAAAGCTGTTTCTGCTGCTGCGTCGACGCGTCCCGCTCCTGAACTGTCAGACCGCCGCCGCTTCAATATTTCGCCAACAACACTGGTCCACTCCCACGTTTCCACCATGCTGGCCACGCTTTCGTCGACTCCACCGGCCGACCCGTACCGTACCGTACCTTGCGCAATCGGCGCCCTGAAATGCAAGGAGCCGCTGGCTGAGAGAGTAATTCATCGACCACGCTAACCCCGCACTCGTTGCGCGCCTCTCGTTGTCCTGTCCTGCCCTGCCAACTTACACGCGTACCAATCCTGTCCTGCCCTGCTTCTCTTTGCCCGTGCGAATGAAACCTCAACGTCACGCGACATGCCCCCCTTGGAAACCCTATGCTCTGGAACAAAGAGACAACGACTCGCTCGACATCAAACGATTAAACCACGCAAAAACTGTGGAGCAAAACGTCTCGTGCCCTGCGCTCTTTTTACTCCATCAAACCGACGGCCATGCACTCACTATTCGGGTCGAATGGCTCCCGCATTCGACGGTTCGGCCAAGGATCGTGCAATCCAGCTACCGCTTACCAGCCTGCGACGGTCCGATTGTCGACAGCTGTCTGCTGCCGCTGCTGCTGAGAGGCTTGTTGCCGTACGATTCGTGGATCGCCCCCTCTCATGGCCTGCGGGGTTCTGCTCCTCCCTCCTCGTCGCCCACTGGAGTACCAAGGACATGACGAGCCATCGCGGCTAGGCGAATAGCCAGCCAGCTTCATTGCCCCCTCTGCCTGTCACAGCAGTCAATCGCCGGTACCGAGCTGCACTACGACCGACTAGTGACGTCCCTGAATTGTGCCAATATTGACGACGTGCATCGAAGAATGTTGGAACGCAGGATGGCGTCATGAGGGGATCCATCATCATCCTTCTTGTGCACGCGAAAACTGTACTGGAGCTTCGGACGTCGTATAACACTGGCTGGTATGGCATTCCAGAATACCTCTGAGAATAGAATTGCATGAGATCAACTCCCAAGTAGGCACGGAACCCGCGGAACTTGCCTGCTTTCTGGTCGGCTTGCTTACCTTGCTGAGGCTGATGTCGATCCTGCCAGCGCAACTGCGACTGCGCACCTTGTTGGCGCCGACATCGCTACTGCGGTTGCGGATGCGGCTGACAGATTGATTGGTCGCCTTTGCATCCTGTCATTCTTTAAGCACTACTCCTAGCAGCTGGTCCCTTCTTTTCGACGAGTCTTGCACCGAGGCCTGGTACTGTAGCAAAAGTCCTGGCACACATTGCTACGAATGCTCCCTGTAACTCTACGTAAAGGAGTTGGTGAATTCCAATATGTACCGAGTATATAAGGCGCTTGAATGATCCCTATATGCATACCTTTTGACACAGAAACTTTCCACTAATCTACGGCCACTTCTCTCTTGTTGCTTTCTCTCGGTTGAGCTCCTATGCGTGCCACGACTTCTGCTTCCAAGCCTCGCACCTTGTTATATTGCATCCATGGTTGTGCACACCTTTTGTTTTGTCCCCTGTTGAACACGGCATCAGCTCCTGTATAGCGAATAGGTCGCGATCAAGCCACGCCTTTTCCACGTCGAAACGAGGGACCGATTCGTCTTGACAAACTTCCCTAAAAATCACAGGTTCGCCTACTCAACACGCTCTTCCGTCCATATATTCGAACAGCCCAAAAATGCTAGATGGACGCTAGTTCTCCTGCACATCCAGGCTTTGCTCCAAGGATTGCTCCCAGGTGCGGGACGAAGACGGGGCATTTAGCTGGTCAAGGCACCGTGTCTCCTTTGTTCCTGTCTCTGCGTAGCAAATTCATCTTCAACTAAAGAGAAGAAACGGAAGCGCGTTCATGCCCAGCTAGCTTAGCGGTGGGAAAAGATTGAAGTTGAAGTTTGCTTTTCTGTGTCTGCTTTGTCTCAAGCTCGCCTCTAATTTCTTGTTATTAATTTTTTTACTTGTTGGTGAGTTGAGGGCCTTATTGGTCACCACAATGCTCTTACATGATGGTGAACAATATAGAAAATGTTCTCAGTGAAACCATCCGGCCTTGCTCCAAGAGGGGATTATGGTGGGAAATTGACTCTCCTTGTGGTCGAGATCAAGCTGAGTGAAGTGCTCTGCGTCGCAAGACTGCAAAGATTCAAAATCTCTCCCCACCCACTATTTAAGCTCTCGAGTCTTACCAGAGAAATTCATGTTGGCGCTTCACAGAATTTGATTCTCGTCGGGGAATTTTTCCTTTTCTCCCACTCCAACTTATAGTCGCACCTTTTTGTTCTTCAACTTCACAATATCAAGTATCAACAAAGGGCAAAGAGATGATAGATCAAGTCAATCTTCTGAATTCGACTGGTCTTATCTCCGCAGTCCATTACCCCGATTTCGATCCTGGTCTTCTGCCACCCGATCACCATGTCGAGACAGGGGATGGACCATTTTCAAGTAAGTCTTGACATCTCAATACCGGCGTCTCTGTCAGCCGATGCCCCGGCTGTCTCCTCTCACACCGCGTCGAGTAATCATAATTGCAAGTTCCTCATATGAAAGGGCTTCCCGCAAGCACTGCGTCAAGTCCCCTCCTCCCTTTTTGCCTTTTCCTTCTTTCCTGCCACGTCTCAATCGCTTGACATGTAACGCCTCCTCTCACAGAGGGCTACAAAAGAAATGACAACTTCGGGGTGGGGTGCTCGAATGCTCCTTGTGGTCATGTTCTCAGACTTTGTCATTTTACTTTACAATCAAGATTTTACGCAGGGAGTAATCAGATACCTCACTCCCCAAAAGACTTGGATTCCAAAAAGATGGCTACACGGAGCATTCAAGCACCTCGCACCCATCGCCTTGGAGTCGCCGTTTCTTTTGCCATCCGCTATGATCTCGTCTTGTCGATATCCGTCCTTGTCCTTTACGTCGCTTTGGCACGGCGGTGGGAAAAGACGCAGCAATGCTGGCTGAACAGCACACAGCACCTCCTCGACCGGCGGGGACAACCGCCGCCGTACCCGTCCGCGCGCCAAAGGCTCTCAGAGGAGGAGGAAGTGCAGGAAACGTGTGATCCAGCTAACTGACTCGACGCACTAGCTCGAAGCGACTCTATCGGCATCATCTTCCCTGCATGCCTACTTTCCAACTTCGTCCAACAGTCTTGTCTGCTCAACAGATCAGACAAGCTGCCTTGAGGCAGTTGTCTACGCGATTGGCATGTAATTGTGCAAAGGCCGCCGGATGGATTCGAGATCATGAGCATCGCCGACCTCTTCGTCGCTCATTCAATTTTCGTCGGGAGGTAGAGTTGCAAGGTTACTTGATTTGGGATACCCTCTTCATGTTTTGTCTCCTTGCACGTTCTTGTTCTCTCCCATCCTCTTTCGCCACGCCCTCTCCAATACGGCTCTTCGGCTTGGGTAAAAATTCGAGAATCGCAATTCTTCGATGGGTGCGTTGTTGATTAGTTATTCCAATTCATTCATGATACAAAAGACACGGCTGAGATGCTTCGCCGCCAGTGAGGAGAGCAGGCTCCTCGAGTACGCGGTGCTGTGCGTACTAAAGATGTGATGATGCGCCAAACAGTGTGACAAGAGAACACAAGAACCAAAACCAACCCTCCGAACTAACCCCCGCGTGTGCGACTGCTTACTCCGAGATGAATGTCGCCTCGGTGAACAGCTGACCTTCCTCGACCTTCTCTTCGCCTCCAATCTTGACCTTGAGGGCAATCTTGGGAGTGTACTGGTAGATGTAGGGCTTGGTGCCGGCGGCGCTGGCGACAATGGTCTTGATGAAGCCCGGCACCTCGGCCATGACGTCGACCTTGTCTGTCCGGGCGCCGAGCGAGCCGCTGAGCTCGGCGTGCACGTCTTGCTGACCGTCGACCGTCTTGCCATGCCAGGTGAATGCCGCGGAGATCGGCTCCGGCCAGTCGTTCTCCGAGTCCTGCTTCTTCTCCGTATGCGTGGCAGTGCCGTTGGGGTTGGCGAGGAGGAGACCGCCTTCGGTGGCAATGGCCGACACGTTGACCGTCGTGGTGCCGTACGAGGGAGGCGTCGTGAATTCCATCATGACAGCGGAGTACGTGGGGGACTGGAAGTTGACAAAGTTCCAGCGCGCCGCTATGAAAAAAGCTTGTCAGTAGGTCCGTCCACGAGGCCAGGGGAGCCTAGCGTGGGGTGGATGGAGGTCAGGCGTACCTGCGTGGTGCGGCTTCATGCCCTGCAGAGCGTGCACAAACATGCCCCGGCCGCCAAAGTCGATTTCGCCCTTCTGGGTCAGGACGCTGCCCTCGACCTTGCAGCGGGGCCAGAACGCGTGGCGCATCGAGCCCCACGGCTTCGCGGGGTCGGTGCCAAAGTAGCTAGTGCCATCCTTGCCCATGACGAAACCCGGCGCGGTCCTTGTGAACTTGAGGTTGACGATGCTCTGCTTGTTGGTCGACGACTTGATTGTGTACGAGGTGCCATCTTCGGACAGCTCGAGGGAGCAGTTGTCGGCGTAAAAGTTGTAGTTGCCCTCGCCAAAGCGCACGTTGTTGAGCTGGTCGGTCGACCAGAGATGCGGAGTCTTGCCGCCGTCTTGGTAGAAAATCTTGGAGCTAAACTGGCAGGTTGTGCGCAGGCCGCTGTCGCAGAGGACGGTTAGCCAATTTTTTTTATGCGCCGGCCCAGACCAAGTGTTCGTGCTCACGCTACATTGCTGTAGATGACTTGGGCCATGCCGATGATGCCATTGTCAGCCGTCATGTAAAAGGTCTGCGTCTCGACATTGGTGAATTCGAGGGCGCGCCATTTCAGGTCGGCCTTGGTGAGCTCGGTGTAGGGTGTTTCGGCGGCTTGCTTGGTGACGGGCTGGATGGCGTCGGGGCCGTAGATGGGCTCCTGGGTGCCGGCGACGTTGGCCAGCCTGGGTAGAAGAGTGAGCACCTAGGCAGAAAACAAGCTCGGTTGGCGGGGGGACTGGACTGACTGCTGCTTGGCCCAGTTGAACATGGCGGAGGGTTTGAAGATGGAGGAGTCAGATGATGGTCGGTGGGGAGTGGTGACTGTAGCGGCGGCGGTGGACTGAGGAGTGAGGTTGTGGTAGCGTGGGCGGATTGAGGTGTGGTGGTGATGAGATGGTGCGGGCGGGTAGGGCGGCGTTCGAGTAACTAGAGCTAAGTGCGGTTTATCCGAAGCGGGACCGGGACCGTGACCGGCAGCGTGGGCCTGGGATTATAGTAGTAGTGTGTTTGGTTTCTTCGGCTTGGGCTGCTGCTGCTGCTGCTGCCAGGTGCTGTCAGCGGCAGTCTCAAAAGTCTTGGACACCAAGTCTGACTCCCCCACCTCACCCACACTTCTTCATTGATCGAATCCACTCCCACATCATCACCCGTCGTCTGCTCCACTCGTGCGCAGCAGATCGCTTGCTCTCCCTCAGGCAAACTCCAGCCCGGCTGGCCTCGGTCAAGACGGCATCCTCTTCCGCTGCCCGGTCCGCCGCCGCCTACCACAACCCTATGACGCGCCCGACCGCTTGCTGACCTCTGACCGGATATCGTCTCTCTCTCTTTCGTCCACTGGACGCTCTCTCTTTCTCTCCCTCCTTACCATCCTTCCAACCATCCTTCTGCAACCCTCGTGTTCATCCCGGTTTCCCAGGATCCCACGCTCCGACCCTCGGCTCTGCTCCCGCGCTTGTCCCTCCGCCGCATGCGCACCATCTCAACTTCATCCCCACGATCCATCAACTTGTCCCACGCTGTCCCACGTCCATTCGTCCTGGTGTGCCCCCAGCTTTTCTTTTGCCGCTTCCCTTTCGCTTAGCTCCGCCGTTCCCTGTGACCGTGCGGCCAAGTCTTTAATTGAACTCGGCGCTTGGGCTCCTGCTCCAATATGTCCAAATTAGAAAAGGGCGACGATGCTGTTCACCAGGGCGTCCGCTTTGCCTCACACGACGAGGAAATCGAGCCAGAGGACGCCTTGCGGCAGGTGGAGACGCTGACGGGTGCGGAAGGAAAGCCAAGGGAAGAGCTTGGCTCTCAGGCACAACAAGACCTACGCTCTCTCTCGCGCTCGCTGAAAAACACAAACCTGCAGCCAAAGACCCTGGAGCACCTGTCCTATGAGCCTGTCTCGCTTCCAGCCTCACGAGTACGTTGGTCAACTTTGGTATCGAATCACATGCTGACCCATGGTTGCAGGCGCCCTCGCCTTCGTCTGGGTCGAGAACTCCCATGACATACTCTGCCGTAGCATCCCCAAGACCTTCTCCGCCAGCCTCAGCCATGCACTCGCCCCCCTTGACCCCTGCGGCCACGCAGTCGCGAGACAAGTCTACCTCTTCAAACCGTCATTCCCAAGACTCGTCCGTCGTGACCCCGGAGTTGTCCCCGCCTCATGACACGCCGCCCACCTCTTTATCCACCACCGAAGAGGACAAGAAGAAGCCCCTACAAATAGCCGTGCCTGCCACAGACCACAAAAAAGCAAAGTCGACGTCAGACACCACAGGGATCACCAGCCAACCCCGCGAGCCGCCCAGGTTTACTCTCGGTCCGACAGGCGACTCATTGCCCAGCTCAAAGGATGTAAGCCCTTCGGCCTCTGGAACCAGCACTCCGGGTGAGCCTGCGGCACCCCCATCACCTCAACCATTCATCAAGCCCATGCAATCGCCTCGCGGAGAAATCGACGACCCATATGCACGCAGCAAGCGCCCTCCCCAAAAGGCCGACAGGCACTCTCTCGACCCTCGATTCATCTTCAGCTCCAGAGACCCACGCAATCGATCAACAACCTCTCCGCTGCCTCGATCCCGCGGCAATGGCGCCGAATCAAAATCTTCGGACGAAAAGCGTCATACCTTTTTCGGCAGTCACCATCACCACGGCAAAAAGAGCGACGACAGCCGCAAAGAGGCGGCAGAAGAGTTGGAGCGGAAGCATGGTTCCATGTCCGAACTGAAGCGCTTCTTCAAGATTGGACACAAGCACAAGGACAAGAGCAGGCCGTCTTCGCCTGCAAGAGATGGAAAGAAATCCGGCATTCGAACGCCTCCTTCGAGACCCGGATCAGTCGCCATACCATTTGCTGATGATCATGGTCTGGAGGCCAGATATGGAAAGTTCGGCAAGGTGCTTGGATCTGGTGCCGGTGGATCAGTCCGAATCATCAAAAGAAACACCGATGGTGTCGTGTTTGCGGTCAAGCAATTCAGAGCACGACACTCGTATGAAACGGAAAAAGAATACACCAAGAAGCTGACTGGAGAATTCTGCATTGGCTCAACGCTGCACCACGGAAACATCATCGAGACAATGGACCTTGTACACGAAAAGGATGCCTGGTTCGTGGTTATGGAGTACGCGCCTTACGATCTCTTTGCAATTGTCATGACGGGCAAAATGAGCAGGGAAGAGGTGGCGTGCTGCACACTACAGATTCTAAATGGTGTTACCTACTTGCATAGTATGGGGCTGGCGCATCGTGATCTCAAGCTGGACAATGTGGTGGTCAACGAGCACGGCATCATGAAGATTATCGATTTTGGCAGTGCTGCCGTCTTTAGGTATCCTTTCGAGAACGACATTGTCCTCGCAAGTGGTAAGTGAGTTCTGGTCCAAGTTTACATTGGTTGGCTGACAAGGGCTCGTGCAGGCATTGTCGGCTCGGATCCCTATCTCGCTCCAGAGGTCTACGACTTGCAAAAGTACGATCCGCAACCTACTGACATTTGGTCCATTGCCATCATCTTTTGCTGCATGACTCTCCGAAGATTTCCGTGGAAGGCGCCGCGAACCTCGGATAACTCGTTCAAGCTCTTTGCATCTCCGCCAAACACCAACGATTGGCCGCAGCACACATCGCGAAAGTCTGACGTCCAAAGCAGCTCTCGGAGTGTGGTCGAAATCAAGGAGCATGAAAACGGACAAGCAAACAAGAGGGGCATCGAAAGTGAGCCTGTAAGCAGGCACACGAGCCACGTTGACCCCAAGGACGCCAGCCAGCAGGCTCAGGAGCCTCGGAAGGACGGCGAAGCAAGTCACGCAAATGGGCGCGACCGACCGGCCACGTCGGGCAACGCTTTGGCATCTGCCAAGGCTTCAGGAGCAGCAGATACGACAACAGCCCCGCAAGTGCAGCAAACGATCAAGGGCCCGTGGAGACTCCTCCGCCTGCTTCCTAGGGAGAGCAGGCACATTATCGGAAGGATGCTGGAAATCGATCCAAAGAAACGTGCCACGCTGGAGGAGATTCTCGAGGACAAGTGGGTCAAGAACACGCCAGTCTGCCAGCAGCTGGAAGGGGGCAAGGTGATCAACGTGGACAACCACGCGCACACGCTGGAGCCTGGCAACGCGCAGACAGCCGCAGCGGCGGCGGCACCGAGCAAGAAGTAGGGGTATAGAGGTAATTTTGCAAAAGCCCATTGTATAGGAAAGCACATGTGCATAGAGCAGCGCGGACGGTTCTAGTTTTGGAGGGGCGGGCGTTTCGTTTCGTTTCTCGGATTGGCGGCGCTGGGCTGAGGATTGGATGAGCAGGCAATTGTCTCGCATGGCAGCATTGGATCGATCAGAATTGTGGGTTTGGTGTACGCGCGCGCGTTTAGACGTAGACTTTTGTTTTGTAATGGAGAGAGAATGGAACGTCTCGCAGGCGGAAAAGCGGAAATTAGCCACCTTAGTTTCTGTACCTTACACTTTAGCCGCGTTCGAGACACGACGTCACGGGTTCGTCCTGGAGCTCAGAGGGGGCCTCTATCAGTTGTTTCTTCGCATCAAGTCCATCGCCAATCCATCAGCTCAAGCGCGCGCGCCCCAGAGGCCGTCGAGTCGCTGCCCGCCATGGCCTCGGTCACGCGATCCATGGCTGCCAGAACGCTTTATCGGCGGCCAATTATCGCGGCACGTTTTGCGGCCTCAAAACGCCAGCCCTTCCCCCGTGCTTTGCTCTGGGAAGCTCCCGCCCCCAGCTGCCAGACAAATTTCCTCTCCTCAAATAGCCTCCATCATGGTCGCCCGCCATGTGGTTCCCATCAACACCCTCAAAAATTCCATCCACGCCATCAACCATCCCGCCTCGCACTCCCAGGCGCCCCACTCGGCCTCGCAGCCGCTGTCCTTTGGCGAGCATCGCAGGATATCCTCCATTCCGGGTTCCAAGACGGCCGCCGGTGAGTTTGTGGAGCAATTGAAAATTCTGTACTGTTGAGGCGCTTGGCTTTCTCCTCCCAAGCCTCCAAAATTGCAAGACACGATGCTGATAAGCCGAGACAGCCTTTCTGACCTCTCTCTCTGCCAACCTGACCCTTCCTGATTCCGAGTCGCCCTTTCCCTCGCCCATGTCCACTCCTTCGCCGCTGAGAGGAAGCAATCACGATCTCCACGGCTCCCATCTCCCCCCACCTTCTCCGCTGTCCTCGGCCGTCACAATGGCTCCAGACGAGACCAATGACTCTGTCCCGCCAGACTCGCTGTCTCCTGCCTATGCTTCCAAAGCAACATCATCACAGCCGCGAGCTCCCTCTCCTCCAAAGGCTCCAGCAGAAGCTCGCCCCTCCTCTACCGAAGCGCCGGGTGACGACCCTCTGGCCGACGTACCGGAGCTGGTGACGACAGTTGCAACGAGCCAAGACGACAAGATTGCAGCGCTGAAGCTGGTTGCAGACAGCGTGGCGCAACAGCGGCAAGCGGCGTCTTGGGCGCTGCTATCGCACCCAACAATGCTGGCGGTATACGTGGGCTTGATGGCTGTGGTATCGCACTTTGTATGGCGCACCGCAGGCGATTGGCCGCGACTGCTGACGACGGCCGCGGGCGTGACCATGACGCTACTTGTTGCGGTGCGGTTGGTTACTGGTCGTTACATTTCGCTGGCTGAGGAGATCAATTGGAGCTTCTTGGACGATGCGGATTCGATCATTGTAACGCGGTTTGGCGAGCGCATCATTGGTGTGCTGGTGCTGGGATGGGCGGGGCCGAACATGCAGGGCAACCGCGCGCAGAGAAGGCGCAAAGGCAAGGGCGTGATAAAAGCTTGGACGGTGCTGCTCAAATACAGAGGCAAAGGGGTGGGACTCGGTCTGCTGGAAGAAGCTGTGCGAGAAACTGTGCAGAGGGGAGGAGAGGGTGTCGAGTTTGCAGACGAGCATGCGAGTACGTGTATGGTCACTCGAATCTGGAATGTGTTGCTAATCTGGTACCAGACTCCCACCGCGTTTTGCCCGCCTACTTCAATGGCCCCTTCGAGCGCGTCGAGAAGCGCGCGCGCAAAGCCTTGCAATCCGTCGTCGACACGTCTGGTGCCTTTGGACGCAGGAGAAAGAGCTCTCTCACCAAGGCCCCTTGAGCTCCCCGCTACCCAATGCTGTGTAGCATTAAAATGCGCCGCAGCACAACACAATCCACCTGCAGCTCCCATGCGAGCAAATTCGCAGGCATAATCAAGCCGCAATGGCGCAAGACCACCACACCCATGGTTCGAATAGATTTCGGTCAATCTCGTCAGACGAATCATGCGCTGCTCAAACTATCCAATTGACCATTCTTTCGCACACTCATGACTCCTCTGCCACGAAACTAACAGACATGGCACAATTGCAATCCATGTTCCACAACACAATCTTATCAAAGCTGCTCCGTCTCCCCCAATCGGGACCCCGTACAGCCTGCCACACCACACGAGCATGGCACGACAGCGGTGACGGTTCGGCTTGGCTTATCGCGCAAGCTTGCGCCTATCTTGCGTCTATTTCCCTCATCGACCATTGAAGGATGCTTGCGGGAGCGCGGGACCAACCCAGACCCAGCCAGGCCAATGTCCAAGACTCTTCTTGGGCGAAATGATCTTTCTCAGCCTGATTTTTCCTTGTTCAACCGCAGCAGCCGCACCACCCGCTCGACAAGCATCACAGATTACGATGTTGAACTGGGTTGATGGACGAACGGGTGACGACGATAAGCACCTTTTGTGTTGCGGACTGAGTTGAGAGGCTATCGCTCACTCTACCCCGCGCGCGTCCAATCAGTTCACATTTCTCCACACGCGTCATCATCATGGATTCAAAGTGCGTCAAAGCTCATCGTTCCCACCCCGCAAAGTGCGCAATCGCAATCGGCCCTGCGCCTATCTTGGTGTGCAGTCGTCGATAACGACGTCGAAAACAGGCCTGGGCTGAGCTGGGCGCTGAGCTGGGCGTGACAGAAACGGATAGCATGGGGCGACGGCCAGGTCTTGGGGTGCTGCAGCTTCGTAGATCGTTTGTTTGAGAAAGTCAAGCTTTGCGGAGGAGCTGACTGATGTTGATTGCGCGTTGACATGGCGTGGGAGAGGTTGATAGATTGAGCGATTGGCGGGGCGGGGTCGAGGGCGATTGATTGGCGCGGACATGGGGAGGCTGTTGACGCGGAGCCAAGACGCGGAGGGGAGGGAGGAGCGCATGGGTGTCGAGGCGGGGGAACTGGCGGGCGGTTCCGCTGCTGCGCGGGATTGATGGGTGTGATGGTGTGCTTGATGGCGGCGTGCACGGGGAAGTCGTTGGGACTTGATAATGGCACGGATAGGAAGCATGGAGGAGGCCGTGAAGGCGACGCTTCCATGCCCTGCCAAATCCCACATCGCTATGACAATTCAAAGGAGAAGGCAGCAGTATTGGCGGTAGCTCCCAATGCATCGTACACGAAATTTACTCTAGGACGAGAAGCGAGGAGACGCGGGAACGCTGTCTCCGCCTACCTCTCTCCTTTTTCACCACCCCTCGTCCTCACACCAACAGGTTACCCCCTGACTCCTCCCTCTTCTTTACCCCTCATCCCTTACCATAGGTGTCAACGTACTTTTTGTTTTCCATTTCCACTTCACTTCATTCTTAAACTATTCTCACACACTTGTTTTCTCGTCTAATGACTCCTCAGGGACATATTTGGCCCGAAAATCAAGTGCAAACTTCTTCTCCGTAATAGCTTTATGCGAGATGACCAAGACTACAGAGAATGAGGGGGAAATAGGAGAAGAACTTAGCAATTCACCTACTCCTTGCTCTGAGGCTTGGTAGCAAAAGTCGTGGCACATGAAAGCAAGCACTTGAGGGAGAACAACCAGGCCTTGCTCGCGCAGTTGCTCTCTCGCCTCATCTATGCTCTCACGCATGACGACTTAAAGCCTGAAAGTCCACTTGTTATCTGGCCACTTCAACCCACAGGGAAGTGGATGGACGGGAAGGGAGCGAGCGAGCGAGGATGCAGACCGAGTGTTCGTCAAAGTACATCGAGTAGCAGGGTTGAGGAAGGCGATTGAGAGCTCTCTGTCGATCTGGGGTATACGAAGGCCTACCTGCTTTCCAGATCACTCTAGGGCCACAGCTGAATGCCGCAACCGCAGAGCAATCAGCACGCCCAAACAGAAACGACACATGGTCGTGGGATCGCGCCTGCCCTGAGCAAACAAGTTGAGGCAGCAGCTACATCCACCGCCGACCCGCCCGGGCGCTCAGCCCATCCATTACCATCATCTTAAGCCGAGCATCACACATCTGGCGGACGATCGTTTACCATATCCACTATGCAGGAACAATTCATCATCATCGTTTCCCCGACAGAATCATCATCCTCAGCGTGGTCATCACTACTCTCAGCGGAGGAGGCACCGCCGGCTTCCCCACCACCAACCGACCCTCCCAACATCCTTGGATCGTGTCGCGTCAAGCGCAGCGACACGGCCGCATCGGATCCGCTGATGACAGATGTAGCATGGCTCAAGTACTCCTCGCGGCGCAAGCGGTGGCCGACGTCGAATCCTGAAATGGGCGACATGAGGGAAGAGTACGCCGTTTACAACATCGAACGGCCCGTGGAGTCCGTCGCCGAAGAGGTTTATGACCAGGACGTAGATTACGCCATCGGACGGCCCGTGGTAGAGTCCATCGTAGAGTCCCTCGCAAAAGAATTATACGACGAGGTCCTAGAATGGGGCTGTTTCAGAGAGCAGTACGCCGTTCACGGCATCGGACGACCCATGGAGTCCCCGGCGGCAGAATCGGTGGCAGAAGAAGGAGATGACGAGGAGGACGAGGAGGACGAGGTTCCTGATTTCCGTCTGTCCGGCGATATCTGGTCGGATGACAGCGATGCCGACGACGAGTTCGCTTGGTACAATACCGTCTACACGCCGTTGGAGAGTGACGACGAGGTATCCTGGAGCTCTGGAAGTCCTTTGGCAGAAAGTTCCTTCACAGAAAGCTCGACGCTCCCGATCACACCCAAGCAACACGGAATTGGAGACCAACGTATTGCACGGACTGATTCGCACAGTGGAGGTTACCAGTTGGGTCCTCCACGTCTTCGCGGCGGTGCTTTTGAAGACTCAGTCGTGTAAGTTCCACTTTCCCCTTTCTCAGTCTCTCGGCTCACACTTGCTAGTCGCAAGTCCAAGAACTTCCTTCGCAAGTTGGTCCACATAGGCAAATCGTCCGATAAGGACATGGCATACATGGACGTGGACGGGGCCTGGGTCCGTCCACATCTGAGCGTGGAAGTGTCTCCAGTTCGCAAGGGTCGCCGCCATCATTTTGCTTTGCTCCGCAAAAGATTTTCAAGTGTCTCGATTCTTCCAAAGCGTCGGCAAAGGCAAGACTGTAGACAGCATTTTCGCCGGAGATCCGAAGGTTTCATAAACGAAGTCAAGATGGACCATGACGATGAAAGCTCGCAGCTTTCTTCATCACAGCAATCGGAAGCAGGGGAATCTGTGACTGGAAATCTTTCTGTGTCTGAAAGTCGGCGGAATGACCCAAGCTCCGAAGAATTGGGCGACGAAGTTCCAGTGGAAGACGGACAGTCACAGATTTCCCAACCACCGCAGTTGGAGGCAGCGGAACCCATGACTTCGAACGGCTTTGGCTTCCCTCAAAGTTGGCCGAATTTCCAACATTATGAAGCATCGGGAAACGCAGCCTGGATGCGCGAAGGACAATCACGTCTTTCCCAACCTCAGCAGCCAGAAAAAGAATGTCTGACACAAGAACATGCCGCTGAGGGGGACTCGGACCAGGACTCGGGACGCAACAGTGTTTTCGACAGCTCATATCTTCACGCTGTGATTCATCGAAACATAGACTCCCCATCCGAAACGAGCGTGGAAGAAATTCTGAGGGCCTCTCGCAACGTGAGCAGATCGAACTCACGGAGACTCCTGAATCCCAACGCCTCCTCTGAATCTGAAGGGAGCGCGGAGGAAATTTCGAGTGTTTCTTGCAGCGTTGGCTTAAGGTTTCTCCGGAATCCCAAGCGCCCATCTGAATCAGAAGGCAACATTGAAGGAACTACGAGTGATTCTCACAGTGTGGACAAATTGAACTCAAGGCTTTATAGTTTCTGTTCGAGCTGCACAACACTTGTTGGTTCAAGAGCGCCATCGCGCACTTCGTCTAAAGAGGTGGACGAGGATTTTGATGACGTTGCGGGCCCGTCTACCTTGGAGCAAGCGGAAACTGAGGTCCCAGACTCAACTACAACGGACGACGAGGAAGGAAACTTTCTTTCCAGATCGCTGTGCGAGACTGTGGCAGCGGGAAGGCAGGCTCAGAGGAGGAGAGGAGGTGGACGAGAACCGAGAGACTTGGCCGCATTTCTATCATCATCGCCAGTATCAGCGCCACAGGGAAATCCACACAAACGCCGCCGTTTCTTCTCCCCTATCTCATCTCCTTCAGGTGACGGTGGTGTAGGCAGCTCAAAGTCTGCTCTCTGCCCTCCAACCCCCTGTCCGCCAGGCCACATCTCGAGGAGTGCAAGCAAATTCTGGACATCGTCTTCGACCAGCGACTACAACACGACTGCCGACAACACCTTTTTCAGCAACAGCACTAGGACTCCCAACAGCGCCTCGACAGCGCCATCGTCGCGCTCCTCATCGGGCATCAGCTTGTTCCAGTCAATGCAGCCCGCTGCCGCGGCGGTAGCCGTCAAAGTTAGGTTGTTCCCCGCGTCCCTCGTCCGTTGCATCGACGTCCTTCAGGGACATCGTCGCCTTTCGCCTCCGAGCGCCTTGTCCGGTGGTAGTGGCCACGCCTGGCTGCGCGCCGCGAACATCAACATGCACGTTCCTTGCCGCACCTCGAGTCTGGCTCCTTCGCCCATCATTGGGGAAAACGGCAGGACTGCTACCAAAGGTCAAGTAGAGACACCGGCAGCGGTGGGTATGCACATGGAGGACGTGGAGGTCGTGCTGCGGCGCTCGCCCTCGCCCCTGGATCTGTTGTGGCAACCCCTGCCGATCCAGGATCGGCCCATTTGCTCGCCGCAGCGCCAGGCCCGCCCGTGGTGGGAGACGGGCTCTACGACGGTCTAGGTTGATGGTGGACAGCGAGTATCAGTGTGGCTGTTGCGTCTTTGTGAAGTGGTAATGGAGCTGGGTTGTGTGGGTAGTGTTGACAGAGCGGTTGACATGGAAGGCGGAAGAAGAGCTTGAAGGAGAACTGGGCGGATTAGTGTTTGTATCGATGAATTAGAGGAGGCTCGCTCGCTCGCTCGCTCGCGAATGGCTGGCTGGCTGTTTATGGTCGCTGTTGGGTCCTGTCGCTATACCCATTTTCCAAAAGAATGTGTCTTCCAATCCAGGGGCAGAAGTTCTCAGTCGCAGCATGGATATGCCTACAGCGGTTGGTGGATTGGGAGTGGGTCGATACATTCGTACAGTACATTGTGCGGCATGTCTTTACAGAGAGGAAATAGGGAGTGGGATCGCAGACTTATCCATCTTTTGCAGACCCGAGCTGCCTTGTCCAATCTCAGAGCCAAGGCTGTGAGACTATGAAATCATTTTGCATGGGCTAATTCCATTTGCCAACCGACGACTGAATCAAACAATGTTTACTCGGCGTGCGTCGTTGCGTGCTGCATGTCGCATCAGTACATGAAGCGACACGTTCGCCTTGCCTAGCATGGTTGGTGGTGTAGTTGGAAACATATGCCTCCGCTACGGTATTACGATACATTGCGGTCTCTGGCAAGACCCAGGTTCAAGTCCTGGCCGGCCTGTCATTCGTTTCTTTTTTGCTGTATTGTAATTTGATGGGGTGGGTGATGGTTGGTGGGCTGTTGGTTGTGTGGTAGCGAAGGTGGTGCTGGACCGTGGTAGAGGGAGGTGTTGGGATGGAGGTTTGCTGGTTGGCTTGACAGCGGGATGGGATAGGACCACGGGCAGTGAGTGGGTGGCGACGAAAGAAATTGCCAATCAATATCAATCCCAAAAAGGACGTCCTGCATATTCCGAGTAGGAATACATGCCTTTCTTTTGCAACCAACCCACCACTACTGTAGTGGTGCAGGCGGCGTTGGTCGAATCGACCGGTCTTCCGTCTGACCTGCGAGCACTCTGCCGCAAATCCAACAGGAGGCTTGACGGGAGAGTCACTCACGATACCTGGCATCCACCTCCTCAGAAGAGGCGAAACTAATCACGCGTGGTGTTCGAGGATTGCCCCATTTTCTCTCGAGCGCCCTTTTTCGAAGAGCAGACGGCGCGAGGCAGACGGGCGGAAAGCGTCGGTACGCTCCTAAAAAAGGACAACGCACACCTACGCCCCTGTGGCGTCCGTACCGCACCACGGCATCGCAATGTACCGTGTCATGTCACATCGTGAAGAGAAACAAGAGGCAGAGAGGACGGAGACGGAACCTCATGCTCCCGTCTCCGTCTCTGGCTCCGACACTCCCGTCACGAGCAGAACAGCGCAGCAGCTCGGCCCGAGCAGGTGCGAGGCGTCGGCTTCGGGACGAATTTGGAAAGGAGGGGGAGGGGGGAAAGGGGAAAGACGTGGAGGTGGGCTTACTTGAGGAAAAACGGACAGCCGCAGGAACACCCCCGTTTCTTGTCTTGGAGAGATGAAGACGGATGAGCGAGACATGGACGGGAGTAGTGGAGGTGGGGTAGGATTGAGAGGGGTGAAGGTCGAGCAGTGCAAACGACGAGACGAAAGCGTACGCGCGGTGGAGCAAGGAGACCGACGCGACGCGTCGAGAGCAAGTCAGGTACCAACCCCACGATACCTCCCCACCTACCCCTCTCTCCACCTACCAGGACGCGGATCTCGGATCTGTGGTGGGCGGGCAGGGCGGCTGGTGAGGTGGCATGACAGGCGTCCGGCGGTCCCTGATGGACAACAGGGAAGAGGGCGTCGTCGGCTCGCGGGTATGCCGATCATGCCATGTACCCTGGTGTTGAGCGGAAGAAAGAGAGGGAGATGGCGAAGATCGTGATTGCGGATGCAGCGGTTGCTGACGTGTCTGTTCAGACTGTTGATCCAAACTGCCTCCTCTTGAACCGCGGCAAGGAGGAAACGATGCGAATGATGGGAGCGGTGGATGTAGCAGGAAGCGGGAGGCGATCAATCAGCCGGACGAGTTGCATTGGCGTGGCGCAATAGTGGTTTGGAGGGGAATTGGTAAGGAGTAGCGGTTGCTTGAGGCTAGGAAATGGACTCAGGATGGAGCAGCGTATTTGGTGTTGAAGAGGCGGTCGTCGCCGTCTCTACAGCGGGGGCGGGGCGGTGGTCGGTTGGGAGTGGCTGGAGGAGCGGTGGTGTTGTGAGGTGCGCAAGCGCAGACGCAAGGCAGGAAATTGGTCTGGATTGTACATGTACCACTGCCACCACGACTCTGACGGCAGATGGTGGTGTGGCTCGCACAGTTCATCAGCTTACTCGCCGGTATGGTATACACGTCAAAGGGATAGCTGGGAACGCAGTCATGTCATGGCCGGTTGTGGCAGCGCCTCGTGCGCCCTACCCGTCAGAGCGTGGGATATGATGGGTTGAATCGGGGTGTGGTGAGCGACATGGAACATGCAAAATGCTGGCGGAGATCCCGCAGTAAGCGATGGCCTGACAGGCTGCACCAGGCCAGAGAAGAAGCAACCAGCAGAAACCACGCATGCCAGGAAGAGTCGTAGTCGGGTCGAACGGCAGTGGCAAGTCTTTTTTTCCATGGCCGGTCAATTCTCGTCGTTTGGTTGCACGGTTTGCGAGACTCGGCCGGCCAGACCAGAGGTGCGGGAAGTGGTCCAGCAGCACGCGGCAAGAGGTCATGTGCGTAGACAGGTCGCTGGGCTGGAACAGCCAACGGTCAAGACGTCAGGATGATCCTGGAAAGTTGGGAGAATTAAGCGTATCAAAGGGTCCCGAGTGGACGGGGGAGAACCTGGGTTGATATTTTTTGACGGGAGGCAGTTTTGAAGTGCTGAGTGAGGAGAGAGGAGAGAGGACCAAGAGATGGATGGTGGGACGCGAGGGCTGAAAGTCTGACGGCAGGTGGTGATGCAATGGATGGTGAAGAGATTGTCGAGAAAAGGCCGAGATACGGCGGGAGGGTGGTCAGGTGCAGTCGCCTTTGTTTTCCACAAAGCGGCGGTGGAAACATGAAGGGTGGGTGCTACACATGGCGGCAATGTCGCGTGGCGCCGGACATTTGTCGCGCAGGTTCAGGACAATATAATATGTATATGGTCAAAGTCTACAAAAAAGAAGAGCGTTCGTGGTCGAGTGAGGTGCAGGGCGGGCACGTGGATAACCTGGCAGTCATCGGAATGGGCTGGGGTGTGATTGGACGGAGATGGAGATGCGGGCCGCCAGGACAAGCATTTAAGTTTTTGTCGGGCAGAGGCGACGGGAAGGGTGAGTTGGCGGCGGGCCTGGGAGAGAGGGTGGAAATTTGGCTGGTGAGTGGTGAGCGGGGTCAGCGAGGGAGTTCGAGGAAAAGATAGACGGTAGAGACGTCACAGCAACAACAAAAGAGGTGGGTGTTACGACCATCATGCCAAAGGCTCGTGCAGCTGCAGCGCGAAAAGCGATCCATGTTTATGTGGGGACACAGCGTCGTTGGTCTTGGTCTTCCTTGTTTGTTCTCAGTCTGGCTGTTAGGGCTGCAAGTGCGTGCGGAGAAGCAACGCGACGAGGATGCCGTTGCTCGGCTCTCCACAAGACAGACAGGTACAATACAATCGTCGGCGAGTATTTTGTAGAGAACCAACGGTCTGGAATTAGCATCTATTGTCGCTCGACCACGGCATCCGCAACGGCGTCAGCCCCAGGAACAAACAATGGATGCCATGGCATAACCAAGGTGGTAAGTAGGCACAGCACAGGTTGGCTGGCTGGCTGGCGTGACCGACTCGAGCCTTTTCCCCTCCCGGTCCACCTGCAGGGTCACCTGCGTCCCGACTGCACACCCACACAGACCATCTCCATGCTATAACTGTACAAGCACCCACTTGCCTCCATTTCAAGCCTCGTCGT
Source organism: Phyllosticta capitalensis (assembly GCF_038381095.1). NCBI lineage: Eukaryota > Fungi > Ascomycota > Dothideomycetes > Botryosphaeriales > Phyllostictaceae > Phyllosticta > Phyllosticta capitalensis. The sequence continues at coordinate 1,099,073 of NW_027117443.1, read as the reverse complement.
CCCGTCGTCTTTACCACTCGCAAAATCCAATTCGCACTCTTCCTTCGACCTCGACCATACCAATCCGCTAGCCACTCCTCCTCCTTCTAGCCCCCAGCGCCACAGGTCCACGCCGCGCCACCCTCACATCCCAGACATCCCAAAACCCTAATTTGGTCGCCATGTGTGCGACTGCTGAGTAGTCTACGAGGCCGCCCTGTGCCACGAACGCCCCGGTCCCGCTCGCGACAAGTCTCATATCCCGATAAAAGACGTCCAAAACCGCCCGCCATGGCTCTTGCAGCATTGGCCGCTGCTCTCCTTCGACTTCACCGCCGTCCTCCCGCCATGTCTCCCTCATCTACTCCTACCTCGAACCAGCGGCAGGATCCTCTGGAAGATGCCAGGACTTCTCAGCCTAGCTGCTATGGCTACCACAACACCTTCCACACTCACTCGCTACCCCAGGACCCAAATGCGACGCCTCCCACTTATGCTTCTTCCCTCCAAGATTCCGACTCGAATCCCGGTTCAGATCACCTGCCACCTTACTCGTGCGCCATTGAGTTCCAAGGTCCGCTTGCTTTCAAGGCCGAATTAATCAACATTTTTGAGCCCGCATGCTCAAAGCTCGCCAACTGGACCGAAGTCTACGTGGTGCTCCGCGGAACCATGCTCAGCATCTACCGCCTCAAGCACCAATTCTTTAGCAAAGGCTCCAAGAAGCCATTGCCTGGCCGTCTGATCAAAACCTACTCCCTGCAACATGCTGAAGTCGGGCTGGCTCTGGACTTTAAAAAGACTGATCTCATTCCTCGTTCGCCATTGGCCAAGCTTATTCCTCCCTCTGCTCGCCAATCTCTCTTCGAAACCGATCCTCATCTTTTCTGGCCCATCAGGGAGCACGTCATCCGCCTCAGACTTGAAACAGAGCAGCTGCTGTTTTGCAGCCGCGAGCAGGCCAACATGCTCGACTGGGTGGAGCAAATTTGCACTGCTGTCGACATTTCGCAGCCGCTAGATGTTCGCAGCGAACCCCGGTACCGCAGCATTCCCAGGCGCGGACGCCGTCAGCGACAACTCGACGGATCCAACGGCACCCCCAGCGCCAGACCCCGCAGCGAAAACATTGATGTTTCTGCCAGGCGACTTCTTGCCGAGCAGGAGCGCATCATCCGCACCATGTACCCGAACCTTGCCCTAGAGTCTGTATTGGAAGAACAACCAGCCCCAGCTCCAGCCCGCGAGTCTGACAACGAAATGGACCCCGCCGATCTTTTGCTCCCTCCGACTACTGCTCAGGTGCCATTGGCAAGGAGCGAAACCGAAGTCACTGCTAGTTCCGAGCAACCCACCTTTGCCGATGGCGTCACCGACGTCACCTCCGTGACTGGCACCTCCCGGCCCTCGTTTGACGACGGTGCTCGACCCGACGCCAACGACAAGCTCGCGACGGCCGAACCATCCGCTTCATCTCTTCTTCGCTACCGCAAACGCTGCGCCCCCGTCCTCATGCAAAACTCCCCAAGGGCCAGCGACGTCGTCTTTCACGGTGGCCGCCGTCTGCGCATCAATTCCCGACGACAGACTGTTTCGTACTACTCCGAACTTCCTCCTCACTACACTGCGCACCACTTTACTGCGGACCAACGGGATTTCGCTCTCAACCAGCCCCTCAGGCGGCAATCGGTACGCCGCGAAATGAGCGGCGAAAGCGTCCGGCCATTCTCCGTCCACGTGGAAAGCGACGGCAACTACTCTGCGTACCTCACGCCCGTCACCAGCAACAGCACGCAGCGCAACACGATTACGGAGACCGAGCTCTTTGGTTCTCGTAGGGGCGAAAACCCAAGTGATCCGCCAAGCCCGATCAGGACACGCCCGGCTCCTGCCGCCGCTCAAGCGCCCCAGCTGAAGAAGATTGAGAGCGAGGGCGAGCGGGAGCACCAGCAGAAACAAAGCAATCGGAGGAGCCGCTTATTCTTTGGTCGCGCCAAGGCACCGCTGACGGGCGTGGCCGAGGCGTTTGGCGGCTTGGTGATTTGAGATCCAGGCTTGCCTTACGTGCAGCTTAGCTCGGTCTACGAAAACCCGTGGTACCAATCCGCGCAAGCTGCACCACCACACGCTCACCGTTTTCCAATTCTCGTCAATCCCCCGCATCCGATGGTCTCGGCAATTCAGGATTTAGCATCACTCACGGCTGACGAGTCCGACGTACATGTCCAGCTCTTGTCGGGGTCCAATCGGCCACAACTGCAGAGACAAAACAAGCAGTGAAACATGGACGCCGAGGCTGAGCTTATCTCAGATCCACCAACTTAGCTCACCTCGAAGCCGCAAGCCCCAAGATGTCCACCCATGGCTGGTCTCGACGTGGATGGAAACACAATCATTCAGCAACATCCTTTTTTATCAAACACCGCAACGGCTGATGAATGAATGGCTGCATCGCACGATCAAAATCATGGCCGCAGGACGAGCAGACGAGACACCTTCACCGGCAATGGGTCCACTCGCTATCCCACTGCTGACTTGGAGTCCTCGTCGACGCTCATCCACCTGCCTGCCCGGCGTTAGGAAGATACCCAATGGAGGCCTTGGCGCTGCTGCCGCCAGAGCCTCCTTTTGTTTGTTTCTGCAGCGTTTTTTGACTCATCTACATTGGAAGCATCATGAATTTCAGTCGCTTTTGTATCTTGCTTGTTCCACTTTGCCCATACCTCGACCCGTGTACATTCAAATCATTTGCCTGGAGTGCTCATCAGTAATGGCCATCTAATCGAGAGACGGACGAGACGAAATCACGGACGGAACGCATAGTATTAGAGAGAGATGGGACGAACGAAATTCCAAAGACGAACACGAGTTTCCTTGAACTCGCTCTTCACAACATACAAACCTTCCAATTCCTTGCTTTGCTTGCATCCTCTGCGTAAATTCGTCCTTGCAAACCGAACCTGCACAATGGCGCAACGCGTGGTCGTGGCTAGGGCTGCTCTAACCGACTCGAGGCAAACGCGGGGCACAGCGCGAGAGGTGGTCAATAATGTGGCAGCAACGCGCTCGAGCGCTCCAGGTCGCCGCCCTCTGCTCCAGCTAACTCGCATCGTCATAGGAGTGGGAGACGAGAGGATCCGCAACGGCATCCTCCGCGGACGCCATCCAGATCGTCGACCGTTCGACCGTCATCATCCCTCGCTCGCCCCGTCGTCGTTTCGTTTCCCCTGGCCAGAAGACGTCTGTTTTGTTGTCAGCAGTCTGTCAGTTGTCGTTGTCGTTGTCGTCGCCGTCGTCGTTGTCGCTTGACGCGTCGTCAACGCGCTACCCATGTACTCCTCCTGACAGACGCGACGCCTTGTTTCGTTTGTTGTTTGGCCTCGGATCCTCCCACTGCTCTGTTTCAACTTCTCTCTCGAGCAGCAGCACCCACAATTACGCATGCACAATGGGCTTTCCTCCCCCTATCAGAGCATGGAATCCGGCCGCCCCCACAGCGACCCCCTCTCATCAAGCGAACCAACCACCACGGGACCCCACCACCTGCGCAGAGCAGCGCCTCCCCGCCCCGCCGCACCTAGACTCCCCTGTTCATGTATTGATCCAGCAACGAAGCGAGCGAGCAACAGCAAAAAGCAAACATCGAGGAGCATGAAGCAATAACAATGCAAGCACGCAGCAGGCAGGCAGGCAGGCAATTTGTGTCGCAAGGTCAACCACCTGCGCGTGAGATGCCTGCCCAGACGAGGTGAGGCTCGGCAGACTCTCGTCGTCGGCGAGCCTTCTGGCTCTTGTTTGCGTCCGTCTCCCTTTCTCTGCCTCCCTCTCCAGAGACCTCACATCAACCTCGCAGACACATGTGTGCTGCTGTCGCGAAGGCGTGTCGTATCGCATGGCATGGCATGGCAATGCGCGCGCTGTCTGTGGTGTTGTGTCGTGTGAGCGCAGAGCAAGCCGGCCAGTGAGCCAGCCAGCCAGCCCGAGTCTCTGTCTGGCTGTCCTGCTGAGCAACCACCACCCTCTCACCCTGCGCACATGGATGTCGAGACATAACACCACCTCCTGTCCGAGTCCACGCTCACAACGGGTGTCGCCGGCGACGTATACTGCACATGTACATATGTAGCCATGTGCATCGAGAGGCTAGGTGGGCTGCATCGCCGTCGCGTGCGTGGCGTGAGCCGACCATGTATGTCATGTCGGTAGTATGTACTCCGCAGCGTCCTCCTCTCGCGCAGCAGCCAGCCAGCAGGCCTTCACTCAAAAGCGACCGACCGACCGACTACCGACCGACCGATCGATAGAAAGAGAGAGCGTACCATGTCCTGTGTGTTGTGCGACATGACATATGAACCCTCATCTGCGAGAGGCGGTCGTACAACGTCTGGACAACGGGACGTCAAAGACCCGAAGCCGAAACCCGCGCATCATCCCCTTCCCATTCTCTTCTTCGCGAGCGCTCGTGCGCCTGCTGCTGCCGCCGCCGCTCCATGTCGGGTGCCAGAAGGTGAGCTTTGATGCTGCCAAGCTCGTTGAGCGTTTTTTCAATGGACGGACTGACCGAGACGGGATGGCAAGTCGCGGTGGACTGACTACCTACTCGACTTTGCGCCCGGATAAAGGTACGAGGCCAGGTAGGTAAAGTCGTGGCACACGAGCTACGACTGCTCCCTGCAACTCTATCCAAAGGACTTGGTGAATTCCGAAATTAAATGCGCAAGGCGCTTGAATGCTCCCTGTATGCGTACCTTTTGACATGGAAACTTTCTACTACTCCATGGCCGCTTCTACTTTGTTGTTTGCTCTTGATCAATCTCCTATGTGTGCCACGACTTTTGCTACCAGGCGGCGGTAGGTGAGATGTGCGTGAGCAACGCTTCGCGCAACCCGTCGACATTCTCATTGTTTGGCATGGCATACATAGGACTTTGTGCAACGGCAGCGGAGCCAGCCAGGCATCCATCTCGTCGATACTCAGACGCTTTGGTCACTTCGGATTCTTTTCCCACGTTGTCTTCTGCATCTGCATGAGCGTTTTGCTTTTGCACGCGTCTATTACCTGGTAGTTACAGCAAAGCGGCCAAAAGAAAAGAGACGGGATGGAGGAAGAGCCACGGAAGCGGTTGAGCTCACTACACCATGACGAGCATATCCGTCCATCAGAAGGCCGTCTGTGGAAGTGGTCCAGTGTTGCTAGAGAGCAGCAGCCCCACGGCGCAAGCTTACGGTACACTACTCAGTGGTCCGGCACGCCAGGGCCCGGACTACGCTCCCCTCGTCTCGTCTGGGCCAGTCCCTTCCACTACTCCGCCCAATCAATCAATCCTCTTCCTCGCTCCAAAGACCACAACACCACCACGAGGCCAGGCAGGACCAGACCGTGTCCAGGCAAGCTGCTGGTGCTCCAGGAACGGGTGGGAGAGCGAGCAACAGCGCATGCACATGGGCGCCAACGGCCGCCCGTCCTCCTGTCTGCCACTCACCACGGTCAATATCCATGAATTGACTTGCCTTGCCGCAATGATGGTGGTGGTTTCCACCGCCGCTTTCTGGCGCTGGCACCGTAGGTACCTACCGGTGCGGCTGGTCGCAGCTGGATGGAGAGATTCAGCCAGCAAGCCAGCCAGCCAGCCGGCCGTGGACATGGTGGCGTGGCAAAGAGAGAGAAGAGAGACGTCTGGCAAAACGTTCTCCCTTCCGCTCCTCCTCTGTGAGCCTCGCCCCGACCAACCACACTCCCACCATCCAGCACGAGCACCGCCGCCGCCACGCGCCACACCTTTGCTCGAACCGCCCGTTCTCTCCTCTGTCTGCGCCTGGCTAGCTCCCATCGGCGCTGTACCGCGAGACCGCGCTGCTGCCACTCAGCTCGACTGTGGCTGACCGTAGCGCAGGCGTCCGTTTCTATCTTTGGCATGACATGGCTGTAGAGGTTTGGCTGAATGTTTGGCCGGATCGGACTAGACCAGACGACTCTAGGCTGTGGCTCCGCCGTTGTTCGTTGTTCTCGAGGTCCCGGCAATCGATCAACTCGACCCTGCGGCGGTCGTTGAGCCCACTGGCTAGACTCTGGGCATCGGCGAGCCGTCGCGCAGTCGTCATGTGGCTATGCTTGTTTGCGCTCTATGACGGCTTCATTGCCTGGTTGGCTGGCTGGTAAGTCGACGGCCAGGCAGGTACGTCGGCCACGGTGAGCCTTTATGCCACGACGTCAATGAAATAGTGGATGAGAAAGAGCTCCTAGCATGATCTCCCTCTCAGCCCGCCAGCTTCTGTAGAAGATATTAGTCCTGGCAGCAATGCGATCTGAAACGTGTGATAGGACGAGCGAATGAAGTAAGACGGACCTTGCTGCGATTATGCTGTGAAGAGTGGAAAGAGAAAAGGTAAGTTGATTGGTGAGAACGAACTTATCATCTTTCGGCCAACAGAACGATCGCAGCTTCTGCTTGCTTGATTATCTGGCTCTGATCCGCTCTGGTCAAGAGACAGCAGACTCAAGTTTCCCCCCGTCGACTCATCTCAAGTCGACAGAGTTTCTGCAATGTGCTGGCTTGTCCTGACTCTTTGCTGCATTTCTTCCCCACGCATCGAACAAAGTCAAATGGACTGGAGCTACGTACTCTAAATGCGCAGACAAAACAAAAGACTTTGCCTTTCTCTCCCCCTCTCTCTGTCCATCCGGCCGTCCCCCCTTATCCAACCCCCCTTCCTCCTTGCATACACTGATCCCTCCCACTCAAGCACCCAATCCTACCGCAACGAGGACCCCTCCGTTTTTCCAGCAATTAGCCTCGTTCCTCCCCTACCCGCTCAACCGTCCATCCATGCGTCTCTTCCAGCAGGCGGCCTCCCGCCGCCTCCTTACTAGACTCCAGCTTCGGCGACTAAACACACCAAAGCTCCGGCGTCTTTTGCTCCATGCAATACAATACCGACCTACCAACCAGCGAGCTCGATACGTCGTCGTATCAAGGCCCGGACCCCCTTCCCTCGGCGAGTAAATACAGCTCGCTGACTTGACCCAACTTGCCAGTAAGTCTGACTGTTGGTCACCTCATGCTGACGCGAATTTGTCGTCGTACCAACACGACGGACAAGCAATGAGGGGGAGGAGAGAGTCGGTTGAGCTTTCTGCGGTTGTTGCAGGCAGGCAGCGTCGCTTGATTGCTTCATTCCCTTTTAGTCCCTGCCCAAAGATGTTGATGAGCCAACACAGTACACACTGTACATTCCAAATGTCAAGTGGGCCTTTGTAGCGCCCACTCAAAGATACTTAGTCATTACCGATCAGTAGAGCCAGTCTTGCCGCACTGCTCCCGATTGAAGACCCAAAGGAGAACAAGCGGGGAGACACGGCAAGAACGCCCGGAATACGGACGCGTGCGATGTCCAACAACACAGCGGGCCATGGAGAGTTGAGCCTTTTCCGCTGTCTGCGGCGTCGGCGGTGAATCGGGTGCCGATCCGATGGTGCCTTCCTCTCACTCATCTGGCCCTCAACCTAGCTGCACCTTTCAACCTCGCCTGACTACCGCTGGGCCCTCCAACCCTCTCATCAGCGCAGGCTGCACGCCCTTGCGCTGATCACATCATGTCTACCAATCAGTTCGACACGCGCCAATTCACAGGTCCAGGTAATGACCGTGAGCTTTTCATCAGAACCTTCTGAGGTTGTGCTTTTACTAATCAATACAGAGCGAGTTGAGAATGTGAAAGAGGTAGAAGCTTCTCCCATTGTTTGCGCTCTGCCGACTGTCTTACATTTCCTTGCTCTTTGTTCTGCTCCCATAGATATACGCGCCTCGCGCGCATACTCAATCAATTAAGACTTGATTCTTGCTTCATCAGAATGCTATCATACGCGCGATGCCATTGATCACACCCGTCCCATTTTATCCATCACTCCATGATGCTCACAAAGATCTACAACAACAACTAGATCGACCATCTTTCAAGTATCCCTTTATCGCTAAAAGACGGCTCCAAAGCATCACCAGCTTTACGGCAAAGCTGGCCCAGCGGCTGGTCAGCGATGGTACAACATTTCTTGGTATTGGTTGTTGTCGTCGCCGCCGTCGTAGTCGTCGTCGTCATCGCCGTCGTCTTCGTCGTCTTCGACGACGGTGGCGGCGGCGGAGGGACGGGGAGAGGCCGCAGGAGAGTTGATGGTGGAGGCAGGAGGCAGGTTGACGGGGGAGGGGGGAGGAGGAGGAGCGGCAGGGGGCACAAGAGGAGGACCGACGGGGGGCCCGGGAAGAGAAACTCGCTGCTGGACTTGGTCTCCAGCTTGACCTGGTGGTGGTGGACGCGGAGCGATGAATTCGGCGTAGTCCCCGAGATCCAGGGGTTCGCGCATTTCTACAACCAAGTCAGTAACGCGCGCGCAACACCAGACACCACAACATCATACTGGTATTTGGAAACAGATATCTAGATTGGTATTTTATTGACCCAACCCTATAGAGGCTAGGAACGACGAGCAGTGATGCTCCAGCCACCGAATCAGCGGCTCAAATGATGACCAAAACCACCACCCAGAGCGCCACCATCCAATCGCCTGCTCCATTGATAATGGGATCAACCTCGAAGAGTGCTCCTACTGCGCCCTCTGGATTAGCAGCTCAATCATCAGCCAAGTCCACCTCCAAGAGCGTTGCTGCTCCGCCCTCCAGATCAGCACCTGGAATGTCAGCCAAGTCCACCTTCGAGAGCGCTGCTGCTACACCCTCTGGACTAGTGCCTCAAGGGCAGGCGCCGAAGGCGAGCCACTGCCACTCCCAGAGGACTGGTGTTGCGGAACTGAAGGAGCAGGACTGAGGAGACATCCCTTTCGCCTTTCGCACTCAGTTTGACTTGATGACCCCTTTGGACATAGCATTTCCCTATTGTAGTGTTCCTTTAGATGTATGTACATCTATCTTGATGCTTGACTTGGTGAGTTGCAAAAGATTCGCTCTGTGTCGCGTCTCTAGCACCAAAACATAGGAGCTAACATTCCCTCTTCACTCGTGGTAGATCCAGGTCGAGGTCCAGGCCGAGGTCTCAAGAGTCATCACGTATACCGCTGCTTTCTCGTTGTCACATTCAATCCACCTTCCTATTGGCGACGCGTCATCGACAGCACATATCGTACAGCAAGCAACGAAAGCACAGCGCGGCACAAAAACAGCATCCACTCCAAACAGCCACGCAACAATGGTTCGACGAATTATAACAAGACCAAGGACAGCCAGCCAGCCCATCCAAACCATACGGGTATCAGACAATCCACTTGCTCTCCCACACCTCTCCAACCACCGTCCACCCAACCTACCACTCACCACTCCCCGACGGGCCTCCAGCCGCGCCAATCGAGCCCAACCCACCCACCTCCTCCCTCTTGATGCGGAAGAAGGCCAACTTGGCAAAGCGGCCCAGGCCCGCCCAAAAGTGGCGGCCGGCGGGGTGCTCCATGACCTTATCGAGGAGCGCAACGACCGCGGTCCTGACGTCGGCGCGCGGATGGAAGAGGCCGAGCGAGAGGTAAAAGAGGCCCGAGTTGCTCTCGGGCGTGACGCTGAGCAGCTGCAGGATGGTGTCGTACTGGCGCTGCGAGCCCGCCTGCGCTATCATGCGGTTGACGGCCTGCGTGTGGCTGCCGGGCGGACTGCTGCCGCCGTTGGGCGTTTGTGAGTTGGAGGCGTTGCCGCGCGGTGCGCTGCGTGGTGATACCATTGTCGAGGGTGAGCCGGGCCCGCCTCCTGAATCGCCGTTGGCGGTTGCTCGCGCGAGCATGCGTGCTTCCTCCGGCGTGGGCTTGGCGGCGTCTTCGACGGAGCGCGCCAGGGCGAGATAGATGCTGGCGCTCTGGTCGTGGCTCACTCTTGTCGCGCGCAGCTGGTCGTGCAGCCACAGCAAGTCGAGGTTGCGGATGGGTTGGCGCTCCCAGATCCGCGCCAGGTCTTGTACGTACGAGTAGTAGGATCGCGTGTTGCGCCAGCCTTCGACGCGGTGAACGTTGGCTGCCATTTCTTTCATCCGCTCGGCCTCTGTTGCCCACACATAGCCATGTCCTTTGACGCTTGGGTCGAGCAACGGGAAGAAGGTCCCGCCGGCATTGCGCTCAATCTCGGCAGCGGGGGATGACGTTGGAGAGAGAGTGGAGGTTGCTGCGCCAATGTGGAGGGCTGATGCGCCGTACACCGTCTCCTCAAACACTGCAGCGATTCTCGTGAATTTGAGAACCCAGTCGCGCCATCGTGATCTAATAGCACCCTCTCCCAAGCGGCTCGAAATGGCTCCCAGAAGAGACTCCATGAACTGAGTGTCCCCGGTGGGATCTTGATCTTTGGTATCCTTGCTGCTTGAACTGGGCATGTTCATGCTCAGATTCGCCTCGAGCCCCTGCTTCAGCGCACTAGCTACTGGCGGCGGCAAGTGAGACTGCTGTTGTTGTTGAAAATACAACAGTCCCTCGGTGACACCAGCGCCTTCAATCTTGTGTGAAATCTTCATTCGACCAGACGGTAGATCGCAGAGAAGATCCCACCATTCAGGTTTGTGTGCAAATGCAGGATTTGTGACTCCTGCAATGAAGCCTGGGACTTTGATCAAGTCGTCGATTTTGGTAAGATCGGTATAAGGAAAAGCATGACGCGTGAAGCCGCGAAGTAAACCCCCAGATGCCAGGGAACATGCGGCGAGTACAGCCTCCGCGACCTCGCCCGAAGGCCGGTTGTGACCAAGGAAAACAATGCGCTTTTGAGTGAGCAAAGCGTTGACCAGGACTATTATAGGGTGGGTATATGCTCCAGACGTAGTGAGATGAGGATGAAGAGTAAAGGGTTGCGGAGATGCCGAGTGAGGCGTAGAAAAGGTTTGGATGAGTTTTATAAGAGAAAAGTCCCCAACCGTCTCGGGGCTTATGGCCGAAGGAACCTTGATGGGGACTGGTATACCGTTGTATAAGACGCGGCTCTCGAATTCGTGGGTATCTCTTGGAAGGGTATATCTCCTGGGATCATGTTGCTCCATGGGTGATTCTTGGGGTTCGCCGTCTGTAAGTGCGAGACGAGTCTTGTTTGCGTCTTCAGCCTGACGCTGAGCAATCATTTGCTCAAACTTTTCAATAAACATGTCAGGGACTGTGGATGCCTGTAGTATGTTGCGCTCGAGAAAAGATAGCTTTGGCATGAGCGAAAGATCCATGGCATTCAAAGAGTCGTATAACGAGGCGAGTGTCTCCGGTACCGGTGCGCGGAAATATTCTTCGAGCGCTAGGAGTAGTATAGGCTGTGGCATGTCAGATCATGTCCATCTTGTTCCATTTGGCGCGTACCTTGTATATGTGCAAGAAACTGTGTCGAGTGCATATCGCCATTGCTTTGCAGACGGCACCTCTGTCCCTCGTTAACACCAGCCCAAGGCTGTGGATGCGCCATCTCACCTCCTAACGGTCTGATCTTGCTTGGTGTTGACCAGATTCAGCACGTATATAAGCGGTGGTCCCTCGAACCCCTCATCGTCGGTCGACTCCTCATCGGAATCGTCGTCCGGGTCGGATTCCCCTTGGTTTTCAGCGACCCCTGATTCTTGCGCGCGCCTCTTCCTCTCGCGCCGTTGCCGTCTCTGCTCGCGCCGCTCTTCCCTAGCCTCTTCCTCGGCCTCGGTGTCCTTGTGCAGGAAGAAGACGGTCCAATCCTGACTGCGCATGTGTGCCTGGTCAGGCAACATCAAATCGGCCAACATGTGCTCATCGCCGCTGATGGGGCCAGGGTACTGGTGTTCCATGGTACTCCCCCGATCAATGTCGAAGCTGGCGACCAAAATGTACTCGACATGATTTTCGGGGGAGTTGCGGGGATACTGGGAGCGCAATGGGCGGTGCATTCGCGCGTCGTCGGAGCTGTAGCCGTAGGACTTTTTGGGGGAGAGCAGCGAGTTGGAGTCTCTAAATGGCGGGGGGACGGGGGAGCGCGGGGGCCGCGAGATGACGGACGGGGAGCGCGGAGGAAAGCTCGACAGCGAGCCGGACGACTGGCGAGGGCGTTTTCGGTGGGTTGTGGATTGCGAAGACGAGGAGTGAAGCGCAGGACGCTGGACACTGACTGAGGCCATGGTTGCCGCGAGGACCAGAGGATGGGCAGTGCCAGGCAGAGGCAGGGGATGCTGGTGCTCTGAGCTCGCGAGGTCCCTGTGGGGTAGGCGATCTTCACGACGGCAACAACAACGCGATAGGCATGCGCTGCGAGGCGGACACGACCAAAAAGACTGGGTATGTAGGTGGAGAGGAGGTTTGGGAAGCTGGCGCACTGGTGGAGCGAGACGGCGACCCCTAGGTTGGTGCCCTGCTGGGTATCCCGCGACCCTGAGGACATAGCTCCAGCGCTTGTGCGCCGCTGCGGTAGCTTGCATGTGGTTTTGGTCGCGTTGCTCCTCCGACCAAGACACCAACACCACTGCATGGACACTCCAGCCTCTTCAATCTTAGCTTGGCTCCAAACATTTACCTCCTCCCTCTGCCGTCGTTTCCTCTTAACCTTGCTTGCCTCTGTCTCGCGCTGCGCCGGCAATCATGGCAAGTCGTCTACCGTCCTCTGTCCGTTTTCCACTCTGACACATGTAAACAGTCGCCAACACCAGGTCAAGGCACCCCCTTCAGGCCTGGCGGTCTCTCTTTCAACTCGCCCGCTGGCTCGCGTGCCTCACCCTTTCGTCGTTCGGGCTCGACTTTGAACCCGCACTCGCCTTCAGCCCTGCGCAATTCGCCAGTCTCTCCTACCAAGCCCGCCGCCGATTCCAGTCGTCCTGCTACTCCGTCGCGCCTGTCGCCCACCAAGGACAGAGAAAGCCCCTTCCGCCGCTCGACGTCTTCTCTGCGGAGCAATAGTGAAGAGCCCGTCACCTCCACCAATGCATCTCCAGACGTCGCCGAAACCATGCTGTCCGAAAGACCAAAATCGCCTGCTGGCCCGGTGTCGAGCAGCCCGTTCTTCACAAAGCTCAAATCAACAAATAACACTCCGCCAGCCTCGCCCACGAGACCCTCTCTGCAGCGAAACATGACGTCTCAAACCACAACCACCGACGGCGGAAGTACCATCAAGGCGCCGTCTTCGCCGCCCATGGCACGACGCAACAATCCACCACCAACCACTGCTACTATCGATTTTTTCAACACATCCAAACCGTCCAACAAACCCCGTGCCAATTCTACCACGACCTCGGACCCTCTAACTCGACTTCCTCCATCTCTGCTCCACTCGATGCGAGAATCCTTCTCGGTTCTCGACGCCAACAATGCAGGCGTCATTACTCCTGCTGCCATTACAGAAGCTCTTGCGCAAGTCGGCCTGGACCCCACGCCGGCGCTCCTTTCGTCCTTCTTTCCGCCCTCTGGTCCACAATCGCTCAATCTCGCTTCTTACCTCAACATGCTGGCTGGTCTGCTCGCTCCCATGAGCCGTGAACAAGAGCTTTTGGCGGCGTTTGAAGCATTTGACGATGGGGACGACGGGCAGATTGACGTGGCAGAGTTGACCGAAGCTCTCGCCAGCGTCACGGGGCTTGAAGGAGGCGAGGCGGAACGTTTGAGCGCGCGGGAGGTGGAGAGGGTTGTTGAGGGGTTCAGGGGCCGCAGGGCGTTAGCCAAGGGCGGCAAAGGAGGGCTGGTGCGCGGAGAAGTCTTTAGATATAGGGAGTTTGTGGGAAGCATTTGTGGAGGTGCTGCAGGAAAGGGCGACGGTGCGGCTTGAGTTGGGCGTTTAGATGGGAGGGACAGCGATCGATTGACGTTTGGGTACGATTTTCATTCGGTACGAGAAGCATGACGAAGTTTTGGTTAGGTCACATTATATGTAGCACGGCGTTCTTCAAGCACCTGTGCTTGCTTTTGGTACCTGACAGCTTGTTTACCACATCGAAGTGTGGGCCTAGTTGAATCCAAGAAGCGACAATAACCCAAATGGGCCGACTGACACACGTCGCGTTTGTCACTGCATCTTCATTCGTGCCGGTGTCGTCTGTTTTGCCAAAACGAGGTCACCAGCTCTCGGCGCGTGTTTCTCATTACGAGAGGATTGCGGTGAAACCGTCTGGAAGAAGACGACGTTTGACCAGGTCTTATGCGCGACTGCCCAACGGTCACGTCGAATGGAATCGACGACATCAGTCACATGGGGTTGGTGACGGCCAAAATACCTATTGGCTCCCTCGACTTGAGTTTTGACAGACGTCGAGCAGGGCTCAGCTCAGCCATTCGATGGACCCACGCGGGACGGAAGGGCCGGTCCAGGAATAGAAAGACACCAAAACCACTTGCGGTGTCGTCAATCCAGAGGGTTCCTGAAACGGGCGTGGTGGTATGAAGAAAGCGAGGTGGAATGACGATGGCGCCGGCTAGGCTGTTTGGGTATCGCGAGCTGGCGGCGCTGCGGCGTCATTGCGAGACAAAGAGACAGGTCGCGTTGAAAATAATCGTCATTTCACCAGCTAAGGTCACAGCTGAGGACAGTCAGGCGGGCGTCGAGGCATGCCCAGGGGTCATCCTTTGGCGAAGGGAGCAAACAACAACGGAGACTGTGGCGGCGGGGTGGCGGTGAGCGGGCGCGTGACGATGTCTGGCAAAGCAGATGGTGGAGAGGAGAGGAATGAAGTGCTGTCTGCCATAGCCAGCGATAAGCTCACATGGTGGAATGCACGAAAGCAGACAATCGGCCTGGATTCCCCCTCCCGCGGGGCACCCCGCGTCTCCGTCAGTGCGCAGCCGACTGAAGGTGACCATCAGGTCCTATCAACTCTCTCTCCTCCCTGCCACTTTGCATAGGTACTCTCTCAACAACTGCACCGCGCCCAACACTTTGCTACATCCCAATTTCATACCCCGCGAATAGCTGGCCTTCTTCTCCAACGACACCACGCTGCCAGCCTCTCCCAATCGCCCGCGACCCACCATCTGCACCCTCTTGCTGCCCGTCCTTACCTGACCGAACCCGCGCCCTATCGCACCGCTACGCTACATACCTGGCCATCAACACCACTCCGACGCCTGAGAACACTCGCTGTCCACCTGCCGCCATCGCCCTTCGGCACGCGCGGCAAGCGACACACGCTCCCATCACGGGCCGAGTGACCTCAGTCCGTCGTCCCCCCGGTCTCACCGCTGTGACGTCTTCCGCCACGTCCCCCGCGTCCAACCGGAAACACCACTTCTCGCAGCGTAGCAGCCTGTGCCGACAGACCATCATCTTCTGCGGTACTCTCGCTGCTCGCTCCAACTGCCCTCTCCTCGTCGCCGTCTTTCCAAGCCCATTTCATGTCCTCATCGCCCGAGAACGCGCCTGTCCTGACGAACCCCCCACCTATAAGCATCGGATACCTGTACCAGCACCAGCGGAACCGATCAAGAGCTGTGGACAACAACTTGCAGGTGCGCGGGCGGAATATATCCAAGTATGAATTTGGGCGAAGAGATCGCTATGGGGAGAGAGTTACGCGAATATACCCACGACAGTGAGTCGCCCTGGCGCCCAACGCCGTCAACCAGTCTCATCTGCATGTTTGAGCCTTGTCAATTGTCATGATGCCATATTGCGTGTTGTTGTTTGTGTTTGCCATGATCAAGCTGCTAGGTCAGGGGCCGTTGGCGCCTCCAAGGACCGGACAAGCGCGTGGCTGAACGTGGAAGATCGCCATTCCTCACCATCACCCTTTCCGCAATCTTCACAGCCTCATGTCGGAGCTCCGTACAAGTCGCTTACACATTGCCAGAACAAAATCACCTCAGAACATTGCTCGCTACCCAGCGTCCCCCAATCCGGCCACGTCCCCCATCATTCAAGCCTTTGGCAATACCACCTCAACTGCCGCGCATTACACCAGCGAGTGGACCAAGTCGCTTCCATTCTTCGCCGGCCAACCTCACCCCAATGGGAGGAGCGTGAGCGGTTCTCCAGGTCAAAACTTTGGCATTTCCAACTCCCCACCCAGCCTTGGCGGACGCCCCATGAGTCACCCCAATCACTACCCAAGCTTCGGCGGCAGGTTACAGGGGTCCCCGCAGCAGTCCCCTCCGCGGGACAGACGCGCCTCCATGTTCTCCCACCAACAACCACCGCTGCCCCACCAGCCTCAGTCGCACTACTACGGCCTTCCGGATGTTGATTTTGGACTGGATGCCCCGCAGAATGACCTTGCGCCCGGGAGCAATGGCTACTTTTGTGGATTCGATTCTCTGGATGCCGCCGGAGACAAGCCCTCTTTGCGCGTTGGACAGAATGCTCTCTTGGTTGGATACGAGGGAGGTCTGGACGTCTATGATGTTGGAGCGCAACACATGAATGTCTTGGGAAGGGTCGAGGGACTAAGAGGGGCGGTCATTGGCGCAAAGATTCTCCCCTGGGGACATGGTTCGGATCCATGCGCTGAAGACCGTCCTCTGGTGGCTCTCATCATTCACGGACCGGTGGTGGAAGGCATCAAGGATACCCGCCATTCGAGCGGCTCGTCTTCTGGTGGTAATACCGATGAGAATGATGGCTCGTCAAGCCCACCAACTCGGCCTGCCTCAGTAGCTGGCGACAACATGATTGCTGACGTGACGCACTACCAAACCACCGTCGAAGTATGGTCTCTGAAAAAGGGCCAACACGTCGCCACGTTGTACAAAGCACCTCCTGTAGCGTGCTCGAGTTCTTTGCAAAGCCCCATGTTCCGCCCACCACCGCCATCTGGAGATCTCCGCATCGACGCGAATGGAAAGTTTGTCGTCGTGGCTTCTGGCTGTAGCGGAGAAGTCTTTCTGTTTACCCCCAAGAAAGACGAGGCTCAGCCTGAAGCATTCAGGTGCATCGGAAAGATTTGGACCACTGTACAGATACGCGACCATACCCCTGTACCAAGTACGTCGAGCTCGACCGAGATCAACAGCCTCGAGGTGGAGAGCCCGGGTCAATACGGATATCCGCTCTTTTCCTTGAGCGAGCGTTGGATTGCCGTTGTTCCTCCGGCATCCTCGAATCTTTACTCCTTGAATGGCGCTCCCTTATTTTCGCCTACGTACCCGAAACCACCAGGAATCGCGACTCACGCCCCTCCTCCGCCGCCGTCTCCCAACTGCCAAGTGGATGCTCCAGAAGACGGTTTTTTCAAGAATGCATCCCGAGAGGTTGCTCAGCAAGCCATGAAAGGCATGCAATGGGCTGCAAGCACCGGAATGCAGGCTTGGAAGGCCTACTGGAACAAGCCAACCCCTGAAGCTCCCAATGACATTGTCCAGACTGACGGCCAAGGTCAAGCATATTTCCCCCCTACGCATGGCCACAACAACTCCGTCGCAGCCAGCGAGCCCTCGATGGTATCGATCATCGACTTGCAGAAACTGGCAGACGCAGAGACGTCGCGCAACAGGTCGGCTCTGCAGCCGCTTACGACCTTTGCCGCTCCTTTGGGCTGCAGCTTTTTGTCGTTTTCCCCTAGCGGCCTCATGTTGATGACCTTTAGCAAAAAGGGCGACAACCAGTTTGTGTGGGATCTCAACTGCATGCACCACACGAGCTCCCGCAGTACTCGAGGAAACCGGTCGGCTCAGTCGCACGTCCGTCAAGTGGCCAAGTTTACGCGCATGACCATTGCCAACATCATCGACGTGGCCTGGTCGGCACCAAGTGCCAGGCGGCTTGCAATCCTTACGGACAAGGGGACAGTCCACATGTATCCCATGCCTGCATCGGCCTTTCAATGGCCGCCTCCAAGGAGAGCCCGCAAGCCAGACCCACCAAAGACCACTGAGACTGCCCCAGAGAGCGCAAGCGCAAAGGGTGCCGGCATCATAGGATCTGCTGCACAAAACATTACAGGCAAAGCCAAGCCCTTCTTCACTTCGGTTCGCAACCGCAGCTCCAGTGGAGGAACTGGCTTTAGCCTGGGTGGATTCGCCATGACACCCGCGGCCGGTGCCAAAGGCGGCAAGGCCGTCGCTGCTGGCATTGGAAAGTCTATTGGAGGCGCTGCCAGCAATCTCAAGCATGCAGGCGACAACAAACTCCAGTTACCATCACTGGTCAACGGCGTCAGTTCCAGCTCTGTCCGCTGGCTCTACAGCCATAAGCACAGGGACCCGCGCATTGCTCTCGTCGCCGGAGGCCTCTTGACCATTTACAAGGTCCGATTCGAAGAAGTCCGGAGCAAGAATGGAAGGCCGCAGACTCGCATCACAAAGCAAAAGATTGTCGAGTACAGTCTGCCCACCATTCGAGACATGCCCGTCGCACCTGCCGTCATGGCTTACATCCATTCCCGGCCAGGAGAAGAGTCGGCACCATTCCCCGGCACCGAAAAGATACAAGAATCGTACTGGGTGCCGCGCGCTCCGCTCGTCCGTCGCAAGCAGAACCGCAAGCTGCTGGTCCACCCGCTGGCCACGGCCGAAATCGAAACCAACACGCCCTACCAGCCCTTCCACACCGACCGCCGCATCGACCTCTTCATCAACAACGTCCCCCCAATCCCCGAGCATCATCATCACTACGATGACAGCGAGGGCGTCCCCATCACCGAGGCCCCCTCGACCTTCACCGCCGCGGCCGCCCTGCACCACTTCGACGACGCCGGCCCGTGGGTCTTTGGCGCCGACATCCCCGCCCTCAAGGTCTCGCTCCCCTCGTCGCACGCCTCGGACGACGTGGACCCGCTCGCCGACGACCTCCTCGCCCTCGACCTCGCCGACGCCGAGGGCCGCCCCGGCGCGGGTGGGCCCGGGGGCGCCATGGTCAGCGACTTTGCGCTCCGCGAGGGCGAGGAGGAGGTCGAGCAGGTCGTCGTCACGACGCGCCGCCGCCGGCTGCGCCGCAATCCGCTCGATGACGGCGCGGGTGGTGCCAGCGGTGCCGATGTCGAAGAGGGCTTCTTTGAGGACGACTGCGAGGTGTGGGATTTTGCTGGCGATCGCGTTTGAGCGGATGGGGAGGGGTCGTTTGTAGATAGGTTCGGCATGAGGATGCAGAAGTGTTGCCATTTTCGTATCGCATCGACGTTTTGCCATGGAGTGCTTGCTTGCATGATGGTGCGATATGTATGCCGCAGCGCAGCACATAATGGGATGAATGGATGAATGGATGAATGGATGGATGGATGGACGGACGGACGGCGGTATGGGTTCCGGCTTGGTATTCGGGCTTTGGCCCTGGACTGGTTGGACGGACGGATGTAAGGCAAGGACAGACAGAGATGAAGATGTAAGTAAGAGTGAGGGGAAGGAAGGAAGGGGGGAGATTTCTTTTAGGTGCTTGGGTGATTGCATCGCTCTCTCTCTCTCTCATCTATCTTCTCACTCTCTCATCATCATCTTGATTGAATCAATAATCCGCTTCTTCAGTCGGTTGCCTTGAGATCTCTGGCTGTCTCTTTTGTGCTGCGGGGCGTGTACACACGACGAGATGAGTGCCGCTACGTCAGGTGTGTTTTGCGGTCGTCTCCTCTCTCTTTCGTACATCCCATCTCGTCTCCGTTTCTTCTTTTTGCATTCTCCTTCCATCCCACATCTCCCATCGAATCAGTTAGCTTTGACGGCGTTTTGGCATAGACGGACGGATCAGGACGGGGCAGGACAGTGCAGGTGGGGCTTTGGGTTGGATTGGATACTTCGGCCTTTCAGGAAACTACTCACTACCAATTCACGGGGGGTTGCAAAAGAAGCGGCAACTCCAAGGCAGTACATGTGCTCGAATGCTCCCTGTAGCTATGTTCTCAACCCGAATGTCTTCAATCAGATGCTTTGAAGTCCGGCAATTTCTCGCGGAAAGTTCCTGTTAAAGTAGCCCCAAAACCCATGCTTTCGCCTTGAAACATTTTCTCAAAGAGCAATCAACTTCAGGACACTCTCCTCGAACACCACTTCCAGATCAAAATATTTCTGCAGCCACCTACTGTGGTTCCTCAAACAGAAAGATTCACCCATCTGGCAGAGTCCTACTCCTCTTGCGGCAACACGATTCTCCCCGTCAACCATTTGCGCTTGTGGACCCGAATGTAGTCCTCCCTTTCCAGAATGTCAATAAACGCCTCAATGTCTGCGTTCGGCTGATCCTCGAGGAAAAAGGCACACAGCTCCCTCTTTGGAAATATAATTACAAGTCCCAGCCCGGGAAAAGGTAACCAGCGCGTATGTTGCGTGAAGTCCGCCAAAGTGATAGCGGGAAAACCCATGGTGAAGTTGTCAAGTTTTTGTGACACAACTTCGACGAAGCCCTTAAAGCTGCAGCGATCCAGGGACAGGCCTGACGTGCTTCTCACAAAAATGAAGAGGTGGCCGCCCTCTGGGACTTGATCGATGATTGCCATGTTGGCACGGACGATGGCGCATGGATTTGAAGTGGGGTTCCAGGACACTTGCTGGCCAGCATACTGTTTCTCATAAGTTGCTCGAATCCAGATGAAAGTGCGCTGGGGGACGAGTCCAGCTTGCAGCCTCAGGCCCATGGTGACACCCTTTTCACGTTCCTGCCGTCGTTTTTCGTCCTGATCAGTCTGTCTTTTCACGCCCTTGACGATCTCTGAGTGGGTGCCGTGGTTCGAGGATTCCCTGGCTATTTCGAGGCAAAAGCTTAGCTCGTCAGCTGTTTGCGCTACGCGTGGTGATGGTGGAGTCGCTTTTGGCAGAGCTGGAGGCTGTTCCTCGAAGGTCTCTTGCGACTCGTTCTTCTCTGGCTGCACCAGATGGGTTTGTCGGTGTTTGGCAAGGACGTCAGACCTGGCAAAGGTCGCTGAACAAATGCCACATTGGAATGGTCGGTTTCCGATATCTGGCCGAGTGTAAGTAACGTATGAACTACAAATACCTAACAGGGAGTAGCACGAACGGGAGGTGAGGTGCCGCTTCAGGTGAAATTTCCGACCGAACTTCTGGCCACAAGTGGCGCATTCCCATTGGCCGCTGCTGTTCTTGTTGTAACTTTGAACTGGGGCTGTTGTTGGGCTTGTTGCTGTTGCTGTTGCTGCAACGTCGGCGCTCTGTTCAAGGTATTCGAAGACTCCTGGGGGAGCCGCGTCGTCATCGTCGTCAAAATTGGGACCGCTGTCCGCGAGCTCGGCATCGCGGCGGTGGTTCTCGTTTTCGGGGCTGGAATTGTCGCTCTCGGAGTCGCTCTCACTTTGCGACTCGTCCGCGAAGACCGAGTTGAGCGTGCTCTTCGCGTAGGATTCCGCTTCGCTGGTCCTACTGAGGCGGCGTGCGATGCGAGCTTGCGGGCAAGGGCGTTCTTCTTCTTTGAAGGCCATTTCTCTGGCTCGTCGGGGTTCTCCTCCTGTGCTAAGCGGTACCTCTTACGCCTGCCGGGTCTCGACGTGTTTTTCCTCTTCGCTGGCTTTTCTGCGTGTAAGCAAGGACCGCCGGAGAAGAGGGGAGGGGCGGCGATGGAGTTGAAGTACCCATCTCTCGGGCTCATTCGGCCTTTTCGCTCGAGCGTTCCTCAGCCTTGCCCGCCAGCCAAGCTTTGCCATGTGGGAGTGGTGTCAAGAGAGTGAGGGCCTGAGCGACTGAACTGGTCTCCAGAGCGAGAGAGAGGGCTTGGAAGGCGTGCGATTTGGTGTCGCGGAACGCGAAAAGGCGCTGTAGCCCAGAGGTGCAGCTGTTGATTGATGAGGGCGAGAGCATGTGGCAAAAACCAGCCATGTAGAAAAACCAGCCATGTAGAGAGAGGGAGGAGCTTCGTTGGAAAGAAGAAAAGAGAGAGAGAGAGAGTCGGTTGGTATTGAGGCGAATAGGTTGCGCATCCGGATGGATGTGAGATGGAAGGTGCGTGCGCTGCGATTCCCCAAAGAAGGCACTGCCAGAAAGGGAAGTTGCGACGCGGCTTTCCTCGACCAAACGAATTGCACCAAACTTCTCAGTGCTCACGCACAGGTATCGCAGACCGTATCGTATGCATGGCTCTTTCTCTTTCTTGGTGGCTGCTGTGCGAGAAATCCTAGAATTTGATTAGGAGCGAAAGGTATCAAACGAGGGTGATTTCTCGGTAGGGGATATAGGACAGGCAACTGCCAATGAGGATAGCGAAGAAAAACAAGAACGACGAGGAACTTAACATGACTGTACCACAGCCAGATCTACCTTCTGCTCCGACTCCTGCAGTCCTATCCTGCGATCCCGTCACGACAAGACGAAGTGTTCAGCCATCTCTGCACTGCCAATTCCACCATGTCTGCACATCTAATCTGGATCAGATAGAGAGAATACAGGTGACCACGACTACGACAGCAGCAGTGACGCGAGCAGGATCGCTCTAAGAGCCGTCCAACCCGAGATGCCGCCCGTCAGGATCCCGTCGACGCAGCAGCAGGAGCAGCGCGCCCCGCCGCCATCCATCACACCAGCACCTACTTGCTGCAATGCGAGGCTGTTTTGCGACACCGTGCAGTAGCTGTCGCTTGTCTTGCGTGCCGCTCGCCGCCTGCCCCTCCTCCTCGCCGAGCTGTCTGTCCTGTCTGTCTGTCTGCTTGCCGTAGATGCCGTAGCGCCTGCGCATTGCTTGGACAACAGCCGCGCTACGTTTCTGCTCGCCAGATAAGGTAATTGTATGCGTGACGTGCGTGCATGGACGGAAACGGGCTCTTTTAGTAGCAAGTTGTATAAGTTGGCCGTTGGTCGTCGACGTGGTTCGACTTTGCGGCTTCCCCGCGATTAACTTGCAATTTTGGACGGAGAACAGCGGTGCGGTGGCCATTCTCCTGTAATTTCCTTGATTTTGGCGAAACCGTCTCGTCTTTCCTCGCAGAGGACGGGATTCCTATGGTCAGTTCGCCAATTTTGTTCGTCTGTTCGTACGAAATGATACGAGGCCGGTTGTTTAGAGTCTTCTCGCCCGCCAGCCACTCGTTGGTATGGTAATTGTCTCAATGGAGCTGAACTGGGAACAGTGCTTTCAACATACATTCCCACTTAATGGTTTAGGCCCTGCAGTGTCAATGGTCGAGGAGAAGACATGCACTTGAGTGTGTTGTCTGCGCGGGGTTTGATGGTTTGATCCACACAAAAGCCCGCAATGTGCGGTCCTGAACCTCCAGTCTAAAGCTACATGTCAGTCTACTTGTCTTGAAATCTCCAGAGTAGCTCAGGCCATACTGTGAGGGGCTTGACTGCTCGGGAACGAAAAAGTTCCGCGGAAATGCTTCAAGTCGAAGTTTTCCCAAAAGTAGACGCGATGCTGCTTGGACCTGCCAGAAAGGAAAGTGCTTTCTCCGAAATTGGTAGGTCTAGCCGTGTGGCGCTGCAGAGTACTTTATATCTAGCAATCGTCAGAAATCTGGATGATGCTGCGTCAAGACTCAACGCGAAGCGGTGAAGATTGCCCTGCGCTGCCTGATGATGTGATAATTAGTAGACGAAAGCAAATGCAGAAGGAAACTTCAGATCCGGTGACCTGATTCAAGAACTTCTTATGCTGTCCAGGTAGATGATTCGTCGGTCGCGTCAGGGGAGCTAGTGCGGCTGAAAGACGATTACCGCAAGTTTATCTCGACGACATGTCGCATAGGCAAGATTGAAAATCGTCCAGAAAGAGGGCAGATTGTAAGAAAGCGGCTGGCCATTTTGGAAGACTTTGCAAGCATGCGCACGCAACTTTTTGAAACTCCTCTGCTCATTCGTAACTAACTACGGCCGATGATGTTGACCTCGAAGTTGATTCGGGATATCGTAAACATGAAAAGTCGTTGAAACTTTTGCTGGCCGCTGGGTATAATGTTGAACTCTTCGTTCGCGCTCTTCAAACCCCAAACTCCTGTTGCCGCTTTTTGTGCTTTTGAAACGCAATGATTTACTGCGAGAGATCCTCGCCCCAGACCTGCTTGGCGATTTCGACCTCCAGGCGGACCTTTGCCCATTGGTCCTCCTCAGAGAGCATGTTGCCCTCCATGGTGGAGCTGAAGCCGCACTGGTGGCTAAGGCAGAGCTGGTCGAGGCCACGGGGACAGTACTTGGCAGCCTCGTGGAGGCGCTTGATGATGGTCTCCTTGTCGTCAAGCTCGGCCGTCTTGGATGACATGACACCGAGAACGACGACCTTGTGTTCCGGCAGGAAACGGAGTGGCGAAAAGTCGCCAGAGCGGGCATCGTCGTACTCCAGGAAGTAGGCGTCGACGTTGAGGTCCTTGAACAACACCTCCGCAACGGGCTCGTAACCTCCACTAGCGAACCACTGGGATTGGTAGTTGCCGCGGCACAAGTGGATGCCAATGGTCATGTCAGAAGGACGCTTGCTGATTGCGGCGTTGATCAGCTCTGCGTATTTCTTGGGAAGTGCGTTAACGTCCTCGTTGCGCTGAGCAGCTTGTTCCCTCATCTGGGGGTCGCACAGGTAGGCGAGGTTGGTGTCATCCAGTTGTACGAAGCGGCAACCTGCGTCGTACAAATCTTGGAGCTCCTGTTGGTAAACTCGGGCAAGATCATCGAAAAAGATGTCGAGGTCCGGGTACGAGGCGATGTCGATGGAGGCACGGCCGCCGCGGAAGTGGACCATGGTCGGGGAGGGAATGGCCACCTTGGTCGTAGCGCCGGCAGGCTGGTTCTTTGCAATGGCTTGCTCAAGGAATTTGAAGTCGTTAACCTGGACAGGCTTGGAATGACCAAGCTTGCCAGTGACGCTAAGAGAAGGAGGGCCCTTCATGCCCCTCTTAATCTCATCGCTGCTCTTGATGTGACCCTTGACGGTGACACCGTCGAGCTGTTGCAGGAAATCCAAGTGGAAGTAAGCCCTGCGAAACTCGCCGTCGGTGATGGACCGCAGGCCGTTTTGGATTTGCTTGGACACGACATCCTCAATCCACTTGTCCTCGACCTGACTCAGCTCTTCCGCGGTGATTTCCTTGTCGGCGAATTTCTGACGCGCCTCCAGAACGGGCTTAGGTCGCAGCCACGACCCGACGTGGTCAGCTCTGTATACACCGGTAGGAAGCATGATTGATTTGACGATGGTGAAGATGTAGAATTGAAGCCATTTTTCATTGGGAGAAGGGCTTTTTGAGTTTGAACAGGATACAGCCCCACACTCAACAGCGCGGCAGGACGGAAGAACTGGAGCACGGCAAATGCGAGAACCATCACTGCCGAAGGTCGGGTCGATTAACACCTCTTTATCACGTGACTTTCCGCTTACCTAACGCCCGGCGTCAAAGCGCGTCGGCCAAGACAACGCGTCTTCCTTTCCTGAGCACCAATCCAGCAAAGTCATCACCATCCGCGCTTCTGTCGCACCTTTGCCGCCGCACTCGTCTACGGCTTGTCCGCTTCGTTGCTGAGCACCACGATCTTCGAGAACCATATCGACGCATGGTAATGCTCGCTAGCTCCGGCTGCCTCTAGATCGCTGGCCGCGGTCCGAAAAGCGGAGGCACTTCCTCGAGGTTCCGGACGTCTGTCAGCATTCCCCTCATCAAGCATCGCGCAATGACCTAGCAGCCTATTCGATGTAACTCTGAGATGTCCGAAAAGAATGCCATTCACATAGACTCTTCGTCTGTCCGCTCGCATGGCAAGCAACGCGTCGTATCACACTCCAGTGACCTCGGTTGTTCACATTTTCCAGGAACAAGAACAATTCTATTTTTGAAGACAGGCAATGATTTTACCCCGCCTGATCTCACAACTCCGATGATGCCCATCCATTTACACACGCCAGAACTCTGCCTCGAAAAGCAGCCAACATCCATGCTTTACGGAGAAATGCCTCAGGATCGCATCAATTTTTCCCAGGCATCGACGGCCCCCAGGATCCGCTAAGAAGAGACACAGTCGAAATCTTCCAAGAGGGCTGATGCAAGAGGTTCGGAGCAGACGTAAAGGACATCAAGATGCGACGTGAAGCCATTGAATCCGGAAGCAGTGCACGTTGTGTAGGCTATAAGACGGTCAGCGCTTTGGCATGCTGGGAATCATCAAAAGACTCACCCCCCATGCCGCGATAATAGATCCAGTCTCCAATCTCTAGATTTCCGGGAAGGCGGCACGTAGGATTCACGCAGTCAACACTGTCGCACGTCGGACCCCAGATGCTGTACTCTTGCATAGGAGCCAACTCGATACCCCATCTGTCTTCCAGGATTGTGCAGTTCGCTCTTCGGAAAACTTTTGGCACTGCTGGAACTTCGCAGAGGGAGTTGTAGTGGCTTCCGTAGGTGCCATCGTTGATGTACAGCATCGTCGTCTTGAGGTTGTTCGACTCAGTTCCGTGCGGATCGCTCCCTCGCTTGGCTATCACCGTGGCCGCAGCTGTGAAGGCGCTGTTCACCATGTAGCGACCAGGCTCGGCGATGACGCGGATGTCGCGCGAGACGTATTTGTCCAAGGCTGCGTTGATGATCCCAGCCGTCTCTGCAAACAGCGGGCCGGCGCTGAACCCGCCGCCAATGTCGAGCGTGTGTACCCGGAACCCCAACTGCTCAGCCTGGCCGAGGACAATGCTTGCATCGTGTACCGCTCGAGAAAAGGCCGTGGGATCCTTGCCGCCGCTGCCCACATGGAAGCTCACTCCAACCACGTCCAGCTCAAGCGACTTGGCCAGCTTCAAAAGCTTTTCCGTTGCCTCGACGCGCGCTCCAAATTTCTCGCTAAGCTGGCACAGCGCAGAAGGATCGCATGCCACGATCCGGAGAAATAACTGCGCCTCGGGAAAGATCTGCTTGATCTTGTGCAGCTCTTCCGCGCTATCGAATGTCATTTTTGAAACGCCTTGTTCCCGCGCGTACTTGATGGCAGACATGATCTTGCAGGGGTTGGCGAAAACGATCCGAGAGGGGTCAACGCCCATGGACAAGATGGTGCGAATCTCCGTTACTGAGGCGCAGTCGAAGCCTGTTCCAAGTGCGGCCAGCAAACGAAGCACCACTGGATTCGGGTTGCACTTGACCGCTACGGGACAGACGCAAGCGTTAACGCAGCCAGGAGCCTGGAATTCGGTCACTACTTACCAAAAAAGGGCGTCACGCGGTCCAACTGCCTTGTCCACTCTCTGTGAAGGCGGTGTATCTCTCCGATATCTGCAACGAAGAAGGGATCATCTTCTCCAGGCCTGCTGGTTTCAAGATCGATGCTCTGGATTCTCTTGTGCAACGCCTCGAGGACCAACCGCTCTGCACTGTGGAGCCGAGGCTTGGTCACCTGCTGGTTGCGGACCTTCTCCCGCTCGAAAAAACTCGTCGCAGACGATGGAAGAGATGCTACTCCAGGAGCCATGATGTTGGAATTATTGAACGCTGCAAAACTTTTTTTGGAAATCTGGAGAGTGGAGAGTGGATGTTGTTTTGGGATATTAAAAAGACAGCGGATTGAAAGATGAGTTGCTTTTCCCTCTGGGCATCCAACATGGCTTTTATTGGTTCT
Source organism: Phyllosticta capitalensis (assembly GCF_038381095.1). NCBI lineage: Eukaryota > Fungi > Ascomycota > Dothideomycetes > Botryosphaeriales > Phyllostictaceae > Phyllosticta > Phyllosticta capitalensis. Next base: position 1,071,742 of record NW_027117443.1, on the reverse strand, counting down.
GCTTACGGTCACGAATCCGTCAGTTTCAGGTCAATCTTTTCGTTTTTTGCTCTGGCAAAGGCTGTTGTGTTTCACAACCGTAAGCGCACCATGACGAAATATCGCTCAACCAGCACTCAAAAGGCAATGTTGCCCCCGAGCGAGGCGAGTAGGTGAAGACAATCTCCACGGACAACGGCTACGCTTTCCGTGAGGTCGGCGAAGAGGCTGAAAACCCCGCAAAACCATGGGTTGACACATAGGTCGCGACTGGTGACGAATTACGCGTGGCGAGACGGTCGTGAGCTTCCCACAGCAAACGGACGCTATGCTTGATGCGGCGCAAGCGGTGTTCGTGCATTGTCGGCTCTAAACAAGCTGCAGGGTCCGTGGTGATATGGTGCCAAGAGAGATGAAGACAAGCTTTGCGGCTCACGGCAATCACCCGCATCAGCGGTGAGAGGCGCGAGGTAGCGACTTTGGTCTCCAAATGTGGTTCGGCCGGCGTGCTGCGGGCCTGTCGCTAGCCTGCTTCGCCTTCACCATCAGAAATCCCTCAGCTACCGTTCCGCCTCGAACCGGGTACTGCGATGCACTGCGGAATCGTCCGCCATCAAAACACTTTATTCAGGAGTACACGCTATGGCGCCTTGGCCTGCATGGCACACCCGTTGCCTGCATCATGGACCTCGTGGGTTGTCGACGACCACATCGACTGTGTTTTGCAACATGATCCCCGTCAATTGCGTTTTGATCTCCGAAACCTTTGATGTGCTCTTCTCATCCACCTTTCCATCGCCAGAAAAGAGGACTTGGTCGCCCTTCACAACTGTCCAAAGCTCCCTGACGCACATCAAATACGGGTCACGCTTTGACTTGCATTCTAGACGCGAGCCAAAAGCAGGTCTGAAGTTTTGTCATGTCAACGTTAACGCTACCCAACTCCAGGCTATGCCACATGAAAACGGCAGGTCTACGGCCCGGTCTTTGGACCAGCCACTTACCCTGTTCAACCAACTACATGGACAAGGCGGGTTCAACTTGCTGGAGATCAGCCGTCCCAGCCCAGATGACAGGATTGCGTTTTGCTTGCACACCGGTCCTCGGCCGATCGCACAGCCTGGCCAGGACCTCTTTAGTCCATTGAGCAGCCGCATCAAGGCCAGTCGAGCCACCCCAAATAGCTGATTTGGAAGTACCAATTGCACAGTGGATCCACCCGTCCTTTCTCCTATTCATCTGTCACTGTAAAAACACAGAATCCGAATAGTCTTTGTTGATGAAGTGGTACAGATACACGTTATTCTTCAATCATGGATCAGGAAAAAGATTTACATCACACGACTGTCAACATAAACGACAGCTCAAGTACTCTGGACGAACTTCTTGACGAGCACGGCCTCGAGCTAGGATCGGACTCTTACCTTCGCTGGCAAGTGGACAGCAAACAACATCCGCGCAATTGGAATTGGAAACGAAAATGCTTCGACATTGGTTTCGTTATGTTTGTGGAGATGTTTCAGTATGTTGACAACCTTGACATGCTTGGATCTTGGCTCACAATCGCAGGTGCGCAATGACTACCACTGGTGTACGTTCAGGCGCGAAGCATCCTCCGGGCATAACTGATTTTCTTTAGACTGCCGTTGCCCAAGACGCTATTCATGAATATCATATCAGCAAGCCCCTTGGATACTTTACATTTACCTCTGCGTGAGTTACTCAGGCCTTGCCCTCGTCTTCGGCACTGACATGGGACAGATATTTGATAGGCGAGGGTGTTGGAAGCGTCTTCCTGCCACCGATTTCAGAGACATTCGGACGAAAAGCAACATATGCTGCTGGTGTCTTGGGAGACTGCATATTCCATGCCTTGGTGGCGGCCGTCCCTCCAAAGGCACCGGGAGCCCTTGCCGCAGTCATCATCGGTCGTATCCTGTCTGGAGTGGTGGGCTCAATAACATCGACGGTGGGACCTGGAAGTCTGGAAGACGTCTACAGCCCGGAGCATCGCATCTGGGGCGTGTTTGCCTGGACAACAGCTGGGAGTCTTGGTTTGATGCTGGGGCCCATCTACTCGGCTCATGTTGTAACATACTTGGGATGGTAAGATGCGAGGTTCCTGGTGTCTTGAATCTGCTGCTGACTTCACTTTAGGCGTTGGGTGTACTATACAACAACCATCGTCATGGGTATTTGTTTCTTCTTCTCTCTGTTTCTCAGGGAATCTCGCCCAACGTACCTCCTCCAACAGAAGCATGCCATCATCCTCAAGATGACAGGCAACACGGCTCTTCAAATCCACAATCCAGATGCAATCCACTCGACCGTCGACTTCTTCACCGAAACACTGTGGCGTCCCCTACGTCTCCTCTTCACTGAACCCATCGTCATTCTCTGCTCGGCCCTGAACGCCATTGCTTTTGGCATGATTTTCGGTCTTACCGAAGGCCTCGATATCGTCTACCGCTCATTCGGCTTTGACGAAAAGACGGCATCGCTTGCTTTTGTGCCCCTCGCCATCGGCCTCTTCTTTTGCATACCTGCGCGTGTACTCGACGTGCGCCGGTTCCGCCGATACGAGAAAGAGGGCATTCCGATTACACCAGAAGCCAAGATCAAATCCTTTGCGATAGCTGTACCTGCACTCGCCGCCGGTCTCTGGATTTTTGCTTGGACAATCCCGCCCCTGGTCCCTCACGTGTCGTGGGCAGTCTCCATGCTAGCGCTGATCCCTGTCGGCTTTGCGACCAACGACCTCGACGCCGTGCTCGCGGGCTACATTGCAGATTCGTACGAAATGTATGCGGCGTCGGCATTCTCCTCGCTCAGCATGTTGCGATCGATCCTCGCGGCCGTGTTCCCGCTTTTCACCGGCCGCATGTTTGAGAAAATTGGAAGCAACGCTGCCTGCTCCGTCTTCGCCGCCATTACGACCCTGTTCTGCATTTCACCCCTCATTCTGCTTAGATGGGGCAAGCATCTTCGGGAGCGCAGCAAGTTTGCACGATACAGCGCCGAGATGAGCGAGCTGAGCCTTGGCAGTAAAAGGGGCAGCAGCGATAAAGGAGTCGTGGTCCTGGGGAGCGTGTCGGTGGTGAAGCCTGGCACGGGTTCAGAGGTGTCCAAGAGCGAGGCACTTCTGCTCCCTGTCGAGGAGGTGCAGCTAGTTGCTGCCTCAGCAAACAGTCAGGAGAAGGTTTTGATTGCAAGGGTGGTCTGATTCTGGGCAAGCCGGCGTCTATGCCCTCCTGAAAATTGTTGGTGTCTGAAGCAACGCATTTGATTGTTTGGGTGGTTGGTTTGGGCATGGACTCTCATCACGGACAGCGGGCGCACTGATTCCAGGCGTTGCTTGAATCTCTTCCAACTTCATCAATGAATGTCGTGTACTATACGTTGCCAAGCTCTCCGGTGGGCAGGTTATTCAACCGCTTTGTATCACGACATGGAAGCTTTACAACCAGGGTGGACAAATGGTGCTGCAAAGTTGATGTTTGATTGCCACAAATATGACTTTGGCCATACACTCATTTGGGTATTTTCTCGCCCAAGCCCTCACGCGCAAACTTTCTAGGTGTGCCCTCATGCACTGCTTGCCGGCACGAGGCATACTTCTTGGGCCTGATTGAGACAATCATCTTGCCGGTCACAGCAAGCCCACGTGGAAGCCCTTCACCCATGACTATTTAAAGCTCAGTATGAAGCTCACTTTGACGTCTACAGCGTCCTCCTGTACTTCCTCAACTTACCCCTCTTCATAGAAACTTTGACACAAACCGAATTTTCGACTTGAGAAGACAGAAAGTATGCCTCAGAACAACAGTGAGCAAAAATCCTCTTGCCTTTTCCGACCTGAAAGCCAAGAAGGCGGGCTAACCACTGCAGACTCGTCCAACACCAACTCCGGCAAGTTTGGCAACAGCGGCAGCAGCTCCAAGCCTAGCCAGAGCGCCTTCATCAAGGAGAGCTGGGGCACTCGCGAGAACTTTCAGCACTCCTACGGCTTGAAGAGTAAGTACCTTGTTTTATCTGCGTGGGAGTTGGTGGACACGGTGCGTTGTGCTGACTACGGTATGCTTTTCCAGTGGAGCCTTCCGACATCGAGGAGGGCAATCGCATCTTGGCTGAGTTCGAGAAGAAGGGTGCTTTTGAGAAGAAGAAGTAGGAGGACTGCGGATGGGGTATGAGGTCTGTGGATGCATTTGAGGGCCTAGCAGGAACGAATGTCTGAAGCCGGACATTGACGGACTGTTTCTTGGGTGGTGTAGAGACATCAAATGAGAAGCTTTCGAGGCCTCTTTCAAATTTTGTGTTTTGCGGTTGCTACGAATGGTGAGACCTCAGAATTTGGTACGCGCAATGGCGACAAATGGCGGGGTCCGCAGCCCGATTCCTCCTTCCTCAACGAGTTCCGGTTTGAGCTAAGGGGCCCATGCTGGTTCTGCCAATAACATGACAACTCCTACGCAGCCTCTTCCAGCCCTCCCCTCACCACCACACCACATCTACTTCAAATCGCCCTGTCAAACGCCTCCACAAAACCGGACAACGCTCTCTGAAGCCTTCCCGACGTTTCAAAATGCCTCCGAAAGCAAACTCTCAAGGAGACGAGAAGCCCAAGGACGAGAAGCCTAGCCAGAACCGGTTCATCAAGGATGGGTGGGGCAGCTATCACAACTTCCTCCTCTCATATGGCCTGAAGCGTATGTCTTTGCGGGTTGCGAACAAGCAAGGATGTGGCTGATTGTCAATTTGTGCAGCGACTCCAGATGGATACGAGGAAGGAAAATTGATTCTCGAGGCATTCGAGAAAGATGGTCTTTTCGAGAAGAAAAGATGAGGAGGCTATGGAAATCATCAACGGGTCGTCGTTCAGGCAGGAGATATGATAGGAATGAAGCACAAGAGTCTCTCCTTTTCAGCTCTATTGATTCCATGGTTGATATCCTGAAGTTTGACGGTGCACACCGAAGAAGTTGCGGATCTCGCACATTCTCACTAGATGCATCTTCCAAGATTCTTGAGTTGTTCAGCACCTTCCTACCTTGAAGAACGAGCCATTCCTGCTCGCTGCTGGCTTTTTTGGAAGTCGTCGAGAGAAGCCACGCATACAAGGACTCAAAGGAAGCTGCGGCTCTGGGTGCTCCGACCTCCACTTGACAGCGTCCCATCCGCAACATCGCTCATCACGCATCAACAACATTCAGACCGCCAGCATCCTCAGATCAAGGATAAATTTACACGCCCCAAGAAGCCATCCAGACATGCCGACTTACCAAAGTCTCAGCAAGCGTACTACAAGCCTCAAGACTACCGACCCATTCATGAGTTACGTCATAGATGACCGTCCGAGGCCAAGTCTCGACGAGATGAAGGCTTTCTGCAAGTGGGTGGCTGGCTGCAGGCATCTCTACCAGCACGCGATGGATCTAACGAGTACGCGCAAAGGCCTGTACGGAGCGCAGAATATGGTTGCTGACTCGATCTACGCGGATAGTGAGCGAAGAAGACATGTCGATGGGCACCCGCGTGCTAGAGATGTTTTATCTAGAACGTATGCTTGCACATCCCAAGGCACTGGCATCGAAGAATGCTAATGGCGCAAAGAGATGTCCTTACCACCCGAGCAGAGGATTCTTCCGCCACCGATACCGCCGGTAAGGTGCGACTACTGCCACTCGCTTGGACTTGAATAAGAAGAGATCATCGAATGCTGGATGTTTCTGGAGCCTAAGCGTATGTGCAGCATCGGTCGTGCGCGCCAGCAAACAAATTGAGTACTGATGATGAATGGAGGCAGCAAATTTTGGAAGCTCGCGGCACAAAATCTGATCTTTCCTGGTTTTGAGGGGTAGCAGGAGCCTGGAGACTGAGGAGCGCGTGTGTCGGACATGAAGGTTTTGTAGATATTGAGTAGGGAAGTAGGGCGTTCACTTGGATAGAAATCACGTTTGCATTCTCACAGGCGTCTCGAGTGATTGAATCCATGGTATGTGCCCTGTCGAATTTCAAAATTGCCTTGGTCTGCATCGCAAAACACTCTGGGGGCTCTAAGTGTCTGAGGCATTCTTCGAGCGTATGGGGAGTGATCAGGCGCGCGTCAAAGGACATCGACTTGGATGACAACAAGGGGCATTCACGAAGCAGGGCATGAGATCACAGGCACGTGGAGCTTAGTGTTTTGGACCAGAAAGTAGTGGTCATTTCCCTATTCAGCTAGACTCCTGATCGGGGTATGGCTTGGATTTCAGCCAAACCGAGAGGTGTCGGGGAGCAATCGGACTTTTCCACCTTTGACGTTTCCACCTTCCATAGACCTCCCCAAGTTTCCATCACACCAGGCCGATTTCTGCCCATTCATGGTGTCGGTTCATTGTGAGTGTGTGCTCAAGCGTTGTAGCCGAAGAGACGACGGATGGGGAAACCCTCGAAGACGGTGACGGTGACCCTGAGAGTAACTTCACGGTCCTCGACCTCCTCGCTACGTGCCAGCTTCTCGCGGATCTCAGGACGCAAGGCGTACCAGAGCTTGGCGTTGGGGTCGAGGTAGCTGATGTGAATGGGCAGACGGGGATCGGCGCCTTGCTTGAGGACTTTGGCCTTGAAATCGACACGGCCACAACCGAAGGCGTTCCTGTCCTTGAAGGGGATCTCGTCCTTCTTGATCGCCTCCTTCATGTCCTCGCGGATGATCTCGAAGACCTTTCCCTCGATGTCGAAGGGGCTGGAGTCGGAAAGAACGGGAAGGGTCGTGGTCTGGACGCGGTAGGGCTTGACGCTGGTGATCTTGTAGACGAGGACCAACTTCAAGTTGAGGGGCAGGCGCAGAACGTTGCAGATGTCGACGAGGGGAGTGGCGTTCTCAGCGTCCTCGCGCCTGGGAGCGGGAGGGTCGGAAATGTAGGCGATGCCGGAGATGGGGTCGACGTAGTAAGGGAAAGGCTCGAGAGCGTCGCTGCTGGGCCAGACGCCTTCGTAGGGGATGTAGCGACAGTTCTCGGCCTCATAGTTGCGTCCAGCCGAAGACTGCCTCTGCGTGTCGGCAGTGGGTGAGGCGACATGATCTTCGTCCTGCTGAGCCGGGACAAATGGCATCGCAAGCGGGTTGAGGTTGAACTCGGAGGAAGACATGTTTAAAGTGCTTCGTAGTAGCTGTTGTGGAAAAATTGACGTGAGCAGAAAGGGAGGCGATCGCTCGGAAGGTCAGAACGAGGTCGTGTGGAGGATGAAAGGTTGACGTTGTGGGCGGCCTTCGAAGTCACAGAAGTAGTGCCAAAGGCGGTGACCGAATCTGGACCTCTGTGGTGTTGATTCGCCCGAAGCAGCTTAAGGAGAAGAGAGGAGGGAGGCGTGTCGGTAGAGGGCATGCACCAAGATTTGGGCTTTACTGGAAAAATGCGCAAGCGAGAAAAACCATGCCCAGATGTCGTGAGCGACACACAGAGCAAAACAATGGAAGATGATTGATTCCGGCAAATGCGTCCAGAACCACGAACCTCTCTTGCTGGCCGGGCAATCATCCGGCGTGTCTCAATCAGCTCCCCTTCCAAAGACTCGTGCCCATCTTCGACTTCTTCCATACTGCCACAGTTGGGCAAGTCTTGGGCCGAACATCATAGGCGGTAGGCCCATTTCGCAACAGGATCAGTTTGACTGATGAAGACAGGGAGCTGCTGCTGGTCTTCAGGCCATCTCATCCATCGCCTCCGCCTCGTCGCCCCAGAACCTGGACATGGCCGCCACAACATCCTCCGGCATACTGATTGGAAGCTCATGGCCTGCTTCTAGGACCACCGCCTCGAAGATGTCTGTGCCAAGCGTGTTCTGCGCATCCTCTAGCAGCTCATCCTTCAGAATGATTGGATCTTGCGATCCCAGCAAAATCAACACCTGTCGTCCTCTCGCCGGTCTCTGCGTTGCCGCTTTCAACTTCTGCGCCTTTTTCTCCCTCAAACGACATCCAAGCTCTTTCCAGCGCTCATGGCACTCGTAAATCGGAGCATGTAGAATGCTGCTGACAAAAGACGGAATGAATCCAGAGTGGAAGCGCAATTGCCAATTCACAGCATTGGCAGCCGTCGCGTTGGGCCTCCCTGGCACAAGTTGCGTTGCATCAGACATCATGCTCCCACGGCGACCTTGGATACCGGGGCTGGAATCAGGTGCGGACAATGGCCTTTGGCTCTGAAAGAGCTTTCCAGCTTCTGCTTGTGCAGAATGCTCAGCAGAAATCTTGGACCTGGACATCGATTTCTGGGTGCCACTACCAGTATCTGAGGGAGTGTAGAGCTTTCCATGGACCAGCGAGTTTAAGAGTCGGGTTGGTAGCACGCTGCTACTGTTGTACAGAAGTTTGCTCTTCCAGGAGATGTTGGCCTTCCGGATGATTCCGCCGGGTGCAATCAAGACCAGGGAAGATACCAGATCGCTGAACCAGGAGGCAAAGTCGGCCGCAACAGCACCCCCCAGTGAATATCCAACGATGGAGAACGCATTTTCACCGGTCCATGGGAGGGGCGAAGACTGAAGAGCCAGGAATATTTGTGTCGCATAGAGCCGGGAGTCATGTGGGAGATCTTTTGGTGCATCAGAGTATCCGCGGCCGAAGAAATCTGAGGAGCGTTAGGCACACGCTCGAGGCTTGGTAGGAGATGAAAGATGTCGCCCATTGCTCCACCATTGACGTTCATGTGGGCGACACGTCGCGCGGACACCACGATCGACGACATCATCGACGACATAATATTCCACCAGGCTCGGCGGTCCCCGAGGATCCATCCCATTTGATTCAAACCTACTTTTTGGGCGAGACAACCATCATCACCGCAGACGACTCCGCAGTACGAAACCCAGGCCTTTGTCAGGTAGGAGAGGCTTGGCTTTCAAGCTTCTGACTTACCGAAGAGCATCACCCGCCTTCCTTGTTTCACCAATTCAGTTGCTACGCCATTCAGAGCTATTGATGGCGTGCTTATTCCATGAAGCAGCAGAACCTTCTCTCCATTCTCTGGGCCCCATTCATACACTCGCAGAGATCCATAAGGGGTCGCGACATCCCGTGCTCCAAACTGCGCGTCTGGGGGGTATGGCAAGTCCTCTACTTCAGCAGCGGAAAGCGTAGGGAGGACCGTTTCTCGGGGAGATGGAAAGACACGCGACTGACTCTGCGAGGCGGGGATGCGCTTAATGACAAGATAAAGAGCTGTGCCCGAGGCGGCAAAAAGTGCAGTTTGCAAAGCAAGCGACCTGTTGTGCCATATCGGCTTGCACAACAGGTCTACCAAGGATCCCATCGCTGACGAGATGCAGAGATTGTGTGTTGAGAAAGCAGTTGCGGTGCAGAGAGTCGCCCTTCGGCTGTCGGTAATCGCTTGCAGCAACCACGCGGGCTGCCGCTACGCAGGGATAGCGCGCTCGGTCCAGCAAAACAACGTCGACTTTCTCAACCTCTGCTCAACCCTTCCCCTGTCATTGGCACCATATTCACCGAAGCACTCAAGACCATGACTGTTCCATTGGACGGTTTGACAGCAGCACCGGACGCCGCCCTCCTGCTGTTTGATTGGCCACCTTTCCAACCTCAACAAACGCTCTACCCTGGCCATTCATCCGAGTAGTTCATCCCGAGCAAGGCGGCAAACGCTCATCATGAAAAAATACAAATTGAGATGATATTCGACATGATCGAGCCACTTTCCGGGCTGAACTAATTGCCAAAGCGAAGATTCCCACCACGTGCACCAGCTGGTTCTCCGCCAGATGCCAACGCTACTCCTTGTCGTCCCTGACTATATTCAGGCATGGATCCCTCTGGAGCTGCGCATACAGGGAACCCTCGCGCCGTCAGGAGGCAACACAGAGGTGATGGGGGAAGAATGAAGGCCGGTCGAATGCTGTCGGGAGTGCCGTTGGGTCGGACGTGCAAAGACGATGGATCCCTAACAGCTGCTGGATTCAGAGCGCTTCCAACACCGAGAATATCAAGATGTCCAAAGGGGCCCGCCCGTTTCTTGCTTTTTCGAGAAATGTTGCAGCTCCTTTCAAAAGTCCGGTTACCATCGCCGCTCAGACAGATGCTCCAGAGTGGCGTCTCGGCAAGGGTGATATTGGCTGTGCTTTGCAAGAAACGGATCTCGCCTGGCTACCCGCTATTATCGTTTTGCAAGGCCTGCAAGCTGTGTCGGCAGGCAGGCTTTCTCCGCAGAACCATGTCGCACACAACTTTGGTGTCTTGTAGCGAGCTTGGTTTTTGCACAGCTTCTTCCTTGATTTGGGCCGAGTTTTTTCAAGGCTATCGATGTCGCTGGTGGAAAATCCGGATTGTGATTCTTGGGCAGAAATGTCTCTTTTCAATACGCTGTCGGCGTCCTGCGCCGAGAGGTCGTCGTCGAAGTAGAACGTCATGCTGGCCAAGAGGATGCGGAGTGCAAATGCTCGAACAGGGTCTTACACCAAAGGAGACACTGAATTTGAAGGCAAGACAGGCCTTTCGCCCCTGTCTTGAACAACTGCTGAGGTGGGGACCCGACTCAAACCGGAGATTCGTTGCGCCCATGTAAGCTGACAACGGCAAAGTCAGCACATCTGTGAAGCTCTGGCGCTTATTTGGCGAGGTATCTGACGCACGCCCTCATCGCCTTTTTGCATCGCCCAGACCTTTCCCAGAAAAGACTGCTCGACTTATGTCATCTCTTGAAATGTCGCTGAACATATTCATGGAACCCCGAATAGCTCAGAGAGATCCAGCTGTCTTTGAGTCTTCACGGCGTGGTCAGGCTCAGTCCTTGCAGTCAACATTCAGGGTCATGGAAAGCTTGGTTGTCATGAAGATCATCTTGTATTGATGCGCTCCAATGAGCTCGAAGACGTGGTCACCTTGGCGGAAGACACAATGTCTTTGCTCTTTGAAATCTTCGCAGGGCCCTCGGTGCTTGTGCATTGCGAGGCCATGGAGTCCATCGCCAACCCAAAGTCATTTGAAGACCTGTTGTGGCTATCAATCAACGTCGCATTCCAACAGGGCTCGCTCGTTGTCCGGCGTCTTTGCGCGACTCGGACAGAATGTGGAAGGCGTTCGTAATCTACACAGGACTGCTGACTGGAATCAGTACAGAGGAAGTTCGCATGAGAGTATTGCTGAAGAATCACCTTTGATCTCCTCCAAGTAGTCTGCGACAGAAGAGCTGTCGTCCCCTTGCGGAAATGGGCAACTGTAAGCTGGGCCAGTGGTTATACGAGCTGAGAATTGCTCATGCCAAAACCCGGCCCTACAGACAAGGCGGATTCATCAGGCGAGCTCCCACAACACTTTTGTGAATAGGTCGGTGCTAACGGCAAACAGAGCCCGCAGTGACCGCGGCGGGGATGTGCTCAGCTTCTGGAGCATAGTGTTGGGGAGATCGACACTCAGATGTTTCTATTTTACTTTGTATGATCTCATCTTCACTGCACCCCGAACTTTATGCTAAAGACTGTTGTGCTAAAGCATTCGCTCATCGGACCTTTTCGTTGGCCAACGAGGAAGACCGTCCGAAATGCAATACACCAAGATTGGCAATGAGGCGATTCGTCGGACAGCCTACGACTCGATACAAAATTCCCCCTGCTAGCATGGTGGTTGCTTGCCTGACTGCCGAGAGCCACGACGTCATCGGCCTAAAAGCTACGCACAATTGAAAGAGGTAATCAGCAATAACCTTCTCGAATGGGCATGGAAGGCACTGCCAATGGTAACGTTGCTAAATCACTACAACTCCTAGTCGACCTGAGGGTCGTATCGGTCCTTCCATTCTTATTTCAACGCCGCCTTGGGCTTCACACGATGCAAACCACTCAAGCGCCTTTACTGGGAAACATCCTTCCAACTTCGGCCTCCGTGGAAATGGTTTGGTCACTGTCAAAACCACTGTCAAAAAGCCTCCGAAGGCCGTCGATGTGCCAGAGAGGACATGATCTACTCCCGGGCTAACCGAACAAGCCGCTACGGCCTTTGGAGCAACCTCTGTCGCCATCTGACTTCGGATGGCTCCGAAAACTTCCTTTGCATGCCTGTCCGTCCCCTTGGGCTGGGAAGCAGTGATGTGTGTGGCGTCTTGACTAGCGAGTAACACCATTCTGTTAAGCAATTGCAGATCACAGCTAAAACGAGTGGTCCATCTTGCAGGATACCCTCGACGACAATGTTGAGATTTGGCGAATGATAGGCAGAAGCCTGAGATCAGTCGCTCTGGCCCTTGAGCGGGTCAGGCAGCGAAAAACACTCTCACACCTCACTGTACTCAACCCCTGAGATGTGGCTGCTCAAGAACAATACCCAGTCTTTTCCAAGGGGTACTCTCGACTCCAAGTCAGATCTGTGTCCGATCATGACATTGGCCCGACTTCTGAGCCACGCTTTGGAATTGCACGCTCCTGGAATGTCCAAAATGTTCCTGCCACCAGCCAAAGACCACAATGAGCTGGCTCTGGAAAATTCAATGATCAGCAGGATTCCAGCAAAAGTGATGTTGACGGTAGGAGAGAAAGGAGTGATGGAGCCGCACAACTCCACGAAATTCTAACCAGTGGGCCATATCTTGAAATCAAACTTCCTCCAACTAATCTTTGCCAGTAGTGCAACAGTGCCGCTCTTGTCGACTCTATTCCCGGATACAAGCGACTGGCAAAGGTCTATGCCGCCCATGTCTCAACCCCCCATCTGTTAAAAACAAATACAAGACCCTCAGATGAAAGTAGAAATCAGATATCTAGGTTCGGTTGTTAGCCGGAACCCATGGGCGTTCTTGGCATATTCAAGGTTAGCCCGACCGCCGCAAAAGCAATGCAGCGGATCTAACTCCTAACGGCTCTTATCAGGCGGCATTCGACTTTGGATGACGTAACTGTGCGTTGAAAAGTTCCTTTGTTTGGATTTCGCGTCCGAACGAGTCCAAGGGTAGGCTTTTCGCGAATGAGGCCTGCACGACCTGCTTTGGGCATCGAGCCATTGTGGCCTCGCGCGTTTCCCGCCGTCAACTTGCATCTCACTGCAGCCCTTCTTGGTCGAGGCTCTGCTGTACTTTTTCTGCAAGTGAGGTCAACATGTCTCAAAATTATCTGCTGACGGGTTTCATCTGACCGCGGAAACTCATTTGCTCGCCGCGATGTGTCCCCGCATGCCGATCTCCCCGCACCTACCGGGATCATCATGCTACTGGGGCGCCCTACTACACGTCTTATGGGAAACGTTCTCACGGCTATAGCTCAAGTGTTGAGCGCGGGATGACGTTAATGGCCAATGCCTGGTGCATAACACGCTGCAAGCTCTCCATTGGACCAGCAGACTGCCTGTATCAGGTAAACCATAATGAAGTTACCCCTCATTCCCTGCATTTGAATGCGATTCCCTCTCGTTTCTAGACCTTTACCTAGCCTGGCTTTCCTCTCCTCGAGCCACCAGCATCACTTCAACATCAGCACAAGCGGCATTGCATTCTCAGCATTCAGCCCATTCGATTCGTCGACACCAACCGAAATGGCCGTCCAACCATGGTCAAACCTCCCAGAGGCGCTTGGGGGTCCCAATATCATTAGCCAGCTCGACGATGCGTTCAAGACGGACAGTCCCTTTCTCGCCTTTGCAACCACGAATGCGCTCAAGGAACCTCAGACATTCGCCATCAAGTCTGCCGGAAGCGACACCGCTCTCGTTGTGACTGTTTGCAGCGGCAAGGGCCAGATCAAAGTTGGCAAAGATTCCGAAGCAGCCTTCACTCTCGTGGCTCCCGGAGAGCATTGGGAAGCGTTTTTCAGGCAGGTTCCGATCAATCCGTATCAGAGCTTTTGGGGTAAGCAGGAATCCATCTCGTCAACGTGTTCCGACTAACATTCTTTAAAGGGATGCTCACGCGCGGGTTGCCCGGCGTCAAAGTCGAAGGTTCGGAGGAGAAGTTTGACCGTCTTTCCCACATCTGGCGTCGCGTGCTCGAGCTCATTCGCGAAGCACACTCTGGACACACTCCGACGGACCCGGACCCATCCGATACGGAGGAAGACTTCATCACGGGAGAGTACAAGTACATCACTGCGCCGCTGTGGGGACGCAACAAGATCTTCATTGAGAAGGCAGGCTCGGGGAGGCAGCAGATTCTCTTTCTGCACACGGCTGGATCGGACAGTAGACAGTATCATGGTGTGATGAACGACTCGAGAATGAGGGAACGCTGCTCCATGTACGCCGTCGACCTTCCTAGCCATGGACGCAGTTTTCCAATCAAGGCCTATCCCCCTGGCGCGCACACCAACACGGAGAATGCCTATGTCGGATTCATTGCCGCCACTGTCAAGAGGCTTGGGCTCAAGAAACCAATCATTTGCGGCGCCTCAATGGCAGGACAGGTGTGTTTGGCCATAGCCATGAGGCATGAGGAGGTCGGAGCCGCAGGTACCATTCCTCTGCAAGGGTAAGAACACATGCTTTTTGGATCATGCAGCGTGCTTACCAAAAGCTTTTCAGGTGTGAGTACATTAGCGCAACTCGCAACTCCAATGACCGCTCTCCGTATGTGAACCAGTCGCTTTGGAATCCCGAGTGGGTCTACGGCATGGCGTCGCCAACAGCACCTCCATCCAACAAGGCTTTGCTCTGGCACACGTACTCGGGACAAGCTTACGGCATCTTCCACGGCGACCTGGACTTTTACTTTGGCGGGTTCGACGGACGCGAGCGCATCAAGACGATCAACACTCGCAAGTGCCCCGTTTACATGCTGACGGGCGAGTACGACTGGAGCACCACGCCGGCCATGAGCGAAGCCACGGCAGCCAAGATCCCCGGCGTCGGGTTCCGCATCATGGAGGGGCTGGGGCACTTTCCGGCAACGGAGAATCCTCAGCGCTTCATACCGTACTTGATTGAGGCGATTGATTGGATCCAGCAGAAGAGGAAGGAGGCGACCGACTTGAGCCTGCTGCGCATGACTGATGATTGAGAAGGAGAGGGCTGAACGACGGCTTGTGGGATTTCTTCATGAGACGCTCATTTTTCGCTGCTAATGTGTCTGATTTCAATGTTAATTGCAGTCACTTGAGTGAGGAATGAATTTCTGATTCCATGTCTTCATTGGGATTTTGGGAATCTTTGACATTTGCCTTTCGAGGACAGATCCTACTCCGTGGGCTTCTTTTCTTTGTCGCCCTCTGCTCCAAATTCTGCCAGACTCTCCATATCAGATGTGCCAAATGGAGCCAGTGGGCAGGTGCCGCGCCGCCGTCTGCGCATGTTTTGGCGTGCTCCTGTGTTGGCGTCTTTCCATCATTCGGTGCAGAAACCAACTCAGCCGTCGCACACACCAAGAAATCATAGACATTATCTGCCTACTCTTCCTTATGAGCGCCCGCTTCCCAATCCATGATGTCCACCAACTTGGCCTGGTAACGGCCCAGTCTTTCACGGATCTCGTTTATGTCGGCATTGGCGGATTGGAGCTTTGAGCCCAGGGTGCCATGGCCCTCCTCGTCCATGTCGGATTGGGCTGGGGTGTTTGCCACTTCCTGCTTGACGACTTCCAAGTCAGGATGAACGGAGGCCTTGTCGGTGCTGATGCTGCTTTCAATGGCGTCAATCCTGCGAGAGAGCTCCTCCAGCTTCTTGTTGACGTCGTTCTCGCCGAAGCCCGTGTTAGTGTTGCTTTCAATGCCGTCCAGCCTGCGAGAGAGATCCTCCAGTTTCTTGTCGACGTCGATCAGCTTCTTGTTGGTGTTGTTCTTGCTACGGCTGCATGACTCCTGCGTCAATATAAGCGGATGAAATGCAAACTGTGGCTTCACATACGTAGAGCTCAGTCTCAATGCGCTTGATCTTATCCTTGAAGGCATCGAGGTCGAATGGGACGACCATGCTGTCCCTGACTTCCTCGAACTCATTCTGGATCAGAACGACGTTCAGTCCGCAGTACCCACCCCGATTCATGTATCGGCCCCATGTTGTCGCGGCGCGCTGCTCCTCACGCTGGGCAGCTGACAGGCAGTTTCCACTTTGCATACGCGCAACAAACTCAAGGATTGTCTCGGGGGGCATCGTGAAATTGAAGAGACTGACGTGGGCTTGGTGGTGGTCTTTTGAATCAGTGCTGTTCTGACGTCTGCGCGAGTGGGTGACAGGGGAAGGGTGCAGTGTGGGCTCAGTGTGAAGGTCTGAGGAATTTATAGGCGTCGAGAGGTCCGAGTGTCGGAGTGATAATGGAATAGTCAGCGGCACCAACCTACCAAGTACCGCCATCAGGAGGCAGGCAGACGCCGCATTGGGCGAAAACTTGCGCACTGATATCTAGCGGCCATCTTCTGACGTCCCGCGCGGTACATGTGTGATTATGATACTGGTCATAAGGCAAAATAAGTTTACCATGTGCATGCCGGAAAAGGGAAGACACATCTATGAAAAGCTATAGTACGGTCAAGATACCCACATCGATGGACAATGAAGACTCAAGGGCCATCATGACACTAAAGTGAAGACTTGTGTCCAGTTACTAGAGTGATGGAGATGATCATTCATGTACACTTTGATCATCCCATATACAAGGAAGGAGCCAAGTAATGACTTCGATTTAGTGAACCTTTTGATGGCTCGTGGTACTAAAAGCAAATCGAACCATGCATGGAAGCAGTAACGGTCGCATGTATGCTAGCATAAGCGAAAGAGAAGGAAATCATAAAAGCTAGTGTCGATGGAGCCACCATCTTAACTCTCCGCGAGCACTGCTTTACTTCCAAACACCCAACTGCGAGCCAGGGTGAGAGGAAGAAAGCTCCACTCGACCCCTTAACTCACACCTTCCGACAGCTCCCCAGATCCGGCAACCAGTGCAAATCTCGATTTAGTGACTGTCTTCCTCCAGAAACGAAGGAATGTATTCGTCAAGTGGATTGAGCTGTTGGGCTAGCAGCTCAATCGTCATCACCTTGCTGAAGCGCTCGAGGACTCTGCGAATGCCAATGCAAAGCCGATGTGGGGTTGGGTGAATGGCAGCCGTTGGTGAGACTCTGTCGTAGATCATAGCCCTCAAGATGAAGACGAGCAGAGTCTCGGTGAAGCCGGCCTCTTGCTGAGCCGGCAGACTACCAATATCAGATGTGGTAATTTGCTTATCGATGAAAGAGCGCACCAGGTGTTGATGACCTTTCTCGGAGCACAGGATACCACTGGCGGAGCAAATGACTGCTGTTGTCTTTTCCTTTTGTTCATCGCGAACGTTGTCAGGAGGCGAGTGCGGGTGCCAGTGAGCAGTAACGTGGATGCCATCATCTGCGTGGCGCACTTCCAACAACCTCCAAATCTTGGTAGTCCTATCTTGATCCAGCGCGAAGAGGCGACTCAGACCGTCCAAAGAAATGACGTTGCGGGACAATTCCACCTCGAGTGCTCCCACACACACGCGAGTGTTGGAATCCGCGGAGGCGTCCAGGAGTTGGAGGTACTCATGTCGTACGGTTGAATCCAACGCAACATACTGCTGCAGCAGCTTAGATGCGTGAAGTCGGAAGCCTGGATTGAGAGTTGATCGGTACTGACAACCCTGCATCAATGACGGTACCGAAAGTGACTGCATCCGTCCTCTGGTCTTCATGCGATCCAGCGCGCTCTTCCACTGCGGGGGGATTTCCGGTATTCCAAAGTCCGAAGATAAGTGTTTGGTCGAACTCTCGAATAGTGCTTTGTCCCACAAGTCCCAAAGCATGTGACGGGTGACTCCATCAATTGCTGTAATCCTCGTAACAAGTTTCCTCTGCCCTTCGGGTATGCGCGACAACCATCCGAACCAGTGGAAAGCGAAGGCATTCAGTGGACGGTATACGCCGGCCTTGACGTCATGGATCCAACAAGGCCGGAGTCTTGTCAGCTCCCGACGGGTGTAATTGGCCGACTGAGGATCTTTGGCCATGTCATTGTAGTCGTCTGCGTCCGAGTCGACGCATTTGATCGCGTTACGCCTGCCAAACACGCCTTCCTCATCTTCTGGCAGCGTGGCCTCAGCAATGACCTGGTCAAATCTTTTGATCTCAGCAGCCGTCACCTGCAGGCCCGAAAATGGCAGCGGATCTATCGCTAGATCCAACTTGGCAGTGGTCCTCGTCATACCCTCGAACCCGGCAGATGAAAGTCCGACCAGAACAATTGGATAGTTGTTATCCGCGTCGTACTGGACTATCTCCCAGGTGGACGAGGCGGTTTCCTTTTTGCAAAACACCAAGTTGATGTTGTAGTCGGCGGCTTTCTCGACCAAGAATGACGTGACACTCTCCGTACCCGGGGCTGAGGTTGGTACATCGTCGCCTCCCAAGAGCATCGAGGGCGTGACGTGGCGGCCTCCAGGGATCTGGGCTGCGATTGAAAGAGCCAGAGTCTGGACTCCATCTTTTGAAATGCCGTCCGGTGCCTGGATGACTTCCCACTCTTCGGCGACGAAGCCGGATATGTGGTGATCGGCCATAGTTCAAGTTGAGTGGGGTGGTGATGGAGAGGAGTGCAGTCGCTGTATTGTGTCGTGTTGTCGATCGGTATCAGGTTGTGACCTGAAGGAGGCTTTGTTTTCGCGTCTGATTTGGTCTGGCAGAAGAAGGGTGTGAGCTGTGGATGTTGCGTCCGCAGTAGTGTGCCGGGCGAGAAAGTTCTGATGTGCCGCTCGTTAGTGGATGACACTTTCGCAGGACACGCAATCGAGCGAGCGCACAGTACCTGATAGCGGGTTTCAAAGGCAACCAAAGCGCGTGACAGTACGTCCGGGTCTTTGAGGCGGAAGACGGCCCAGAAAGGCCAGTGTCGCGCTGAAGTGATCGAGATAGGAAGCAGGACGGAGGCGGTTGGATTGGCGAAGACGCCGCGCAGAGGAGCGTTTGCGAGTGCGAGAGGCTGTTTGCAAGAGGTGACGTTGATCTCGATCACCTGAGCCGCCGCTCTTTGGACTTCACAATGGGGGAGTGAAGTGAGGAAGCTCGGAGGTCTCGGTCTGTCGCTCGAACAGCGTGTGACACAGGTTCCAGAAAGGATGCGAAGGCACTCTAGTGTGTAGTGGAGTCGGGGCGTCGAAATGCTGGTGGGTTTGTCTGTGGGAGAAACCACATGTAGGAGGCAGGCGCGCACCGCATTGGGTGTAGTGACTGCACGCTGCCCTCTTCAAATCGCGTCTTGCAACCTCTACTCTGTCCAACTTATCGCAACAATTGAATTCGAAGTTCTCCTGTTGAGTCTTTTCGCGCGGGCCCATTCCAAAACCGCAATCGACTCCCGAAATAAGCTCTTGTGCTTGCTCCGTCCACTGACTGTCGTCCCTATGGGTATTGCAGACTCAGGATCACCAGACCGCCAACGGTATCTCGGAAGAGTCAAGTCTTTGGCTGTCCCGCCCAAGAGTCAGGTAGGCCTCCAAAGATGCGCCCTCTGGAATCAGCGCCTCATCGATGAATCCGCTGCGGGACATGACCATCATTATTTCGGCGTGCTATGCTGGTCGCAAGTCCCAGCAGCAATAGATGAAGTACTGCTTGATAGAATGCGAGAAGATGGCGATGATAAATCGTTTCTGTTGTTTATGAACCCCATCCAATACGACTCTATTTTTGTGGTGGCTGCAGAGGTGTGTGGCAGTCTCAGAGGAACAGCCGAATACCGCGAGTGCTCGAGGTCGTGCCGTTGTGGAGTTGTCATGCGACAGGCGTTGGTGAAACTTTTAGCAGAAATCGGGATCCTTTTTTTAATGCTTGTCGTTCTTGTCCGCAGGTAGATACCAACGCTGACGAGGGGCGTAGTCTTGCTTTGAATCGCTGAAAATGTGAGTGAATTGCGTATCTATATACTCATTGCTCCCTTTTTCCTGAATTGAATACTTCTCTCGTCAACGTTTTTGTTTTCCCCTGATCTGGTTTTTCTTTTCGGCATGAATGCTCGGTTTTCTCATCATGCTGACGGGCGGCCCCTTTTGCTCCTCAAACCTTTTCTCTCAAGACCAGGAATGGAGGGTAGCCAGTCCGCTTTTTAAAAGAAGTAGGCGGAAGACCTCATGCTAAACGTGAGGAAATGGACAGTCAGCACTAAAGGCGCTGAGACGGGTGACGAGAAGTATCCAAAACCAAGCTTGGAAGGGGAGCCTCAGGGGTACTAGAGGAAGCATTTGACTACCCCTCACAGAGACCGGATTGCCTGATGTGCGGGTCGCAATAGACATGTTTATCGAGGAATACCGTCTCTTCCTTATCTCGTGATGATTGCCGTCTCCAATACCATATTCGTCAATTGCATCGAGCTTTCTCTTGAACCCATTCCCCAGTACCAGTCAGTCCTCGTGCGGCCGAGTCGCAATGACAAACCGAGTCTGAAGACCTGTACCAAAATCCGGCCCTGTTCGTCAGACACGCGCTTCGCTTTGCCCACCTCCCAATCCATGGCAGTAATCAGGCAGACACGCTCGATGCTACGTGCACTGGATCCGCACCGTCCATCCGCATTGCATACCGTCGAAGGACGTCTGATGCCATCCGAATACGTCAGAGTCAGCTGCTCCGCCCATGGCCCGGCCTATCCGTCCGTCAATCGAAACAAGCGGCCATCTCCTGACATGCCGCGCGATAGTTAACAGAAGAGGCACAGCAAACGGGATTGACGACGACCCGACCCGAGTCCCATCAACCGGCACCTGCTCGTGCTGCGGCAAGGAGTTGGGATCGGAAACCCGAGCGAGACCCGAGCCAACAAGCAAGCTGATGCCCAAGGATTGGTGGAGGTAGAGGTACCAAAACAAAAGCACAACAACGACCAGCCACCTGTCTTTTTTCTGGAGAAGTCGCAAAACGATTGAGGCAAGAACGGCCTGCCTCCTCGTGGCCTGCACGAGAGATGTGCCGTCTCCCGCCCGAGCCACGTGCGACGCACGGACTCTATCAAAAATTCTCAACACCAGCCATTCCTCGGCCCCCCAACACCACCAGATGGTCAAAAGAAGTGCAAAAAATTTGATATTGATGAGGACGAGACTCGAACTCGCGCGGGTTGCCCCACCAGGAATCAGATATTAAGGTAACCTTAACCTGGCGCCATAACCAACTCGGCCACCTCACCGTGTCTGGGGCTGTAACTGCTTAGGAGCAGTTGCGCTTGCTTGTTGGAAAACTGCCGAGCTTTGCAATTTAATATACCGTATTTATTAATTTTTTTTTTAAAAGAGGAGAAGTGTGAAGTGTTGAGCAAAAGTCGTGGCCCGAGTCCAGGGGTCTTTACACAAAAAACACCCAACGACACTTCCACAAAACTGACTTTGCACAGGGGAAAATTTTTGTTAAAACTGATATCTCAGCTCTCTTATACCTACAACTTCTAGCTGTCATTTTTTGGAAACCGCAGCAATCGCTTGTGGAGCGTGACAATTGTGGTGCTCAGAACGGACACCTGCCACGACTTTCCGCAAGCAACAAACCTCGGAGCCAGAACCTCCGCCGAACGACAACCAAAAACCGGATTTCAAACCAGCGACTAAAGCGACTTCAAAGCCAACAAGCAAAAGGCAGCAACAGTAGCAGCAGCAGCAGCAGTCACACACGCAAGCCCGCATGCCCAGCCAAACCCAGAGACCTTGGCCAAATGCAACGACGCAACCAAGTGCTGACCGCAGGCAGCGCGATCGCTCGCCATCTCATCCCAATTCCAACAATCCCCAATCCCAGCCCAGCCAAGTCTCGACAGAGCCAGAACGGACCAGATGGCTCCGCGTGGTGGCTGACTGACTGACCAAAAAAATTCATCCTTTCAAATGACAAAGGGGAGGGAGGGACGGAGTATCGCATGGCATGGCATGGCATGGCACGTCATGGCAGCTGACACGATTACAATGGGCAAGCCACGAAAGAGACAGACAAAGGAGACTCAGAAGAGTCGCCAACAAGGGGGGCTCTCATCAGCTCTGCACGTGCAGCACACCAAAAACCGGGCACAAGAAAGGGAAAACCACGCCTCCCTGCTGGTCTGGTCTCTGGCGCGAGCCGGGAGCTAGTTGCTCGACAAGGGGAGGAGCACGCTGCGAAGCCGGCCAGAGCCAGGCCAGGCCAGGCCAACGACCGCCGCGGCACGTACCGGTAGCGCGCACCAAAGATTGACCGTACCAGCGACGGCCCAAGATGATTGCTGCTTTGATTGCATCCCATCGCGAAGCAGGTGTCTTTCAAGCAACGCGCGTGGGAGCGCCTCTCCCGTTAGCCAACCGGCCAACGACCACCCTCGCCCACCCCTTTGGCATCCATACCCGGGTAGGCGTACGAGCAGTCATCCGTCTCGTCCTTCATCGAGCGACGGACTCCCACAAAGGAAATTGGCACGGCGCCATGGCTGCTCGCCGTCACTGCCTTATCTGTGTAGCGCCTTGCCCATCTTTGTGCGCTTGCCACAGCGCAAGCCCGGCCTCCTGGCGGATTGGCTAGGTACTTCGCCATCTATCCTCATAGTTGCTCAAACAAAGCGAGAGCGAGAGCGCACGAGGAGGAGGCGGCTGCCGCGCTCTCTCGTGCTGCGCGCGTGTTCATTTACCGGTTTGTTGGGAGCTGGTAAAGAGGCGGCGCGAACTGGCTGGCCTGTCAACCACATGCGCGCTGCTTTGTCTGGAAGTTGGCAGGTGGAGAGGAGCTTTTGCTTTTCTTCATTTATTTATTCCCATATTGCTAGGCGGCGCGCGGTGCAGAACAAGGGCGAGGGGTGATTGACCGGTAATATGCAACAGCAAGCAGGTAGGTGTGTAGATGTATGTTGGTGATGATGTGCAGTAGGATACCCCGCCCTTTGGTGTTGACAAGATTGCGCCGTGCCATGTACTGTACTACATACTGTAGTCTGCACGACTGGACGAATGAAACCAGAGCCATTGTGCTAGCTGTCAAACTGTCTTGCCGAGTCCATGGGTAGCCGCCGTAGACGGGAGAGGAGAGACAGCCAAGTGCCGAAGAACGCATTGTTTGGTGTCTCGTTGCACAGCCTTAGTCCGCCCGTCTGCTGGTGATGCATGAGCTCCATGCAGGTCTACATGCATACGACATGTATCCAGACAAGCATGGACATGCAGTGGTGTAGGTGGGTAGAATACGACGCTCTCAACAGCAGCAGCCTGACTCGCCGTAAACCACATATCGCGACGGCATGTAGGACACGACAAGACAGGAGTTTTGGATATGCAGTGGACGAGGCGCCTGACGACAAGACCTTGCATCGCGACACACCACCTTCAAGTCCATTCTTCCGTGGCCGCCGCTCGCCTGAAGCGCTGCACACGCAGGCAGCGGCAAAGGGACGAGATGCGGGGTCGACGGCCATCTTTCGGCCCCAGTTCGTAGACGCGCGTGCAATACAGGCACTCCTCATGCCGTCGAGGAGTGGGGTGAGCGCAGAGACAGCCAATGCGAGCGCAGTCCGCTGCTTGTCCTCAGGCGAGGTGGTGTGGTGAGTGAACAAAGGGGTCTCCACACCTTGGCGCAGGCAGCTGTTGAAGGCGCGCGAATCCGGTTCTACGGCAACGATGCTGATTGACAGCGACCAAAGCTAAGCATCTCCTCAGTGTGGTTGCCAAGCATGGCGCAGTGCTTGAGTCTCAACGGCGCTCGGATCGGGTGTCGTGGAAAGCCGTTCAGTGGTGGTGAGAAAGCAGACACCGGTGCATCGCTGCCAGATCCAGAAGAAAGGGTCCACTGCATGATGGTTGCTCAAAATCGGATCCAACCACCGTCGTGCAGCATAAACCAGTGGTAATTGGTAAAGTCGGTGCCGCCGGACTTGATGCAAATTTCCTTACGCTTCAAGACATTCCAACTTTCCAAGGTGTTTGGGAAACTGAGTGATGGTTTGGCCTCGATCCGACGATGGACCGCTAGCCGCCATCAATTGATTCGATGTTTCCCCGCGAGCACCAACCAGCTTCTGTTGCGGTTAAGCGGTTGCTGAAAAAAGCAATTAGTAGAGAGCTTCCGAATCCCAAGAATTTGGAAATTGCCATAGCTACACGCGGCCAACTCGCTGTTTTGACCGCGGGGGTCACTGCAGCTGCACAAGTCTCAGGGAACAGAACCATCTGCATATGCCGCACGGACGGACTACAGCACATTGCGCTGCATTTGACGAAAACACTTTGGCCTTTGTCGACTGCAGGTTGAGCGTGCTGGTTCTAGAACCAAGTCCATGGTTTAATGAATGCATCAGCAGCAAAGTTGCTGTAGGTGCAACGTCAAAAGAGCCTCAGCGGTTTCGGGTTCTGAATCGAGAACCTAGAACCGACCAGAATGGTCGTTGAGTGAACAATGGCCTTGAAGCTTTTCCAGTCACAACGAGAAGCAGGCTGCCGTCTTCCACATCAATCTGATAGAGTAGGTCCCTCTACGGCGATCCTTGAAACGCTACAGGACGAGAATTGGAATCACTGATCTCGATGCGCTTGCGTCGTTGGAGACATCGTTCCACCAAGCGTGATAACCGCAAGAGTCGCCCGCTCGAGATAATTTTGCGGACTCGATGCAGCAGTTTCTCCAACGCCGAACAGAAACAGACCAATGAGAGACAACCAACAATCGTATTCCAGTTCTCGCGGGCTGCATGAAACACGGCCGGGGGTGTTGCCGTTCCTATCTTTGTCAAGACGACAGCCACCTTGCCCGCCTAGAACATGTAGAATCTGGGGTACAGCAGTGGATGAAAATTACCGAAACTACACCCTGAAACGGGCCTGAGGAAGAAATGGCTCATGTCGCTGCCCGTTGTAAAGTTGGCGAGCAAACACATCAACAGCGGGCGTCGAAAGTGAAAACAAGTTGCTCGCATGACGATCTCGCTGCAACAGTTCGACCTTGGCGATCGCAAACATCCCAACGCTCAACCAACAAGGATCTCATTGGACCCTGGGAATAGAACAAGCTACCAAGAGCCGACGTGGGGGACAACAAATGTCATTGGCGGCAATAATGTTTTTTTTGCAAAAACTTTCCGAAGCTTCCAAGTCGACAGAGTTGGCTCTGACCAATCTCCACAGCGGTGGCCTGGAAGTGACGTGCAGCAAAACCAAGAGCGCGGAACTCTGCCTTCATGCGCTGCTCCGCACTCCGCGGAGTGTCGAGTGCCGTCAGCGGTCACTGACGTATTCTCATAAGAGATCGACTCCGGTACCATCCGACTGTTTGGATCACCTGGAGAATGTCGAAGCGAGCCCCACGCGCATTATCGAGAGAGTAGACAGGCGCGTGGCCTCGAGTGGAAATCCCGGTCAAGGTGGTGGAAACGAATCCGACAACACAGGCTCAAAGTTTACCAAAGAGGAAAGGCTGGTCTAAGGTCTCGGGTGGCTGCCCGAAGACGGTCGAATCCGCATTTCATGCCTAGCGTGCCTTCTGGAACAAGCTGGAGGTAAACACCGTCGCGCCGTCATTTGGATTGTGGTAGTGGTTAGAGTGGCTAGCTGAGGTGGGATCTCGAAAAGGGTGCATTCGGCCACAGCCATCGACAACCGTTGTACCATAGTGACGCAATTCGAGCGTGGCCGAGCAACGACACGTAAAGTGGGCAGTGACAAGTGGATGGCAAAAGGTCGAGGTGGTGAGTATCTCTGCTATGCTTATGCCCAATGACGTCGACGCGGGAGGAGACATGAGGGCTCAGGAAGGCTTTAATCACATTAGGCACTTGGCCCCTCGAATCCTTGCAAGACGGTGGCTGAGGGCTGCGCCGACCGTTTCTGTGCGCCACTGCAACAACGGTAAGCTGAAGAAGACGCTGGCAGAGTTGAAACGCAAAGAGTAAGAGTACGGCGTTTCTTCCCCACAGCGCATGCGGCGCCTGGACGGAAAAGGGCTCCATGGAGCTGCCCCTGCAGGTTGGGCAGTCAGGACGAATGGGGGCTGGCAGCGCGGGATTTACAGCACTGGCAGATGACCGCGTGAGCCACGACAGCGCGCGGCGAGGGGCCTTGGATGGGTTTGGAGAGTTGGGCGCCCTTTTTGAAAGTACGGTGAGGATTAGCAGACAAGTCACTCGAGCGCGCACAAGGTGAGACGGCGAGAGACACCGAGGGATAGTCAACGTGCAAACAAGACACGGCGAGACAACGAGACAGCGGCGCCATCCGTTGCAACGTTCCTCCGCTGGTGTGCTGGTGTAATCGCCGTGCGAGGACGGAGGAGGCGATCAGGGTCCTTTGACATGGCGATGCTGCCGAGTGGACGCAGCGTGCATGTGCTGGGCTGTTGAATTGTAGGAATGAGGGCATCGCATCGTAATCGTTTGCCGTGGGCGTGTGCGAGTAGGGCTGAGACAGGCAGAGCGCGCAGAGAGAGCGGTGCTCGGCGACAGTGGCAGAGTGGCTGCTGTCATCAGCGGTAGCTGCAGCGTCTGGGATGGACCGGCCGGGCCTGGGGGAAATCATCGGCAATACACACAATTCGCGCACAAGAAAAGCCTGAGAGGAGTGTGGGTGCCGCCCGTGGTGCCTCTCGCTCTTTCGCTTGCCCGCCCTGTTTGTGCTCCCTTCTCGCTCCCCCCAAACTTGTCTCCCACTACTTCTTCCTCTTTTCCTCTCTCTCCCCCAACCAACCATCCCACTGTCGACCACCGCTCTCCCACGCGCGCCTCCGCGAAACTTCTCGCGGTCGCTCTCGCTGCCGCTGCCGCGCGCTTCCCGTGTGCCGTGCGCGCCTTCTTGCTGGGTACTGCCAAAAGTCAATCTACCTGCCTCCCAGCAGCGGGACACTCAACTCTGTCGGGCGCCTGCCGCAACCCTTCCACTTCAATCCGGTGTTTGACTCGGCCATCCGATTAACCGATTCCTTCGCCACACCTGCGCTCCGCATCTTGCTACACTGTTGCAAGGTTGGCCCAGCTCTCTCTGGATCCTGACATCTGCCTGTCCTAAGCTTCATCTACCAGCAACAGGCGCCTTTCCACTCCGCTTCCAACCTTGAAACACCTCCATCCACCGGCCACCATGATCAATTTGATATTATAGCAATACTGTCCTTAGGGACACACGATACGCGAAGAGGCCGTCTTTGCACACCGCGATTTCGATCATTCCCCACTGTGGGTGTTGGTCGTTGTCGACTACTACTTGCGATACACGCTGCTCGGACTTCCTAGACGCGTACTCAAAATCACGGCCACAATCCATATACCGATCCATCTTCTCAGACTACAGCAATCCTTCCATCCATGGCTTCACACCAGAAAGATATCGACATGATCGCCAACATGCAGAACCACACGCTCCAACAAAATCAAACCACGGCCATCGAGGATTCGCTCAGCCTGGGAGAAGACCTTACAGCAGAGGCTGACGAGCCTCCTGACGAAATGCAATCGACTCCTCGTCCTTACGCGGTCAAGCCCGCGGTTGCCAACTCTTCCGGATTCTCCAAAACCAGGCCTACACCATGCACGCAGAAACAGTCGTTGCTCACGCAAGCTCTTCACTCGGAGAGTGAGTCGGTTTCGGACGAGGAACACCACGAATTCCACCGGGGATTCTCCAACACTTCAACATGGAGCACACCAAGCATTGCATCCACCGCCGAGCTTACTAGCGACGGAGGCTTCACGAGTCCTGGGACCCGTGCCAGTTCACCAAGCCCTCCTATGCCTTTCATGCAGTCGCTTCCACCCTTGGTCATGGACGCCAAAACGGAGACAACCTTGGAGATTCGTCACGAAACCCACGTTGAGAGCGTGGTCACCACAACACAGAAGAAGGAGTCCAACGAGAATTCCGTCGAGGCTGGCCTGGGTCGAAAGAGATGCATTACATTTGCGTGCGGAAAGAAGGAGAACACGACCACGGCTCCCTCGGAGCAGAAGCCCGCCGAACCGCCCACTCGCGTCCGTGCCGTCAAGTTTGCGTGCAATGTCAACACCACACCCAAAAAGCCGCGTATCGGCAGTCCACCTCCGCCGCCAAGGACCCCAAAGGCGACCCCAAGGGCCCACCGCGACTCAGACTCCACTGTGAAGAATGACTCGCCCAAGACCGTCCGGAAAGTGGGCCCCATGTACGGCCACAGCCGCAAATTCAGCGCCAGCTCAGACATCTGCCGTCGGGAGGCAACGCGCTTTCACGAATTTGCCAGTTCCGAGGAGGAGATCGAAGAGTGGACTCAGGAACAAACATGTCACAAGACCCGTCTTACAGTTAGGGATACATTGACCATTGAAAACGGTCTGAGGCGTCTCGGTGAAGAAGTCGAAGAAGAGGCTTTGGAAGACGAAGAAAATGACGATGTCGAGGAGGACGACGAGGACCTTGACGACGACGATGACGATCTGGAGGATGAAGACGAAGATGAGGATGTCGAAGACGAGGATGATGAAGACGATGCGGTCTCAGTCGCATCGTACAAGACCGTCTCCACTGCTGGCTTCCAAACCGACGATGAGGGTGGCTTCGCCGTGTCCGACGACGAGAGTGATGCTGGCTCCGACTATCAATGGTGGGCTCCTGGCCGCTCCTCTGCTGTTGCGTTTGGCGACCAACCTGAACACATTCGGCCGAGCGCTGGCCACCGGAGTCTCTCAGATTCGTCGACCGAGTCCTTGACCAGTGCGACTGGATCTGCTCGCATGTTCCACAAGGCCAAGAAGTCACCAAAGCACAGAAAGGCTGTTGCCATCAGACCCCACAGCCCTGAACTCCCAGACAGCACCGACTTTGTCTGTGGCACCCTGGATGAGGATCGCCCCCTGGAGGCGGCTTACTATTCCGCCCTTGAGCAACGCCGCGCGGCCAAACACAAGGCCGTTCCTCAGGACATTGACCCGACCTTTCCAACTTCGGACCCCGAGCTGGAAGACGACGAAGATGATGTTGACGTCGAGATTCAGGCCAAGGAAGACGAAAGCGACCAACACATGTTGATGCACGGTCAGCTTGACCAGATCCACGAGGTTGGAGGTCGCGGCCGTTCCCGGGCTGGCTCCAAGCGATCCCCCAGACCATCCCCCAAGCGACTTCGTTCCCCGCCTCCTCGCCGCGCTGGATGTCATTCCCCAAAGCGTCCTCGATCACCTGCGCCTGTCTCGCGTCTTCGGTCGCCGGCTCCCAACCGCCGTCCATGCCTGACTGCCACTTCCAAGGCCCACCAAGCCAAGATTCACTGTGCCAAAATGGGCAACGGTCACATCCCAACCCTCGCAGCATCACTGCCACGTCCTAGTACCGTCTTCAATGACACACATGAAGATGACGAGGAGAGCGAATCTCACACCGATACCCTCAAACGGGGTCCAATGGACATCAAAGCAGGTACCGCCCTGAAACGTCAGCGTCGCAAGGAGAAGCTGTACATGAAGCACTGCCGTAAGCAGTGCAAAGAAAAAGAACGTCGCCCGGCACCCGGCAGAGGTGTCGAGCGCATGAAAGAAATGGGACTCGGACTTGCCGCCTACAGAGGCAAAAAGGCCGAGCCTGTTCATGTTTTGAGTTATTAGAAGAGAGTAGCGCCGCTGGCTTTAGCTGGCACTGTTACAGATCTTGCTTCTTGCCCTCCGCAAAGAAGGTAGATTTGCTGGTCGCACTCTCCAGTTCGCAGTTTGAAAGATGTTCATTCACTTTTACATATTTCTTTGGGCTTTGCAAATACCCCCCTTGACAGTCCGAGTTTCCACCGCTGGACGTTGACATGCAGGGAGTCGTGAACTCGTACTGTTTTTTGCTTCTCCTTTACCAGTCTTTTCAACATGGCATGGGCTTACGACGATACATCATTTTAACATAGACCGCCTGTCCGCGGCGGGACTTGCAGGGCAGCTGACACGTCAAAACGGCGAAGAGGCTGACCCAATGAGCTACGACCGAACATATTGTGCCTTGGGCATCTGGGTGTTTTTGCTTATTCTTTTATTCGGTTTTCTCTTCCAAGACAACTCGCGTGGGTTGTCTTGTTTCAATTTCATCGGTTAGGGCGGTTACATTTCTCTTGCGCGGCATTTGCATTGGCTTGGAGGATGTCTGTTCGTAGATCGACCTGAAGGCTTCGTAGCTGAGAAACGACGTTTGCGGATGAGAGCCGCGACTTGGAATGAAGGTTGCGATTTTGCTTCAACACACTGGACACCGTAATGTGCTATCGTGACTGCAGAAAACACTAGGATGCGAAGAGTCCGTCGAATTTTGTCCTCAGAAATATGCGAGTCCCGAGGCTCAGGTGGTTGCTGCATTTTGTCATGCTGTGGCGGTGCGTGTGGCGCACCCGACGGCGAGCGACCAACTTTCCCTGTCAAGTTCGCCGTGCCAAGAGCCAGATTGACGTTGCTCCTCACCCACATCATCCACCGCCCAGCCCACATCGTCGACTTTCACCAACTCATTCACCTCTGCTTCCAACTCTCGACACCCAAACCAGTGCCACCGGTTACTTCTTTGCGAGACTCTCCTTCTGCCGCCATGTGGATTATCGATTGGTGTACGTTGCTGTGCCCCATCACAAGATTCCCTCAGCCCAACTCGACTCCCTGCACGCAAGCGATCCGCGCCTCTGCACATCCTCCACGATGCTGCGAGCTCGGAATCCTCGAGTCGGCGAGTTCCTCCAATGATCCACTGCTAACGTTCTCTGCTACAATAGTCTGGGACGTCTTGGCCAACTTGGGCCTGCTCAACAAGCACGCCGTACGTTATCTCTGCACGCCTTTGTCTTTGAGTCGAATCTACGCCCGGATAAACATGTCGATGGCTGTCGGTATCGATGGTGAGAATACTGGGCTAATGGTTTCGGACGTACAGAAGCTGCTGTTCCTCGGCCTGGACAATGCCGGCAAGACCACCCTTTTGCACATGCTCAAGGTACGTACAAGCTCAGCGATTGCGGGTTGGGAGCTCGGAAATGACTAATTCGCCCACAGAACGATCGCGTGTATGTACAAGCCTTTGGCCAGTGGGCTTGAATGCTGTGGCGCTGACCTGAATCGCAGAGCTATCCTGCAGCCAACTCTCCACCCTAGTAAGTCCCGGTCGGCGGTGATGTACGAGCAGCAGGCTAACAAAATCCAGCTTCGGAGGAGCTCACCATCGGCGCTTGCCGCTTCACCACCTTTGATCTCGGCGGTACGTCCTGCAAGCAGCCCGAATACACCCTTCGACACTCGCTGATCTTATGTTGCTATCAGGTCACCAACAGGCACGTCGCCTCTGGAAGGACTACTTCCCTGAAGTTTCCGGCATCGTCTTCCTCGTCGACGCCAAGGATCCTGAGCGTTTCCAAGAGTCCAAGGCCGAGCTCGATGCGCTTCTGTCGATGGAGGAGCTGCAAAAGACGCCTTTCCTGATCCTCGGCAACAAGATCGACCACCCCAACGCCGTCTCTGAGGACCAGCTCCGTCATGAGCTCGGTCTCTACCACACTACTGGCAAGGGTAAGGTGCCGCTCGAGGGCATTAGGCCCATTGAGGTCTTCATGTGCTCGGTGGTTATGAGGCAAGGTTACGGTGAGGGTATCAGGTGGCTGTATGTTTTCTATTCCGACAATGGTTGTCCTTCATCTAACATATGGCAGATCCCAATACGTGTAAGGCCCAAAGACTTGTTTTTACGCACGAAATGAACCCAGTCAACGCGCAACACGAAAAAATGGCCTTGTTTGTCGTCAATGGGAGAAGTTACTTTCGACCAGACGGCCTTTGGCTCAAAGCGGCCAAAGATCCGCGACACGAGACACCAATGTTTTAGATGGTCCCACCAACAACCCACCTTTTATACCACACCCAGCAGAGCATTTGGCGGAGGAGCAGGTTGAGCGAGCGGCAGAAAGAGGCGAACCTCCGGGGGGCATCCTAGCCAGGCGAACAATGAGATGCGAGACTTTTGGATGAGCGATTGATGGAGTAAGCGGGTCCTGACCTGGTTTTGCTCGCGGTAGGGGAGGGATTGGGAAAGGGCAGTCCTTCTCACTTTTCTCTCCGCCTTTTTTACCCCGGGAATCTGCCCGAATTGGGCTGGCCGCCAGTGATGTAATGGATTTCTTTTTCTCTGAGTCTTCCTCCTCTCAATCGAACTTCCAATTCTCTCGTTTCTTGGACCAGGCAAGTGTTGCTGCGTTCAATTTCAGGCTACCAGGCGAATTCCAAATATCCACTGGACTCGAGGATCACGATTAAAGGACGCCGCCGCCGCCGCAGCAGCAGCAGCAGCAGCATGCAAGACCTTTCGAAGAGAATCAACCGAAATCCATCCGTCATCAAAACTACATGCAAGTGACCGAAACGGGAAGAGCGCGTGCCGCGCACGTATACGACATGCGCACGTAGCCCGACGCAGCTAACCACACAGTCCCTAACTTCAAACGTAGCAAAAGAGAGCAATATATTTTCCCTTTGTCCTTGCGCCCGGTTTGGATGTTCTGGCTGGTCTTGTGGGACCGGGCGACGCAAGGGGGAGCTGTGTGCAAGTTGGGGTGCAGATGCGAGGGGAGCCGCAGGGTGGTGGTGGGCGTCTGCGGGGTGTGTTCCCGGGGAACCGTTTTATTCTTCCCTGTCAAGGCTGTCTAACTTTGCATATAGGAGGTGCTTATGCAACGTAGTGAGTTGCGTTTTCGGCGCACGATTTTTTAACCCCTGGGTGCCGTTGAGCAGCGGTGTTTGAGGAACAAAAATCCCAAGACTCTGCATTGCTGATACCTGTGCGCAGGCTGTCTTCTACTTGCAGTGGCCCAGGGAAGAGCAGGATGCAATCAATGCGTTAGTCTCTTTGTGGAAGGGTATCATTTCGTCGTGGAACTTCTTTAGACGTTTATGTTCGGGTTCCAAACATAAAACTTCAGCCAAGTCCTGGTCAAAACATGCCACAACTTTTTTGTTCGAACATTCGAACCCTCTCTTCTAATGTCCTCACGAGGAGCTATCAGCAGCTCGCTTCTCCCGACTTCTTTTGCGGCCGAAGCTTCTCGCTCTCTTCTTCGTTGACCATCTGGCTCACTCTCTTGGTCTCGCCATGGTCCTCGGCTTCATCCTCGTCGTCTTGACTGGCTTCTTTCTCTTCAAAGTCGCTGCTCTTATCGTCTGAGGTCTCCTCGTCAAGCTCATCGTCTCCGTCTTCGGCCGTTTCGTCATTGACGTGACCGGTGGTGGCGGCGTCCGGCGGCGTCTTCTCCTCGCTGCGAGGCCATTAGACATTCATTTCATCTTGAACAGGTGCGTCATGGATTTACGTCTTTTTCTCCGTGCTCATGGATGCGTTCTCCACAGCATCCGTATTCTGCCTCTTGCGCATCTCCCTAGCAAAGCGATCCGTCAGTGTCCATCCACGTGTCAACAGAGCGCGAACGAAACCCAGAGCCGGGGGGAA
Source organism: Phyllosticta capitalensis (assembly GCF_038381095.1). NCBI lineage: Eukaryota > Fungi > Ascomycota > Dothideomycetes > Botryosphaeriales > Phyllostictaceae > Phyllosticta > Phyllosticta capitalensis. The sequence continues at coordinate 1,038,446 of NW_027117443.1, read as the reverse complement.
TATTCTCACTCTTCCCGGTCCTTCTGGGCCAGCTTTCTCTTGGCAGTTTTGAAGCGAAGCTGGTAGCTCTTGATCTTCAACCCGAAATCGACAATCTCCGCCCCATTCGCCACGTTGCCCCGCTCTGCCTCCTTTTGCGCAGTTTCAAACGCCTTCTCCGCTATGATGCGGAAGCCGTCGGCGTTGTCTCGACGACGGAGCCTGTCCTCATCGATCGGCCACATGATGGATGATGATGATGATGATGATGAGGCAGAGAGTCGCCCACTGGGAGGTGAATGTTGAGCAGTCAAAGGTGCGCGCGCGAGAAGCGTTGTCTGTGTAAGCTCTCGCCTTCCTGAGCGCACGTCTTTGTGAGATTTGTCACGACCAGCGGAAGGAGGCGGCGAGTTTCGTTGGAAAATTGGAACGACGGGATAGAGATGATTGAACGACTGCACGTGAGATGGAGGATAGCAAATTCTGCTGACCCTCCTGATGTTGAGGGTCAAGGAGCAAGTTGGGTCAACCCAACCATCCACTACTGCCAGGCGCGAAGCTGGCTCACCCTCCACCCACTCGCCAAACCACTTTGGGGCGGCCAGTTGAGTTCGTGCGTACCCGACAATGAAGCGTCGTCCCATGAGACCAAAACTGGAACTGCGCGTCGCGAAAGTCCGCGTGTATCTTGTAAATGCTCGATCCTTTGGTCCGGCGGGGCGATCTTTCTCCTCGATTCATGGTGGCCACGTGCAATGTAGGCCCATGGAACCATGCAGCCATAAAGCCCTTTTCTTCCCTTCAAAGCAGCAGGCTGTACAGCCACAGGTGACAGAGGATGTGTTGAGCTATAGTTTAGTCAGTCTGCCCTGCAATTTGTAGGGGCGTCGCAAAAAGAAATTTAAACAATCAACGACTGTCGTTCGACTTTGCCGACCTCAGGCGAGATCAAGAGAGCCAACCCCCAACACTGCCCTTTTTTTGGCCAATCAAGCCAGATTTTGACTGCAACAGGATGACATTCAAGCAGCCCTGCCTCAGGATTCACTGGTCATCCAACGCACTCTGGGCGAGCAACACTTACAGCGAAAGAGGTATCATATTCAATCCGAAAACCAACGTCAAATAGTGTTGGATCCTGGTCGAATGCAAATGGATCATCAACGGATGCACTTGCTCCAGAAACAGTACACAGTGTGCAACAAATGATTGATTAGGTGCGGCCCGGCTTGAAAACCCTTGACCCCTACTTAAGCCTTGTTCACCTTCGCACTCCGAAGCAACTGTTCGACGCAGACCAGTCGAATCGGTTTCTTGCCACCATTGCAGTACTTCTTATTCAGCTCCTTCCGAATCTGCTGTGCCAGGTTCCCACACCACATGCCAAACTCGGCCTCCACCATGCTCGCATGCTCCTCGACGGTCATGGAAGGATGCTGAGCGCGCAGCGCTTTGACCCGCGACTTGAACTCGTCCCCCTTCATGTCCGCAATGTCGTCGGCTGTGGCCGTCATCGTGGCGTACTGTTCGCCCTCGTCCGTCTCTGCGTATAGTTCGTGGCGCCGCAGGTACTCGGCCCTTACCTTGTGCTTGTAAAGTTCTTCGGTGACACCGTACTCATCGAGGCCAGTACCTTTCTCGTGAATGAACTCGCGCAAGACCTCCTTGGCCGCTTTTTTGTCTGCATCGACTTGACCGAGTTCCATCAATCGCGCCGCGAAGTCCTGCGCCAACATATTGGCAAACTCTGCGTCGCTCAGGGCATCGTAGTCTTTTGCCAATTCGGAGTCTTTGTACAGCTCGCGGAACTCCGAGGCTTGGTTCCTGATGCCTTGCACCAAAGCAATTTCGGCCTCATGCCGGGAGCAGGTTGTCTTCCTGTAGAATCCCATTATTTCAGCGCCAGCCGTCTCTCTTGCATCGAAAAATGTCTCCTTGTCCCACAAAGACGTTGGGGCCAATCGGGCCGCGTTGGCGATTGCTTGTGAATGGTTCACATGGATGAGGATGGCGGCGCCTTTGGCTTTGGCGGCTTTTTCGAGCGGCGTCAGTTTCTCCTCCTGCTTGTTGTTGGACCCTGAAGCAGCAGCTTTTGCTTTTGCGGCGTTGGCTTGAGCAGTCCTCCCAGGAAGAGGTCGAGTGGCTTTCTGATTGGTGGATTTGTCTTGCAAGGGCTTTTGCCCAGGAAAATTTCCCTGAGATCTCAACCTCGCCCCAAGTTCGTTTGTTTCGACCAGCAGCTTATCTGCTTCTCTCTTTGCAGCATTAAAGGCGGCTTCGCCTGAGATCTGGTTAAGGTTTTTCGCAGCGGCGCTAAGTTGCGCGACTTTGTTTAGATAAACCACTTGCTCTGATGAGTTATGAGTGGCTGCGACTGTGGGCTCCTCCGAAGTAGTGATTTGACGAAAAATCGACATCTTCCCGCCCGCAGCCTCTCGCCTCTCATATACGTCCATCGCCGCCCCAAGAATGCCCTTTTCTTCAATGGCGTTTGCATAGCGCTTCTTCGCTTCCTCTTTGTACGTTCGATAGAGGATATGCATGAGCCTGTTCGCTTGCTGATGTCCTCTCGCGGCGTCTTCTTTCAACTTGGTTAAATAGTCCGGGCCTTTCTGCATGATCAATGTAGCCATCCTGCGGTCCTCCGGAGACAAGGGAGGGTTGACGCTGTTATCTTCGACGTGCGTGAGGGTTGATGAGGACGAAGACTCCTTGCCGCTATCACCTTCGACGTGCGTGAAGGCCGATGAGGACAGAGACTTCTCGACGCTGTCACCTTCGACGCGCATGAGGGCCGCCGATGGGGAGTCCTCAATATTGTCGTCGCCTTCCTCCTCGACACAGTCACATTCGAAGTTTGATGAGGAGTCCCCCACGTCGTCGACTTCAGTGACCACGGATCCCGAGGGAGACGGGTTTGTCTTGACTTCGTCACTGTCAGAAACAGAGGAGCTGGCTGGAACTGTTCCTTCCTCATCATCTTCGCTCTGATCCTTCTCCTCGTCGTCATCCTCATCTGAATCATCGTCATCCCAATCCTCGTCTTCATCGTCATCCGCGGAAATTTTAGGGAGGCCAGCAAGGTCTGTAACGTTGGCCAAAGTCGCGTAGTAAATCTTCACATCCTCTTCCGTGAGTTGGCGTGTTGCAACCAAGCGGACATATTTCTTGGACAGTTGGACGAATCCCAAGAGCACGTGGCGCATTGTCCTTTTCATTTCTGGATCAAGATCTCCTGCTGCCATAGAAAATCCGCCAACGCTTGCCATTGAACTTATTGGTGTCGAGGGTCCTTGGGCCGGCGTCGCCGCCTCTTTTGGTGCCGCTCCAGGAGCAATGTTTTCTTTGCCTTTGAATACTGAATTCTGCAAAGAAGGACTGATGGGTTTGGGCTTTTTGGGAAGTCCCTTGTGTCCAGATGTCCCACTGTGTGCGGCATCATTTGTCGCTTGTCCGAGATGCCATGTTGCTCCAGATCCGAGGTTGGACTGACCGGTTTTGCGAGGAAGCAAAGTCCGTGGGCCAGCATTCTTAGTTTTGGACAGCTCTCTCCTCTTTTCATTTGTAAGTCCTGTAGCATTTTGAGGTTCTGGTTGAATATCGAAAGGATTAACAGGCGGAGGAAGCGCAGGCGGAGGGAGCGCAGGCGGAGGGAGCGCAGGCGGTGGTCCTGGATGACGGCGAGAGGTACCAGCGATCGCGGGCTCTGGTTGCTTCAGGACCCAAACATCTTCGTCATGGCACTTGGTGAACCATGCAACCTCTTTACCGCGCTTGTTTCGCGCGACGCCGATCTTCTCATCAAAAGTGCCACCTTCGAACAAGGCGCCGGGTCCGAATAGGGATTTGTGCGTAAGGACATTGACGTGCCAGTTGGGAATATACAGGACATCGTGCAGGGTAATGGGTAGTCCGAGAGACCCATCGGGCCGTGCGATCTTCAGAACCATGTCGCCCATCCCGACGGCTGGTGGGACAAAAGGTTTCTTTCCTCCAACAGGACTGATCGGAGTCAAGTTCTTGAAGAGACTTTGATGCGCACATGCGGCGTGACCTTCTGAAGGGCTGTACGCAAAACGGCCACCAAGAAAGCACTTTTCTCGCGGACAAGTCAGAACTGCTCTCTCCTATGAGGACTCCGCGTCCGCCAACTGTTCATTCACGACTTTAATGATCTCAGACACCGTCATGTCAACCCTGTCAGTCCCCCAGCGGACAATCTCGTCCTTGTCGCTGTCGTCCAGCGATTTCAGGTGGCGGAGGACCATATCGAGCTTCGGAGCAGAGTTGATGACATCCAGTCGGGGGAAGCCGTTCATGTGTACCTCAAAGCTTAACTGTAAAAGGTTAGCCTGGGCGTGTCGGGGACTAAGCTTAGCCCAGTTGGGCCTAACATTAGATGGCTCCTAAAAGTAAGGAATACTTACAGTTGGTGCATTGCGGTGAAGAGCAGAAGGGCCCTCGAAGAGTGGTTCCAAGGAGTTATCAAGTACTAGGCACAAAAGGCCTTGGTTGTCGGGAGGAAACCACGCCAATTCGCGGCCGTCCATAGAATACGCCACGCCCAGCTTGCGGTCTAACTTGTACTGCTCTTCTGCCGGGCAAAATAGCCTAGGGAGGGATACGAAGTTGGCAAAGGCCTCGGGTACGTGCAAAACATCCTGAAGGACTCGTTCATGAGACGTTCCGTCCACTGATGTGATGTTGATTCTCGTCTGTCCAATGCCGCGGGCTGTGTACGTATGATTGAGGCCGAGACTTGGATTGTCACTTTTGGTTGAGACGGTAAACGCCTTGATCTCTTGAAATGCGATAAAGGCCTCGCGCCTGTTGCACACGTGGAGTGCTCCTGTATGTACGACCAACCAAGCGTCGCGGTTGCGCTGCATGTTGCGATTCGGTTCAAGATCAACTTGTTCCGGGGTGCTGTTGCTTTTCGAGCCGATCGACATGGCCGCGACTGGTGCTCGTAGCTGTACGAATGCTTGAAGTGAGAGATCGATGACTCCTTTAATGAATGTTGGGACTTGAAGAATGTTAGGTGAAGGCTGGAATCTCAGCGGAAAGGAAGTTTGATACCTAAGAGACCCTACTGTGTGCAAAACGGAAGTCTCCTCCCAGCAGCCGGAGGGAGTTGCCCATAAGCGAATCATCATCGCTCCTGCCTATCGGTACAGGTCTTGGCTTCATGAGTCTGGGAGCAATCACAACAGCTTTTTGGTTTTTTGCGCGCGTAGAGTTCAACGACCGAAAAGATGAATTTCAAAGCGATGAAAGCGAATAAGCAAAACTCTACTACTGAACACCACAGTACAACAAGACTCCACGAATGTTTCATCCCATACCCAAGATGTCCTGAACACAAGCACCAACGGCAAGTTCCTGGTAAAGCGTGTGCAGCGTCTCACAGAGCGTGCCTGAGGACTCAAGACCCCTGACCGCGGCTATCGCGCAAGTGCTTGTCAAGATCTTCGCCACACTGGCAGTAGATGATCGAGTTGTCAATCGAGCTCTCGCAAGTGCGCTGAGGGACAGGAGTACGAAGAGTTGCTGCGAGTTGACCTCGTTGCTCTTGAAGGTGTCCACTGGGAGATGCTCGAGCCAAGGCTCTGGCCGAGGACCTCAGTTGTTTTTCCCTCTGCGCGTCTTCAATCATCTCATACAAGGTTGGTTGCCCCATGTGTCTTCCATATAGGGGTTGGAGAGCAATGTGTTCGCTTGCTTTGACTCTTTCCACAGACGGATCCCGTGGTGGTGTCGGACTCGGGGGTTTGGGCTTTGTTCTGAACTGGTCTACTATGCTGGTGACTCCATTCAGGACGCGCTCAGCTGCTCTTGAAACAACAGCATCGAGCTGCTTCATTATCTCCGGAGCTGCTGGGTTCTCCTTCTCAAGATGCCAGTCGGTTACCAGGCGGCAGTTTTCCTAATCTGCCACTTCCGCAGGACGTGATGAATCATGGGCTTTGACTTGTTCCACCAGCAGCTCGACTATCGTCTGTCGGCCAGGGAGCCCCCAAACCAATTCCGCAGGAAAGACGAGGATGTGCCGACCACGTTTGAATCTTGTTCCGTTCTGTCCACATTCTGTCGCTTCTTGACGTTGTTCTGGATCTGCTTTCGCCAATTTCTCCAGTCTGTCGCGGGCCGTCACAAGCACTTCCACAGGAACACGAAAAGCTCTACAGCCTGAACCACACTGGCACTGGACGTGTAAAACCCCTGACTCAGCATCCTTACGCCCCATAGCTTCTTCGTACCATGCGTCTGTGACGAAAAATGTATTGCGGTCTCGCAGCTTGATCACACGAAGCTGAAAGGGAGCGCCGCTTTTGGCATTTTCGTCAACTGGCATCTCGTTCTGTTCAAGGTCCGTCGTCCTCGCCGGATGTGATGTACCATGCTGTACGGATTGTCGTGGCAAATCCGTCATGAGAACCTCGAATACCGCCTGTCGGCCTGGGGCTCCTCCAAACATCTCCGCGGGAAGACGAAAGATGTGCATGCCTGTATAACCACACTGTTTTTTTCTGCATCTCGTCTCGTTCTGTCCACGTTCGGTCGCGTCTTGGATTTGTTGGGAGCCCGCGCTGACAAACTCCTGCACAGAAAGACGCCACTCACTGCAGCCGGAGGTACAACGGACTCTCAGAAATCCCGTCTCGTTCTGTTGAAAAGGCGTGGCGTCCTGGTCTGATGCTTCACCGGCGTGTCGAACAGGTTCTGCGCTGCGGGCCAGCATCCTGATCCAATGCATCCGAATGGGATGCTATCCGTCCTCTTCGCCCTGCAATGTCTTGTTCTGGTTACTGTCCGTAGCTTCTTGGTTCGTTGCCTCTTGATCCGTTGCCTCTTGTACCATTGACTCTTGATTTGTTGCTCTTTGGTCCGCTGCTCCTTGGTCCGTTGCTCCTTGGTCCATTTCGCCGTGATCCCTTGCTCCTTGGTCTCTTTCTCCTTGATCCGTTGCTCCTTGGTTCATTTCTCCTTGATCCGTTTCTCCTTGGCCCCTTTCTCCTTGGTTTGTTGTTTCCGCCTTATCGGCATGTTGATGAGGTCCTGCCGCGCCTGCTTCCCGCATGGCCCGAATTTGTCGAATGAGATCGGAAAGCGGTACGTTCTCATCAAGTGGCGTGTGGCAATGAAAATGAGCTGCCGGACGTTCGCCCGCACCCGAGTCCCTTCTGGCAGGGTATGAACCTTGCTGAGGGGACGAGGGTAAACCAGCAGGACATTCGCTTGCCGGAGGGCACGAGGGCAAACCAGCCGGACACTCGCTCGCTGGACATTCGTTCAACCCCGGCGAGGATTCGACAAGAGTTCTGGCGTCGTCTGCGTCCTGTTGTTCTCCGTTGATCGATTGTGGAAACAGAGCCTGCGGGTGCGGAAGTAGATGGTGTCTGGGAGGGTACATGTGGAGAGGGAGCTCCCAGTCAAGCAACCGGACAATATCGCCAACTGTGATGCCAGTGATTGGTTGGTTCTTGATCCGTTTGTATTCGCTCAAACCTTGTAGGTGCCCCAATCGTTTCAACCCAATCAGTCTCCGAACAGACACCATGGCATTCTCGATACCGTCGACGGACAAGAGCCGTGCCGTACTATGGACATGGACCCGCGATTCTTCAAGTGGCTCTTCAGGATGGAGAGGAAGGCATGGGACGCGATCGTAGAAGTCGTTCGAAAGTCGCAGCGTCAGGCAGGTCCTGGTGGCGATGTCGAAGTACACAGGAGCAGACCTGGACTTGGGAGACTTGAAATCTTGACGCATCTCGAGGCCCATTTCCGTTTCTGCCCATTGCCTGAATCCTCCCTCGGTGCAGCGGCGGAAGGAGACGATCGAAAAGCGCATCTTGGGCACGTAGTACACATTGTGTAGAACCAGATGCCCAGTTTCATCCCGACTGACCCAGATTGGAATATGAACTACGCCGATCCCAATCGCAATAGGATTTCCTTCGCAATGATCGACCTGGACTTTAAGAGGGTCGATCAAGGGATTGTACTCGGTGAAGAGTGCCCGATTGTTGCAGATGTGATGCCGGTCCTCTCTGTGGAATACCCAGGAATTCGGATTAAGTAGATGAATGCGGCGCTCGGGACCAGTTGGAAATCGATCGTGGTCCATTCTCTCAACGTGGATGACGCCCTCGTCATTGGCAGGACCACGACCGACCATGATATTCAGTGGTGTAAGAGAAGTAAAGTTGTGACCGTGAAAATGAAGGGTGAGATGAACTTGCACAGAAAGAATGTAAGTCCGAAAGTGTGCTGCGAGAAGTTATTGCATGTATTTTGATATGTCGACCGCGAGACTCGAGACTCGAGAGACCGGCACTGCTTTAAAGCACCACAAACGCACCTACCTTTTCAAGGTCGATGAACTTCTCCATAAGTTGGGAAGAGCGTTGGCCAACCATGGTTTTTGGTCTGCTCTTCACTTTCTTGGCAGGCACAGATCAATTCAAGACGTGGTAACCCCGAAGATTAGGGTACACTTCCTTGAATTGTCGATGCATGTTAGCATATCTCTTAGAGCCGAATCGCGCGCGAGGCCTGGTAGCATAACTCGTGGCACACAAAACTACGGCTGCTCCCTGTGACTGCGTAAAGAATTTGGCAAGTTCTAGTCTCACGTGGGTGAGGGCCTTGACTGCTCCCTTAACGCACGCCCTTTTGAGATAGGAAATTTCCATGCTTCCGTGGTCGCTCTTTTGAATAGTCTCTGGTTGCTCTGGCTCAAATTCTTCCCTGTGTGTGCCAAAGCTTTGGCTACCAAGCCTCAGCACCTCATGAGCTCGCGCTAGCCTTTGCATCATCCAGCGTCTTGTCTGCAACTTTGTCGCTGCTCGTGCCCCACATCTTTTGAACCCTCTCAACGACCTCTGGCAGGATAAACTCGCTTGCTTCTTGACTCCTGAACGCCAGACTGCCGTCGTTGTCTCTCGGAACGCCCTCGAAGAAGCCCTCTTCGCCTCTGACGCCTCCCATATTCAAAATTCCAACAGGCTTCCCTTGGTCTGTAGCCTTCTTGGCAAGTCGCCATGCGCTGTATGTCGCAAGGCTACTCCCCACAATCAGCATCTTATCCGCAGCATCGACAAACTCCTCCGCCCGCGTCTTGACTTCAGGTGGAATGGATTCGCCAAACATAACCACCGCAGGCTTCAGGACGCCAGCCTTGGTCGTCGGAACCACGGCTCCATCCTGGTCCACATCGACTCTTGCATCCTTTCCCAGGCAACTCGGACAAGCCGGATATCGAAAGGTGGCGTAGTCGACGCCGGGCAGATCGACGTCGCCGTCGGGGTTCGTCTTCAGTCCGCGCTCTCTCCGCTCAATCGGGTTCTCCGTGTCCAAAGCGCCGCTGCGCAGACATTCCTGCAGGAAAGTGTGCCATGCGGGATTCAGCTCGCACAGCCGCTCCTGAAAAGCCTGTCGGTCGTATTCCTTGCGGCAGGTCAAGCACACTGTTGCGCGGAGGTAGCCGTGCAGCTCCAACGTCGGCAGCGATGCTGGATCGTTCAGGATCTTGTGGAAGGAATCCACGTTCTGCGTGATGACGGACTGAATGGCACCGGCCTGGCCCAGTGCCGCAACTGCGCGGTGTGAGGTGTTGGGTTTGGCGCGCCGCAGGTTCTCCCATCCAAGGAACGAGCGCGCCCAATATCGTTGCCGTGATGCGTGCGAACCGACGAACTCGGAAAAGTATATGGGTCGGTACGTCTTGTTCAAAGTGTATGTTCCACTGGAGCCTCGGTAATCGGCCAGGCCCGAGGCAACGCTTATACCGGCACCAGTGAGGAGGAGGGTACGCGGGCGGCTGGATGCAAGTGCGGATGTTGCATGGTTGCTTTCAGCTGCGGAGGGATGAGGTGGCGATGGTGTTTGCTGCGTTGGAACTGAAGTTCGTGCAGGTGTAACAAGGAAGTTCGTGAGAGCAGCAATGGTGCCTCTGACGGTCGAAGCGCTAGGTGGGAGGATACGTGGGGCGGGGAGAGGATCGGTGTAAGGGATGCGCATCACGGGCATGGCTTTGTGAATATGCCATGGTCGTGAATTGAATCCGTTGCGAAGTTCTGGGTTGGTAGTTTGAGGCGCGACGTCAGCGTCATAGATAGAGAACAGCACGGATCATTTCCGGATCTACGGCATTTCCCCGAATGGTCCCTTGAGGGTTTGTGTCGTACTGTTGCATCAACGGTTGATAGAATATATTTTGCAAGTAATAAGCGCGCTTCTTGACCAGTCTCGAGAAAACGCAAAAATAGTAGAAGCAGTGGGAAGCAATTGACAGTTCAATATGTTGTCTTGGCATTATCTTTGGTCTATTCAAGGTGTTCAAGACTACCCTATCAATTGGCAACACCCATTGCCCGACAAACCAAGACGGGCGGGTATCTAGCATCGAAGAAGTAAACACACGGTAGGAGCATTCTGAGCACAGTGGCCTTGCGACTGTGTCGAGCTCGCTGCATCCTCTCTCCCGTTCCATTACATCCGGTAAAACGTTTGTGTATAAAGAGCACAAACGCATCTCTCATGGGGATTCCGGACGGTAAGAGGTAGTAGGCCTCCATCGAATTACCGCCAGGTATCATAAGGCTTGCCTCGTTCGAACTTGCCGAGCTGAGGTTTGGAAAAGCCGAGAGTGGGGGGCTCCCATTCCGGCTCCCAACGAAGATCGAGTCAGGAGAGCGAGAAACTTCCAAACGTTCTCACTTTGCCGACTTTCCCTCATCGGATTCCCCGGCCTCCGTCTTGTCAGTGTCCATTGGGTCGCCGTTCTGAGAGCTGTTTTCCAGTTTCTCCGGCGCTGCCTCCTTTGTTCGCTCGCCATTACTGGGTTTGGAATCCAACGAGCCAGCGGCCAATGTCTTCCGCAGCAGGTCAATCTCTTTTTGCTGTTCCAACATTTGTTGATGTCTCTCGATATCTCTTGTTTTCAAAAGCCTGATATAATCAATGGCATTCTCCACGGTGCTAGCCTTACTGTTGCTTTGGCGCTCCTCTTTCTTTTGCGGGGTTTCGGCCTCTGGACTGACCGAGTTGCTCGCGGTGCTTGATTTCGCATCCTTTGGTTGAATACCAGGACTCGGGATGAGTGATTGCAGCTCCTGCAGAGCTAGATTGATTCGATTACGACGGCCCTGTTCGGCGAGCTTGTGGGATGTGCGCTTTGAAGTTAGATTTGTGGAAAGATCTTCGGGATAAGAGACGCCAGGGACGTGTGTGCCCTCGAGGATATTCTGGTAGTTTGATTTTGATGCAAGAAGCAGGGCATGCGTCTCGTCGGACATGTTTGTTGCTGCAAAAAGTCAGTTCAAGAAGCTCAACCTTGTGCACAATACGCTTGGATTACTCACCACCCTCAGGCAAAAGAGGCTTGATGCTTGGGCTAATCTTGGGTCGCAGTGCAGGACTGACTCGTGCCGAACTTATGCTTCCTCGTTTCTTGTTATGGCCTCTCGTGGCAGGCTTCAGATCAAACTTCTTGTTGCCAGTTGCGGAGATGGGCGAAGCTGTGGAGCTGACAGAGGGACTCCTGAGAGCGGAAGGAAGAGGACCCGAGGGAGTGCTGAGGGGACCTAGTTTTGGTGTTTTTCGAGCAGGTCCCATCCGTGGTGTTGAGTCTTCATCATGGACAGTTGTGTCCGACCTTGTTATTATTGGCCGTAAAGGCTGAATAGCTGCCTCAGTGGGTGCTGCTGGCTCCGGAAGGGCGAAATCATCGTTGAGCGGTTGCGACCCTCCATGCGGCACAAAGGTAGGTGTGCCGTGCTGGGACCCGGAGATGGGGTGAGTCTGAGGCGAGGGCTGCATCCGCATGAGAGACGCTGGGGTTGCCGGACACACAGCTTGGCCTTGACTGTCTAGACCAATCATTGGCTGATTTTGGCTGCCTCTGGCTCTTATTGACGGCGAGGCATTGACGGAGCCCGGTTTTGGGGGAGGACCCATGAGGGATTCTGAGAGAGGTTCTGGAGATATTGACGCGTTTTCTGAGCCCTCACGACTTGAGCTGTTCCCAACTCCAGAAGATGCTGGTCTTGGATGTTTGTTCGACTTTTGCGTCTCCTCCAACAGATCATTGACTTCTTTCGATGACACGACTGACGAAAGCCTTCCTCTCTGTTTCTGGGTCTGTGGCTTCACGATGGGGGACTGACGTATGCGAGAGGTCTGTGCAGCACCGCGATTTGAAGACCCATTCTTTCTGGATTTTGACTTCCCCGCAGGCTTCGGCTGTGTCTCCTCATTTCCAACCATGTCCATATCCAGATTTATTGGCGAGGTCGTCATGGAGGTGTTTGCGGTGTGGGGTTGGGAATAGTGCGCTCGATGTATGCCGTCGCGGTTCTGTGCCTCGAGTGCCGGGGATGTAAGAGGGCTGAAGTAGGCACCGGGAACAGTAAATTCGGGTTGCATCTGGAAGTTTGACTCGTGAGGTGTCACGGCCGGGGAAACGAGAGGCGTGAAACTGGCCTATGTTGAATTAGCTCAAGCCGTTTTGCGCGTCCATCAAAAACGCACCATATCGTCCTTTCTCAGCTGGTATCTTTGTTCGACAATGGCCCTTGTCTGACTATCCATCTGTTGAAGGTATCGCGCCGCGTCTCCACGCATTTCGACACTGTTGGGCGTTGGTGGTACAGCGGCGCGTTGGCGCATCATTTGTTCGGACATGGAGTAATCTTGGTGCTGTGGGTACGCGGACTGGAAGGTAAAGTCGAAAAAGTCGTTGTTTGCCGAGTGCATTTGGTCCGTTGATTGCTGAGACGGGTCATTTCGATGTTGCGATGGGCTGACTGCGGCCGAAGACAAGTGCTGCTGCTGGAGGCTCTCATTAAGGGAAGACAGGTGGTGGTCGTTCTTGTTGCTGGTATCGTAGATGGGAAAGTCGAGCTCGATGTCGCCAAAGTCCAGCAGGTTGTCAAACTCGTGATCGGGGACAGCGGCCATGGTGTCGATATTGTGGTCGGGCCAGTGGGACTGCTGGGAAGGTTGAGACATGATGTGGTCGAGAGTGGAGTCTAGAGAACGGCCTTGCGAGGTTGCGCGGCGGTGACGGCCCTGCACAGGTCACACAAACCCCCACGCGGCGGGTGGGTGAGCGAGGAAAGAAGGGCGGGGTGGTGGTGGTGAAGGTCGATTTTCACGCAGACCTCATCAGCACAGCGAAAATGAGGAGAGTCCAGGGAATGTCGAGAGAACTTTGTCGATGGAGTCGTTGGCGGCAGGATGCCGCAAAAATCAAAGGCGCGCGCAGACAGAGGTGTGGTTGGCTGCGGACGTGAGAGGGATTATAAGTAGGACTTCGCCGCCGGCAGGGTTCCTTGGGTGGGGAGAGTTGCATGTCCGGCCTTTTTCGTCAAGCAATTGCGGGTGCTCAAGGTTGCGACTCGGGCCGCGCACACAAAAAGGAATCCGTTCTTCTCAAAAAGTCCCTTTTTACCAGGCCGTTGAAACTCTGAATCTCCAGCCAAGTCGCCGTGACGAGGCTCCCTCGCCTGCCGTCACCGTCACCGGACTGGCTGCCGCCCTGGCACATGAAGTTTTCGTGACCTCTCCAGCGGAGGTTTGCACACACGAGCTCCCAACCACCTGGACGCATGATGGTGATCTGCTTTTAGCGTCCATGTCCATCGATTTACATCACTGCTTTCTCGTCCCACATTTCCATCAACTTCTCGACTCTCGGGTCCCACCTAAACGAGACAGCTTTGAACATGCGAGCCTCCCCCAGGACCAATACAAGCTCGAGACTGCTCAACGTGCCATTCTGCCCCAACTGCTTACCCATCATCGCCATGGAGCCATGACGACTTCAAGATGGCTCTTTTGCTGTCTCGTCCTCGTCTTTACGGCCGGTGTGAAGCGCGAGAAGCCTTCCTGGGAGAATTGAGACCCTTCTTTCTTCAAAAAGTCTCTTACCACGAAAGCCGCCGCAATGGTGGAGCTCTCGCCTTTTAAGCCATCGTGATTGGCCGCGTCCTCTAGTCAGTCGTGAAGCCACCCGGACCGCAACGACTCATTGAGCAGGCCCTGACTACACCACGGCAGCAGAAGAAGGCCAAAACTCTCGCAAAAGCTCTTGATCATTCTGCATTCAAACTGTCAGGCACAGCAGCAAACCAAAACTCGAAGCGAGTCCAGGGGTGTAAGCTTTTACTTCCATTTTGGAACCCTCGTGCATACGCCGCGCCGCCTCCGCCCACATGCCTTTGCCGCAAACCAGCGCATCTCGCCGCTCAGGCACGCGAGCAATCTCTGAAATGGGCCGGCCAATTATTCGTGCAAAGGGGCCTTTGGAATCCTGAAGAAGATGCAGAGCACGTTTTGCTCCAATCCTCCAGCTCCACGCTGTTTGCCTTGCATGAGGACCCTGAGGCTTGAGCGGCATTCCATGTTGGGATCCGCCCTTTGCCCATTCGCCCACCAACGATGCACGGCGGGAAGCAGAGGGGACACTCGGAAATCTCCGATCCAGCACGACGACCGCCTAACATCTGGCTGGTCGTCCAAGTCCTCTGTTCTCAGCCAGAGGCCGCCGCAATTTGTCTCCTAGGCACCACAATACGAGAAGCCATCCCAAAGCCGGACTCGATCGACGGCGGGCAAGCATCAAGAATGTGGCCATTGGTCATAACGTCTGCCGCCGTCGAAGCAACTGGGATCAGCCCTCTATGCTCAACACCAAGAGTCAAACACCGGAGACCATCACCAGACCGCCTTGAACAAAAATTGTAGGAGGAGCCGAAGCACTCCACACCGTGTAAGACCACCGGGAGACGAGCTTCCCGACTTTGGATAGTGTCTCCTGAGAGACCACCAATCGTAGCAAAAAGGCCGCGTCAATTTCGGCTTTGCAGGCTCTTTTCCATGCGCAGAAGGAGTACATACTCCATAGTCGAGCTTTCAACTCCACCAGCAACCCGGGGAAGAGAAAAAGAAAAGATAGATGCTGACTGTACTCAGCACCGACACGGCGGGTCCATATGCAGCCACAGCACCCAGAAAACAGCCGCTTGTCACTCCGGCTCTTACCCTCGCCGTCAGCGGCAGCGGCGGCGGCAGCTGCACAACATCCCAGAGACGATGCACGTCGAGCACCAAAAGTGAGGAAGAAAAATTTCCCACACAAAAGGCCGTTTCTCTCGCTTCTCACCTGGCACGCCCCCAAGGGACCAGGGGCTCCTTCAGACTTATCAGCCCGTGAGGATCCCGCTCTGGAGCACGAGGTCGGAGCGGGGAGCGGACAGACAGGACAGAGGCCATTGCTCCTCCCCAGCAAGCGACGAATCTGCGCGCGCCGTAATTTCGCACCGCGCGCACCGCGCGGCCGGGGGCCACCGCGCCCTCCAAGCGATCCAATCGCGGCGTTGCGTCGCGCCTCCGCTGGTTGGCTTGAGCCTCATTTTGGTGTGCCTGTTTCGGACGGGCCCGAGTGCTGGTGGAGGTGCCGCGAGGCTGTCTTTGATTTTGATAGAGGTTGATGGTTTCCTGATTGAGATGTTCGAGAGATGGAGTTGACATTCGGAAATAGACAGGATGTGAGGCTACGAAACACCATCACCATCATCACCATCCACCTTGTCGTCCAGGAAGGCTAGTAGCAACCCGTCAACAAGTGTAAGTCTCCATCTACAAACTGAACACACTACACACCCTCCAGATAGAGACAAGTCACACACTCCGTTTCCATTGCCAAACCTGGCGGCTTCTTTCTGTTCTAGAAGTGGAACATTACACCACAAGTGATGATCCAAAAGCTCGAGACGAACGTACATAGGCTTCAATTTACTATTGATGACGAAAAACGAAAGACGGTTGACCTGACTCTGGACACCATCAAAACAACTATATAACCACTCTAGCATCACCAACCCCCACTGGCTCACTCCATCCGACTCTTCACGTAGCACAACACGACTCCAACACTCCCCTACGCACCTTGCACACCTCGCAGACTCGCACCTCATCTTGTACCACCCCCGGTCCCACCCACAACCCAGGAAGTCGCACACGCACCTCGCTTCATCTTGCTCCCCTCGACTCCCTCGAACCTGCCTTGCGCAATCCAATCCCAAACATCCCTCCACCTGCCTACCTTGTACCTGCTTGCACCGAATGCTGCTACTGCTGCTGCCCTACCAGCACCTTGCATGTATACGCGAGCGCTGAAACTGGTCGTGACCAGCGGTGCCTGTCCGTCCTTTTTGTGTCTGTGTCTGTGTTTCGGCGGCCATTGAGCTAGGTAGCCAGCTTGCCAGCCAGCCAGCCAGCCAGCCAGCCAGTTTTTTGTTGTCCGTCTGTCTCTGTCACTTTGCTCACATTGATGTCTACCCATCATCTCTCTTTCCAGAATCCAGCTCTCAACCAGAAGAGACCACCGCTATACCTATACGGTATCCCTCCCGTGCCCCCCCATGCTCGCATCTACCCCCTACCCCTAGGTACCCTAGCCCATGTCCACATACAGACGCAGACCTCCCCTAGTCCCTGTACAGTGTACAAGTACAAGCACGTCAAGCATTCTGCGCGTCACCAGTCAGTGTCCATCCGTGTGCCTGCCTGTCTCTCACTCCTGTGTCACTCGAGCCCCCGCCCCATCACGCGTGCGGCTTCTCGCTTGCTCGAATTTCCCTCCTCGCTCGGTGGCTCGCAACCGCTGCTTGTCTCACTGCTCGTCTGACCTCGCTTCCTTGCCCGCGCTCTTTCTTGTAGAGTGGCCGCCTGGCTTTGTTCGCATGAGAAAGGTACAGGAGGGCGCGGTGGCCCGAGGGGCACTTGATGGTAGATTGGAGTTGTGGGCGTGGGTTGCGCCGTCTTTGGACATGGGAGAAAAATGCGTGCTAGATGTGTGGACTTTGATCAATGAGATATTCCTGCTGAGAGCGTGTCATGGTGATCACATTGGGAAGCATAAAGGCGTTGGCATACTGGTTTGTCCGACATCAACACGAAGAGCGCCTCTCGTGCAATTTCAATATACCAAGCGTACCAAAAACAACATGAGCAGGGTCCAAAAAAGTCCAGGAGAAAAAGGGCCTGCGCAATTGGGTCCTTCTGCATTATCAACACAAAACAAACGCTGGAGAGGCGCCATCCCATGAAGGGCGAGACTTTGTTATTCCGTCGCTTTTTTTCGAGTCTGCACCATGTAGAAAGACCACACCTCCTGTGCCGCCATCGCCATCGTCGCCGCTGCTTCTCGACACACCGAAACCGCGCAAATACCGCCCATCGTCGACGCTTACACCAGACGAAAAAAACGTGACTACCGTTTCAATGGCCCAGTAACTGCGTCAAGCACACCAAAAGCTCGCCTGTCCTAATATACATTCGTTCTTCTTTCGCAGATACAGGTGGGTGGTGGTCCAAAGGTCCGAAGCCAGAGGATGGATTCTGAAGAGGGAGAGGACAAGCAGTAGAAAAAAGGCCCAGCGCCAATGGTCAGACAGTGTAGCATTACGGTCCGACAATGGATACATGGGCTCTGTATTAACCGAGAAGAGAATTGAAAAAGCTACCCTGGGAGTGAATCGAAGAAAGGGAAATAAGCTCTTGGTCGAACGCCGTACGCGAGAAAAGATGAGAATATCGGGGGTATGATTGCGTCTCGTGCATCTGCTCGCTACATGACTATGCAGCAGCCGTTGGATTGTTGTGGAGCATATGGATCGTCACGCTTGTCAACCTGCGCAAGCCAGCATATTAGCTAGTGGAGAGTGAAAAGGGCGAAGAGGAGCTACTAACCGTTCCCCATCGTGAGGGAACCATGAAGTCTTTTGGTTCCTTGTCGGTGAAGTTGATGAGGCTGGAGGAAGCGCGAGGTGTCAGCTGTCACACGTCATGTCGGCGCAGAGTTGGAATTGGAGCACTCACTCCATGGCAGCCTCCGAGACGGGTATCCGAGCGCGGTTCAGGTCCTCCTTCAGACGCGCGTTGAGCTCCGTCAGCCTCCTCAGCTTCAGCTCAGCCATGCTCTGCTTCTTGCTCTTGCCATCACCGACGTTGCGGGCTTCGTACGGGGCCGACATTATGAGGTTGCAAGGGGCGTGGTGGAGGGAATTTCGACGTCGGCAGCGGCGACAGTCAGGGCGTTTTGGAACGAGGTGTTTACGTGACGGGAGACGTCTGCAACGATTAGTCGTCGGGATTGGGTGCGATGCAACATGGTGCGACGTACCAGCACAGGTCAAGGGTGAGGGTGAGGTGCGTCGTGGCCGGGCTCTCAATCGGCGTGGTCGCGGAGCAGTCGCAAGGTCGCGCACAGGAGAGCGAGCTTTCGCAAAGGAGCGAGCGGCGTCTGCACGGTGCTGTCGTCGTCTGGAAGGGAGCGAGAGCGATTGAAGGGCTATGAAGCCGCGGGGGGCCGGCGACGAAGCAGAGGCGAATGCACGATGTGAGCTTGGGGTGGTGGTGGGTGTGAAGATGGGCCAGTCCAGTCAAGTCGAGGTGAGATTGGGATTGGTAGGCGGGTTCCGTGCAAGCAGCACCTCACTCAGCAGCAGCAGCAGCAAGCGGGCGGGCGGCGGGCAGCCAGCCAGGAGTCCCGATCTTCTGTGCTGCTCTTAGGGGTGGTCGCTTCCGGTTTAGCCGCTCCGGCTATGCCTCGGCAATACATGGGCAGTGAGGACGACATGATAGACCATTTCACTTTTTGTATTGCATGTCGCTCCAGGCACTTTCACTAGTCGCAACGGCAGAGATACTACCACAGCCATCGTCAACCGCCGTCAGCATGACGCTGTAGACCGACCGAGTTCTGGCCACCCGCCATTGACGCCATCAAGAGAACCCCAGTTTGCTCCGAAGAAAAGGCGCTGTACCGGCACCCATTGTCCTCGCTATACCATACTGCCCGTACATATTCCAGCAGTATATCCTCTGTCTAGCCTGAGTCGCGATGGAGGCCGTGAGCACAACTCGAATGTTGAAAGCTATAGCTCCAACACGACCGTCTCTGCGCCGTTTGCAACTGATCTTCGCATACCGACTCAATGAAAATACAATCAATGCACAGCACGCGTGAGACCTTTGGCTTGTCGACTTCTTTCATTCGCCGCTTTGGGCTGTTTGCAGTGCATGCCTTGTTGCCTTGGACTACGTAGCCGAAGTCGCAGGCTCGAAAATCACCAGAATCAACACCAAGAGTATTGCCAAAGTCTGTATTTAGCAACTTACGTTGAGCTAGAAATATTTTCCATTATATTTCTTTGGACTAGAAATCGTCGCATTGCGTTTTGCCTGCTTGCGCGCGTTGGAGCTGTTTGGGAGTCGCGACGCGAGCGCCGACTCGCCGGAACGCCGATTAGGGATTATAGATGATCCGGCTTCAATCCGCCTGCTAATCCAGAAATCTGACACCCACCGTCACCTCTGCCCACCATCTGCGCCGCTCTGGTTGCCCGCGACAATTATCTGACCAGTAGCATCCACCAGCCAGAGGCAGATTACGTCGTCAAACTCTGCCCAAGATGCCGCCGCCACCGCACAGCCGGCCGGAGAATGTGCTCAAGGCAAGTTGATTCTTTGCGCTTTGTGCGCTGTCTTGCCTCGCGTTCGCAGCTTCACCAGACGCGCAGCTATCCACCAGCTTGAACTTCTGCTAACTTACCATGGGTTGTAGCGAGCGCAAGAGCTCATCGGAGTTGGGCAGAAGCAGGCTGCTCTGTCCCTCCTCCACGAGCACATCGTGTCCAAGCGCACGCGCAACAGCCCCATCGCTTCCCTCGAGCCGATGATGATATTGTTTGTCGAGCTCGCCGTGGATCTCAGAAAGGGAAAGATTGCCAAGGATGGCCTCTACCAGTACAAGAACACCGCGCAAAACACCAACATTGGCACCATCGAGGTATGCACCGACTCTAAACAAAGGTGGGCCGGGATGCGGCTGACAACAGAAAACAGCTTGTCTTCAAGAAGTTCCTTGAGCTCGCCGAGCAAAAGGTCACCGAAGCCCAGGCCAAGGCCGACGAAGTCCAATCCTCCATCGAGAACACGGGAACCCAAAACATCGATGACCTCGAAGCCTCCGAGACTCCTGAGTCTATCCTGCTCTCCACCGTCTCTGGCGAGCAATCCAAGGACCGCACCGACCGCGCCATCGTTACCCCGTGGCTCAAGTTCCTTTGGGAGGCCTACCGCACCGTGCTCGACATTTTCAAGAACAATGCCCGTTTGGAGGTCATGTACCAGGCTACGGCTCACCAGGCCTTCCAGTTCTGCTCCAAGTATGGCAGGAAGACTGAGTTCAGGAGGCTTTGCGAGCTCCTCAGGAACCACCTTCAGAACGCGGCCAAGTTTTCGTCCCAGATGCACGCCATCAACCTCAGCGACCCCGACACCCTCCAGCGCCACTTGGACACTCGTTTCCAGCAGCTCAACGTCGCCGTCGAGCTGGAGCTTTGGCAGGAGGCCTTCCGTTCGGTCGAGGACATCCACACCCTCCTCAACCTCAGCAAGCGCCCCGCGAAGAACATCATGATGGCCAACTACTTTGAGAAGCTTACCAGGATCTTCCTTGTCAGCGAGAACTACCTCTTCCACGCCGCCGCCTGGAGCCGTTACTACAACCTCATGCGCGTCTCTGCCGCGGCCGTGGCCTCTGGCCAGAGCCCCAAGAAGGACAACCCGTCCGTCACCGAGGCCGAAATGACCAAGGCCGCGTCCTTTGTCCTTCTCTCGGCTCTCGCCATCCCCGTCATCAGCACTCACCGCTCCCGCGGCGCTCTCGTTGATGTTGACGAGGCCAGGAAGAACAAGAACTCCCGCCTTACCAACCTCCTGGGCATGTCGACGGCGCCTAGCCGTGCTATCCTCTTCAAGGATGCTTTGTCCAAGGGCCTTCTCAGGAAGTGCAGGCCCGAGATTCGCGACCTCTACAACATCCTCGAGGTCGACTTCCATCCCCTCTCCATTTGCCAAAAGATTTCCCCCATCCTGACCCAGATCGGCGCCGACCCCGAGATGCAAAAGTACGTCCTGCCGCTCCAGCAGGTCATTCTCACCCGTTTGTTCCAGCAGCTCTCGCAGGTCTACGAGTCTGTTGACCTCAAGTTCGTTCTCGGCCTTGCCCAGTTCCCGGAGCCCTTCCAGGTCAGCTCCGACACTATTGAGAAGTTCATCATGAACGGCTGCAAGAAGGGCGACCTTGCCATCCGCATTGATCACGCTTCTGGCGTTCTTACCTTTGACTCGGACGTCTTCTCTTCCGCCAAGGCTCTCCACCCTGGCTCCGGCGCAGGCTCCGCCGAGTCTGAGACTGGCACTGTCCAGCGCCTCCAGAGCACTCCCGCCGAGATTGTCCGTTCGCAGCTCACCCGTCTCGCCAAGTCGCTTTACGTCACCTGCCAGTACGTGGACCCTACCTTTAACGAGGAGCGTCAGAAGGCCAAGGCTGCTGCTCAGGCTCGCGCCAAAGAGGGCGCCGAGAAGGAGCACCGTGAGGCCCTTGCCAGGCGCGAGGTCATTGAGCGCAAGAAGCAGACTGCTGCCAGCATTCTGGCCCAAAAGGAGAAGGACGAGGCAACTAGGCGCAGGATCGCCCAACAGCAGGCCGCTTCCGCCGAGGCTCAGAGGCTTGCTGAGGAGAAGAAGGCTCGTGAGGCTGCCCGTCTCAAGGCCGAACAGGAGCGCATCAAGCGCGAGGAAATCGAGAAGCAGCTCAACGAGCTCAAGAGCGGCGTCAAGGGTGTCGATCTCGACCTGGACAATGTCAACATTGACGAGCTCGACTCTGGCCGCATCCGCGCCATGAAGCTCGCTGCTTTGGAGAAGGAGAAGAACGAGCTCGGCGAGAAGCTCAGGGTTACGGCCAAGCGCATCGACCACCTTGAGCGTGCCTACCGCCGTGAGGAGGTCAAGCACCTGGCCGAGGACTACGAGAGGCAGCGCAACGAAGACCTTGCGGCTTACGAAAAGGCCAAGGCTACGACTCTTCGCGAAGCCGAGGAGAAGCACAAGGAGGAGGTTGACCTCAAGCACCGCCTGAGCCGCCTCGTGCCCGTTTACGAAAAGTTCCGTGACGACATCCACCAGCAACGCAAGGCTGAGTTTGACCGTCGCAAGAAGGCTGCTGAGAAGGAGCTGCAGCAGAAGATGCAGGCACGCGTCAAAGAGGTCAAGGAGCGCCGTGCTCGCGAGCGCCGCGAGTCCGAGGAACGGGAAAGGAGGGAGCGCGAGGAGCGCGAGAGGGAGGAGAGGGAGGCCGAGGAGAAGGCCGCTGCCGAAGAGGAGAGGAGGCAGAAGCTGATCGAGGAGAAGGCCAAGAGGGAGGAGGAGCGCAAGTACGTCCCAATCGTTCCTCATTTGATACACACCTTTACTTACAATTCCCAGGAAACTCGACGAAGCTGCCGCCAAGCAGCGTCAACGCGAGGCCGAAATCGAGGCCAAGATGGCCGCAAAGAAGGCTGGTGGCGGATTCCCTTCGCGCACTGCCGAACCAGCTGCCTCGGAAGAACCGCGCGGTCCCCCTCGTCTCAACCTCGCCGGCGGCAAGCCCTCATGGCGCGAGCGCGAGGCCGCAAAGGCCGCTGCCGGTGGACAAGCCCCCGCTGCATCCGAAGCTCCCCCTGCCGAGCCCGAGGCCCCCAAGCGCGGTGGCTACGTCCCCCCTGGGCGTCGTGATGGTGCCTCTTCGTGGGCACAGCGCGAGGAGCGTGGTGCTGCTCCGGCCCGCACCGACTCTCCCGCCTCTGGTTCCGGCAGATACCAGCCTCCTTCCGCTCGCAGCTCGACTCCCGGCCAGGGCCAAAGCCCATCCGGAAGTGCATGGAGACCGCCGCACAAGCGTAGCGAGGGCGAACGCGACGCGTCTGCCGACGGTCCCCGCTCCTCTGCTCCCTCGAGCGACGGCAAGTACAGGCCTGGCGCGTTCCGCCGTGGCTAGTTGATTCCAAGCGACGGACCCTATTACCCGATTTCCCTCTTGAGTCTCGTGGGGCGTGGACGACTTTATGCACTCTGATGGTTTGACGTATGGCATCTAAAAAGCGCTGGTGGTTTACGGCACCTGATGGGTTGCAGGTCAGGTTCATTTGTGTTTTAGTAGTTGCGGCTTTCTCCTGCACCGGGGGCTGGGAGGAAAGCTTGGTTGGTTTGCTCGAGCTGTTAACTGGATCGACGGGGCAGAGAAGACGGTGGTGGAGGTAGCCAGGAACGTCTTGGCTATGTACGTAGCAATTCACCTTTTTCTTGAAACCTCGATGATTCGAACAGCCATTGCTTTGATGAAGAATGTATCGCCCCAATCCTCAAAATACTCTAGGAAAGACCTCGTCTCGTATTCAATTCGGATTTCTGATTCCCGCGAAGTACAGTTGTGCTGTCACTACTTTATCCAAACGTCCCTCCCCCGCACTGTCCTCCACTTTTGCGCCCAGTTCTTGATACTACCACACCTCTCCCCGCAGTAACAATTTTGAAAAGGCCCTCTGCTGCTCCTCCTCCTCCTCCTCCCAACCACTCTCCGTAACGGTACCTGAAGATCATGCACCTTATCGTCAGCTACTGACGCAGGAACGGACCGTCGAGTCGGGGACGAGTCAAAAGAAGCGACATTCCAATTTCCACACCCAACTAGCTTTCACAAACAGCAAATGGTACGCGACTATCCACCAACGCTGAGTGGGTGCAACATGGGGCGCGCGGCTGTCTCCTCGTGGTCCACCTGCCGCGATTAGCCCAAAGCGGCAAGTTCCAACGGAAAGGGCCACGTCCAGTAGTTCTGTAGCTCTCTGCATTATGTGGCATGACGCAAGTTGTACGAGGGTGCCCCGCGTGCCGAAAGGCGGGGCATGATGGTTTCTAGAGGGGGGAAAACAAGAACAGAGCGCCCAAAAAAGAGTTGGATGTAACTGCGACACCGCGAACACGGGGACGGGCGGGACGGCTAAGTTGACGTATAAAATATCTCTAAACCTTGCGCGTGTTTGCGCGCGCCACCAGGTACGCTCGCACTGGGACTACAATATCAGTGCGACACCACCACCGCTGCTGCTGGGATTGGTAGCCGCAGCCTTCTTTGCGAGACGACCTCCACCACCACCTGTGCATGCCTCTCGTCTCCATGGCTGGCTATTCATGGCTGCGCGGATTTGCAGTGCTGCTGCTGCTCTCCGCCGTAGGTTGCGTGGGCCCCGTCGTTGCCGCCGAGGACTGGACGCGTTTTGTCAATCCGTTTATTGGGACTGAGGGACCCGAAAAGGGCACGGCATACAATGCTGGAAACGTTTTCCCCGGCGCCGCGATGCCTTTCGGCGTTGTCAAAGCTGGAATCGAGTAAGTGGCTGCTCACATGCCCAATCTGCAAAAGAAGCGAAAATGTCGCGAATGCCAAAAGAGAAGCAAACAGAAGAGAAACAGGACTGACAAGTTTGCAGTACCACTGTGTAAGTCTCTCGACGCGCATTGGCAGTTTTGCCCCGTCTCCGAGTTGAGACCAGAGTCTCCTAGATTCAACGCCTCTTGCTGCAACGCCAACGGCGGCTACACCCCTGACGGCTTCGTCACTGCCATCACGTTGCTCCACGAGAGCGGCACAGGGGGTGGCGTCAAGTATGGCGTCGTCGGGCAGATGCCCCTCACGACTTTGGAGGGCGTGAACGTTCTCGATAATCTCACGTACATGCAGCCACGGAAGGTCCAAGACAAAGCCGAAGTTGGATTGTACAGAACGGAGTTGGGAAACGTGGGCTCCACGGTTGTCTCGAATTGGAAAGTAATCTGACAGAGCGCAGGGCGTTGTTGCTGATATTACTGCAACTCGACACGCCGGATTGATGAAGTACTCTTACACGGAACCAGGGGAACGCTACGTGTTGGTCGACGTATCTCACTTCTTGCCGACAAACGACGAAGTCAACAGGGCTCAGTTCTATTCCAATGGCCAACTGGAAGTTTCGGACGGCGGGAAAACGTACAAAGGGTACGGGATATGGAGGGGAGGTTTCAACGACGGACCCGACTACACCGTCTTTTTCTGCGGAGAGTTTAGCTCAACGCCCAAGTCCGCAAAGCTCTTCACCGGGCCGTACACGGATCCGTACTGGCCAAACACCACCGACAGCCGGCCGACATGGCTGAACGATTCCAGCAGCGTCACGGGCGGCACGACGGGTTACCAGTACTCCAATCGCATTGGCGCGCTCTTCGTATTTGACGGATCCGCCTCCGAGGTCATGTCCAAGGTGGGCGTGTCGTGGATCTCAGCGGAGAAGGCGTGTAAATTCGTCGACGACGAGGTCGACGGCTGGGATTTTGACGGGACGGTCCAGACCGCGAAGAAGACTTGGAACGACGAAGTCTTTTCCAAAATTACGACGACTGATTTCAAAAACGTTACTCGGCTGACTATGTTTTATTCGGCGCTGTACAAGATGCATCTCATTCCCAGGTACGAGGTTTGCAAGGAAATGCTGTTGAGGGAGCACCCAGGGGCTAACCGTTTCTTTTCCCCTTTAGTGACCGGACCGGCGAGAGTCCCAATTTTGAAACAAATGAGCCCTATTACGATGATTATTACACTCTCTGGGACACCTTCAGATGTACCAATAGCCTTTGGTTGCTGATTGAACCTGACCGCGCTGCTGGAATGATTATTAGTTTGATCTCCATTTGGCGGAACGAACGCTTCATGCCCGATGGACGCAGTGGCAACTACAACGGTCGAGTCAGTTTCTCCTCCACTGGATGTCAGGGAGACAAGTAGAAGCTAACGTACCACTAGGTCCAAGGCGGCAGCAACGCGGACAACGTGCTCGCCGACGCATACGTCAAAGGACTGCAATACGGCATCGACTGGCAAGACGGCTACGCAGCCATGGAGACGGACGCCGAGCGGACGCCCTACAACAACTTCGACATCGAGAACAAGGCCACGGGCAGCACCAAAGAGGGCCGCGGCGCGCTGGACGACTGGCTCAAGATCGGCTTCGTGAGCACGACGTATTCGCGGAGCTTGAGCCTGACGGTCGAGTACAGCCTCAACGACTTTGCGCTCAGCGTCGTCGCAAAGGAGCTTGCGCCCGACGATTACCAGAAGTATCTGAACCGCTCTGCGTGAGTGCCCCTGACTTCGCTCGAGTTTCGTGGAGAAGACTGACCCTGCTTGCTGTCCAGCGGCTGGCGCAACCTCTGGGTGCCTTCGGTAACCTCCAACGACTTCTCTGGCTTCCTCGCGCCGAAACAAGCCAACGGCACCCTCGCAGACCCAGCGTACGACCCAAAGTCCTGCGGCGAGTGCGAATGGAGCGCTATCGCCTACGAAGCCTTGCCGTTCGAGTATTCGTGGAACATACCGCACGACATGCAAACGCTCATCATGCTCATGGGTGGGCCCGCGACCACCGAGCGGAGACTGGATCTCATGTTCAAGCCCGGCGGGCGCTCGAGCGACATCGGTACCAACGACATTGGCGACACGCTCTTCAACCCGGGAAACGAGCCCAGCTTTTCGACGCCCTTCTTGTACAACTATCTGGGCAAGCGCCAGTGGAAGAGCGTGCTGCGCTCCCGCCAGGTCGTCGACCAATACTACTCAGATACGGCCAGCGGACTACCAGGAAACAGCGACGGCGGAAGCTTGGACAGCTGGCTGGTGTGGCAAATGTTGGGCTTGTATCCCGTCGTGACGCAGCCCGTCTACCTCCTGCTGAGTCCGTGGTTTGACGAGCTGGAGGTGAAAATTCCCAGTTTTGCGGGTGCGGGTCAGGGCGAGGGCACGCTGAGAATTACGGCCGAGGGGCTGGCAGACGGCTACTATGTGCAGAGCGTGAAGCTGAATGGTGAGAGCTGGACTAAGAGTTGGGTTAGCCACAAAGACATTGAGAAGGGTGGGACGATTGAGTTTGTACTGGGAGCCCAGCCGGTTGAGTGGGATACAGGCGACCTGCCACCAAGCCCGGGGCACGTGGAGTTGTAATGTGTCTGCAAAAGCAAGAATCGAGCGCAGCTAATCGATCGAGACGGTCACTTCACCAAAATGTCGTTGCGTGAATCCAAGTTGAACTAATGTGGTTTTGATTTTCTCATCTGGCTCCCAGCCGATCCTCAAGACCAACCAAGCCACCAACTGTATTATATCCATGGCAGCTGGCTTCTCCCCATGTAAAAGGCAAAGTCGAAAAGCGCCCAAGCTGCTTCTTGATGCAGCTGTGACCCTCGTCGCATGGAAGTTTTGATTTTATTGTGATGCTGCTCTTTTCGATTGAGGTGATTGGGGTATGTCATGCCTGGGATTTTAAACTAAAGAAGTCAATGAAACGCTGTGCAACTGCAGCAGTGCACCCCTGCAAAGTCGATCCACCGGACTTAGTTGCCTGCCGCGCGGGAAACAAATTGTTGGAAGAACTGCTTGAATCCCTTTTCGCCCTTGGTGCTCAGGGCGTGGAGATACTCGTTGGCTCCCTGTTCATCAACGCCCATGCTCAAGAGCTCTCCCCTGAGGCGGTCGAGGTAGAAGTGACCGCATCTCTTAAGGATTTCGATCTGCAGCGCGGCCAGCTCCCCGAGCACCCCGCGTGCTTGTGCATCCTTCGAGTTGAAACCACCGGTTGTTGGGATAGACCAAGCAAGGGGTGAGAATCTCGTCATGGCAAAGCTCTCGAAACCGGGGAGAGTAGGGCTTGGTTGAGCAGATGGGTCGTTGGGCGGGATGTCAGGCCCACCCCACACAGCCGTCATGCGAACGAGGACGGAGATGCCAAGACGAGCCGTTGGGTAGTCGCTTGGGTCACGGGCAAAATGCTCGATGGTGGTGATGATGGTTTCAAAGGTAGCTTGGTTCGTGTTGCTAATGAAGACGGACGCCAAGTCGTTGTTGAGGATGACGAGAAGAAAGTTGAGGTACTCCCGCCTCAGTTCAGCCAACTGAATCTCGTCATCCGTTCCGTTGGTTGGCTCCGCGAGGCCGGCAAAGACGCGCTGCAAAAGTGGAGTCAGGAGAGAGTCGAGCATGTTGAAAACTTCCGACTTGAATCCAAACACGACTTGCTCGATGAGTCGGAGGAATGTGGCCATCTCGTCCTTGGTCGAGCTTGGAGATAGAAGCGCTTCAATCCATCGCGGAAGCTGTTGAAGGACTCGTGGGCCAAGAACACCAATGAGCCTGGAGAATGTGAAGCGAGCTGCCGTGCGAATGGTAATTGAAGAGTTGAGCGCCTCCAGCGCCATCAAGATGGCTTCAGACGCGCGGACGAATTCTTCCGAGACCTCCAGTGGCGGCGGAGGTCCGTGTGCGCCAGGCATGGTATCGACCAGCCCGCGGCCCAAAGTACCAATTGCTTCTATCAAGTGGTGGACCTGCGTGATAGCGCGCTCGTCGCCGCCCTTTGCGGGTGCCAAATGTTGCTCCAAGTCGCTGAACAAGGGGTTGAGCACCTCCCTGATATAGACGACCTTGCTTTCAATCGGGACAGATTGAGACGACAACATGTGGCCAATTGCCTCAAAGAGATAGAGCTGGCAATTGAAGGTGGCATCTTGAGATTGGCCATTGTCCTCGGAAGACATGTCGTCATCATCCTCGTTCGGAAGCTCGGCTTTGATTTCCAAAAGATCAGCGATGGCTTGAATGACCATTTGGCAGAGTGGTCCAATGTGATTGCGGAGAGGCTTGACGAATCGCGAGAAGAGGTACCAGGAGCGAAGCTTGAGCCTCCGGGAGTTGCTGTGAATTAGTCGCACGAAATTTTCGAGGACTCTCGGAATGAGAGAGGGATTCTGCTCAAAAAAAGACGAATAGCGGTTGCAGATTTCCAGATATGTGGAGGGTATCACTGGGTACTGGTCGAAAGCGGCAACATCTAATTCAAGTCAGTTTTGAGCATCCACTGTATTGGAGACGGGACGCACTAGATTCGACCATTTTGGTCATCATTTCAATCAGTCTTGCTGCCGCGAGCGAAGAGGGCTCTCTCTTTGCGTACATGCCGCCGTTCCTGACCGCCAGCTCTCCAAACAGGAACATCTCGTGGAGAGCGAGCTCGACATCCCTCCAGGTCATACCGGAGTCCGGCTGATCGAAGGTTCCCAGGATTCCGGCAATCTTGGTCGAGAGTGTTTCGATGTAAAGGTTCTCGTCGATGGCAGCGACCTGCTGTTGGAGAACGTGCAACCGCTTGCGCAATTCTTCGAACTCGGCCTCATCCGTCTGCTCGTCTTCGTCCACCAGATTCGCGGTCGAGTCATACTTCATCTTCATAATGATGGCCTCTAAGATAGGGTGAAGCATGGCTGCGTAGTCCGGAGGCAACGCATTGTTGGTCTTGACTATCTTTCGGAAGTACGTCAGGAGGTCTGTGAGAGATGGAACCACGGTTGAGCAAATCTCGTCGTACTCATCCGAAAAGAAGCGCAACAAGTACGGAATGAAGATTCGGAGCAGCTCATTGGCCTGTGCTTTGGTGCTGTCGTCGGCAGAATCGGTGTCGAGAATCTTCACAATATCAGTCAAGGTTGTGTTGACGAGCTTCGCCACGGCCTCGGCCAAATCATTGTCGTAGGTGGACACGGATTGGTCTGCGAGGTTCGGGCTGGCTATAAGCTGACCGACAACATTGCCCAAGTTGAGAAAACTGATCAGTTGGACCTTGTCAGATGCCTTCATCTTCTTTCCTACTGTTTCGGTGAAGGTATCGATGGCGGCATCCCGGACTCTGGCCTCGGGTACATCCGAAGACAAGACGCCCTGCTGACCGGCAATTTCGAAGAGATTGTTGAGCAAGGCCTCATTGACGACTAAGGATATGTCGATCCAGCTAACCCACTTCGCAATCGTCTTCAAACACATCTCTACAATGCCCAAATCAGTCTGCCTCCACTTTGCCAGGACCTCCTGCCACGATATCGAGATTTTTTGAGCGTCCCTGCCCCTGATATGATCCTTCAATTCTTGGTTACGCTTGGATTCTTCGGGCGACCGCGACATGAGGACGTCCGCAATCTCGTCGTGGACCGAGCCGAGCAGGCGCAGATAGAGCAGGGTGGTGGTGGGGTTGTTGGTGCCAATCGTCGCGGCGTCTCCAGCAAGCGCCCTGAAGTCATCAAAGAAAGATTCCCATGCCGAGGGGTACAAGACCGTGAAGAGATAGGTTATGGTTTGCGTGAGCTTGTTCTGGATATGCGCCGAGTCAACCGCTTCCCCACTGCCGGACGCATAGGTCTGTCGGACATGGTTCCAAAGATTGTCCTTGATCAGGGCCAGGTTTGGCGGATCCAGCTGCTGGACAGCCAAATTGACAATCTCGAGAGCGACATGGCGCACGACCTCGTCTGCCCGCGGAGTCCGGGTGAAGAGGGCGAGGCAGATCTGCCAAGCAGCGGTGGGTTCGGCTCGGAGCTGGTTGAGGAAGTTGATGGCTTGCGTCTTTATTTCATTATCGGCTGCGGGGTTCCAGGCTATCTGGATGGCATTTTCGACCTTATATCAGAGTAGTGTTAGCGGCGCGAGGGCGTTGAGAAATTTGTATGCGGATGTCGAACCTGCGTCTCCATCCTCCGCCACCAAGGATGCTATGAGCTTGCTAGCACAGGCTCGGGGCTATGGTGACGTGGCGCGAGCTCAGAATGGCAAAGGCGACGAGTCGGTCGGTGTTGGACTGAGTTGAGGGCTGCTGTCGAAAAACTAGTTGACGTATCTAGGTGGTCATCGGGCAGCCATGTGAAGAAGGAACCGGATGCAACGCTCGAGTCGAAAGCAGTCGCTGAATGGACGTGAGATTGGGGGTGAGTGCCGAGCAGCGCAAGGACTGAATGGCTCGGGTGCAAAGGAATCAAAAGCGGATATCGAGGGTCGTGGTCGTGTGCTTTGTGTGTGTGAAGAAAGGCTGCCCTCGCTGTGATTCTCGGTGGGGTCTTGGCATCAGGCAAAAGGCACTGACCTCATCTCCGCCTCGCCCGCACTGTCAACACCACAACGGCCCTATCGTCTCCTGCCGGCTCCGCATCTCTCGTACCGCCAGCCCGGAAGCTTTGGTCAGGATTTGCTTTTTCCGCTTTTGCTGTCTAGGCTCTCTCCCCTCCACACCTCCATTCCCCAGGAATGAGGCTGAAAAATCAGGCCATCAATTCACCACTCTCCATTATGCAGAGACAACCAAAGCCAATGGCACTAGCTGAAGAGATACTGATTACCAAGCGCTGCAAACGCTATCATCACAAGCTTCGTCCGCCCCTACGGCTTCGTCTTCCGGCTCAGCCCAAGGCATTCCGCCATCCCAAAAAAGACGTCAATCGCAGAGTACACTCCACCAAACAACTCTTGACATGGTCCCATGGCAAAAACTGGTACATCCGTCAAGCTGTGCACACCCTGCGAATCCTCCACCGGCAGTGTCCCGTTGACTAGGAATCCACCCCTCTCGTCTTTGGGATTCGCATAGTACCCTTCAGGTGTCTTGACATTCTTCGTGAGGTTCACCGCAGGTGATCGAGGCCCGTCTTTCCGCACCTGATAATTTTCATGTCGGTCTGGATCTGCGCTTACGCCTTGGAACAACGTGTACCGAGGATCCCAGTTGCTAGGGAAGTGAACGCCCTCCGTGTAGGTCAGGTTCCCGGTCAGGACGTACTGACTGAGGCCGCTCTTCTGGTACGTGCCAACGGCAGCACGCTTGCGACGGTCGTCCTTTTGCTCCTGGAGGTACTTGGTGTCGACGCTACCCATCACATCAAAGCCATGGCCGTGGTCCGCAGTGACGAGCACCAGCGTATCCTTCAATTGGTCGGTGGCATTGAGGCGATCGACGACAGCTTTGACGGTGTCGTCGAGCTCGAGCAGCTCACCGAGCGCGCGGTCGTAGTCCAAGACGTGCATCATCTTGTCAATGGAAGCGGCTTCAGACATCATGAACCATCCTGCTCCGTCCTCGGCACTTCGGGTCTGCAAAATATCAAGAGCCTTCAGCGTCATCTCCTTGAGGCCAGGCTGATCCGTTGCAGCTTTGCCGTC
The DNA here is from genome assembly GCF_038381095.1 of Phyllosticta capitalensis. Taxonomy (NCBI): domain Eukaryota; kingdom Fungi; phylum Ascomycota; class Dothideomycetes; order Botryosphaeriales; family Phyllostictaceae; genus Phyllosticta; species Phyllosticta capitalensis. The sequence goes on along the minus strand of NW_027117443.1, from coordinate 1,006,507 downwards.
GCCACTCGGGCTCTTGGTCTGATTAAGATTATCTTGATAGACCTGGCGGGAGGCATTAGACGGTCCACTCAAAGCATTTTGGGAGAACAACTTACATTTCGATCCAGCCACTTTGCCATATTGGAAGTCGTGAAAATTCCCAAGGTCCGCTTGTCATTCTTCGCGGACTCCAATTCTTCATTATTCAATACGACCTGGTAGTCAGCCTTTCTAAACTCTTCATAGTAGTCCTTGTCTTCGTAAGTTTTGCCTCCTTTGGTCGAGTTGTAAAATTGCTCTCCGCCACCTCCGAACAACACGTCTGGTCCGGTCCAGTTGACCCACGTGTAATTGGTGATGCCATTCAAAAATGAATCGACAATCTGCGGATAAAGATCTCGGTCACGCGTGTGAGCAGTCAACGCTGCTGGAGTAGCACTTTGAAGTCTCGTCAGCAACTCTTCAAAAGGGGTCTCCCGCAATCTTACTCGGCAATGAAGGCGGTCGAAACAATTCCGATGTGGCCGCCATACAGACGGTTGAAAAGCTCAACAATCGTCTCAACCTTGGGATCATCAAACGGGTCTTTGCTACTGTCAGCATACACGGAGAGCGCATTGACAGTGCTCTTGTGTCCGGTATAGAGCGCAGTTGCCGAGTTGGCCGAGTCGGTAATGAAACTGTCTATGCTGTGGGTCATCTGATGACCCAGCATTGGGAACTTGTCCATCATCTGGCCAAATGTAAGTCTTCTACCACGATCCAAGTCAGAAGTGCTCACCATCTTTGTTTGGTATTTACCATTGATGCTCTTGTGCGCAATCAGACGAGCAGCAGTGATCATATTGGTTGTCATTCCATCGCCAATGAAAAGGATGACATTTTTCGTCTTGCGTGCTTCATCAATGTCACGCACTGTCCAAGTGGCCTTGGTCTCCTCGCCGTCGTAGTACTTGAGCGTCGCGACATACTCGCCAGGCTCATACAGAGCCACTTTGCGGTAAGCCTTGGCAGCGACTTCAACCAGTGATGGCGTCTTTGCATCCTGAGCAAACAAATCTGGGCTAGTTCAGCGCACCGGTGCTTCAGTTTCCCAAACAGGCAACTCGTACCTTCAAACCAAGTAAAATTCCAGCGTTCGAGTTTTGGCTCGCTCACACCAAAGTACTCCGTGGCGGCCTGAGCTGGTGGTCCTCCAACCTTTTCAATCGTAAAGGTGAAGTTCTCGTCTGGCTCGCCTGGTCGTGCTTGGGACCCGTTTTGCGGCGCATGCACTTCGAGGCGAATGTCGAAGAACTGGCCGGCCAAGAAGTCCGCCCTGCAGGTATTAGTTCATGCAAGCTCCCATGCGCACGCTAGTCCGCAGCCAGCGGAATACTTACTGGTCAGGTGGAAAGCAGCAGCCTGCCCCGATAACAATCAGCTCAATTCGAACTTCACGTGGCAGGCGGCCAAGGAAGGGAGAAGAAGACGAAGAAGAATCAGCACGACATACCAAGCTTGTCACCGCAAGTGCCGAGGCGAGAGAAGGTTTGAGCATTGCCCGACGCAACCAGCAGTGCAAGCGCGGTGGCGCCGGCGATGGCCGCGTCAAACAGGCGTCTTTGATGCACCATGATGGACGAAGTTGGCCGAAACAACTGGCACGATTGGTTCGCGGGGGGTCAAAGGAAGTGCTAGTGCCAGGAACCAGAACGATTCGAAACAATCACGTCGAGGGTCCCCGCCGGCTCGCTCTGGCAGGGGAGCAGCCGCGCTACCTATAAACATGCGGTACTCGTCCTGTCCTGACGGCTGGGAGGAACCATGCTGCGGTCCTCGCAGCTGTGCCACAGCGCTGAGTCGCCGGCGGAAGAGCACGATGGACTGCTTGGCGGACTCGTCTGCTTGCTTTCTCGCTGCAATGGCGGCCCCGTTGCGACATCGCCTGCTCTGTTTGGAGCATCGCTGTTTTGCTTGTGGCGCGTTGCCAAGTGGACTGTGGCGCAGATTGTCTTTCGGGTGAGGAGCTCGACATGCCGGATTGAGTGAATGTGCCGTTGGTTTAAGGTTGCTCAAGCAAATGGTAACGCGTTGACGGACGCGTGCGTGCAAGGTGCCTTTCGACTGGACGGATGCCCCTCTTGCTTGGCGCTTGGCGGTTGCGACACCTCTGACTTTGCCCAACCGAGCCTTGGGAAGGAAAGTCGCGGCTCGCGTAAAAAGGAGAGGGTTAATGAGAGCGGTGGGGATGAAGAGATCCGTGGCTTTTGCGAGTCGCTGATTGAGGGCTTGGTATCCTGCATCGGAACGTCTCAAACTCGCTGTGGAGTCGACGTAATTTGCCAAGAGACAAAGATGTTGAGAGATAATGCTCACGAAGGAGCAACAGAGCCGGACAGTCGTGCTTTACAGACATCCAGTGGCTTGGCCCAATCGAACTCGAAAAGATGCTGCCCGATCGCCTCTCGTATGCGATCAAGAACCCTGGAGCGAACAAAGATTCTCAACCGGACCGCCGCATGCTCAAAGTATTCGCGAATCTGCTTTCAGTTTAAGACCACAAAGATGCTGTCGAACGGGTCAACGTGGAGGACGAAAAGAGCAGGTGGGTTGAGCACACGAATAACAGCATACCACGACTTCAATTCGAGGCCAAGGCAGTGGAGACCAAATAGTCGAAAAGGAAGCGGCTTCTCTGTCAACACTTCGTTTGAACGACTACTCAAGGGTATCACAGCACGCTCTACACGCTTCAAATCTAAGCTCCCGCTTCTTCTGGACCTTCCCATCAGGCTTTCGTCGGTGTCACCTCCTCGCCGTCTGCCACATCGCTCGACGTCTCCCTGTCTGCTCGTTGTCCCTCAACGACGACATCATCGGAACCAACAAACGCAAGAGGGTCCTTCTTTTGCATGGATCGGGTCCACCAAATCAGGACGGTTGTCCAAAAAGCGAGGGCGATCGAGGTGCCAATCATGGCCCACATGCCACGCTGCAGAGGGTCAGTAAGAAAGTGTTGGCCCGCTATAGCAGGAAATTCGACTTACAGTGAACCACGGGGCGAAATCGGCCGAGTAAAACACGATTGCCCACCACGCATTGATGATGTTGCTTCCCATGTTCATGCACGCAACGACCAAGCCCCTGAGCATGGCCTCCTCGCCCCTCATGGCGTCGTTGGCCCACGCGAAGAAGGTTGCCTGGCACGCGTAGACGCTGCCGGCCCAGTAGTAGGCGGCGAATACAAGGGGTTCTTGGTCGCCGCCCTTGGACTTGGCCGCCAGCACCATGGCGCTCGTCACGATACCTGTCAAGCCAATCCAATAGCCGACGATCCAGCGGCAGCCGCCCAGCATGTCGGTCAGGGTCGCGAAGAAGAGGGTCGACACAATTCCGACGGCTGGCACGCCTGTAGGATAGTCGTTCAGCTGCGGTACCGTGTAAGAGCGCGTGGGCGAGCTCTTCATGTACAGCGCGAGGAGCGTGTTGGTGCTGAAGGACTCGGTCTCGCCGGCAATGATCCACAGCATCACGAAGGCGTACAGTGGGAAGCAGGTCAGCGCGCGCTTCAAGAAGCGCAACGACAGCGGCGACGCTTCATTGGCGCCCGTTTGATTGTGGGAAGCGCCCACCTCGGTGGGGACACGGGAGCGAGCAAGGGCGCGCTCGCGCTCCGACAGATACGGCGCAGTGGTGGTGGCAGGCGTATTGGGAAAAAGGAGAAAACCGTAAATCGCGACGGGGACAGTAATCAATCCGTCGATGATGAACAACCATCTCCAACCAGTGAGTCCGGCCTTCAGGTGAAGGCTGCTTTGGATTCCTGTTTGGATGAAGCCGCCAAACATAGTGCCCGCAAGGCCGCTAGCCGTGAACAAACCTGCCCGCTTCCCCAGTTCATTTTCTGTGTACCAACTCCCCAGGACGTAGTGCGTTCCTACAAAGGTTGTGCTCTCGGCGATGCCCTGGAAGAATCGGATTGCCATGATGTGGGTGGGGCTGTGGACGCCGGCCGTCGCCATGGTGAGCGCGGCCCAGACGAGCATCATGGAGGGGAAGAAGAAGCGCGGAGCGACATAGTGGAGCGCGAGATTGGACGGGATTTGTCCTACAATGTAGCCACAAGTGAATCTGCGCAGATGATTTTGTTAGCATTCTGTAGGAGAGATTTTGGGGTTGGCGTACATGGTGTTGATTTGGGTCAGCTGATTGCCATGGAAGGAAAGATCCTCCTTCATTCCCGAGACGTAGGCATTGGTCAAGTTGGAGCGGTCGAGCTGGACTTTCGATCAGTAGCGTGTCAGGGGTAGGTTGGAGGCTGAAGTACATAGTTGCAAAAGTAGCTGAGACAGCAAAAGGTGAGGATAAAAAAATCAATCTTTTGCACCAACTTGCGCTCCTCTTTCGAGGATTGCGAGGGACGAAAATAAGCCCCTACAGTTTCTGAAAAACCCATGCTCTTTCTGGGACCGCTGAATGCCTCTTTGCTTCTCTTCCTATGACTCTTGCGAAGGGCGATGCAAAAAATTAAAAATTAAGCGATACCGGCCGTTGGCAGCACGACTCTCCCAGAAGTTTTAAGCTAACTCTCTGTTCGAGAGCCGCTCCGATAGACTGTGGCGTCCAGTGAAAGATGCTTGGCAGTTTGCGAGGAGCGATAGGTTGATAAGTGGTGTTCCCGGGGTTATGGTCGACGGCCAGGATAAGCTTGCTGCTCAGTTTGGTAGGAGTGCGAGTTAGGAGACCCACATTTCTACTTGGACGTCGCGCGACGACGCTGGAAGATAGACTATTAGACAGTGCCGACGAAGGAGTTGAAGTCGTGCCGTTGAGCGTGAGAGCCTCAAGTGACGTGAATGGCATTCTTTGCACTCTCTTAAGGATCGTCGTCTCTCCACAATCTGCAAGCGCTGGGTCATGTTAGCGGGGATCGGCGCGTCCACCTTGTGCCCTTCTCCGCCGCGCGCCTCTCGGCTGATCTACCTCCTCTTCCACCTCGCCCTGATAGCCGGACCCTTTTGCATCCAGCCAAACTTGAGAACGACTCGTTGCGACAAGGAATATCAAGTTAGAGGAAAGAAGCTTTACAAGTCGTCGAGCCGCATTGAGCCCAGCAAAAGACGAGACCATCTGCGGACCGCGTGCAGGAACACAAAACAAACGCCACGGGTTGCCGGCCTCTCAAGTGCTCACCCGGCACCCATGGTGGGATATTGCCTGATGACGCACCGATTAACACCCAACCACAGCATCCCGAGATGCCGAGCCGGTGCGCCAAAAGTGGGCGGCTGTCTAGCTATTACATCTCGACCACTCACCACAATAACAGACGAGGTGTACGTCCCGACTCCCTTCTCGCACGTCGCCTCTCCATTGCGCTCACAATCATGCCAGGATCGTGGAAAGATATCGCCGCCAAAAAGCGCGCCGAGCTGCTCGACTCCATTCCTGAACAATGGCGCATCCCCGCAGACATTCTCCCGCCCGAATCCCAGCTCGACGTGACCACGTTCCCAGAGAAGTCGGGATGGTTCACGGCTGAAGAGCTGGAGTATACCAATTCTTCGGCGACAGTCCTACTGAAAAGGCTGAGGAGCGGCAAGTACAGTTCCGAGCAGGTAACCAAGGCGTTTTGCAAAAGGGCGGCGGCGGCGCATCAATTGGTGAGAAGACCCTGAAATCCTCCTTTGCAGCAGGACCCTAACATGGGTCGCAGACGAACTGCCTCTCGGAAACCCTCTTCGACCTGGCATTGCGCACCGCGCGCACTCTCGACGAGCACCTTGCCACCACTGGCCAGCCATTTGGACCGCTGCACGGCCTCCCCATCTCCATCAAAGACAATTTCCAAGTGCGCGGCACCGATGCGACCCTTGGTTTCTCGTCGCTGGTCGGCAAGACGTCGCCATACAACAGCACGCTTGTCGACCTGCTGCTTGCCGCCGGCGCGGTTCTCTACGTCAAGACCAATGTCCCCACCGCCATGATGATCGCCGAGACCGTCAACAACGTGTACGGCCGCACGGTGAATCCGCGCAACCGGAAATTGACGTCGGGTGGAAGCTCTGGCGGCGAGAGCGCATTGATCGCCTTTGGCGGCAGCTGTCTGGGCGTTGGCAGCGACATTGGCGGGTCTCTTCGCATCCCAGCTGCTTGCACTGGTCTGTGGACACTGCGGCCCAGCGCTGGTCGATTTCCAACGGCCAAGACGAGGTCGGGTTTGGCAGGACAGGAAGCTGTCATGTCGGTGAATGGCCCGTTGGCAGCGGATCTGGACTCCATCACTGCTTATTCGCAAAGGGTGGTGGAGCTTCAGCCATGGTTGGACGACCCGAAGTGTCTACCGATTCCCTGGAGAAAGGTGGACGTGCCGAAGAAGCTGAAGATTGGCGTGTTGTGGGATGACGACGTGGTGGTTCCCACGCCGCCGATACGGAGAGCACTGCAGGTAGCCGTAAAGAAGTTGAAAAAGGCGGGCCACGAGATAGTCGAGTGGAAGAGCGAGGGCATGCATGAGAGGGCCGGGAGGCTCATCGTAAGTTTCAGACAGCTCTTCACCTATATCACGAATCTTTCTAATTCGACCAGGCTCGCATGTTTGTCGCTGATGGCGGCAAATCCGTAAGCGCCCTCCTCGCTCCCACGCGCGAGCCCTTCCGCCCCGAAATGCGCTCCTACGAAGACGCCCAGGAGCAAGGTGTCTATAACATGTGGCAGATCCACCTGGAGCGCAGCGACCTGCAGATGAAGTATCTGGACCGCTGGAACGCGGCCGGGTTGGACGCCATACTGTGCCCCACTGCTCCATATGCGGCCTGTGAGCACGAAAAGTTCAGATATGTCGGATACACGTGCGTGTACAACTGCCTGGACTACTCCGCCGTCAGCTTTCCCACCGGTCTCAGGGTCGACCGACAGGTGGATTCGTTCAGCGAGGAGGACCAGGCGCGGGAGACGCGCAACGAGTTTGACAAGACGACCAAGGATGAGTGTAAGCATCCACCCTCCCCTCCAGTCAAACATGCTTCAACTGACACGGTATCCCAGACAACGTCGAAGCCATCCACGGCCAGCCCATCAACCTGCAGCTCGTGGCGCGCCGACTTGAAGAAGAAAAGGTGTTGGCAATGGTCGAGCACGTGGCGAACACGCTGAAGGCTTGATTGCTTTGCAGTTTTGCATTACATTCAACCGCCGGTCCTCGGCGGCCTTGTGTGTTGGTTGCGAGATACCCTCGTTGGTCTGATCATTTTGGCACGCACGCACGCATAGCTTTGGTTGGTCCCGCCCCGGCTGTGGTTTGGTTATTTCGCCATGTGGTTGTAATGCTTGGCTTGTGACGGCCGGTGTAATTAGTGCACAGCATTGATCTTTCCTCATCCGTCAGACCAGTCTCTATGGTTCCTGTGACCTTAGTGACGAGTGATTGTGGTGCACTGACCTCCAGGTACTTCTATAAATCCCTTGAGATTCGGGCTGTCTTCCACCTCCAACTGCGACATGATGTTGCAAACAGACTTGTCGAACAAGAACTACTTGTGCCCCTGGTGGTCCACAAGGAGGTTTTTAACTACTTCTTGTGCTTGTGGTCCCCATCACATTTCGGCTCACGCATCACTCTTCGGAAAACACGCCAGCTTCCCTCCATCCATCATCACCACATAGAAGAGCGCAGCACCACTCAAGACAAACAATGCCCACCACCACAACACTAGACCAGCCTTGCCTCTCATCATTCTCCCTGCAAACTTCCACACGTCTTCCGTCCCTCCCTTCAGGCATAATCCCCCGCTACCTCCTTGCGCTCAAGGGACCCAACCAGCCCGACAAAGGCAGTGCTGGTTACAGCCCCTTTTGTTTGCAAGGCAGTACGATCTGGTCGAGTCGTGTATTGTCTTGCAGACCGTTTGCTTTAGAGGGAGAGAATGGTAGTCTAGGGAGAGGGGGATTTTATACTCGACTTGATCACGCAGGCGGGGCATGAGGAAGCGAATTCGGAAGGATTAGTATGGCGCGCGAGCATTCTCTGGCCACGTGGGACATAGCTCCACGGATTGGCGCAGTGTACATGTAGTCAGGGGGGAGGCACGCGCAGGATGGGAATGACCAAGGGTGCCGAGCGCAGGGGAAAGGGGGCATATAAACCACCCTCTGCCACCAATACATGGATTGCTCAAGCCAGTCCAAAGCAGAGCTCTGAAAGCACGAAAAAGAAAAAACATTGCACTTTTGTGTCTTTTGTGATGCTGAATATGGGTTCACCCTACTTGCTCTGTCTTTTTGCTTGGACGCAGACCCAGAATGGAGTCGTCGGGCTGAGTTTGGAGGAAAGAGAAATGACATGGTCTGGGGTGATAGCAATGTGTCTCAATGTCGTGGTCTAATGCAGGGCAGGGTAAATTCTCTACATTGTTGCTTTGTGACTACGGAGGCAGGAGGACAGGCAAGCAGACTCCTGTCCACGCTTATGTCTGGCTTTGGCATCAGTTACACCGGCTGACTTTAAGAGAGGTATAAAAGCCCCCATCCTTCATGCTGGCAATCTTTCTACCTCTTGAACAGAGAGCATAGCCGGCTCCTCCATCCAGGAACGTATTCGTCTGCCTGCGCTCGACTCTTTGTTTCTCTTCCTCTTTCCTTTGTGCACTCCAAAGTTAAAGCCAGAGAAAGATGAACTCGCGTAGGACCGCGATAACTACCGCGCTGAAACATGACACTGAGTTTGATCAGGCAGCTGTGGTGATGAAGTGTCCTTTCAAGGCCTGGTTCTTGGTACAGCTCGATCCATTGCTTTCTGAAGTGTCAACACCTGACCTTTTCTAGCACCTGGACTCCGAAGCTGTGACTTGTGCGCGTCGAAGCAAGTATCGACTCCTCTCCTTCGAAGTTTCCTCGCCTCAAGCAATTACTTGTGTCTCCAAAAGCCAATATTGGATTGATTCTTGACTTTTCTGCTTCCTCTCGCACAGCAATCGACAGTTGTGACTATTTTGCGTCTTGTTCCTTGTTTTCCAAAGTCTTTGGCCGGGAACGTTTATGGTTCAAGGCCATTCGGCCTAACGTCAAAGGAGTGTGAAGACGTATTTGGTCACCAAGACATCATGATGAGGACTTGTAATGGCCGCCAGTGAGTGTCCAGCGATGCGGCCAATTCAACGAACGAGTGATACCAAAAGCTTGATTGCTTGCCACAACGATTTTGGCGCAGGCCACCGAAACAACAAACGCGAGTGGGTTCTGACCTTTCTCTTTTCTTCTCGAGTCGAGAGCTAGCTTTCGGCACAGTAAGTCAAGAGAACTCTGCAGTGGCACAAAGTGCATCCTTAAATAGGTATGTACGCAAGGAGCATTCACGTGCTGATTGATTGTACTCTGACTTGACTTTTCACGTGTCCGGCGGCTTGTGATTAGGTACTCGATACATTCAACCATATCTCCTCCAGCCGCGCTGTCCAGACTTCGCGCGCCGCATGAAGCTCGGCATATTCCTGTCGAGATGCGCATTCGAGACTTTCCAAAAGCAAGTGGGACCCACAGGTCCATCGTCAGAATAGTCCCTTGCAAACAGTGTCAATAAAAGCTCGCAGTCCGAGGGCTACTGAGAACACTCACTTGTCGAACCAGGTCCCCAAGGTTCCGCGGTCAGAGCGCAGGCCTCCGACTTGGATGCACTCGCTTCGCCAACGTTCCTCGCCGTTGAAAATTGACATGGTCGTCCACCAGATTTCGCCCTCGGGATTCTGTCGTACGTGACCTTTGGTTGTGAGCATAAGGTCTGCATCATGGGGCATGTCACGTACCTTTGATTGTTGATTGGCCGTCCTGCACTGTGCCGTGTTCGTAAGAGCGTGAATCTCCCTCGAAATACACCTTTGGAAGCTGCTGCTCTCCATCCCGAGTGATGGGCTCAATCCGCGTCACATGTAGCCGGACGACGATGAAGCGCGTCGCTTGCGATTTTTGGAGAGGTGGCCGCGGCATCGTATTCGGTATCGTGCCCTGGCTGAAGTTGAAGTTGTACAGATCATTGTAGTCGAGGAACAGGACGATTCGGAACCAAGTCCCAGCAACACCATATGGGTCTTGCTCGTCCAGCGATAGACTGGGCTCCTTCACCATGGACGCTTCAGAATGCGGAGACTTGGGCTCGGGAGAGGATTGAAGTGATCCTACTATTGATCCCGGTAGAAATCCTGGTTCCTGGAAGGTATTGGGCGCAGCTCCTGCAAAGGGGAGATGGCATACCGGCAGATATGATGAGCCGAGATGGCTACAATATCGCCGCTGCTCGCAGAGAATGACCGTCATGATGCAACTCAACTTCATCCAATCCACGCGGTGCGAAAAGTCGTCCAAGAAGGGGCCCCAAGAGTTGCTCTCGTCGTATCGGCGTAGATCGTACACGCGAGATCGGGCGTACGCATGGACTGGAGCACCCGCGTCATAGTCAGAGCCCATGTGTACGGAGCATTCACAGTAGACGCCGTGTAAAACGTGTAGTTTGGCACTCAGTTGCTCGAGATCCTTTGGTATTACAGAGCTTCTCGTAGCGCGGATCCCGAGGGTATCGTGATAGAGCGAGAATTTACATAGCAAGGCATGGTGGTTGATTGAATCCGCTTCAAAGTGCTTTCGCAGCCAGCTGCGACTTCTTGACTCCGGATCCGGACTGGATGCTTGCAGGAGACGAGTGATGGTTGTGGCCAAAGTATCCATGTTTTGTATCTGGCCATCGTAAGCCGAAATCTGGGTGTCCATTTATCAACACACCTTGGTCTCTTCTTTATCTGACGATAGGATCTTGTGCATCCTCCATAAACGCGAGAGCTCCTCTTGCCATGATGTCACAGTAACAGATTGTTCCTTTGGATCATCCTGATTGCTAATTAGCAACTATCAGTTACGCCATAGTGATCCTCACAAATACTGCAAGGTGCACCTCCTTCCATAACATCTCATCGCTATTGATGAATTGGTGGAGGGAGCGACAAGTTTCGGAGAGACGGGCAAGATCATCAGCTTGCGTGTGGGAGAAGATCGAATGGAGGAGTTCGTTTGACAAGTCCAGCAATGCAGGCATGATTGCTTGGTGTTGCTGATTAGAGACCGTTGAACAGCGTGGTGACAGAAGGACGATTGAGGGTACAGACAATCCAAAAAAGGATTCGAATGTTGCAAGCGAAGAAGCAATGAGCATGGACTGCAGTATCAAGATCAGGCCGCGGCGGCTTCCGCTCGTTGGTGGCAGTGAGGTTGTGTCACCTTGCCAAAATAGGATTAGGCGGGGTGCTTACTTCTCCACAGATAGTAGAAGAGTGTGTTCGGCAGAATCACCGGACTAATAGTCACTAAGAAATATTAGCGTAAAGGGGACCTAAATAGGTATTTTGCGATACTTGGAACTCTCACTTTTAGTGTGGAGGCTAAAAACTATAAGAAGTCTCAGAGGGGTCAGTTCTGGTGCTGTCTGAGATTCTAATAGTTACTAAAAGGTGTATACCTATACCTAATAAGGTGAAAACTAAGCTAGCTTAGGCCGCTACTAAATAGCGTGAGAAAACTGCCAAAAATCTCATAAACCGCCGATAAGAGTGGCCACCAGGTGCGATATATTGCTTATGGAACTGCTAACTAGTAGTTTCCACAAAAATATTGGTTCTGCCGAACACACCCGAAGTCATGTGCAGAGTCAACATCCCCGGCCAAGAAAGATGTGGGATTTCAAACTTGGATCACTCGCCGTCCGCATTTTACATTCAATCTCCGCAAAAGCTACTACACGAATTGTCAACAAACTTCCGCCAAGGAGAGAGCTACTACGTCGGCGACCAGCATGAACGCGAAGCTACTTTGAAGCTTTAACATATGGGCATTATCTGGGCCTTTGGGTAGTACTGCTCGTGGGTTTGTGGAGGATTTGTGGAGCGTTTGTGGAGGTATTTGCAATTTATACCAAGATGGAAAATTCAAGGCCGGCTGTTGGTGAATCCACCCATACATGTGTACAGATTCCACACAGCAGCCTCACATGAAATGATGTATTGGTAAGCCAGGCTGGCTCAAGAGCACGTCAAGCTCAGCAGCTTTGCGACTGCGATGACAAATCCAGCGAGCGATTTTGCGCAGCATTTCTAATCCTTGCAAGAGAAGTCCAAACACCAACAGCCAGCACTGTTGGTTTTGAGTATTCAGAAAGACGGAACCGGGACGACGAGGGATAAGATACATGTTGTAGAATCAGGAGCCGCGAGCTTAGGATAGCTTTCGGGTGATTTGTAGAAATCCGAAAGGAACAATGTTTGAATGAGACGGCAAGGTCCTCGTCGTCTTAATATCGATGGGTACAAGTCGGTTTGCTTCGCTCATCGTCTTTCTCATTCCATGTCTTGCTGAATAGTCGTGGAACGTTAGTGAGATGTCTGGCGCGCATGCGCCGCGGTCGTCGGAATTCCGTCACTTTCGCGATGGCATCAGGCGCTTCCAATGCTTGACAAGTCGTCGTCTTTGGTGTTGGGAAGGTGATGGCTGGCTGACGGGTGGGTCTTGGGTGTCAGGTCTGCTTAGTGGGGCAGCTTCTTCTTGGCGAAGCGGTCATTGCTTCATTCTCGTCATCGCCGCCGCAGCTTCCAACGTGCCGCCCGCCTCCTGCTCCAACCTTCGCATCTTCATTCTGCACCACTGCTTCGTTCTTTGACTTTCAGCCGCCTCTTTTCTGCAGTGTTATCGCAATCTCCACGGCTTCCCCCCTCCACCAGCCGCCTCTTCTTCTCCATCTTCACGATTCCGCCCCACGACGAGCCGCCAACGTCATCAACCACATCGTCTACACCAGCGCCGCAGGACAACCGGAACGGTTCAGGCAAGCTGGGGAAAAGGAAGACTTCAAACGGGGACCTGAGCAGTCCACACAAGAAAATCATGACAGTAGGTCTTGTTCCGCATACTGGGTTTGCTTGGCCCCGCATCGGGCCCCAAGCTGTACTGCGCCATGAAGTCGCCATGCTTATGAGAAGCTCCAGGACAAAATGCAAATCGACAATCCGCAAGCTGCGGCCGAGCAGCTTAAGGATGGCCCGGGCGAGATCGACGAGTCGCTCTACAGCAGACAGCTGTATGTCCTGGGACACGAGGCCATGAAGCGCATGGGTTCTTCCAACATCCTCATAGTCGGTTTGAGGGGCCTGGGTGTCGAGATTGCGAAGAATATTGCGCTCGCAGGCGTCAAGTCTCTAACTCTCTTCGACCCCAAGCCCGCTACCATTCAAGATCTCTCTTCTCAATTCTTCCTCCACCCCGAAGATGTCGGCAAGCCGCGTGCCTCTGTGACCGTTCCTCGAGTTTCGGAGCTGAATCCCTACGTACCCGTTCGCGAGCACGCTGCCGCCGATCTGACTTCCGACTTGAACCTGCTGAAACAATACCAATGCGTTGTTCTTACAGACACGCCGCTTCGCGACCAAATCTTGATCGCAGACTTCTGCCACCAAAACGGCATTTATGTCGTCATTTCGGACACGTTTGGTCTCTTCGGACACGTTTTCAATGATTTCGGCAAGAACTTCACCTGCGGTGATCCGACAGGCGAGAATCCCACCAACGGAATTGTTGCGGCAATCGACGAGGATGGCACGGTTTCGGCGCTGGACGAGACTAGGCATGGCCTGGAGGACGGTGACTACGTTTCATTTTCAGAGTTGGAGGGCATGGAAGGCCTCAATGATGCTGCTCCTCGAAAGGTCACCGTCAAGGGCCCGTACACCTTCAACATTGGAGATGTTTCCGGGCTGGGTCAGTACAAGCGCGGTGGAATGTTCCACCAGGTCAAGATGCCAAAGATTATGGACTTTGAGCCTCTCAGCCAGCAGCTGAAGAAGCCCAAGATCTTGGAATCAGACTTTGCCAAATTTGACCGACCGCCGCAACAGCATGTTGGTGTCCAGGCGCTCCACGCGTTTGCTGAACAACACAACGGAGTGCTTCCCAGACCGCACCATGAGGGAGATGCCGCTGAAGTCTTCAAAATTGCCCAAAGTCTCGCTTGTGAGGGAGAGGACAAGGTCGAGCTGGACGAGAAGATCATCAAGGAGCTGAGTTACCAGGCTCAAGGTGACGTAAGTCCCGTCGCGGCTTTCTTCGGTGGTCTCGTCGCCCAAGAGGTCCTCAAGTCGGTGTCCGGAAAGTTCCATCCCATCGTGCAATGGCTCTACTTTGACTCATTGGAGTCACTGCCAACTTCGACGAAGCGGTCAGAGGAGTCGTGCAAGCCGCTAGGCACTCGCTACGACGGCCAGATTGCCGTGTTTGGCAAGGAATTCCAGGATAAGCTTGCCAATGTCAAGGAGTTCTTGGTCGGAGCTGGCGCGATTGGCTGCGAGATGCTCAAAAACTGGGCCATGATGGGCGTTGGCGCTGGACCCGAAGGCAAGATCTGGGTCACGGACATGGACCAGATTGAGAAGAGCAACCTCAACAGACAATTCTTGTTCAGGTCCAAGGATGTTGGCAAGTTGAAGAGCGACTGCGCTGCAGAGGCTGTGCAGGCCATGAACCCCGATTTGAAGGGACACATCGTTACCCTGAGGGAAAGGGTGGGCCCCGACACTGAGCACATTTTCAACGAGGACTTTTGGAACAACCTTACCGCGGTCACCAACGCTCTTGACAATGTCGAGGCTCGCACGTATGTGGATCGTCGTTGCGTCTTCTTCCGCAAGTCTCTGCTCGACAGCGGTACTCTCGGCACCAAGGGCAACACCCAGGTTGTTTTGCCAAACATCACCGAGTCTTACTCCAGTTCCCAAGATCCTCCCGAGCAGTCTTTCCCCATGTGCACCCTCAGGAGTTTCCCCAACCGGATCGAGCACACCATTGCGTGGGCAAAGGACCTCTTCCACAGCTACTTTGCGCAGCCTGCAGAAATTGTCAACATGTACCTTACGCAGCCCAACTACCTTGGAAGTGCCCTGAAGCAGTCCGGCAACGAGAAGCAAACTCTAGAGACGCTGCGCGACTTCCTTGTTAAGGAGAAGCCCTTGACCTTTGACGACTGCATCATTTGGGCAAGGCAACAGTTTGAGAAGCAGTACAACAACAACATCCAGCAGTTGTTGTTCAACTTTCCCAAGGACTCGACCACCTCAAGTGGACAGCCGTTTTGGTCAGGCCCCAAGCGCGCTCCTGACGCGTTGAAGTTTGATCCCAACAACCCTACTCACTTCAAGTTCGTCGAAGCCGCGGCAAACCTGCACGCTTTCAACTACAACATCAGCCCCAAGGGTGTCACCAGGGATCAGTACCTGAAGGTGCTGGATAACATGATCATCCCTGACTTCAAGCCCGACCCTGGCGTCAAGATCCAGGCAAGCGACAACGATCCGGACCCGAACGCCCAGCAGGGCCCACAGGACGACGAAAGCGACCTCCAGAAGATGGTCGAGTCCCTTCCTCCTCCCAAGTCTCTCGCTGGCTTCAAGCTCGAGCCCGTGGAGTTCGAAAAGGACGATGACACCAACTACCACATCGACTTCATCACGGCGGCCAGCAACCTCCGCGCGGAGAACTACAAGATCCAACAAGCTGACCGCCACAAGACCAAGTTCATTGCTGGCAAGATCATCCCTGCCATCGCGACGACAACGGCGCTCGTGACTGGTTTGGTCAACCTTGAGCTGTACAAGGTCCTGGATGGCAAGACCGACATTGAGCAGTACAAAAATGGCTTCGTCAATCTTGCGCTGCCATTCTTTGGCTTCAGTGAGCCCATCGCTAGCCCCAAGGACAAGTACCTGGGACCTAACGGTGAGGTTTCCTTCGACAAGCTGTGGGATCGCTTCGAGGTCGAGAACACCACTCTGCAAGAGTTCTTGGACGACTTTGAAAAGAAGGGTCTCAGCATCATGATGATCAGCTCTGGCGTCAGCCTGTTGTACGCAAGCTTCTACCCTCCAAACAAGCTGAAGGATCGGCTGCCGCTCAAGTACGTATCAAAACTTTGACATCCTGAGAACCTGCTAACTTTTTGCACAGACTCAGCGAGCTCGTCGAGACCATTTCCAAGAAGAAGATTCCCGATCACCAGAAGAACGTCATTTTCGAAATCACAGCGGAGGACAAGGCGGAGGAAGACGTCGAGGTTCCCTACGTGATGGTGAAGCTCGGTAAATAGATGCTGCTGGCTTGATGTTCAGGCAGCTGGCTCGCGTCACGAATAGACATAGGACTCTTTAGATTCAAAACAAACAGGCAAAAAGCGAAAGCCTAGGTTTCTATCACAAACTGCTGAATTGGGACTGAGCACGTGATGAGGGGCAGTCCGAGCCAGCCTATCGGAGAGGCATCGGAGTCGCATTACCAAGCAAGTGGGCCATGACACAACGGGCAGAGCCGCTGTCGCTGGTACTGTCCCATCAACCATCTCGACTTGAATATTCCTGAAGAAACCTTACCAAGCAAATCGCCACACCCGCCCCATCTGAACTGGCTCAATTTCTCACCCGAACCGTTCAATCTTGCATCGTCGCAAAGCCTCGCCGAAATACCATCTCACTTCTATCGCCACCATGGCGCCTTCACTCGAAGAACCCATCCCGCCCAGCACAACCGATGGTGCCGCTGCCCTCGAAGCGCCGCTTAAAGCTGCACCGAAGCTTGTCGCACCTGAGCCCGAACACTGTCCTGGACCCGAATCGCAGACGGCCGGCAAGGCAGACTCGTGCGCCGGATGTCCAAATCAAGCCATCTGCGCTTCAGCGCCCAAGGGACCAGATCCAGACATACCAATCATTGCGCAACGTCTTGAAGGCGTCAAGCACAAAATACTCGTACTTTCAGGCAAAGGCGGCGTGGGCAAGTCAACTCTGAGCGCCATGCTCGCCCACGCATTGGCTGCGAACCCAGCCAGCAGCGTCGGCCTCATGGACACAGACATTTGCGGTCCAAGCATACCAAAGATGATGGGAGTGGAAGAGGAGAGCATACACGTCACGAGCACTGGCATGGAGCCCGTCTGGGTCAGCGACAATCTGGGCGTCATGAGCGTACAGTTCATGCTTCCCAATCGCGACGACGCCGTCATCTGGCGCGGACCCAAAAAGAATGGGCTCATCAAGACCTTCCTCAAGGATGTTGAGTGGGGAGAGTTGGATTTCTTGGTGGTAGACACGCCGCCAGGGACAAGCGACGAGCACCTGAGCGTCAACAGCTTTCTCAAAGAGGCGGGCGTCGACGGCGCGGTACTGGTGAGCACGCCGCAAGAGGTCAGCCTGCTGGACGTGCGGAAGGAGGTTGATTTCTGCCGGAAGGCGGGCATCAGAATACTCGGCATTGTGGAGAACATGTCGGGTTTTGTGTGTCCAGGCTGTCGGCATCAGAGCCAGATATTCAGACCGACAACCGGGGGCGCGAGGAAAATGGCGGAGGACGAGGGCATCCCCTTCCTCGGCGCTGTGCCTCTGGACCCTCGAATCGGCATGGCGTGCGACTACGGAGAAAGCTTTTTGGATGCATATCCGGACAGTCCTGCATGCAAGGGCATCAAGGAGGTCGTGCGCAGGGTTGGAGAGGAGATAGGGTATACAGCGGATGAGGTTCTGCCTGAGGATATGTAGAGGGAGAGGACGTGTGGTTGTCTACGATATTACGGCATTTGTACAGCGGCATATGGGAGGCGTTTGGATTTCGGATTTTAGTCTGGATGGATTTGACAATATACCCAAAGCAGTTCGAGCATGCAACTGAATAGAAATTTCCTCATGCTACCGTACGCCAGCGCGGTGTTGGTGATCCCAACAAGGCACCGGGCAGTCATACAGCGGAATCCCGCACCCGACCAATGAGAACAAAGCCCAGTGCGTCTACGCTTTCCTTACGCGCCCAGCCTCCAGTCGTCGCTTCTTCAGCTGCCTGAAATGTCCATCAATCCGCATCGAGAGACCTACATCTCATCGTTGCCTGGCTGCTGAGGCCTTGCACACGCCGGCCCATGATCTTGGCTTCTTACTTCACCAGGCACTTCACGTCGATGCCTTGTGAAGCCTGCTGATGCAAACCTACGTGACCTCGCGTCGACGCATCACGCGCCGGCTCATGCGAACTTACCAACTCCTTGTTTGCAGCCCATTTCACCTTCGACATCTTTCAGTCGCCTCTCCCTTACCTGATCCAACATCAGCTTCATGACCACACTCCACTCGCTTGCATCGAGTCGCTCACCTAGGCGCAGTGTGCATCCTGCCACTGGCTGCAGTCCAACATGGCCCGTCTCCGCAACTATATGCGGGCCTCTCCTCTAGTCGACATCTCACACGATGCTCCCAGTTCATCCCAGAGGCAATCCCATCATGACACAGAAAGCATCACCCGATCACGGTCCAGGCCTTCAAGCAGGCGTCGGTCAACCTTGACGTCGGAGGCAGCATCCCCAACCTCTTCGCCCAGGAGCTACAAAATTTTAAAAGGCGTGGCCCGCAAAGGCTACTATGAAGATCGTCACCGAGTCCATGGCGATTACCCTTCAGATGAGGAGCGGGAGGGAGGAAGCGTCCCATGCGAGTCAGAAAGCGATGGCGATGGTCCTATCCTCGAAAGGTCGCCTACAGCGCGCAAAAAGGTGCTACCAAATCCAGCCTCACCTGGTACGGCCAGATCCCGAGAGAAAAAGAGCCTTGCCCTGGCGATGGCTTTTGCAAAACTAAAGGCAGACTACGAATTGAAGAAGTCTCGAGGCGAGGCGACCTTGGAGGATGATGCGAGGTTCGAGCGCGCAGAGATCAAAGAGAGGAGTCGCCTGGATGACCTCGACAAGGAGAAGAGCACCCCGAGAGAGAGTCCAGGAAAGACTGTCTCGACACAAGGCAGGCACGGCATGTTTGGAAGAATTCAGCCTAGTCCTCGGAAATCGTCCCGAGAAAAGGAAATTTTGCAAGAAAACGGGCCAAGAGAGGTTGAGAGCAGCATCCGGGAATCATCGACACTTGGCGCACCAGAGACCCGACCACGCGTCTCATTTGCCCAACAAATGGCAGAGCTCAGAAAGGTTCACAAGCTGCCCCGTCTACCCTCTCCCTACAAATTATCACGATTTTGGGAGGGCTGTGATGTTGACCCCTCGCCGGAATTCATGGCCGAGCACTGGAAATACATGGAGCAATTGGCAAATGAGGGCAAGGAAGACTTTCAGACCAGGGTCCGCCGGTCTCGACACTCGACAACTAGCTCGCCGCTCTCTTCACCCCCTGCTACGACCCCCGAAGATCAAAGCGCGCGCCAAAGTCCCGAGCGTCAGCCTAGACCATCCAACGTCATCTCGCTGGGAACACAAACACATGTTGATTTCGACGCGGGGGAAACTATGATATCTCGAGATGATCTCAAGCAAAAATTTCGTGGGTTGGCTGGAGAGCTGGGCATCACGATAGACTCCAACGCGGGGGAGACTACGATATCTCGAGATGTTCTCAAGCAAAAATTTCGTGAGTTGGCCGGAGAACTGGGCATCACGATAGACATTGCGGCGTCAACAGACGGGGCCAGTTCGAAGACCCTTGTCCATTCAAGCACTCAAACCAATGTCGTTCAAAAGCGCGTGAATCAGGGTCCACCAGAAGGCGCTACTGAGACGGTTACGAAGAAAGTCCGCATGGACTCGGGTAACAGCGGTGGGGACAGCGATGACGGCAACGACAGCTCCGACATTGACAGTTCTGACGACAATGAAGGCTACAAGACAACCCGAGAGTCAAGAGCCCGAGAGTCAAGAGAAAGTAGCTCTGCATGGGTCCGCAGATCGAACCGGCGGTTCAGCAACGGTACACCACTGTACAGGGCGGACCGGCACCCGGCGGACGAGTTTTTGATTTCTTCGCCTAAGGAGCGAGCCGAAAGTGTTGCCAACAGTGGTGACGATGAGAGCGAGGATGACGAGGTCGTTGTACATTGGCCGAGGAAGTCGTCCCCTCAGCCTCGCACGCCCATCAAAGCCCCGCCGGCAAAGTCCCCTACTAGCAGTTCCACTCCAAAAAGGCGCGGTCGAAAGCCGGGCACTCGAGTCGTCAACGGCAAAGTAGTTTGGCCATCTGGAGATGGCACCCCCAATGGTCACAAGGGACTTGCTGAAACCAGCTCGATGAACAACACAACAACGCCCACACAGACGCAACCAAAATTTGATTTTTCTCCAGCTAGAACAAAGAGGACTCCTATCCTCTCTGATAAGGCCCGAGCCAACGCCATGAATTCGAAGACGGCTTCGACCAGCGGCACTAAAAAAGCGCCTGCGCAAAAGACACGATCCAAAACTGTCGACTCACCTACCGCTGCGAAGGCTACGGCTCCACGATCTGAGCCCAAGAAGAGCGATCAAGGATCTTCTAAGCCCAAGTCTTCAACACCATACACTGCCTCGAAGAGCACAGCTGCGCAGTCCCAGTCGAAAAAGCTGGCAACCAGCTCCTCGGACCCCAGGAGGTCCAACACTCCCAATGCAGCACCGAATCAGATGAGAATCGTCAACGGTTTCCTTCGGGGAGGTACCGAGAACGAACTAGAGTCGTCGTCAGAAGTGACCATGCACAACAGCGATGCCAAAAAGAAGAAATTCTCATTTAGTGTGCCGAATCGAAGCTCGACCCCCGAGTTTCCTAAGGGCTCTCGTCCTGTGAACCTGAACAGGACTCTCTTCCGTCCTTGAGCTTCATGGGTGCTACGGTTCCTGCTGGCACCGTCCTTTTGGGCTCTCTTACCTCTCCTGAGTGACCCTCGCCGCTCGACTCCTCCGTATACTCCTATCCTTGCGTCATCACGCCTCTCTCCCCTGATATTATCTGGTTTTGGCACGGCACGGCGTTGCAGGGGAAAGGCGAAATTGAAATATACCCTCACCCTTCACGATTTATGGTTTCATTGCTTACTTGCTCTCATGGTTTCTACTACTCTTTTGGCGCTTCACTTCCTTGGGTCTTTGCTCTGGCGTTTTCCCCTGCTCTCAAAGCTTGCTATCAGACTTGCTCGACAACGATCAAAAATCTCGCTTCTCCAACGACGGGAGTCAATGGGATGGGATCGGACGGGGGTTTGCGGAGCTGATGGATATGGGCGCGATATGGCTTTTAACGGCGCGGCAGTCACGACCGAGCGAGAGAATTGAGGCGCTCGGTGCGTCTCATTAGGGTTTCCTCAATTATTTACCTAGAGATAGGGCCTATCTGCCTATTCAAATTGAACAAGTTGGTTTAGAGGTTGTGGGACGTTGGTTTGTGCTTTGACTGCTTTTGTCCTCTGCCATTGTGGTCGTGCGGACTCGCTCTACCTCATCTACAACACGTACCCAAAGCTGGAAGAACGAGGTCGCTACGAGATCACAATCGAGGATCGGGGATACCTTTCATACGAAATGCTACCCGAAGGTCAAAGGTCGTTCGCCAAAATCAAGAATCCCCCGAGTAGAACACTTTTGCGCGGCAGGGACTACGACACTCCTTTTGGGCTGTGCTTCGACGAGACAGATGATGAGGAAGCTATTCGACGGCCTGTGGAGCTGGCCCGCTTGATTCCAAAACCCGATGAGCCTGGCTGCTTGGGATTGACCGTGGTGCACGGCACAGGGCAAGATTTGGACTACCCTGACCGTGATTCGCAACAGAGCACACGATACAACGTGTACCACTGATGAAGTCTCGAGGCCATGATCACCATGATCAAAGAGTCGGTCGACCTGTATAGGAATTCCCAAAGGATGCTACTATTAGCCGCGCCCTGGAATGCCTGCTCGAGCAGGGATCTAAATCGATGGCTCGAGCAGGGCAAAAGAATTTGGAGGCGCGCAGAGTTATTGCCCACAAAGAAAGTTCCAAAGACGCCATCGACCGACGCAAATTTTGAAAAAGATGTGCGAGTGTGGTTTGTAGAAGGCCAAAATGCGCCGAAGGAAGAAGTGCCAGTGGTGAAGTCATTGATCGGGGTGGCGCCCGTGCAACGCTGCGGCCAGGCACGAGTCGTGTTGCATCAAAAAGTAAGCTCCGCGCTCGACTTTCTTCACCCGAACGGACTGAACTCTCACGTTACTCTCGTTCCTCTCCAAATTGTTCTTCCTTCCAATAAGCTTCTATCAGAGCACCAATGGCTTCACACTTTGCTTGCAGGGCCTGTAGGCGGGCGTTGCAACAGCAGAGCCAGATCTTTGCGCAGGTAAATTCTATCCCTGCCCGACGACTTGTCGTCCTCGGCAGCATGCACAACGAACTTTTTTGACTCTTTGACAGGCAACTCGCCCTGCGCAAAAACGCGCGCTCGCCACGACCGTTTCTCGCGCCGCCAAAATCACGCCCGAGCCGCCCACCACCGCCGCCGGACTGGAAAACAATGACGACCTGTCGAAGCAAAAGGCGCTCAAGGACTCGCCCGCCTCCAAGTCGCCTGCCCCCGAGAACCTTGAAAATTTGGATAGTGCGAGCTTGAGTAGGCGCTTGGCGCAGCAGCTGCGCAAGCATTCGGTGTCGACGACGGAACCGTACGCGGCGTACAGCGGGACCAAGGGCATGTTTGAGGCGTGCGCTAGGCAGGCGGACTACAAGATTGTGAGGGACAAGGACGGCGAGGCACCAACAACAGAGACCGGCGAGGAGCTGGGCGAGGGCGACGGGTGGTGGTATAAGGGTATGTCTTGCTGAACTTTTCCCGCCACGGTCCGGCGCAAAATTGGGCAACGCTTCATCGGCGAGAAAATGGCTGACACCACACGCAGAGCTCGGCCTGACACCGACCTTCAACACCTGGGCACAAGTGACCTTCCTGCACATGTACATCCTGACGACGCGGATCCGGCTGTTCCCCGCAGAGCACGCGCCGACCTGGCACCAGAACCTGATCGACCACTTCTTCTACGAGGCCGAGAAGCGCATGGTCAAGTGGCACAACATCGCCGCGTCGGGCGTGCGCAACAAGTACATGCACGACCTGCACATCCAGTGGCGCGGCGTCGTCACGGCCTACGACGAGGGCCTCGTCAAGGGCGACGCTGTCCTGGCGACGGCCCTTTGGCGCAACTTGTACAAGGCCGAGGAGATTGATGCGCGTGGCTTGGCTACGCTGGTCAACTACATTCGCGCCAACTTGTTCAAGCTCGACAAGTCGAATGATGCGCTCTTCCTGGGCGGTTTTGAGTTTGACACGGCCGCGTTGCGCGAGCCGAAGTTGGTGGACAAGGAGAGCCCGTGGATGAAGAAGCCGTTTGAAGAAGAGGCCGAGAAGAAGGCCGAGAACAAGGAGAAGAGCAGCTAGACGCTCTACGACCACGTTATCGTGTGAATCTGTAACAATGCGTTTGAAGAGACTGAAGATGGTAACGAAGCATCCACACATCACATTGTAGACATAATCAAAGAACGGCGCAAGGGATGGACGGACGACGGGATTGGGCGTCTTTCAGGGGCACGGATGGGCAAAAGGTAGACACGCTGCTTTGGAGCAATTAAGGACTCGATTCAAGATTCAAATCAGCAAAACCCGCCACCAAACCGCGGTAAAAACAAGATCAACGACGCCAAACACTCCTACAACTCGTCACCATCCCCAGCTCCAAGCACCCCAAACCGACTGCCCCTGCCAGCCACGAAATCCAACGCCTCCTGCTCGCCCTCTGCATACTCGTCTCTCTCATCCGCACCGCCAAAGCTCTGCGGGCTGGCCTTGTCAAGCAGCTCTTCCACTGCCCACGCCACGCGTTCGGCACCCTGTCGCGCGCCGCCCAGGTTTCCTGCCGCCGGCCCCAACCTCAACCCGGCCATCCTTCCCGTCACAAACAGCGGCACGTCGCGCCGCCACATGAGATCGTCCGTCAAGCACGGCATGCCGCCGAAGCCGTCGACGGGATACGACTCGTTAATGGAGCGCAGAAAGGGGAGCGTGGTGAAGTCGGTGTCGATGCCTGTGGCGTAGTAGATGTAGTCGATGGGCGGGAGGGGCGTGGGCGTGGGTGGATTGGTGGACACGGTGTATGTGCGCGTGGAGGCGTCGTAGGAGAGGGAAGAGACGGTCGTGTGCGTGTGGAGAGACAAGCGGCCGGTGGACGCGTGGCGCAAGAGTCTTTTGTGGTATGGTGGGTTGATGGAGCCGCCGTTGCGCGCTTTGCGGATCATGTCCAGGCGGTCTGCGGGAGTGGTCGTGAGCTGTGAGTACTTTTGGGGGAGGCTTCTACGGGTTCATGGCTCACCTTCATCGCTGTCGGCACTCCAGAATATGGCCTGCTCAAAATTGCGGAACTTGCCCGTCCACGCGAGATCAAAGTCAAAGTGCTTGACCTTGACAGCTCCGCGCATGAGATGATACACCTTTTTCACACCCTTGCGGACGGCGAGATCGGTCAGTTGGGCAGACGTGAGGCCGCCACCGACAATCAGTATGTTTGTTTCTTGCTTCGCCTTGATCTTGGCCATGACCATAGGGTCTGGGAATTGTTGAATGTGCATGCTGTGGCACATTTGAGGAGGTGCCTGTCCGTCGACCCCTGACGGAGGAGGGCCTGGGATTCTGGGAGAGTTGCCTGGTCCGACAGCTAGCACGACAGTGCGGGCAAAGTGAATCCCCTTGTCTGTCTTGACTGTAAAGATCTTGTCGACGTCTGAGTACTCCCGGACGATGCCGTATTGAATATCTTCGACTTGCTTTTGCTGGACCAGGCCTTTCCTAAGGCCGTACCGCTCGACAAGGCACTCGCAGTGAGAGGTGAAAAGCGGTCTCGAAGGTCTGTAGTAGTCTTTGCGGTCGCGTTCGTCGATGACTACTTCGGCTTGGGGCCTGAAAATTGTCAGGGGACTGCTGTTTTGTACGGGTTTTTGACACTCCCACTTACTTTTGAACTCGCCCCTTGGTCCGCTTCTTTCTTTGGTGTTTGCTGATCTCCTTTCCAACGCAATCTCTGATTTCATCCAATTCGTCCTCTCTCCCCTGCTCGTGTGCATAGGCTAGCAACCCATCGCGATCCGCTGGACAGACGTGGAAGAACATGGGACTGCGCAGGTGACTGATGTCGTATGTCTTGAACAGCCTGTTCCACCGGTTCATCCACTGGTCTCCAGTCGCATCCAATACAAGCGTCGAATACCGGCGGCCAAGCTGGGGCGTAGCCAGTTTGACCTTTCCATTCTTTCGATCCTTGATGCTCATCCGCGCCCCATGCTTTTTGATCCAATGGTATCTTTGGTGCTCTTCGTCTGTAAAAATGGCAGAGGGAGTGTGTTCGCAGAGGCGAGCCGCAACGGCGAGTCCACAGGGCCCGGCGCCGACGATGATGACATCGTGGACTGTAGCGTCTGGAGTGAATGACGTCTGCTCCATAATTCGGTGGGGGTTTCGAGTGCACTCGTGTCCGGATGAGTCGCTGGCTGATACTTTGAAAATGAAGAATAGAAAATGACTGCTCTACAAGCAAGAAGAAGCACGGAAAGATGAGAGAAATGAGTGTGCGACGGTAAGCTACCCGGCCTAAATACTGACACGAGCTACTCGTTTTTTGCCATACGGAATGCTTGAAAAATGACACCTTGATGTCTGCCGCTGCTTAGGGGTCTGTTGGCCAATTGTGGGGACAGCGATTCAAGTACCTGAGCTCTTGCCACTTGAGATAGAACATGACGGGAAAGTGCAGTGGACAAGTTCTTGAGGGTCTGCTCAATGAATGCGAGAATTTTTCCGACATATTGAACGAGAATGTTGGTCGATACTATAAAATTCCATCCGAAGTGGCGGTTCCATTGGCCAGTGGTCTCGGGGTTGAGGAGTAGGAAGTTGAGCACCTTGATGGCTAGCGATGGCCTCTCGGACCGGTGACGCAAAGGGAGATTGGAGAAAAGACGCAAGAACTGAGCAGATGCAACACTGCTTGGTCAGGTACATGATAGGATTCCAGTGAACTGACGATGCTATCCACTCCTCAGCACTGAGCATGGTCCTAGGTTGAAGCCAACAGGAAGTCGACGACAATGTTTATGTCTGCGTAATGTTTTCCTCAAGGCATCTCTTCGTTGAGGAAACGACGATTCTAGCCTACAGTATACAATCAGTAGCTTCGGTCATAGCTGTATATGAGATGGTCTCTCGATGTAGGCCGTGCAAGTTGCGCAGTGCTTCGAATGAAGAGGAGGCACAAGGAAGTGGTCGTGGGCGGAAACCGTGGTGGGCCAATCAGCAGGCAGCGCAGAAAAAAGTAGTGGCCGGTGGTCCGCGACTTCTCCTTCTGACGCCACGGCGTCACGCGCTTCTTTTGACATCAACAAAATCCAAATCATGCCATGCGGAGAGTGGTAGTCACTGGTCTAGGTGCCGTGACGCCTTTGGGGGTTGGTATGAGATGAGTTTATGCAACGACGCGGCTTGAAGCTGACGTGCGTTCAAGGTGTCCCCCGAACATGGTCGCGTCTCCTCAAAGGCCACTGCGGTGTTGTTTCTGTCAAAGATAGAGGCCCGCAATTTGCGGCACTGCCTAGCCAAGTCGCTGCTGTAGTTCCATCCGGACTCAAAAAAGACGGGGGATGGGATCCAAAAGAATGGCTCCAGCCGGGAGTAGGTCTGATCTAGTGCCATGGAACGAAAACTGACGACAGACAGGATGAAAGGAAAATGGCGCTGTTTGCCCAGTATGCCATGGCTGCCTCTCAGGAAGCTCTTGAAGATGCTCAATGGCAACCAAAGACTGACGAAGAATCGGAGGCCACCGTAAAGTGCCTTGCTCACATTGCGGGAGTCGCTCGCTGATCTGGAACAGGGTGTTTACATCGGCTCTGGTATTGGGAGCTTTGATGACGTTTACGAAACATCGGTTGCCTATGAAAAAGGAGTAAGATGGCGGTTCATTCTATTAAACCCTCTGCTGACAGGTGTCAAGGGATACCGCAAAGTCTCACCCTTGTTTGTGCCTCGCCTGCTCATCAACCTAGCCGCAGGCCACATTTCCATGAGATTCGGGCTGAAAGGACCAAACCATGCAGCAACTACAGCTTGCACAACGGGTGCACATGCCATTGGCGATGCTGCTCGTTTCATAGCCTATGGCGATGCGGATGTCATGATCGCTGGTGGCGCTGAATCGTGCATTCATCCACTCGCCATGGCGGGCTTCGCGCGAGCCAGAAGTCTTGCAACTGACTGGAACGACGCACCACACTTGGCATCAAGGCCATTTGATAGGAGCCGAGCAGGCTTTGTCATTGGCGAAGGCGCTGGTGTCGTGGTTCTAGAGGCAAGTTGATTGCTTCTCGTCACAACAACAGTTTTTGACGTATTCCCCAGGAACTTGAGCATGCAAAGGCACGTAATGCAAAGATTTACGCCGAATTGAAAGGCTATGGACTTTCCGCAGACGCGCACCACATGACTGCGCCTCGAGGAGACGGAGAGGGTCCTTTGCGAGCCATGAAGAGAGCGCTGAAGAATGCAAAGCTTCCACCAAAGGCTGTGGACTACATCAACGCCCACGCTACCTCGACGTTGCTAGGAGATGCAGCCGAGAATGCTGCAATCAAGTCTCTGCTGCTGGGACATGAAGGGCGCACCAAAGCTTCAACCATCAACGTCAGTAGCACCAAAGGTGCAATAGGCCACCTGCTTGGCGCTGCCGGTTCTGTCGAAGCCATTTTCACGATTCTTGCACTGCATCACGTAGGTTTCGAAGCTCGTTTGCACTCTTCGCATGGCTGACTTTTGCCAGGGTATTCTTCCCCCGACCCTGAACCTGGATGCTCCTGGAGATCCTCCGGAGGACTTTGACTGCAACTATGTAGCCAAAACAGCACAGAAAAAGAGCATCGAAGTCGCGCTCTCGAATTCGTATGGATTTGGGGGCACCAACGCGAGCCTTTGCTTCAGCAAATTTCGATAGCGGTCGAACCTCCGTAGACAGGAATAAAGCTAGCCATCAGGAAGAAGCCGCCACCGTTTGCAGCTGAATAATTTTTTCCCTCCTTCGCTGAGCTCCGAGCTTGACATTTGCGAATTACTCGGGACTTGCCCGGATTGGATAGATAACAGCCTCTAGCGCAATCTTGGCGGAGCGGTCAACCCCACCATCTCCACGCACAGTTTAGTACCAGAACTCGCGACTCCAGCTGTGCCTCACAAGATAAATTTGTTCTTTCGCCATCCTCGAGCATGCCGTTTGTTTTGGGGGCTTGACGCGTGGAAATTTTGTCGACGCGTCCGTGCAATACAGCTCACCCGCGGACTATTTGTCAAGAAAATGGCGGCACCTCTTCAGCAATACCCGTCGTCTGACGGCGCATCACAGGAAGAGCGTGGTTTTCTCACCAATGTCTCGAAAAAGGCAGAGGTCTATCATGGACGCGTTCCATATCTGAGGAAGCTACCGTTTTCCTCGATTTCGGTGATCATCGCTGTTGCTGTTGTCAACATTTTGCTCTGGGTTGCTGTCGGCGTGGTCCTGGTAAAATGCTCCCCCGCATCCCTGGCGAGCGTATGGCTGACTTGATTGCGACAGCATTTTCATCCGTACGAGCACCTCAAAATCCCAATGCATTGCTGTCTCTGATCTCTGATCTCTTTTAGTGCTCTCATCTCCACTGCGGTTTTGTCGTACACCCTGGGGCTACGTCATGCCTTGGACGCCGACCACATATCTGTCAGTCGGCCAATGAAGCTTTTGGGAAGACTCCCCAACTGACCATCCTAGGCCATTGACCTGATGACAAGAAGACTCATCGCCAGCGGCCAACGCCCCGTCACCGTTGGCATGTTCTTCTCTCTCGGACACTCAACGTACACCCTCTCTCCAACGTCATGCGATGCCAATCTGACACACCTGCAGAATCGTCATCATCACGTCCATTGTGGTTGCAGCCACAGCCTCCGCTGTCTCATCCAAATTCGACAGCTTCTCGCGCGTTGGCGGCATCATTGGCACGTCGGTATCAGCCGCCTTCCTTATCCTGCTCGGCGTATTGAACGGCTATGTCTTGTACAAGCTGATCAAACAGCTGCGCCAGGCCATTGCTATGCAGCCGGGCGAGGAGCAAGATTTCAAGATCCAAGGAGCCGGCTGTCTATTCAATGTCTTGAAAGCCATGTTCAGGCTCATTGATCGGTACGCACTTCCCCTCTTTCCATCCTTCCGCCGTGCCCTCCAAGTGGCCCCTGAAATCCACCAAAACTGACATCGCGCCGCAGCCCCTGGAAGATGTACCCTCTCGGCATTCTCTTCGGCCTAGGCTTCGACACATCCTCGGAAATCGCACTGCTGGGCATCTCGTCCATCCAAGCCGCGGCGGGCACGTCCATCTGGCTGATCCTGCTGTTCCCGCTGCTCTTCACGGCCGGCATGTGCCTGCTCGACACGACCGACGGCGCGCTCATGATGGCGCTCTACACATCGACGTCGCTCGCCCGCGACACGCTCGCCGTGCTGTACTACAGCATCGTGCTGACCGCCATCACCGTCATCGTCGCCCTCGTCGTCGGCGTGCTGCAGCTGCTGAGCTTGGTGCTCAACGTCGCGACCCCCACGCCCACCGGCCCCTTTTGGGACGGCGTCGAGCGCGCCGGCGACAGCTACGAGATCATCGGCGGTGCCATTTGTGGCACGTTTGTCGTCGGCGGCGTGGCCAGTGTGCTGCTCTATCGCCCCTGGCGCCGCCGCGTCGATCGCTGGAGGGCCGCGAACGCTGTTGCTGCCGAGCGTCCGAGCGATTCAGACGACGGTGGACGGGACCACGAGCAGCCGCAGCCGTACACCGATGATGTCGAGAACCAGGACCAGCAGTACGGCGCGCCGATGCTCGTCGAGCGACAAGGCGATGACGGGGAGGCGGGCAAGAAGGGCAGCCAGAGCGCGGCAAAGGGAGATGCGGAGCGCGTGTCTATCCACGAAGTCCGTGGCGAGAGGGCTTGATGGGCACCCTTGTCGATGTGTTTCCTAACCCTGGTTGGTTCACCTCGATGGCGGAGGGCTCACAGGGAGCTGCTGACCGCGATTGCTGATTTCGTGCAAGGTGAGCGTGCTCGAGCCGAGTTGCCAGGCGTGGACAGACTCTTGAGTCAAGCACATACCTCGAAGTTCCAGTTGCATGTACCTGGACTGGTAGGGGGTGGGTGCTGAGTATCGTCGAAACTGAGCACACGACAAGTGCGCGCAAGAAGGGGGTCGGTGGGAAACCCGCGATCCAGCATTGCCCAGAAAGACATAGAATCCAGGGGCAGCCAAAGCAGACGTTATAGCATGAATTCATCATATACATTTTCCACTGCGCTCCACAAACGAGCCAAGCCCAGCTAGGAGGGGTCAAGAATCGATCCTCTCTCGTCCATCGTCCACCACCCCATTATTAATCCCACTTGCCCGTCTGGCCATCTCCCTGCCTGCCGCTCCGCTTCCCAGCCATGAGGACGTGAGCAGGCAGGCCATCATGACCGACGCAGAGCAAAAGCTGCCAAGAAAGAGCCCGTCCATACGAGCCACACCAAACTTTCCCGAATACTTTCGTGACAATCGATAAAAAAGCGTAAGAAAAAGGTGGTATCGTCCTCGTCGGTCCTACTACTGCTGCCGCTGCTATTCGGTGGCGGCGGCCTCGATGTGTTGAATTTCTTGTTTGGCCTCCTCCCATGACTGCTGGTTGCGCTTTGCCCATTCGATGTGGCATTTTGCAAAGGAAATCTGGTACGTGTTAGGTGGATCCGAAAAGAGAAGATTAGGGCAGGGAAAGATTGAACATACCATATAGCGCCTGAGGTCGTTCTCCTTTTCTGCCTGGAATCTCTTCAGGTCTCGCAAGACGCCAACGCTGGCATCCTTGACATCTTTCTCTGCCACTTCCAAGGCTTGCTCGAGCTGGACAGGTCAGAAAAGATCTCTAAAATCACAACAAAGTGGCCTACCTGAGTGAGGCTTTCCTTGGTCTTGCCAATCTGATCCCGTCGCGTCCTTTCAGGGTCAACATCAACAATGCCTTGGAAAGCGTGGCTGACTCTGCCAAAGAGTTTTGTGGCGACAAAGTTGCCGCTGCCCGTCTTTTTGTGGACAGGCGATGAGGGCTCCGATGTCTGTGGAGCGCCTTGAGAAGCCGATGGAGGTGGATAGCCCTCGCCGTGTGTAGGCGGAAAGTCCGAATCGATTGATGCTGTATCCTCTTCCCTGGGCCGGTCGTTGCTGTTACGGGAGGCTGACGAGAGTGACCTTCTAGGTGGCGCTGTCGACGCCCCCGTTTGGCTGAGGTACTGCTCAATGCGCTTTGCTTCGGCCTCACTCTGCTCCAAAGACTTGAGCAAGTTCCTCTTCTTGTCCAACTCATCCTTGGTCATTTCTTCTTGGACTCTCTTCAGGATGCGGTAACGCAAGACATCTCGCACGATCCCGGCGAATTGCGCGCTCTCGCGCATTGGCTCAGCGAAGCTCGCGCTTAATGTCGAAGAGAGTTCAGCAGTCGCAATGTAAGTGGAGTCGACGGCTTGTCCCATTTTCTCAATGGCCTGGGAGAGAGTGCGCGATTGTTCGTTCAAAGCGAAGGCATTGTATCTGGCACCCAGCTCTGCCATGTCGTCGCCCCACAAGTTCAGGTGATTCAGGAGGCGACGGTTGACCTTTTCCATGCTCCCTTGCAGCAAGTGCTCCAGCTCTTTTGACGACGCCTCAAAATTGACAAAATAAGGATCAAGCTCTTCTTCTGACAGATTCTGCGACGTCGGTGGGAAGCGACCAAAAACCTGAGGCCCAGGTATCGTGTGCGCAGCTGTTGACGGTTGAGCATTGTGCAATGGTGGAGAGGTAGGTGTGCCGCTGGAGGACGAACCACCTGCAGATTTGAGCTTCGCCGAGATAGCTGGTACAGGGAGATACATGTGGCCTGGGGTTGGGTTCGCTGCGTCTAGCGGCGGGACCTTCAAGCGGTTGGGAGGCAGAGACGCCACTGGGTGCGAGTGGAGAACCTCGCTCTATGTTTCGTCAATATCTTGCAGATTTGCCGCAGTGAGAGTGCTTACCCAGCTGACGTTGGGATCCAGGAACCTCCACCATACGCCGTCTTCCCGTACTTCCTTCATTTTGCGACAGCGATTCAAGAACACGGCCAACATCCTCTTGCGCAGCTCGATTATTCCTTGATCCTCCTTGGCTTTCATCGGTTTTGCGACATAGTCCGCCGGGGTGTGCTTTTCAGGAATCGGCGGAATGATAAGAGTGGGATGCAGGTTGACGAGCGTTTGTCGAAGCGACGCAAACTCCGAATACCTGCGGCGCGCCTCGAGATCCTGGTGTGCAGTCTCAGCATCGATCCAAGAAGATACTTGGGGTTGCCATTACTCCTGTCCTGATGGTATACACAATGTACTTGCCTCCGCCTTCGGAGTTCTTTCCCGCAGATGTGATGAGAATAGGCAGATCGGGGTTCTCGTATAAGATTTGCTCAATGCGACTGTCATATCCACCCTTCTTGGGTTCAATGCGCCGCTCCTCCTGTGGTTCATCGTCGTATTCGACATCGCTCAAGTCGCGTCGTTGGCCGCCCAGGTATTCCGGTGAATCGAAAGGCGGCGGGGACGAGGCCTCCGATGGAGGGGTCATGGACCGAACTGGAGCTATATCAGGCCCGCATGTTCAACATATGACAGAGGCAGGATGATCTTACAACCACCGGGCGAGCCGACGTGATGCTGTGAAGGTGAGGTATCATGGCGCTCGAACGAGCCGTACGGGTTGTTGTCTTCGTCGTCCCACATGACGAATGGCAGAGGGTCGCCAGCGAGGATTGCGGAGGTGAGGGTGTACGGTGACGCGACGGTGGAAGAGCTGTGTGCAGCAATCGACTGGTAGAGAGCTGAGCTGTAGTAGAGATGTTGGCCGAGAACCTGGGGAATGGGGCTGGCGGTTGAAGCGAGAGGTGACGTCTGTCGCTAGCGCGTTCGCGGAAGACGAGGTAAGCCGCCCGTGCTCTCTTCCCGCCCTGCTACCCTGTCTGCAGCTGTTGCCTAATCGAGCTCATAATGATGGACCCTTTGCTTTGCTCCTACAACCTCAAGCATTTCTTTACATCGCATTGTTGCTTCGATCTTCGCGCACTGTTGGCACCATAGCTTGCCATTTTGCTCGGTCCTGTAGATCAGTGGAGTGGCCCGCCCTCCAGATTTGCAATCCGGCAATACACCACCCACCATCGGGAACTAGCAATACATCTAGCAACGCGGGTAGAAATGAGCATGCTCAATACGACCAGTTTCAATGGGACACGATTTCGGCACGCAATGTAGAAGATCGGTTTTAAATTCATGGGGCGGCTTTGCGGGCCTTGGCAAGATACTCATGATTGCTTGCCGATGCTTCTGCGAATCTGATTTACAAACGGACGCAATTGGTTTCGATGGGCAAAGAGCTGCCAAACAGCTGAGAAGTACAGAGTAGCCTTGGCTTTGACGGAGCCGCGTTCGCCGTGTCCATACATGTTCGTTTCGCGCTTCATGATCGTCAAAGAGATTCCATTGGTATACTGCGCCGGGCTGGGTCAGCAGGCCAGACAAAAGCCAGCTTTTACCCTGAGCGCATTCTTGCCATGCCGGAAGATCAGATTGAGGAATCCGAACCACCTGCTCATCCTCCCTTGGCCTGGACTCCACCCATGAGACACATGATTCTTTTTCACCACCCCATCTGCTAGCGAGCCGCTTATTTGTCCTTCTTGCTGGAGGGGCCCTTGACCTTGGCAACACCACGGAACTTCTTGCTCCTGTTCTTGCGCTGCTTGCCTGTTGTGCCAGCCGCGTCAGTAAATGACATTCCCAAGCCAGGTAACGCCCGCATTCGGTGCGTCCCTTGTAGATCCAGGTGTACGTACGCTGCTGCCTGGAGGCCTTCTCGATCTTGTTGGCGAGGCCGACGCGGACGAGCCTGTAGTGGGGCTCGAACTTCTTCATGGCCTCCTCGGAGTCGTAGACGAGGGCAAAGCCGGTGCTCTTGCCACCACCGTACTGGGTGCGGAAGCCGAAGACGGAGATCTGGTTCTTCTCGGCCTTGTAGAGCTGGGCAAGCTTCTCGCGGAGCTCATCCTTGGAGACGTTGGCGCGGTTGGGGTGGAGGACGTCCCTGCTGTTGTTAGACTTCCTTGGACCATCGTGGCGATGGATGCACTTACACAACCATCTGCTTGCGGGCAAGGAGAGGGTTGCGGATGAACTTGCGCGTGCGCAGAGTAACTTGCGACTCGGACATCTTGACTAGATTATCGAAGGGGCGGACGGGCTGATGAATGGTCAAGATCAGTCTCAATTCTCGGTGTCCGCAGGGCCGGCGATGGCAAAAAGGACGGAGGACTCACAAGAAGAGACTCGAGAGTCCGGCTGCAGGGTCCTTTGATGAGAGGTGGTTGTCGCAGCAAGTCGCCGTCGTCGTGTCGCGTTTTCAAATCACAAAGGTCGAAAAGTCGAAATCCACTTCGCCCGTCGTGTGCCGCTCGGACCATCAGCGCTAGCTCTATTTGGGTTAGCGCGGCTTCGCGAGCCAACCGCTGAGCCTCGAGGCACAACACTTGCTTCGCCATACTTCTTACTACATCTTTCAGACGTTGACTGACAAACAGAGGGAATCATCATGTCTTTACAGGCTGACGAGTTGCGGGACTTGCAGGTACTATGCCGTCAATATCTGCAGCTCGTCGACGCGAACTCGTTGAAATGGCCTGAATCGACGCTCTTGAAAAAGCCTGATGTGCAGGAATGGCTCTTTGAGCACATGTTTGACCAAGATTCGATTCAATACCTACCACCAGCGAGATACCAGGCCCGAGTGCTGAAGAATCTGACGTCAAGGATTGAAGCTGCCATTGAGGATCCTGAGGAGGATGTATGCCATTTCCTGTCCCCTTCGTCTTGCGGTGCAAATTTTCCTTTTTTCAGTACCTGGGTTTGGTCAACGACGATCCGTGGTAATCCTGCTTTCGAAAGCCATGCTTTTTGCATGGTCAGAAATGGTACATGAGATGATCTCGGCGTCGTCAAGAGTTGGAAAAAGCATCTGCATAAGCCTTTTCAGAGTTTGCGCAAAAATGCTGTTGCTTGTCATGTATATACTAATGGTTGCATCGTTCTGGTAGGAGATATCGGACAATCTCATGTCAACCATGTCTCTCCTTTTGAGTTCCAACCTGCCCTCCGAGGCTGCATCGGCACAAGCAAAGTCGTACGTTACCTATGACTTTGGTCACGAGCGTACCGTGACGCTGCTCGAGTCGCGTTCCATTATTTCGTCATCTGGAACCACTGGTCTCCGCACGTGGGAAGCAGCCCTGCACCTGGGGGCATATCTCGCAACAGACGCCGGTAGCCAGTGGGTTCGTGGCAAGAAGATCCTAGAATTGGGCGCTGGCACGGGGTTGCTTTCGATTCTATGCGCGAAACATGTCGACGCGTCAAAAGCCACGATTACCGATGGCGACGAAGGAGTCGTGGATAGCATCAAGACCAACGTGTTCCTGAATGGACTCGACACGGCAGCAGACACCGAGTCAATCGTGCTCAGGTGGGGAAGGAGTTGCGCCCTACGAGACAGCCTATTCTACGAGGAAGGTCAACAGAACCAAAATGACGTGGACGTGGTTCTCGGGGCAGACGTCGTAAGCAACCAGGCACCACCGGCCAAAGTAGTTGCCTCTCAGGTACCAGTATTGACAAATATTGTGTTGGCAGACATACGACAAAACCGTCATCCCGGCGCTCGTGGCGACACTGGCGGACCTGCTGCAACGCCAGCCGTCGCTGAATATTTTGATCGCTGCCACAATACGCAATGAGGAGACGTTTGAGGCATTCTCCGTTGTTTGTCGTTGGTCGCCCCCCGCATGACTCGCCCAATCCACAGTCGAAAAATATGTGCTCATGGAAAAACGATTGGCTGATGGTTGTTTCAGGACGCAATGGACTGGGCCACGAAGAGGTTCAGTTTGCACCGCCTCTGGCTGAGAGACAGACGGGACCATTTTACGCTACGACAACCCCTATCCGGATCGTCAAAGTTTCCAAAGTTGGAGACTGTGATCCATTCAGCCTTTCGTAGCAACGCTCGGACTCGACGTGCGGCTCAGCTGGAGGATGCTGTGCCTGGAGAGAGTGGGTTGCTGGGAATTTTTGTCTTGCAAAGTGTTGGGTTGATGCCGGCAAAGCCGGCCAGTAGTCAGACAATCATCTGGCGTCCAACAGCACGACCCCTGGTTATCGTGGGCGGGCGTGGTGTGTCGGCGGTGCGTGTACAGTGGTTGTACGCGCCGTTGGAAAGAGAATGCACGCTGTCAATAATGGGCAAACTAATCGAGGGAGTATACGACACGACAGCACCCACGTTCCCAAGGCAGTGGTGCAACAGAGTCTGACAGCACGTCTCGGTGGAGCAGGAGCAGGCGGCCACGATTAATTTGGGGAGACGTCGGCGGGCACAGGCGTCTTGTGGTCCGAGTTGGCAGGCTTCTGGAAGCTTTTCAGTCGGCGGCCTGAGGTGTTGAAAAGGCGTCGAGTCGATGCCCGCGGGCATGACGGCACTGAACGCACTGCACCCCGCAGCGCCGCACCGGTCACGCCGGTCAAGCGACTCGAAATTCAGTGATCCCTGCGCAACACGGAGTCCAGATCGAGATACTACCCACCTGCCGCGTATTTCCTGGACAATCGTGGGGCTTGGTCGCTATTGTTAGCGAGGTCGCAGAGGATGCAGATGAAAGAGCCTAGAACTGTTGTACGCGGCCTATCACAAAAATCAGGTCGGAGGAGGATGTGATGTGGTCGTATCGGGGGGTTCGGAGCAGGGCATGGCAGGGAATGCGGCAGCGGGACGGACAATCCGTGACTTTTGTGGAGTGCGAATGGGCTCGTGGGGTGAGGGCAGTGGATCGCAGACCGGCGGGCAGGGTTGGCAGAAGAGGGTGGGTTCACGCTGGTTGCTGTTATCCATCAGCCTCTGCCTCTGGCCGAGTCGAGGGCCCAGAACCTTGACACTTTGTCGACTCGTCGCTGTATATAGTCCGCCGACCTGCCCGGCGCCCAGCAACTGCAAGCCACCCCTTCCAGAAGACGACAACCACCATTATTTTTCGACATATTGCTCTCCGATAACCGCTTGTTTTCTTGCTGCACCTTGGTAAGTGGTTCTCTTCAGCCGCCGTTAGCCGCCGCCGCCTGTCGTGCCTTGTGGGCCTTTGGGTGCCCCGACCCTCTGTTAGCGAGATCGACGGTACCGTGGGCGCAGAGGGCGGCGTACAACCATCGCAACCGCATGGCGACATGGCGCAAATGTATACAGAGGCTGGAGTAGTGGCTAACCCGGCGACGGCTCGTCTGAACAGGTGTTCCTGGCTAGCGTCACACGTCTTGGTCTTTGGGCCCCGTCCGTCCAGTCCGATAAGCAAGCAAACAAAGGCGCTCCCGCCCAGCAAACAGTCACTCCAGATAGCTCAACCTGCGCTCCTATCGCGTGCTCGCCTCCAGCTATCTTTGTGCGCCCCATCATCGTCTCAACTCCTCCACCTGCTTTTATTACCGCTGCCTCCTAAAGAGCGCACGACCCGTTTCCCCCCCCCAGCCCTCAGCCAGCTCCTCCGTATAAGCTCGCACACCGCCGCTGCCCCAGATGGCCGCGACGCAGCACCATCGTGCTCCCACACACCCTAAAAGGCCTACTCCCCTCCACTCAAGGTCAAAGTCGGCCGTCTTCACAAAGCGCTCCATCAAGCCCAACCCCAGGGCCTCGCCTAAAAAGGAAGACGACGACGACGACCTCATGGCCGCCAGCTTCCTCAACTTTTGGTATTCCCTCCCGCCCCCTGCCTGTCCTGTCTTCTCCACTAACCCTCAACAGCACCGTCTGCGAGAAGCAGATCATCGTGCCAAACAACTCCATCCTCTACTGCTCAGAAAGGTATGCCAAGTCCAACCCCTCCATCTCTCGTCTAACACTTCTCAGTTGCCGCAAAAAGGACAACACAAAGGAACTGTCCTTTGAGCCCTCGCCTCCTCCTACCCCATATGGCTCATTCTTCTTCGACGACACCTCTCCAACTCGGGACATTCTCCCACCCCGCTCTCCAACTGCCGCCCCCGCCAAGAGATTATCCTATGGGTTCTCTGACGCCTCCGAGGACGAGTCGGATTGGCACGACATTGAGAAGCCCCGCAAGCAAGAGTCCGAGGCCACGCGATATTTGCGATCTTTCCCTCGGTCCTCGACTGAACTTGACCTCAGAAGACCAGTCCGCCCCTCGCACAACCGGGCAAACACGGCCATGGTACTACCCACCACCCACAGCGCCGCCCCGTCATTATCGCATACGCCGACGAGTACGCTGAGCGCTTCGATGCCCTATACGCCTTCCAACCGTCCTCTCCTCCCCCGCAGGCATCCAAACAGCACGTCGTCGAGAAACGGCTCCATCGATCTCGTCAACCCATTCGTCACGGCCCCTCCCACCGCGCCATCAAGTTTATCTCAAACCTCGCTCAAGTGCTCGCCAAGCTGCACAACTTCGACGGGTGTAGCTGAAGGCGAGCTTGAGCTCTTTCAAAAGCGAACACCCACGGCCACTTCGCCCGGCCAGGGCAGTTTGAAGGCACTGTTTGCCTTCAGCGCCATGCAAGCACCGCCGACGAGCAGCGCATCGACCATGCGGCCGTTTGTCTCATAATGCGGGTTGCAAAAGTCGTTGGGGTTAGCGTGGAGCGGTTGCTAGACTAGTGCGCTATTTGCGGACAGCTACGCGCCAAACTAGTCGGGGCCAGTGACGACAGAACAGCCGCACATGGACCTGATGCGGCCGCTACTGGGGTCCGCTCTCATTTCCCGCGCGATTTTACGCAAAAAACTGCTCGCGGTTATCCTTGCATCCATCATCAACAACAAAAAAGCGACACAAGAATTTTTAGACATGGTCATGGTTGGTGGCGCAAACTTCAGACCGGCTCCAGGCCCCGGCGGGCCCATTACTGCTTTGGGATTTGTTTTCTTGATTTTCCACACATTTGCTTTCTGGTTCTTTCTCATTTGTTCCGGGTTCCACGTGCATGAGACATCATCACACTGCAGCAGCAAGCAAGACATGGGTTTTTGGGTCATATGGCGTCAACATGTTTCGGGCTACAGCAGCCAAAAGCAGCAGCGCTGGGCACTACTGATTTGGGCTGGGCCGCGAAAGGGAAGGAAAAGTCCTGGTTTTTACTGGTTTGGTTGGGCAAATGGGTATCATGTACGAACGAATGTCTGGTCCGCGTTGATGGCTTTTTTGGATTGAACGATCGATTGATTGGCTCCCATCACATTTTTGGGTTTTCCTTTGCTTTTCCCTCATCGAATTTTCTAATCTCCCCCTGTCCTTGTACTGCTTCTGTACGCTTGCAAACTATTTGCTTTTTGTTGTCGGCATCGCGGGAAGGCGTTGTGCCCACCACCCCGGTTACGTTGGAGTAGTACTAGATCTACCCACATGTCCCATGCGGGCTGATCGTACATGAGCGGATCCACACTCTGGCTGGCTGTCTCGCTCCGTCGGGTCCCAAGCAGCAGCCGCGAAAGAAAGAAAAGGCTCTTATCTCTTCTCTCCTCCTTCTTTTTCCCTCGCATCCGGGAATGACGCTTCTCTTTCTCATCGTCCTTGCATGGTGGCTGCGTTTCAGGCGTACGTCGTCTGTCCGGGGCCGGCCGCTTGCCTGGTTGGTTGACTGGTCGCTGGCTCCTCGCATGCTGCGGCTACGTCGTCAAAGGAAATATGACGCATCACCACCACCATGCCTTGCCGGAGATGAGAGGTGCAAGTGTCGACGGTGGTTGCGCCTCTCGACCGTCTTCCTTATCTGCGTCTCTTTTTCCATCCTGATTTTCTGTACAACGACACTCTGCACGTCGCTCCTCCATTTGCCAATGGCGCTGGCCTGGCGTCGCTGCAAACCTGGTTGGTGGATATGTGGGTAGCCTTGTAAGGCTTTTTGTTCCTTTCCTCCTTCCTTTTCCATCCCATGTCTTTCTCCTGCTCTGTTATTTTTTTTTTTTTTTCTTTCCAGTGGTCGTCGTGGCGGTGGTCGGCAGACCTTGGGACTCGGGACTCGCGGCGGCGGCGGAGGCGTCTGCGGTTTCTCTCGTTCCCGGTCATGGGTAATTTCTAAATTGTGGCAGCGGCTTGACGTCTTTTGGGCCCGTCGCCGTCGGTACATATTCTGGTGTCTTTTTCTTCTTTTTTTCCTCACTTCTAATTTCTTTACTACTCGTCATCTCCGCAGCCTGTCTTTCTGGCTGTCCTTGTTCAAATAATGTATAGATAGATAACCTCCTGTAATGTAAAGATAGGCAGTAGTAGATATATAGGGTGGCAGCACTCATGGCGGATTGCGTAGGTGGTGCGTAGAAGCGAAGTCACCGGCGCGCTGCACGCATGCACACGTCTCTACATCGGTAATGATGGAAGTGTCTGCAGCTTCATCAATTAATCAATCAATTGATCAAACGCCTCCTTATCACAACGTCTTTCAATGTCCTTTTCGTGGTCTCTCCCCCAGTCTCCCGTCACCCTCCCTCCCCCTGTCACCATTTGCAAGTTTTTTCTTTTCCATCTCTCTTATCGCAGCGGTGGTTGGTGACGCAGTGACGTCGTCAACAAACCTCCATGACTCTTTCTCGCGACAGGACCTGACTGTCGCGCCGAACTCACCGCGTTCCCCGGCCCGGCGCCGACCGGCCTGCCAGCTACTCTGGCGCCGAGGGAGAAGACTCTCTCTCTCCGTGGCATGGTATCCATTTCCCGCGTTTGTCCGAGGCATGGCCGTCGGCGGCCGCCGCCAACAACAGGCGCGTGGGAGTGCCTGGTTAGTGAGGGCTAGGCCACCCACGTCCACGTTGCCGCCGACAGAAGACCTCGTGGCGCGCGGTTGGATGGGAATGTGCTTTGATACTTGGCGAGGAGTACAGTAGCCATGCAGATAGATTGGGTGATTTGAACGGTGCGGGAACGAGCAGACCTCGGATCCCATAAACCTTTTCCTCGGCGGCCAATTTAGTGCCACGCACTGTGATGTCTTGGATAATCCAAAGACGATGACGAACGGATGTCAGTCAGCATGCTGCTGCTGCTGCTGCAAGTGAGCTACCATGACAGCGGGGCGCGCGGGCAGCAGCGGGAAGCTTCCGGTCAGCAACATTTACCTTTTTTGCAATGACTCTCTCCCTCCCTCTTTTGCCAACTTACCACCATGGTGGAGAGGTCAAAGATGAAACACTTCTTTTGGTCCCACAAAGGAAACATGGGGACGCCAAAAAAGCATCCGGGCGTGTCCGTCTGGCACCGGTGCTTCCATCAAGGTGTTCCAATCGCGAACAACGGCGGGGTGGGTGGTGGCTACTTTGAAGTATGTGGTCAAGCGCTTTTGGCAAACCCTCAGAACCCAAAAACATAAACACAGTGCACGACGGCGCAAAAGGCGAATGCGATTGGTGCGAGGATGGGTTGGTGGTTCAAGACGACGCTGGTTGCCCAAAATAGTTAGCTTCATGGGGCCCTGTCCTATCCCGTCTTGTCCTAGCCGCCGCGCCGCCAACCATCCCCGCCATCGATGTCGTTCGACAGACCTCGGGCGGCAACCATTCATCAACCCACGATAGCCAGCTTCTCGTCAACAACGCTCGATGATCGCAGGCCGGTGCGCGATATATGTATCTCGTCTCAAGGGGCCCGTGGTCGGCCGAGAGACTGCGGCACTCGTAAAGCACTCACTCACCCTGAGGAAGCGAGGTAGGTGCATCAGCATCAGCACCTACCTCAGCGTTAGGGTAGTGCGGGACGACGGAAGGAACGAGGAGCGATGTGATGACGGCGGCCCATCGAGCTAGACCATCCGACTACATCGCTAACCCGACAACGTGGGAGAAAGACGAAACTCACGCTCCCTACAACAACCCTTGATTCCCGCTTGGCTGACTTTCGACGCTGGGCTTGCCGCCGACTAGCAGATATCGTGGGTTTTTAGCGAAGTTAGGTAGCGTTGCGTGCACGCTACCTGACGGTGGTTGTAATGTCCGTTGGAGTAGTTGCCGGATCGCGTGCAACTAGGAGGAGCACTTGCCTAGGTAACTGCCTGTGGAGCTATCAGGTGGTGCTACCCACCTACAACGCTCAACGGGCTCCACCAAGTTTTGAATGCGTCCATCTATCGCAAGACTTGCCCCTCCCTTTATCCTCTCCGTCTCAGCTGCGCGGACCCGCCCTCGCGCTGGCTGGCTGGCTTGACCGGTCGATAAACAAGTCGTCGCCAAGTCGGCTGGCTGCTCGCCGCTGATGACTCCCCAAGCGCAAAGGAGTCCAGCCGCCGCTTGACTGCTGCTATCACAGAGCACAGCAGAAAGCGCCGTGGGGGGCAATAATTGCACGACTTCGGCACGCGATGCCGGCGCTTGCGCTCACTCACTCGTCTCCCCCGTCCGCCCGCTCGCTCGCTTGCGCTCTGGCTCGTCGCGTCGTCGTCGGTGGATGTCGTATGTAACCTGGTTATCCATCCACCCATCCGGCCTCGCTCGGCGCGGGAAAGACGGCTGTGGTTGTTGCACCAGATAGCAAACACGCCAGAGAATCGAGAGATGCTGGACCGGTAGCTACTGGCGGTATAGGTAGGGCAGAATTTCACGCGTCTACCTCGCAGTTGTTGTGCGACTGAGACTATTGTCCCGTAGGTTCGTTTTTCTCACCGACACGCGAGTTGACTCGTAGTGGTTTCGACCTGGTGTCCATTCATCGATTCTGTAGAGCGTGCTTTGGCTCCCGCTTGACGTGCTCCACGCTAGGTATTGGCCAGCAGTTCGCTGGCTGGCTAAGCGGCAACGACATGACTTGGGGTTCTTCACAACATCGTGGTCTGTGGGAGGCAAGAGAGCGTGAGACCATGGATCCGTCACACAAAGTCTGCGCACCTGGACAGACATAATCTTTGAGTGCCCTCCCGAGTCGAGGTCGATGCAGTGGGTGGTTGGACAAAGCGTTGGAGTGTGCGCAGCGCAGGGTTGGGGCTGGCTTCCCGTCCCAAGTGTGCAGATCTTCCGGGGTGCCGTCATACGGCGGAGCGGGACGAAGAGACTCTGCCGCCTGTCTTGATTGCGACAACGTTTGAGGTTATCATCAACCTGTCGCACTCGGTCTGTAGGCACGTATCCAACATTTCTGAGTGGTTTGTGTCACTTTCCTCCTATCTTTGAGCAGTTTGGTTGCCAGTCTTGATCCACTCGCATGGCCCGACTGCTTGGCGGGGAATAGTCCGATGGGTAGGGCGGTTTGCTTTGATGCACGCGGTGGAGTTTGGCGCGAAGAAAAAGAAAAATCAAAATGGGCAAAACACCATGCACCCACGGCCAGCGGTGCTGTCCACGTCGGTGTTTGATACATGTCAAGGAAGCGTTGGACAAGAGGGGTACGCATGACGCAAGTGGGTCCGTCAACGGCTGCGTCCCCCTCCCCCGCTTCCTTGCTCCCTCGCCTGATGTGATGGACCATTTTG
This sequence comes from Phyllosticta capitalensis, assembly GCF_038381095.1. Taxonomy (NCBI): domain Eukaryota; kingdom Fungi; phylum Ascomycota; class Dothideomycetes; order Botryosphaeriales; family Phyllostictaceae; genus Phyllosticta; species Phyllosticta capitalensis. Next base: position 963,055 of record NW_027117443.1, on the reverse strand, counting down.
CTGTGCGCCCTTGAACTTTTTTCCTCGTCGTGATATCACCGTCCACTTTCGCGTTTCAGAAAAAAGATGTTGCTGCAGCTCTCAGGTTGTCGTGGACCTCTGCGAAAAAAAATCTTTCGACGTGGTGATTCACCCATCCACTAATCGGCCGCCTCGCGTCCACCACCATGGCAAATAGTGGCACATAGGTAATGGCAAATGGGTAAAAGGCCCGTCCTCCACATCTGGAAAGCCGCTCGCCGTTGAGCCGTTGTCCCCGCCGCCCGAGCCAGATGCCTGTCCGTCTGCCGAACCGGCATACCTGCCCTGCGAACAAAACACCCATGAGGAGCCAAGGCTCTGCGCCATTGGCTATCGATGGTTGGTTATCCGTGCAATTCTGTCGCAACGAGCGGTTGGTGCCCAAGCGGAGAGAGGGTCCTCGGGCTCTGCCAAAAGTCTCAGCACACAATTTTTGAAGCAGGCCTGGCATGGACCAGCCGACGAGAGTGACGGCTGCATGGGACAGAGACGGGTTGCCTTGTGACTTCGGGGATGCAGCATTGTGCTGAAGGTGGAGAGGACATGTTGATCCCGCTGCAGTCGTTGTTGTCGTGCAGTTCAACGCGGAAGGTATCAACAGGAACCGCCGAGAAAAGTCCCGGCCGCTCAGGGACTGCTGCCAGGTCCTTCTTCGTCTCTAATTCATCTCAGTCACATGAGAGCTCTCAATGAAAGTATGCCTCTCAACTCCAAGTGAGAGCCACACAGGTAGAAGAGCTATAGAAACAGGTTCTGAGTCCGACCAGATCAACAGCTTGGTTTGGCATCGCGTGCCGCTGTAGGGCGCGGAAAAGACAAGTTATCCGCCTCTTCGTCAATTGAAAAGCGGACGTTAAGAACCTACATTTCATTTCATTTCCATCGTCTTCAAGTCATAAGTCCTCTTTCATCCTGCTTTCATTTTCTTCAGAAGAAGAAGTAAAAAAAAAAAATCTCAACATGGCCGTCCCGTCTTTCCTCCGTGCCTCGATCCATCATGAAATCAAGACAATTGAAATGCACACAACGGGCGAGCCAACCCGCATCATCTACGCTGGCTTCCCACCTCTCACGTATGCCCAATCCAACAGCTCCAACCCCTACCCATTTCCCCAACGTCCATCGCTCACGCTCCCCCTCCCCCAAGAGGCACCCTCCTCGAACAACGTGCCGCCGCCAAAGCGCACCACGACAACGTCCGCAAGTCCGTCATCCACGAGCCGCGAGGGCACCATGAAATGTACGGCGCCGCGCTGCGGCCGCACACGGAGCACGTCGACGCGGGCGCCGCGCACATGGGCGCCCTGTTCCTGACGCACGAGGGCTACAGCACCATGTGCGGGCACGCGACGCTGGCCCTGGGACGGCTGCTCGTCGACTGCTGCGCCAGCATTGGTGATGCTGACCCATCCGCCGACGAGGAGACCATCTTCCCCAAGCGCGGCGAGCTGCAATTCTTCTCGACGGACGCCTCCTCCGCCGGCAACAACATCGGAGCAAAAGGCCAAGTCGAAGTCCGCCTCCACGTCCCCTGCGGCATCGTGCGCGTCACCGTCCCCGCCGTCCGCACCAACACCCACGGCGGCTTCCGCGCCGACAGCGACTCCTCGCGCCTGATCCACTACCTCAGCGTGCCGAGCTTCGCGGCAGGGACGAGCATCACCGTGCCCATCCCGCCCTCTCTGCGCTGGCCTGCTCTCCCGCAAGACCAATCCAGCATCACTGCCGACGTCGCGTACGGCGGGGCCTTCTACCTGTTCGTGACGGCGGCCGCGCTCGGATTCCCAAAGTCGTTGGAGAAGCCCGACATGGCGGCGCTGAACGAGGCGACGCGCAATGTCAAGGCGGCGTTCAATGCGCACGAAGAGCTGCCGCGGCGCTACCTGCACCACCCAGATGCCGCAGACCTGCAGTTTCTGTATTCGGTCTTCGTCACGGAGCCCGGGCGCGGTGTCGCAGCGCCGGTGGCCGACGGCGCGGACACGGGGGTTTGCTTCTTTGCGGATCAGCAGGTCGACCGCAGTCCTACGGGGTCGGGCGTGCAGGCGCGGGTCGCGTTGGCGGTGGCCAAGGGGGAGAGAAAGATGGGACAGCGCTGGACATATCATAGCCTTTTGTCTGGCGCGGCGGAGGGCGGGAAAGGCGGGTTTGTGGGGATGCCAGTTGAGGAAGTGGGCGTGGGAGAGAAGGTTGGGGTGACGGTTGAGGTAAGTGGGTGGGCGAATTACATGGGAGTGGCTACGTGGGTGGTAGAGAAAGGGGATGAGGTGGGCGAGGGCTTTGACTTTGAGGCACTGGGAGCGCGCAGCAGCAAGCTGGACGGTTGAGATGTACCCAACAGTATATCTGCATTTGATTTTCGAAGCCATTCAAAATCTCCACAACGCCGTATGCCCCCAACCCCACCGCCAGAACCAATCACAAAATCTCTCCTCATTTCCTCAACGACCAGTCCAGCTCCCGCTCCATCTTGGATCTCCTGCGCTGCGTCGGCATCGGCGGCGGCGCATCCGGCTCCTGGCTCGCCTGTCTCTTGGACCTCCTCTCGCGGCTCGACTCCCTCGACCCAGACATCTCGTCCGCCTTGCGCTTCTCCCTACCCCTGACCTTGCTCCGGGCTCGGGGCTTCGGCTTGCCAGTTGAAGCGGTGCCTGCAGCATCAGCTGGATCAAGGCTTTGAAAGGGCTGGGTCGCCAATCTACCGTGAACTTCCTCATCGTAGGGCGTTGCGGAGAAATCCGATGACGCTTGGCTTAGAGACGAATCGAAGGGCGAAATGGCGCGATGTCTCATGGCGTCGTCGGTGATGGTCAACTCCTCCGCATCATGGCCGGTGTCTTCCATTTCGAGGTCTATGCTTTCCGTTTCGGCTTCTGCTGGGACTTGCGAGATTGACGTGCTCTCAGCCGGCGGCACCTCCTCGATGCTTTGGACGACCGCTGGGGGTTGCCAGGAGGTCGACCGGCTTTCGACGCTCTCCTCAGCCCGTGACTTCAGTTTGGGGATCTCGACCTTCTCCAGGATCTTCTCCATGTCCAGACCTGTCGTGGTTTCAAGGCGCGCCCACAGTTCGTCCTCGGGCACCATGCCCTCAAATACCTCGTCCGTCTGCTCCGTCTTCTTCTTATCCCACCTCATGAAGCGGTCTCCGCCGTGCCTCTCCCACCGCCTCACGACAAAGCGCGTGTTCCGCCCCTGCTCCATCACATTGTGTCTCAAAAACCACTCCCCCCTTCCAGTGCCGTCGTCACGGCCTCCGTCACCGCCCAACAGCACGAGCGCCAGCCGCTTGCTGTGGAAGCAGTCGAACGCCTGCGGCATGCGAATTTCGAGGGTACGCAGCGCCGTCAATTTCAGCGCGTGGTAGTGCCACCAGCGCTGCCAGCCGCGCGCCTCGTGTTCGAATTGCTTGTTCAGGATGGCCTGCTCGTCTGCGGTGAGGATGTGGTTGGAAGAGGGAGACGGGTCGCTGCCCGTCCAGTCCGGATAGTGGATGACGAGCTCATCGACGAGCTCCGCGATGCTGACCGTCGACTTCGTGTTCATGAGGCCACCGTAGTTCAAATCCTTGTAGTTGATGTTCACAGGATATAGAAGCCACCCCTTGAACGGAGTCTCAAGTGGAAAGTCGTCGTTGTTCCAGTACAAGCCCGGGCCAGCTTTCCGCTGCCCAAGCATCACGCGGATGGGGATATCGTGGAGCTTGAGCTGCTGAAAGCCGCGCACAATGGCTTCGACAACGGACGTGTCCGGTGCGTTGATGCCCTCGTTCATGGGAAATCCGACTGACATGAGCGAGTCCAGGTCCCACAGCGGCGCCCAGCCGGGAACCAAGTTCTGCAGCCCTTTCCACAGCTGGAAAGGGTCACCATCCATGGAGGTCGATTCTTCCGCTGGATTGAATACCATGTCTTTGGCACCGAAGATGGATCCTTCTGCGTCGAAAGTGTGGGCCGTCGTTTCGACTTCTTCCACAGACTGCATCGTAGTCCACGGGCGAATAAAAGTAAATGGGCTAATGGGGACATTATTGTATGCCTCTGCCGAGTCGGCCGTCATCAGTTGGTAGCGGGGATTGTGCCGCGTCTCCGTGAGGCGTTCGAGATCGTCTATCAGAGCGAGAAGTGGATGAGTCAAAGGACCAGAGCTGTGATACTTCATCAAGAAGTATTGTTGTCTGAGCAGCTGGTTCTTGTCTGGGCCCTCTACGCCAGTTTTGTGCAACTGAACCATCGCAGCGTGCAGTTTGTCCGACAGGCCCGGATTTGCCCAAGGGCACTCTTTGAAAGAGTGGCTCAGAGCAAAGTCATGCCATTGGTGGAGTTGCTCTTCCTTTTCTTCACTCGACAGACCAGCCAATGGGCCGTAGTCTTTGACATACCATGCGCAGCTATTTCCGGAACGTCTGGTTCCAAACTTCTTGGGCCACTCCTCAAACTCCGGATCGGAGACATCTGCCTCGAGTCGCCCAGCAGCATATCTTGCCAGAAAGGGCGCAAAAGAAATCTTGACCTTCAACTTGTGGTACTTGGCCAGCATGGGCAGAAGCAAGCCAATCTCTGACAGATGCAGCTCAAGCACCTCAATGCGGACCGGCTTTTCCAACCACAACAGTTCTTCCAGGCGTTCTACCAGTGTGCAGAAGTGGGCGTGTCCGCCTTCTGCGATGCAAGACTTTTTGGGATGCCATGCTTTGTTCAATCCACCCCCGACAGTCGGACCTCTCACACTCAGGACCTTGAGATTTGTGCAAGCTGCTATGACGGTGGTGACATCGCAGACCGAGTCGCGGACGAGACCATCCCTTCGCGATCGATAGCTGAGGAGGTCTGCAGACTTGTTGACAGCGGAGGGGTGTCTGAATATCGAGTTTTGTAAGGCCAAGCAGCCCCAGTGGCGCACCCAGAGTTTCTCAATTTTTGCCCAGAACTCGCCATCGACGCCGTTGCGGAGCCCTTCCCAAGTGTAAAAGTCCAAGGGGTCGGTCTTGGTGCTGTCGATCAATACGCCGTCCTGTACATCGGAAATGTCGAGCTCGCGAAGGTTTGGCAGGTTCTGCGATACCCATTGAAAGTCTTCCAAGGTGTGCCAATGACTGAGTGCAAGTCGTCGTGGAATGTGTCTGTTTCCATCATTGACAGAGTTTTTGAAGTCGACCCAGGCCTTGTCTTTGCGAGATGATGGAGAATCGTCCAGCCATTCTTGGTGAGTGCAACTCTCAAATTCTTCGAAGCGTGGCGCGGTAACGTAGACGTCCTTCACAGCTGCTGGGGGCATCTTTGCGAATCTGACGAGCGAGTGTGAGAGCAAAATTGGTTCTGCGGAAAAAGAGGGATTGTCTTACGGGTTTTATCGAGTAGCAGTAGCCTTTGTTTGAACGAAGGCTGATCTGCCGCCGGATTTGGTCACATCGCATCGCGAAAGCATTTCAGGACAAAGCATGCCTGCCGACTTGTATTTTCAAACCCTGTAGCGGCAGTATTCGGCGATGACCGCATTACCTGTCGTTGAAAGAAAAAAATATCAGATATAGGGTTGTTGTCTTGGAGTGGGCAAAGAACCACGAGGGCAGTACCACTGTCGCACAGGTACAGCACTGGCAGACCGAGCCTTGGTGTCAGTCGCACACCCAAAGAAAAAAGGGGAAAATGTATGAATGATGTCATCCCAGAAATATCCAAAATTCAAGGTCTCAAGGGCCGAAAGACAGGACATATTGAAAGTCTTGGAAATGTGGTTACGCATCCTGGTGACGTGGGCCATTCGAGCAAATGCATGCCACAACTGTCGGCACCCAGGCTCAGAGATCGAATTGTCAATTCCCCATGATGCAGGCAATGCAACATTTCATTTCTCTATTTCTGACAAGTGTGCATCGTATCGAAGGCCGTAACAATGTGCTGCTGTCTTGCTGTATTCTCGACCAGCGATGATGCGCCTCTGCGTATGGATTGTCGCAACGGCAGAAGCAAAGCAAAGCACGCAGTCCTCAAATCACACAAGGAAATCCTGACAAGTCAGCTGTAGTAGGATTCGAAGAGGATATCTGATGGAAACGCGGCCCCAAAGGTAAGGAGACTGGCAAAGGTCGGGTCAAGGGATTATCAATTTTGCTTCAGGAGCCGGCTGCCCGGTAGGTTCCCTGCCGTCATTGCACCAAAGAACATCAAGTCGTGGTAGTGTTGTAGCGCGGCACATCCCTGGCTGCCGTGCTTATTTCTGCATCATGAGCTGGACGAACTCGTTGTCTGGTTGGAAAAAAGTGTCAGCAATCGTGCCCCGCTCCCCATGCAGACGAGCTACTCACAGTCGATTCTTCCGTCACCGTCCTGGTCGGCTTCCCGAATCATCTCGTCAACCTCGTCGTCGGTCAGCTTCTCGCCAATCGACGTCATGACGTGGCGCAGCTCGGCGGCAGAGATGAAGCCGTTGTTATCGCGGTCGAAGACCTTGAAGGCCTCGCGAATCTCCTCCTCAGAGTCCGTGTCCTTCATTTTGCGGGCCATCATGGTGAGGAATTCTGGAGGGACCAAATCAATGCGTGGTTCAACTCAACGTGGCAGGAACGGTGGCGTACCGGGGAAGTCAATGGTGCCGTTGTTGTCGGCGTCGACCTCGTTGATCATGTCCTGGAGCTCAGATTCACTAGGGTTCTGGCCCAGGGAGCGCATGACGGTGCCGAGTTCCTTGGTAGTGATTTGTCCTAAAATAGCCGCCTGTCAGTCGCATGCGCGGGTCATGACAGTTTCACGCGTTTGGTTTCGGCCATGGTGGCAATGTGGGGGCGGGGTAGACGCAGTGCATCGTCAGCAACTGCGAGGTGGGCAGAGGGGCAGCGCAAAGGCATTGAGGACGGTGGTGATGGCCGGGGCGAGGGCAAAGGGGGAGGATTGCGGTTTTTCAGGCCACCACGTACCATCGCCATCCTTGTCCTGTAGACAGCAACAACAGTCAGTAAAGGGGTTTCTGGTGTGGAGGGAGCTCAGGAAGCAGGGTGCAAGCAAAGGGATGGTGAGGGCGACTTACGAAGAGGGAGAATGCCTCCTTGAACTCGGAGACTTGCTCCTCGGTGAGAGAGTCAGCCTGTTTGTCGTGGGTGGGTTAGCAAAGTGGTGGGGTGCGCAGAGGCAGCGACAGAGCAGAGGCAGACGCACCATTGTTTTCGGTAGCGGGTAGGAGTGAAGGGCTAGGCGTGCAGCGTGTGGGGGGGGCCGAAGCAGAGAGGAGAGACGAGGTTGGATGTGGTGGTGGTGATGTTGGTGGAAGATATGGTAGAAGAGGGGGGTGAGAACGAGAGGTTCAGTTATGTCGAGCTGGCGGCTTCCTCCTGCCTGCCTGGGAGCCTGGCCTGGCTGCCACCTGCACCTGCACCTGCCCTGCCCTGCCTGTCCGCTGTGTTTGGCGGTGGGCCGTGCCAGGCTTGGCGGCCAGCCCTGCGCAAGGCCAGCCCGAGCACCACTGAGGTGTGTCCTCCACGCCTGAGGCTCCAACATGTGAACTACCTACTACTCGTAAACCCGACCACCACCGGCAACCCCAGCATGCCCTCGATGCGCTGATTTCCATTTCCCCATTGCGTCCTCCTAAATTCCCCCGCGAGCCATGTGGCGCGACCGCACCAACCTGTCCGTCCTTGTCCCCGTCCCCGTCCGCCGCCAGCGCACCTGAATCCAAGCTAATCCGCCGCCAGCTTCATATCCTACCGCCAGTCCTACTCGCACCACCCGGCCAAACGCTCCCGCTATGCTACTTCCTCCTCCAACGGCTATGCCGACAACGCTCCCTACTCCGATGACCGCCGCGGCCTTCTCTCAGCTGGTGCCTTTGACGACCCCTCCGACAATGGCGATGCTGTCATCGAAATGGATGTCCTACCACCTCGCTGGCTCGACGTACAGGACGAGGTGACGGAGCAGCTTGGAGAGATTTCAAAACAAATCAAACGCCTGGATCAACTACATCAGAAGCACGTGTTACCTGGCTTTGATGACGAGGACGTCAAGGCGCGGGAGGAGCGCGAGATTGAGCGCTTGACCCAGGACATTACCCGTGGCTTCCAGACCTGCCAACGCGCCATCAAGCGCATCGACATCATGTTGAAGGAGACTGCGCAAAGGGAGAGCGGTCTCAGCAAGGGTGAGGAGACAATGGCACGGAACCTCAAGGTCTCGCTCGCTTCGCGAGTAGGCGACGCCAGCGCTAACTTCCGAAAGAAGCAATCGGCCTACCTGAAGAGTAAGTCAACGCGTCTCCGTTGCAAAGCTTCCGCTAACATTTTGACAGAACTCCGCGCCATTGGCGGTTTTGGCTCGCCCAACCCTCTCTCCCGCACCTCTACGCCGACACCCGCGAATCCCTACACAGACCCTGCAATGCAAGAATCATACGAAGACACCTCGTTGTCCCGCACCACACTTTTGCAAACCGCCCAAAAACGCTCGCACGTTCGTTCGAATTCCAATGACGCCATGATAGCACAACGGGAACGAGAAATAGAAGACATAGCCCAGGGAATCATTGAGCTGGCATCCATTTTCCAAGATCTCAATGCCATGGTTATCGATCAGGGCAGCATGCTGGACCGCATCGATTACAACGTGGAGCGCATGGCCGCAGACGTCAAGGGCGCGGATCAGGAGCTCACAGTGGCCACAAATTACCAGCGGAGAAGCGTAAAACGGAAAGCCATGCTGCTACTGGTCCTGCTAATTGTCGGAGCGTTCATCCTCCTAGGATTGAAACTGGGCAGTCGAAGCTCAAGCAGCAGCGTCAGCCCGCCACCAGTCGTACCGCCTGCAGATCCGGCGTCACCGGCAGCGCCGGATGGAGCCGGCGCAGCAGACGACGCACTGCCAGCTGCCGCAATACGACGAATAATGAGGAGGAGAGACTGGCTGCGGCGGCGTAAACGAAGACCGTGGCCGGCCATCGATAACGATGCCATGCTGTTTTGATTCACACCGGCGGGAGACCGCCTTCTTGTAGCGAATAGACATTTTGATGTGGAATCTCTTGTCAAAGCTTGAACGCCCTTTGTACCAAGCAACCGACAGCGACAGGGCAGAATGCTTGTTTTGTTTCTCCGCAAGGAAGCCTCCCCTGGCCAGCCAGCGCCCAGCACTCGTATCCCCGAGTGGATCTACCCGAAGAAACACCCTGACTCGCCTTTTGGAGAATTTCGGTTTTGGAGACGACGAGCAAAGAGGAGAACCGACGCGCCCTGCCCTTTGATCGAGCCGTACCCTCCTCCGCTGCCATCCGTCGGTCCACTTCGTTGTGCTTAGCCTTGCCCTTCCCCATCCTGTATACGCGCACCTTCTCATTTTGTCCATGTCTAAGATGCCGTGTTCGTCGTGCGCCCTGGCCTTGTTCTGGCTCGCTATAAATACGTGCGCACACTTGCGTCGCTCGAGACCGTTTATGTAGCGGCAACTGTTGCCCTGCGTAAGAACTCCGTCAAGCGACGGAACGGACGCCGTGACGGGAATAGAAACTTTGAGTCCGACTCCTTTTTCGCGTCCCCCATATCGGCCTTGTCAGGGGGGCGATAGGGGGTGCTTGCGGGAATAGAGCGGAAATAGAGACGGCTCTTGTCCGCCGAGGCCACGAATGGGTATCTCTTTCTTGTGGCACACACGTTGAGAAACTGGAGTGCCATTTCGGACTTCTGGGATCTGGGAAAGCTGGTTGCTTTTATGCACATGGGCTTCTGACGTCCCTGACGTCCTATCGGAAGTCAGCTTGCATGCGTTTCTACATGGGAGTCGCAGAGAACGTTGTTGCATGCACGCTTCGGCCATGTTCACTTTTCTCTTGCATCAGTAGAAATTTCAGCTACCTGGTCTGGTGTAAGACTGTAGCTTCATCTACCGTGGGCAGAAGAATCAACGCTTTTTCCCTCTTCGCGCTCCTCTCAAGATCCACTGGCTTTTTATCTAGTGTCTCTAGTCGTGATTATTGAAGCGGAGCAATGGGTTCGATCTAATTCCAGCCAGACGATCAACTGACTCCTCTCAAAGATGTGAAATAGAATCGTGTTTCTGAAATCTTCCCTCGTCGATGCAAGCCAATGCCTCAATGCTTCTGTATCGAAAAGGAAGAATCAATGGCAATTCAAACAACAGAGCGAAGCTATTGATCCAGACCTTCACCAGTTCCACCTCTTACATACTTTGTCTTTCATTTCACTCCTCTTACTCCTCACCCACCCACCTCAACACCCGTTGCAAAATCGCGGCACCGTCATGCTCTCTCTCCATTCTCTTCGCCGTCTCCTTCAAATCATCCTCACTCATATCTTTGGTATAGCTCTTTGCATTGGCCAGAAACGACTGTGCCAACTTTGCGCTCATTTCGGGATGGCCTTGGAAAGTCAGGATGCTGTTGTCGTTGGAGATTGTGCACTGGTTTTGCTCAGCCAGGGGTACGAAGCCGGGCGCGAGAGATGCGATTTGGCGTTTGTGGAATTCGTGGATGTCCTGGATGGTGTTAAGTATGTTGCGGCGTGTAGGAGACGTGAGAAGTGCTCACGAATGATTTCTTTTCGGCTGCAAAGTCGAAGAATGAGGTTCCCTCGGGAGTCAGGCCTATTGTTGTTACGCCCATCTATGTTTTGCGAGAAGTCAGCATCCATTCAGCTAGGTCCTCGCTCTTTCCAGCGCAGACCGCAGACAGTGAGCAACGAAACAAAGTTCAATGCCAGTTGTTGCTGCCCAAAATTGGGGTACATGAAAGCATTCAAATTGACAAACGACTGAGTTCAAGCAAGCAACCTCAGAAAGCGCTGGAGTGCCGCCGTGGAGTTGGTATTTCTTTTGAGGCCAAATGCGAAGACTCAGCCAGTCCACTCCTCCAAAAACCACCCCTTGCCGTCCCAAAAAAGACAAGAGCAAACTCACCTCCGGCCCCTCCTCATCACTCCTCATCTCCATGCGCCCCCCCAACGCCACATGCACGGCCTGATGGCCCCAACAAAACCCCATCATCTTCGGGGCCCCCTTCCCTCCCGTCTCCGCGCGCCTCCTTACGCACTCCCTCACAAAATCCAGCATCTTGAGCACCCATGGCTCCGGCGCATTGATGTCGGCCGTGCCGCCGCTCAAGATGATCAAGTCGTAGTCCGCCCCGCAGTCCGCCGGATACTCTTGCGCGTCGATGGGGTCGAAGAAGTCGAGGTGCGCGGACGGACATGCCGTGCTCAGCGCCGCGATGAAGGAGTCGTTGCCTGTCGGTGTCGTGACGAGGGCCGAAGGTATGTTGTTAAGGATGGCGATGCGAGGACCTTTGGTGCTTTGGGCACCGGGAATGGTTGGACCTGGCATGGTTCTGTCTCTGCGTGGCGAGCTTATTCGGACTTGTAGTTTGGTAGCTGACAGAGATGGGATGCGGCTTTGCGGAAGCTTGTTTCAAGGAGACGGTAGGAGCGGCTTCTTTTATCGTTTATTCCGCCGGAGCTCTTATGAATGGGGTGAAGCGAGGCGCTGACTTTGTATCCGTCCGTTTGGCGGATGCTCGTAGTTTATCTCTTTTTGGATGGTTGCGCAAGGGTGGGGGTGGGGTTTCAAGAATGGGGGGTGTAGAATGGTAAGACGGCCAACGGATGATAATGCTGCCAATGTAAGTTGAAGAATATGGTGGAGTTGTATCTTGCGCGAGTTTTCGTCGCCTGCCCGGTGACGTTCCAGTAGATTGGAGAGTAGAAGTGCAGACTCTGACCATACATGTGGTTCCGCTAGCTGAAAGGAAATTTAGCTTTATGCTCTTTCCGTCCGTGAACTATCAAGGAAATAATTGGCTGAATAATTTGGCAGTCTCTATTTGGCTCCGTCGGATGGACTCTGGTCTCCCAGTTCAATAGACAGGCCAGCTCCGTACGTCCATTTGCACAATCAGAGCATTGATGGATGATTCCCTCAATCCTTGAGAATCTTTACTCGTACCAAGAGGATTCCCCCATTCTTCGTCAGCTTCAATTGCCCATCAGCGTAAGATGTTGGCATTTAGTGTATCGGGGGATTCGTGAAAGTGGTTTTGGCTCCGAGTGCGAGGTTGTCAAGATTGCGGATATTTTCTCAGACAAGGAGAAGTGAATGTGGTCAAATGTGGGACAGCTTCCTCCAATCTAATGAGTGTGTCCGCTTGTTTCGACAGCACAAATTGACGAGAGTACCCTCGATGTGGAATTTGTTGGATGTGAGATGGTGTCGTTGCGCAAAGCGGGAACCTCGGACAAGGGTCCTCGATAGCTCCACAGCTCCGCCCAAGATAGCTCACCATCCCAGCACATCACCACAATGTAGCCGTCCCTTCTACACCTCCGCACCCACCAAACCCGTCACCATTCCTAAACTCTCAGCCGCCTCGAAACCTCTCCCAGCTCTTCCGAAACATCATCAATATACTCACCCTAAACAACCATGTCGGCCGTCTCTCACATCCCCACCCTCACGCTCGCCGCCGCGCGTGCCGCAGTCGAAGCCTGCGAAGCCAAAGCGCGCGAAATCCGCGTCCCGATGAACATTGCAGTCGTCGACAGCGCCACACATCTGCTGCACTTCTCGCGCATGGACGGAGCCAAATTCACGTCCATTGGCATCGCGATGGACAAGGCCTTCACAGCCGCCGGCCACCGCGTCCCCACCTCGACGTACAAGGAGGCCGTCTGGCCCGGCGGAGCGGGCTTCGGCATTTGGAACAGCAATGGTGGCCGGTTCATGGTGATTGGCGGAGGGCTGCCGGTCAAGAACGAGAGCGGTCAGATTCTGGGAGCGATTGGTGTGAGCACAGGAACTCCGGCTCAGGATGAGGAAGTTGCAAGGGCTGGTATTGAGGTGATTGAGAGGATGATGAAAGCGGAGAGCGGTAAGGTCAAGGCGAAGCTTTGAATTCATGTCGACACGAAATGAAACAGATTGTGTTGGAATTGTCGTGGTAAAAGTACAACTCAGCTTCCTGAGATCTGGACTGCCAAAGCGAGTCCATCAAATCAACTTGACGTCAATCTTCACGTTGGCATCGCGAAGCCTCTGAACGTATTCATCGCCCAATGTCGCAGGTGTCAGAATGCCTCCACCCTGCTTTTTGGCTTCCGTCTCCTTTCCGCTCAGAATGACCATGGCGGCTTCGGCGATGGTCAGGCCGGTGAGATAGTACAAGCCTCCCTTGAAGCCAAATTGCGCGATTGCGCGCTCATGCTTGTCAGTGTCAGCAATACCGACAGCCTTGTACTGCGCGAAGTCATTCTTTGTGTCCCTGTGAGGAGGTCAGTGGGGATAGACAGTATAAGGTGCAGGGCGCGTTCACTCACTCGCTCGTAGGTCCGTCGCCGGGCTGATAGACGACCTTTTTCAAAGCCCACCTGACTGGTGGCAGAGCGAGCATGGCCATTCCAAACACCATGGCGAAGTGGACCATGGATCCGGCGAAAGTGCTCTTCGCAACCATCCACTCGCTGAATTTGAAGTTGGCTCCGTACAGCTTGCCTCCGTCCAACAGGCCCCAGCTCCTCTGAACAATAGCCGTGTCGACCGTTGCTCCAACCCAGTCGGTGAGCAAGCCGAGGTCTTGGTCGCTCCTGACGCCAAAGACCTTCGTGAATAGGCTTGACTTGGGGGAGGAGTTGGTAGGAGGTGGCTGAACAGGAGACAGAGCGAAAGGCTTCAAAGCGCTGGTAATCTGGGAGAGACTGTAATGGTCAAACAGACTCAGAATCGTAAGCAGTGTGCCGCCTGAAGGTACACCCTTGATTTTGGCACTGGTCACGACTTCAGACGTCCCCGCGTTGAGCTTGCGACAAATATGGCTAGCGACGACGTATGATATGATGTCGGCGGGAACACTGTCGACACCGCATTGAGGGATCATCTAAAGCAATGTAAGTGTGACTGAACTACAATAGAAAAAGGACTCTGTGTTGCAAGAAGCTGACAAAATACGGGCATCGAATTTCTCCAAACACGAGACTTTCGGAATGTATGTTGTAAAAGGGAAAAGCAGAATTCATCAATGAGTCAGAAAACAAATTTCCAACTTACAATGGCGCCATTGGCTCTGGCCGTCTCGTGGTACTTGTCAATCATCTCTTTGACCCAGGGTACTTCTCCCGTGCTAGTTGGATCAGACCAATTGCCGTGAATAGGGGACAGGATACTTACCAGTCGACATAGTGAGTGCCATTGATAGCGCAGGCCTCTACAACTGGGGTGCCGTAGTGCATAAAAGGGCCAACAGTGCTGATGATGAGCTTGGTTTTTCTTGCCAGGGTATCGAGCTCGCCTCTTTGAAGCTGCACGACCTCAATGCCTGAGGAATTTAGTACAGGACACAAACTTTTGAAGGTGGAAGATCTTACCCGGCTGAGATCTGTCAGGGTTCTGCTTCTTCAAGTCCTCTGCGATTGCAGCAAGTTTTTTCTCGTTGCGTCCGGCAATCGCCCACCTGAGGTCAGTTGGCAAAGCGCTCGCAATATGCTCGGCCGTGAGCTTTCCCGTATACCCGGTCGCTCCAAGAAGCACCAGATCGTAAGTGCGAGACATGTTGGCTATGTGGAGAAGAGAATCTTTGAAAATGAAGCGGAGAGATCAAATTTGGACACTAGTACAACGAGCAGCTAGGCAGGATTAGTTATCAGTGAAACGCGCGGAGAGCGGAACGTGGAAGTAGCGACGGTAGCAGCCGAGGTTCGGTGCAAGCAGATGTAAAAAGTTAGACCTCAAGGCCCGGGCCACTCTTGGTTGACTTCTTAGAATTGCGCAGAAACATCGAAGAGAGCAAAGATTGTGTGCCATTGCAGCTGTCTCAATTCGAGAAAAGCAATGGTAACGTCATAGGGCAGCATTTCGGCGAGGTTGGTTGACAGGTTGCGCTGTCCGCGCACCAAAGCACGAGACGAGTCGCAGAAAAAGGGGAGATTTCAAGCAAGAATAGATCCTAATCTTGAAAAATCGAGATAGTCTAGTAACGAATTATCTGAGTTGATGCGGTGCTGACGAGTGGTTGATCTGGTATGCTTACCTCAGTTTTGCGCTAGTCGGTTTTGGTTGGGCAGCTTAGCGAGGCCACACGCGGGCTGCCCTGCACACCGGGGCTGGCCTCCAAAACTCTCGCAAGCAGCGACGACTCTACACCCTCGACCTCAGCATCTTCACAACACCGCCAAGATGACGAAGCGCACCAAGAGTATGTCGCCAGAATCCTCGAAATCTCTCCCGAAGCCCCTAAATTCAGCCCTCCACCGATCCGATCCCTCGTCTTTTACCCGCTTCGCGTTTTCCTCGATGAGCCCTGGAATTTGATACTGACATGGTGCGCAGAGGTCGGCATCACGGGAAAGTACGGTACCCGCTACGGTGCCTCGCTCCGTAAGCAGGTGAAGAAGGTATGGAATTGCGGCCTCCCCAGGTCTCAAGAAGGATGCTCATGCCTTGCAGATGGAAGTCACCCAACACGCCCGCTACACCTGCACCTTCTGCGGAAAGGTCACCGTCAAGCGTCACTCCGTCGGTATCTGGAACTGCAAGTCCTGCAAGAAGACCATCGCCGGTGGTGCCTACACTGTCTCGTAAGTAGACGTACGCCAACGGGCGGCACCACACCATGGGCTGGGTATAGGAGGAGCATGGGCTAACGCACTCACCCTTTAGGACTCCCGCCGCGGCTGCCACGAGGTCTACCATCCGTCGTCTGAGGGAGATCGCTGAGGTTTAAGGGCGTTTTTCGATTTCATGAGGACGGTGCCTGGGTTTTTTCATTGTTGAGGGTTCCGGTCTTGACACGGCAAGCGGCGACTATCCGTCGATAGAACCCAAAATTACGACCGAATCTGACCATGGATCGGGACGAATACAAAGAATGAACAACACCCTCGCACGACCCGCGCTACGCTCTACGTGATGGATGCTCGGATACAATGCCCACCGAATTTTGGAAGAGTTCTGGCGCCGAACTACCCGTTACCAAGCCTTTACCGCGCGCGCCCAATGTCCTTCGTTGATTTCGTGCTCACAAAGTAATCGCATCTTCAGGTGGATTGTAGGCAGGTTGCTCGGGTTGCTCACGGAGGCCACCTAAAGTCTGAAGAGTTTATGCCGTTTTGCCTTTGGCACTTGGGCAAATGGATTTTCATACTGGACAAAGTAGGCTCGATGGCGTTGATGGGCACTGACTATTGTAGATCTCGCACCCTTGCCATTTGACAAACGAGTCAACAAACTTTCCAGGTCACTGCGCCCTAGCAAATCGTGTGCGCCCTTCTCGTAAGAAGCTGGGATTGGCTCGCATCAATCCTTCCTCCAGGACCACTGCGGACGATGAACGTGGACACTGTCTCAAGCGCAGAAATGGCACGAAACTGCAGACGGTCGTAATGGTAACGCCAAGGCCACTTGCAACGTCGGTCCCTGCCTCATTTCACATAGCGCCGTCCGCAACCACCAGATCTGACGCGGCTCAAAATGGCAGCTGGAACAATCAAGAGTGAATATGGAGTATTGGTTTGGATTTGGACTTGTCGAGTCGAGTCAACAAAGTAGGCAAGGAGAGGGCGTTGGCGACACGCAAAGTTTACGTTAGCCCGGCACGCAGGAACGGAGCGGCGTAAGGAGGCAGGGCAGATGTTTCTTTGTGAAGAGGCCAGCGCCGGTAGCTGCAGGTTTGGGGGCGTCACGAGCGTGGGAGGGATTGAGGGGAGCTCTGGCAGGTGTCAGATGGGCCTTGTGTCTCCACCACTACTTCAGGTTGTTCTCTCTTGATTGCTTGCTCTTCGATTCGTCTTGGTCCCATGGTTGTCTGGCACGTGCCTGCTGGGCTGTGACTGGCAGACCGTCACCGACGGCCATCAAGTGGCCCAAGCGTTCACTTAGCGCCTCTTAATCCCCGCCGCCTCGGGCTGTCCGTCCTTCTCTCTTGACTTCGTCCCATAAAACCCTCCATCTCCTGTCAACATCCGTCCTTGATGATTTCACTTTCCCTCACTCCCTCTTGCTCCCACTCACTCACTCGTCGCCCTCATGGCCGAGACTTGTATCGTCTGTCTCGGCGACCTCTTGTCTCGTAGTCCGGACCCGCCACCCGACGTCGACCCGCTCCCGGACCTCCGACATAACGCTTCGCTTGAAGCTGCGCAACCCACTTTATCTTCAAAGCTCCAAACCCAGCTTCCCGACCCGACCTCCATCGATGACCCTCTGCCGGCTGATGACGAAGTAATTGCTCACCTTTTACCCTGCGGCCACAACTTGCACAATGAATGTCTCAAGCCCTGGGTCGAGCGAGCCAACAGCTGCCCCATATGCCGGGCAAGCTTCAACGAAGTCGAGCTCAAGGCAAGACTAGAAGGTAAGTCGTCAAATACGTAAACGACGCTCTGGTCGCACAGGCGGCAACGAGCCACCATCGGACGGACGGGCGCAGGAAAGCCAAGCGGCCAACTCAGTTGCTGCCCATGCTTCGTGGCTGCTTCCAGTATGCTCCCGCCTGATATGAGCTAGATAATGTTCACTCAAGATCACCAATCAGCTAACGAATCGTGTTACAGGTCGAGTCATCTCGTCGTATGCTGTTGAAGACAAACAGCAAGTCGCGGATTTGGATCCTTCCATGATCGTTGACGACGAACTCGATGAGCCGTCTTTCGAACCTTGCATGGTCTGTGAGGACTTCGGTGATGAAGAACACCTCATGCTATGCGACAACTGCGAACAGCCCTGCCATGTTTTTTGCGCCGGGTTGGATGAGCTGCCTTCTGGGGCATGGTACTGCCAGACTTGCATGGAAAATCCTTTTGTTTTGGCTGAACGGGAACGCGAGCGAAATCATACTCGATCGGGAGTGAATTCCCGGCTTACAAGACGCGAACGGGCCATCCGTGCAACTGGAAGAAGAGCCGATTCCCCTTGGGCTCGGGTCTGGCAAGAAGTTCATCGTCGCACCGGCATCGATCTCGACTTTCCCTACGACGACGAAACCACCGGTCCGGCTGCAGTCGAAGCACATCGCCGCGAACTCGCTGCATATCAACGACGAGTTGAAGCCGCCGAGCGTCAGGGCAACGCTCAGAGATTTCGAGAGCATGCGGCTGCATTACTCGCGCCTTCCCGATCCCCGCCAGCGCCTCCTGCTCCGGAGTCTCAAGAAGAAATTCGGGCATGGAATGCATTCGAAAAGGCCAGAGAAGTGGCAGTCCCGAACGCGAACAGGCGCAAGCGAAAGTCACCTTCGGCTTCCCCAGAGCCTCAACAAGAACCAGAGCGTCAGCTCAAACGGCCTTGCACAAGGAGAGCCAACAATGCCGCAGGACCTTCAAACGGAAACGCTGGTGAATCCTCGTCGGCTGCACGGCCAAACAACATCATGAACGGCCACAGCAACGACCTGGATTCGCGCCGCAGATCGAAATCGGGACCAGAAAATACTGGTCCCAATTTCCTTCAATCATTACTGAAAGAGGTTGAAACTTCGACACCAGCTGCGGAAGCCGCTCCAGGGCGGCAAAAAGCGGCAATGCGCGCCTTTGAGCCATCGTCGCCGCCACAACTGTCTTCGCCCGGCGGATCGCCACTCGGTTCTGGGATTCCCACTCCTGGCGCCATGACACCGCCTCCTCTGACGCTAGCACGACCATCCTCACCCCTTTTGTCCTCGACCATCACACCCATCTTCCCTGCCGCGCCACAGTTTGCTCCTTACTCGCCTGCCGATGACGATAGATTTTCACGCGACTACAATGAAAGCGGACCGGACGAGCCGCCGCGGCGTCGCCGGAATTCGCACAGATCAACCTACGACAGTCCACCGCGATCAAAGGATACTTCTCCAGCTCGCGTCAACATGTCTTTCTCGACCAAAGCCGAAATACAACGGATGGTGAAGGCTGCACTCAAGCCTTTGTACATCAAACAGGAGGTCAACAAAGATCAGTACACCGACATCAACATGAACATCTCGCGCATGATGTACGACCGAGTGGGAGATGCAGCCAATCTTGCCGAGCAGAAAACACGAGAGAAATGGCAGCAGATCGCATCTGAAGAAGTTGAAAATGCGGTTAAGGGCTTGAAAGCAGAGTCGGCCCTGTCGTCAGGCGAAAGCGGCTCAGAGTCGAACAGCGGCTCCACAGCTAATGGTAATTCGGATACATCTAAAGAGGCATCGCCTCCTACGACATCATCTTCTTGACTTTTGGGATATCGGGTTGGACCAAACTCCTTGGGACCTGGCGTTTACACGATCCATACTAGGTGGAATCGATACGGGATACGGATACAGTCTCAAGCTTGCGGCACGGGGTTATAGCAAGTCGTTCATCATCTTTTATCCCCTTTTCCTTGGCGAATTTTCGGGATAGTCTTTTTTGCTATCAAAGGCGCTTCACGGTGGAAAGATGGGGATCAGCGACAACCAAGGAGCGAAAGCGATTTCCTTCCCCTTTTCAGATCTTTTTTCTTTTCTCCCCTGGGACTACTGCGTGGCGGTGGTGGTTTTTGGTGCGAAATCTTGCGCAAGATCCAGGCGCAGTGGTTGGGTGGGGCACAACATTTTCCTTCTTCTTGCGTCTGCCCCCTCCTCCCCGTTTGAAAAGGTGACGATGAATGTACGACTTAGATACCCTTCCGCTCCAGCGAATTTTTCTTCCTCTCTCCCCTAACTACCTGCCTACCTAACTTGCTACTACTTCCTCTCTTGTACCGGGGCGTTTCTCCCCCGCCGTCTCGGATCCTGCCTCGCCTGAGGGGTTGCTGCGCTCTTTGGCGGTAGAACAATTAACCGACTGGCTTGGCCGTTGGCTGCTTGGACATTTGACGAATACCACACACACACTACCTGTCCTCCACCGTCGCTTCGTGATCCTTGTTGCTCGTGTCGTGTCCATCTGTCTATATGAATGAGTATTTGCCCAAACAATGTGTGCGCAAAGCGTTGGCGGGGCCGTGGGGTCAGTGGGCATTTTGACTGCACGTCACCTCTCTTGGCTTGTCTTCAAATATCGAAACAAGCATGCCTACTGCTGCTCTGTATGTTCGCTGCTACGATAGACGGACGCACGAGGAGAATCGCTGAGTTACTCGTCCATGTTCGAAGTTCTATATTTGTCTATTTGTCTCGGTGACGCAGATGTACCGGCCCCCCGATTCTATCCATGTGTGCCCGTATTCTGTACAGCGAACAGAGCGATGACGCACTACTCGGCCTTCAGCTCGCCCTTGACGTTGCCCTCCTCGTGCTTGCGCAGCGCCTCCTCGATCTTCTTGTACGGCCAGCCTGGTGGGGACGGCAAGATTAGCCACTGAAGGAAGAGGAGGAGCGAGGGAGACAGAAAGGAAAAAAAGATAGAAGGGGATGGTGGAGCAAAGGCAACAGGACTTACTGAAAACGGGATACAAAAACGGGCGCAGGTCGAAGCGGTTGTCGTCGGGCGAGTAGGCCTCGGCGTGGTAGGCAGGGGTGATGGTCGTCATCTTGTGGCGGTTGATGGCGTAGTACCTGCGGGTTCAGGCGGGCGTCAGTTCACTGATAAGGAAAAGAAACAACAACCACAAACAAAGCACCTCCCCCTTTTGGATCCTATTTTAGGCGAGGGCACAGCAGGCTGAAGTATCGATGGATGGGTAAGTGGCCCGGGGAGAGAGGGTTTACGCACCAGTAGAACCGCCGCACTTTTTCGTACACCTGCCGCGGCGACATGCGGTCGCTCCAGTCGTGCAGCAGGCGCTCAAACATGCCGAACGGACCCAGCTTTTGCACCTTGCGCAGGCGGCCGAAGACGGAGAGCTCGTCGTCTGCTAGTTATTAGCCGCGATTGTCCTAATCATCTCGGGAAGGGTCGTCATACAAGTCATGCCCATGTCCGCCTCGTCGCTCTGCACATAGTCCTTGGTGATGGGCTCCAGCTCCGCCGTCGGGGTCGCGGTGATGAAGTCATCGAGAATGGGCATCTCAAACTCGCGGCCAGCCCACTTGATGAAGGCCTTGAGGTCCGTCTTGGAAATGCCGCCGATGGGATTGATGTCGGCACTGCTGCAGTCGTACTTGGTCAGGTAGCCGCGGAGCGACTCGTCGACGTTGGCCGATCCCAAGACGAGCAGGCTGCCCGGTGCCTTGCGGCCTCGGACCAGGGGCAGCATTTGCGCAAAGAGGTAGGCTATCACCATGCGCAGACGCGCTTGGATGTTTTGCAGCGCAAGGTTTTCGGTGCTGCTGCCGCCGTGGACGCGGAAGCGTGGCACGAAACCCGTTACCGTGGTGAAAAGCGTCTTCAGAGCATCGGCTACAGTGTCAATGTTCAGGTCTGTATGGTAGGCGCCAATGTCTTTGGCCAGGTCCTTTGCGCGGTTGCGCGTCTCGGCGGACGAGTTTGTGCTGCCCATGTAGCATGTGTGAAAGATTCTACCGCAGAGCTCTTGGGGGGTTGAAGGAACCCAACTTGAGCCTTCGGGCTCGCCGCAGATGGCGCGCGCGTCTCCAATGACCTGCTCGTCGCCTTCTTGTATGGCCTTGTGAGCCAATCTGCACATAGAGAAGACGATGACTGAAGTTGCGCAGGAGTCTATTCCTCCGGACAGGGGTATGAAGAAACCAGCCTGACGGCTCCGTCTCACATAGTCCCACAGCCAGCAAGCAGGTCCCAGGGCAATCTCGGCCTCTGGAGCATGGTAAAAGACAGGACGGGCCTTTGACGGGCCAATCTTTGCATCGAGGAGGCCGCCCTCGACCGAGAGGCTAAAGTCGACCTCTATCCGCTGGTATGCGGGAGCCTGCACAGCTTGGAGCCCGCGGCTCGGGGCAAAGCGGTATGCCCGGACTTCCTCAATGTCTACCGTCGCAGTCACAACCTCCACATCTTTCAAGCTGAACTGGGAACCTTGAGCGACGACTTGCCCATTGATGATGATCATGGCCGAGCCGTCATAGTAGAGGCGGTCGCCGTCACATCCTTGCTGGTTAGAGTACATGTAGATTCCGCCACTCTTGCGCGTGGCCTCCAGGATGAGTGAAATACGCGTGTCAAGTTTGCGGAGTTCATGGTGGCTGCCCGACGAATTTGTGAAAATCTCTACACCGTTCAGACCCATACCCGCGTGCGGTGCATTTGGGGTAAATAGCTCTTCGCAGGTCTCTGCTCCGATGCAGGTGTCTCTGGTTGAAATGACGGCGTCGCCAATGGGGACTTTGACCTTGCCTACAATGTTCTGGATGATCCTGGGTAGATAGTACTCCTCAACATGCTGGGGACGGCTCCACGGCGTGAAGTAGCGCATCTCCCGATAGTTGCCATCATTGGCTAGCCACAGCTTGGGGCGGATGAGCAGGATCTGGCCATTGCAGCAGAGGATGCGCGCGTTATAGCGGACATTGCGGTGCATTACGGGCATGCCGATATCAAGCAGGATACCATGGCACGAAGTGTCGGTCAAAATCTTTGCGAGCATCTCCCAAGAATGCAGAAAGGTGTCGGACTCGTAGAAGTGGTCCAGACAGCCATAGCCAGTGATTTCGAGCTCCGGGCCGACGCGCAGCGCGGCACCGGCGGCCTTTGCCTGGCGGATGGATTCAAGGATCCTCTCGAGGTTGCCCTCAAAGTCCATAGCCCACTGGTTAAGCTGCAGGACAATCAATGCTGGGCGACCACACTTGCGGGGCTGTTAGCACGACTTACCTGGCATGTCGCCAAGGTGGTCAGGTGTCCCATGATGGCCGGTGGTTGGGACTTGAGCGTCGACCCTTGAAATCGAGAGGTTAGCAAAAAGAAATATGAGCGGCTCTTCCCCACAGCAGCCTTTTGGAAAAAATTCTGGGGAAGCAGAATGGGTGATGGCGCGCTATCGGAGTAGCGCAAAGTGGAATGCGGAGCAAAAAATGACCAGCGCACGCACTAATGGGCGAGAGGAATCCAGATGGATTTACCAAGAGTTGCGCGGTGAGAAGAGGGCTGACTGGAGAGTTTGACTTACTGTTGGCGTAATGTAATGTCGATGCGATGGGTCGGACGCAAAGGTGGTGCCGGCGTGGTGGTTGGGTGCCCTGGATGGTTTGCTGCCGTGGTTGCTTGGTTGCTTGTCATGGCCGTGCGCCAAACGTCATCCATGACCCGGACGGCTGCCACCGAGGTCGAAGCTTCTTTCACCACGACGAAACGTCCTCTCCACTTCCCACCATGTTGCACTCTGCAACAACCACCTCCTCCTCGACATCTAGCCCTTCCTGCCCTAGGTAGTCGTCTTGACTCACCGGCTACACCATGGCCTCCTCTGGTAACGCCGCAGAGTCCGCCCCGCTGTTAGGTTCCAAGTCTCCCGCTGCCAAAGCCCAGCGGACTGTTACCTTCAACCCCAATGTTTCCGCCGCAAGTCCTTCCAATGCCCTCCGTCCGTCGCAACAATTTCCCATTGCCCCTGTTGGCAACAAGCAAAATGCTGGCCAGCCTATGCTGTCCGCATTAAACAGCAAACTCCGCCGCCGCAACAGCCAAGGGGCTCCACTCGTTCCTCCAAATATCCCCCAGGCAAAAATAGGACCACAGAGAACGACAAGAAATGTTCAGAAGCTCAAACTTTTGCCCAACCCGGAACAGGCCGAGGAAGAGTTGGATGAAGACGGCGGCAAGGATGTCTACTCGCAGTACACAAGAATCAAAGATCCCACCGCAAGAAGAGATGCGGCGAGGTTGGGCAAGGAAGACCGAGACCGGTTACCTCGTGTAACGGCATATTGCACTGCAGGCTCATACCGCATGGACGAACTCATGCGATTTCTCAAAGGCCGAGCCAAGACACGGGCCACGCTGCCCAAGCTTTTCGATGAGTGCATATACACGCCATACAACTACCGGGCCGGAAAGGACAACGTGGGTGCAGATGGGCAGTCTGGAAAAACTACTGAGAGGTCGGACAGTCCATCTCGCCCAATGGGGCGGAGACACTCGGATTCCGCAGTTGCAGAGGAGCACACGGAGCAGAGAAGAGGCGACCTCATAGACCTTCACAACCAGGCTGGAAATGTGTCGATGGATAATGTGAAGGCAAGCGGAGAAAATGCAGACGACGCCATCACCGAAGTCTCTCTCCGAAGCTCGCGCCGAGAATCACTCGACTTTGACACCGAGGTCCACACGCCAGAAGTCTTTTTGTTCAACTATGGAACTGTCGTCATATGGGGCATGACTTTACCGCAAGAGCATCGCTTTCTGAGGGAGATTGCAAGGTTCGAGAATGAAAAGCTTGGAAAGGACGACATACAGACCGAGGATTTCAATTTCTACTACACCCGCGAGTACCAGGCTCGCATATACAACGACTTTATCAGCCTGCGCGACAAGAAGAATTACATGACAAAGCTCGCCATCAGTCATGCTTTGGCTCAGAGTGTCAAGGTCGGTTGCGGCTGTTGCTTTATCTTGTCCATACTAATGAGACCACAGACTTCTCTCTACGAAGATTTGGTGGACGGCACCATCGAAACAACAAAAGAAATTCCCGCCATGATTGCCTCGACCGGCAAAGTCAACCTTTCTCGACGCCAAATCAACATGCAAATAGGCGAGCTGTTCATCCTGCGCATCAACATCCACTTGCAGGGCTCGGTGCTGGACTCTCCCGAGCTCATGTGGGCCGAGCCACAACTTGAACCCGTCTACCAGGCGGTGCGCCAGTATCTCGAGATGGACCAGCGTGTTGGACTATTGACTGAACGTTTGGATGTCATTGCAGACCTGTTGGCCGTGCTGAAGGACCAGTTGACGGTGACGCATTCGGAACTGTTGGAATGGGTTGTAATCGTCTTGATTGCGGCGGAAATTTTGGTTGCAGCGGTTAATATTGTCGTCGATCTCTACGCCGGCGTCGACTAAAAGGATTCGAGTACAGGATTCTGTTCATCTTGTACATGTTTCGATAGCGTTTGAATAAATATCAGCAATGGAGTGAGGACCTGCATGCGCCACCGAATCCATGACTGATCATCGGCGATATTGGTTCGGGCAACGCGGAGGATCTTACGAAACGACACAATTGAATGCACCCCGCATAGTGCCAGATATGGTAGAAGGGCCTGTACATTTATCTTGGCAGGTCGAGTCATTGGTGGGGAGAGCTACGTAGGGCTGCGTGCTTGAGGTGGATCCCGGCCCGTTTTTCGTTTCGCGCGGAGGAGCTTGCTTGTCCCTCGCTTTGCAACAACCAGACCTCGTCACCATTATCACAACCCACCTCCACGCCCTCCACACCACAACTCTCACGCCGACAAGACTACCCCTCGCTCACTCACCTTCCAATCGAATCACCCTTCAATTCTGAACCAATACTAAATCCGCCGCTGGACACAACTCGCAAACATGGTACGTCAACACGCGCCACCTCCCACGCCGCAAACACGCCTCTCCCGCCGAAACAACCCAGATCACACTCCTCTCCCAATGCCACAAGCTAACAAGGATGGACACGACGACGGTAGGCACGCAACAGCGAAAAAGCGCAATCAATGCTGTTCCGGTTCCGGGCGGCGCAAGCGGCGGACCTGGGCATCCTCGACGTGTCGCGGACGCGGCGCCCCAAGCTCATCACGTCGATCGACAGCATCCCGACGTGCGAAAAGTGGCGCGGGCAGGTGCTCAAGGAGGTCTCGCGCAAGGTGTCCAAGATCCAGGACGAGAGCCTCAGCGACTACCAGATCCGCGACCTCAACGACGAGATCAACAAGCTGATGCGCGAGAAGCACATGTGGGAGGTCCAGATACGGAATTTGGGTGGTCCTAATTACATGCGTGGCGGGCGAGTGGTGGATGAGGACGGCAAGGAAATTCCGGGCGGTGGGAAGGGGTATAGGTATGTGCAGCCTCGCTCTGCTCTTGGACGGGGAGAGGATGGCTGCGGAGAGCGTTGGCTGACGCTGGCTGCGCAACAGGTATTTCGGACGCGCACGCGAACTGCCCGGCGTCAAGGAGCTGTTCGAGGCGGCTCGCGCGCCGCCGCAACAGCACGACAAGGAGGGCGCGCAGACGCGAGCGGAGCTGCGCAAGCACGTCGATGCGTCGTACTACGGCTACAACCTGGACGAGGAGGACGGAACACTGCTGGCGTACGAGAAGCAAAAGGAGGAGGAGGCCTTCAACCGCTACTTGGAGCTGCCGGACGACCTCGATGGAGTCGAGGGTGCTGCGGCCAACGGCCGGCGGGGAGCAAACAACAGCACCGACGATTGGCAGGAGTTGCCGGGCGATTCGGGCGATGGTGTCGGCTGGGCTTTGCCTACGCTGGAAGAGGTGCAAGAAGAGCTCGTTGATAGGAGGCGTCGCAAGCTGCTGGACAAGCTTGGATGAATGGCCGAGGGCCCGGCTGGCTTCGACGACGCACACATCTACTAATCAAATTCAATGGAGCAACGCTTACGGGAGCAGGCAAAGGTGGACTGGTCACTCTTCGCGAAAAAGGATCATAGTCATGAGGGAGAATGCCTTGATTATAAATATACCCATACCGGCAGGAAACTGGCACCCCCTGAAAATGTGGTTTGGCCCAAGGCGAGCATGCAAAAACTTTTATTCCCGGCAGATAGCCTTTCGTTTATGCACTTAGACTTGGAAGGGGAAAAAAGCAGAAAGGAGGAAGATGATGAAAATCAAGAACGCCTTTTCCAAAATCAAATGCATCGCCTATCGACTCCCATGGCAGCAAACGGGGGTATCAAAAGAATTTTGGTGAACGCCAATGCGCCAGACTGACCTCGAAAAAGCTTTTTTCTCCATGAGATCCTTTTTGGATAATGCTCCAAAAATTCTGAATAAAAGGAACCCCTGGCATGTCCGTCTCCTACCTCGTATGCACGAGGAGGTGTCGTTTCATGAAGTCGAATAAGATACTCTTTTTCGCCCCTATTCGGCTCGGCGGCGCTTGTCAGCATAGTCGCCGTTTGTCGCGCCATCGGCTTCATGGTCCCTTTTCCGTCTCTGCTCATCTTCCCATTTGCGCTTCTCGTGCGCCTTGCGAACGGCATCATCGCGAGCTCTGCGCTCCGCCTCGCGCTTCTTGAACGCCTCCCGGATGCGCATTTCGTTCCGAACGAGATCCTCCTTGGACACGGCGTCGTCGATGCTCTCCAGAACCTTGTCGACCGTCGAAATGTGATTGGCCTCGGGCTTGTCGTCGCGGAAGTGCGGTTTGTTGTCATCAGTGCGCTTGAAGCGCCAGCGACCCTCCGGATCCTTGTAACATTCGATGATTCGGCCGTCAAGCATGTCATCTACCGACTTCATGACCTCCCAGTCCTCGTCGGTGATGTGGAGGGGTGCATAAGGGCGGTAGTCGCTGTTGCCGTAGAACACCATGAGATCGAAGTTCGGTTTGGCATCGAAGTCAGGCTCGTACTCGCCGGAGCCTGTGCCATTGGTATGAAGAGGAGGGAACTCGCCGAGCCTGAGGCGGAAATCGATTGTGTTTTCGTGGGCCGGCTTCCACTTGAGGATATGTTCGTCTGTCCCGAACACGTAGGGCGTCTCGCGACAGGTAAAGATGAGCCCGTCGTTGCCATGCTTGAGACTCGGGAACTTGATGTCGAAGGTATGCGAGAGCGCGTATGGGAACGACATCTCTTTGAATATGATCTCGAATGGTTGGAATTGCAGCTCTCCAGGGTGTACCTCCTTGAACAGCTTGCGCCATGGCTTGTAAACGGTTTCCCGAAGCACAGCAAGGCGCTTGTCCAGAGTCTTCTCAATGCGACTCTCCCCGTCCAGAACCAAGCAGTCGAAGACATAAAAGCGCAGCTTGGGACCATCTTCCTCCTCATCGTAGACCAGCTCTCCATCAATGATTGTGTCTTCATGGAATTTGCGGAAGGTGTCGTCATTCGGGACAGGAAAATGGAGGTTAGGGACGTAGTAGTAGTCGTTCTTGCGGTCGATGAGGTAGTGGATTTCTTGAGGACCGTCGCTTGTAAAGTATAGCAGGCATCGGATACCGTCCGTCTTTTCGCAAAGGTAGTAGTCGCGCGTCATAAGCTCTGCGAGGTGCTTGCGCGCAAAGGAAACAGGCTGTGCGCCCGGGAAGGATAATGACCTGCGGCCGAGCAGCTGGGCAACTTCACGGCGGAACCCATCCGCCAATTCCTTAGAGGCTTTGACCCCTGGGATCTGGGGGATAGGCATGGTTGTTGGGTCAGATCACCATGCGAAGATGGTGGAGGCTCGGCGGGTTGTGAAGTTGGTGAAGTGGTGGTTGGTGGTGAGAGGGAGTGCTCGCGGCGCGCGACGACATGACTTAGGGCTGAATATCACGTGATTCTCGAATCCCATTTACAACTTCCTTGTGCATGTCATACTCGGGACATGACGTCATTGCCTTCCTTTGACAATCCCTCGACAGCTCGACAATTCCTCTCCCACAATTTGGTTTGGCTTGTACCACGTCGCGCCAGTGAGGACTTTGGGCATCTTTGCCACATCGCGCCGGTTTCTCTGCTGATGATATTATGTTTGTCAACTCCTTATAAGCATTGCAGACTGGGATCACTTCCCATCTCAACTGGAACCCTCATCCGACAAGCCTCTCAAGATCATGGCCCGCAGCTGCTTGCCAGCGACGAAGGCTGAGAATCGAAGAGCCGTGGCACGGCGAGTTTGATTAGGATGAGAAGAATCCGCACAGCCCAAGTTCAGATTTTTGGTCCGCAACTCGTCATCATTGAAATGGCCATCTCATACCACAGACGTTGCCATGGTAGACCAAGCCGATGCATCTCTATATCATTGGAAAATCGCAAGTGAATGGCTGCAAATGTAGCCTGAGAGCATGGCCACACAGTACAATCAAAAAATTCTCTTTGGCCGATTTATCATGGTATGCAAGAAAGCCTTCAAATGTATTTGATTCGAAGCCAGATCTGCACCTGTTCAGTCCAAAATACTCAAATTTTGTCGGTCAAGATTTGCCATGCCATTCACGAGTCGCCGCCATGTTATCCGAAAATCAAAACAGAAGCGAAAGAGGTATCTCGCTCCTGGCAAACCACAGGGACGACCGCAAACCACCTTTTCGCATTCGGGCTGCTTTAAGTGGATCAATGGCGCAAATCTCGGTTTTCAAATCTAAACCAAGGCCGTCTGAGACTCATGCTCCTCCAGACCAGAAAGCTTAATTTGGTCATGTCTAATTCTTGATAGGTTGTTTCCATAAGTATATGTACTTTTCGCAGACCATCTCACAGTCTATACTGCTGAGCCAAATCAGATTTGCGGGGGACGCCGCATGAAGATAGGGGGACCTCCCGGATCTATGAAAATACCAGAGCCAAAGTTTTCTTTTGACGAGAGAGTGCCCTCGCTGGACTTCAAAATGTTTTCTGGAAAGAAGTTCCGCCTTTGATGCATTCAGTTGCTGTCGATCTTCAGTGCCTCCTACATCGCCTTTGTTTCTGACTTCCGGCTTCAAGAATCTGAAGGATGTGGATTGGAAGCTCCATGTCGTCTTCGGCACGAAGGAGTAACTTGTACTGGCCTAGTCCTGGCCGAAGTAAGTACTCAAAATTCCCGACAGAAAATCCCGCTGATATGCTACCAGTGGTACTATTCGTGACGACTCCGACATCAGACCACACGTCATTGACGACAAAAACGGTGATGAAGGAGTATTTCTGATTGGCTTCATGGCTCATGAAGTAAGTAAGTCACGTAATTACTCGCCACGGACTTGAAAAGCACGTGAGAGGTGAGATCCACTTGCGACTCGAATGGACGCTTGAAAACTACAGCGAGGGCCCCTTTTGCAAAACACAGTGACGTCCATGTCGTTGAATCGTCGACACTTTGGAAAAATCATTGGTGGGGTTCAGTCCGAAGAAGGAAAGTAGGACGGGAGGACGGGGCTCAAAAAAATGTGCAACCGAAAGATTTGAACTCTTTTGACTTGCCTTTGACCAACTTGGAGAGTCAGATCTTTAAGCTCGATTCAAACACCGTCGTCCACGGACGATAGAGAAACCTCGCAGGTCGGGTAGTACAACGACATTCACGAGTATATGTAATTTCTCAAAGCACCGGACTTGAGAGCCGTTTGGCCAACTACTCGGATTTCTTTTGCGCCAGTTCTCAATTAGACTCTCCACTCCTCGACTTCAGTCGCTCGTCTCTTACTAGGAGATTTGACTCTTGCATCGTTTCAGGGGGATAGATGGTCAGACCTTCCGGCACTTCCAACTGCCCCCCATCCACCGCTCCAAAACCACGACGGAGTCCAAATTGTTTTTGCCATTTCTGATTTTCTTTCCTTTTTCTAGTAGGACACCGGCAAAAGACATAGCGACGACAGTGCGCCAAGACGACGTCGAAGGAGACGGACTGAATGGTACAATCGACGTTGAACCCGAAATCAACGGCGCATCTCAGCAAGAGGTCGGCCCGTGGTCTGGAGAGAGACAACATGATCGCGACATTCGAAGCGAGGGAGACGGAACGTATTGCGTAGTACAACGCCCGTTTTATCGCGCGGAAGCGCAGCGTGCCGGCCAGACATGTCAGCTGGAGGGAGGCACAGAGGAGCGGTCGTTTGTTGGAGGGGAGGCGGAGGCGGGGCAGGATTGGTTGGAGAGGCCGATGAGAGGAATGCGAGGAGCGGTGCTCGGCCAGCTGCCATTCATTCGTCAAAGTGCGAGAGAGGGCCTCCTTGCTAACCGCCGACCAACGAGGATGACGGGCAAAGTTGGGAGGACGAGAGGGAGACGTTTGCAGAATATGGGCGCCAGTGTTCTTATCTTTTACGAGTGGGAGCGTGTGGGATGGCGGTTCAGTGATGCGTGGGTGTGGATGTGGCGATCTGGGGTTCGTGGACCCCGTGTTGTACAAGGAATCAACGACCTGGGCACGGCATTCATGCGTCAAAATCGGATGCCACCAAGAGTCTAGATATTCCGATGGAGGGAGTGAGTGGTGAGTGCCCCTGGCTGGTATCGCCCAGTTCACGTACAAAGGAAGTGATTGGAGTCGAATCAGCCGGTGGTTGGAGCCGAGAGAAAGAGTGGAAGAGAGATGATGGAGATGAAAGAGAAAAAGCTCAAATCAAACCGAGAAGGGGAGACGACGGAGAGGAAAAAAAATAAGTACATCAGAAACTTCCCAACGCCTGTCCCTCACTCCTCTTCATGCGCTTCTCGTCATGGATGTCCCACATCCGAGTTCCCGGGCATCTGCAATGTCTTTGGTCGTTTCCTTTCGTCGTTGTATCGCCTGGCATGATGGAAATCAAGCCAGCCTTCGTATTCATATCCTCATCCTCTAAGCTCCGTCGCCCCAGACGCCAACGACGCCGAGCGTAAAGGCAAGTCCGCTGATGACAGCCCTAGCACCTTCGGCAACGCGGAACTTGTCAACGCCATTCCGGACCGTCTCGCCGTTGAAGTCCTCGCCGCGCTCGACATCGACCCAGCTGCGTTCGCCGTTGCCGTTGGCCTCGCCGGCGCTCTCCCGCAGCGCGTCTTCCTGGCGCTTGAGCGCGTAATCGACGGCCCCTCCGGCGGCGGCAACCAGCGAAGTCCACAGCAAGTAAGGGTGTCGCGCCCGCGCCGGCGACAGGATGAAGGCAAGGGAGAGCGAGGTCACGGCCGTCGCCGTCAACACCCGGATGTGCTGCTTGGCGCTGGATTGGAGCGTCAGGAAGGTTGTGTAGGCATGTGCGGCGGTGGGGAGCTCGAGCAGAGCAGGCAGGGCCGTGCTGCTCAAAGTGTACGACACGCCCTTTATTGAACGTCAGTTGCGAGATGCAGCATGTGGGAGACCTTGGTCGAGTATGGTAGGGTGATGCAGCCAAAGTCGAGGAGGCAATGACGTACGGTGAGGAGACCGAGGCTTATTGTGCCGACGAATTTGCAGACGGCAACGGTGGGTGCCATTGCGGATGGAGAGTGTCAAGCCGGTTGACCGAGTATCAAGGTTGGGGCGGACCACGCGGGGTGGCGATGGGGGCAGCAGATGGACTGGTGTCGAGGATGAGGAGTGGAGGGCTAGGTTCAGTTGTCGGATTTGCTCAGGTTGGGTTCCTGTCGGTTGTTGCAGCTGGCTCAGGCTGGCCCGCCCGCGAGCGCCAAGCGGGACCTGGACCTCTGACGTGCAGTCTTTGACTGCTCTGGACGAGCAAGCAGCTGCCAAATGGCATTGCAGAAGAACCCAGACTGCATCCTGTTGCTCATGAAGCTCATCCCAAGCTCTCTACTTTTTCCCGGCCTTGCAGAACCTATCCCGTCGCGCTTGTAGTAATCGCAGCTAGATACCTCGGCTTGGCCAGAGCTCGAGCACCTCAGCCTTACACTATCTCCGCAGACCTCAATACCCGAGCTCGATAGCAAAGCCGTCTCCACATCATTCCCCTTCTGCTCCGCCCCATCATCATCTTTCTTCAGGAGAGCTGTCCGTCAACATGCCTCTCCCGAAATCCGCATACGTGAGCGACGTGTGGAGAGACGGCATCTTTGGTACGCCATTCCGCAAGCTAGGGAGCTGTCAAAAGCTTAGCTAAACCTCGCAACCAGCAAACAAAGTCGTCTTTTGCACTGGCGGCGCAGGCACAATTTGCAGCGCCCAAGTCCGCGCCCTCGTCCACCTCGGCGCAAATGCCTGCATCATCGGTCGCAAGGTCGAGAAGACGGAGAGCGTCGCTGCCGACATTGCGACGGCGCGACCTGGCGCAAAGGTGCTTGGTCTCGGAAACGTCGACGTGAGGAATCCAGAGAGCCTGCAAGCTGCAGCGGATAGATGTGCAAAAGAGCTTGGGTCGATTGATTTTGTCATGTGTGTTACCCCAGGTCGTTCGGATGGACCATGCCGCCATCTGTACAGCAGTCCGGCTTGCTGATCACTAACCCATTGTAGCGCTGGGGCTGCGGGCAACTTTTTGTCCTCGATGAACAACCTGTCCACCAACGCCTTCAAGGCCGTCATGGACATTGATGTGCTCGGCTCGTACAACACGGTCAAGGCAACGTTGCCTTATCTTGTTGAATCGGCCGCAAAGCACAAGACGGATGGAGTTACCCGTGAGCAACCCGCTTTTGGACTGATGGAACGGCACTGATTCAATTGTAGCACCTGCCAAGGGCACCGGTGGACGCATAATCTTTGTGTCTGCAACGATACATTATACCGGAATGCCTCTTCAATCCCACGTCATGGTCGCCAAAGCTGGCGTTGACCAACTCGCACACGCCGTGTGCATCGAGCAGGGGCCAAGGGGCATCACGTCCAACGTTATCGCCCCGGGTCCCATTCGTGGCACTGAGGGAATGGAACGTCTCTCGACCAAAGCCAACTCGGATCCAGCCGTGGCGGGGCGAGGTGTGCCCTCTGGTAGATGGGGAACAGTGAAAGAAATAGCCGATGCTACCGTGTACTTGTTCAGCGACTCGGGCAACTACGTCAATGGTGAGATTCTGGTCGTCGACGGTGGAGCATGGCATTTGAACGGGAGCACCGGGCCTGGAGCAGAGATTCAGTATCCGGACTTTTTGCTCAGCAACGAGGTTGTCAAGGGCGTCAAGGGTGGAAAGAAGGCAAAATTGTGATAGGCCGGGAGTGACTGTAAATCATCAATTGTTTGGATTTGCGATTTGCGGCGTATGGATCTGAGCACTGGCATGATCTTCTCACATCAATGTACTCCATAGAGTATTCACGAGTGACTGAGTGGATCTGTGATTTTGCTTGGGACTGCGCAGACCGAGGCACCGCGAGCCGTTGATGCGTTGGCTGTCCAAAAGCGTGGATTGACGAGTCAGACGCAGGCAGACGTGGAGTGAGAGTCCTCGAAGGCGTTTACCCAGGAGTTCCCAGGTACCTTTCTGTAGGGCTGTTGGAACGAGGCTTGAAACGCAACGTGTGGCTGAGGCGGAGGTAGGTAGGGTTCTGGCTCTGTTGTTTTGCTTTTTTGGCCACGCGAGACTGACGAGATGACGGAGGCGGGAGCACTCTATTCGAAAAACTGGAACAGGAGCAGAGTTGACGGGACAGACCATGCAGAGGCCAGTTCGGGGATGCCAAGTTCGGGTAGAGGCAGAGGACGGGGGGACAGGGCCGGCGCGTGGCCGCTGGAAGCGGGCCTTGTGGTGGTGGTGGCGGAGACGGGCGGCCTTCGAATCAAAGCCGTTGGAGTGGCACAACAGCGACTTGATGACTTGGAGATGCGGCACGGAAACAAGGCCACCACCATGGCTCCTTACAAATTGGGAAATGAGGGTGAAAAGCAGCCAGCAGCCACAGCCACAGCTCCAGCTCGGCGGGCAGTTGGAGGTGCTCCAAGGATGTGGGATGCCGCTGGCACGCTTCCGTAGACGACGGGCGCCACAACGGGGACTCGTCGAAAGTAGTCGGTCGAGTGCATCACCAGCAGAGTCATTGCGACGTCAGCGGAGGCTTCTCCTGACGATCAGCATTTGAGTATGAGGGAGAGAGAACGAATCGAGGTGGTGGTTAAGCCAGCGCCATGAGTCCGAGACACGAGTGGACGCGTCCAAGCAGACCAGGATTACTACTCGCGCACAAGCTCATTTTTAGCAACACCACGGCCAGTCTTCATGCACGGTGCGGCAAGCCAAGCCGTTGTCAGGTGGGCAGAGATAGCCATGTAGTATAACAAACGCTGTGGGTTGAGCCGCTGATGGCGTGGGGACTGGGGACCAGGTGTAGGGGCGTCCTTGGTCGAGGGTTTCCGTTTCCAGACGGGAAACAGGGAAAAGGCGACCTGATGCGGTTGGAGATGTTGTAGAGAACATGTGCATGTTGGAATGCTCACGGCCAGATCGGCTTGCGTGTTGATCGGCAGCACTCCCAGCCGCAGCAACAGCACCAATTCCACTTTGCGGTTGGCTTACGGCTCTTCCGCCTGCTCGCGCCCAATCACCATCTATCAGCCCTCTTCTTTCTTCCAGCTCCAGCTCTCCCACCTTCTCTTCCTGCTCGCCCCTTGGTTTGCAGCTTCACGCCGGCGTTTCCTTTCAGTCCTTGATGTCCCTCTCTTCCATTCGTTTGACAACTCCACTACTCGCACTCGCACTACCGCACTCGCACACCTCCCCCGCTCCTCGCCCCACATCGCCAGCCAGCAATATATCCGCACTGCCGGGTCGACCTCACCACCTCGCTCTCCAAAAGCGCTATCGCCGCAGCCGCTCTCTTCGATCCACCCCTCTCCTGTCCTGTCACCGGACCATCTCTCTATCAGAGGTCCCCGTCTCCGCTGCCTGTCTCCGCCTGCGCTGCGCCTGCCCGTGCTGCCAAATTTTCACCTCGCATCTTTCCATTCTGTCATGCCCATGCCCCATTGACACGCCCCGAGACCAAAAACAAACCACGTTCCTCAGGTCAATCATCGACACAGGGCGGCACTTCTGTCACTCCGGCCGCCCGGGAATCGCGCGTTTCTTTTCTGGTGCGTCACTCGTATTAGGTATTTTTGATTTTATTTTTTTCTTGCGTCTCTTTTCCGCGCCTTGCATGGCGCCGGCTCAGGCAGTGCACAAAGCTGGTCCTTGTGCATTTGACGGCCCTGGTCGGCCGCATGCAGGGTGCTCCCTCCCAGCCGCGCCATGGAAACCCTCCCATCCATTCCCTCTCGCACACCTCTCTGCACATCCACACTTTCACCTTCGCATCTCTCTTCCCTTGTCATCACTTGCCAATTCCTTTTGGCCGCTCGCCTGATACTGCCTCATTCCGCTCTCCGTGGTTGCAGAAATGCTGACCCGTCGCTGAAGCCCATTTTCTTCGCCCAGCGGGACTCCATTCCTCGCTTCCTCGTCGATCGCCTGCCTGGACCATCTAACTCGTCACCACCACAAACCCGCCGCGACCCTTCGTTTGACTCTACGAGCTGCCGCGAGCCTCGACGGCCACCTGCAGTGCCAGCTCTGGCTTCACTCGTCCGGACGTCGTGAATCAAGAGCATCCCCAACAAGTGTCCAACTCGCACCGACATCGTGACAATCCTGCATCAACACGGGCAGACCTGCCTCTCGACCCTTTCAACACGGCGCATTGACTTGCTTGCCGGCGGTTGACAGTCGTTTCAGGGATACGCCGATCAAAAAATCTAGTCTCTCATCAAATTCGCGTTGACAGACGGCGTCAAGATGGGTTCCAAACTATCGTCGTGGCAAGACGTCATCCAACGCTTGTTCTTCCTGGCGTTTTTCCTAGCACAAGCACACGCTCTCTCTCAGGAATACTGCTCGAGTCAGAACACTGGCGCGGGCAATTTCCAGGGTACGTCTTTCATCGCGCCGGCCCAGTCGCACCACGCTAACGTGATCCGCAGACACTTACACCTTTCAATCCAATGGACATTGCTACAACGAATGCAAAAAATACGCATTTGCCATCGTCCAAGGCAAGAACTGTTGGTGTTCAAACTATGCACCATCGGCTCAGGAGGACGTGAGCAAGTGCGACACCACTTGTCCAGGCTATGGATACGAATCTTGTGGAAACTCGGATGACAACCTCTATGGCTACATCAGAGCCGATGCACCGATTTCGGGGACCGTGGCCGCATCTACAGCAGCGAAAACGAGCGCCGAACCCAGCTCGGTAAGTCCTTGATTCTCGCCGGCAGTCCCACTGCATCGACCACCGACACCATGACTTTCTTTTCGCCCTTGACCAAGCCCCTGAATCCTTTTTGCGACGTGTTTGTTTCTTTCATGGCGACGGCCTGGAGATCGCGTCTTAATAATGGGTGCAGACGTCTGTTCCATCGTCGACGGTGGTCGATACAAAGACTGTGTCTGTGGACCACACAGTCTCAAAGCTCATCACTGTCGTACCCTCCTCCACTTCTACCTCCACCTCTTCCTCCACAATACCTAGCTCTGTACGATGGGACTGCCTTTTCTTCTACTGCTGTTTCAAAGGCCTGGTTCTGACGTGAGTTTTTACAGACACAGACATCCGAGTCGACCAAGAGCTCGCCCAGCGCCGCTGCAACAACCGAATCTTCCGAGTCTTCGAGTTCAGAATCAACCCTGTCGACATCAATCAAATCCTCATCAGCCATTACTCAAGTTACGGTTGTCACGCAGGGGGGAAACGTCATTACCCAAACTGTAACGTCCGTGCCTGGAGCCAACGATACATCGACCGGTTCTGGCTCTTCAACGAAAGCATCTGTATCAGGAGGCCAGATTGCAGGTGCAGTAATAGGAGGACTTGCCGGAATCGCTCTGATTGTTGGAATTGCGACGTGGTTCCTTTTGCGCCATCGTCGAAACGCACAAGCCGGAAGCGAAGAAGATGCCGATGGAAACCACCCACCTCAGAGGAACGTGAGCACGCTCAGCCGAACAGGGCTTTTGAAGTCGGCAGAAAAGGACTATAGCGCGACTTTGCCGCCAATCAACACACGAAACAGCTCCAACGATCCGTCAGACTCAATGACACCCATATCAGAGAGACGGAATAGCCGGCCGCTATTCCACGACCAACGCCTAAATCCCTTCCCCTTCATGGAAAACGACAACGGAAGTCACGCAAGCATAATCTCCATCGAGGACAACCGCGACTACACGAGGACGTTGAATGTGAGTTTCCGAGACATGTAAACGTGGGTCCGCATAGTCTCTAACGCCCCTTGCAGGTGCGAAACCCCGATCCTCCTGGACGTGACTCCGCCAGTAAACGTGACTCGTGGGAGCGGTGAAAGCCCTTTCAAACAGCCCTCGGCCTCAACAGGCCACAAACCTCCTTTCCTTAGGTTTCTTTTGAAGATACATTAGCATTGGCGTATGGCGCAAAGCATGTTTGAACAGACCGAGCACGATGACGAGTTCCTGGACGTCCAGCGATCGCTTCTTACTCGGCCACTTCTTCGAAAGAATGTGGTCTCTCTCTCTCCTTCTGTAACATATTTTCTTCTCCTTTCCTTTCATTGCCAAAAACTCAAGTACATATAATTTCCCTAGCATCGACAGGGGCGGAGCTGGGAGTAATCACTGCGGGCGGCACACGGTGATAGCCAGCAAAGCTCTGGCATCCAAGATTGCAGAATGGTTGCTGTCGCATGGCCTCTTTGGGCAAGCGAAGCAAAAAGGGATTAAGCGCGTGATGGGGTTGGTTAGGAGCGATGCGTTGTCTGGATGAAATTAGCGAACATGGTTGGGAGCAGCAATGACAAGTTGAGACAAAGGGCCTTTCGAATGTGTCCGTGGTGAGCCAGCAACAGGCCCCTGATGTGATTGTTTTGTTTGGAAATGCAGGGCAATGGAATTGTCCAAAAGTCTGGGTCTGGCGGCTCTGCTGACACGGAGAGGCTGACGCTGGGATCTGCGGCTGCGGCTCGGCACGGACGCCAATGCCGACCCGGCGAGCTTCGTCATTCCACAGCCATCATCTTTTGCTGCTCCACGACACTTCCTACGCAACCCGCCCAAGATGTCCTCGTGGATATCGAGGACGCCTTCCTCTCACAATGCGCACCTCGCCATGACCGCTGTGGCCTCTGGTGCACTGGCCGCAAGTCTTGTGCTCGGATACCAGGCGGCGCGTCGAAAATACAATGTCGCTCGAGTCAAATCACACATTCCTGAAATTGGACAGGAGCATGTGGCGACCAGGGTACGGATGATGAAGAAACCCGGCGCGAATGCCTAGAGGTCCTGACTCACGAAGAAAAGCTGACAGAGTATGGAGCTGCGGCCGAAACCAACACCTTGAGCAAAGAGGATGAGCGCAGCGTGGCCCTGGCCACGAGGGCGCGCAATGGAGACTACGACGAAGGTGGCTATTATTCCTACAATTGCCGGGCTACGCGACTGACTAGAGCTCTCAGAACTCATCCTCGAACAGCTGGCCCGCAACCGCGTCTTCTTGACCGACGACGGCCTCGCCAAACTGCGCAACTCCTTCGTCATAGTCGTCGGCTGCGGAGGTGTTGGATCACACGCTGTAGCCGCGCTGACGCGGTCCGGCGTCTCCAAGCTGCGCCTCATCGACTTTGACCAAGTAACGCTGTCCTCGCTGAACCGTCATGCGCTTGCGACGCTGGCCGACGTGGGCACGCCCAAGGTCCACTGTATACGCAAACGCCTCGAGCAGATTGCCCCATGGACACACTTTGACTGTCGCAATGAGCTTTTTGGCGAGTCGGAAGCGACGCGTCTGCTGGCGGACTGGAATGGTCAAAAGCCAGACTACGTTGTGGACGCCATTGACAACATTGATAGCAAGGTTGCGCTGCTGGCATACTGCTATAAGCAAGGAATCAAGGTTGTCTCAAGTATGGGTGCTGGCTGCAAGTCGGACCCCACGCGAGTCTTCCTGGGAGACATTTCGGCGTCGACAGACGACCCTCTGTCGCGCTCTACGCGCCGAAGGCTGCGCGCCCAGGGCATCAAAGACGGCATCCCGGTCGTCTTCTCCACCGAGAAGACAGCGCCGGGCAAAGCTCAACTTCTGCCCCTTCCCGACGACGAGTACAAGAAGGGCAGTGTGGGCGAGCTCGGCGTGCTGCCGGACTTTCGCGTGCGTATCCTGCCCGTCCTAGGCACCATGCCCGCCGTCTTTGGTCTCTGCGTCGCCAACCACGTAATCCTCGAGCTTACGGGCTACCCGCACGACTACCTGCCCTCCAAGGCCCGCGACAAGATGTACGACGGCATTTTGGCGGCGCTGCAAGGGTCCGAAGAACGTCTCGCCCGGAAGTTCAACATCC
Organism: Phyllosticta capitalensis; assembly: GCF_038381095.1. Taxonomy (NCBI): domain Eukaryota; kingdom Fungi; phylum Ascomycota; class Dothideomycetes; order Botryosphaeriales; family Phyllostictaceae; genus Phyllosticta; species Phyllosticta capitalensis. The sequence continues at coordinate 923,366 of NW_027117443.1, read as the reverse complement.
CTGCGATAGGCCTCAAGATTCCAGTCACCCAGGAAGACGTGGGCTACCTGGTCGAAGAGGTGTTCCGCGGCCGCAGCGTGGTCACGGGCCTGGCCACGCGGCTGGCGCTCGTGCGATGGCGGGCGGTGCCGGCCGCGGACCTGGTAGACACGCGCTTCGAGGGCCAAAAGAGCTCCAAGCTGCGGCTGACGGACTTGGTCTGCATGACCAAAGAGGAGGCGACGAGACACGAGAAGGAGGTTTTGACGGGGGACAAACGACCGGAGGACATTTACGACCCCGAGGTGCTCCGTCTCGTCGAGAAGAGGCTGGGCGAGGAGAAGGCGTTTGACGAGTTGTACAGAAAATGAAGGCCGAGTCGAAAGCGGTTCAAGAGGCAAGACCTTTGACCCGCCTCGGCTGAAAAAAATACCCTAGGAAAATGAACATTTAAGACATTGGGTTTCCGTTGTTAATCGATCGCCATTCCTTTGGGTTTCAAAGTGCCTCGTCAAAAGCGAGCACAAGACAACGACTTAGTTCCCCGCACAACTGAGACCTTTTCGTGGCCATCTGACTACCCTCGAGAAAGCTCACCACCACCACCATCGGCACCGGCTCCACCGTCAAGGTAACGGCCTCGGCTGGCACGCTCTCGGTCAAGGGCCACATGTACATGTAGGATGCGGGTGTGGCTGTCGCGGACTGAGACGACGATGTCGGCGTGTCACCGGTACGACGTCAACGTCTTTTTTCTTTTTGATTCGCTTGGGTTCTGCTCATGCTGACTGCACATGGCTCACATAACCATCTCGCTAATAGCCTAGAAGGACTGGCGCAAACAACTAGTCGCAAACCGATTCTGCATATCCTCTACGCTTCAGGGTCCACTCCATTGGTCGAAGCCGCGCTGTCGATCGACCGACCTGCCAGGCACAGTCTAGCATCCTTCTACCCACCTACCGGTAATCCTCCTAGTGCAGTCACATGCGAACGAGCTACGTGACTGACAGCATGCACTACGCACCGGCATATGTACAGGTCGACAGGCTGGCAGGTATGAAGGAGTAGCTAGGTTGCCAAGGTAGGACGTTAGCGGCTCCGCGCCATCGGGATGGACCGGCCGGCCCGCGTCGCGCAACCCGAATACGCCTCGTCTGGGCGCCCGCCAGAGATGTGGCTTCAGTCTTGGTGGCAGATGGACTTGATCCCTGCATCTGCTGTGTTGTTTAGGTCGTCAGGTAAGTCGTTAAAGTGCATACATATGTGTATTTTCACATTTGCAGCATGCGCGCAGCATCTCTGGCACATGCCCTCCTCCCAACGCTTGAACTGAGGTGGGAGTAGGAGATCAAAAGCTGCTTCCACCAAAACCACTTTTTTCAAGAAGCTGCCAGCGTTTACAAAAAGAGCAGGCGAGGCGCCAGCGCCCCGTCGTGGGTTGATTGGAAAAAGCGCAGCGACGTTGCCGTTTTTTGTGTGCTGCTGCCCTTTGCGGACGACTAGCTTCGCATCCGCACATCTCTAGCGCCCTCGACCACCTTACTTGGCACGACGAACCCGTCGCATGTGCTTCGGCGGCTTAGAATTGTCGCAGCTTGAGCGTGCTGGGTCGGGCGGGTCTTGTGAGGTGCGTTTTTTTAGCAGACGCAAGTAGGCAGGGTGGCATGTTGTTGGGACTGACGGGAGCAACTATTTAAGGGGACGTTGTTCCTCGTTTTGAGGTGCGTGTCCCGTGCCAGTTTTGTCAGATATTGTTTCCCTTTTTGGTGTTGAGGGTTCTTGGAGATTCTTTGAGGCCACTACATGTAGTTGCTGGCTTGGAGGGCGAGTGAAGATCAGAAGTCAAGAAGAGCAAGGTTGAGGAGAACAGCCCGGAAGCAATCCCTCTTTCCACAAGTCAAATCTCGGCCATCAAGTCACCCACCACACACCGCAGCAGTCTCCTCGTTGGCACCAACAATGCCAGCGTTCAACCACTCGTCAGCCTCTATCCCTTCCCCTCCGGCCCACCACAGGCAGCCGGACTTGCGCGACAAGTCGTGGATCTGCCACAACTGCGGCCGACGCACCTGCGCGCTAGACAGCCGGCAGTGTGTTGGCTGTGGGCATGCGTACTGTCGGGGCTGTGAAAAGGCGTCAGGAGGCGGCGGCAGCTTCATCGTCAGGAGTTGAGCAAAGAAACAAGAAAATGGAAAGAGCGCGCGTGGCAGGTTCGTAGTTGGCCGACGACCAAGTTTCTTCGGCTCCCGCGTGTTGGCTGCGCATGTCCGGGGCCGTCACGCTGCAAAGCGATGGACAGCAAGGCAGTCTTCGACAGCTTTTAAAAGGACTCGAAGGTTGTAGAAAGCAACCATGTTCCTCCATTCCAACAATGCGCACGACCATCCGCATAACCCGGCCGGCAAACCCCAACTGCAACTACGAACGCGTCGAGTATCGACGAGTTACGCCATCCTCGACTCTCCGCATCTCTACGACCCGCAGCTATAAAGACCAGAAACCTCCCGACGCTTCCTCCACTACCACTCTCCGCATCACCAAGAAAGTCTACACCGCCTCCTAGCCTCCTCCACCCCGCCAGCCATGGGAGACCGCGAAATGCAAATTCTGCCGGCCCCGCCGCCTCCCTGGGTCCTCTCCTGGTTCTGCTGCCACTGCGGCATCTCCTACCCCTTCCACAAGCCCGCCGCCGCCGACGCCGCCGCCAACGACGACGACAACGAAGCCGCCCGCCTCGCTCGCGCCGCACAGCACCCCGTGTGCCCCAACGACCTGCACCCCTGCTGCGCGCGCTGCGTGCGCTTCTGGACGCTGCTGGACCGCGCCGGCACGTGGGCGGTCGGCGAAACCGTCTTTGCGCTGCCGCTGCCGTGGGAGCTGCTGTGGGACTGTCGGGCGTGCGGCTTTGAGGGTCGCTGTTGGGCGGATGATGCCGGCGTGTGTCGTCCTGGATGCGGGAGGCGTGCGGACGAGGAGACGGTCAGGTATTGGTGCGATGTGCCGCCGCCGCCGCCGCCGCTGCTCGAAGATGATGATGAGAATGATGATGAGAATGATGATGAGAATGATGATGAGAATGATGATGAAGGATGGGAGGATGGGGGCGTCTGGGTGTATTGGGAGGAGGCTTTGTATCGTGAGCGGTGATGACTGCATGGAAGTTTGGCTGTTTGTTTCCATGTTGACCGTGTGTTTGAATCCTCCCTTTGCCTTTAAGAGTACGGAGATGGAGCTTTGCAGGGAGGTCTCAACAGCTGGGCGAGATGGGTGTGTCTTCGATGGCTTGCTTTTATCCTTTCTGGAAAGAGCACTACGCTCTTCACATTCAAGGAAGAACTGGCTTGGACAGGAGCTGCTGGATCCATACTTCTACTCATCTCCATCTTGAACGTCCCCCTTCTATCTAGCTTTGCGCATGAGGGCCTGCGCAGCGTCAGTATCTTGTCAATGACACGGCCGAGCGGTATGCCTGGTTGGACAGTCTCATGTAGATACCAATCGGCTCCCGTGGTGGTGTCTAACCAGCTTCGCCTCGATGCCTGCCGCCTTCCTCCAGACACACGACCAAACGACAAACGATGAAGCTCAACCTCGTGAAACCCGAAGGCCGCGGGTACAAGGCGTGGCGCGACGCACTCTGTCACCCAACGCAGGACGCGATACCCTCAGGTAGACCTGACCGTGCGTGGTACCGACTTTTCGGCCCTCGAGCATCGCCCGGACGGCGAGGACTCCTGAAGAACACCCAGAGTACGAAATCTTGGAGTTGGTTGCGCTCGGAGTCGGCAAGAGTACATGCACCAACGCCAGTCCATCTACGGGAAGTGCCGAGTGCGAGGGTGCCCAGAAGGAGAACTTCAAGCCAGCGACGCCAGCAGCAAGTTGCAAAGTCAATTGTTTGACAAAAACACACATCACAAAACCCAGATTAAGTATGCTTGAAGACTCCTTGTTCAAATTCAGATCGTAGCTTTCATGATGTCGTGCCGCTAGATGACAATCGCCGGCCAGCTACCCAAGACCTCTTTTGCGACTATCTTTGATTAATGATCGATGTCCATGCGCACAGCTGTGCCGACGAATCAGGCTCTCCGCGCTGAAAGTTGGAAATATCCAATTGATTTGCAAGGGGTTTTCAATGAAGTCTTCGAAGATCTTGAGCGGTGGTATGTGGTGGGCAGAAGCGTTGACTGTTGGGGAAATGGGCTAGGGAAGACGGTCGAGGACGAAAAGATCGTGTTGCAGGGGTTGGGAAAGGAACTCGAAATAATCCAAGAGACATGGGAAGAGGACAAAACAGGCGACCGGTCGTAGCCAAGGAAAACAGCAGCTGGGAAAGCTGAGATACCGAGCTGAACGACAAGAATCCCCTGAGATTGTCAGAAAGCGCCTGGTGAGTTGATTTGTCGGCTTACCTTATCTGCAGGCGTCCTAGTCGATGGGGGATGGACTCGTAGCATGACCATACGAATCCTGTGGGTAGGCTAATATTAGATCAGAACTATGCAATCACTTTGTCCGGAATCTTGACTAACCTTGATCGATGCTCATGGAAAGACGGTCAGTCGGACCAAACTGCCATCGGGCATCCTTCTGAGGTTGACCAGCTCCATCTGATCATGTTTTTGCTCCAACCATGTAATTGGGGTGTCGAAGGTCCTGTTTTCCAGCAAGCGGATGTTGTCGCTGTGAAGTCTTGCCATGGAAATCTTGAGATTGTCCAATTTAAGGACTCCCACGTCTTGGTCTGGCTCATCGGGTCGATCGCCTTCTTCACATTCCTCGAGGAACTTATCCTGGATGATCCAGAGCTCTGTCGCCATTCCAGAATTTGAAAGCTTGGCGACAACGTAATAGTCTGTGCTGAGGAAGTCGTTCGGTCTTGGGGGGTAATGCTCAGGTCTCGTGGGAAATGTCGTGTATTCGAGAGCGCCAAGCTGGTAGAAAATAAAGCCAGTCGAGCCATCCTCTGAAGTTGTAAGTTCCGTTGACTCGACTGTCCGCTGCTCTTTGCGCTGATCCGCGTTCTGCTCTGGAGGAGGGGGAGACGTCGCTGGAAGAGGGTTACCAGGCGATGGAATATCTTGAGGCGCTGGGACATTCATGTTCACGCCGAGGAAACAGGGTGGCATAATATCGTACTCATCCATGGTGTCCTCCTTGTCTTTGTTGTCTGGGAGGAGGCCACCAGGGCAGGGACGCAGTTGGTACAATGCCTTGCTAGTACATCCCAGCGGAATTGGCAGGCGTGCGTTGTGAGTCATCTTGTCGTACCAGGCTTTGTAGTCGGGTGATGAGTTATGGAAGAAGTTAATGGTGTGAATGCCATCTACAAGTTCTTCGACGGGATAGGGGGTGTTGAGGCGGTTCATAGCCTTTATGTTTTCAGCCTCGCCCCATGCGAGGGCTGCCCGGAACTTGTCGCGATCGTTGCCAATTTCCTGTCGCATAGCTTCTTCGAACTCCTCGATACTGTTAGTTTGCTGAATGTTGCGGTGTATTATGGCACCCCAGTCATACGACATTTTGGCTGTAATGGCGTCGAGAGGTGTGTAGTAGGACGCCTGGCAGACGGAGTGATTTCCAGAGAGAGCTTCTGGAGCAAAAATTGACAGCAGAGCGGAAAACAAAAGGAAGGGAATCCAGAGACTGAGGTGAGAGCAGCGGAGAATAGCCAAAACCTATATATCAAGTTAAGAGGAGTCATGAGCAGACTTCATCCAAAAAGGGTATGGTCGCACAGGCTTTGGGTGCGCAGCGAACCGCGGTTGGGAAGTTGTTGAAGTGGCTCTTGGCAACATGCAGACTAGGACCGCTGTTGATTGCGAGGTGGAAAGTGGACTAAAGGAGGATATGGGCATGAATCCTCAGAAAAGATGGTGACGATTCTGGGATGTGCGTACGAATCTTACTGCTTAGTCTGCGGCTTGATTCGCGGCTTGGTTTGAATGATTTACAGCTTGATCTGAAACTTGATTCGTTGCTGAAATGAATCTGGTATCGTTATTATTCAAGCTGTACATATAGTTGTTTTTATCACAATCATCACTGTCAGCTATATAACATAGAAAATCTTCAGGGCTAGATTTTACGTGAATCTTAGGTTCCAAGTCCAATAGAAACCAGCGGTGTTACATTTTGAAGGGGGATTTTCATAGCTTAAATACAACCAAAGGAGTTGGCACTTAGAAATCCATCAACCTCGACACTCTGAACATCTGCTAGAATCGCAATGAGGATGCAGGTCCTCTGGTTGGAATTCAATCAATCACTAGCAACTTTAAACTGGTAAATCCATGCAGTCGGAGATCATTGAGTTGAGTCAGACATACTGTGCATTGAAAAGTCAGCATCTGTCCGTTCTCTGTCCATCTTTTCTACTTAACCGAGCTTTGATGCTCGTCAAACAAGGTCAGTCGGACTAGGTAGACTGCCTCTCCCTGAGTTCAATCTCACGTTGACCATTGAATGCTCCCTTAGTCAGGTTTACTTTGACATGGAACTTTTCTTTGACTCCACGGCCGTTCCTACTTAGCTGCTAGCTCTCAGTCGTAATTTTGTGTACGGTACGACCTTTACAAACAAGCCTTGAAGGTGTTTGAGGTGTCAAGGTGAGTGCGCCTCATGACAGCACTAGTTTATGTTATCCTGTTTTTGTGATGAATTGTAGCGCATCGCGCATGACTCACCAACACGACCTTACTAGGCGTGCTTGAAGAAAGCAACCAAGTTTTGAAGTCTAGTCCAACAAACATCTTCCAAGAGCTTTACGTGTCACCTGATCTTCTCCCTCTTCATCACTCTTGAATTCCACCCCGTCGCCCTTTGGTCTCTCTTCCACCACTGCAATGCCCAAAGACTGGCAATCCATACACGACGAACTCAACCGCAGACGGGTCTCGAACGAGGAAGTCCAGCGCATAATAGACGGCCACACCAAATCCAAATCCGACCTCGAGTCGTACATCGAATACACAAAGACAACGGTGCACCAGTCTCTCACGACAGCCCCTTCAACAACCAGCCTGGTAGACTTCATTTCAAACGCCAGCCTTGCCGCCTGTGACAAGCCCGAGTACAGAGAGTGGTTGAACAAGATGCTGCATCCGGCTCAAACACCGATCCCCTTGGGCCGTACGACCAATGCATTCTACCGATTTCACCCCAACCCGCGAGAACTGAATGCTGACGACGAGGAACTAGAAGACGAAACCGCCGGGAAACATCCGGGGTACGATGTCGTGGACTTTTCTCTGCTGGAGTCAATACGAACAAGCCCTCCAGCTCCCACACCCCCCGTTCCTGGTTTCCCCCCCCCAAGCGAACTTCACAACAACGACGTCAGCAGCAAACTTCCGACGAGTCAGATGAGGGTGCAGGTGGCTTCATCTTCCACCAGCTCGGTATTCTCCAGTCGATGAAGGGGTTCTACCAGGGCGAAGAAAGAGACCCAACGCAGTGGCGTTTTTCCAGCACCGACTTCTACCTCGTTGCCAAACCGACTGCTTCGGGCATGGCTGACGAGCTAGCTGTTCATCATCCAAGACATGGAAGCTCCCACTAAACAGCGACGGCGACCCCGCTTCCATTCCAGTCAAAGAGTTGGGGGTTCTCAAAGAAGACGGTCTCCACGCTTCAATGGCAAGGCTCGTCGATGGAGCGGACGACGGTTCCACCGGCATCTCTGTCTTGGAGAAGAGGGGTTTCAGCACTCCTATTGAGTGGGTGGAGCCCATTCTGGTCCCTGTGGAGCTGGTCAATGTGAGGAAGAGCACAACCACAGATGGCTTGGTGTGACTGGTCACCTGCACCGATTGAATAGTCAGATCCCAATGCGACGGAATGGTTCCTAGCAGGCCATGGAAGCGTCAGCTCGGTATCGTCACATCGCCGAACCACCCTACTCGCACGAAACATGGCATGGTTGCGCGTCTGTTGACTCATTCGCCGCTTCGACGATTCATCCATCTCTCTCATTCCTACGTAGCGTTTAGTATTACAAGGGTTGCTAGACATCCAGCCGACCAGCCAGCCCATTCAGTCTGCTGCAGTAATGCACACGACAAGAGGCGTGACGGAGGGAAGGGAGGAGGAGGGTGTGCAGTGGGGGAGAGAGGAAGAGGTAGGATATGGAGGTAGTAGCTACACCGACATGGACAAACACCGCCGCCGCCAACAGACACACCAAGCGCACATGCGCACGCAGGTCTCTGTTCCTCTGTATCCAACACACCAACCACCGCGTATACAAAAAACATTAAAACGACCGACGGACCAGTTGATGCCCACTGCATCTCGCAGACGTGAGGACACAAATGCTGCCCAGATCGTCCTTTAGTCCGTTCGGATAGGGGATATGAGTGAAGGCGAGGAAGAAGAGGAAACGGAAATTTTTTGGAAAGAGGTATCACTTGAGGAGGGGTATACGTGCAAGTGCAAGTACGGAAGAAGAATGGAGAAGAAAGACAAAGGTAGCCGAAGGGTTGCGCGGGCCGGTGGGTAGCCGGTTGAGGAGAGGTTGGATGATGGTACAAACGGAGCGAGCATAGCCTCATCATCTCAGTCCGATTGGTGATGACAGAGAAACAGGCGAATGGATGCGGTTCCTCACGACCCGTTGAGAGCGTCTCCACGCAGATTGTCGCGGCTGCGGGTGTTCTTAACCACCGCATTCCAGTCTTCCCACTCGCGGGCAATCTCAGTGAGGACGTTGCCCATGACGATGGCCGATGCCATGAGACCGTGACCCTCGTCTTCAAGGATGCGCACCTCACACTTCTTCATGGTGCGACCAAGCCATTTCACGTTGTCGACTGGAACGCGAGTATCGCGGCTGCCGTGATGGATGACAACGGCACGCGTAATGTCGACGTAGCGAAAACCAATGGCTTGTGTGCGCTCGAGGCAAACTAGCAAGTCTACAGCCGGATTTGCATTGGTCGTCGCCAATTCCCACACTGCCATTGTCAGCCGCGTGTCGAAGATGCGCCGCCGCTCTTGCTCTGCTGCAGTCATGGCAGCTTTGGCTTGCGCGGCGACTTCGTGGTTCGGGTCTTCTGGGTTCATCGCGGCCATGTTGAGGGCGCTGCCATTGGGAAGAACCTGGTCCATGAGCATCATCGACTCACGGTTGCCCTTGACGTAGGAAGCGCGGCCTGATGGCACAGGCGTCTCACGGGCACCATTGTTTCTCCGCTTTGGACGCTGCGGAGACTTGGGGACACTTCGCGTGATGCTACCGCTCGTAGCGGACATGAAACTCGAATTGGCCACCTTTAGAAGGGGTGTGGGCAACACGCGCAAGAAGCGTTGGGATCGAGGAAGCTGGCGTTCTGGGCTTGTCGAGTGCAAGGGTAGACCAACTGCCGACATTTGCGACGGAGGTATCCATGGAGCAAGCAAGTGGACGCGACCGCGGATGTGTTGAGGCATCCTCAAAGCAGTGGCTAGCGCGTAGATGGCACCTGCAGAATGGGCCATGATGGAGAATTTGTTGATTTTGAGCGCGTCGCAAATGCAGAGGACGTCATCTTGAGCAGGGTTAGCGACGGCGTCAAAATAATGTTTACTTTGAACAACTTACCAGGCCAGCTAAGTGGCGTGCCATTGGGATCGGCCTGAGATTCTCCTACGCCGGGTCGGTCCGGCGTAATTAACCTTAATTTGAGGGTTTTGGCCAACTCGTCGTAGAACGCCGTAATGTAGCGCGTCAACCCCATTCCAACGCACACGAGCACCGCGAAACCATTTGGGTCGCCAACTTCGGAAAAGCAAATGGTGCGTCCCGAGGTCGGCTCGCGCACCTTTTGCGTCAAGCGAGGCGAGTGCAGGAACGCTTCAACGTCATCATCGACCGAGTCGCCGCTGGCTGGTCGAACAGGCTCCTCCAGGACGGCCTCGGGCACCTGCGGACCCTTTAGCGGCGATTTGACGGGCATCTGGTCCCGTCTTGTATTGTTGGCCTTTTCAATGTGTTTTTGCTCCAGCTTCAACGGAGTATCAGGATGTGACCAACGCTTGCTCTTCACATTGGAGCCCGAATTGGATCGTTTGATTGGCCCTGGGGCCAGAACCGCAACCGAGTCACGCACTCCTGCCGATTCTTCAGCGCTTGCAGCCCGGGACGGCGCACGCGACACGGACAGGCTGTCAGCGCCGCCCGGAGGACTGGAAAAGTAATCACGCGAGCTCGAGCTCGTCGTCCGACTGAAATGGAAGGGGATGTCAAGTCTGCGCGCCGCGTCGTCCAGAGACTTCTTGTTCCGCTCCTTCATTGTGTTTGTTGTGGTACTCGAATTTGAGCGTTCCAGAACAGTCCGGCTTCGCCCAATTGAAGGGGTTTCAGCGCCAGCCCGATCCAGTGCATCTAGCGCCATTTGGTAATTTTGGCGGAGCTCGGCGTCGTCGTCGCCATGGGAGCTTCCATTCCGGACCGAAGAATGCTCCAACGCCGTGGGACTGCTCGGGAGGGAGCGATTGACGGGGGGCGGGCCGTCACTGGAAATCAAACCAAGCATACGGTGTGCCTTTGCCAAACTCTCTTGTCGCGGCCTTTCTTCCAAGTCTAGGACGCGAGAAATGGGCGACATTGCCGATTTCCTCGTCGCCTGGGGATCGTCGATGCTATCGGATTCGTGTGACGAGTCTGCAGAAAGACTGCTCAATTCTGCCTGTTCCCTCAGTTCCTTTTGTTTCTTGAGTTCCTTGATGCGCTTCGTCACTTGAATTGCTTCGTCGTCCTCTTCAACCGCCCTGCCCTTGCCCTTGACGTCTCGTTTTTCGCTCGGGGGCTCTTCATCTTCATGAATGACAACTGGACTTTTGGATTCGTTTCTAGCCTTGGTTCTCGACGCGCTGCGAGAGGGCTCGGGCGTTGTTGACGCGCTGTGGCGATAGCTCGAGTTTCGAAGCGGAATCGATTGCTCGATCCATGGGGACCGTCGACCGTCCTCGTTGGTAATCGTGGTTGGCGGGAGGCTGAGCGACGAAGGTCGCACTTTTGTCGTGGCGGGCGGAGTCACTGGCTCCTCAAAGGGGACCTCGTCGATCCGAGAACCCTGAAGTGAGCGTTGAAATTTGGGACTTCCTCCAGGACTGGGCGGCAATGAATTAGGGGCTGACGTCGCCATCAGGTCTAGACCAGGAGATCGAATGGAGCCAGGCGACCGAATTGACGACATGTTGTTGTTGTTATTGTTTTGGTGCAGGCCTTTGGCCTCCGGTTCCCTACTTCTTACGCGCTCTCCCGCATGGCCAACGCTTTGGCTTCTGCTGTTTTTGCTGTCGATTGAATGCCTGCTGTTTGTCGAGTAGCGGCGCAAGCCTCGCTGGATGCTGCTCGTGATGCTGCTCGAGTCGTCGCGCAGGCTGACACTCGACCGCCTCGACTTGAGCGACGAGGTACTCTTTGACTTGGCAACGATGTAATTCTTCAACGAGCTTTCTTTTTCTCGTCTGGGGCGATGATGTGGGGCGGTGATTGAGGACAAGCCAGAGGGCGGCGGAGCTGTCTTGATGACTGGCGGCTCGGCCGCTTCGTCAATGTGCAGGTTGTTCTTCTCTTCCTCCCAACGCTCGTTTCTGTACACGCCATACTCGACGCCAAAGCCGCTGCCCCTGCAGCCGCCGTTTGAGAATCGGGTCAGGGACCGGGTTCCAGGTTTCGCGGCAACAGGTTCAGTCGCATGAGTGTCTGCGGCGATCCTGGGCAAGCTCTCAAAATGGTCCTCGACTGGGGTGGATATTGCAGAGAGGGAGTCGATCAGGGAGGATATGAGCTCGGGCGATCCAGGGTTGGGGCGAGGGCGATTCGAAGAGCGGCGAGAGGTGGAATTGGGAGCTGAGCGTGGCTTGTCTCGGCGCTGGCGCGCTGGCGAGGGAGGGTTGAGCGAGTGGCCGTTCATGGTGATATGGTCTGTCAGGGAGAGAGCGGCGTCTTCAGCAGCGGGGTCCTCGTCCGTGGCGATGTAGGGGCAGCGCGGCTCATGGTGTCGCGTTGGCGCGCGAGGGAACAAGAGAGGGCGACGCTCGGCAGCGGGCCGGCGACGGGGTTGGGGGAGGAAGATCAGTTGGGCAGAGGGACGGGCGTGGAGAGGGTTGGGTTTGGTGGGCAAGGTACGGACGGGTAGGTGGTGATGATATTATTTCGGCACACGCAGCGCAGCGCAGCGCGCAGGACCGACCTAGGGAGAGGCGTTGGGTTTGGCACGAGGGGGACCAGACCCTTCAGGGCGATCGCCGGCAGGGGCGTTTTTTGCCAATGGTCCGAAGCCAATGTAACTATCGACGCAGGCGGTTAGATTGGACTCCTGCGACGAGACAGATATGGTTATTTATTGCACAGGGCAATCAATATACTGCGAGTGTATCTGACATGGACTTTGGGTTGGCTTCCCGCGACGCCTCTCTGGGTTTCCAGCGCCGTGGAAACGAGCCTCGTACAACCCCGGTCAAACCGACGGCGCTGCTGCTGGCGCTGCCTCTGTTGCTGGTGTTGGTGCCGGCGTGGCGGTTGGTGTAGCTGCAACTCGTAGGGAGAAAGGATCACTGGCGCGCCTCAGAAACAATTCTGCCGTGGCCTCTCCTGCTGCTCCTCCACTCGCGCGCCCGGACGACTGCCCGCCCACCCGTCAGGGCAATCCCCGTCCATTGACGTAATAGGGCATCAACCTTCCGCCAGGGTGTGCCAGCTTCTAGTCCTGTCGCAAAAAACACCAACGTTTGCCATCACCACCATCTTGCGCATCCAACACCATGACGCTTTACACCTCCCGATAGCCCTTCGCAAGTCTCTACACCCTCTCGCGACTCCACCAACACCACAACCATGCTCGAAACAATCCTCGGCTTGCCCCTACTCTCCTATCTCCTCTTTCCCCTCTACACTAGCTGGTCCACCCGTCTAAACATCCTCTTCTTCATGATGACTTGGTCCATGCTACTCATCTCCTACCCGCCATGGCAGGTTGAAGTCCTCGGCACTCTCGCCGTCCGCACCATTTTCTTCCTACTTCCCGCCCTGGTATCGCTACTGTTCGACACGGCCGTCCCCAGCCTCGCCGTTGCTATCAAGGCCCAGGGGCAAGTCGGGCTGCCAGGGCGCTTGGGCGCACCAAGACTTCTCAGGCTTGTAGGGTGGAGCGTGTTCAACATCTTGCTGGCTATCGCCTTGCACCTTGCTATTGAACTGCTCGCGACCAAAGTCCTCCGGATAAGGGGCGCGCTTCGCGTCGCAAAAACGCTCCCAGCTCCTTACGAGATGGCTAAAAATGTTGGCGGCGCGTTCGTCCTACGGGGGGTAAGTGATAAGCATGACATGCCTCGATTGCTCCCTGAAGTTGCTGACTCTGGCTCTCAGATCTTCCAGTACTACATCCACCGCGACGTGTTGCACCGTCCGCATTCCCGCCTGGCCAGGTACCACAGCGACTGGGCTTTGAGCATCCGCGCGCCCTTCGCCATGGCTGCGACGTATGACCATCCGCTCTGCTATCTTTTGCACCACTGGCTGCCGCTGTTCGGGTCCGCCGCCCTACTCCACTGCCATGTCATCACCTACCAGCTCTTGCTTGCCTTGGTTTCGCTCGAGGAATTCTTCGTCTACTCTGGCTACAGTGTCCTCCCCTCTGGCATCTTGCTGAGTGGCATGGCGAGGAGAGCCGATGCCCATGCCATGAATGGCGGCAAAGGAAACTATGCGCCTATCGGGGTCCTGGACTGGCTGCATGGCACGAGCGTTGGAAGTGACGTTTCCGATGACGTTCGCCAGGAGCTCGAGAAACACGACGTAAAAGAGAGGGCTGGGAGTACCGTTGACGAGGCCGCTTCGAAGCTAAATGTCAAGAGAAAGAGCAAAAAATGACGGACAACTGCTCGAGGCGAATTAGTAACATCATGACTGAAATGACCCTGTGACGTGTTATGACGCTACGATTGCACCGCTCAACGAAATACCTCTGCGGCGTTGGAAATGGATTCATCTTTTATTTCCCTTATCGGCCTGCCAATCCCGTTTATTGTGAATTCATTTGAATAGGAACCAGAAGCGCCAGGTTGCATCTCTGATGTTTTTGTGGAATTCAGCTGCGCAATACAGTCATTGGAAATGCAGACCGAACCCTCCATAACCATCGCCATGCCGTGAAACCCTGCTATTTCGGCCGCAGGTTGCCGGTAGTGTTCGGATATCCGCACCCATTCTCCCACTTTGCCCTAGACTTTCCCCGTCACGTCGTTTAGAAGACCATCGCGTGCGGCTTGTCGCCCTTGCGCAGGCTGAAGGTGGAACCGAGGTAGCTGAGGAGGAAGGGGTCCGACTTCTTGATATTGGCGAGGATGGCCTTGTCGACTGACCTCTGGTCCTCGGCGCGGTGGCCGGCGACCTTCTTGGGCTGCATCTGCCGTCAGTCCAAGCCCAAAACCATGGCGTATTTCTTGCACTACTGACCTCGGGCTTCTCGCCCTGCTTGAAGAAAGCCTCCTCACCGGCCTTCTTCTCCTTCTTCTCCCTGGCGAAGTAGCTGTCGCTACCGACCTTCTCGACGACACCCTGGTCAAGACCGCTGAGGTCGACCTTGGTGGAGGTGGCGATAACGTAGCGGGCGTTCACTCTCCTGAGGGGGACGCCGTTGACCTTGAAGGGACCGGTGACGAGGAGGACACCCTGGGGGAGGTGCTTGAGGAGGACGACGCGCTTGCCGCGGAAACGACCAGCGAGCAGGATCAGGACGGTACCGGGCTGGAGCGAGGCGCGGGGCTTAGCGGGACGAATGGCCTTGCGGACCTGGTGATGTGCATTTTGGTCAGTGTCTTGTCCTTGGTGTTCTCATGATCCACATGGGTGATGTTCCGTGTGGTTCCCCCGGAGCTTTCCAAAGCCTCCACCAAAATCCAAGCCGCGCAAAAAATCGCACGTTGCCTCCTCTTTTATTTCCGCATCGTGAGCGTACCTTCTTGGCCTGCTGCTCATCCTCAGCCGGGTAGTACTTGGAGGCCTGCTGGGCAGGGTGAGGGATAGACCTCTCACCCTTGCCGAACTTCTTGGTCGTAGGCTCCTGGGGTGCCGACATTTCGGATGGTGTGCAAAGAGATCCGGGCGGGGAATTGGGTCGGCGTGGTGGTTGAGTCGTCTCGTCGGAGGAGTCGAAGGCTATGGCGATGGTGTATCAAATTGCAAGTGCGCGGTGGCGGCGAAACTTCGGTCGGCAATAGGTTTCTCCCCGCCGAGCTTGTCGAGCACCTGCCTGGGCTGCCCGCCTGCCCTGCCCGCTTGCCGCGACGGGGCGGAGGAACAAGCGGAGATCGGTCGGCGGGACTGTTTGCTGAGAGCTACCTTGCTTGTGTCAGGGCCGTGCATCTGCCATCAATCACAGACTCCGGCAGCTCGACAGCTCCAATTCCACACATCACCGTCCATACGGACATCTTTACCTTTTCATCTTTCGATCCACTTCCGCTGCCACCATGTCCATCGCTCCTCTCATCACCTTCAAGGCCGGCAAATGCGAACTTGACGTGAGCGCGCACTCCGCCCCGTTTCCCATTCGTATGCTCATCACCTGCAGACAAGCTCGAAACCATGGACCGTCAAGTCCGTCCCTACGCCGGGCTACATTTACCTCTACGCCGATGGTATGCTAGTCGCGAATTGCAGGCTTTCCCCCTCATTGCAGCTCGTCTGACAAGGCAACAGAGCTGATTCACTTCTGCTGGCGCCCGCGCACCGCCTCCGTCAACGACCCCGAGCTCGACTTGCTCATGATTCCGACCGACGGCTCGTTTGTCCCTTACACTGGCAAGGACCCCAGTGACAGCTCCGACAATGTCAAGTCTCCTACCGATGGCCGCATCTTTGCCCTCAAGTTCTCCTCCAGCTCCCAACGCCATCTCTTCTGGCTGCAATCCAAATCGCAATCGCCATCCGGCGACGCCAGCTGGTTCAGCCCCAGGGACTTGAAGATCGGCCAGATCGTCGACATGCTGCTTCAGGGTGACGAGGTCGATGTGCACGAGGCGTTGCGCGAGGCGCAGAACCCGCCTGGTGGCGACGACGACGAGACGATGGAGGACGCACCGGGACCTGGACACAGCGGACAGGGTAGCGGAGGTGCAGGCCCAGATGCCACCGGAGGAGACATCCGTGAGGAGGGCGAAGAAGCCAGAGAGGGCGGTGCCGACGGAGCTAGAGCGTAGGTCACGGACTTTTCATTGGCAGAGTCGACGGTTTTGGCGTTCTGAGGGCATGGCATACCAAAGCATCAAAGAAGAGTGCAACTGGCACCTGCTTGTATTTCGGGATGGACGGACCATCTGTTAGACTACGAGCGAATCCAAAGCAGTTAGCCGTGGGGTCACGAAGACGCTGTTCCGCATGCCCTCAGAGCCGTGTCAACTGTCCTGTAGTTTGCAGGTCTTCACACAGGATTCAAGGCTAACACTATCCCCACAGACCACAAGACGCATCCGCAATCGTCCAAAACTTCATCAACTCGCTCCAAGGCGGCTCAGGCGGAGCGCAACAAAGCGGAGAAGGCAACCTCTTCACCACGCTCGCCGACCTCCTCCCCGCCTCAACCACGATCCCCGTCATCGAAAGCGCGTCCCCCGCCCTCGTCGACTCGCTCCTGTCCAACCTCCCGCCGCAAATCCTCCTGCTGGCCCAAGAAGCCGACACGACCGACGCCGAACCCAACGCCGAGACGGTGCAGGCGGCCATCCAGGCGCTCAGCCGCGGCCAGAAGCTCGACATCCTCAAGCGCGTCCTGCACTCGCCGCAGCTGCAGCAGAGCCTGCAGAGCCTCACCGTGGCGCTGCGCGACGGCGGCCTGCCTAGCGTCAGCGAGGCGCTCCGGATCAAGGTCGACAATGGCGGCTTTGTCCGCCGAGGTGGCGTCCCGCTGGGAGGTGGTGATGCTGTCGAGGCATTTTTGAAGGGCGTGAAGACGACGGTCGAGGAGGAGGAGAAGGAGAAGGAGGGAGGCATGGATGTGGATTCGTGAGGGAGGTATGGAGTCGGTAGGAGCTGATGGGGCGTAAATATTGACGGTCAGGAGGTCTGAATGGACCCGTATGGTGACGTTGATGTCGATATGGTGAGGGCACAAAGCGGCTACGTGAGGTGAAAATGATGAAGATGCGTAGGTAGGTTTTGCAAGTTCAAAAAGTGGAATTCTGCAGCAATCACCACAGCGGGTCGCAAAATGCCAATTCCACGGCAGAGGTGCTTGAATGCTCCCTGTAGTCATGTGTCAGGACTTGATCACCTGGCAAGTTGACATCGTGTGCCCAAATTTTGAAGACGGGATATACATGTGTACACAGGCAGTGATCAAACACCTTACTCCGTAAGAACTTGGACATTTAAGCTCGTAAGAGGATAGCTATAGGGAGCATTCAAGCTCTCCGCACCGCCTTGGAGGTATCTTTTGCGTTATGACCCACTGTGGTGTTACTATTTCTCAACATGTTCATTCGCAGTCTCACCCTGCGGCACACATTGCAGTTGCGTGTCTGTCAGCCACAGAGCCCATTGCCCGTGGATTGCAGCGGACACACGGGTTTAGAAATTGACAGGCGATTCTTTTGCAGGTTTGAGTGTCAGGCAGAAAGGCCGACACAACAAGCTTCGCAAGTGGAAGAGCTCAGACGGATCATGGGGAGGAGATCCAATTCTAAGTTTTGGATGTTGGAAGTGGTAAAGTACAGCCCACGCCAGGGCGCTAACATGCCGCACAGGTTGGAAAGCAAAATCCCCGTTTGCGCCCAAGGTACCGATATGCAGCAGTCACATCTGCTTCCACACGAGCCACATGCTCAGGGCTCCCAGACCCAGGCATTCCAGCCTGACGGGAGCGCCCTGTCTTTCTCCCTCCTCTTCAGGCCCACTCATGACCTTCTCTTGTATTCCCTCGTTTTTCCCCGCTCCTCCACTGCTCGCTCCATGGATCCAATGGCGTTGTTTACGACGCCTTCTTCGCCTGCGCCGCCTTGCGCGCCCTCTTCTGGTTGCTCTTGATCATGACCATGCCCAAAAAGCTGCCGACGACGGTCGAGCCGAGAAGGATCAGAATCACGGGGATGCGGATGGCCCACACGCGGGGCGGGAAGAGTGATTGGAGCGGGTGGTCTTCGTCAACGAAGGGCTGTTGGCCCGCGCGGGGGCGCGCTGGTTAGCAATGTGATCGACCTCTTCAATTGAGAGCAGGTGCAAATGTGGTAGAGGATGGTGCGGCGCGTCGACCAGGTCTCCAATGGCCGTATGAAGAGCGAGCGAGGCCTAAGGAGCTCCGCAGCCCACCGCGCAAGGCGAGGCGGAGAGGGTGCTATGTCGAAGCATTGTCGAATGGGTCGGAGAGCCACAGCGGCAAAATGCGCATGACGTACCATGAGCAGGGTCCAGACGGTGTAGTAGGTGAAGACGGCGGTTGCTACGATGAGCATGGCGAGGCCGACAAGACGGTCAAGCTGCGGGCGGCCATCAGCACTCGTGGTTCGCGCGGTTGACTGGGTTCGGCGTAGCACCGCAGTCGAGACAGACAGAACTCGCCATTGTGCGTTTAGCTTGCGCTGTTGGTGGTTTGGGGGGGTAAGGAGCGAAAGGTAGTCGGAAAAGCGCGGTCGACGACGTGCGTGGAGGGTTTGGTGGTTTGGCGTGTTGGTGCAGGGATGGAGTCGGGATGCTTCCTTCTGCTGAGGACACGCAGGGAGAGCTCGACAGCTGCTGGTTGGACCGGAGTCTCACCGCCTTTGCGTTCAACCCCTTGCTCCTTCCCATCTTCATCTTTGTAGTTCTTAACCACACCTTTCGCAAACTTTCGCGTCTTTCTCTCCGTCAGTGACACAAATCTCAACTGCTCACGATGGCAAGAAACCTCAATTGTCACATTGTCACACAATCTACCAGCTTCAGTCTCTTGCTTGGAAATAATTCATATTATTCTTGTATTTCTAAAGACAGCGAACCATGAACTGCAAGGGCATTGTTGATGACCCTTTAATGATGGAAGTTGAATCCACAAGTCATGGGGTTTGTTTGGGGTATCAGAAACCTGTTGAAAGAAACCAAAACACCGTTGCCGTCGGGTATAAAACGTCGTCCAAGTATGCCCTCTAAGAAAACCCAAACTCGTCATCTCTTTTCGTTAAAATCAGTCGAAGGAATTTTTGTTTTTTACAACGCCGGCACGTCGTCGAGAGCCCCCTTTCGCGGGACCTTGACAAAGATGCTTCGCGTCCATCCGTCGGCGCCAACAATCGTCTCCTTCTTGAGGTGGTAGTTGCCCAGTCTTGGCAGCAGCTTTGCCCATACGAGCCAGTACACGCCACCAGCCAGCACGATGCCGGTGCCGACGACGCAGTGCAGGTAGTAAGGGAGGCTCTCGTAGACGTTTTGCGATGCAGTCTCGGGCGGAACGTAGGGTGCCACGACGAGGTAAATGTTGGAAAGAAGGAAAAAGACGACGACGGGGAGAGTGGCACGGCAAGGCGGGTGCCAGTTGTACTTGTCGCGGTTGAGGTACAAGTGGATCAGACCACCAGAGACGAAAGTGTTGACAATAGCAAGGGGGTAAGAGATGACGTTGACGACTATGGAAAATTAGCGTAAAGACCTTGAGGTACTCCACCTCCGGACTTACTGAAGTTATAGGCGTCACCTGGGGGAGGAGCCAGCATAATGACGACCGACACCACCCAGTGCTCGAACAATCCGGCAAGAGGTGCGTTGAAGGGCCAGTTGCTAGCAAAGAACTTGGAGAACGGAAGGACGCCTTCACGACCCAACTCCTGAACGATACGACCCTGACTGAAAATGACCGACATGACGTTGCCGAATGCGGACAGTGCGACGAAGACACTGAGAGCCCGCTCAGCCTTGGGACCAAAGACGTTGCGGAAGAAGGACGCAGCAAGGATACGGCCGCTGTTTGCAATCTCCTCCTTAGGAACGGCAGCCAGGTAGGCTATGTTGCAGAGGATGTACATGAGACCAACGGTAAGAATAGCGATAGGGGCCGCGAGCTTGAGCGTCCGGACCGGGTTCTTCATCTCCGACATGGCGTAGTTGGCGTTGCTGTAGCCAATGTAACTCCAGATGACGTTGTACAGCGCGGTGACGACACCATACGACGAGCCCGTGGTTCCAGCAAAGCCATCGGTGAAGTTGTCCGGCTTGTCAATCTTGAGGTGGCCTCCAAGGGCAGCAAAGCCTGCAATGATGATGACGACGATGATGAGGAGCTTGATGACTCCCAGAGCATTTTGGAGACGAAGACCCCACTTCAGGGCAAGACCGTGGATGAGGAAGGCGGAAGTGATGCAGGCCAGTCCGATTCCGCGTTGGTTCCACCGGGTGACTTCGACGTTGGCAGCGCTAAGGATGTACTCGCCAAAGACGACAGAGTTGGAGCCAGCCCAGCCTGGTCTGATGTCAGCACCTCTCATTCAGGGAGCATCCAGGAAGAGCAAGGAGGAAGAGAATTAAAAACTTAGGGGGGTGTGTTCAAAAAACATCTAAGTTCCTTTGCGAGGTACATACCGAGCAAGATAACGTATCCGGTCTGGACGACATCAGCTGGGGGCCCATCACGAATCTTGAGTTTTACTTACGTAGAAACCAGTCACCAAGAACTTGGGCTTGGAGTAGACATACTCGAGGTAGTTCTTCTCACCTCCGTTCCTGGGCAAACCGGTTCCGAACTCAAGGTACACGGCCATACCGGCCGCAGCAATGAGCATGCCGGCAATCCAGATGAACAGAGCCAGACCCACACTGCCGCTCAGGGAAAGAATGGTACTAGGAGTGGAGAAGATGCCGGTGCCGATCATGCGGTTGAAGATGCTTGAATATATCAATCAGCCTTGTACATTTGTTGTACAAATGGTAGTACTCACAGAAACACGGCAGAGAAGAGACCAATCTGTCTCCTCGACTCGCTGGTTTGATAGATCTCTCCGCCATGTTCGCTCTCGGACTCGGCATACGATGGTTGAGAATCTACACTGGCACTGACTTCCTGGTTGTCACCCTTGCCTTTGAGAATGGAAGAGAACATGGTGACCAAAAAGGAAGGATGTCAAGCTGTGGTACGATCGGCAAAACCGTGGAAAAATTGTTGAGGGACCTCTTGTCCTCGGGGCAGCAGTAAGGATGCACCAATATAGATGTCTGATGCTAGAAGAATGCACAAGGATGGAGTGGTAGGAAGAGGTGGATTATCAGATACATACTGGCCGACGCCAGCAGACTTTTCTGGAGGCCAAGATTGTGCAATATGGCACTAGAAGGCGTCATCGGCCAAGTGGGCAAAAAAGGCCATTTTTTGCAATACTTGAGGTAATGAGAACACGGACTGTGCGTCCCAGGTCGCCTCCGCCGCCTCGCCCTCGCCACACATCTTCCTTCGTCCGCTCGGCTTTCCTGGGCACACGGCCAAGACCAATTCCTCTGTTCCATAATCTTGATGCCGGAGCGGAGAGATAAGATGCGCTGCTCAGTTTCGTCGTCCCTGTCTTCGTGGTTGTGGTTTTCTGGCGGAAACTTCACCGGAGACGACGCTCGGCCGGAATCGGCGTCTTGCTCTCGTCTGGCCTTGACGGACCGGATTTGCAGTATGCCGACAATGCCGGTACCTAAGGAAGCTCTTGGAAGGCGTCGAGACAAGTCTTGGATTATTGATATCATCAGTTCATCACCGTATGTCGTCTTTGATGGCTGACTAGATGTACGGATTGCGCAACTCTTTGTTGAGCGGGACGGAACGCCTCAGGATCTGCAGGCTGCTCGCGTGCGTGAATCATGGTCGCAGCGACCACAAGAAGAAGGTCAATTCAACGCCATGTCAGCATTCGCGATGTCGACAGGACCAATCTTCAGAATATCCAGATTCTTGCGCGACTTCTGCAAGTCAGCGTCTCGTATCTTTCAAACTGAAGGATGATTTCGCTGGACTCCGACTTTCATTCGACCACAAATCCATGACCAGGATCGCTACAGGGATGTTGAGAGAGGTTCCCTACGACGCCGTCGTCAGTCAGACTGATACCGTTTCCAAGTTCCCCTTCTAGACTCACCAGAAGGCGCCTCCCGAAACTCTCTGAGCATGGAGTCTTTCAAAATCAAATGCTGAAGTCATTGACCAGCCCAAACGATCCAGACAGCGGTGCTCACATTATCAGAACCCCTCGCGAGGCGATCACCCGACTCTGACGGCGCGGGGTCATGCAACGTTGATCTGCGGGGAGTCCCTCAGTCACTTCTTCTTGTTCCTCAGAGACTGTCCATTTGTTTCCTAGTTGCTCTCCCGCTGTGGGACATCAGGCTATATTGGTTCTCGGACTATTGCACTTTTGTATACCAAAAGACTTTCTCGCAGGAAAAAATAGTGTGAGCCGCGTACGCAGATCAAGTGTCGACCTGGTACAAGAATTGGCATCTTTCCTTTCTTGCATTCGTTCTTGTTGCGTCTCGAATTGAAATTCTTTCCCAAAATGCAGGAACCCGTTGGCTTGCGCCTTTGCGCATTTCTTTTTCTTCTCTGCTTCCATTTTCCACTCACCTGCGGCCTGCCTCACGGACCCCGCAACGCAGCTCTCCAAAAGGGCGAATCTGGAATCCTCACGAGAAACAGTCATGGAGAGGGAAGCCACTGGGTGCCAGCCTGGACAGCGATGCCGCAGCTGGTCGAGCCCGCCAACCTGCCTCCAGCCCCGTTCGTACGTCTTTCCATGATCCATCACGTCGACTCGCTGCGAGACTTGGCCGCCAAGCTCCAACACCTCCATTTCCAGTCTGAGAGGGGCGGCGACGAGATGGCTGAGGAATGATCGATTGAGCTCCTACTCCTTTTCTTCCATCATTTTGTCTCTTCTGGAAACGCTCAGTCCTCTTTCTCACCCCTCCCTTGTGCGTAGAATACGTCTACCACCACCTTTACAAACACAACTATCCGGCAGACAATTCACTTGACGACACACACTTCCTCAATACGCCTAATTCTCTCCAACGCGTTTGGAACTACGCCGCTCCCCATCACTCGTGCCACCATTGCCCTGCCCCGCCAGGAAAATGCCACCACCAGTCCGTCCGGCGCAGGTAGCCCCCTCATCGATCCCGCGACCTTGGTGGCCCTTACTTTCAATGGTGGCTGCCCGAATGTCACGATATCAGAAGGCGCCACGGCACTGTCAGACCCAGTCGAGTTTGCAGCCGAGGCGCAACTGGATCTGACGGTGAGCTTGTACATGGCCGAGGGCCAACAGGGCAAGGACGTCACAGGACATCCTGGGAGCCGCACGACGAGCTGGATGAGCTTTGGCGATCGGAGCGAAGAGGAGGACGGGAGGGGTGACGGGGCGGAAAGCGTGGCGCATTGGTACGTGATCTACGATCCATCTTTGTCTGGCCCAGGGGCTTCTGCTGTGTCCATATAGGTCGCAAGCCAAAGGGAATGGTGACATTATGGATCCAAAGGCTCACGCATGCAGGTACTTCATCTCCGCTCTCCTGACTTCCACTTCCTCTTACCATCACACGTCGCTCGTGTTGATTGGGGACTCACTGACCGACGGCCGGGGCTCCACTACCGACACCAACAATCGCTGGCCAGACCAGTTGCTTTCATTGCTGCTCGATTCCAATGCCACCAGCGCAAGTTACTCATCTGCATCTCTGTCCATCCTCAATCAAGCCGCAGGAGGAAATGCCCTGCTGCTACCCCCTAGCTCGTCTGGGCCCAATGGACCACCCGCACTCGCGCGGCTAGACAGAGATGTACTGGCGCTGCCCGGCGGTCCGAGTCACGTCCTGGTATATATTGGCGTCAATGATATTGGCGTGACAGCGGCTACTGAAGCGGCGCAAACGAGCATTGCTGCCGCGCTGATAGCTGGCTATAAACAATTCGCGACGCGGGTGAGAATCGCAGGTGGCAGCGGTGCTCGCGTATACGCGGCGACTCTAACGCCGTTCTGCGCGGACAAAAATTGTGGCGAGAGCGACGTGCAACCATATTCGAGTAAAGAGAGGGAGGTATCAAGACAGACGGTCAATACATGGATTAGGGCTGCACCGGATGAGGGATGGTTTGATGGGGTCGTCGACTTCGATGAGGCTGTCAGGGATGATGTGGAGGGTGGCGGAAGCGTGCTGAGGGCTGACTTGGACTCGGGCGATTACTTGCATTTGAATGTAAAGGGTTATGGAATTTTGGCGAGAGCTGTGATGAGGTTTGGAGAGAATCTGGCAGTGTGGTGACATATGCTGACGTGGTCTTGAATTGGATAGGAAATATCTCAAGAAGCAGCCGTGCTCACAGTATGTGAGGAAAGAAATTCGACCTAGGCCCAGCTTCACGTCGTCGTCGCACCTTCAGAAGCAAGCGCTTGAATGCTACCTGTGACTACCCACCAAGAGCAAAATTCTCTCTATGTTGAAGGTATCAAGCGCTTGAGAACTCCACGTCTTTACGTCTTTTAACTTGGCGATAGAGATTCCCGGATTAGCAATTTCTTTCGTCACCCACTGTGCGCTGAATAGTCTGCTTAACATAATCCAAGCCGAAGTAAAAACGGATCCATTTTTACTAGATCCAGTATATCCAAGAATTTTTCAAAGTCTGGGTTCTGGTGAACCGCTTCTGACCTTGTAAGCTTTTTTCGTTTTTCCAGTCCAGGGAACGTACTACGCAAAGAGCGCCTTGGCGGCATGCTCTACGTGGTCATCCGCAAACGTGGCCATGAAGTAGTAGCTGTGGTCATAGTCTTGCTGGAAGCGCAAGCGGATGTCCTTGTCATTGCCTGCCTCCTTGGCCGCCGCGAGGAAGTTCTCGGGCAGCAGCTGGCCTTGCTTGTAGAAGTTGTCACCGGTTCCCTACGAGCCGCATTAGTCCTGTTCACGATGTCGAGAGAAATTTAAGTACTCACCACATCGATGAGCAGATGCAGGTGACCCTTCCACTGCTTGACGAGCTCGGTTGCGTCATGCTCCTTCCACTTGCCCTGGTTCTCCTCGCCAAAGTACCCCTTGAAAGCCTTTTGGCCCCAGGGGCAGTTGATGGGATTCGAGATGGGGGCGAATGCAGAGCAAGACTTGTACATGCCGGGGTTCTTGAGGAACTACGCACAGAGTCAGTGACTAGGACGAAGCTGCCCCGTTGATTCTCACATACCAATGTCAAAGCGCCGTGGCCGCCCATGCTGTGGCCAGTAATGCTCACACGGTTGCCGTCCAGCACGTCGAACTCCTTGAACAAGGTCTCCGGCAGCTCCTTCGTGATGTATGTGTACATGTTGTAGCCCTTGTTGTACGGTTCCTTGGTCGCATCCACGTAGAAACCGGCGCCGCTGCCAAAGTCGTATGCGTCGTCTTCGCCTTGGATGTTCAAGCCACCTGCGGGTTGCGGATAGTTCGGTTAGCCTCATTATAAGCCGTTTGCTTGTTCCAACTGCATCCATAGCTCAAAAGGGGCCTGTTAAGTGTGTATGGGGTCTTACGGGGGCTGGTATCCGGGTACACGACGGCAATGCCCTTCTCCGACGCCTTGTGCTGGAAGAAGCCCTTTTCTGAGCAGTTGTCGCCCGTGCAGGTAAGACCTGAGAGGTAGAACAACACCGGCACCTTGCTCGTAGTCTTCTGAGCTTGGAATGCTTGCGGGGGGAGGTACAGATTCAGAGCCATCTTGCAGCTGGTCGATTTGGCCTCATGGCTAAGCTTGAGCAGCTTCCCGCCGAAAGAGGCGATTGTCGCATTCGTCGTAAAGGCCATGATTGGGACTTGGGAGGTTTCGAAAGAATCACAATTGAAGAGGCAGAGGATGTAGTCGGGAAGCAAGTGCCGAGCAGATGAATGGGGAGCGGGCGAGTTTTGTAGCTCGTGTCGGGCGGCGATATGGTGGTGGGGTTGACCTGGAAGCTTGAGGTGAGGAGGGGTCGTTGCTGCCGATTCGTGACGTCGGGTCCGCTTGCTCCACGCTCGAGCGTCTTGGCCATTTGCTCCGCATCATTTTCGCTGAGAAAAGTAACATTTTCCGGTCTCTGCAAATCAGACCCTTTTTTGGTGTCGAACATCCACTGCCAGGCTTCTAATTATCTTGCCTGATAGGCCTGTCCTTTGAAACTCCCAAATGCCATAACCAAACTCCATTCATGCCGCCCAGAACGTCCATGCCCACGATGACCAACGATTATACGATGAGTTCCTCGACTGTCCAGTCTTCGTAGCTGCGGATTGGTCAGCATTCGCCGTGCGCACAAGGTCCGATTCCAATCGACTTACAAGCCATCGGGGAGGTATCTCCGCACGATCAATGGAATCTTCTTCTCGCGCATCTCCTTGAGCGCAATCTGCAGAGGGTCCGTCTCTCCTTCCAGGTCGACAAGGACGGGCGCATTCATGCTGTATAGAGTCAGCCTTTCAGTCTCCTCTGACGCATCCAAAACCAATTATGCGCCAAAACCTGCGAAGCCCAGCCTACCTGATCTGTTGAGCGCGCACACCGAGCAGCCTGGCTCTCTCGTATTTGGTCATGTAGGGCGTCGTTGTACGGTTCTCGTCGGGAATCCTCTTCTTGCGCTGCTCTTGGATTGTGTTTGCCTTGGCCGCCGCCGCAGCACTCTCATCCCCAGCAACAACGACGTTTTCGCCCTCGGGCTTGGACTGGTCGGGATCCTCCTGTCCGCCGGCAGCCTCATCCTCGTCTTCGTAGTACGCATCGGGCTCTTGGGGCTCGTCAAAGTCTTCGTAGACCTCCTCGCCGGCACTAGAAACATGCGCGTCAGCTTGAAAGAGTCGAGTGGTCGCCACAGTTGAGTAGAAGTAGGTCAGGTCTTCGACTTCAATTGCCGCGGGAATGGCACGTACTTGTCGAGGCCGCCATCGTCATCTCCACCGTAGTCCGACATGCTGCGCGTATGATATACGTGGAACTATTGGGGTATTTTAATTTCAGACGACGAAGACCGCACCAGGCGGAGCGTGGGCGTGGAGAGTTGTTTGTTGGTGTCGTGGTGGAGGATTGATCTGGCAGCGCGGCGCGCTGCTCGCGGAGGCCGACGCAGAACGAAATTCTGCCGTTTCACCGCCTTCGGATTAAAGTTCGTTTGCTGAAATCTTGGCATTTTGCTCACCGCCCGCGAGGCCCCATATTATTATTTCCAGGGCAGACACCCTCGACTTGCACTCCACCGGCACTTCAAGCCGCTCGTGAGCAATTGTGGTTCCGACATGGCTGAAGTCTTGACTATGCGCAAGCGCTCTGCGCCGCCTATGGAGCAGGATCTCCGGAAGAGCAAGAGAGTTCATCAGAGTAAGTTCTACCTCACGCTTCCGAACATGTCAAGTCGCTTACCTCGTGTCTCAGTGCCAACTCCACAGGAACCAGACGACGCATCCAATCCTTCCCCAGTCGATCCAGTCGACAGCTTCGAGCTCCAAACTGAAAACGACACCGCTGCTGAAATCGCTGCCGCTACTCCCGAATCACCTCCGCTTTTGCCCTACAAACTCGACCCAGACCGCAGCCGCCGCAATATCTACCACTGTACTTTCGAGGGATGTGGCCGATCCTTCAATCGCCCATGTCGACTTCAGGAACATGAACTCTCTCATACCGGCGAGCGTCCCTTTGCCTGCGACTACGAGGGCTGCAACAAGACGTACATCAGGGCAACACACCTCACGCGCCACAAAAAGCTCGAGCACACCACAAACGATCGCAATTTTGTCTGTGAGAGGACGGATTGCGACAAGTCATTCATCTCAGCGGATCGCTTGCGCAGGCACCAGGAAACTCACGAGAACAAGTTTCACTGCACGGATTTTCCTCCTTGCCAAAGGCTGTTTCGCAAGCAGGTCACCCTTCAGCGACACATTGACTCTGTACATCTCGGTAAGAAGAAGTATCCATGTGATATCATGGACGATGAGACGGGAGAGCAATGCACAGAGGTCTACAACACTCCACATAGCCTCAAGGCGCACAAGGCGCGCGACCATGGCGGTCTGCGTTTCTTCTGCTCGATCTGTGGCCCAGATCCCATGACAGAAACAGCAGAGGGCGAAACACCTTCCAGCACCGCCGAACCCGTGGGCTTCAGAACTTACGGGGCCCTCCAGGCTCACATCAAGGAAGTGCATCCACCCGTCTGCGACCACTGCGGAAAGGAGACTTCGACGCAGAAGCAGTTGAAAGCCCACATTGAGATTGCACACAGCGGCTTGTCTGTCGACGATCGTCGTCGATTTGTGTGTCACTACGAGCATTGCGGCGCCGGTTTCACCAAGAAAGGCAATCTCAAAGTCCACATTCGCTCCACGCACGAGAAGACTCGCCCCTTCGTCTGCGGCGAGACGGACCTATCGACCGACTCCAAGAAAGACTACATCCGGGCATGGAACGGCAAAGACGCTTGCGGCCGCGACTTTGGAACCAAGAACAACCTGGAGGAGCACATCCGGACAAAGCATCTGAAGATGGAGAGCTCGCGCACGGCCAAGCTGAGGGACGAGGCGATTGAGAGGGGCGAGGACTTTGACGAGCGCAAAAACAGGAAGCGCCCGCGCGCGAACCCCAAGCCATCAGCCATTGCGCGTCTGACGGGCGAGGGCTTCGCCGAGGAAAGCGGCCGAAACATCGCCTGCATCTTCGAAAACAACGGCTGCGCATACCGCTTCTACCGCAACTACGACCTCGAGTACCACTTGGGCCATGAGCACGGCATGAGCGCCCGCGAGGTCACCGAGGCCATGATGGAGAAGGGCGCCAAGGACGACACGCAGTTCTGGATTGGCGGCGCCGGAGACCCGTACCTCGACCAACAGCAACTGTACTACGAAGACGCCGGCGGTTATGCCGACTACGGAGTGCCGGATGAAGAGGACCTGGCCGCGGAGAGGGAGCTGGATCGTCGTGGCGGAATCGACTATCTGGAACCTGCCGTTGATGTTCGTAACACTGGCCTGGGATGTGGCGGCCAGCAAGAGCAGCAGACCTTCGATGCGCTTTACAGCTACCTCCAAGGACACAACAATCTGTGATTGTGGATAGGCAGGTGCTTTCATAAGGGAGAGCAGGGATTAGAAGTCCCGGTGTTCGGTTATAGGCGGGCCAATTGTTTGCATTAAAGCATAGATACCCATTTGATTTTAACCGGCTGAGAAGGGCAAGGATAGACTGGCGAAGGTTTTCAGGGGGTCAAAAATTCTCGGAGTTTTGCGCTGGTTGGCAAGAAGAATTCGGAGGCGTTGATCAAGAGCTTTTCACTCTTCTCAATTGTATGCTACTGTAGCTAATGAGCATCGAGTAGTGCTTGGCTTTCTCCCTGCCTCCTCATGGAACACTCTAGTGCTCAAAACGCCTGTCCCGGACGGTACTAACGGAATTTTATCTTATATCCCATGTCACGACGGACCCAATTTCAACGAAAAAGTCACCCCTCTCCATGCCTCAATCATCCAAACTGTTCAAAACTTCCCACTATTCTATTCCTTTCCAACAAACAGACCCCTCTCATACAAACCCGACACAAACGTCAGACCCGCCTTCGCATCCCTCGCGACAGTGGCACTGCTACCATAGATGTCGTTCCCAACAAGCAACTCGCGCCACATAGGCGAGCCGTCCTCCTTGAACGACAGCTCGGCGGCCCACGTCGCCGCCTTGACGTGCTTCTCCTCCTCATCGCACTCCTTCTCGGTCGCGTGCTCCGCCTCGTCGAGGTTGGCGCCGGAAGCCTGCTTCGCGCGCAGCTCATTGCACGTGATGCGCTGGGCAACCGTGGCCGACAGCGCGCCGACAGAGGGGTGGCCCGCAACGAGCAGCCGCCCGTTCTGGTCCGTCGATATGTTGTCGAGGAAGGCTGGGGCGTGGCTTTCGGTGCGGAAGGAGAGAGAGGGCGGCGTCCAGGCGGGGGAGCCGGCGGGCGGAGGGACGAGCTCGTAGAGCGAGACGCTGCGGCGCGTGGTGCTAGCGACAGCTACCGTCGAGCTGTTGAGCAAAGCAATTCCGTTGCAGAAGGGGATGCCGCGGGCCAGGGTGGTGACGTTGGCAGGCGCATCAGCAGGGGCATCGGCCGGCGGCAGCGAGACGTGGACGACGTTGCCGCCGGGCAGCGCGAGTTGAGTCTCTGTGCGAGCAAGAGGACGGTTGAAGCGTATTTTGAAGAAGTGGTCGTTGGTAAGCAAAATACTCGTTGCGGAGAGCGGGATCAAGCTGTTGGGAGTCCAGATGCTAGGATCGCGGATTGTGCGAACATGCTTGGCGACAGCACGTCCAAATCCGGACCACGGCTTGAAGGAAAGGATTTCGAGCGTGGGGCCATGCGCGGCGTGGTTCGTAACAAACAGTGTCCCTGAAGGCGCATGGTATTCAATGCCAAGGGGGTGGAAGTCAGTCGTAAAGTAGGAGCCATTGGTGGGGTGTTCGAGTGCAATGGGCGAGGGAACAGCATCTGGATCAGTGTAAAACCATTGGTAGAGGACGCCTGCGCCTGAGGGATCGCGGAATGTACCCTTTGACGCTCGTAGGTTAGTTCTCAGTAGCTGTCATGACATCCGTGGTGTTTGCGGGATCGGCAGCCGGGTGGCGTGTTTTGTGCTACCCCTCCATTGAACTCCGTCGGATAGCGGGGATGAGCTCACCATGACCGTATTCCAGTTGTCCCGACCAGTGTCGCAGCTCAAGAGAGCTACCTGCTGTTCCTCGACCAGAATTACATCCTCACAATTCTTCAACAGGTCCCGGAATTTGACCTCGTGCTCCTTGAAGGCATTGACCTTGGTGAGCTTGTCCGGCGTAATGGCCGAGAGCTTCTGCGTCTCCAAGAGGAGTGATATTTGCGGCCAAAGAAATGCCACCAGGCCGAGGAACTGTTCAATTCGAAGGTGAGCAAATGTCCAGTATTTGCGACGACCTGAGGGGATGCAAGAGACCGAAAAAAGCTAGAGAAGCGAATCAATGACGAGTTTCAAGACATACCACAGCCGTAGACAGCTTGCCCAACATCTTGTCAGCTGTCAGGCAGTCGAATGGATGGGGTGGGGGACGAGATAGCACTCCTGGTGGGATGACAGAAGTGCCGGCCGTGTGCGGGGCACCATGTTGTCTTAAATACCGGCGCCTAGAGAACCTAACAGCTTGAGCTGCGATGTGCTGACTGCTGATGGGCCGGATCCGCACAGGGAACTGCGTTGGTCTCCGACCTTCCCGGTGTGGGGCAAGGAATGCAGGGTCCGAGGATCTACTTGCTCCCTTCACATGTCCTTGACAGCAAACGTCTGTTTACGCTCAGGAAAATCTGGCACTGTAGTTTCGCCAATTCACAGCCGCATATTCGAATTATTGCGTGGTATCATGCTCCTTTTCTTCTATTGATTCCAGTCAACCTGCTCTCCATCCAAAGCTCGCAATTTCAAGGCACGGCACCTACTCCTTTTGTCTGTTCCTTTTTGATGTCTGTTCCCTCTCCTGCTGAAACTCGCTTCCCTTCTTCTTCCATCTCGAATTGACCCATGCCCCACAAGTGCTGTTTGGATACCGCTGCAGTCTGTGCACTACTCAAATTCCACGTATCAAAGACCACTGTCTTCGATGACCTCCGATGCGCGCTCCCTTCTCAAAGATAATCGCTTGCTCTCGCTCTTCCGTTGGCCGGCTCCCGTGATGCTTTCCTTACCGGGCTCATGCTCCGAGATGACATCCTGCGGCGACGTGGCGGCGAATCCTCCGGACTGCTCGTGTTCCTTCGTCGCGAATACTTGGCTTCACCCCGTTGGAATGCTCGGTCCCTGCTATAATCGCGCCCATCTCTGTCTCTCCCGCGGGATGAGACCGAAGACCTGCGTCTGGGCAGCGGGCTCCGACTACGAGACAATGACCTGGAAGGCGATCGAGCATACGATCGACCCTTACCCCTGCTGGGACCGGCAGACGAGCGCGATGGCGAGCGAGAGTAGCTGTAACTCCGGTCCCGGCGACCCCGTGCAGGAGCTTGGTAAGGGCTCCTTGAGCGAGACTTCGATACACTTCGGGCGTTGCGGTTGCCGCGCGGAGCGGGACTGATTGAACGGGAAACACTGCGGGACACACTGTACCGACCATTACGCCTTGGTGGAGATCGGGAAAGTGAGGAGGCAGCTCGGCGTCTGGGAGCAGGAGAACGAGAAATCGACTCTGTATAAGAGCGGTCGCGTCGACGACGAGGGGGTGGTGTATAAGAGGGACTCCTGCTGCGAGAGACAGAAAGTGAGTCGCTGCGGCCTCGTCGACGAGGCGGAGTGTATGAGTATGACCTGCTCCTGCTCCGGCCACGCGGACTTGGCGAGCGTGATTCCGAGTAGCTGCCGCGCCGCCGCCTGGACCGCACAGGAGAACGCGATCGTGAACTGTAGCTTGAGCGGCTCGAGTAGCTCGAGTACGAGGATGCGCTTTCGGCATCGCTTTCCGGATCCGCAGGCGGTAAAGCTGGGGGAGCAGGCTTGGGCATGTTCTTGAGATGCTCGCGCATGTCTTCTGTGAGGACGCCCATGCCGATGGCGGTGAAAAAATTGATCGCAAACCTCGTCTTCCTGCTGTCGTCCTTGGGGAATATGCCGTCGAACTCTGGCTGCAATGTGTCCTCCCGCATGCGCTCGGCCAGTTTTTTCATACCCATGGCTTGGGCAAGTTCTTCAAAGAGGATCTTGATGAAAATACGACTGGAAGAGCTGGTGTCTTCTTCATTCATCTGAATGACTGAGAAGACGTGCCATCCGATGGCGTCGCTGGCAAGGAGATGAGCAAAAATCTGCGCAATGATGCGGAGGCGGTTTGTCTCGTAGCGGTGGATGGTGGTGAAGTATTTGATAAATGATTCCTCAAACAGCTCCCTCCAGAGACGGTTGAGCTTGGAGAAGCGCTCGGCAATCAGGCCGTAGAATTTGTCGTAGGTCCTTTCTTGGGACGCGCATTCGATGATCATCGACGGAAGCTCGGACTCCTGGCCAGGTGGTAGATTGATCTTCATCAACTTGTGGCAACACTCTTCGAAGCCGCCACTGGACTTGATGGTGAGGTAGATGGTGCGGCGGAGGTTCACCAAGTCGGTATTCGTCTGGTCCTTGATTTCCAACTCCCGCTCTTGTTTTTCTTCCTCATCCTCGGAACTATCGTCGGTCTCGTATTCTTCATCGTCGCTGCCTTCGGCTTCCCCAAGAATCTCGGCCTTCAATTGCTTGTAGGCGTCCTCGTGCTCTTGCCATTCGGAGTCAAATTTGAAGATGTTGAGGCCATCCTGCACTTCCAACTCATCATCGAGGCTGATTCTGTGCGTGATTTGATCTTCTTCCTCTACCAAATCCAACTCCTCTTTGACTGCTGGATTGTCTTTGTACCTGTCCTTTCGCACTTGAAAAAGAACCTCAACCATATACTGAGTCCTCTTGTCAATGTCGGCTTCATGTAAAATGGTTCGGAATTGATCAAACACGGCAAGCGCGATAGGCTGGGACATCTCCTCAAGGTGCTGGCCCACTTCTCTCGTGAAACCCACGGCAATCTCAACACTGTCGTCTGTCGGCTTGTGGAGAAGGAGGAGTAGAATCTGAGCAGCAAGCGTCTCATGAACGACTTGCTGGTTCACCAAATGAGCAATAAATGTTGTCGACGAAAGACAGACAGCTTTGTCATTGCGTTTGAAAGCCTTGCGGAACTGCACGACCAACCGTGTGACCAAAAGCTCTCCGACCTGGGGTAGCTTTGTATTGACAATGGCAGCCATGGCGGCGTAGATCGGAGTGAATGGCAACGAGGCAGCTTGCGCCTTCATGATGCTTCGGCAAAACAGGCCCCTTCCACGAACCAAATTCTCATTGAAGAGTTCCGGTACGATATGCTTGATGTTGGACACGTTGACTTTGTTGATGAGTCCGTTGATGGACTTCTTCAGCGCTTCCCACGCCATGCGCTGATACTCTTTGCTAGTCTTGTCCGTGATCTGGGCTTGCAACGCGCGCAACCTGGCTGGCGGAATGTAGGTACCTCCAGACCTCATGTTGACAAGCTTTTCATACTCCGCCTTTGCAAAGGCCTGTTTTTGCTCCTCGGTCAGAGGCTTTGGGGCCTCAGGTTCCCGCGGGCGATGCTCGAGCTGTCGACGATCGTAGCCATCGGGTGAGAAAGACCGCGAGCGGCCACGGGGTGGAGAACGGTAACGGCGGGGCGATGGCGAGCGCGAAGGAGGAGAGCGCTTTCGAGACCGCTCTGGCTCCGGTGAGGGGATTCGGACGGCCGACTCAATCTCCATAATCGCGAGAAGCTAGGAACTTTGGACGGACGGGACGGTCTTTGCGTGCGTGGGACGCGTGTTCGTTTGGCCAAAGACGCGATTCCTCAGCTGAGGAGGATCTCACAAGGTCGACCGTCCTAGTTAGCGAGGATAGAGTGGCGGATGATGGTTGTAGTATGAGAGGATTCAGGCGTAGCGCTGTGGTCTTTGGCTGGAGGCACGACGAGATGCAGAGCGGGATCTTACTAAGCACATCAGCCACACAAGCCGCCACATTTCCCTGAACCTGGCACCGCCACATTGCCACCTAACTGACGTAGGCCTTCGTTCTATAAAGCTCACCGCTTACGCTGTTGATGAACTACTCTTGCACCGCCAACTCACTCCTCCCAAAAACCTTCGTAAGGAAGAAACTCGTTACATCAGTCCTCGAACTCAACCTGAACGATAGTCACCAAGCCCGCCCTCGAAACATCACCCAGCATGCCTCTCCCAATGTACACGAGCGAGAAGCCTTCCACTTCTGAGACCAACACCACCACCGAAAACAGTGGCACTCAGCAATCGCAGGCCCAGGCCTCTACGAATCAGACAACCTCGACTTCCTACCAAGACAAGCCGAAGAGCGAGGCCGAGCTCGCTGCCGAAAAGCTGTACGAAGAGCGCATGGAGGAGGAATATGCCAAGCGTGAGGGTGGCGCATGAACGCAGCAACAACAGAACAAACACGGGGTTCTCAGGACGACGATGGAAGCCATGAAGACTTGGTAACCAGTCGAACGGAGTCGCAAAGATTTCGAGAAAGCGCAGTGTACAATTAGATATCCATCTCTTCTCTCTCCAAAATGCAATTTGCCATGACCCGATTCCTTTATGCCCCAGACAGCGCCTTCGCCAGCACAGCTTTTGGCCTCTCTTCCATTTCAATGTTTAGTGCCAGCTGCCTGCCCTCCTCTGTCATCTTGGCCCATGTGCGCCGCAGGATGCCAATTGTCTTGTCCTCGTCCTCCCAGGCCTTTTCGTACTCTTCGAATTGGTCGTCCAGAAACACAAGGCACGCCACATCCTCGAGGGCCTGGGTCTCGGCATCGTTGCGCAGGTCTTCCTTGCGCACCAGTGCCGCGACGCGCGCCGCGTCATTCGTGCTGTAGCCAGCCTCGATGCAGATGCGCTCAACATGCTCTGCTTGTCGCTTCTTGAGCGCGTTGCGCCAGCTAAAATACCCTAGCTTTGTCATGGGATATTCCGATCGAGGTACCTCCCATCGCGAAAGATGCTGGGCGCGAATGGCGAGTTTCAGCGTCTCGGATGCTTCTGGTTTTCGCAGGGACAGGTAGTGCGTCATCTTGTTGGCGTAGTGCAGCTCGTATGCGATTTCATTGCCGTCGGGTTTAGTGATGATTTTGGGGTCGAGCGCGTGCGCCGCGTCGATGGCTGCGAGGGCCTTGTTGTAAGGCGACGTCATCGTTGAAGTTTGAGGTTGCGAATCGAGGTCGAGAGGACTAAACGCAGCCACGAAGGTCGACGGTTTTTGTGGATGCTTATTTAGGATGCGCCTGATAGGTACATGGCCTTTCAGCGCCTTCGCTCGAGCTCTGCGGGGCTGAACCGACCGTGCCGATGATGCCGATTCGATCCATTGACTCAGGAAGTCATTGACTGCCGTTCACATGTTGCGAGTCCATCAGGGCAGTGTCGTCCACTTTCGATGAATTTTCTTGGGGCCTACAGTCACTATCATTGGCGCATCCAAAGCGAGTGCTTCTTGTTTTAGACAGCAGGGGAAGACTTTCATGACACAGGATAGCTATCCAAATTGATACGGCCAGTTCTCCTATGCTCTGTCCAGAAACCAGGTGAAACTTCATTGGATATCTTCGCACAAGCGTACTTTTTGCCTTCCGCTCCCAAACTCCAAGCAAATGCAAAGCTTCTGAGCAAGTCGTTAGAAAATCTTGGACAAGACTCTCTTGACCTCCTCCGGCTGCTCCACGGCTGTATCCTTTGCTCTCTTTGACCGAACCTCGTTCTGCTTGAAATGTCTCCTGACGTCCTTCTCGTTCGACGCGCTCTCCTTGGCTTTTTGTGGCGCCTCTCCAAATTGCCCCTTCTTCTTCCTTTTCTCCTCCATACCTTGCAGCATTTTCGCCCTCTCCACGTTCTGGACAAACTCCTTGTTCTCCCTTGTGGACTTGGAAATCTCAGCACGCATTTTGCTCGCCCTCTCGGCATTCTCGTTCGCAATCTGCTCCGTGAGATTGTTCCACTTGAAGCCCTTGAGGTACTTGATATTCCACACGTCGTCGTAGTAATATCCGCCCTTCTTGCCGCCAATAATTTTTGCGTTCAACAGGTTGACCACCGCCTTAGCGTCCTTCTTGTTCTTGAATTCCACCCAGCCGTCGACAAAGCTCTTTTTCTTATTTCCGCCTGAGGCTTTGCGCCGTTTGTATACGGTAGGATCCTCTGGAGTAAGGAAAACGCGTCCGATGGTTCCGTATTGCGATAGGAGCGACTTGACTGTCATCGGTTTCATGAACGGGGGAACGCGCGAGAGGTAGATGACGCCAGATTTCTTGGTTGCTTTTGCCGCCTTTTCCGCTTGTTTCTTGGTGAGGTTCTTTTTCGCCTCCAGTGTCATGCTGGCGTTTCCATCTTCGTCTTCTTCGAAGTCGTCGATATCGGCAGCGGGCTCGTCGTCCACGTCTGGACTTGTTGCGGCGCCATCCTTTGAACTCTTGCCAAGGGACTTTGTTGGAGGCAGTTGTGCATCTTTTCTCTGAAGTGATGGATCCGCTGAGACATCGTCCTCATCCTCAGCTGAGTCGTAATCGGACTCTTCGTCGACCTTGCGCCTTTTCGAAGTACGACCGCTCAGCGCCCGGCTCTTCCCCAGTTCCTCAGCCTCGGAGTTGTAACCGTCCAGGTCATCGTCGCTCGCATCGTCGGCCTCGAGCCATTCGTTCCTCTTGCGCGTGGCCATGGTGAATGAGTTTGATGTGGAGAAGAATCTCAATGTCCAAATTCGAGTATCGGCCAACAATTTTCCCCAGCATTGCTTATCGCGATAAGCCGGCCACTAATTTTGGCAGTCTATTCCAAACTAGGCCTAGCCTGGGAGACGGTCACCGTGAGGTGTGCTTCGGCGGTTTCCAGAGATAACTTCGCCAAAGACAACTTTCGTCGACGGTCTCTCCGATCAGACAGAGGCTCCAATGTCATCACTTCATTATTTGCTGTGACCAATGCCAATAATTACATGTTGCAAACATTCTCTTTTGAAACGCCAGAAACCACTCAAGCTATATGTGAGGTATGTACTCAGTCCATCGCGGTGTCTCGTACACTCCTCTCGGAAGTGAACGGAGGCTGATGAATGCTTCGATAATTAGAAAGAGTCGAGCAAGCGCATATGCCATCGCCAGACTGCTGTGGAGCCAGTAGAGTGGCTGACTCGAATCCGCATGCTCCAGAATCTTGAAAAATTTGCTAACCTTTACCATCCTTCGAACAAAGGGCTCTGTTGTGAAGAGCATGTACAACGGCCAGGCTGTAATGATGAGACTGCATACTCTCCACCCAATTTGTTCGGCGCGGCTTGGATATTCGAGATCCCATGCAACGCAGTGCAACGCGCCAAAACAGGCGCCCAAAGCAAAGGTAATGTATGAATGGAACTGAGTCTGGGCATGCAGGTAGAGGTCGCCTGTTCCATCCTTGTGCCTTTCTAGTTCTTGCGCGCGATTTGAGGGCATATTCACGTCCCAGTCTTTCCAGTCCTGCGCAATTTCCAGTGTGCAGGACAGATCGATGTTGCAAGGCTTCTTCCACCAAGCAACGTAGGTGACAAAGCACAAGCAGGTGAAAGCAATGGTCATGATCTCCAGGGGAGATACCTCCATGTCGAAAACCGCTCTTGCAATGATTTGCAAGACAAACCATCCGCACTGGACGCAGGCAATCGCTTTCGCCAGCGCATCAGATTTGTCGCACCGAAAAATCTGCTCTTGGGACAAGACTGGTCCCTCCGAAGATTTCTCCCGGGGAATAAGGCCTTCTTCTAAGTTCGATGACGGATGGTCCGAGGAGGCTTCGTCTTTGATCCGAATGGTTGGCATTCCCGCTTTGATCAGATCTTGCTGTATCAGCCAGTATAGCTCTTCAATGCGCAACGCAATGACGTCCCCGTTTGGACAAATTGCGCGGAACCCATTCATGCTTGCGAAGAATCCATGCGTTATGGTCCACTCCTCGAAGCCTTTCAATTGTTTGAATTTCTTTACTGAGACGTGGGCGCGACAACATTGTTCGATCGAAATCCCGTTCATGTACTCCGGCATCAGGAGCGCAAAGATTGTATGCTTTGCTCTTCGAAGGGTGACTTCTTGCCGACCGCGATAACGAGGCCATATTACATCGAGGTGCTGAACAGTCCAGGTGCAAATGACCAGCGTGCCAATACAGCTCCAGAGAAGGTCAAGGGTGCCGCGCCCATGGCCTCCTGATTCCCATGAGACCCTGGTTTCTTCGTATGATTCGTTGGACATTAGGATCAGTCCCGGTCTGTGAATGGCCAACGGGAAGATGAGTCGATGGTAAGGCCAAATCCGCCGATAAAAGGCCTGGTCGCAGTTGTCGATTTCGAAGGATTTCAAGGCGGCAGCTGTGCAAGGCTGGGACAGGACCTGCTCGAGCAGGCTGCGGTGCTCGAGCGAAACAGGAGCCGTCTTTCGCTCTCATGGCGGCGGGAGTCGCACATATAGTCTAACCGAAGACCCACGAGCATTTACTCCTCTTCCTGTTGTGCTCCATCGCCTAGGTGTTGGCAAATCTGACTATTCAGGGAGAGTGAACCCCAACCTTGGGGCTGGCCAACGCCTCACTTACAGCAGGTAGGACGATAAGCGGGAACGCTCGCCGCCAAAAAACGTTCGATTGGTCAAGGCCACGCAATACGATTGGGGGCCAAGACAAGGTATCGAATCATCTTCGCCCCGTTTCGCTAGCGCTTGGGGAGGCTCTTGTGGGGGCCCTCGCTTCTACATAACTTTTGCGACTGTCGCCGCGTATGTCCGCATTGTCCGACACTTTCTTGGCTTCATTTGCAACACCATGGCACTTATTGGATACCTCGTCGTTGGACTTGTCCCTCTATGTGTCTTTCTGGTGCTACGAAACTTTCGCATTTTTGTGAGTCATATCCGCAACCACGAGGCGACTATGTACTAACAAGCTTGGACGGCAGATTAGCTGGCATGACCATGGCGAAGCGTATGGATGTAGTCCGCTGAGGATGATACCAAATTCTTTGTTACTTCCCCTGGGCATAGACAAACTAAAAAAGAGCCTGGTCGCCGAGCGCAAACGGAAGTTTCCAAATCTCATGCTCTCTGACCATGAGCTCTATGGAGACAACTATGGCCAATGTAATCACCATATTTGTAACAGTCTCCATGCGTTCGACAAGTTCTGACTTACGCAGATGCCGGGGGCCAATTCATCATCCTAACCCGAGATCCACGCAACATCTCTGCCATTCTTTCCAAGCAATTTGCCCACTTCGAGTATGGCCCAGTAAGACATGGCTGTTTTTCTGCGCTTCTGGGCAGCGGCATCTTCACAAATGATGGCCACGAATGGGCTACATCAAGACGTCTACTAGCACCAATTTTCCACAAGCCTCACTTTCCTCACCTGGACATCTTGGAACAGCATGTTCAATCGTTCTTTGGTGCCATTCGTAAAGCCATGGAAAATGGAAAGAGCGTAGACCTGAAGCCCCTGATCTACTCATTCACTCTCGACACTTCGACGGAGTTTCTCTTGGGCAAGTCGACCAACATGCTCAACCAGGATTCGCAGAACGACCAGGCCAAGACTTTTTTCAGGGCATTTAATACGGGCCTGGAATACACTGCCACCCGCGAGAGATTCAAAGCATTCTACTGGCTCGTGAATCCCGCCGAATTCAGAGAGGCATGTCGGACGGCGCAGGGAACCTTGAAAGACATGATTCAGGATTCTCTCAGGTCCAGCGATGAGGTCAAAGCCCGGAGCGCTCTGCAAGACATCTTCGAGAAGATGGGAGAAGATTTGGACAAGACCAGAGACGAAGTGTGCAACATTCTCTTTGCAGGTCGAGATTCAACCGCAAGTCTTCTCTGCTGGATCTTCTTTACCCTGGCGAGAGAGCCACGCGTCTTCCAAAAGCTGCGCAAAGAGGTCTTGGAAAAGCTTGGAGACGGTTCAAATTACCAGATCACCGACAGAGACTTGTACGAAATGACATATCTCGACAACGTCATCAACGAGACTCTGCGATTGTTCCCAGCTGTGCCTTTGAATGGCAGGGTCTGCGCACGCACAACGACGCTGCCATCAGGAGGTGGTGTCAAGGGTCAGGATCCCATCTATGTTCCAAAGGGCACTCTCATCTGCTATTCCACGTACGCATTGCAGAGGTCTGAAGGCGCATATGGGAAGACTGCGGGCCAGTTCATCCCGGAACGATGGGAGGAAGACAGTGTAGTCATGCGAACCAGAGACTGGACCTTCCACCCATTCAACGGTGGACCACGGAAGTGTCTGGGCGGTCAGTCTATGCAAGATCGTTTGTCCAAAGTCGAGGCTGACATCTTTGCAGAACAATACGCACTCAAGCTCGCAAAATACACGCTTTGCCGCTTCATCCAACAATTCAGCAACATCGAGGCCCCGGATTATCCGCCGGGATCGACGGCGGACTGGCAAGAAGACATCAAGTATCAGATTGGGTTGACTATGGCTCCTGATGATGGTGTCTGGACCAAGCTGGCATTATCTTGAGCTTGTTACCATGTCAAATGATGCAGTCTTCGGGTCGATGCCTATGCTCCAACTGTGATTACTTCTAACACTTTGTGCATCAATTCATGAGTTCGCCAAAATCCCCAAATAGTTCATCCCAATCGATCGGAATGTACTGCAAATCCAGTCCGGGGAAATTCCAGTCAAACGAAAACTCCTTCGGCAGGTACCGCCTAAACTCAGCCTCGGCGTCATTAGAACTACTCTGCTCCCGACTTTGGAGCCCATCTGCGCCCCTTCTCCTGTCGCGGACCGCCTTCTGGAATTTGCTGACGCTGTTTTCAAGGATTTGGAAGTACTCTGATTGACCGCCGCACACGGCTTTCAGCTGTTGAGCTACATTCATGGCCTTGAGGCCCAGTCGCATGAGATGGTCGAATGCATCTTCTAGGAGGATTGCGAGTCGCAGAGTCAGGAGGACCGAGAAGGCGCACTTGGCCCAGACAAACTTTGTTGCCCATTTGAATGAGGCCAGATAAGGGCTAATGTTTCTCTGGGAGAAGGACTCAGGAGATGATCCCGGAACGAATTCTGATCCAACAAGGAGCAAGCCCAAGTGCTCCTCCGCAGCCAGTTTCGCCGATTCGATGAATTGTCTCTGCATCGGTGTCATTGTGGCCAGATTTTCCGCACCCATGCACGACAAAGCCCGCAGATTGACGCTCGCCCAGGCCCACTTGTGCTGTATTCTCAAATTCTGCTGATTAATGGCATTCTCTTCCCGGTCGTCTAACCTCGTCTGGTTGTCCATTTCAATGATGTGCGTCCAATCAGCCAGCCAGAGATCCAGATCTATGCGCGCGTTGCGAAGACTTCTCGTGATGTCGGTCTCGGAGATGTCGAGAAAGTTCTGCCCTGAAGGGAGGTCGAAGTGGACGGAA
This sequence comes from Phyllosticta capitalensis, assembly GCF_038381095.1. NCBI lineage: Eukaryota > Fungi > Ascomycota > Dothideomycetes > Botryosphaeriales > Phyllostictaceae > Phyllosticta > Phyllosticta capitalensis. Next base: position 881,403 of record NW_027117443.1, on the reverse strand, counting down.
CTGCGGATTTGATTCAGTTCGACTTGTGCGAGGAGCCGGATGTCGATTGCCATTCTATCTGGATGGTTCACAAGACATCTGATGCGCCGAGGGGTGTCTAGACAAAATATTGTTGCTGCTTTTCCTCCGTCCACGAAGTATCTGTTCAGGATGTCAGATCAGAAGTGATTGCGATTGGAACACGATTCACCAACATTTGATCCAACACGTAGACGGCACAACAGAGTCTCGCCTTTCGGAACAGCTCTTTGTCAGCTGCTGTACTCCCAATCATCGTCGCTGTCGAAATCAAAGTCATAGAGTCCTCCACGGCTTCAGGCAGACTCAGATCGCGGGCCATTGAGAGCGCCAAATCCATAAATATCCAGCTGTGCTCCCAGTAGCAGACTAGGATTAAGAGGGCCTGCAGGGTCTCCAAGGAGCTACTCGGCAGCGACAACATGAGGCTGTCGGAAATGCGTCGGCGCAGATGAAGAAACAGGCCATGGTGCTCACTGCCAATGCGGACCTTGTACCCGAAGGCGACGATGGTGTCGAATAGGAAGCTGCTTCTCTGGCGGATCGATTCGAATGAGTCGTAGTCAGGAGAGAAGACGGGAACGAGGCGATTCTGTGAAAGCGTCAGTGGTGTGACCCTGAGTAGACGGAGTGTATATACTTGCATTTCCCTGGAAAAAGCAATCAAAGCACTGTCTGGCCTCAATATCCCCAAGTATTCCAACATCTACAATATCTGGAAGATACTCGTTTCGGATTCGGAACATCATAGCGCCTCTGTTACTGCTTCGTCTTGTGCCGGGTTGGAAACCTGTCTGGGGAACGGGATAGAGACCGCTCTCGGATCGACCGCTCAAAACAGGTCCACTGGTGACAGCCGTTGCTGCACTACATGAAGTCAAGACCCCACTGGAATGATGGCTTGAGACCGTGCCTGGGTCTGAAACGTTGGTTGTGGTTTGTGTCAGTCCGTCAAGCTCAGAAGCTTGCACTGGCAATGCGGTGCCTGTGCCTGTCGAGTTGACCGTCATTGCGGATGGATCAGGGATGAATGTTTGCGCGGGAGAAGCCAAGGCGACATGGTCGTGAAACTGATGAGACGGAGACTCCGATTGAGGGATGAGTGTTTTCAAGCGACAAATTTCTTGCTCGAGCTCTTTCAACTTTCTGCGAGTAACAATTAGCAAATTCCGACAATAATATGGATCATAGAAATCCAACAAACGAAATTGCATGGGTGCTTGCTTGGGTTATCGTGATATCTTGAGCTTACTCTGCGGTAGGATCCTGAGGTACTTCATAATATTGACATAGCAATTTTAGCTTGACGCATCTGAATTCCACGGTCAATTCTATTCATAGGATTAGGAGTGGAAGAGTTTATACCTGTTACACGGCTCCTCGCGGTCACATTTGACCTGTAGATGCCACCCATTAGCCAAGACTCCCATCAGTTCACCACACCCGAAGCTCACCTTCGACCTCCGACAGGCCCCACAATTCTTCTGTATTCTATTAGCGGAGAATAATTGCGGCAAAGCCCTCTCTTACTGGTACTTTTCTCCTCTTTCCACTGTGTTCATTTGATTCCGAGTCCATGTTGTCCGAATACTTTCGGTTGCGTGGAGAATCGGAAGTGGAAGCTGGCATCGTCGGCTTGAAAGCCGATACCGCCTACGCGCGTCAGGAGCGCGCTTGCCCTGCGCGGTGCGAACGAACCCGAAAGCGACGCCACTGCGGGGTAACCGGTTAAAGGGCCGGGCCATTTTTCGTTGCAGAAAAAGCATGCACGCATTTCTGGATCTTGAACAAGTCTTGAAAAGTGTCGGAATAAGATTGAAATACATATCTGGTCGTCGTCGAAATAGCAGGAGACCTAGTAGAGGAAAATGAAGTCCTCGTTTTGCAGATCCGTCTCGTCGTTGAATGCCTTGTCTCCCTGCACGTCGGCATTCTGCTCCGCGGTTTCGTCCTTGTCGTCAGAAGATATAGGTTTTTGCATGCTCAGGTCGACGATCTTGGCCGACTTCCCCTTGCTTTCCCTGGTGCGAGCATGCCTGCGGTTGAGTAGAGCAATCCAGAACATGGTGAATACGATTTCTACCATCAAGCCAACGAATAGAGCTAGATTCACGCGGAGGCCTCGAGTGTAGTGTGGTGCCTCGTTGGTATTGAAGAGGTGGGGTCCGATAATATTGCCGGCGCAAGCTCCCACGAACAAAATTCCAGTGTTGAGCTTGCGCTTCGTGTCGCCTGCTGTGTTCTGGCCACTCCAAGAGTATATCAGAGGTGTGATGCCAGGATAGCAGGAGATCAAGTAATAGCCTGCGAGGAGAGCTCCTTGGTCCTTCTTGCTGTACGGTATGCACATGAGCATGACGATACCGACGATCGGGGGGATGCAAAGCAAGAGGAGCACCGGGGACTTTTTCTTGAGTTTTGTTGCCAACCATGCTCCGCCAAGGGTCGACACGATCTGGACGGCTCCAAAGGGAATGTTGAACAAAATCGTCGTAAACGAGTCGAATCCGAATGAACTGACAATAAGTGGGCCAAACGTGGAGACGCCTCCGCTTGGAATACTGCAGAGTATCAGCCCGGTACTTCTCAAGACAAGAAGAAGCCTCCTTACGAAATGGTTACAAGCATGGCGAACCACAACCATGTCTTGAGGTCGAGAAGTGTTTCCCTGCAATGGTCCCATCGCCAAATTCCGGAGGATATGCCCATCTGGTTCACCCGGAGACGCTCAATCGCTACGAGCTTGTCGTCGCCTTTCAAAAATTTCGCATCGACGGGGGAATCCGGCATGAAGAGGCTAACCTGTTCAGAAAAGATACTCCACAACGGCAACTCCTTGGACACTTACAAGACAACAATGGAGAATACGACCGTGAGAAGGCCGCAGAAGAGGAAAATAATCTGTTGACATCAGTCACCGATTCAACCGCCTGTTCAAACTTGCCTACCTGGTATGAGTGCAAGTGTGACTTGATATGGCCCAGTCCATATGATAGGAGGCTGCCAAACTAATCCCGTTTCAGTGCTGCTACAGAATCTCATTTCAGAGCTTACCATATTGATTATTCCCAACATGGCGTACCATGCAGCATTTCTGTTTGTTTGCTCACTTCGCCTGTACCACATCTGGACAATGGAAATGAATGCGGGTGCTAGATATTGTAAGCTCGATACTGGACCCACGCGGTCATCGTCAATAACTTACCAACAGATGCTTCAAAAGCCCCGAGCAAGAATCTCGTCGCCATGAGGCCACCAAAGTCGCGTGCGGCAGCCATGCCACACAGAGAAATGCCCCAGCAGAGAAGCATCGTGGCAGTGAACTTTCCGATGGGGAACTTGACGAGGAAATACGCCACTGCCGGTTGCATGACGAGCTGAGCCAGGTACACGATCGCTCCAAGCCAGGAGTACTCCTCGCCTTTGAGGTTGGTGTCCTCTATCAACCCAAACACGGAGGCGTATGAAAGTGCCGTTTTGTCGAGACTCTGAAGAGCGTAGATGCTGAGGAGAATTGGCAAAATGACGAGATCAATCCTTCTCAGGACCCGCTTGTTATTCTCTTCGGTAACGACGACGACTTTGTTAGCATCTTGTAGGAACTTCGCTGCTTTGTCCACTCGGCGTGAATCGTCTTCATTCTTGGAGACCACCTCGATGTGTTCGCTGTCGACTTTCGCTGGCAAAGGAGATGCCATTTTCCACTGCCGAATTGATATCTGACAAGAACGATATCTGGCAGACAAAGTCAGTCCGAAAGTCGAAATCCGAAGTGGAGAGAATTGTGGAGTCACACGGCATGTTGGTGCTCCCACTCGTAGATATCCTGTTGGTGTTACAAGGATCGGACATTCGGTGCTTTTGAGCGAGCAACGCACCATCACCCCACAGACTCAACCCCGTGGGGAGTGTACGTAACCCCTGTCTCTGTGGAGATGGAGAAGCGGGGGAGCACAGGCAGTCGTTCGACTTCGGACTTTTGCGCCGACCCTGTGCTGGCGCGCCTTCCTCACGTGCGCGCCTTCCTCACGTCGGCCGACATCGCCGAGGAGAGCTGCCGAATGCAGAAGTACAAAAAGCACTTCACGAGAACGACTGTTTTGCTTTTTCAGCGAGAATTGCACCACTGCCAATATGCCTCAAGCCGAATTCGTCCCAGAAAATTTCCAGCTCCAGGAAGACGCCGAGTGCGCGCATCGCGTGCATTTGAGCAGCCAATCAAGCGTCGGCAAGCAGGAGTTTACTTTCGAGCTGCTGCGACCAAATCTTTTCAGAACCACATTTACGGATGAAGAGCATCCACTGCCACCTCATCCCAGTGCGCCGCTTCCGACTGTGTCACTAGGAAGCGAGAAGCCCGTGGTCACTTCTTCGGGAGAATCCAAGGAAATCACGCTCGGCAACATCCGCGCAATTGTACAATGGGGAAACGAGACTCCAACCATCAAGCTGGAGAATGCCGACTCAGGATTCACTCTCCATGAAGATTTGGCTGGGCGCTCGTACGCCATTGATGGCACCGGAGTCGCCCACTACACCAAGCTCAGAAGGGATTCGCTGCACGTCGGACTCGGAGAGAAGGCGGCCCCCATGGATTTGACAAACCGCAGCTTCGTCCTCTCAGCGACAGACAGCTTCGGGTACGACGTTTACAAGACGGATCCGCTTTACAAGCACATCCCCCTCCTGATCAACGCAACTCCTGAAGGATGCGTGGGCTTGTTTTCAACATCGCACGCCCGCGGCTTCTACTCCATCGGCGGCGAGATGGATGGCCAGTGGGGCCATTTCAAGGTATTCCGCCAGGACCACGGTGGGCTCGAGGAGTACATCATGGTCGGCAAAACCATCAGCGACATCGTTCGCACCTACGCTGACCTAGTCGGCTATCCCATTCGAGTTCCCCGCTGGGCCATGGGGTACATCAGCGGAGGCTACAAGTACACTATGATGGATGAGCCTCGAGCCCACGACGCGTTGAATGAATTTGCGGAGAAGCTGAAGGAACACGATATTCCATGCTCGGCGATGCAGATGAGCTCGGGCTATTCAATCAGCCAGAGTGAACCGCAGGTTCGCAATGTCTTCACGTGGAATGAGCACCGTTTCCCAGATCCCAAGGCTTTCATCGACGACTACCACAGATACGGCATCAAGCTCCTGATGAACATCAAGCCATACGTTTTGCAGTACCATCCGGAGTACGAGAACCTCAAGAAGTCGGGTGCCTTGTTTACAGATCCAATCACCAACGAGACCGCAAAGGCGCGTCTTTGGAGCAACGGTGGAGGCGAAAGCGACGTCGGTGGACACATCGACTTCACCTCGGAGGCGGGCTTCAAGTTCTGGTACAACGGCGTCAAGTACCTCAAAGGGCTCGGATGCGATGCAATGTGGAACGACAACAACGAGTACACCATCCCGCACGACGGGTGGATTTGCGCTCTCGACGGCGTTTCAAGCAAGCAGAAGAGCAAGGTTGGCAACCGCAAGGATATTGGTCTTTGGGGTCGCGCGCTCCACACCGAGCTGCACGCCAAGTCGTCCCATGATGCCTTGCTGGAAGTGGTACCTAATGAGAGGCCTTTCGTTCTCACTCGCAGCGCGTCCCCTGGCACTATGAGGTACGCGGGCAGCTCGTGGTCAGGAGACAACGTGACCAGCTGGGCTGGCATGAAGGGCTCGAACGCCTTGTCCTTGAATGCTGGCATGTCTTTGCTCCAGGTAAGTGAATCTCGCTTCGTCAAAAGACGCAAGGGCTGATCTTTGCCAGTGCTATGGCCATGATATTGGCGGATTTGAGGGCCCGCAACCGACCCCTGAGCTACTCCTTCGGTGGATTCAGCTTGGCATCTACTCGTCCCGATTCGCCATCAACTGCTTCAAGACATCACCAGACAACAGCCGCGTTGGTGAGGTGATTGAGCCGTGGATGTACCCTGAGATCATCCCTAACGTCCGCGCCACCATCAAACGGAGGTAAGTCGACCAAGGTTGCGCATCGAGAGAATTTGGGAGTCTAACGCAAGCACAGGTATGAAATGATTCCCTTCCTGTACTCGCTTCATCTCGACAGCCACCTCCACGCCGCGCCGCCTCAACGCTGGACCGGCTGGGGCTACGAGTCCGACCCCGAGGTATGGACCCCTGCACTGCGCGCTGGCGAGGAGCAGTATTGGCTCGGCGATGCTCTGTTGATCGGAGGCGTCTTCGAGCCCGGCAAGTCCACAGCTCGCATGTACCTCCCCAAGAAACAAGGCGACGAGGAAGCCGAGTTCTTGAATCTCAACAGTCCGTACCAGTACATCCCTGCTGGCCAGTGGGTCGACGTCGAATCGCCTTGGGAAGACAGCATCCCTGTGCTAGCTCGTGTTGGTAGCGCAGTCCCCGTCGGCAAGGACGTTCAGGTTCTGTCGCCTGGCGACAAGGAGAATCCAGCGGCCTTGCCAGAAGATGACTACCGCGCCGTCGAGATTTTCCCACCTCGGTCAAGCTCCGGAGGCAAGTGGTTCGAAACAACGTGGTATGAAGACGACGGAATTTCTCTTTTTGCTGCGATTTCTTCTTTCACCGTGGCTTATGCCAGCACCGAGAAACAAGTTGAGTTCAAGTTCCAGGCAGATGCAAGTGGCTTCAAGCCCAAATGGACGAGTTTGGGTGTCATTCTGCCTGTTGGGGACAAGCGCACCGTCGTTGTGAATGGCAAGGAGTTGGCCGAGTCGAAGGAGGACAGTCGAGGAAGGATTCAATGGACTGTCCCGTTGTAATGAAGGTGGAATAGTCAAGGAGCAACCCATAGATGATTCGCAAATAGATCCGATCCACTCATGGCGCTCCGTCCTTTGGTGATGATCAATGGAGGCTCCAGTCGAAGTACTGAGGCTGCACCCAGCATGTTTTGTTTGAGACAGGCAGTCTCTGCGAGAACCGCTCACATCGAGGGCCGAATTTCGAAGACGCTTTTGCAATATCAGCATCCCGCCGTCATGCTTGACACTCTACGCTTACTTACCAGTCGATCGGTTGAAGCCCGAGTGTAGTACGCGTACGTCGTAGTCGTCCCAAGACGAGCCTTGTTGAGTCGTCATTTCCACGTCCGGTCCGAAATTCTCGCGGCAATCAAGGGAAGAAGGGCAGAAGGGCAGAATTTACCCCCAGCAACCCAACGTATGAAGGCAGAATGAGTATAAAGGTCTCACGATTCCATGCAAAAGCCATGACCTTACTCAGCTTCCAATACGAGGAGAAATCATCTTCAACCACAACAACACGCGTCACCCAACAACAAAACATGTCTTCCCAAAACCAAAGTGACAACCATCCAGGCTCGAGCAGGGACAGGGACCCGCCGCAGGTCCTGGTCCCCGAAGACATGAAATGGCTCATGTACCATGGCCTCTTATCAAATGATGCCAGCAACTGCGGCCCAGGATTCATTCGCGGAGACCGCCAGGCCCTGCGCGACAATTTCGTCTGTTCCTCATACTCCAACCGGCGGGTCTTTTGCGAGCACAGCACCCCAGAGACCATCGACATCCCAAGGTACCTCTACTCATGCGCAACATTGGAGTACCTGGGCTTGAGTGCCAAAGCGGCGGCATATTGTGGGGCTCGCTATGCCTTGGCTGTGGCTGATGGGAGACCTCGTTGCGACGGTGAGGACGCAACTCCTTTCATCGCATTCGCCAAGGACTACTTGCGCAAGCGTAGAGCGCGACTCGAGCAACCCGCACAAGAAGACAAGCGCCGGGTGATGCGGAAAATAGGCTGCTCGAAGGAGCTCATCAAGGCGATAATGACATTCGAGAGCGCGAGTCGGCGTTGTATTGGGTCCTGGATACGGTGGACTTGCGTTGGACGGCTCTAAAGAGCTTGATGGAGAAGTCACGGTTTCGAGCGAGCATAATTGAAAAGTGTGGATGGGTGCCGTTGAACGGAGAGTGCAGCCTCTCAACTGCTAGAGTTCCTGCTAGCAAAGTACCGCGGAAGTTGGCCGACCACGTGCAGCTCTGGAAAGGCGTGGACGAAGACAGCGTGGTGGACTTGTTGTTTCCTGAGGGAATGTGTTCCACCGGAACAATCTTCAGAAGCCATACGTTGCTGACCGAGTCGCCCAACGATTTCAACGGGGCGATATCAGGATACTGCTTCGTGACTGACACGCAAGCTGGATCCAACAGCGATCTGCAGCATCCTCTGGAGTCCTCATCAGCCTCCAGCTTCCCGAGAGCCTGATCACCAAGCTGGACAAAGCCGAGCTGGGGCACTCCGAAAAGGATGATACCTGGGCAAAATTTGTTTGGAGCTGCCGTAGCCAGGCCGATGGCTTCAAACTTTTACCACACGCGGAACAGCTGACCTCAAATCATCTGCTGAAGAAGCAGCTGATTGTGGGGCATATGTCCGGCTGCAGTTCCAGGGAGATTCTGGAGATGGAATCGTACAGAGATATTTCGAAGGAGCATCTGTTCTGCATGCCACACTCCGGGATGGTTGGGATGCAGTACTTCTTCAGCGAGTGGCCAACTGCGTCTCACAGTGGATTCGAGGAGAAGCTGGTCATTTGCGAGAAAACATCATAGGAGCCAGGGAACCACATTCCTGATTCACGTCGCTGGTTTGAGTAGCATTCATCATGCTCGCATGGATCCATAGGAGCAGTCCAATCCAATCTTCTTCGGCGTGCCAAATTTGCCTACTTAATGTCAGTAGGACGACGTGCTATGGCTGACGGGAGTTTCGGGCGTAGTTGTGTTCGCACGCCAATCCTTTGGAATATTTGCAGATGTCCTTATGGCGCAGTTGATGATACTCCCTTCCTGGCAAAGTTCTCCATATCGGCTTCCGTATCCAAAAGCTGAGCCATGAATGTTGAACACCTCCATGCCAAACTCCATCCGCGGCCAAATGCCCTTTTGCAAGCTATCGCTCGATCCGTGATGCTCGTATTCTTTAGCCATCCTCCCACTACCACACCTCCTCGGGGCTAACCCTGATGTCCTCGCCCCCTTCCCTGACATGCTGCCTCTTCTTGTCCCGACTCAAGGGCTTCCGCATGTCAAACGCATCCTCATCGTCGTTGTAGTATTGCACCACGCGGCGGTAGACGCTGTAGCCCATACCCTTGTACAGCTCCTGGGCGACTGTGTTCTCGGCGCGCACGAATAGGTCGACAAACCACGCGTTCTCGGCGTCGCAGGCTTGCTCGAGCAGCTGGGTGAGGCGCGTTGCGTGCCCTTGTCGTCGCGCCCCGGGGCAGATCGTCAGGCAGGTAACATGGCCGTGCCAGGGAAGGTAGTTGGGATTGGGGTTCGTTTCGGGCGAGTATGGCTGCACGGGTGCTGGGTAGGGCGATGATTCAGTCTTGCCCATGACTGAGAGGTGTGGACATCAGCTTTCAAGAGCAGAAACGGCAGATCAGAAGCGTTGCTCGAGGACGGTGCGAAAATCGCCCGAGTATCGCTTCTAGAAGTTCAAAAAGATGGATGGCAAGGCGCACATCACATACTGTAGCCCTCAATCTTCCCATGTGGTCCCTCGATCACCTTGCACAAATGCGGCCATTTGGTCAGGTATTCGAGGTAGAAGCTGACGTTGTACGTCTCGGTGAGCGGGTCCAGGTTGCACTCGTTGAACTTGAGGAGGTCCATGGGAGTCATTGGTCGTATGCTCGCCATTTTGGCGGTTGCGCAGGGGCGGAAGGTTGTTTGGAGAGCGCGTCGCAGGTGATTTTTGGAAGATGCCCAATGACGCTGGCGGGGTGGACACTGCAGCCGGAGCTTGCGTCGGAGTTTACGACACGGCTGGTACACACCCCTGCCATTCGAAAGGGTTCTGAGGGCGCATTTTCACAAACCGTCTGCAACTCATTCACTCGGAGCTACTCAAGTTACCAAGAGAGGGGCAATTGATTTTGATCTTACATAAAATCAAATCCTCAAGGTAGACACCTCCGAATACTAACAGGATTATGGGAGTTTCAGGTAATTATCGATATTAGACTCAAAAGGAGCAGGCGACAAACAGAATGGAAGGCCAAGGCAGAAAAAGAGACAGAGTATATTGAAAAGCGAAACAACGCCTTCAGACTGGGTATGGTATCTCGCTAATCCATCGAAATGCATCAACCGCAACGCCGCTCATCCTTCACCTGTTTTTCCACCACTACCCACTGCCGCACCGATAAAACCAAGACATTGAAATACGAAAGTGACAGAAACCAGGAATTGTCAGCTGAGCCGCTTAGGTGAAAGAGTCGTGCTTGGTCAGCTTCTTTCTGACTCTTCTTAGAGCAGGGACACGAGCATTGGTGGGGACGACGCTTGGGGGGCTGTCTGGAGGCACACCCTCGTGTCCATGCTCATCACCCTCCTCTGTCTCTGGTTCCTCGTAGATGCTGAAGAGATTGTGCATGGACTTCATCGAAGAAGTGCCAGAGATGGCAGAGACGTTGTCAGGAAAAAACTCAGAATCGAAGCCGTCAAAAACATGATTCGACTCAAGCGGTGAAGAAGAAGTAGAAGAAGAAAACTCTGCAAAACAAAAAAGAACGAGTTAGAGCTTGTAAACATCATTACTGTTGATCGATCCGGCAGCAAACGGGCTCGAGGCCCGCCGGTTGCTCACTCTGCTTACTGAGCGAGGTGAGGATTCATAAGGGGACAACTGACCGTCACGCTCGTGGAGTTGACGACCGTTCTCTCCCCGTGGTTCGTGTTCGGCACCGAGTCGATTCGCAGCCGCCACGTCGATAATGTGCGGCGCCTTGCCGTGCGGAGTCGATGCTCTCCTGGAGAAGTTGCGGTTGCCGCCTGGTCCGTCGTAATTCTCCCCGATGATTTCCGCGGGGACTGGAGGAGCGATGCGAACCTTCCTGTCGCTTGAAGCCTTGGATTTGAGGTCGTCGACGAGAATCACGGTCCAAACTCCGACGTCGCCCTTCTGGTTGAACAACGGGGTGCAGTGGATCCAGCGAGGACGTCCTTCGTCGTGAGCGCGGGAGCTGCTAATCCATCGAATTTTGGCCGTCACACTGCGCTTGTCGGCCAGAGCGCCTTCAAGTTCCCTTTGCACCTTTTCGCTGCCGCCAATGTGGTCCATCAAGAGTGACTGAAGCATTCCTGGAACACGAAGACTAGGCGACGTGAAGAGAATCCGGAGAACTGGATGGGGTCGGACCAGCAGGTAATGTTGATAGATACCAGACAGCTTTCCGTTGGATCTGAAGTTTCCAAAAGGCTCCGATGGCTTTGAAAGGGTAGGACTGGGGTCCTTGAGGAGCAGCCTGGGACGTGGGCGAACCGAGGCCGTGTCATCAAGCTCGTCGACGACTTCCTGGTGCATGCGACCGCCATACTTCCGGACGCAATCAAGTTCAGCTTGATTGAACATTTCGCTTAGCTCCTGGAATTCGTCCTTTTCTTCCAGTGGGGACAGCGGAGTTTCTTTGCCTGAAGTCGCCGCCTTTTCTTCCTCCTCAACGATTCTCTTCAAAGCTGGTAGATCCGTACAATCCCTGGCAAGACCGCTCACGTCAACTTGAGATCCGATGAAGTAGCGGACGTTGCCTTTGCTGTCCAGGAGGGGTGCCATCATGAGCAGGTTGAGGAATGTAGAACCGTCGCGACGGCTGTCTATTGTAAGCCATATCCCAATTGGAACATCGATGGAGTTACTTACTAGTTCAACAGGACCTCGTTAATTTCTCTGCCTTCATGGATTGCCTGCCTTAATCTCTCGATACTGTGAGGGTTGGTCCGAGGACCCTGCAAGAATCGACAGTTGCGTCCAATAGCGTAGCTCACTCCGTACTGAGTGACGCGGTGGAATTCTGATAGTTATTAGCTTTGATGCATCCATCTTGGCTGAATGAACGTACCCAGGGACGAGAAGATGATTGGATTGTCCTTCCTAGACGGATCGGTAAGACAGAATGTCTCCGCAAGACCTTCCGAAGCATCTCTCAGGTGTGGAGGTTGGGTGCCTGTAATTCTCATCTGGACACTGGCACTGACTACCTGGGTCCAAATATGCGTAATGTAGGCGGGCAAGTCATCCTTGGCGAGAGTCTCAAATGCTGCATTGGCCTTTTCCTCCAAGACAGCATTCACAGTCGAAGGTGGAGGCTTGCGGGAAAATCCCAAGCCAGGCAACTCCTCCATAGCTTCAGTGACAGCATTGGAGTAACTGATGGCCTTCAGGGCCTTGGTTGCGTCGAGATAGTACACCAGAAGCGGAATTGACTGGGGTCGGGAGTTACTGAGGAAGGAGATGAACTTCTGCAGCAGTTCAGAGTCGTCGAAGATGGCCTCCAAATGTTTCCTCGACACCAGTAATTCCGACCTCTTCTCCAAAGAATACTCCGAACTGGCGATGGCTTCGTCTTGTGGAGACACAAGGTCAAAGTTCCTCGGGTCGTCTTCCATAACCGGCTCGAGCTTGTCCGCCTCGTTTAGCGCTGCTCGTTCCTGCAGAGGAGGCAGCGAGCCAATGGACGAAGCTAGCGTCTCGTATGAAATTACCGAGTCAGCAGACATGGAAACGCGGTCGGGTTCTGGTGTGCTTGGCACAGTCGAATTGCTTGATAGGGATTCCTTGGGTTCGTGAATCTCGGGAATGCGATTCTCCGGGATGGGCATGCTAGAGAGCGTGGAACGAGACGGAGACTCCTTTGGAATCTTTTTGTTCTTGAAGATGAATTTTCCAAGACGCCCTGGCTTCTCCTTGCTGCTGTTGTACTAAAGTCAGGATTGGTTCGCCGTATGAGTTAAGCTGACTTACCTGGACCTCGCAGGAACGTTCAGTCCCGAGCGACTCGGCTCTGGCGAGTTCAGCCTTCTCGGGGTGACCGAAATGTCGGGTGGAGGTGGAGCGCATTCATCATCAGAGCCCATTGAGAAGGTATTCGACATGGTGTGCTGAGGAGGGTCCTCAAAGTCCGCAACGTGGTCCTCAATGTTGGTCGTGGCAAAATCGTGAGCCATTGCGTCCACGTTGAAAGGCGAGCCCTCCGATTTTATAGGCCAGGCAGACTCCGAAATGTCACCCGAAGCTGTCATAGCCTCTCACAAGAAGCAAGACAGTGCTCGAGCTCAGATCCTTTGCAGGAAACTCTGGTCAGCGGTCGTGAGGATTAATCCTTCGCAGATCTGGTCAGAGGCTGACGTCAACCAAGGAGGTGGCCGAACAGGAAACCCGAAATCGAGAGGGACTGGTGTCGTCCAGTAGGTAGTAGTTATTCCTGGAGACACGCACGAGGGAGGATTGATGGAGTCGTATGCAAGGGCGGCGCGCGGACTGAATTTTGAGACACGGGCTGCGGGCAGAACAATATACGTCTGGAGTCCAGTTCTCGGCTCAGCTGCTGTACCCTCGATGACGGTCGCTAGTTGCAAAGGTTCACAATCGCGGGAACCATGAGAAGGTGGCGCGAGGCTACACGATCCGGCCGCGACTGGGTGCCAATAGAGCGTGCAAAAGCGTGGGCCACTAGTTTCCACGGGCGACGTTGCGCAAAGAATTTGTTTTTCCCTTCTTTCTTTTGGAAGACCTTGCAACAAGGCCATGTAAATAGGGAAACGGTTTTGAGCAAAAGAGCAACAGGGCGGAACGGCAGTTGTGCATATGAAGGCGTGGAGACCAGGATGCATCCAGCAGACGCGCGAGACTAATTCAAGGAACACCCAGGGCAGCACAACACTGCAAATCCGATAACTTCTCCATGGCACGTCAAAGCCCGCCATCGCGGTTCGGCTCCTTTTGGCGTTTTGAGATGCGTCGGCCCGCTCAAGCGCCCTTGCCAATCCTGGTACCCCCTCTTGGACCCCTCAACCCCTTGTGCGGCAAACATTACGCTTCCAGAAACTCCTGCCGCTTTGCCAGCATCTTCCTCGATCTGGACAGGAGAGACCACCGTCTCCCTCGTGCGCTGTTGGAGATCATACAAATTCGAAAGCATTTTCGGAGGCTTTGAAAGATGGGCCCATAATATGCAAGCAAGACATGTCCTTTGGCGGCGCCTGGCATGTGGCAGATGCAGCGTTTGCACGCACTGGGCGTTTGTCAACTCCACCTTGTCATTTAATCAGCCACATTAGCGGGCCAGTTGCGTTTAGCGTCATTACTTACAAGCTGAGTGCTTGCGGCTCTTGCCGGTAGTTGAATCTCGCAACCGCTGGGACTCGTCGATCTCGAGATCGCTCTAGTTAACCTTTACGTCGATCAGGATGTTTGTCTCTAATCTCTTCACGCAGTTCTTGGCCCGCCTCTTACATCAATGATCCTCCTGATCTGCGTACTAGGCAGCTTGCAGAGATTCAAACGACTCATGGAAGAGTCGTTTTTCCCCGCAGAGATAAATTGATTTGCCGTGTTCCACGTGGGAGACGCGCCAGTGCAATCAAGTCACCCGAGACAAGCCATGCGATGGAGCGCTCGAAAGGACTCGGAGGTGGCGAGCTCAGATTCCGTCGGCCGCACTCGCTCCACATTTTGCTTCAAAACTTGCGTGGCCCGTTCCGACGATTTCCAGAGTTTGTAGCGTATAGATTGCCTCGTGTACAGAGACGCGACCTCGTGGTTGAAAACAACAACGGAACGCGAAAGCAGCCGGCCAACCCTACTTACTACAGTAGGCGAATTTACCCGGAACCCTTATTCGCTTCATAGACCAGGGACGCGAGATTTCGACATGGGGAAGCGAGCAAAGGTCCTGGCTATTTCCCAGTTACCGTTGACACGGGCATGTCCTTCAACGGCTCACATTGCTTTTGCCGCCGGAACGGGATGCCTGCAGGAAATCCTTCGTGGTCTTTTTTTGCTTGTTTCGGTCTGCTAACCTCTTTTGGATGAGCATGCCTCCCTGGGTCTCAAAACGTTCCTTTTTCTTGCTCCCCAGCCTCTTCTCTTGAAACGAGCGCCTGCATCTGCGTCGGAGGGCAAGAGAAGGCAGCCACGCATTCGTGTCCGCTTCTGTCAGACTGGCTGCGCTCTTGCGATCCAAATCGAGGAAGGCTGGCGCTGTTGGACGAGTCGAGTACAGCTGCACTTGCACCACACTGGCATTTGGGTCATGGAGAGAAACAAGAAAGATTTTGCTGCCCTTAGCGTAGGTTAAGAACGTGCAAATACTCTCAAAGAATCGACATACGTACTCGCAACAGCCACTTTGAACGGGACCAGGACTCTAACCGCAAAATCTCGATGCCATTCATGTTGAGATGTCTAAACCTGCGAGTCGCGCTGCAGCCCACTTGACCGCCTTCTCTCATCGAGCAACGGCCTGCGCTCTGGGTTTTCCTCGTCTCTTGATTGACCTTCCACGATTTTCGTGGCGCCGCGATAAAGTGCATAATGCTGCACCAAGAATATGACGTCGAAGAGGATGGAGACATTGCCAAGGCCAAATTTGACTGGATTCCCTGTAATGCCGGACCAGTCTCCTTCCAGCGCAGAGTCGATGAAAAGCTGCATATTGGAAAGGATGCCGCCAGAGATGTCAAGCAAGATCGTGTCGATGGCCCACCCTACTGTTGACTTGCGCTTGTAATTGATCCAAGCTTGCGGTATGTATTTGACGATTGTGATAAGGAGCTTGACGTAACCAAGAGCATAGATCTGGGGGGCTCTGTTAGCATCTACAGGCTATTGTAAGCCACCAAAGGGTCCAAAGCTTGTTGCAAAAGTTCGCGACACCTGCTCGGCCGCCACAAAGCCTCTTCGCGCACCATTCTTTGTCGACGACCTTTTGCATGCTACGATCTTTTGCGTCAAGCTTCAGTTCCAGCATTTCGACGTACCACGTCAATCCAAGCCCAAGAACTGGGATCGTTGCCGCCATCGCGCCCTCGGACCAGCACGACCACGACCACGACAGCAACGCCCAGCACATTGCCCCAGAAAATGCCCAGTGATGTGCGACTAATCTTTTGGTCCCTCCCCACCTCAAACCCCCAAATGTAGAACTGACTGTATATCACGATGCACACGATGACAGCGTGGAGGGCAAAGACAAAGTCGTTGACCCGAACGGTCGATTCTGGTGCCGAGGGATAGCGGTATGCATACTGTGCACGAATCGTCGGCGAGAAGAGCATGGCACCGGTGGACATGGTGTACGCAGCGAAACCGAGAACGTTCAAGGTGGGAAAGTCGATGCCGAATCCACGAGTGGACTGGCGCCGCCAGTTCAAGATGGGTTGGGGATAGAAGGAGAGGGACCAGCAAAGGAAGCTGGAGCAAAATTCCATCAGCATCGGAGACGCGAAGCCGGAGAGGGAGCATACTAGATCCAACCCAGAAGGGTTGACACGGCTTGCGCGCACAAGACCAGATCCGTAGCCATGGTCGGCGGGCAGTCTTTGAAAGCGCAGAGACTGAGAAGGCCTGGTTGTAGGTTGGTCTTGTCTTATACCATGATAGCAGGGGCTGGGCAGATGATAGGTGCTCCCCACCTAAAAACGCGATCACGTCTGAGACCCGTCAGTAATGGCACACCTCAGCATCCGCATCCAGTGCTATGGCATCATTCCGGGGCACGTGATTGTTGGTGAGCTGGGAGAAAACTTGGCTCTTTGAAATGGGCGCCACGAAAAGCAGCCAACCCCATGAGCGCATCCAAACCAAGGAGCCGCATGGACAAGCAATAGCTCTGGGCGGTGCACGACCGGCGTCGGCAACGGGCGTGGGACTGAGGACGAGCTCGGATCAAGCGTGGGGAAGGCCTGGCGCGGGTGCGAACAGTCCGCGCTCGGGCCACTCGTCTTTCTTGGCATGCCCCGGCAGAAGTACAACCTCACTTCTACCACGATTCAGCTGTTGGACGCGCCAGCCGCCTTCACCACGAGAACACCACAATCCGCGTCCTGATCTCGCTTCTTTGCTGCTCCCTCTATCCCTCGACACATGTCTCGCGCCCAAATCCGCCTTTCAACGCGCTTGCGCAGCCGGTAGCTTGGCACCCGTCCGTCCACTCCTTGCGCCTCCACCCGCGCAACTTGGTTGGGGCCTCATCGCGCCAAACGCGAGCAAACGATTATCCCCGACGAGCAACAATGGCCGTCCCATCAGAGACTCCCAGCAGGCGCAATCAGCGCGGCCCTGGTAGGCCGCCGCGCACCAACGACCCTTCCACAACACCAGCCGCGCAGGCCTCCGCCCCGCTCAAGAGACCCAAATACATACCCGGAGGACCAGGTGGTGGAGGTCGCTACATTGATCCCGACACTGGCGAAGAAATTCCAAAGGAAATTGCCATCCCAATGTTGAAGGCTGCAGGGAAGAGGCACAGTGCTCCACGACCGCGTCCCACCCGTACTCCAGCCACCACCGGACGAAAAAACTCCGTCGATTTAGCCTCACCATCCAGGACATACACACGCTCGCGGCGAGACAGACCCGTCGCAGGACCACGTTCAAGCTCGGCATCCGCTGCGGCGGCGGCTGTTGCTCAAAATGATGGATACAAGCCTAGAGAGGAGCGGGGTTGGGAGGAGTTTCATCCAGATCTTGACATAGAGGCGCCCTTCATCGTGTTTGCGGCAGCAGAAGTGGATGGAATCACACCTCCACCGACGAAACCAGCGACACCGTCTGCCAATGTTGATCACACCGAACGTCCGATGTCGGCTGGCGACGACATTGGCTTTCCCAACGGCATCGTGGCGTCCAAAGCAGATGAGTCGGCTGTGATTGACCCGGAGGAGGAGATTGTGCATGCAGCCGCATCCATAATACAACCCAACACCCCAGCGACGGTGAAGAGGCGTCCTGGAAGGCCACCGAGACGTCCAGGCTCGATGCTGACAGGACTTGGCTCACCACCTGCCCCGAGGATTGAACCGCTGCCAACAAAAGACAAGCGCGAGAAGTTGAGCCTCCCGAAGCCGGCGTATCGTACAATCGACACATTCTCGCACTATGAGCAAGATCCGTCAGCCCAGATAAATTATGTCGATCGCACAATGGCCAGTGTTGGATACCAGGAGAGCGACATGTTCTTGCGCCCCGAGAAGCGCTTGATCCGCATGGTGGATGGGTATCTGGAAGATGACCTGGACCTTGCTCTAGCTGTGGAAGGTGAAGGACATGGGCATCCCGTCGGCCGGGTCGAATATGACATGGATGAACAAGACGATCGCTGGCTGGAAGCTTATAATGGACAAAGACGAGAAGAGCAGGTGGAGGCTGTCAAACCTGCCATTTTCGAGATAACCATGACGCAGATTGAGAAGGAATGGCACGCCCTGGAGAAAAGTAAGTTTGTCGCTGGTCGGCTGCGGTGGATCGTTACTAACTCGGCTGCGTCCCAGGAATCCCCAAGCCAAATCCGAAGCCCCCACAAACCCACCGTCCCAGGTCAAGCTCGGCGGCTGCTGTGAATGGGGAATCGGCCGGAGCTGGCGAGGAGCAAGACACAAAATGCTCCGTGTGCGACGACGGTGACTGCGAAAACACAAACGCGATTGTCTTTTGCGACGGTTGTGATTTGGCAGTGCATCAAGAGTGCTACGGCGTTCCTTTCATACCTGAAGGCCAATGGCTTTGCCGAAAATGCCAGCTGATCGGCCGAGGAACACCCGTAAGTGACCTCATGCTCCGGCACCTGTCGTGTACTTTGCTAATCATAGTCAGACGTGCATATTCTGCCCCAATGTCGACGGCGCTTTCAAGCAGACAACAAATCAGAGATGGTCACATCTGCTTTGCGCAATATGGATCCCCGAAGTGTCTTTGGGCAACACCACATTTATGGAACCCGTCATGGACGTGGAAAAGGTCCCCAAGCAAAGGTGGAAGCTCGTAAGTTGACCTCCACTTGTCCCACTTGCCAATTAGTCTAACAGTGCGTAGCAATGTTACATTTGTGAGCAGAAGATGGGAGCATGTATCCAGTGTGGCAACAAGAATTGCTACTCCGCTTTCCATGTCACTTGCGCCAGAAGGGCGAAGCTCTTCCTTCGCATGAAATCCGCTCATGGCGGCCCTGCCAGCATTGACGCTAGCGTTCTCAAGGCATTCTGTCACAGGCACGTTCCCAGTGACTGGAGACGCGAGAACGACGTCGAAAACGCTACCCGCGACGCCATGCATTTCTACCGACAAACGATGAAGGGCAGGCGTTGGACCGAAAACCAAAAGTCCATTCCGGCGAATAGCTCTGCCGGTGCCATAGGCTTCTACGATGACGATGACGAGTCGACGCAGGTCCCTGGGAGCAACAAGAGGAAACGCGGTCAGTCTACCAAGAACGTCTGGAGGCTTCCCTCAGGTGCACCGATTGTGCCTCACGTTGTGTTTGATAAAGTTGAGAATTCTCTGGTTCGGTTCAACATTCGCAAACGAAAAGAGTACGTCGCCGAGGCCTGCAAGTACTGGACGCTGAAAAGGGAAGCCCGTCGTGGTGCTGCGCTTCTCAAGAGACTGCAGTTGCAAATGGAGACGTTTTCGTCCATGGAAATCACCAGACGCAACTTTGTCGGCATGGGCGCTGCCGGTCGACCAAGGCTGCATCGGCGGATCGAATTTGCAGAGTTGCTCGAGAAGGAGATGGAGAAGGTCAAAGACTTGTGCCGAGACGTCAAACAGAGGGAGGCGAGCAAGCTGGACGACGTCTCTGTGCTGCGGACGATTGTGGACACTGTCTATTTTCCTCTTTCACCACTGCTATGGCCAATATTGGAAAAGGCTCAAAAGTGAGTCTAGCTTATGATCTTTCATAATTTCGACTAACAAAAGGCAGTCTCGACTCGAAGGGAGTCTTCAAGGATGGTCTTGATGCCATAGAACGCAAGCTTGACGAGCGGTTCTATACCTCTGTTTCTACCTTCTCGGCTGACATTGGCGCCGTCTTCCGCTCGGTCGCGGGCCTGGACACGGTGTCTGATGCTCGCGAAGCGCATGAACAGCTCAATGATGGTGGGACAGCACATAGCCTGCTAACGCCAGAGCAAAAGGACAAGAAAAAGCTTGCAAAGCGGATTGTCAAAGCAATCCACGGCCCTCTAGAGGATGCGACCCGCAAAGAGGGTCAGCTCGCCGGTAAGCCCTTTGAGAAGGAGCTGCAGGAGCTTGAGGCATTGCTAGAAAGCAGCGTCCCCTCTCGACCAGAATCGGCATTGGCTGCTGTCGATGGCGGTAGTGACGATGAGGCAGAAAATCCCGACGAAATGCAAGACGTCAAGATGACCGACGCGCCAGTCGAGAGTCAAGCAAATGGCAACCCGCAGACAAACGGCGTCTCGCATGGACCTAACGGCACAAACGAAGAAACCGATGCCACGGGGCAGGCGAAAGATGAGGCCGGTCACGATGGCAACTCGGTCGACGCAGCCATCAAACAACAGCTGCAAGTTGAACAGCAGCCAGTGGCTACAGGGACCAGCAAAGAGGAGCCAGGAACAGCGGCGCCAGCCGCAGGAGAAAGGCAGGGTAGTGTTGGCACAGCTCCAGCCCTCTCCCTTTCTGGCAGCACACATCCTTCCACTTCGCACCCTGACCCGCTAACACCTCCAAGGTCCGAGGGAGATCTCCTAGCACCGTTGGCGCAGGGCGGCATCCCCTGGTATGTTCAGAGCTTTGACCCGCATGGCACAACAATCCACGAAGAACGATGGCTCGGCCGAGAAGTTGTGCGGGGCATGAGCGAGGAGTTGAGCGAGATTGGGGACGATGTGCTCGACGGAATGCAGGAAGAGATGCAGTGCGGGATAGACGAGGATATGGGCGAAGCGTCGGCGGTGGAGCCGAACGCAACAGAGGAGGACCCAGAGGTTGCTGCCAAGGCAAAGAAGAGTGCTGCGCGACAACGGGCGCGCAGAAGAGCGCGCAATAATTACTGGTGAAGTAGTTCGACTTGTTCTGGGATGGGGATTTCTACACGGCGTTCTGGAGGCGACCACAGCGCGCTGTATACCATTGTTTTATTCGCTTTGATCTTGATTGGGGTCTCCAAGGACATTCATAGTGAGACATGAAGGCTGGAGGGATTCAAGGCGTTGGGCGTCATGATGACAGCAGAATGGCCATGATTGTAGGATTTTAGCTACTAGATAGCGATTCATCAGGGTCGCCAGGAACAATTGTTGTGCAAAGAGTGACAACCGGACGTCGGCAGATGCAGTGTTGTGATTGGCTGGGGCGCAGCAGTCGACTTGCCGCTCACACGCGCTGAAGCCGCCGCCTTGGACCACACCCTTCCTTCGTGTCCTTCCGCTGCTGATTCTTTCCTCTGCACCTTACCTTCCCTTCTACCCGGCCAGCGCGTCGCGTTCAGCAACCATCTCCTCTCCCAATTGTTTCTTCACTCTCTTCTTCACTTTCTTCTTCGCTTCACGCTCGACGCTGAGCGCACGCTCCTCATAAGGACTAGCGCCCGCCGCCCGTCTCTCGTCGCAACCTTGTTTGCCTGGCCGTTTTCAGCTTCTGCTCACCACCTCCAAATCCTCGACCACCACTCCTCGACACTCCCATACCCTCTCTGCACCATGTCAACCATGGAATACGAGACTGAGCCACGTGGTGGCTACGACGGTACCTCTCTACCAGCTGCTTGACAGCCCCGACATCTCGCAGCAGCACCTCTGACCCATGGATCCAACAGACGAGCCTCGCGTCTACGACCGTGAGCGCAGCCGCTCTCCTCGCATCGACCGCCGCGATGATGATCTCCGCGATCGCAGCGCCTCGCCTGGTGCGCGCGACCGCATGGTTAACCGGTATCTGCGCGCACACCTTTCCTGCCTTGCTTGATCTGAAGCTGACACTTTTTTGTCGTAGTGGCCCGCCTGTTGACCACAAGCCGCGCGACGACGACGATGACGAGGGCGCCATCAACCCTGGCTCGAATCTCTTCGTCACCGGCATCCACCCCAGTCTCTCCGAGGAGGAGATTACCCGTCTCTTTGAGAAGTACGGCGAGGTTGAGAAGTGCAACATCATGCGCGACCCTCACTCGAAGGAATCTCGCGGCTTCGGTTTCGTGAAGATGGTTACACCTGATCAGGCCGATGCAGCCAAGGAGGGTCTGCAGGGCGAGGTCATCGAGGGCCGCACTCTCAGCATCGAGAAGGCTCGTCGTGCTCGTCCCAGGACGCCCACTCCGGGCAAGTACTACGGACCTCCCAAGCGCGGTATGAGCCACTACCACAACTACTCTCGCGGCGGATTTCGCAACAGCAATCCCGCCTTCAACAACTTCGACATGCTAACGCATACACAAGACTTCCGTGGTGGCCGTGGTGGCCGCTTCTCGGACCGCTACGACGACAGGCGCGGCGGATACGGTGGCCGTCGCGGCGACGACCACTACTCCCGCGGCTCTCGCTACGGCGGAGGAGACTACTACGACCGCGGCTACACTGGAGGCAGTGGTCGTGACTACTACGAGCAGCGTGGCTTCTCTCGTCGCGACCGCGATTACGGCCCGCCTCGTGGCGTCGACCGCTACGCGTCTGGAGGAGGACGTGACGACCGCTACGGACGTGATGATCGCCGCGGTGGCCCGCGCTACCACGACCGCGAAGGCGCCTACGGAGCTCCTCCCGAGGAGGCGTACGGTGGTGGAAGCAGGGCTTATGACGACCGTGGTGACGATGGCTACTCTCGCTGGTGAAGACGCTTTACTGATTCTGCCAGAACCCATGCGCGAGTAGAGTAGCTGAAGACTTTGACGTCTGACGTTCACACGCTCTGCTCCCTCCAACGGCTCGGAGCCCGTCACGATTGCTGCGTCTTCTTCTTGCTGCTGTATTACTTGCGTCCGGCCCTTTTGCTCCTTTTCCCTCCCGGCGTCAAAATCACAGTCAACGGCAAGCTCTTGGTCGATTTTCCTCTGGGCCACGGCAGTTACACTTTCAAAAGCATTGTGCTTTTCAGATCGAACTCTATCACGGCAGCTAGGACGAAGGGACCCCCATCATGGTTATGGTATGACTCGGATTAGCGGAACACGTCGCCAAATGCCAACCTCTAATGGTCTCAGCTTCCGGTTGACGTTTTCGGTGGATTTCCTTTGACAGAGAACGGCTACGGCTACATGCGGCAAACTCAAAATCTGCTTTTAATCGAAATGGTGACGAAAAAAATCTGGATCTTCTCCTCTCGCCTGGAGCAGTTCTCCTCTCCCGACAGTTATTGTACTATTACTCCCTTTTCTACACGACATTGGCGATGCTCGACAAAAGATCCTCGTAATTCACCAAACAACATTTTGCGTGCACCCACGTCTCTGCGGAGCTTCGCCACCACTGGGCGACAAGTTAGTGGTGCATCGCCACGGGCACGAGCGCCCTTAACCGGTTGTCGACTCATCCTCCCGCTTGGACGAACAGGCCTTGTGCAAAACTCTCAATAGAGTTTCGACCAGATCGCCAGCTCACTTTACCTCGGGCGACATGCCGCCGTGCCTTAACGTAACACCCGTAGACAACTATTCGCTCTCAGATGATGCAGGCTGCAGTATCCCGGCCCAAACGGTGACTGCGAGACAACTCAGCGACCAATGCAACTTTGCGCCAAGTGCAACACAACAGCCAGTGACGACTATTCGTTGGACTTGCAGGAGAAAAAACAATCCAGGTCTTGTTTCCACCATCGACTTGTATAGTGCCGCGCCTTGCAGCTGCCAGGCCGCGACGGCCCGCTGCACATTTGTCTCCCGTCCCGCCACGGTAAGTCTGACAGCAATGGGAGCATGTGCATTCCTAGGAGCGGTAAGTGCTTTCTTTTCCAATTGCGTCTCTGCGTGCCGAAAGGCGATCTCTGACTTTGTTCAACACACGGGTTTTCAATGTCAAGTTTCTTTTTCATCTCTCGTCTTTTGCCGTTCACTTTCAGTCTCCTCAACGTCTCAATCTACAATGGTTAACCCATTCCCACTTTGGGGCTACCGCCAAAGAGCAACGCGACTTTTTTCCAACGAAAGCTGTCGGCTTGTTGGACGAGTCCAAGCACAAATTCCGCGCATGACAAGATGTTGGACGACATGGTGCAGGGAGCTTAGTTTGTACAGTGGCCGGACAATTGCTTGCTTCAGCTGCAAAGGGCCTGCCACGCAACGGATCTACAAATGACGCAGATCTGGGCAGGAACGGACAGCATCAAGAAGGTCTTTGTCTGAGCATGCAATAGCCAACTAGCGCACATTTTTCGCAGTGCGACAGGTAAAATGAAGACAAACATTGACAAGAACCCTGCCAAGAAGCCGTGTTTTCCCTGGGTGTTTGTTTGCACCCTTGCACGCGCAACGCGCAACGCGCAGCAAACAATGATGCAGCGCGCCAGGAAGAGCAGTGGTTGCAGCTCCTACCAGCTAACTAACCACCGGGGCCAGGGAGACTTGTCACGACGGGCAGCACAGGGCTGGCTTGGTGAGTAAGCGGGCCGCGCAAGCTGGCGGGGAATGGTGGCCGTTTGGTGGTCCGTGGTAAACTGAGCCAAAGCTTGATCACTGGAACCCATGCGCTCGGTGCCGCCAGCAGTCCTCTCGTCCAACTCTCCGCAACTCCTCCGCAGCCCGCCAGAACCTCTCTGCTTTGACGCCGCTGTCCGTCACCCTCGCCGTCGACTCGCCCAGTGTCTTTAGCCGTGTGTCCAACAAAATTCCAGCAATGTCTCCCCCGGTTTGAATTCTTCCCTACGAAACATTGCGTCATCAACGTTAGGTACAAATTGGTATGACGATTTCTGGTACCCAACGGCCCCTCCAAACGTTGAGCCGGTCGAGGGGTAGGGTAGCCAGACACGACGCCTGCCCGCTAACCAACGCTCCGATAGTGTGCAAACTGTATGCCTACTCCGCCTTCGACACTCAACATCTAATCGCGTCGCTCCTTTCGAACCCCCCCATGGTCCCCTACTGGCCATGCTGAACCCGCGACAACTACTACCGCTTTTGGCCATCGCCGCGACCGGCTTCTTTTGCTTCTTGTACTACAGTACCAACATTCAGCAAGCATGGCGAGGACTGCCACAAGTCATTGGGATGGGAGATGCAATAAAAGATGAAGCCAAGGCCTCTCCCGAAGCATCACCAACAGGCGCAGCAACCGCTGCAAATCCAACACCCACCAAGTGGAAATCAATTCCGCATTTCGAGCACGGCATAGGGAAGCCAATTGATTTCAATTTCACAAAGGTCTTGGTGATACCGCGCAAGTCCGATGAGGAGGTGGATTGGATCCACGACTTTTTGCCCGAGTACCAAACCGCAGTTTATGTCGTCGACAACTCACGCGCACCGTTGCATCCACCCAAGAACAAGGGCCACGAAGTCATGGTCTACCTCAGCTGGATCATTGACAACTACGAAAAACTCCCCGACGTCGCCATGTTTATGCACGCGCATCGCTGGACGTGGCACAACAACGAGCTCCTCGACTTGGACGCTGTCGAGATTGTCAAGCGCCTTAATCCCAACAGGGTCATGCGGGAGGGTTATGTGAATCTGCGCTGTCACTGGGACCCGGGATGCCCTGATTGGATGCACCCTGGGGAGATGGAGGACGACAAGGCAAAGCACGAACAAAAGCTGCTTGCCAAAGCGTGGAGCGAGCTCTTCCCGATGGACCCGATCCCAAACGTTCTCGCCCAGCCGTGTTGCTCGCAGTTCGCCGTGAGTAGCGAGCGGATCCGCGCCATTCCGCTCCAACGCTTCGTATCGTATCGCGATTGGCTCCTGCGAACACCCCTCCCCGACTCTTTATCCGGCCGCATCTGGGAGTACATTTGGCAGTACGTGTTTACGGGCGAAAACGTGATTTGCCCC
Source organism: Phyllosticta capitalensis (assembly GCF_038381095.1). Lineage (NCBI taxonomy): Eukaryota > Fungi > Ascomycota > Dothideomycetes > Botryosphaeriales > Phyllostictaceae > Phyllosticta > Phyllosticta capitalensis. The sequence continues at coordinate 855,623 of NW_027117443.1, read as the reverse complement.
AACGAGCACGTCTGCTACTGCGATGGCTATGGCGTTTGCTTTGAGACGCATGATCACTTCAGCAAGTGGAAGGAGGACAAGTTCAACATGCGGGGCTGGGAATACGAGCTGTGGGACTGGCACGACAAGGAGGAGCTCGTCCACAAGGCCATGGTGAATGGAGAGTATGAGACGCTGGCCGAAGAAGATTTGCCGGAGCCCGGACGAGACAAGTGGTTGGAGCAGACGATTTACAGACTCAAGCTCGACCTGGCAAAACGGCGAGACGAAGCGATTGAGAGGGGAAATGACCCTAGGTTTCGAGCAGAAATCGCGGGCAGAGAGTGGCATGAGGGAGACTGGTTTTGAATTGCACGAATCACGGCATGGCGTTTACGGAGGAATGCGTGTGTTTTTGCGGGAAGGATACTTGATTCGGCGCTTTTATAATCACATATAGACGGGGGATACTTGGTTGACTCTCTGCCAGGCGTTGTGCAGGCAGAATTTGGAGGTACTGTATAGGGATCCGGCGGAACCTTGAACAAACCATGGCACATTTCTGGAAGAAAATCAGCAAGCCTATTGATTGGCATGGCTGCATATTTTGAGCGTGGTTGGCCAGGTTCGGCAGCGGGGATGAAGCCAAAGCATGCCAGGGATGGGGCTCGGCGCTTGCCGAGAGCATTGGGTGCAAAATATACAAACACGCGCAACAAATACCTTTGCCATACAGTACGCGGCGGCTTGCGCATGCACAGCACACAACGTAGCAAGCAGCTCTCCATGTAGCGCGCGCTGTAATGCCATTTCGACTACGTCCTTGCTCCGCTTTGCTGCTAATGCCTCCCTCAGTCTTGTCGCAGCTCTCCCTCTTGCCTTTTCGTCCACCCTGACGCGCTCAACACCTGGCCAAAATCCCAGCGCGCATCCTCAGCTGGCCTACATGACTTCCGCCCCGCTCACCACCAACAACCCCTCCACTGCCGCGGCCAGCGCCCCCGACAGCCTGACCGATGGGGACACTTCCGACACGTATTCCAGGCTGCTGGAGGAGAGGATGAGGGACGTCGCACAAGAAGCCACCGCTCATGCCATGGCCAACACCTCTACCCCGGCCGTCATGGACGCCTTTAAGAACGGCGTGCCTCCATCTGCGTCGGCGCAGTCAGATCAAGGAAACATGGCCGAATTGCTCGAGGCCGCGGCCAAGGCCACCTCCAGGGCCACGTCCGAGTCGCAGCGCTGGAGCAATGCGACAGGCCACGGTTTGCGCAAGGTCGCAGGACACCAGAATCTGAGGGGTTCGGCCATGGAAGAAGACGGCCACAATGGCGCTGGGCTCAAGCGCAAGCGCACGCCAGACGGGGCGACAGATGAGCAAGAAGAAATGGGCGGCGACGACTACAGCACTGGAGCTCCCTCTCCGAGCAAGCGCACCAAGGTTGCGCCCTTTGCAGAAGGCCAGATGCACGCCAACACCCCGGCAGCTCAGTCCTCGATGAGCATTGATACGCCTTCTCCTCAGCATAGCGTCGCTACACCGACACAAAGCCTTGGGATGACGGATGTACGCGCCGCAGTCGGCGTCCATTCAGCCGCCGCGCTGTTTCGCCAGACCCCAACAGACTCGAGGAAGAAGTACACACGACCACCCATGCACAAGCTGTTTTCGGATCTCCAGCTCACGCCCGAAAATTTTGTGCGGCTGCAGGCTTGCGCAAAGAGCTACATGCTGGACGATGGCCACCCAGAGCGCCAGGAGTGCGTGGGCAACCGCGGCAAAGGCGATGCAGACATGGTCAAGCTGCGACTCTTCAACTGTGCTCGCGACTTTTTGAATGGAGGCGTTGGAGAGCGCTTCTTTGGCCCTTATGTTCCTACGCCGACAGAGTACGACACCATCGACGGGAAGCCGGTGGCACCAGACAGGAAATGGATTTGGCCGCGGGACGCAAACAAGATTGTCAGTCTGGTGACGCCGTTGCTGCGGCGCATGGTTACAAATGAGAGGCAAAGACAGTACGCGCAAGAGACGAGAAAGGGCGGCGGCAAGAAGCAGGACATGGCGCCGCGCGACGGCTCGCAAGAGGCTTCATCTGAGAGAGTAGCGACGGAGACGGCAGAACAAAGAGTGCAATCACAACCGTTGCTTGACCACTCTCTCTATCACCACCAAAGGAGCCCTCTCGCGCACTCTTCGCCCTACCGGTCGCTTCTATCGCCACAGAAGCAGGACCAGCAGTCGCTACCTCAGGAGAACTATCCGCAATTTGTTCAAGCACAACATGCACAGTCCCAGGCGCCGCATAGTGCATTTATCCAACCGACCATGTACGAGGCTTCATCTGCCAGGCAAAGGACTCCCAGCGTGGCCCGCCAGCCCCTTTCACCTCGAGGCCGTTCCTCTCCTCAATCATCCCCACACTTGGCCAGCAGCACACCAAACCAACAACAACAACAACACGGGCCGACCACGCCTGCGTCCGCTATTCCCTCAAGCTCCCAGGCAGCACCCATCTCACTACCTACAACGACAACGACAACATACCCACCGCCTCGCCCTTCCGAGAATGTCATCCAGATCCTCATAACCAGGAACAACACGAAGCTCGCACCGCGCATCGACCTGCCCAGCTTCCCCAGCACACCGCACCACACGATGCCTCTATCACAGCTCCGCGGTATAGTAGGTGAAGAGGTCAGGGCTCTGGTCCGCAGCGGCGTGGTGCTGGGATTGGAGCACGAAGCCGGCGACGGTGGATCGACAGGGGCCAAGACGGACGCGGAGACGGCAGAAGAATCAGCGAGAGCAAGGGCTGGATCTGGGACCGGGGCCGGCGATCACAACCGCGAGGAGAATGCCGACGGCCATGGCAACAACAACACCACCACGCCGCAGGAGCATGACAGCAACCCCGATACCTCGACAGCAGAACCTCCCTCCGCCTCCTCCCCTCACAAAGCCCCGCCGCCTGTCCTCCTCCCTCCGCGCTACGAACTCCGTGCCCTGACTGGTCGCGGGCTGCTGCTCGTCGAGACGGAGCGCGACTGGCAGGGCATCTTGGCCGAAGTGGCGACGGCGGCGTGGATGGAGGGCGCGGTCCGGGTCGTTGCCGAGGTGCTTCCTGTATAGAGACGAAACACTGACAAGGAGAAAGAGAAGAACAAGAAGAGCATGGAACGAAAAGAAGTCGTCCGGCGCGATATTGGTTTTTGCTTTGGCGAGTTCATGGGGGGCTCCGGCGTTTACATTGGGCGGTATACTGGGAACTGGCGCAACGCATGAAATGGATTGGGCGGCGAAGGCGTTATCGACATGTGCATGTAAGATACCTTTTTACCACACGTTTTGCGCATTTCGACGGGGGCAACAGCGGACACGGACTGAGGGACGGCGTAAAAAATGGTAAGAGATGGGGTGGGCAGGGCGGCCGCTCTGGCGCACATGCTTTGGGTGGGGTGTTTTTGTTTTTGTTTTTTGGGTTCGGGCTTGAGCGGACGAGGTATTTGAAAAATGTTCAAAACAAAGCTGTTTGCTGCTGTTGCTGTTTGCTGTCTGGGACTACTACTCTGTCTTCGTGTTCTATGCGGTTGCTGGTGTCTTGTTCGCGTGTTGCTGTTGCCGATGGATGGACCACGAGGATTTGATTGCCCCCCCCCCCCCCCTGCCCCTGTCCCCCCGACCTCCTCGACATTACTCTCTACACCTCTACACCGGCACAGCTCTTTGTCAGCGACTGGCCTCGATAGTTGAATAATCAATGGATCGGAGCTTCCAATGGGGTTAGCGCAAGAGAACGGTCATCATGGCGCCACGTGCACATTTGCAAGATGGTGATGGAGATTGGGTGAAGTGATGCTGCCGCTTCACCCACCGCAGCACATGGATTCTCCATCACCACAAACCCTTCCCCTGCCCTCTCACTCAAAACCCCCAATATCCCTCCAAAGAAGAAGAAGGGAGAAGAACAGAAGAAGAACCCAACCCCTTGCCCTGCCCCCTGTCCATCGCTCACCAATACATAAACCGCAACCCCCAGTCCTGCCCCTAACAACAACGAAGCAGCAGCAAGCAGCCTCTATAGCTCAGTGGTAGAGCGCGACACTAGTATACAACAGTCCGAACTCTCTCCTTTCGAGGAAAGGACAACCGGCTGTACGTAGACTGGGCAATGTCGAGGCCGTCGGTTCGACTCCGACTGGAGGCATCTCGAATGCTATAATGGCCCTCATTCAAGGGAGCATTTCTTTTGCGGTTTTTGCAAACTTTTTTTCTTTTGCGAAGGGGTTGCAGGAGGGGGGCACGGGCAGCCCCCTGGCTCGGCCCAGTGGCTGGAGTGGACTCACGGGAGTGGAGGGGTTTATGCGGTGGGGCGCGGCGGGCTGGCCGAGGTGGTGCCGTTTGCATGTGCTTGGGTGCTTGGGGGAGGGAGAGGTGGGATGATGAGCGGGGATTGATGATTGGATTGATGCTGTTCTTTTTCGTCGTCATGGATACTTGCTTGAGGATAGATGCGCAGAGGAGATGAAGGGGAGCGAGCAGCTGACAGCAGTGGTAGCCGGACGATGGCCGCAGATGTGGGAAGATGGATGCAGGAACCGACGGCTTCCTCCATCGGTCTGATCTGTTGTCTGACAGATGGCACCACCGGTGAGAAGGAAGAGGGTTATCGTCGTTTCGACGTGGCCAATATCGACACAATCAAAAGAGACGAGATGTTCGAAAAGAAAAGTGAGGAGGTGGAGTGACTGAGCATGTGCGATAAGACAGACGACGAAGGGACCAACGGAAGATTCGAGCACCACTGACTGCACCGGAGCGCCGTTGGCTGAAGTCGTAAATCAGTCGTCACTCACTTGGAGAGAAAGCAAGTGCAGAGCGAGATTCGACCAGGAACAAGAGGTGAAACACATGGCTTGCACGACAGACATGCAAACAAGCGAGGCGGCGGTGCAACGCGATCAACGACGTGTGGTTGTCGGACAGGCCCAGAGGCCGGTGGTTGAGGTTGCACACACGCATGGCGACATATGGGCTTGCGGGTCGGCAGGCCGAGAGAGGCAAGCTTGGTGTTTGAGGTGGATGAAAGAGGACGACTGCGTGCTTGTGCTCGTTGGGTGCGTGCCTGCGGCGTGCAGGGCTGAGAGGGGGGCAGATGCAGCCCGAGGTCGAGACCGCGGTCATGGTCTTTTTGTTTGGTGGGGACGGCCGCGGCTAGCGCCATGGCTGGGTTCCTGAGGAAGACAAGTCGAAGAAGATGACGGTGGAAGAATCTTATCGGGCGGCGGAAGAGGCTGAAAAGGGAGCGCCGTTGCCATGAAGCATAACCTACCTCCATACATTAATTTTGGACAAAAAGTCAGTTGGCGAAAGCATCGGGGGGTGGGAACCGTGGAGCGGGTACGGCGGGGATGAGCTGTCTGGTTGTTCTACCTGAGTGGACAAGAGGCCGGGCGGTCGAGACCATCGCGGTCAGCATCGCTGCAGAAAGGAAATGGTCATGGCGGAAAAAAGGAAGGTCGTTGGCATCCCAGGCAGGCAGATATTGGCTTGGCCCTCTTTGAAGAACATCGTCGGCGACAGCGCTCTTTTCAACTACAGCGTAGCGGAAGGAGGGATTTTCAGTGGTGGGCCAAAAATATCTGGCGAGGCACAAGCAAGCTTCTCTTAGCTCTGCCAGTCGCCGTGGCTTCTGGACCTCTCTCTCTTCTCTCTCGTCCCAAACGGGCGTCCATGTCTGGCCTGAGCCGTGGCTTGCCCTGATTCTACTATCGACGCCGCCCCAAGTTCCCACTCGAGCCAATTGCCAATTGCGCTGACGACGTCCCCTTAGACATGACACCGCAAATCTCGAAGCTTTCCATGTCCAACTTTCGTCCTTCTCTTTTTGCCGCCTACCTTTACTGCAATTTCATTTCCCTCCTCCCTCCTCCCCCGGCTTCCTCCAATCTGTACTTACCGCAGACGAGGTTAAGCATGCTGCGCGCGCCCAGCACGGGGCACCAACACCACCACCTTTGTAAATCACCATGAAGAGTGCAGGCCTGTTCTCGTCTTGCAGCCCATGTGCACCGGTCCAGACACGCGGATGCGCCGTGGAGACGGACATGTCGCACCATTCAAGACGCCGCCTGAGACATCCTCACTCGCCGCCGCGACCTCGAATCCAAATTATATCCCGCCTGGCCGCGCCCTCGTCATCCAAGGCCCCGAGGTTCCTGTCGCTGGCCATTTTTGCTCTGCTGCTGTTTCTGTCCGAATGCGCCGCCGCTGCTGCGTCGCATGACCGACCTCGCCTGCTCTCGTTGGTCCGAAGAGGAAGAGGAGAAATCGTCTACGATCGCAACCATCCACCGCTGGAAAAGCGGATGCCACTGTTGCATCCTAGGGACGCTGTGGATGGCGACGACTCGGCCGCCGCCGCTGCGTCGACAACCACCACGCCGCCCTCGACCTTCCTTGCGTCGTCGGCCACATACACGGCAGCAGTGTCGACGCCAACCGCTACCACGCTACCCGAGCCCTTTGACACGAGCATCGGCTCCAACTTTACCGCAAGCTCGTGCCCGGCCTTTTTCAATTCCTTTCTAGCAAACTCGACCTTTGACAACTGCGTGCCGTTGTCGCTCCTCCTCCAGGCATGTTTGGGTTTGCTGGAACCATTCTCGCGCCCCGGGCTAATCCGTCTTGCAGACCTCTAGCTCTTTCTTTGACGACACTCGTTCCCTCGTCAGGACGACCCAGGTGCTGGACGTGTCCTGCAATGTCGACTTTCAGCAGTGCAGCTCGCTGATGAATTACTTTGCCACGGAACTTACCAAAGATTCGAATTGCGGGGCTGATTACAAGGCCGAAAACCCCACGGTGCGGCAGGCGTACAATGGCCTTGTGGCATACGCGCCGCTCTACCAGGCCGGATGTTTAAAGGATTCGGAGGGTAGCTACTGTACGTCGACCCGGTTTAAGCAGACGGAACAGTCCCGTGTCCTAACCTATCTGAAACTAGGTTTCGCCAATGCCATCACCAACTCGTCCAACCCGACTGATTCGTACCCTTACTACTTGCCCATTGGCATCACCATGCCGGGCGGATCGCGGCTCACGTGCAGCTCGTGTCTCCGAGACACCATCCATACCTTTTGGACATACACGGGCAACAAGACGCAGCCAATCAGCAACACGTACGCGGCGGCTGCCAGCCAGGTCAACATCCAGTGTGGGCCACACTTTGTCAATGAGTCGGTGTCGACGTCGAGCTTGGCGATGCCAGCAACGCCGGCCACGTCAAGAGCACTATCGTTGGTGGTGTTGGTCGTCAGTCTTCTAACCATATTTTTGTAAACACTTTTGCTACGCAGCAGCGCCACCCACGGTTGGCCGGCGGAAGACACGGGCCGAGCAGGGTGTTGAGGGGAACGGGTCTGGGATGGCCCTCTCTCGACAATATCCGGCGACATTGTTCCCGCCTTGGTGCCTTGGCCCTCCGGCTGCCGTCCGAACGCATGCGACTTCTTTATTGTTCATTTCAACACTTCGTACGCACTCGTACAGACAGCTCTCAACCTGCAAAGCCGGACGACAATCATTGAATAGGAATTTTCCTTTGGGTGTCACCTGTCGGCGTTTTTGGATCAGGATTTGGTTTTTTTGGTCATACCCCGCTTAGCGTCAGAGGGGCGTTTCCAGTCGGTATCAAGATGTTTAACTTGTTTGGATCGTGTTTCTCTCGGTGGGTAGAGAGGAAAGGCCAACAAAATTTTCTGATTGGTCTGGTGTTTGGGCTGCAGGTTAATTTGGTTGCAGACGAATGGGGCAAATGCGACGAGCCGCGGCGGCGAAGGGGGAAGCGGGCCCGAGGTGCATGACAAGAGCAGGACGGGCGTCGTGTTTTGTGAAGTTGAATAACCAAGGCAAATAGAAGTTGGTTGATGAAGCAACCTGAAGTGGTGGTGCATGACGTAGCCAAGGTGTCAGTGGCTTTGGGCGCGAGAGGAGTGATGGTGGAGGAGAGGTGACGATGTCAGGCACCGTCAAGGCACAGCTGGGGAGCCCCCGCCCGTCGGCCTACTCTAGCGTGGGAGTGGGTGTGGGTGCACCCGTTTGATCGGCCGGCAGTGGCTTGGCAACGGGCCACCTTGAACGAAGAGAAAGAGAAAAAAAGAGTTTGAAGCTGGGAACAGAGGAGCGTGACGGTTGCGGGGCGGGTGGTCTTGGGGGAGAGAGGCAGACGGGTAGGTACGTACTGGAGGAGGTATTCCATCGGCATGCAGGTCATTCATTCGAAAAAAACAAAACACGGCATGGGAGGGTTTCATCGCAATCCCTGTACTACATCAGCCTTAAACCTAGGAGTCGACCCAATATGAGGCCGGCTGTCTGCTCGAGCTGCTCTCTGAGTTGCGTTCTCGAGCCTGCCGTCTGTCATGGCCCAGTTGCTCGCCCTCGACGCAAAACCCACCGCGCGCAGGGACATCATCAGCGCCATCCTGAGCCACTACGGAGACGAGCGAGATCAATATGGCGACGACCACGACGATGTGCTGGCTGCATACTATCAAGCGTCACCGACGCCCGCTCCGCTGGATCGCTCCAGCAAACCACTGCCTTCGGTGCCGTCTTTGACGCAGCTGCGAGATAGAGCGAGGGGAGGCACAGCTGGAGGTACGTACCCTTCTCATCTGAACAAGTTCTCCCCTTGCTGAGCGATCGCCGCCGCCCGGCACGCTGGCTGGATGGCTGGCATGCCACAACATTACCACCACATATTCCCTCGCCCCCATCTCTCACCTCATCCACCTGTCATGCAAATGAAGATGCCCTCTCTTATACCTCAGTCCGCCACGCCAAGTGCCAGCACCGTCGAGCGCTTGGGGTGCAAGCTGAACATGTGCCTGCGCATTATTAACATGAAGGTACTAGCACCAGCAGAAAAGGACGACAAGGACTCGACGCAGGAACCACGGAAGCGACCGCCTCCGCTGCGCCTGGTCAAGAGCAATGGCTCCACCGCAACTTCCGCCAAGACCCCCAGCCAGTCGCAGTCCCACTCGCAGTCGTCTACTCCCCCGGCCGACGTCCACTCTCCTCCCTCGACTCAACATCCAGAACGTGGCAGACGTCACGCTCGTGGCCGCCTCGACGACGAGCTGCCGCTGCCCCCACCTCCCCCCGAGCTGCCAACCAAGTCCCATGACAGCGACAACATCATGGGCTCCAACAAGTCCAAGCTGCAGCAGGACGGTGCAGAGCCCTCGCGCCATCGCCACCACTTTTCCCTGAGGCGAAAGCCCGTCAAGAAGTCGTCGACGCCTACTGCTGCCGACCCTCCCGCAACCCAGCCCGATGCTCCCTTGGCTGCTCCGCACGAAGAAACCAAGGTCCAGCCGCCCCAGGAGCCTCCCGCCCCGCCTCCCAAGCTCCAAAAAGTCAAATCCGATGAAGCTTTGAAGAGCTCCTCATCCTCATCTAAGCATGCCAGAGGCCCCTCCAACGCCGTTTCGGAGCCAATCACCGAAACAGAGCGTCACCACGCACCTGAGCCCAGCGAAGACACGGTCAGGATCCACAGGCAGCGTTCAAATACGCCCCCGAGCGAGCCAGACCAAAACGAGCCAATCACCCCTCCCTTGAAACCCGAAGAACCTGTTCAATTGTTGCCCGAGCCCACGCCAGTGCCAGAAGAGAGCCCTTCCAAATGGGGCCTGGCCAAGCAGTCGAGCAACCTGAACAGTGACGTCGATCCAAAGTCGAACCTGCATTTCCGTGGCAAGAGCAGCACAGGTTTCGACATTTTCAAGGTAGCCATTGACCCCGGCATCTGCAAGACCACGCTGAGACTGACAATTGGCAGACGACATCCAATGAGCTCAAAGCCACGACACCACTCTCCCCGGTACTTTCTCCGACCATCGAGTCGGCCCCAGTACCAAAAGAAAACAAACCCCCAACGGCCCCCATCAAACCGCCAACTCCGCCAAAGGACACTCCTCCGACATCGCCGCCTGCTCTCCCCACTCACCATCTCTTCAATTCCCGCATTCGTCCCAGACGCACCACAGCAGCCCTGCTCAACCGCGTCCATACCGCCTGCTACCATGCCCACGGCCGCTTCCACCGATCAACCCAGCGCTTCGTCCCAATTGATTGCATGATGTGCTTTTCGACTCCCCCGGACCACCAGTGGACCTGCACTTGGTGCGCGCTGCGCATCTGCCAGGCTTGCCGATCAAAGCTTGACGCCGTCCCTCGACGAAATCTGGAGAGCTTGATCCAAGGACGTCTGAGGGAGTGGGAAAAGCAGCGGAAGCAGCGGGACTCGATGCAGCCGCAGCGCAGCAGCAAGGCCGAAACGGTCCGCGTGAAGGGACGGGAAAGGAGCAGCGTCATTCCGTCGGGCAAGCAGACACGGCAAAGCAGGAGCGAGCCGTTCGCAGCGGGGAGTTGGGACTAAGCATTCAACCTACGCCAGAGTTTTCTAGTTTGCAGGGCAACATTTACTACAAGCCGGCCGTAGAGAGGGGTTTTTGATTGCACATCGTAACGATACAGCAGCGATATCCAGAATATTGGACAAGACAGGCTGATTGGCTGGGGAAGGCATCGGCGCGGAGCGAGACAAGAACAAGAAGTGTAATGAATGGGTTGGTTCGGCTGCGCAGTTTGGTTTGGTTGCTCTCTCCTCTGTCCCTGTCCGGAATCGATCGGGGTTGGTCGGTCGGGGTTAGGTCAGGTCAGGGCCTTTTCACATCTACTCTTGGGCATGGTTTGCATTGCATTCGGGCTTCTCTTCACAGTTTGGCAGCGGGGCGGTCAAGACTTTTTTTCCTTCTACTCATGCAGGCAGGCAGGCGGGCGTCCATGGCTCTTGATGGCGACTTCTTCTTTCGTTTGTCTTTTCTCGCGACGTCTCGTCCTCTTTCCCTTTTCTCTCCCTGGCTCTGGCCGTAATGTCTTGATTTCCTTTCTGTCCTTTTCGCTCTCCTTTTCTCCGCTTGGCATCCACAGACCGTTCAAAGGCGTCTCTAACCGGTGTCGCACGCGTGCGACTCGAGAGACTGCCGTACGAGCTCAATCTGCCTCGGCGCTGCGCTGTCAAGCGCTGCTTGGCGCACGCGAGCGCCATTTCCTCGTCTCTAGATCTTTCCTTTTGTTGTTGGCCGAGGGTCCAAATTCTCCACTGGACTCACATCGAGCCAGACACCTGCGACTGGGCCGTCATTCCGACTTGCTACCTATTTCCATCCTCACCGTTCTTCTCTTTATTTGCTTTTCTTTCGCTGGACGGATGGACAGATGGGAGGAGACGGGTGGATGGATTGGGACAAGGGTCGATTGGGTTGGACGGATGATACCATGGCAGTAGAGAAACTGGGTTTCTAAATTTCCCCTTTTTTCTCGTTCCTACTTTCCTCCTCTCGTCTCTCTGCGTGGGCTTTTCTCGACCTCCTACTCCACTCAATCCGCTACTTCAGCCACACGGTGGCGAACTGGGCTGGGGATCGTTGAGCCCACCCACGGCTACTGGCTCAGAGGGTAGTGGTAGCAACGGCCTGGCTCGCGGATGGACCGTCGCCTGGCGGAGCAGCGCATGGAATGAATGGCACGCACGCAAGCTCGCAAAGCATGGAACGCACTGCATCGACAGCCTGGAATGGCATCGCGTCGGCTAGGTACCTACTCTACGAGACAGACTGCAACGATGGCAGTCGAGTCATTGCGCAAGCAATCGGAATTCGATATTGCATTTGAGATTCAAGGTGCTGGGAGTAGCAACCGAAGTACTGATCACGTCATGCTTGATTCGTCCGTGTCAGAGTGACCCGGGAGTAGTGGTGAGGTGTGTGCGTGCGCCACGCATAATGGTAGACTGGTGGGCTGAGAAGTTGTTTGGATTGATTCCCTTGGAGTTGTTGTTATCGTTGTCGACTTTGGGATTGGGATATGGATACGAATCACACCACGTCAACCACCACCACCACCACCACCACCATGCCACTCACTGGCCACGAACGACAAATGGTTGACTCCAGTCCCCCCCCCCCCCTGCTGCTGCTGCTGCTGCTGCTGTCGTCTCCGTGGCGAGTCGCACTCCAATCCCCATCATCTCCCACACGGAAGCATCGAGCGTCGCTTCCCAAACCCACCACCAGCGCATCCACTCGGCATCATGCACAATACTTTCGAGTCAATATAAAAACGCACCACAACAGACATCCGAAACAAAGCAGACAAACAACAGACGGACGTCGTCGAACGGGGCGGCGGCGGCGGGCGGCCCGCGCCTGCCTTCCATCCATCCCTCGGGCCCCGTCGAACCCGCCCGCCTCTCCCGCCCCCTAGCGCCCGTCTAGCTAGCGCCCCCGCCTAGCTGTGTAGCGCCCCGCCCGTCTAGCGCGTTTTGGCGTCAAACACCGTCGGCAGCGCCGTCTGTGGTGACCAAACGGTCCGTCCCGCTAGCTGGTCGACGACGACGGTGGCGGCAGTCTTTAGGGCCGTCTCTTTCTTCCCCGCTTGGAGCGTTGAGGGAAGGAGATGAGGGGGAGCGAGGGGTTTATAGGTCGGCTGAGTTGCCTGCTCGAAGAGGACAGGACAGGGGTGAGCTGTGTTGGAAAGGGGGAAAGGGGGAGGGAAGGGTAGGGTAGGGGGAGGAAGGGTTGCGACCAAGGGACTGATTGCCTCCTAGGTCGATGCGTTAGGTAAGTAGGTGGTGGTGACGTGGGGTTGGTTCGCTCCAGGAGGACTGACTGCAGTGCGAGGCATGAAGCAATCAAGCGAGCAGCGCGCAGAACAAAACAAGGGTCAACAAACAGGCAGGCAGCGCACCGAGGAGAGGAAGTCGCATCTGTCGGAAGAGTAGGCAGGAGCATCATCTAGCAAGCATGACGGTGCATGCGGCGTACCTAGGGGGTACCGTATGTATGGAGCGGGCAGTCAGCACCAGACAGACAGTCCTTTCGATTTCACTCAGTACGCAGGCGGGTCTCGTCTCTCTCTCTGCTTGCGCGTTTGCCCCGCTTGCCTTTCTGTCTGTCCATACTCATTTTGATTGGATTTCCATACTGATCCACCTTCCACTGGACACACTGACATGTCAAAAGAAGCCGGACAGAGCGCGCTCTTCAATGGCTGCTGCTGGCTTCAAGGCGCAACAACGCTTCAAGTCGTGCTTTTGCGCTGGAAGACGAATGGCGGCGCAGCATCAACGAGGCAATCATCAACAAACACACTTTTTTCCTCCTCCTTTTTTGGACACTGCAAGCGACGGCTGTGTCGTTCGGCCCGTGTATAGAAATTTGAAGACGGGGAGACGGAAAACGTAAATGCGAGTGAGAGAGTGAAAGGAGTTGAAAAGAGGCGGTCCATGTTCGCAGAAGTACGCTAGGCAATGGACAGCGAGACGCTGCGACAGAAGCCCGTGTCGCGCCTGAAAGTCACTGAATGCTGCGCATATGTTCGGCGTATTATCAAAGAAACAAGATGCAGTCTTGCACAAGTAACGAGCGCACTTTGGTAGTGTCTTGGTGCTGCTAGAAATTCAAAGTGTAAATCCGACTACCTGTATAGTCAGTGCAACAAAAGGGGTTGGTCGTCTGCAACCATCATCGCCATTACTATTCCTTTTGTCGCGTATATAAATTGTTGCGACGCGTACCCTAGCACACAGCGACGAGACGAGCAAACGTTTAGGGTTGGTGGTGTAGTGGTAACATGCTCCGCGGCTACAGTCTTTCCCGCGGTTCGTCCCAGGTTCGATTCCTTGCTGACCTGCTCCTTAGTCTAGAAAGCTTTTTGACTTTTTGTCCTTTTTTTACTTGGTCGCGGTGTTTGGTAGCGAAGCAGATCCCATGGTGACCGTGCACGCCGGCGTTGGTTGGTGAGGGGGTGAGGGGGTGGTTTTGTTTAGGAGAGCCTTGGGTGATTTGAAGCTTGCATTGCTGCTTGAATGTGTGGATGGCTTTTCAAATATACTTTATTATCCCTTTCTAGCCGGCAGGGGTTGCAGGAGATTGTTAACGGGCCAGATGTGGACCTTTTTGATTCTCGATTAGGCGATGCTCAGGGAGTATTGGCGGGCAAGAATGGTCAGTTGAAGAGAAAGAAGACCGTTGTTGCTTGAACAAGTGAGAAGCGTAGTTAAGAGTTCGCGTAGACTGTGTGAGTTGCCCATGGCGACAGAGGTCCTTGAGTTTCGGCTTTCCGTGGTTACTGAAGCCGTATACCACAAGTGCATTGAGAATGGCAATGGTGACTCGAGGTATTTGAATCGACTTGTCGAATCGCTCCGAGTGACTGAGTTACAGACGGGAGTGACTGCAATTTGATTCATTGTTTATTTTGAACAGTCGTTTGGAACTTATGTCGAATGATTCAGCTGTTTGGGTTGCGGTTTTGGGTGGCTGATTGAACAAGATGGAGCGACTTGCTGAAGTGTGAGATGAAGAGAGCAATCGGAGGGACTCGGGTGAGTCTTGCGAGTTACGCTGATTGGCAGGCTACCAGGCTGCAATACCAGTAAGTGCTGGCTCTCAGTGGCTGCTTCCAGCCTGGCGTCAAGCGGCTAGGATGTTGCGCTGGAGTCGCCTCCGATGTCATGGGAGAATTGTTCGAATGACTCGGATGCTACGAGGGCGTTCCGGAGCTCTTCGTCTCCAGAAAAGGGGGCTGTCTTCGAACTCCTGCTTCGTGCCACAAGAGACGCCGGCGCTTGCAGATGGAATAGTGATCGAGACTGATCGGGGACGACACGTCGAGTGGACGTGGAAGGCTTGAGGCAACGTCGGTTAGCAAGACACATCCCCTAAGCGTGATGGGCAGGGCCGTGGGTCGAGACTGTTTGTGATGGGATAAGACAGTGTGCTCGCCACGTTCCAGACTGCAACAAGATCGAACGTCGCGATCTTTCCGAGCCTATCCGCCATTCAGTCATTGCAGCGAGTAAGAATCAGGCCATTGTTGCTTTTGCAAATATGGTCTTGGTGCTAGAGGTCTGTCTACCTGCAAGTTCGCTTGATGAGCGCACACAGCCCTCCAGTCGTAAAGCGCTGTCTCTCGGTCTGCAGTCGTCCAGCGTATGGGTGTGCTGGAACTGGCCACTTGGTCAGGGCAGCCAAGTAAGTGGGCGAGACGAACGGTACATGCGTAGCTAGTGAGAGCGGGAGGGGCCAGCCTACGCACCTCGGGTGGTAGACAACGGGAACAAGGAAACCACGGAGAGACCCGGCCGATCAGGGCTCATGTGTAGACTGGACCTATGTATTTCGGCCTCAGTGCATTCGGTGCGCGCCATGTATGTAAGTTGGGGTTGGTTTTTGAGGACCATCCCTGCCAGACACACGTGGTCATACACGCACATGTACTGTACATGCAGGAGGATGGCTGGACCACACCGTTGCACCTCTTGTATTGCACGATCCAGGAGAAACGACATTGAGAGGCTGGTAGAGGCTGATACCGAAAATGCTGAGTGGGTCCGCGGTGGTCCATCCGTAGATCAAGCAAGAGTCCGTCGTTGGCTTCTTCCGCAATGCATAGGTCCTCCACTGCCCACTTCTGCCGGTCCCCGTTTCTTTTCCCCGCCTCGTCTCCGGTGATTGCTCCGCTGCAATGCCCCCGCTCACCAGACGCTTTTGCTGTTGCATGACGTGATGGCCCGCTTGTTGGAGCCGCGCCTCATGCGGAAGCCAGGGCTTGATTGCTCCAGACTGGTCCCCAGAGACGGACGTGGATTTTGTCCCTCTCGCCAACTGGGCTGTTTGAGGCGAACTTTTGCCCTCGTGAGGGATCATCCTCTGTTCCGCGGATCTGACATTCTGCGCGCATCTGATTACTCGCGCTCGGTTGTGCAGCTTCTAGAACTCACAGCCCGGATTTGAGCGCCGGGACCAGGTCCGGCAGGCTTATATCTCCGTCTCCTATTGGATTAGATATGAGCAACCGAAGGTAGCTCGTGCAAGGTCCATGTGGTTGATTGTCTTTAGTTGCTAGTAAAACTAGGCGCCGGGCCGATATGTGTCGAGCATGGACAGGGGTTCCGCAAGTGAAGTGTGCTGACGTAGAAGAAGGACTCCCTGAATGTGACAGAATGCACCATATGGATGTGGATAACCGGTGGAGGAACTAGTCTACTGCATGTGAAAAAGATCTGTCCATCAGCTCGAGTCTTTCGGGTTGCGGCCATGCAGTGGCACTGTCCCCGTCGCTCTTGTCAGTGCAGTTGTTTGATGGTGAAACAGCTTTGCGGCATCTCATCATCTCGTACATCGGAGCACTCTCCGGAGTCCTTGGCATTTTTCCAACACATGCAATTCGTTGGGAAACCGGAAGGGCCGAGCTGCTGTTGGCACGGTGTTGTGGAACACGAGCAGCATTTTGGGACTGGCTCAGACTGTTCTAGAGTTGGAGCAGGAGCTTCAACGCAACAAAAGCTCTGGGATATAGAGTTCAATGACTGCAACCCGGATGTTGCTCTTGGACTACTAGTATTCGCTGTACGACCCATGTCCTCTGGTGGTGATTGGATGACATGATGCTGTAAGCTCGGATCTGAACGTCGGCGGAAACGACGAGACGTGGTCCCCTGGAAAATGCAAAGGATAAGTAGCGTACCCACCACTTTGTTCCAACCGATCAAGTCCAGCAGTCTCAAGTGGTCGACTCTCGAGTGCTACCTCATATGCTATTGGTCCGATGCTGTTTTCCAAGATGCTAGGGTGCGGGCCGGGCCGAGCGGCATGTGCACACTGGGACAGAGAGCTCATACCGTAGTTTGATCATTGCACAAGCTACCAATGACTAGCTTATGCAGCCGTAGGCAACTAGTGTTTTGACGTCAAAAATGTTGTCATTGATTCGCAAAATAGAGAAGGCGGAGTAACTCCCTCGGACTCTTCACCAGAAACAAAGTCGTTGGGGCTGCAACTCAAGACAGTCAGCGTACTTTACTTGGTAACACAGTCGAGGCATCAAATATTGTGATGTACGAACATCCCATTATCTCGAGTGCGCCTGCCGAAGGGCGACCGAAAGATGAGACGATGTGGAGCTTTCCTGGTCTCGGCGCCTCAATTTGAGGCCCACGTAGCCGTCTGCCCATAAGTTCCTCTTGTTCCATTGAGGAAACGTTAGGCGATTGATGCTTACGTCGGAAGGGTCAACTCTGGAAATTGTTGCCGCGTCCAGTCGGATTGTGGTCATCGTGAAGTCGGTTGCGCGATTGGATGAGAGGCAGGTTTCGGAAATGAAAACATCGTGTTGGCGGCTTTAGTTCGAAATGACTGACATCCGAACGAGCGGCCTTTTCATCCTGACGAATCGACGAGGGTTCTCTGCGAGCTTTCCGTCCGCGGAGCGCACTCCAGCAAGAGTAGCCGATTGAACATCATGCAACGGCTCGCTCTTTTGGGGCGACATGGCAATTATATCCTTGTTGGATTCAATGCTGAACAGATGAGCCGCAGGGTCCCGCAGATAAGAGTGGGCGCAGCGCGCTTACGCTTTCCACTCCCGCCAAAGGGCGGTACCTGCCAGTTTTCAAGGCAGGCGCTTTCGGCTGCTTCCAGATCAATCCCAAATCCAATACTGATCTCTCAGAGATAACTCAAGGGCCGACAAAAGACAGAAATGGATGTCTTGGTCAGCCAAGTGCAAACACGCAGAGGGAAAAAAAAAAAAAAAAAAGAACATTTCGAATGGCTGGGATCGAACAGGATCGACAATGTTGCGCATGTTAAGTCAAGCATGCTGCAACCAATAATCTGGGCGGTTGAAACCTTCCCGACAGTGATGGGTCGAGTGCTGTTCCATCAACTCCCATCTTAGACAGGCATCAGGAAATGGGTCTCGTCGGAACATGCCGCAGGAACGGTAGCGTAGATTGAACTGCATTCTCTATTCCTCTTTTCGGACAAGATCACGACTTGGAGTGTGTGGTAACATCTAGGCTGGGTCTCCAAAGTTTAAATCGTCCTGAAAGTCGGCATCAGCACATGACGTGTCGTTTGTAGAAGCCGAGAGACTGCACGGCATGCAAAGGCATGCAAAGACCGCAGCTGCTGGAAGCCTTATTTCTAAATGAAAGCACGAGCAAAAGGAAACCAGGTCTGCGAAAATGCAAGGGGAAAAAGCAAGAAAGACTACCAAAGGCAACATTGGTGGCGGTATGGAATCCAACACGTGCTTTGGTCCTGGGATGGGGATTTGAAAGCCCAGTCCGCCAGAGCGAGAAAGATTTGACATGCTTAACTTGCAAAGCATGAGACCAGTGGGCCAAGTGTCACTCTCGACAGACTCCGGATGGACTTGAATGTCATCCTCTGAAGGCTTTAGCATTGCGACCAAAAAAGAAATCTCCTGATCCCGAGAGAGGTCTGGTCGTGCGAATCCTGTGGAAGTTGGTCGTTTTTTCGAAGATTCAAGATCCAGCGCACGTCTTTGGTTGCACCAATTTACCTTGTTCGCAGGATTGTAAGCGAACGAGATCGACCTTGTGCTCTGTCCCACTGCAATAGGATAATGACCTCGGGCTCTCAACACCCAGACCATTGTGCGTCGATCACTGGTCCCGGGAATGTCTCCTCAACGGTGAGACAACATCGGCATGACAGATGCAGTCAATCACCGCAGTAGTAGCAGCAATAAGCTTCGGGGAAAAAAGCAGGAGAAGGACTGTCTCCATAGCGCCCTGGCGTGTTCGTAAAAGGGCGTGATCCGAGCCTGGGCCAACTGTAGCGACTGGTGGATCGTAGGCGAGCGGCGACAGATCGACGAGAAGTGGGAGATGAACACTTGTGGCGCCACGAGGTGAGCCAACAGGCGCGAGTCTAGTCACCGAGGACGAGGAGTGGACGACGACCGGTCATGGCCGCCTCATTGCGCCGTGTTTTGTTGGTGAGAGGTGAGCAATCGCAAAACCAGCAGACGTGAGTAAGCGATGAGCCTGTAGGCACTGTATGTTGGCGTCGTCTGGCCCGTTGTCTCCGGCGTGGCACGGACAAGTTGACGGTGCGGGGGCGGCCTGCAAACCCGACGAGTGGCGGCAATGGCCCTGGAAAATGGGGCACGGGACTGGGGAACCGAATGCCCCTTGCTCACAGGTACTGTTGCTGCGCGCGCTGTTGACCACCCAATCTTGAGTGCCAGTTGATCCGTTAATGCACTTTATTTACACACAGGAAATCCCGAGCCGCCATTGGAGGAGCGACAACACCAGGCTATACGGAAACGTCGAGCTAGTTTCCAACCAGAACGCCAGCATCCTCGAGCAGAGAAACAAAAATTGATAAGTGTCATCAGGTGATGAAAGCCAAAAGTCGAGCCAGACAAGGCTTGCGTTGCCCGGGCTTGTGTTCCTGCAACTAGGATCGCTGGCTCTGCTGCGTTGATGCACATCAGCAACCGCGCGGTAATCATAGGGTACCGAATGTCAACTTACGCCACGTGGGCCGCCATGGACGATTACAGGTTCCGATATGGGCGTCGTGTCGCGGCCTTCCCGCGCCTTGAGTACACGTCCCTTATACTCTTTTCCATGAAGCCGCGACGTCGCTGTATTTACCTCTCGGGCAGTTGCGAAGACCGCGACTGCGTAGCCGTTTCTCAAGTGGATCTTGATGGGATTGCCGTATTGACTGAGGAGATTGCGGAGCTCCATTTCTGTGACAGAGTAGTCCAGACCTCGAATCAAAACGCTGCGTGGCTCTGTCGAGACTGATCCCTTGGCGACGTTGACCGGAATGCCGTTCTCGTTCAGTCGGTAGCTCGGTGGCATTGCAGCTGGCACCGCCATTGGAGGATATGGTTGCTGATATGGAGCCACGGGCATCTGGACAGGAGAAGAGTACATTGGCGCCGTCATTCTGACTGGAGGAGAAGCAACCAAAGGAAAGAAATGGTCCTTGTCTTCGAAGGCACTCAAGACAGACTGAGGGCAAATATTTGACCGCTCAAAAGAGTGCCCGCGAAGCTCCGGGTACACATCCTGGCAATTACACCGAATGAGCCTGGGGCGATCCTGAGAGACATCGAAATGATGCAATAGTAGTGGCTGTTGCGTGCGGTCGAATTTGCTCCGTCTCATGAGCTCTGCAGGCTTGTCAGTGCTGACTGGGTTTTCACAAGGAGGCGGAAAGAATTACCATACACTCTCTCCGCCTCTTCATCTGTGCGGACACTGAAATAACCTTTTCTGCCTTCTGGCAGCCTCCATGGACGTGGGTCTACCTCTGTCCACCCAGGCTGGTTTGTTGTGAATTGCCTCGCAATGTCTTTCAAAGTCCGCCAGTCACAGTCGGGTGGTAGCTAAAGACTTAGCATTTTTACAAGTTCGGCATCGGTGTAGAAGTCTTACCCCTGAAATCAAAAAGAAATTCTTCTCCTTTGGCCGCACAGGGCCGTACCTGGACAAAGCAGCGGGCATTTGAAATGCTCCCAAGGACTGAATGCTAGAACTAGGACGATTGGCTCTGACCCGACGGAATCCCACAGTGGGGCATATGTAGGTGCCCGTCGTTTGACAGATGCCGGGTGACAATGGCTTGCCGAGGGCTCAATGATGAATTTTGAGACGAAGAAGGGCGGAATGGATGAAGGAAAGTAGGCAGTACCAACTCTACTGGCAAATGGATGGACCAGGGCGAATTGTTCCGTCCTATATATACCACCGTCTTCAGGCACAGTGACTTGGCACGCGAGCTATGTCTACGGGCCCCATCCAGATGCGTGGCATACAGAGAACCGAGAAGCGGCATCAGCAGAGCAGTGGACCCCAGTGGAAGGAGGACAGAGACAGGGCATGCAGGTGCCCCCTGTCCACATCGTCCTGATTCCTGGGAGGCATCAGCCCTTGCCGCACGCGCAGAGCACCTCAGCACGTTGGCAAGGGTCAAGGATTCGCCTGCGGATCCAACCAGCGATACGAGGGCATGTTGAACAAGCAAAGCGGGATTGGCGATAGTGCGAGGAGCACAATCTGGGGGCATGGGGGGCATGCGCAAAACCGCGCGCGAGCCGCGACTGCCCTGTGCTGTGGCGCCTGTCAGCCTCGCCCGGGCAGTATACCGTTTCGATACATGCAGAGAGCTTGCAGGTGGGCCCGAGAGTCAGTCCCTCATTATGTTGTTGCATCACCGAACACGGTTCAGTTTGGAAACGTCGGTAGACAACTACAGTTTGCGCCACTCGGCGATGTGCTTCTGCAGCTACAACGCCGGGCGTCCGCTGTTGCCGTCATGCCCCTTTGGTCCAGCATGACGCAGAGTGTGTGAAACCCAAGACCACTCGCAATGCGCACAACGCATCTGCGAAACCTTGAATGGGAAATGGCTGGTACATTGGTCTTCTTTGCCCTCGTGTGAGCACGTAGGTGGATGTGTACGGTCAATGATATTGGGTACCGAAAATCCTCAGCGAGGCGCACGCCTTGCACGCACCAAATATTTTCTTTGGGCGGCGGCGATCATTTTGGGAAAGCACGAAATGATTGAGCCCACGTAGGCAAGGTCAGTGGCGTATAATTGTGTCGTCAGAAAGAGTGACACGTTCGGCTGGATTGAAAAACATTTGCTGGCCAGTCTTCGGCAGTGCAGCTGCACTACCAAGCGATCAAGACCCTCGAGGAGCTTGATTGTCCGAGGGAACTCGCCAAAGGATGAGCTTTTGATCGAAGCCGCCACTAAGCAGCCATTCTTGTTCCCCGTCGTCTTGAGAAATGATTTTACCAGCCCACAAGCATCGAATCTTTGACCCAGGCTCGTGCCCTTTGAGCACCTTGACAATTTTACCAGTGTGCGCCTCAAGGCCCCTGATAACCCCATCGTCGCCATTTACCCAGACCCCACTTCCATCCGGCCTCCACGCAAGTGACGGTGTGGAGTACGGCGTTTGCGGAGCAAGGGTGGAGCATTGAACAAGGATTGCTGCCAGCTCGCGCTCCTGTACAGCAAGAGCCTCTCGAGCTTGAGAGGCTTGGGTCATGGTGATGAATTCACTCGAAGAGCCAACTGCACTTGACGTTTCAGCAGAAGCCTCCAAGGAGATGTCCGAGCGATTTGCAGCTTCGGGTGGAACGAGGAGTCGAGCGATGATCAATTTCATGTGCGGGACGGCAGATGTTGCAACCGCCAGGAGGGATGGATCTGTTGGTGAGAGAGCTATGCTTGATGGAGTAAAGGCTATCCAAGCATTTGAAGCGGGTGCAAGGTTCTGTTTCCCAAGAAAATGTAGGGTGACGGGGCGATCCAAATCGGCGGAACCGCCTGCTGCATCAGGTAGCGAATAGTAATGGAGAAATGTGGAGTCCCTGCGAGTCAGTAGGAGCAGGGGCTTGGCTGTGTCTGGATGCTCGATGAACGTAAGGTCCTCTGGGTTCGTTGGCAATTCCAAGGTTGCTATTGGCGCCTCGAGTCTGGTCGAAGACCCTATGCTTTCCCGCATAAAGTAGAGGAAAACTTTGGCATCCCAACCCGCTGTAGCAACCCACGTACCATCCGACTGGACTCGAGTTATGATTCTGACTGTGTATTTTGAGTGATCCTTTCTCTCGTCAAGCACCGTCTCGTCCTTGCAGTCGTAGAGGACAAGTTTTCCGGACATGCTCGATACCAAGAGGTAGCGCTCGGCAACCAAAGCGTACGCAAGTATAGGCGAGTCTTGGAGATGGGTGAAGGATCGGTGGACTTTGAAGGAATCGTCCTCTTGCGAGGACATGATATTCAGGCGTCGATCGGCAGTCGCTGCGACTATGAACGGGACAGGACAATCGTCGCCAAAGGCCGTAGTTTCGACAGAGGTCTTGAGCAGGTTGGATGAAGTGGGCAACTTAGACAGCTGAGTGGGACTTGAAGGTGCTGCCACTGATGAGCCAGGTTCCAAAGATATTTCTTGACCAAGACCACACTCACTTGGCTCCTGCCAGGCCTTCGATTCATCTTCTACTCCCAGTTTTTCAAAATTCAAGCTCAAGTCGAATGTTTCCTTCTCGCGCAGGATTTGTTCAAGGGAGATGTCGCCCTTTGCTATCGATCCGGCATCTTGAGGCAATCTAGCTTCTTCAAGGAATGCCTCGAGCGTCTGTCGAGAGCTTCCGTCGATTAGTCTTTGTTGGCGACAGAAGAGCGCGTGGAAGCCACCTTTTCGAAATTGTTGGCGCGCAGAAATCTGGCCACCAAGATAGCGGGCGAAGGTAGTGCCATGGGGGCAATTCACGTCGTCTTCAAAACAGAGCCGAAGGCGTAAAAACCAGCGATATTTAGGGACAAGACGATGATGGTTAGGTTGTTCGCGATAGTCGATGAGGTCACGACCATAGTCGCGTCGCGCGCGAGTCAGACTTCTTGCTTAGTCAGAATGACCTGGTCTGAGCTGACGACGTCAACCGCAACTATCACTACCAAACAATCCCATTTTGGGGCCAACAAGAAAAGATCGTGATGTCTTTCATCTGACCTGCACTTTTTTTTCTTTTGAAGCAAGATGGAGTCGATCTAGGTTTTCTCCGCGCGCTAATGAGCACATGGTCAGATGTTGGTTGTGCCGCAGTCATGCATCTGCTCGACCACCCGCCGATGCGACAACGGCTCTTTCGCGCTTGGCTCTCTTCTGAACCTCTTTCGCCTGACTTTTCCATCCCCAAGTGACCGCCATGACGACTCACTCTTCCAGCAGCGGCTCTTTGGAAGCAGATGTAAGCCACCCTGCCCAGTCTTGCCTTTGGCCTGCAGGACAAACCGGCCGTTTGATGCTGATGTGGTCATCAAGACTGTACGCACCGACCAGGACTCCGCCTTGGGAGATTCTGCGGCATCGTAAGTCCGATCTATAATGCATATGCCTGGTTCTAACTGGGCCAGGCCTACTACCTCTTTGACACCCTCGATTCTTGACTACCGTTATGAGCATGGGAGAAGATACCATGCTTACAAAGACGGCTGTGAGCGTGTCTCTGCATCCAGTATTGTGAAACAGCAATGTTGACCTTTCCATGTTGAAGCGTACCACTTGCCCAACGACGAAGTAAGGATTTCCGGGTCGAGTGTTAGCAAATTACATGTAGCTGATCATCATAGGTCGAAGCCGATCGCCTAGGTCAGTTGGGATGCCATACTTCAAAAGATCCTTCTAACCAATTTGTGTTCGACCCAGACCTTCAACACCATCTCTTCCGGCTAACAACCGACGATCTTTTGTACTTGGCACCCCTTCCAACAAATATTCATAACGTGTTGGACATAGGTTGTGGCACTGGTATGTACATGCTGGTGGTGGCACTGCGCATTCATGCACTGATATTCTTTGTTTAGGGATTTGGTCCATCGTCAGTCAACTACTGCTTCTTGCCCGTAGACACTGCAAATCTGATATCTACATAGGAGTTTGCCGATGAACACCCTAACGCGAATGTCCTCGGGATAGATCTAAGGTATTCTCCACACGAAAGAATCAGCTGCAGCATGACTAAGTTTGGCAGTCCTATCCAACCGACCGAGTAGGAATCGCAAATCGACGATGGTAATGTCGAGACGCTGACCAATCCCCAGAATCCCCCCAAACTGCAGTTTTCTTGTCGATGATGCGGAAGACGAGTGGACATGGGATACAAGATTCGACTTCATACACCTTCGCGCCATGGTTGCAGCTATTAAAAATTGGGCCCGATTACTCGACCAAAGCTACGAGTAAGTCAGATGGCTACCTGGTCATATCCAATTCTTACGCGCTGGCACTTAGATTTCTCAAGCCAGGTGGCTGGATTGAGCTTCAAGACCTCAGCGTGCCACCAAGATGCGACGATGGTAGCGCTCCTTCTGATTCGGCGATGCTTGAAATATCGTCCTTGTTTGCAAGAGCTGCAGGAATGGTTGGGCTTGACATGCAAGCGCCCTCCAAATTCCCTCAAATGCTCCGCGATATCGGCTTCGAAGATATCCACACAAGGCGATACAAATGGCCAATTGGTCCGTGGGCCAAAGGCTCAAAGGAGAAATTGCTTGGTCGTTGGGCCCTCCAAGACTGCTTCGATGGCATGCAAGGTGGGACCATGGCATTCTTCACCCGCGTCTTGAAGATGAAACCAGAGGAGGTCGAAGCACGTCTTGCAGAAGCGCGAAAAGAGATGAAAGGGCAGAAAACCCACCTCTACCTTCCTGTGTAAGCGCTGTGCCCCCTCAGATGCCACGTGCATACCATACTAACACCAGCGCAAGATTTTTCACGTATGCACGCAAGCCTTTGACCGGAAGCCAAACGGCCCAGGCCGGTCCTGTCCCAGAAGACTCTGGAGACCATGCGCATTCGCCTGATCTAACTTCTTCTGAGTCCGAGATGTCTGAAGACCATGCGCTGAAACCAGGCATGCAGAAAAGATCGGAGTCGAGTCCCGAGCAAGGGCATGATCAACGGCAGCACGAAGAGAATCTTGAAGCAGCCACCGAACGACTTGAGAGTTGAGAACCAAGCATTGGACTGAGCCATTGCAGCAACATGCATCCAAGTTGTGCGAGCGACTTCTTTTGGGCGATGCTCCTTCGGCTGCGGGGTGCAAGCTCTTGTTGAACCGCGTTCAGGGCAGGCATGGGAGACAGTGCAGAGAATGTCTGCGAAAAAAACAAGATGCCGCTGCAGCCCTAGAACCCCAGCCTGTGAGCAATTCTGCTTTGGTTGGTTGCCTTCCCCGAACAATTTGAAATCCGGACATCACGTTATTCAGCAGATGGCACCTATGTCTTGTGCAAGACTCGTGCGGGGCACTTAATTCTACGTTGTCAGGGTTCCAGGAGATGGAGGTTGTGGTTGCCAGCGCAGAGTCTGGAAATCATCCACCCTGGCATTATCGGGAGGACAAGAATGGTGCTTTCTTTTCGAATTGAGAGGAATCACTTTCACAGGGTTCTTCAAGCCCTTGAGTGTGCTTGATAATGACTATCCTCGTCAATGGCAGGGATCTTCGCAGCTGGCGGGGCGGCAAGCGCTTCGCAAGCCCCGATTTGCATTCAATGTGCCAGACGCGACAGGCGTCTGTCCTTGTTCCAAAGGAACATATCAACATCAGAATAAGCTGCAAGGAGCGCAATGACATTTCTCCGACATGTCACTTATGCAAAGTAATATCACGAACCGAGAAACTGACAGAGGGAATATCGGCTCGACTGGCTTTTCCTCAGGAGACCACGAGAGAATTGCAGCCGTCCCGGTGCTACAACGTCGGTTCCTCATGAGATACGCGCCGTCAATCATCCATGT
The DNA here is from genome assembly GCF_038381095.1 of Phyllosticta capitalensis. Classification (NCBI taxonomy): domain Eukaryota; kingdom Fungi; phylum Ascomycota; class Dothideomycetes; order Botryosphaeriales; family Phyllostictaceae; genus Phyllosticta; species Phyllosticta capitalensis. The sequence goes on along the minus strand of NW_027117443.1, from coordinate 829,408 downwards.
GGCACTATGTGCGAGCCTCGGGAGATTCGCTATCAGTGCTGCACAGGCAGCGTGGCTCAACTTGAGAGGCGTCAACGATGCCACTGTCGCGCGAGAGGGTAGATGCAACCCTAAAGAATGCTGCAGGCAGGCAGCCATGGTGTATCTAGACGCCATTCCGCGCGCTTGCGATCCTTTTGCCAAGACCACCTTCGTCCCACAGACGCATGTCCAGGGGTCTTTGCTCCAAGGCAACAAACGAGTTCCAAAGTTCAATGCTGGTCGAATCTGGCGGTGAGTCCCAATATCGGAAAACACTCCGTGGGGGCAAAAAGAATCATCAGCCTCCGCGGAATACTCCACGATCCCCTGGCGGAAGGGTTTCGGACGCAGACAAACTGGGGACTAGGGCACATCCCATTTACAATCTAATCACTCCTTGTATCAGTGGGTCTTGAGCATGGAAAGATGCGTCCAAACGTCGGATTGGCCACTATTGCGAAACAAATGCTTTTTCTCGAAGCATGCACGCGTCCTTCCAGCCCTGGTGGCTGAGAGCCTCAGCTAAAACTCTTGTGCAGCGTGCGAGCACTTGGCACATCACACGCCAAAGCCTCAGCGGATTTCTTCAGACATGATGTCCGACAAGCTCTACTGCAGACATTCACTCACGGCAAGGCCATCTTGGTTTTCCAGGTCACACAACAATAATCTTCAAGGGTAGCTAGTAGTGGTTTGTTGCAGTCGTGTGCCCGTTGATCTTTCTTCACAAGCAAACCTGCATCTTGGTCTCCATTACTGAAAATACAGTAGCGCCGAGGATGAACAAGACGCTCGGCTATGTCCCTAATTGGAACGGAGCTTTTGGATCTCAACGACCGGCGCACAAAGATGACGTATCGGGTGCTTGGTACTCACCTCCAGCTAATAAGCCGCCAAAGATGCTCAGGTCGCTCGAGTTTCCTCATGCATGAGATCCCTGGCCATCCCCACACACACTTTCCAACACTCTAAGGCTTTGCCCATCTGCGGGCAGCAAAGCCGTCACGAAAACAAGTCGCACAGCAAGCTGCCAACGGCCGAGGCACTCACAGCGGCCCTGCATTGAACAAATTGAGCGGCGGAAATGTGCATCGCGTTATTTCCGAAGGCCAAGAGAACATGCAAACCCCGCAAAGTTCCAGCAGTGTCACTTCGTTTCCAGCACCTTGGAATGGCTGCCGGCCGGTCATACACCTTTTGGGGGCCATCGAACCTGCTTGAAGCGTCATTGCTCTCACCGGTGCGAGCCGTTCCGAGGCTCAAAGAAGCGTAGTGTGCTGTGTGTCTCGACCAACGCGAATTTTCATGAGTGCCATCGCCGTAGGCCACATCCCCGAAGGCTTGGAGAGCCCCAGGTCTGCCGATTCTCAACGGCTTGTTCCCGAACCGCTTACGTGTCTATGTATCTGGAGCAGCGAGAGCGGAGGACAATCAGTAGACTTATGCGGCTCTTTAGTGGGTCTGATGGGATGGGCCGAGCACTTGCGGTATACGTGCCACAGTCTTGCAGCAACAGCAACGGGGAAAGCCCTTCAATTTATTGGACGTGCTTTCTGACAAGGAACGCCAACATCATCCCTGTGCGTCCAACAAAAGGAAGCACCTTTTCAGAGCGCACTATGGGGCGGAAGGGGAGGTGGGCGACTTCCTGATCACGATGCAGACAGCTTGCCGCGGCCCAATTGACGCTCCAACGAAGCACATTAAGGCGAAATCAAGGCTTGAAGATCTTTCATGTTGCTCTATCCGACTACCTGCCAATTGTTGTCCCATACCCCACGGGCTATGCCCGAACCCCTGGACAAACCGCATTCCTGGCGCCGGATTTCGATCGATTCGCCCGATACAACGATTCTCAATGCCCAATAACCCCAGCCCCTCTATTCGAGAAAAAGCACGGCAACTACTCTCGGTGCGTTTAGGTCGCTCAGCTCAGACCGTCAAGCACACATGGCAAAGGAACGGGCCGACCCGACCTTCGACAAGCTAGCTTATTGGAGTAACCGCCCTGAGACAAGGATGCACCATCATTTGATCAGCTCTCAGTCACCACATGTCAAAGGGAGAAATAAGATCGAAGACATGAAGATTTGATATCACTTTCAGCAAAGACAGTAGCCGGCTATTGGCAGCGTCTACTCATGGCCAAGTCATGGCACGAAGGCATCAAGTGGCAAATGATCTTCTATTGACGGGCCGGTGGAGGCTTCAATAAGTGCAACGCTCACTCACGAAAAAAACTTCCTCCAGAACTTTCGAGCGCAAGGAGCTGCGGGTCCACCCAGTCGGTATAGCCAAGTGGCGCGTGCGTCTGTATATGGCTGAAGCTGAAAGTGCGCACGCTCTTCCTGTTGTCGCCAATTCTCCCTGGTCTTCGGTCAAGATGGTACCTTCGCAGTCCTTGTTCGAGCGTCCCTCAGGATTGTTGTCCGCCATGCCGGTCGTGATCGCAATAGCGCCAGGGTAGTGGTAATTGTAAGATTCCTCCAACATGATGGCTCCGGGTAGACATAGGTCTGCACCTCATCCGATTCCTCCGGCTTCGCAATCGTGTGTCCGCTCAGCAACTTCTGCGTGTCGTTTTCCTCATCGTGTGGGTTGCGAAAGCGTTGGAGCTTCTCCAGGTGGTTGATGTGAGCGTAACGGTGCGTGTTCGAAGCCTGGCATGCGTTATTCAAGGGCTCGTTATTCGGGGACTGGCTGACACGTACATTTCCAATGCAGGTAGACTGGGCCTCCAAAGGCTCTTGCTTTGTAGCCTGATCGACCTTGAGCTCCTTCTTCACGGCCTTCCGAGCGCGCTCGCCGGCGGCACCGGATTTGGCCTTTCTTTTTGACGTCATTGCGGCTTGTCGGCCAAGCTTTCAATCCAGTTTGTCACCGAAATTAGTTCTGAATCCTAGCAAGGCCCATTAGCTTCGGGGTTATGTGTGTTATGGCTGCGGCAACTCACCGAGGCGTGAAGTTTGGCCAGTCAAGACTTTCGCTTGAAAATCGCGGAAAAGAGTATTAGTCGGTACAGCTCTGATTGATGAGTCTCTTCTTTGACGTAAAAAAGAGCAAAGAAAAAGTTGGCATAGGTTGCGCGGTTGAGCGTTGTGGTTGTGGGCGTTATCCAAGCAGAAAGAGTTGGTGCGCCGACGCGCCTACCTTCCCAACCCACGCATCGCGCACTTCGCAACAGATTTACCTGCTCCGCCCTGCCAGCTGCCCTGACCTGATTGGATCTCGAATTCCGGCCCTTTTCCAACACCTACCAGAAAACTTGAAGAGATTTCCCGTCCAGAGGGCCAGCGTTAAGCCAAAGAGTTGAGGACTTGATAGCTGCTGCTCGACAGCTTGTTAGTGCTGGCGACGAAGCACGTTGAAGCAAAGGCAATGCTTCAATAAGTTTCACCGTCGTCAAATCCGAGTTTCTTGTGCACGCAAGGCAGGCAATCTCTTCGTTCTCATTTCTCAAGAAAATAGAGACCCATCAAACCACCCGATAGGAAGATCCAACTACCCAAAGTCCGACTCTATCCTAAGCAAAGCATTACCCAATGATGCTCCTGCCCAAGGGCCACTGGGAGCAAGTAGCTCTGGATCCACCCTGTCAGAGTAGTCCAACTGAGACATCGCCTGAATCTGTTGCGCGCAGGAAATTCGAACGTGTGCTTTTTGGGCCAACCGTGCCGAGCGTGCCAGCATCGACTACGGGCGTGATGGAGCTCCTATCCTCGCTTTCCGTGGCACTTTTGTCCGTGGACTAAGCTATGACGGCGCTTCTTTCCTGGGTAATCAAGTGCGAGCAATTGTGGATCCACGCAATCCAGATGGCCGAGGAAACCTGTCCCCTGGAATACAGTAAAGCCGATAGAGTCGGTGTTCGTCTGATCGTTGGCCTTATCCGCTGAGTTTTGTGGTGCCTTTTCCCCTTTCCATTGAAAGACCTTGCCCAGCAATAAAGGCGGACGTGCTGGCGCTCCGCTCCTCGCATCCATCGACATCGGTTGACTCGCTATGGAATGGGGTTTGATCCTTTCTTTCGGCCGACGCCGACTCAAATCCGCTTGCTGCACTCTCCTTGAACATCGTAAGAGAGTCAAAATAGTGGTACGAGTAGGACTCTTCCCAGCTCATCGGCTCAGGGTAGACGTGTGTGTGTGACCCGGCAAATTTATTCATCTCTGAGACCGCCCATCCGTTCAACAACTCGAAAGCACGCTTTCCATCTTCGTTGTACTGGTCTTCGAAGCATCGGGACTCATTGGTGTCACGAGCGGTCGGGAACGAACTGCTAGTAGACATTTTCAAAGAACTTTCTTTCTCGGGACAGGGTATTATATGCCTCGACCTCATGGGTAGCTTCGACTGCCAGCTTTACTCTTTTTCCTGAGCTTCCTGGGAGGCCCGCGGGCTTTTTCGGCCATGGAATTCCTCTTTTGGGCCACAATCTTCTCGCAAAAGCCAGATCTTTCTACCTACTTTGCCTTGACAAAGGCGAATCATATCTCCACGGCCACATTTGGGCCTCAAGCCTGATTCGCTTCAGGCTCTAGGGATACCGCACCAAATCGGAAAATGAAATCGAGGGGTGCGAGAAAGAAAGGAAGCACCATTGCATTTAGTGGCCTCGCTGCGCTTCAAAAAGCGGCCCAATCGCCTTGATAAAAGCCTTGCATTGGTTGCGTTGCCCCCGCCTGTTGTGGTCGCGTTTCTCAAGTTGGTCCGAGAAGCTGCGGGTCAATCCAGACAGTGTCACCCAGCTTGACCATAGTCTGGATGTCTCGAGGGGTTAGTGGCGCACGTTACTGCCCTGGGACCTCATCGGGGAGTCCTTGACGTCTTTAGGTCGTCGCTCAAAGACTGAAATTACCTCTCGATGCGGTGCTTGCCACGATTTACGTGCTTTCAACCTCGAAAGCCATGGGACCAAAGGGAACAGGGTGGGAAATGAGATGGCTCGAGCGGATGGAGAAATGCGCGCGCAGGATCTGGCGAAGTCAAAATTGATGATTTGCAGAGAAGAGGAACAGAAGGGTGGTGGTATCGCGACGGTTGTGATGGCCGAGCCTGATGCGACGAAAGGCCTACTTCCCAATCCACACCCCACGCACCCCTCGGAACCGTATCGAAAAGTTTCGACTGCTTGATATAGACAGGTCCTTCAAGATCACATTCACAAAGGTCTCTTGAAGCTCTTGCTGGCACTTCGCCTATTCCGCGATACAAGTTCAACGTACGGCTGTACCCTGTACCGAAATCCCTCACTTTGAGCCTTCTTTGGGTACCGCAGGAAACCAGAAACCTCAAGCCAGGGAGGCAAGAAAATCGAAAAGAAAGGAAGCAACAATGCATTTAATGGGCCTCCCTGCGCTTCCAAAAGCGACCTAATCGCCTCGTCAAAAGCCTTTCATCCGTTGCTTTGCCGCTGTCCGTCGTCGACGCTTGTCTCAGGTTGGTCAGAGGAGCTGAGGGTCAAGCCACACAAAATTTCCTTGCTGTGACATCGCCTTGATGTCGGCCGACGCAAAAGTATAGGTAGAAGTCGAGCCGATCGGGTTTTTGTCTTCCTCCTTGCTGTTGACGGCGTCCTTTCCATCCGGTTCCTCCACAGAGGTCACAGTGTCGGGGCTGGTGACGTTGATGCTAGCGCCGCTCTTGAAGTACTTCTTCAGCTCACTACAGTAGTCGTAGCTGTAAGCGCCCTCCCAGGTAGTAGGCTCCGGGTAGATGTAGTTCGAATTGTTGTCATGGACATCATTGAGACCTTGGGGGCTCTCCAGCGTGCTGCAGGCGCGAGCAGAAGTGGCAGTCTGAAAGATATTAGTAAGTAGCCAATTATTCGCGGGCTGGCTAGCATCTACCTTGGTATGATAGGTAGGTTCATTCATCTGTACTTGCGGAACAGCCTCTCCCTGCTTCTGGTCCTTCTTGATGCGCTTTTGGGAGGGTCCATCGGCGCTGCAGCCTTTGGTTTTGGCCTTCCTCTTCTGTCCCATGGTCGAAGCAGCAGTACCTTGGGGCTAATTAGCTGCAATGCTCTCCAAGTATCGCGTCGGAATGCGGGCTGCTTACCAGAAAGCGTGATTCGATGAGCCTTTGATGATGGTCAACCAAAGCTCAGTGGCACGGTGGCTGAAAAGGTTCTGGTGAGACGCGGTCGAGTTGAAAGAATTTGTTGTACTGCACTCGATTCGACGGAATCAAAAGTCTGGGCAGCGTTTCTCGTTGGGCAAGACCAGAAGGTTAGAAGAAGGAGGAAGGCTCGGTCAGAGGTCGTTGTGGTTTGTTTGGCGGTAGCCGAGCAGAAAGACCCGGTGCACCGCGCGCCTTCCCAACCCGCGCACCACGAATTCGGCGGCAGGAGCACCTACTTTCGCACTCCACTGCCCTGAGACTGGGCCTTACTCCTAGGACCAACTACGAATCGAAACCTATCATGGAAATCTTGATCATTTGGCTTCGCTCTCGACTCACCCCACCGCGCGCCAATTTTAACACCCCAAGACTCTTTGTCTAGCTAATATATCGTCGTCTCGATTGTCTTCGCCTCGATTTTCTTTGGCCGCTCATCCAGAATTGATCGTTAACGGTCATTTCTCACTTTCAACCCGTATACTTTATCATCGTTCGCCAACCCCCAAGTGCTACCATCGAGAGAGCACCGCACTCCCTCCGAATCGAAATCAGTGGTCGTGGATCGGGGCTTTTCTGGATGCGTTCAAGGCGAGGAGCTCAGGATCAAATCAGTCTGTCCTACCGACGCGAGCGATAGCTTGAATCCCAGAGAAACCGAATGAGTGCATGGCCTCAGCACCATAGACATCGGAGTCTCCTGAAAGACCCTCTTCTGCCGAGACTGCCATGGTACGACCAGAGACAGGCTCACTACAATGTACTTCTTGGGACCCGGGCCAGGACCAAAAGTGGTCCAGTAGTTGTAGGTGTACGAGCCTTCCCACGTCGTGGGCTCGGGGTAGTTGTAGGTGCCATTGGCTGGCTGGTAGAGGTCAGCAAAGAGCTAATTTTTCAAGGACAGGCCAGCGTATACCTCGGCATAGTAGGAAGTCTCAGAGGGCTTTTCCACCTCCTTCGTATTCTTCGCACGCTTCCTGGGAGGTTCGTTGGTGCCAGCGCTAGACTTGAGCTTCCTCTTTGCCATCCATGATTTAAGCTGCGTCTGCACCTCAAGGCCAATATGCTTCAATTTTAGTGCTCTCAAGTCCAAGTCGTCTCTTCGAAGCAGCGCTCCGGTCGCCGCCCGTGTCTTCGGTTCCCTCTTGCTCTTTGGCAGACGGCCCAATCGCCTGGGACTGGATCAACTCCCGCTGCTCCCCCGCCTGCTTGGCCGGCAGGGCGAGGGCATAGTTGTAGGAGTATGATTTCTCCCATATCGTCGGCTCTGGGTAGACGAAGCCGTCCGTCTCTGTTGTATTGGAGTAATGAACCTGGTTGTGCAAGGTCAGCAAAAAGCTAATTTGGAGGCTCACTTGTGTCCACCTTGGTGACCTCAGAGGTAGAGGCGTGCTCAATGGCACCATTCTTCTCCTCACCAATCTTCTTCTTCTTGGACAACTTCGCTGCAGGCTCGCTGGCGTTTCTTTTCCTTTTCTGGGCCATGATGGTTGATATAGGCAATGGCTATCCAATCACTCCCAACTCTCGGAAGATACTTCAAGGCTGATTAGTATCTTCAATGCCCGGAATGCTTCAAGATTCGGGCGACTTACTAGGAAAGGTGATTCTATAAGGTTTTGGCGGTGATCGTTCAAAACCGGCGCCCAGTGGGAGAAGCAGCTGTACCAGTAAGGCAATCGGGCCAAAAGGTTTCGTCAAGTGCGAAGCTTCCAGGGACGAAACCAGAGATGTTGACGCAGATTTTGATGGTCAAGAACACAAGAAGATCAAGAGAAAGAGGTTTCGGGAGAAGGTAAATGTTGTCCGAGGGGATAGCCGAGCAGAAAGACCTGGCGCGTCGACGCGCCTTTTTCCCCGAATTCAGGCAACACGCACTCGGCGGTGGACACTCCTACACTCGCCTGCCAGTTGCAGTACCAGCACCAAGCCAAAGGCGCAGAAGTTGTTCTATCAATCTCATTCTGGAGGGCATACTCATTCCGACTGCGCCTCTTGGAGCGCCTCAACGACTGTCGATCTTTTCATACGCCAAATCGTCCATTCCCACTACTCCACGACGAGTCGAGTAGTAATTCCACAAAGTCCACAGGAAAGTTTTTGGGCACTCCACCACTTGTAGTTATTATCCAGCGTGCTTAACGCCGCTTCCAAGGAACATCTCTCGCCAAAGACCCATTCAGATGAGCCAGACGGCCCTCACTGCTGAGGTTCTTTTCCCGGGCGCTTGGTACTGGGCAAGTGCAGGTCGATCCACTCAGTGATGCCCAGCTCTACCATCTTCTTGAGATCCTGATGGCTGTATTGGCGTATGGCGGCGCTCTCGGATCTCATGGGGCAGTCTTTGACGTCGTTCTGGTCCTCGCTTATCGGAGCCGGGCTGTCGCCCTTGACTGCGACTGACTGGGAGTCGTCGGCAGCATGCCGCAAGACATCGCGAAAGTCGTATGAGTAGGAGCTTTCCCACGAAGTCGGCTCAGGGTAGGTGAACACCTTGAAGAGATTAGAGAACTTCAATTTGGAGCAGCAGCGCGAAGCCGAAGGTGCAAGAACTCCCATCAATTATGAGGACGATGGAAATTCCAATCGCGCCTCTTCAAGCGCCTCAAAGCCTTCCGATATTTCCATGATCCAACAATACCCAATCCACGCAGCCAAGCCATGGTCCTTTGCCGTACCCAGAAGACAGGACAAGCTTGCCGCTTCACCCGCACAGAATAGCAATGGTCGTTCGTCCATACGGACTACTAATCCCAAAGCTCCCTGATTGAAGATCCACGCCGAAGCCTGTCACTGTTGTGGTGTTGACACATCCTCCGTACCTCCAGTGCGCGAGCAAGAGAACCACGCGACACGACTTCAGTACTCGCCTCGAAGCTGTGGGTCGACGAACTCGTCGCGACCAGCCTTCGACATGGCTTGTATCTCCTCAAAGTGGTATTGGCGGACAGTAGGGCTCTGGTGGTCGACCGATTCCTTGGCCTCCTCCTTCTCCTCCTCCTCCTCCTCCTCCTCCTCCTCCTCCTGTGCAGTGGGCTCAATGCCCTTCGAGCGTGCCGACTCGGGCTCCGCTGCCTTTTTGGTGGGCAGGTAATAGGCGTAGTGGTAAGAAGAGAAGGACTCTTCCCAAGTCGTTGGCTCGGGGTAGGAGAAGCCTTCGTCCTGGTACGTTGTGTGCGAGTATCGAACCTGCTTGTGCAAGGTTAGCAAAAAGCTAATTTGGAGGCTCACTCGTGTCTACCTCAGTGTCTCTAGCAACAGAGGCGGGCTCAACAGCAGCAGTAGCCTTTTGGCTATTCTTCGTCTTCTTTGAAGGCTTTGCAGCAGGCTCGCCGCCGTTCCTCTTCCGTTTCTGTGCCATGGTGGCTGCGCAGGTCCTTTATCCCAATGTTGATCAGCTTCAGGTCCAGTGCTTTCAGAGTCCACGAGGTCTTCCCACGTCGGGACCACTCCTCGATTCGGGGTGCTTACCAAAGTGATGAATTGATTTGGATGGTATTTGCTTGAAAGCGTTCGAGCAATCGACTTGGAGAAGAAGAGAATTGGGACGAGATGATATACGCAAAAGGTTTCAGCAGGCGCTCGGTTCGAACGAAAGAGATCAGTCGATTTGAGAGCTTGCTTGGGGCTGGGAGCGAGAGGAAGCAGAAGAGGAAGAAAATTTGGTTGTGATGTTTTGGTTGGGAGACAGCGGCCGAACAGAAAGAACCTGAGTACGCCGACGCGCCTGCCGCACCTTCCCAACGGCGGACACTCCTACTCCTGCCTGCCAGCTATCTTGGCCCCGCTGGAATTTTCTACTTCTGAATAAACACCGACCACAGAGTTAACACTTTGAAGAGATCAGAAAATTTCCAGTCTGGAGCACCAGCACTAAACCAAAAGTATAAAAATTGTCCTATAAAATTACGAGGACGATATCGGTTCTAATTGCATGTCATGAGGTTCCGCAATGGTTACGACTCTCTTCATGGATTCCATGTGTGATCTGCGCGCCAAATTCAAGATCTTTGAGCGTACTATAAAGATGACAGTGGCAAGCTTGCTTCTTCACCCGAACAGAATAGTAATAGCCGTTCATCCATGTGGACTACTAATCCCAAAGCCCCCTGATTGAATATCCACATTGAAGCTTGCCACTGTTGTAGTCTCGCAACATCATCCTCTACTACTTTCTCCTCCGCTGCTCCGCGATATATGAGGGAAAATTCTGAGACCCATTTGATGCGCACCCCAATGTTCGTCCTGCTCTTCAGGGTGGCCAAGAGCCACAAGGCCCGGGTCGACGAAGTCGTGGCAATCTAACCCACGTTTGCCATAGCATGGACTTGGTGAACATCGTAACTGCGCACGAAAGCGCTCTTGCTGTCGGCCGGCTCCTTGTTTTCCTCCTCTTGATTCTCAGGAGACTTGATGCTCTGAACCAAGGTCGGGCCCGCAGTATCCTCCGTTGCGCCCTTGGTCGCCATACCAAACTCGTGGAGGTAATGATAATCATATGAGCCTTCCCAAGTCTTAGGCTCAGGATACATATAAGTTTGACAGGTGCAGCTCGAGCCAGCGTCAACGGTCAGGCGCTCTGCGTTGGTGGGCTAGAAAAGATCAGTAAGAGGCTTATCAATGAGGGACTGGCCAGCATATACCTTGACAGCGTTGGAGGACTCGTCTACCTGCACTTGCTGCTCCTTCTAAACCTTTGCAATCTTTCTAGGCGCCGCTTTGGCGCTGCTGGCATTTCTTTGTCCTATGTCAGGAAAATGGGAAAGAGGAGGAAGTGGTGTCCTATAAAATCACGAGGACGGTATCAGTTTCAATGGCACGTCATGAGGTTCCGTAATAGCTACTGAGTTCACCGTGGATCTCAACTCCAGTCCGCGCAGCCAAGTTTTTGAGGATACTATAAAGGAGACAGGGCAAGCTTGCCGCTTCACCCGCACAGGACAGCAATGGTCGTTCGACCATACGGTCTACTAATCCCAAAGCCCCCTGATTGAAGATCCACGGCGAAGCTTGCCACTGTCGTAGTATCGCGATATCCTCCGCCGCTCCTCCGCTCCCCGCTCCGCCGCTCCTTGCTGCTCTCCTCCTCTCCTCCACCATATCAAGGGGTCTCCAGAGACACATTTGATGCTGGGGCTCCAACTTCTTACTGCTCTTCATGGGGGTTGAGAGTCAGCAAAGCTGGATCGATGAAGTCGTCGCGATCCAGCTTTGTCAGAGCCTGTATCTCCTCAAAGCTGTATTCGCGCACGGAGGCGCTCTCGTCGTCGACCGGAGCCTTGTGCTCCTCCTGAACCTCAGTGGGCTCGTTGCCCTGAGCCGTGGCCGTGTTCGGATGCTCCTCGGCTGCATTGTTGTTGGCCACGGAGAATTCATCAAGGTAGTGATACTGGTACGACCTCTCCCAGGTGGTCGGCTCGGGATATTGATAAGTCTGGGAGGTTGGGCTAGGGCCAGCGCCCATGTCCACGCGGTCTGCGTTGGTCTTCTGGTAGAGGTCAGCAAAGAGCTCATTGTTCAGAGGCTGGCTAGAGTATACCTCAGTGCAACGAGAGGCGTCTGCGGGCTTTCCCTGAGCTTCTTTCGTCTCCTTCGCGCGCTTCCTCGGACGTGGGCTGGTGCCAGCAACGGACTTCGACTTGCGTTTGCCCATTATCTAAGGCTAATTAGCTTCAGCCTTTGTGTTTTCCAACTCTGAAACGGCGAAAAGTCTCGTCCAAGTCAGGATTGCTTCGAAATGTGCGCAGCTTACTGGGGAGAGTGCTTTGACTTAGGATGAGGAAGATGTTGCCGTGACTGGCAGGTGGATGACGGAATCGAGAGGCTGAATCAGAGCCTGAAGGCTTGAAGAAATTTTTACTCGTCTGGAAAATCGAGACGGGTGGACAAGAAGATTCAGATGTTGTGTGGTTGTGTTTGGTGTTCGGAGGCAGTGGCCGAGCAGAAAGAACCTCATGCGCCGGCGCGCGCACCCCGACGCGCCTACCTTTCCAAACCACGCGTGGACCACGCACTCAGCGGCAGGTACGCCTGCACTACGACTGCTGCTGCAGCAACAGGATGTGTCCTCGTAGACACCCACCCACGTTGAGCACTGGCCGCTGCCGAAATCAAACCAAACAGCGACATCCCGTGAGGTCATGATCATCAAAAAAGGTGTTATTTACAACACAAAATCTGCCCTGACTCGGAGCTTGAAGTTCCGAAGACGGTCGGTGAATAGGATTTGAAGAATTTTATACTACTTGGACAGGATCACGAGCGAGGCCGAATGCGCCCAAGTTTCTCGTTGACTCCTGGTTTTCCGAATCGTCAACCGGTCGTCATGATTTCCCTCCGGGACGCCTGCTCCGGGAGCATATCCACCCTCGATACCGATCTTCCTTGTCCAACATTCCTATCTTTCTGTCTGAAAAGACTGGTTAGCTTCATGTTCAATCCAAGTCGTGGCCAAGAGGCGTCATCAAAGTCAAGAATGCCCTGATGCGGAGTACTTACCAAAGAATCGATCTGAAAACGCCCATGGCAGTGGAAGTTTGCCGACAGACGCGTGTAGTCCTCCTGCGGCTACTCACACTCGCCCTCGTCCTTCTCCTGTTCCTCTGCCTTGTTGGCTGCCTCGTCCTGTCCCTCGGGCTTCTCGGCGGCGGTGACGAGCGCGTGCTTGTGTGGACCCCGGCGACCCATGTGGTCCAGCAAGTGGTCGTGGCGGTAGAAGCTCTTGGGGCAACCAGGAAAAGTGCAACGGAAGGTCTGGGTGCGCGTGTGTTTGTTTGAAATGTGGCGCGTCAGCGTGCCTTTGTCCACGCAGGTGGTTGAGCAACCATCATATGGACAGGAAACGCGGGGGCCTTTGCGCTTGCGACGATTGCCAGACTGGGCGCGGCTGTTGGTGCGAGGGTGGGCGGCGACGGTGTTGGTGGTGTTGGCAGTCACCTCGTTGCGGTTGTTAATGTCGCTGGTGGTAGTGGTGTTGGCAGTGTTGGCAACATGGCCAAAATCGTCTTCGATTGTGTCCTGCTGGAGGCTGTTCTGGGTGACGAGACTGCGATTATGATTGCGTGGGCTGCGACGAAGAGAGGCCTGGTTCTCAGATATCAGCAGTCGAACCGACTGGTTGCGAGCCATTTTCGTGGGATTTCGATGGACGGAATGGTGTGAGGTGATGAGCGTCTGAAGGTGGATTGGAGAAGATGGGTTGAGGGAGGAAGAAATCGGGCAACTGTTCCGGTGGGGCCACTTGACGTAGAAGGAAAGAGGTCGGAGTCGGTACTCACATTCAAGTCGACGGCGGCGGCAGCGGAGGGAACGCTCGGTCTGCTCGCGTAAGGGTCGTGCTCTACTAAACTGTCAGTGGCTTTCCTCTTAGGCTTGATTGATTTGTTTGTACCCTCAGGGTTGGTCGAGCGGCCAGTTGACACATTGTCTGGGCCAACATTTTGCTGGAAGGCCTCGATCTCAGCAGAAGCGGAACCATCAGGCATTCCTCCAGTCCAATGCTCCAGCTGAGGGTCGATTGGGATCTTGGCAGGCTTGAGATTACCATTCTCGTGCATCCTGGCCTCGTTGTTGGGGCCATCGGCCTCCTCAGGCACTTTCAATCTTTCGGGAGCCATCAGTCGTGCTTGGATGGCGGTGCTCAGAGACGTGTTTGATATGTGCATCAGGAGTACTCAGAGAGACTGGTCTATTCACGACATGAAAGAAATCCGCCGTGGCTGTCATGCCGCGGTATTGGCCGGAACGGGATCGCCATGGCGATGAGTGCGTGAGCGCGGGCGACGCCGAGACACAGGATGAAGATGATTCAACACGAGTCCTGTGTCAAAGCAGTGGCAGTGTCAAATTGTGTGGTCACGGTCCGATGGCATCTCATCACGCACGTATGGGCAGGCTATCTCAGGGGATTGACCTTTTTTAAAGTATCCTTGGTGTTTTCCTGTATACTGGTGTTTGGAACCGGATGGCATCAAAAGGAACCAACCAGAATCCAGGAATTTCGCTTTGATGGGAGGCGGCAATTCAAACTTCAAGCCTCAAACAACCCGATTGACCTGAAGCTATGCTGATCGATCAAGCATAACGGTCAGTCTGAGCCAGATCCAGCCACTATTCTTGACCACCGCCGCCCTTGTCAAGACCAGAACCTCCACTTCCACGGCCACGACCATCGCCACGGCCGTCTCCACGGCCATCACCGCGGCCACCACCGCGGCCACCGTCACGACGCGCACCTCGTTTTCCTCCCGCATATCGCCTTCCTTCTCCCAAGTGCTGGACCCTGACGTGCTCCCCCAGGGTGTCAGACCGCGTAAAGACCTTGCCGCAAGTCTCACAAGTGTACTTCTTCTTCTTGCTGTGATGGGTATTGTCATGGCGGAGCTTGGCTCGATTGCTGCTGAACGTGATGTTGCAGGGACCACAACGGTGGCTTCCCTGTCCATTTCCAGCTGAGGTTCCAGCTCCCTGGGCTTGACTACCGTCACTGGTGACAGCCTGCGCTGGATATTGACCATAGTTGCTCTGCTGCTCAGTGCTGGCTGGAGGCTGTGTTCCTGATAGCGTCGGATCAGGGTGACTGGACTGCATGGTAGTGTTGTAGGAGGATGGAGCCGTCGCCATTCCTTGTGTTCCTGACAGCGCCTGATGAGGGTGAAGCGACTGCATGGCGTTGTTGTGGTAGGATGGAGCAGTCGCCGTTCCTTGCGTTCCTGACAGCGCCTGATGAGGGTGAAGTGACTGCATGGCGTTGTCGTGGTAGGGTGGAGCCGTCGTCATTCCTTGCGTTCCTGACAGCGCCTGATGAGGGTGAAGCGACTGCATGGCGTTGTGGTAGGATGGAGCAGTCGCCGTTCCTTGTGTTCCTGACAGCGCCTGATGAGGGTGAAGCGACTGCATGGTGTTGTCGTGGTAGGGTGGAGCTGTCGTCATTCCTTGTGTTCCTGAAAGCGCCGGGTGAGGGTGACTGGACTGCATGGCGTTGTTGTGGTAGGATGGAGCCATCGCCGTTCCTTGTGTTCCTGAAAGCGCCGGATGAGGGTGACGGGACGGCATGGTGTTGTCGTGGTAAGATGGAGTAGTCGCCGGATGAGGGTGACGGGACGGCATGGCGTTGTTGTGGTAGAGTGGAGTCGTCGCCATTCCTTGTGTGCCTCCCAGCTCCGGATCAATGAGACTAGGGTGCACGGTGTTCTGAGGTTGGTGCGCCGCAGCCGGAGCCATTCCTTGGTCATAAGCATGAGGTTGCATCCAATCACCCGACGGGTGGTAGTAGTCGTCATTCCTCGTGAGGCGCTCGAAGAGCTCATCGTAGAATTCGGACTCGTCCTCTTGCTGAGGGGGTCTTTCCGATCCCATGGTGGATCGACGATCGCCGATCTTGGAGATCGTTTGGAGGTGACTGAAGAGAAAACTTGTAATTCGCTGGAGTAATGGCAAGTAAGTGCTAAGTAAGGTGAATGGGCGTTCTTGTAGACAGTACATCGTGCTGTCCCGCCTTCTTCAGGCATAACTTCACAGCATGGAGTTGGACTCGCAGATTTGCCGGATCTAGGCGGAGATCGACTTACTGAAAAAGGGGACTGGGGACCACACTGCGAACTCTTGGCTCGCAGCAGAACGGAAAGGCAAAGAAACCGGAGACGAACGTAGCTGTGCCCTGCAAAGAAAGGGACCAAAGGACCAGTAATTGTTCAGTTCGGGCAAAGAAGAAAGGGACTGGTGAAGGTCTGAAAGCAAAGGAAATTTAATCTGCTTCGCAAAGCCCGCGCGCTGTAGGACCACCAGTCCGCGCATCACCGTCACGCGCAACTCAAGTGTCTAAGAAAATTCACTTCCATCGATCTGGGACGTAATGCCCTTGGTAACTACCGAATCCATAAAGAATATCTCTCGTTGACCTGTATCTACGCAGAGTCCTTTCAAGTCATCCCTCATCAGTTCAAACCTGAAGAATCCTCCAATAGACTCCCAATCTGTGTAGACCTCAGATCCGTATCCAGATGTTGTTCTCCCAGACCAAACCGTTGAGAAGTCCCCGCCGTATCCCCTGCTCGAATTTTCTGGAGATCCTTCGCTCGACCATCGTAAAGACCTTTGCGCTACCGTCCACTGGTACTATGGCTGCTGCTGCTGGCCTATAGCGCGTCCCTGTGCGAGGACCTCAAATGACTTTCCAAGTCGGGCGTCTTGGCCACAAGATAACCGCAAAGACGACAGCTCATGCAAAGGTGAGGGTGATCTGTCCGTTCGTGGCGCCTCCGAATGTCGATTCTGGTGTAGCTCCTGGGGCAGAAATTGCAGCGGAACAGTCTCTCGACACGGTCGTTATTGTTGGAGTTGTTGACGCTCAGGGGAGCATTGCTGTTGTTGCTCTGGACAGGAGTATCGCCGAGAGCAGGATTGCGCTCTCTGGGTTGGGTGGGACCGCCGCCGAAAGCGGGAGTGTGCTCATTGGGTCCGTTGGGAGTGCTTTCGAGAGTAGGGCCAATCCGAGAAGTAGCAGTCCGCGGAGATTCAATCCGCTCCGTGCGCCCATTGTCTGCTGCAAGAGGCGGCTCGGGAGTGATCGAGCGGGGAGGATCAGGCGGAGGCCAAGGGTAGTAAGGAGCGCGGCTGTCGTACAACTGAGTCGGGTCCGGGTAGACGAAAGCCTGGGGGTTCTCCTCGTCATTGTGGGGCAATTGAAAGTCTCTGAAGTTCGTCTGCTTGGCCATGTTGTTGCTCGAGTTCACAGTGGCACTGTCGGTTGAAAAGGCGAGGTCGAGGAACCTGCCTCAAGACACTGTGAGGCAGCCTCGCGCGGCCTGTTCAGAACGCCGACTAGTCACTAGTGGTGGTGACCTTTTGTCATGCTGCAGGGCATGGAGTTTCAGTACATTGGAACATTTTCAATCACCTCTGACTACCCCTGATTCTGTGCATATGATAAGGTTCGAACACCGGGATTTCTAACACGTGACATATTTGGACAGGAAAATACCCCTGAGTTGAAATTTTTGTCTTTAAACAAGGCAAATGAATGTTTCCTGTGAATACCGAAGCCTACTTTGTCAATTGAAGCGTCCCCAGAGAACTAGTGCCTGAATCTGGCTACCGGGAACTTGAAAACGCTCTTTACATACACGCTTCTAATTGACGACCAATGCTGAAGAAATCCTTTTAATCTTGTTTTACCTCTGTACAATTTGTATCTCCTGAATCCAATGCTTGATGAATCCGGAGAATCGCATTCCAAAGCAGTCGACTGCCCTTCAAAAGTCAATCTTGGCAGCCTCCAGAGCTCCTCCTTCTACTGGTGATTGAGTCGCTGCATTGCGCTCAGAATTACGCACCAAGTCCTGCCTCATGTTTTGTGAATTGGCACGTGAGGCAGCTCGATTTTATGGAGCTTCCGGCCATGCCTGATCAACGAGTCGTTGCGGGAGAAGGTCATGTTGCACACTGGGCAAGCATGGACACGCTCGTCGGCATGAACGGTGCGCTCGTGGCGCCTCATGTAGTAGTTACGCGCGAATGTCTTGTCACAGTGGCCGCATGAAAATCGCTTGGCGAGTTGTGCAGTATTCTGGTCCTCGTCTTGATCTCCGGGTTGCTCAGGGTGCTCCATGGTTGTATTGACATCTTGCTCGGTGCGCTGAGGGTGCTCCATGGTCACCTGGACATCTTGCTCGGGGCGCTTAGGACGCTCCAAGGTTGCCTGAACTTCTTGCTCGGCGCGCTGATCCTCAGTTTGCGGGGTGGTGGGATCCGGGACTCCGAAAGTGTATGCCATGCCACCACTGTCCGATGTAGTGATGAACCCCTGGGTTCCGATTGGGCGTCCCGGCAGATCTTGTGCAGGAATACGGCCGCAAGGAACCGAGTCTCCTGTGGGCGGGTGCCACCAGACTTTGAAATAGTCTCCGGATCTATCGTTTTCGTCTTTGACAAACTCGAAGTGGGAGTTAGCTGTGGTGAAGATGAACGAGGGCCTGGACGAGATGTTTCCGCCCAAGTTTTGATTCAGTAGGCCAGACCCCCAACGAGCACCAGCACTTGCCTCGAGGTCAAAGGAGACAGAGGTCGTGGTATGCGATGCGCCATCGTTATCGATCTTGACTTGCTTAGATGGGCCACCGTGAGGCCACTCCAGCTCAGCTGCTCGCTTGGGAGGCATTGGTAGGAAACAAGTTGGCAATGGTAGTGGTGTTCGTGGGAGATGAGGAAAATCGGTGATGAGATGAATGATAGAGGATCTTGAAGTTGAAATACAGTGGCAGTTGAAGTGAACAAAGCCGATGTTTAGGGCTCCTTCCTTAACAGGCAGGTGGGCCGTGCGTCCTCCGTTGCTCACTTTCAGCCATACAATGGAGCAAAAATCAGCCACAGCCCGGCGAGAGCCTTGCCTAGCTAGTTAATATCAAATTATTTCTGACAAGAGAAATAAAAAGAGTGCCCGAATCGTTGTACAGTTGAACAAAACCACCTGTCCCAATCACTTCAGAAGGCCGTCATAACAACGGTTTTGTGCAGCTTACCTGGAACAATGGAAATTGCAGAGACACATTGTATTTTGTTTGAGACCTCTTAAGGAGACAACAACGTAATGTACACATTTCAACTTCTTGGATGAGCTCCATGTTCCCCAAACATCGGACAGCAACCATCACGACTGCATTGGTAAAGCGCGCCAAATTGGACTCTCCCCCGAGGTTGATTTTGAGCACCACGTCATGATCCCTTCTTTGCGGAGGCGGAATGATCAGCTCGTCATTGATATGCTTGACAATATGGACAACGGCGAGAGCGCAGTAGTCTGAGCACAGGATATCAATGCAAAATTGCCGCCTATGGCTTGGACCGTTCCTGGCAGCACCTCTTGGAGCCTGATCAACACACATGGCAGACGGCAAGATCGCGGCGTTGATCGCGGCTCCTCCCCAAGACATGGGGCAGTTCGACGCCTTAATTCTTGCCGATGTTTGCTTGCAGTGGTCCCGCATTGCGGCACAACAGGCGTGCGAATCTGGAGCAATCACCGGCAACCTGAAACATTCTCTTGTGTCTCATCTTGAAGCTCCTAAGCTTGAACTTCTTGTCATAGACGGCGCAAGAGCAACCCCGGTCCTCGGATTCAATTTTTCCATTGTCGTGAGCTTCGGGGAGCTCGGCATGGGGAGACTCCAGCTGACTATTAGTGTCATGAGTGGTTGGGGCGGCTTGGTTGCTGACGTGCCGAACAGTTGATGCATTCCTAAAAAATGTTCGTCAAGACGTCGGCGTTGTCCAGCCCGCCAAAAGCAACCTTGCGATTGAAGAAACAAGAGAACTCTGAATTCAGGCCATTCTACAGCCTGGTGAAATAGTACACAGGTCTTGATCCTAATCCATCCTCCCCCTTACCACAGTAACCCCATCCATCGTGATCGGGCCCCATCAAGCGCATAATGTCGAGGTGTTTTCGCAACATCGGTGCTCACTAGGTCGCGTGGTTTTGAGTCCCATGGAGAGGCTCTTGGGATGCAATTCTGACGCCTCAATTATCGTTTTGGTCGACAGGTGCAGCAGAGGACGTGAGCGTAGTGTTCGGGCCACATGATTTCTTGACATGGGGAAGCTCAGCATTGTGCGCCTTTCGGGCATGACCCAGTAAGGTATCGTTTCGAGGGAATTTCCTTGCGCAGAAAGGGCAGCTGAATGTGGAACTGCCACCAGCAACGTGAAAGCTTCTCTCATGTCGAGCCTTTGAGCTACGGAGCTTGAACTTCTTGTCGCAGAAATCGCAAGAGAATGGCAATTTCTCCAAGCTTTCGTCTTGGATGTTCTGAGCCATGAGATGCTCATCAGCATGCGTGATGAAGATAGCCTCTGATTTGTTGTCCTGCATGTCTCCAGCTTCGGGTGACTTGGTGACATGTGTAGTATTGATGGAAGGTGCGAGTGGCTGCTTATTGCCATAATTGATCGTGGATCCCTCAGTGATCGAAGTGTTGGTGATTGGGGCGTCGTCTGTCGGAGCGTCGGTGGTCTTCTTCGTGTCCATCTCATCCGTAATGCCTCCAGCAGCATCGGTATCCTGCTGCTGGTTCTGGACTTTCGGTGCTGGAATATTGTCACGGGTAGTGTCCTGAAGTAGGACAACCCGCTGACATTCATGACGCGGACTGGCAGCGCTCGACTGGATTTGACGTGGGGCGAGCCTGGGGGTGAAGCTACCTTAATCAGTCCTACCTCTTGAGGAAGCGGTGCAGCGGGAAAGGCGTCTATCTACATCATTCCTCTCGTCACTACTTTTACTTCCCTATTACATCCATTCCGTCTCGCCACCACTGCCGCATGGCCGGCGTGGTTTGCGCCTCTTCCACTGAAAATTTCTCCGGCGCACTCCCCCCAGCGCTGGTTTTGCGTGGCAAATCCAGGAACTACACCTTGATTGGCACGTCCAAATGCTAGGGAGGTTGGCAAGCAGACAGACAGACTAATACGCCGCGCTAGATTCCATGCTGCTCTAGTTGCTCCCCCAGCATGCGCGGCGCGCTCTACATGCATGGCACCAGTACCAGTGCATGCAGGCTGCTGTTGCGTCCATGGAGGCCACCGTCTGCGTCCGCGGGCGCAACTCGGATTTCTCGGTCCCTGCATACCTACTTCTCCATTGCTTGATGACCTGGCTGTGTGGGTAGGGAGCTTACGGTCTGCTCTGCGCCACCAAATTGCGATTTCTGGTCCTCCATAGCGCTGTCATTGTGCGTCGCGGCACGGGAATAACGACCCAGAGGAGCGATTTCGGTGCGCGAGCTAGATCAGGACGTGCACTCGGTCGCCGTCATCGGTTCCGGTGTGCCTAAGGTGCTGTCATAACTGGCAGCCGTCCAAAACTGCGAGGAGAAGCAGGCGGTGGTGGGGGCAAGCGAGCTGGAAGCGGGGGTTGCCCGAGAGGATTCAATGTGGCGGGGAAGTGGAGACGATGGGAATGTGTAGGGGGCAGGAACGACGACAGAAAGAGTGGGGACGAGCATCGTGAGGGGAGAGGGGTGAAGAGGGGTATGAGGGGAAAGGGATCAAGGCGGATGGGATGGACGCAGGGGTGGGGTGGGGAAGTGGGAGAATCGAGTGCGGAGATTCTTCCTGCTTGAATTGCTCGCTGGCATGGTCGACGCAGATTATTTTTCCTGCCTACTCTCGTCCTCAGTTTCGCTCGACTTTGCGACGAGTCCAGCTGGGCGTGCTTTGCTGTTGTGTTGTGCGATTTGACGCGCCCCTGAAGCCCTACCTACAGACAACCAACCGCCATCAACCCCAGATTTCGAGAGCTACCAAGAGCAGTCGAGGCATTCAGATGTACAAACTCGCCACCACCCACCTCCCCACAATACCACCCGCAAAACGTCGACAGTCCCCGCAGTCACCACTCGACCCTCTCCACCCCATCGCCCATCCCCTCGCTTGACCAACCCCAGCCTCGCCCATCTAACTGCTTTCCCCCAGGAGCTTTTGCCCAGCAGCAGCCCAGAAAGGTAGGCCCGCACTACCAAAAAGGACAGTGGCAAAGCGTGCATGCGCGCCGCGCGATTGTTCGCAACCAAGCTCGCTTTAGCCGGCTGCGTACATGGTCGGCGTGCAGGTGCTGCTAACTACTGCCAGCCTACCTACGACGCCGCTCCTACCTGTCCTCGGGTCTCTGCGCCGTGCCAGTGGTGGTGGCGGTGGTGGCTTCTCCGCGGAGCTCCGTAGTGACTTGAATCTTGGAGCGAGAATTGCCCTCACGGCAGATGATGCCATTACATATCTCCAGGTAGCGTAGGCGTCGGTGTGCAGAAGGGCGAGTGGAAAGTGTAAGAATGCTGGCAAGGCTATCTACCACCCGGGGCCGGTTGATTGATTGTGTTGGACCTCTGGGTCGAATGGAGAGAAGAGAGTCGGTAGGATGAGGATCGGATGGGAAAAGGCACAGGAGGAGGAGGGCGATGATGATGAAGACAACCACGACCACGACCACGATTACATGATGATTTTCTCTTGTTGCCGATCCACCTACCGCTTTGGAATAGCCATTATGAAGACAACAACGGAAGAAAACTAGGCAAAGGATTTCAGTGACCTGGACTTGGGCTTGGAAAGTACGAAGGTGATGGCGTCGATAGACAGTCTTGCTGGCTGGTGTATGCGAAAATGGTGAGCTCGAGAAGAGATTGTTGCTGTCATATCGAAAAGCAACAGCATACTCCGCTGCCTTTCCATCGTCGGCCAAGTCCTACGTTGGCGGCCCCTCCGCGCAGAGCGGGCGGTGGTAGGCTCAACCGCAACGCAAAGAAAAACACCACGCACCACACACAAACACCACCACCATCACCACACCACAAAATCACCATGCACAAAAGAAGGACAACAGGAAGGGAAGGTCACGGTAAAGATCAAAAGAACAAAACTTCACCCGCGGCACGTAGACCGCAGGGTATATCAAAATCCCAGAGGGATTTATAGAGTACAGTATAATTACAACTACGTCCATGGTGCAGGCCGGGATCGAACTCGCGTCCTTTACCTTGCCCGGGTTACTGCGACCGCCCCCTTCCAACTACGCCAGCGGGCTCGGGTTATCCCAGCTTGAGGCCGGCGCGGGAAGGGGACATTGGGGTTGTGATGGAGTTTTGGAAATATATATGGCACTTGGTCGACATTGGAGTTTGACATTGCCATTGTCGCCATGTCTTTGTGGCGGTGCTTGTTGAGCACGATGAGTGGTGCTTCGAGATCCAAGTTGCGACTGATTGCTACAGTTGACGTGCTGTCTGTCGACCGTCGGCAGGCAGTGCCCACGTCCGTCACTTCCACGCCCGCACTCAGGCGCCTTCCACAGTCCTCCTCCCAACCTGAGGAAAGAAGGCGACTGGAAACCACGGGTCACGACCTTGCGTGACGTGTATCAAAGTAGACAGCAGAAAAGGTGAAGCGGTCTCCTCCACCAGTGACAGGAGTTCAGCGCGTTGGATTCGCATTCGCATCGCAGACCCATGATCGCCGGCTTCCGACCCAACGGCTCTTCTTCTTTGCCTTTACCAATGACTTCGTCCCGCTCCTCCCTAATCCACCGCCGCAGCCGCCGCAGGAGCAGCCGTTGCTGCTGACACCCAGTCCAGCTCCAAGCGGCCGACAGCAAAAGCAACAACAACCCACGCGAGACTCCTTGTTTCGCACTGACACCAGACCGCCACTGATACCGACGCACGCTCACTCAGCCAGCCAACGATGCTGCGCTGCGGCTCGGTACTTGCCGCTCCCAACCGTCGCTTGCCTGCGCGTGACTCGAGAGAGCGCCGTGTCGAGTGTTTGTGTTTTGGCTGTTGCTGAGGCGAAGCGAGCCAAGGGGTGGGCAGGGCGCGTAGATGAGCAAAGCGGGTGTGTGGTCCGCTGAGTGAGTAAGTGGCTGTAGGGACGCGTGGTGTGTCGGGGACGGTGTGGCGCTGGATCCAGATTGGAGATTGCGGTTGAGGACTGAGGCGGTTCTGGGCAACAGAAAGGGGTGCGATGTGGCAAGGAAGGGATGGAAGGTGGTTGTAGTTGTGGTTGTACGGATCTGAGACGGGGTGGTGGTGGTTGTGGAACGTGTGGATGGAATAGGGTGGATCGGGTGGCGACGAGAGAGGATATGAGTGGTTCGGAGATGAGCGTTGACAAGTAGTCAATACAGGAATGTGGAGATACGCTGTCAAGAGATGATGGGCGAGAAAACGAGAACAGATGTCGAAAAGAGAATGAGATCAAGTTGAAGTGTAGATTATCAATTACGCCACCATCCATCCGGAGGCCCCTCCTGTTGTTCCACCCTTTTCATCCACTTCTCCGCTGCTACCTATGTGCTACTAGCTATCTACATACATGGTGCCGCTGTCAGTGTCGGTAAACATACCAAACAGCGCTGTTTCGTCCGTCGGATAATACCTGTAGCAGTATATGCGCTCGCTCGCTCCAATGAATAATGCCAATGTTGTTGCCGGTAGTGCAAATTCCCTGCTCTTGCTTGCTATGCGCGCTCGCCAGTAATTAAAAAGAGTTGGTAAAATATGTCGTCGTGAATCGTGAAAAACGGCTTCCTCTCCGATCAGGGGAACGACGTCATCCGCCACCCTGCAGTTTTGAGCAAAAAGATCAGACAGGCAGTGTGCAAGGAGATGAGGGATATGCACAATGCGCTGCCAGGCAACGGTGCTCAGCTGACAGGCAAAGCGCCCACCTTGCCGCTGCAAGACAACCAAGCTGCCAAGGCTTGTTTACTTGCCAAGCAGGTCAAGTAACTGAGGAACGCAACGTCTGCCTGCCAAGCAGATTGCTGAAAGAGAAAACGGAAACGTCTCCATCCCAACCCACCACGATGTGTTTGAGAACGGTCATGTCGCTCAAAGCATCGCAATGGCAACGGCCGCCGCGCCCACGAGCGCGACGCCAGAGCCGACGTTGAAGCGCTTGGCACCCGCGCCTGTGTAGGCCGACGCCACGGGTGGCGTCGTCGCAACGGGTGTGCTCACGTTGCCTGACGCGGCGCCAGTCGCAATGGGTTGACCATCGGTGCGGATGGAGACTGGAGTAGGAGTGTTGACGGCAATTGGTTGGCCGTCGCTGCGGATGGGTACGGGGTAAGCAGAAGCAATTGGCTGACCATCAGATCGAATCGGGACGGGAGTGGCGATGGGGGTGGCGATGGGCTGGCCATCGCTGCGGATAGGAACAGCAGAAGCAATGGGCTGGCCGTCACTCCGGACGGGGACGGCGGATGCAATTGGTTGTCCGTCACTGCGAACAGGGACTGCAGAGGCGATTGGCTGGCCGTCACTGCGAACAGGAACAGCGGAAGCGATCGGCTGACCATCCGAGCGGACGGGAACTTCGGTAGCAACAGGCTGGCCGTCGGAGCGAACAGGGGCAGAGTAGGATGGTCCTGAGGTAGTGATGATGTTGATGTAGATGGGACTGCAGGTCGAGGCCCAGCTTCGGTCGTAAAAGTTGTAGAACTTGGTAGCACCTTCGCCAGACGGACACGCGTAGAAGACGGTGGAGCCTCCGAGAGCAATGGAGCTGTTTGAGCATGCCGAGAAGCCACCCGTGTAGATGGCACCGGCTTGCGGTGGGTTGTCAAACTGCAGCTGGTAGTTGCTGGCAATGTAGCCGGTGCGGCCCTTTTGGTCGGTCAATTGGCCGTCCGCAAGAGTAACGACCAGAGTCGTATCAGCTGGGCCACCAGACTCTTGACGCGCGGCAAGACCGCGCTTCGAGATACCTGCAGAGGTGGTCGCGTTGACAATGGTAATGGAAAAGGAACCAGAGTCTGGAAGGGGATTAGCAGAAGATCAACCCACGCGGAACTCTATCTACTTACAAGCCTGGGCACATCCCTCTGGAGAAGAGGCGGTAGGCTTAATGACCTCAGTCACGCCCTGCGGAAGAGCAATGGCAGCTCCGGCAAGGGCGGAGAGAACTGAAGCGTATTTCATCCTGGCCGAGGAGAAAGGTAAAAAAGTTTTCGTCTGCGAGCGAGGGTAGGTATCTGGGAATTAAAGCGAAGGTAATTCGAGACTCGAAGCAGTGGAAGCAGGGTTGATGGTTGATGGGGCTGAAAAAAGATGTGAGGAGGAAGTGAGGAGATATTTGTATTCTTGACCCGGTTGGAATTGGATGGCTGGCCTACGCCTCGCCGTTCACATCAACCTCGTTTTTGGCGTTTTCGGGCAGGACACTGATCCGCAGGATGACACGGAGTCGAGTGTCATATGGCCTTTGTCGCTGAGCAACTGCCACCAATGTCGCGGGCTTGCCAGCGGGCGGTTGGCCGGTTGCGCGAAGGTGCAGCGCCAGGCCATCGAGGAGCTCGAGGGGCTACAGACCGCATGCAGAAGGGTGCATAAAGATGCCTGATGGTCTGTGGGGTAAGGCCCAGGATGGCTGTGTGCAAGCTGCGTGAGACATGGCAAGGCGATTGGCAGACAAAGAGAGGATGGATTGTTTTGCATACCAACCCCCTCACTTCGTGCAAACGAACGATTGTTGGCGGCCATTCCGGCGGACTTGAGGCCGCACACTGAGAGCAGCCGAGAGAGAAACCTACCCGGGTTCCAGTCCCACGCCTAGGCGAATAATGGAAGCAGCTTCAGCCAAAAATACGACCAGGGGAGAGGAAAACGGCGCACCGCGCGGCTTGCATGGCCGAGCAGCGATCATGCAAGTAGAATAGCCGTGGGTCGAGTCACTCGTGGCTAAGTGCGGCTCTTACATAAAAGGCCATGGCCGCCGGACTTCGTTAAGAGGCAAAGTCGGCGGGGCAATTGCGCCGGCGCAGCTTGTCCGGCGTAGGCAATCCTGTCACGACGCTGAGGCCCATGACTTGTGCAATCATGACGCTTGGTTCTTGGCCGTCGACGGTTTCGTTGCGATGCGGTGAGGCCGAGTCAGCTTGGAGGGACTTCCGGGGACGGTAGCCAGGCACGAGCAAGGTGCAACAGTCAATCTAGGGGCCACGGGTTTTGGTTGAGTGCTGCGCTGCTTGGGAAACATGACGAAAGTGGATGGTGTCGACCAGGGAGGCGTTGGTGTGTTTGTGGAGAGGTGGAAGAGGAAGAGACTTGACCGAACGCGTGCGGATGACGGGCGGGACCCACTGGTTGCTGAGCGGCCCTGGCGCAGCGGGACCGTGGCTGGGGCAACTCTTGTTCTAACGTCACTCTGCTCTTCTTCCTTCTTCCTCATCACCCCATCTCCAGTCTCATAACATGCACCTTGGACTCTCCAGCCTCGGCTTTCTCGCGCGTTGCTCCAGCTCATCGACCTGCCCGATTATTCGCCCCTGCCGAATGGGAAACTGGTGCCTGAGATGCCTTTGCCGCTCCGAATAAGCAGCCACTGTCCACATCACCACTCGGACTGCTCCCACCAACCTCCTCTTCCAATGCTGCCCAGTCGCGCGCGGTGATTCGGCATTGCAGGGTGCGAGTGGCGCTGAGCCACAGCCGTTGCTGTTGCTGCTGAGAGGTGATGGCTGTCTCCAGCTGGACCAGACCAGACCGAGCCACCACTACCAGCCCGTCTTTTGCCGACGACGGCCGCTTGTTCTCGACGATTCGTCAACTTGGATGTCGAATTAAGCTGAAGGGTAGGGTTGATCAAGAATGGACACCCTGTGACGACCGACTACCCGGTCCCGCGGCCCCAGGGCCAACCAATCACAAAATTCCATCATGATCGCCCGCTCCCGCAGCCCAACCAAGCTGCCAGGCCTGGGGATGCTTGCGAACGTTGCGCAAGCCAACCCATTTGTGTTGTCTCGCTCTGACTCTTGCAAGATTACTCTCATTCCACCGCAATCGTCATGCAGCCAGTCGCAAGATAAACCCCCTGGTCCAAGAACGAAAAGCGGTGAACTGTCTCGATCCCGTGCAACGCCCGGTGCAAACGTCCTACGGTCTAATCTTTGTCTTCGAGCCCGCAATAGCAAGCCTAGTATGAGACGAGGTGGATATAAGCTTCTCCATCTATATGCGCCGGGACACAATGTTTTGGTCAAGCTTTACAGGCCCCGTCGTACCCGTTGCCGATTCCGCTCGTGCCGGCTCCCTGCTGCTGTCGACTCAAGATCCACCCAGGATGCTGGCGACCCGGTATGACGCTTGTCGAACCGCGCCATGCAATGACAGCGCTATACCACCGTCTTATGCGCCGAGTTGCTGCAAGTGCTTGGCGGCCACACCAAAGCAACCTATCTCTCTAGGTGCTTTGGTGGCTCGTCTTCATTAACTTGGTCCATATAAGCCTGCTCCTCTTTGCCACTTGTCTGTTGCATGTCATCATCCCACGGACAAGAGACGGCAGAAAGTCGTGCCAAGTTGGATTCTACAAGATCACACTGTACGAGCAAGGGTTCAGGAGACCGCATGTCAGACATCTTACTCGCAGCAACAGATTGCCGCGCATTTTGAGAAAAGAAAGTGCTACTATTTATGACGGCGGTTCAAGGGAATTCTGTCAACTATGTCAACCATAGCCATTCAAACTCAGACACGTGCGCGGGCCCAGGCTGACGGGCTGAAAGACAAAAGTAAAAATCCATAAGTTCAGCGATATTTCTGTCAAGGACCATGCAGACGTGAAGCCTCATCTCCATTCACTGTTACTCCGACGAACTGAACATACGTCATCCGAAGAAATACTTCTAGAGGTTGGAAACTTCTGATGAATCACTTTATTGCCATCTAAAAGAGCCTCGCACGTCCTAATGCAGCCTCAGAGTCTTTTCCAACTCATTCAATGAGCCCCCTCTGAATTCCCCAGTCATGCTGGGGTCCACCAGAAGCGCGAGATGTCGGAGTCAAAATGGCCCCCTCACTCGCATACCCTTATTCCTAAGCCTCTCCAAATCTCTCTCGGAAAGCGGTCTTATGAGACATCGGATACCACAACAGAAAAACAGAAAACCCCGTAGGAGGCAAATTACAACCAGGAAGGTATTCAGAAGGCAATCACATGGGAGCAATAGAGGACGATTGGCCAGGTTAAAAATGGACGCACGTCAACTCTCAAGCCAACGATCAATCCAATCTGCGCACCCACCCACTCGCTCCAGCCAGGAGCAGTCGCACAAGCAAGGAAACAGGAAGCGTGCCACCACCCCAATCTCATAACACACAAACAATGCCATTTCTACCCACCACCACCTCGCCCAGCCGGCCGCTCACCAAAACGGCTTCTCCAACGCCCCAATCTGCTCGTTCGCGCCCCCCTTGAACAGCGCTTCGTCCGGTGCTTCATCCTCACCACCACACGCGGCAGCGTCCGTGACCGCAATATCAGCATTCGCCGTCTGCGCGCACACCTGATTCTCCCCGAGGACATCCGCAGCGGCCGCGGCAGCAGCCGCCGCGCGCACGTCCTCCTCCATCTCTAGCTCCTTAACGCGGCGCGCGGCTTCCAACAGGCGGACGCGCGTGCGCACGTCGAGGTGCTCGGCTGCCTCGAGCGGCAGGGATGACGGGCTCGACGAGGCGGGTTTGAAGGGGTTGACGACAGGCTGCGACGCAAATTGCACCGCTGGCACCATTTGCCGCCATTGCTCGATGCGAATCTTGGTTTGCTGGCGTGCGTCGTCGCTGTCTTCGTGCTGGTTTTGCAGGGGCCTGGGGAGCGGCCGCCGTGATGTTGATGTGTGCCTCGTGCTTGGTGGCGCTGCTGCCGTTGTGTCTGCTTCGCTCGGTTGTGCGGGGACGTTGCTTTTTTCTGGGTTTGGCTTTGGCTTTGGGGCTGATGCTGGTGTTGCGTCTGGCGGTGGTCCAGATGGCTGCATCAATATCTCGACCTGGGATGCCGTCGACTCACTTCCTGACAAGGGCTGCGTGGCTGTCACGTAGTCCGAAGCCGCCTTCCCAGAAGACAGCTCCGCTAGAGGTGGACTTGGAGGTGATTTCGGGTCTGCGAGTGTGTGCAAGCATTTGAGGTCTCCATTGCTCACGCTTTGCTTTGTCAGGGGCGCAGTAGGGAAGTCGGTCAGCTGAGGGATTGCAGGGTGCAATTGAGCCGTAAGCGGCGGCTGGAAAACAGGCGAAGATGATTTGAACGCGGTCTGGACCTTAGGCTGAGAGGTGTTTTTACTCGAAGGCTGCGGAACGCTGTCCTGGGACACTTGTTTGGACGTCTCTGGGGACTCTTCAACGGGAGACAGAGCCGCAACAGCTGGTGACTCAACTCCAGCCGTGGCATCCATGCCCATCTTCGCGTCTCTTTTCATCCCACAAGATTCGCACAGCAGAGAGGAAGATCTTATAGAGGACACGCTGGACCCAATCGGGATACCGCAATCGCTTTGTGCTTTCCGCCTTTTACTGCTGCTGCTCCCGCCAGTCGTAGGAGAGGCCGCTGTTGGATCGAAGCCCATGAATTTAGGTGGCGGGGGCGGTGGTGAGTCTTTCGATGCGGAACTAGGCGTTAGGTTGTCGACGTGTGAGAAGAATTGCTGACTCTGCTGGTCTGCTGTAGAAAAAGCGGTAGGGGGACCATGGAGGCTGAGTGCGCCAGCTTGATCAGTTGTTTCAGGATCGGCAGGCGTAGGAAGCTGTTGATATGAAAAATATAACGGTGGTGTAGGTCTGAAGGAAAACTGCGAGATGGACGACGCGCTGGAAAGAGTTGAGCTTGGCGGCTTAGGTAGCCCGTGGCCAGCAACACGTCCATGTTTCAAAGCCACCGAGGGATTGGATTGCGTCGATAACTTCAGTCGAGGGTGACGCCGGCGGCCAAGTACGGGCGGTCTTTCGTCCTGTGGCGTCGGAGGAAGCATTGTGGGCAGTGCGTTGCGCAACGCTGCGTGGGACATTGCTTTGCCCATCGATTGACCTGGCGGGGGAGTCAAAGTATATCTCGATGTTGCCGAAGGGCGGCCAAGCCAGTCGAAATGAGGTTGAACGTTAACAGTATGAGGGCGAGGAGTGATGAGATCGTCCGGACACTGAACGGGGTGCAGCAGGCTTGCGGTTGCCGGGCCAAGTAATGCCTTCGGTAGGCTCTGGGTCCTCCGGGCATTGTCTCCTAGGCTTTGGGCCCTTGGGATGTCTGTCAAAGCTGCAGGCTGAATGTCTTTGACAAGCGAGCTTACCGTCTCTGCTGCGTCGTTCAAGGCTAGCAATGCGTCCGGAAATGACATTGTCCGTGTTCGCTCTGTTCGCTCTGGGCCCTCGTGTACTTCCCAGCCAGTAGAAGAATCAGATACGGGTGTTGCAGCAAAGATCCTGGGGCTATTATCCAAGTCGAAAGCTTCACTTGCTGGAAACTTTATTGTTCTAGTCTTGGGGGACAGTCCGCGAGACAACGTCCTGATTTCTTCGAGTCTCGGACCGCAGCCCTTCAGCTGCCGAATAACTCCTTGCAACAAGTTCGACTGCCTCTTGATGACAGTGTCAATAGCGTGGATTCTATCCAGTTGCTCTTGGCGAAATGTTGGAACCGTGTCGGCGTCTGATGGCAGTGGGCCTTGTTGTGATGGCTGGCGAATGCTTGATGCTATGGCCTCATTTCCAGTATCTACATGGCCGACAGAGTCAAAGGGGATGATACTTCTTTTAGGGGCAATCCTCTCGTCATGTACTTTTGCCAAAGCCGCGGCCTCGTTTTCGTGCGTTTCCACAGATTCTGGGGCGTGAGCTTCCGGAACACCCTCGACTGCCGGAGAAGAACATGGTTCGTCTGGACGATATCTCCCGCCTGCACGCCCAAATGTGGTATTTCGCGGGCCTATACCAATGCTAGGGCTAATCGGCCGCAACTTGCGAAGCGCGCTACCAATAGAGCTGTCGGACTTTCCAGGCTTTGCAGATTCAGGTTTGCTGTGGGCTGGCTCCAGCGCAGCCTGAGATTTCCTCAATGTCACGCCGAAGGGACCAGCATTGTCGGATTTTGTGTTTTGCTTTTGACCAGTTGTTACCAAGTTACCGTTCGCATCGCGTTGGAGTCCTTGGGCTGAGAGTTGACCGCGTGGAACCGCTTCAACATGTCTCAGGTTCTTCCGCTCTCCAGAAAGATCCGTGTGCTGAGGATTGCTGGTCCCTCTGATTTCTGAACGAGGAGCGGCATTATGTGGTAGAGGTGAGCTGGACTCATTGGAGCTTCTAGCAAGATGAGAAGGTCCTGGTTTCTGCCATTGGTTGGTTGCGTGGGTTCCCTTATCCGATCCAGGCGAAATATCGAAGAATGTCGGCCGTTGGATCACAACTTTCGGGGTTGGTGAGTGGACAGGAATGTTTGCGTGCAATGAGTGAACAGGCGGAGTAGGGGTCGGGAGTCTCTCGGCAGTTCGCCGAACAAAAGGGCTTAAGCGTTGAGGGTTCGGCGAAAGGCTCTGATCGGCTTCCCGAATGGCTGGAGGCGCTCGATCTAGTACGCTCTTCGGTTGACTGACATTCTTTTCCGCTTCTTGTGGTTTACGGTCACGCTCGTTTAGAAAGCGGATGCGCGAGGCCACAGTTCCTTCGGCTGCTGGTCTTGTTCCAGTGTTTGAATCATTCTGTCCATCCACCAGTAATAGAAATGGAGTTCGATAGGGGTCGGAGGTATCGGTGCATTCCATCTGAAGCGAGAGAACAACCAAAGGATGGTGGCACCCAAAGAGTGAGCTCAAAGACCTCGGCGGGTCAGTAGGGACAAGATTTGAGGACCTGAGATGGTTGATTGGTCGTTTCCTAAGTCAACATGAGTGGAGTGAGTCGTTAGCCAGAGCCATCTTCTCTTCACAGAAGGCGCAGAGCATGGGCGCGGAGGTTGTGCCGATCCGCGTGACATGGCGAGCTAACATGGCGAGAGTAATGCACAGGTGGTCAGGAAAGCGCAATCCATTCAACTCGCTTTCTATGCACAGCGCCATTATTCAAGGTATCTATGCGACATTCTCTACTTGAGCGCAGCCTGGAGGCTCTCCAGAACCTATTATCCTGTTAGTTTCTATGTCCCTCTCCTCGTGTTGGCGTTCTCACCTCAAGCTCAGCCTGAGCCTCAGCAATGTCCACCTCCGAGCCACCGCCGCTGACAATCTTCTGGGCCTCGGCAATCTGGCTGCGGACGGCATCGGCGCTGAAGTCTTCGAGAGGGTAGGCCTCAGCAGCGTTGATGGTCATGTGGTTCTCGGGCTGGACGACAGCGAAGCCACCGGACAGGAAGAACTGCTTGCTGCCCTGCTCCTCAATGACCTCGACGAGACCAGGCTTGAGCTGCTCAATGGCAGGAATGTGCTGGGCCAGGACACCCATCTCGCCGCTCGCAGCAGGAATGTTGACCTGGATACTGTATCCATTCGCCATTAGTATATTATCGATCGAAAGGCGTGAAGGTTGAGTAGCGGAGGCTTGGTCGTCGGAGCGCGCCGAAAGATTTGAAGCCGGGAAAGCGGCAATGCACGTACACTTCGGAGGACTTGTAGATAGTCTGGAAGATTGGTTAGCCGCGCGCAACTTGAGCAGTACGGGAGCTTGACGAATTGCCCCGCCAAATCATCCCAATGGTTCCTTGACGTACCTGGTGAGGCAGGGCCAGGGAGAGCTTGAGCTTGTCCGAAGCAGCCTCAGCGTAGCCGCGGCGCTGGACAATGGGTGCGCGGAAAGCAGGGCGGGCGGCCCTGAAGGCGGTCCTGGCGACACGGAAGGAGTTCATGGTGACCGAATGGGTTGGCAGTGCGTTTGGTGATAGAAACCGATGGTGGAGCTGCGCTTGATGTTCTTCGGAACTCAAAAGCTTGGCGTCACATCACGTGTCAACAACCGACACCGGCGACGACATCTCTTCGACCTTCGGCATCACCTCAAGGATACTGTCCTCACTTCTCAAGATTCAATTATTGAATTATGGTGTTCTGGCTATACATTCCTATTTCCAGGATCTATTTACTCTTGGACATGCTCGCATGAGACGCCCATTTCTGCGGACTTGAGAGATCCACATGGAGCTGCCAGAACCGCCGACACGCTACTATGCGTTGAAGGCTCGCGCGCTCCGCTTCTTCTCCGTTTCGCAAGCATACGACTCAGCAGAATCGATATCGCCCCCGTTGAATTTTGCAATCTTGGGCCACGGGCAGAGCTTTGAGGTCCGGTTGCTCCCATCACTTGGCTCGTCGCTGACGATAAATTGCGGCTTCGCTCCATTCTCAACCCACTCCACCAACGCGTCAATACCATGGTAGTTTGCGGGTACAGACTCAAAGTTGGCTGCTGACCCGCAGTGGCCGCCACCTGTATCCGTTAGCTGGGCACGTGTGTTGGCCTTTAGAATCTAC
The DNA here is from genome assembly GCF_038381095.1 of Phyllosticta capitalensis. Lineage (NCBI taxonomy): Eukaryota > Fungi > Ascomycota > Dothideomycetes > Botryosphaeriales > Phyllostictaceae > Phyllosticta > Phyllosticta capitalensis. Next base: position 795,492 of record NW_027117443.1, on the reverse strand, counting down.
GAACCGGGAACCATGAAGAGAGAGAAGAAGTCAGAGACATCTCCCCCAAACCGTTGGTTGAGGGCGTTGAGATAGTCAATCGGAAGTGTCGCCGCGTTGTACGGATCAGCCCAACCTGTCTCTTCGTCAGAACTGGTCAATTTCCCAAATGCAGCACCTACCCTGGGATACGATCATCTTTCCGCCATGCTCTTTGAAGGACGTCAGATCTGTGCTGGTCTCATCAATGAAAGTTCCAGCAAACTCGTCCACCTTGTCAATGTCCGAAGCCCAATTGAAGGTATCCGAGCTGTAGTTCAAGTCGTTGAACACCAGATTCTGCAACAGGGCTATCGCGTACGAATCCGCTAGGGCTCCTTCTTGCCCAGATGCCCACTCCACTTCAGATCCGAGCGTGAACCCTGGATATACGACGGAGCCGTCTCGAGCGTCTTTTGGACCCGCATATATCGCCTTGGCTGCCTTCAATTGGACATCCGACAGACACGTTGTGCTATTGGGAGCATTCGGCTCACATGCCAAACTATCGATGTGGAAGTTGCATGAAAGAGGGTTCTGGACTAGTCCATCGGCGGCGCCGTCGTCGAGATCGCACTTTGCAGTAACTGCCGAAGTGATGTGTTCCAGCAAGGCTTGGCTCAGATATGCGTCGCCCTGTCTTTGTCAGCGAAGTTTTCTTCCAAGGGTTCTGGATCACGCTTTATACCTTTGTGTTCTGAGCATTCCAGAGGAACGACAGCATCAAATGAGAATACCAATGGCCCGGAGAACCCGCGTAAATGCCGTCGAACAAGTCAGGATGTCTTTGCGACAAAGCAAACCCTTGAGCTCCACCGGTCGAGCAGCCTGCATAGTAGCTATACTTTGCAGGCTCGCCGTAGAAGATTTGCACCAACTCCTTAGCCGTCGGTGTGAGCAGAGCCATGGACTCATGGATCCATGCCTTGACTTGGTCTTTGTCGTGCATGTAAGGCAGGTATGTGTTTGGAGCACCACCACCATCATTGTTCTCCGAAGCCAGATGTCCCGAATCACCGCCCACTACAGCAAAACCTTGATTCAAGTACTCGGTCATACTGGCGGTATCGACGACGCCTGCAAAACCTCCATTGCCTTTGAAAGTCAGCGCGCTCCACCGCACACGGGATATTTGCTTGCATACCGACGGCGAGGAATCTCTTGTTCCATACATCTGCCTGAGGCATCCACAATTGGATTCCCAGGGAATCATTGTTGCCATAGCTTATTTCCCCAAAGAGCCGGCAGAACGGGAGCTCGACATCCTCCACCGCTCCGACATCCGCAAAGCTAGTGTTGGTGATGTGAAGGTTTGCTAAGCCCTGCGAGCTTCCCGTCTGCAATTGGCCACACCTTGCATGAGTTTCTGGCAAACCTGCAACTTTGACTGGGCTAATTAAAAAAGTTAGTATAGACAAGGTTGCGGTTGCGGGAAGGACCGCTAGGCTTGACGATCTCCACATCGCTGCGAGCAGACGTTAGGAACACTCAGGATCGAAGCAGCAAGTCTCTGCTACCTTGATGCTCTGGAAGACCGATTTTCCTTGTCAATTCTCCTCACGAAGCATGCGCTTGACACTGCAAGTCAACGACGACAAACAGGGATAGCAACCATCTTTATTCCTCCGCACCTGGTGCTCCATGCCGAAAATCTTACCGCTTGTTTACTGGCCAAGCCGGACATCCAGAGCAAAAGGGCTAGTCTGCTCGCATTCAGGCTGTGGAAATTGGCAAAACTGTCATGTCGTCCCCACGTGCGAGCCTTGAGATGATGTCAAGTTTCCAGAAGTGGCATTCGTCAGCCCGGGTACCGGGTACATTTTGCTCCTTGACGAATCACAGAAGTGCGGCTCTTCACGCGGCTACTCATGCTCAGATAGCCAAGAACGCATAGACCCTAGATTCTCCGCCTCTGCCCACTTGCTCTTCATGCGGTCAGTCGTCACAGCAGACGGCAAATAATTGCAGCATACGAGTTTTACAACGCTCCTCTCATCTCTTCTCATCTGGGGACGAAAAACTGACGGAGCACTTTTTCGACTGGATGTGGGGGTGGTTGATCGGCGCGCGGGGATCTGGGGCCCTGGCCCAGACCCCGCGTGGGGCATTGGTTTGGACACAGGTAATATCCCAGACTCTTTTCAGGGACCAAACCACGCTGTTTCAAACGATGCTGAACAGGCAAGTCGAAGCGGAAAAGCACCTGCTTGGCCGAGAACTATTCATATCGTCCCCAGGGTCTTTTCGACATTCGTCAGGTATGTTACTCGCCGACAAGCTAACACGCTTTCTATCCGTCACAACATTTCGGGACTGAGATGGCGGAACAAAACCCGTGTCGCTGACGACCTTTCTTTGGAGAGTCCTGTCATAAAAGTTGTAACGTCAATGGCGAATTTCAACCTATTTTAATACAGTTTTTCGCTTATACTTTCGTCTTTTCGCGAGTCAAATCGCAATCACACGCATCGCAGGGAACTGCTACTCGACAATTTCATCTCTGGCAACAGCAGTGCGTCTCGAGACGCGGACAGTGTCAACTTTTTTTTTGCAGTGGCAACATCGCGAAGTCGTCTGCCCATTGTTGTCTCAGATGTCTCAGCAGCGGCAAACGTGGGGCCTAGCTCAATAATAGCAAGGCCAACATCGAACTCCCATGTTCTCGCCGTCGATCCAAGAAAACCTGGGTCTCCCTCTCAGTGGCCTGGTACCTTTTTTCTGTCCCCAGGGTGACCCATCCCCAGCGTCGAGTTTGAAATCCACGGGCCCCAGACTTTCACACCTGGCCATCAAGGCCACCGACGACATGGAGGTTCCAACGTCCATCAGGACGGACATTTTCTGCAGAGAATCGCCGGGGTGAAGGAGTTAGAGCCAGGTACCGACACTGGTTCGCGGATTCGACTGAAAGTCAATTGGAACTCACTTGACATGCGCAAGACCGACCAAGCGCCGGCGCGCGAAAAGCAGCGATGCTCGCTGTCGATAGACGATGTGACACAACGAGAAAAAGCAAAGTGACAGACTCGAGTGTCGAGCTTCGCTTACTGCATGTGTCACAGCCAGGATCAACAGGAGAAGGCAACATGCAGCGGCCAGCAGCCAACAGCCTGTCGAACCGAAATCACCGCGCAACGGCTCACGCATGATCAGTGACACCAAGAAGCCCTGCATCCACGCGCATGGCCTGGCTGGCTGGAAATGCCGACCGACGCACGCGCTTATCGAATCCAACAGAGTCTCGAGCTCTCGAGACCCTCCCCGCGACTGCTGCACAGCAGGCGCACCACCACTACCACATGCCCACCCGCCAGGCCGGTAGAGGGCCAGATGGCTGGCGCGTTCCGAAGCCTGTCATCGATGGACTCTGTGTCTGGCGGCGGCGGCGACGGGCCTGCGACTCGTCACAAAGTGCTGCCGACGCAGGACTGCAGGTCGCCAGCAGAAGAGGCGACGCCACGAGAACGAGAGACAGTGCGACTGGTCAATTGACGGCTGTTGCAGCGGGACACAGCTTTTTCTGTGCGAGGCTGAAGGAAGACGAGTGCCGATATCGTGCAAAGACGGTGGTTCTTGGCTCGTTCTGCCACTGGCACGCCCATTGACGTTTTGGTGGTCGTCTCTCATGCGCTGCGATGCGACGCGGCGACGAAAAATGTCTTGCCTCGAACTATGTGAGCAATGGGATACAGACGCACACACACACGTCCAGCGCGCACGAGCTGTCGGCGTGCGCGAGAGCTAGCACACGGCTGGAATGATTGAAGTGGCGTATTGGAGGCTATTGAGCGAAACCACCTCAACACCACCATTTTTACCACCACGACCTGCTGCGAATCCCGCAAACTGAACTTGGCGCGACCCACGTCTGCCTAGCCCATCTCGAGCACCAGACGCATATACGAATCTGAGGCATCGCAACGCAACACAACACCAAGAGGTATCAGCATCAGTACCTCGCCCCACCACCACCGCTCGTTCACTTGCGCCCTCGTCGACGGATGGCGACATCAGTCACAGTTACATCAGCACGCCACGCACGCCACCCACCTACGGCACCACACGCCCTCCCCCCTGTCCGTTCGGCAACTGGGATTGACGAGATCGCCAATCAGCCAGAAAGCTTGCCTCCCTGCATGTGCGTGGGTCCCGGTCACCAAGGGCCCTTGGAAAGTGTGAGGCCTGGGGAGGGAGGAGGGACTGTTGTTTCGCAGTTTCGCCTTTTCGCCTCCTCCTCCCCTCTCCGACGGCGCAGATGGAGCATCCTGGAGAGATTGATGGATGGTGGACCCTTTCCCATTGGCGCTGCAAGCATCCCAGGGTCCATCCCCACATTGTCAATGTTTGCTCGCGAGGGAGGTGAGCTCTCTCGCTTTCTTTGCCTCTCTCTCTCTCGCCTTCAACACATCATCAACCAATGAAGTCGACGCCCAACTCAACTCAACTCACCAAACGGGCCAACCAACCGCCTCACCCACCCATACCATACATCCAGCACAACTCTTCCTCGATTTCTTCTATGAGAAGCCGAATCCTCGCTCTTGTGGCGAAGAGGTAGTTGGTCGTCGTCCACATTCCGGGCCCCTCCACCACTCCACACACGCTGCTCCCCTGCCTGCCCAATGATCGATCCCTTGTTTCCCCCTACCCCTACCCCAGCCACATCCCCGCAAACCACCCTTCCTCCTTCCCCTCAACCCCAGATTTCGCCTCGCCTCGCCTCGCCTCGCCTCGCCTCGAGGGGCATTGGCATTGATCCCTGTTGTTGCAGGTTGCTCCCCTCTCGTCCGTGATGGTCGTGTTTTTTTGTGCGTGCTCCTGTACAGTACCACATGTACATTGGCTCGCAGTTCAATTCGTAGATATACGTAGGGAATGAATGGACAGAGATGTTGGAATTGGATATGGATATGGATAGAGAGAGAGAGTTTTTGTTTTTGTTTTTTTTTTTTATTTTCTCGATTGAAATGGCCCGGCCACGAGCAAGAAGAAGAGACGACGACGACGCAAGGAGATTTGTGGGGAAGTTCCTCCTCCTACATACGTAGGTGTATTCCTATACGCGCGAGTCGTACCGGTCAAGCGTGCACACTCCCTCCCCATTGACGCCAACTACTACTACTACTTCGAAGTCTCACAATTCGTAGCCCCCATCCATAGAACATTGTCAGAATATTCAGCAATGGGTGCAAGTGGATAGAAACATGAAGACTTCATTCACATTGTTTCAGCACCCACCCAGCGGCCCCCACCGACTGCTCAGACAAGGTGGTAGTACAAATGAGGGGCTACGTACCTACCTGGCCTATCCCATCCACCGCATCTGCATCTCGCACGCAGTAACTGGTGCTATTGCCGTTTAGCAGGTGGGTGGGCTGGAGGTCCCGCACACGCGCCCGCCGGCACTCTTGACTTGCGGGGGAGGCGAGGCGAGGTAGGTAGGGGGGGGGGGGGGGGGGGGGGGGGGGAGAGAGAGAAAGATGTAGAGTCCAGCCTACCTACCTGCCTACCTACCTGCCTACCTACCTACCTTCGTCCAAGCTACGTCGCCGACTTCGCTACTATCGTGTCTGTCTACCTTTCCCTCTGACAGACGGCTCACTTCTCCGTTGACTTTGTTGTTGTTGGCAGTCTGATCGCCGGCCGCTGCGTTCTTGACCTACCTCAACGCGCAGAGGATTTTTGCTTACCTTGCTTGCTTGACTGGCGTACCCTTGCCTCCTCATCCTCCCCCAGTCTGTACCCGAGGTGTGCCTGGATTGTCGTCACGCCTGCTTCTTCTTCTTCTTTCTTCATCCCAGTCCCATGGCCGCAGAACGAGGAGAAGAGGTGCTGCGCGAAAAGGGCGGCGCGACGGCGTCTGTCATCTCGTCCGCTGGCGGCGCCGCCAACAACAACAACAACAACAACAACAACAACAACAACAACAAAAACGCCAGCGTCGTCGAAGACGTCGACGTCGAGGCCGATGCCGGCAAGAGCGAGGGCGAGGTACGTACCTTTTCTAATACGCATCCACCATAATCACCCTCGCAACGCACTCACTCACTCGCCATCGTCCCGCGCAGTCGCCCAGCTCCATCAACGCGCTCCCGGCCATTGTGCACGGCGACTACAACGCGCACAACAGCAGTGCGGACCGCGCGCTGCTATGGCGGCAAGACTTGCGGCTGGTGCCCTTGACCAGCTTCTGCTACTTGCTGTGCTACCTGGACCGCTCCAACATTGGCAACGCAAAGGTGCTGAATGCGGCCAAGGGCAATGACTTGCTGACCGAGACGCACATGAACAATTGGCAGTATACCATTGCGCTCATGGTATTTTTGATCTCGTATACGTAGGTGGTCTTTGATTGTCCTGGTTGAGTGCTGGTAGTTGAGCTTGGAGGGAGGGGCGGATGGTGTTGTTGACTGATTCGTGGCGCTTGGCAGCATTTTCGAGGTGCCGTCGAATTACTTGCTCAAGAAGATGCGCCCGTCGCGGTGGATCGCTTTTCTGATGTTCTCGTGGGGCGCCGTCACCATCGGGCTAGGAGGCGCAAACAGTTTTGCGGCCGTCACCGGCGTGCGATTCCTGCTTGGAATTTTTGAAGCAGGTAAGTTAGCTGTTGGACAACATACCTCAATTGGTGCTCACAAATGCTGCAGGGTTGTTCCCGGGCCTTATTTATTACTTCAGTGAGTTCCTGGCAGGGACTGACTCTGTTGATACGCCAGTCTGATTGCTTCCTGTAGCTTTTTGGTACCGCACCGAAGAACGCAGCCTCCGCGCAGGGCTGATGCTCGGCTCGGCGTCGCTGGCCGGAGCCTTTGGCGGCGCCATTGCGTACGGAGTCGGGCACATGAATGGCACGAGCGGGCTGTCAGCGTGGCGATGGCTGTTTATCCTCGAAGGGATTCCTTCGTGTCTCTCGGCCATCCTCATTTTCCTGTGTCTGCCAGACTATCCGGAGACGGCCCGCTGGCTGTCAGACGCCGAAAAGGCGCTGGCGGCGGAGCGGCTGCGGCTCGATGGTAGCAAGGGCTCTGACGCCTCTTTGACGTGGAAGCAGGCAAAGGAGACGCTGACTGACTGGCGACTCTATGGCCACTACGCTCTGTACTTTGGCATCAGTTGTCCGTACAGCAGCTTAAGTCTCTTCACCCCGAGCATCACGGCGGGACTGAATTACGAGGGGTTGGAGGCCCAACTGATGACCGTACCGCCGTATGCAGTTGCATATGTCGTAACTCTTGCCGTGGCGTGGTCTGCGGATCATTTCAATGCGTAGGTTTATGACCAACCAATTCGCAAGAAAATGCTGACCATTCACTTGCTAGACGTGCTGTCCACTCGGCATGCCTAGCTACCGTTGGCGCACTAGGATTTTTGGCGTCCGCAGTCTTGCCCCCAGACGCTTATTTGGTTTGTCGGCTGTCATTCCCGGGTCCGTTCGAGGCTAACTGAATCAGCAACGCTACGGCTGTCTCATCGTTGGCACCGTCGGTTCCTTTGCGTGCATCCCGCCTCTCTTGGGATGGCTCTCATCCAACATTTTCAACACGGCTGCTACTGGTTTAGCGATCGCCATGAATGTGTCCTTGGGAGCTCCGGGTCAGATAACTGGCGTGTGGATCTACAAGGCTGACGAAAAGACTCGAGGGTATCCAACGGGACACTGGACAAACGCTGGACTGCTCTTTTTTGTGGCGGCAGGCGGCTTGGGCCTAAGGCTTTACTACCGCATGCTAAACAGGCGGACACTGAGGGGCGACGGAGATAGGCTGTACGTGTACTGAAACAGCTTCGGGTTTCGACAAGCGGCATCGAAGCAGATTCGAAGAGTAGAAGGAATTTGCGGACCCAAAACGTTTGGTGCCCCCATCTGGACCACACGGTGCTGCGTCACAGTGTTTTAGTCTTGCTGTTTTTGGTTGGCCTCGATACAGCTTGCCGGTGCTCCGGGAACCAAGGCAGAAAGTCGCGGGCAGACCCTTGCGACCCACCACGGTAACGGCTCCGCCATTCCCAAAATCTCAGACCACCGCAGTTCTCAACACCAACGTCCCAAGAAACTCAGACGATGACGTCGAATATCGTGATGGTGTGAAGCGAGAGCGCACCCGCGTTTTCCTCGTGTTGACTCACATATCATCTGATCTGCCGGTACCGCAAGAGCCACGGCTTGCCACTTGTCATGGCGACGATCACGGCTTGAGAGACAACCGTGTGCAAAACTCGGGGGGAGCGCATGTAGGACCCGGCCAATTTTTTCTTGTACCAAAAAGTGACGAAGGTACACCGCTTGTCGGCGGGGCAGTGCCGCCCCATTTTTGAAGTCGAGCAGAAGATGGCGAGTCGGTGTGGGTGGCGCGACCAGGTGTAGGCAAGCGATAGGACAGGAGGTTGAAGGTTTTTGCCGCGTCAAAGGCAAAAAGTGGATATGGGGTCGTCGTCGCTCGAGGCAACAGGAGTGCAAGTCGCGCGAGTAGCTACCGTATGCGGATGCGGGGCAGGTCGTAAGCAGGGCGGAAGCGTGGGAGCATTGGTTGGAGAAGGAGGAGGAGAAGGAGGAGATGGAGCTTGGGAATGTCGATGGTTGCGCTGGCAGGTGGAGGAGGAGAGTCGAGGCGACGTCATTGATGAAGAAAAGAGGTCTGTGTTGGATTAGTGCGGCGCCTTCTTCTGACCAAAGGCGTTGTGGAGATGGACTCGGGTAGAGCCGATTGGGGTTTGGTCAGATTTGGCCGTGGCCACGGACGGATGGCGGGCGTCCAACCAAAGCGCCCCGAGGCAAAAATAGGAGCTGCAAGATGATGGGAGAAGTCCTTGGCGGTTGATTATTTCCATGGGGAGAGAAGAAAAAAAAAGGTCGGCAAAAAGCCGTTGCAGCGGACCTTGTCGTCAGCTGCGCCGTCTGCAGGCAAAGGCGTTCGGGCCGAGTGGCCCTACCTATTCCTGCAGTAGCCGCATAGTCAGGAATGGTCGTGGTCGAGACGAGCTGTATCATTGCTCGCAACGGCGGAGGGTGGCGCACAAGTTCAGCTTTGACGGAGGGTCAGTTGTGTCGTCGGAAATGCACGTGGAGGAATGGGCGGACAGCATGGTGTAGGTGTGTCGATGTCGGACGGCATGGCCGAGTCAGTGCCGTGTCGAGAGCAGCAGTCGAGTTGAGGCAAGGACAGGGGTCCGGAGGGGCGCGTGAGCCGTGGCGCCGGCTGACGGCCAGGACTAGGACCGGACCAGGACAAGGGCCCAAGGTAAACAAAACAACTGCTCTGAGGCTCCCTTGCGAGAACCACCGTCCTGGAATCGTCGAAACAGGGAGACGGGAAGGCTCCAAAAGTTAGTTCAATACGTGAGGAGCCATGTCGATGACGGCTCACCGCCTTCATGTTGTATCTGTGCTGCTTCCCGCCTAGGTGTGGATCTGATATGCACAAAGAGAGAAGCATCGCCGCCACCTGGTCGCACAACGACTGCACGGCAGATCGCGACACGGAGAGAGGCCGGATGGTGAAGATGCGGGCCAGAAGCAGGCCTAAGACGAGAGGAGAGATGAACAGGAACAGACAGCGCTTCAAGGCCTTTTCCTAGAAGATGGGCTCCTAATCAGGCCACTTGGTTTTGCGCAGTTGCCGCGAGGTCTGGAGTAGGGAAGCGCCGCGCATGACTAGGGGCGGCAGAGGTGGTTGGACGGGTTTGCTCTCTCAGGGTCCAGGACCAGGAAGCATCGCGACGTGTCGGGATCCATGCAGCTGGAAGCCATGTGACATGAGGCTTGAGAATACTGAGAGAGATGGTGTAGTGGACAGACAGTATTTACGAAAGTCGAAGTGGTTGTCGTTGGAGAATTAACGAGGCCCAGATCCAACGCCCCCAGCGCCGTTGTGATTGGCGGGGGCGTCGTCGCTATCAATTGATCTCACAAGTGACATGAGCGGGCTGTTGCTCGGCGCATCCCAAGGGAATCTCGCAATCTTGTCGGCGTTGCAGCAGTGATGTTCTTCTCTTTTCCCTCCGTCATCCCACCCGTGCGTCGCACCCAGCCGCCCTGAACCCTGCCCAAGACTGCCAACGTCCACTTTTGGCTACCTTATGCCAGACACCCCCAGTCACAAGCCTGTCCACCAAGACCCTCTGCTTCCTCTCCACCCGCCCTCTCTCTCTTTTCTACTGTATCCTCTCTCTCTTCCAACCCAACCCAACGACAGGCCTGGCCCTGACCCTCTGTCCCACGCCGCTACCATCCGTACCACTGCCGCGCACCGCTGCTTCGAGGCGCCTGCAGCTTGCACCACACCACCATTCGCTATTGGATCCTCCCCACGCGTCCCCTGCGATACCCTCTCACCGGCTTCCCTCTGCCGCCATTTTCAGTTATCTGCCCTCGACTGGCCCTCTGTCCACCGACTGCCTATCCGCCGCCGCCTCTTGCCCGACACTGAACACCGTACGTACTCTGCGCTTCCCTTTTCATCCAACGCTCCGCATGTCGATCAGGAGATCCCAAAAAAACCACCTGCACCAAGCGCGAGCTTGGGTCCCCACTGCAATTTTATGCACCTCTCTTTGCTTTGCCCTCCTCCTCCGCGTGCTTGTCCAACATGAGCCTCTCAACTGACACTCCGTAGCACCGCTTTGGCTTTGGCAATTCTGTCTCAGCCGCCTCACCTCCTCCGCCTCTCCCTCCGCCGTCGCCTCCCTCTGATCTCCCGCGACCTGCCCCAGAGCCCCTGACGTACATAGCTCGTCGATATTTTCTTCTGATCCGCTGGTAAATGTATCAGGTTTGCCAAAGCATCCGACATGGACACTGAGGATGGAAACACGTTCATAAAGGTTTGTTTGCGCCGTTTCTGCCCTCCGACACGCTTCATGCTAACTGCTTGGCTTGTCTAGAACCTTGCACACTTTGTTCGCACTCACGAAAAGGCCCTGGCAAATGCTCTGCAACTGCGGAGACAGTCTCTCAAGAATGGAGCCTCAACCACGTCGGCTGCTGGGCCGACTTCGCCTACCGCCACATCTTCCGCCTCCACCTTCGCGGCCGCTCTGTCGCTCCCCTACCTCAACTTTGCCTCTCACAGCATAAAGCCCGTGAAGCTCACCCTCACTCCACACCACCTCTTCTACCTGCTCTCTCGATTCGAGGAGCTGGGTATTCCCGTGGGGCCCATGAACGTTCGGCTGGAAAATATTCACTCGGACTCGTCCCCAACCAACTATGTCTCCTTCCTCAGCCAAGCGCAGAGGAAGAAGAGTGGCATATCTGACCGGGATTCAATCCACTCGGTAACAAGCATGCGCAGTGTGGTGTCCGGCATGTCATCTCTCTGGGCAAGCTTTGGACTCTCGTCCAACTCCGCGGCCAAGACGGAAAAGCAAAAGGTTGCCGTCAAGGAAGATTTGATCTACCTTTACTCGGCCTTTACCAAGATTCCTTGTCTTCGGCTAGCCCCGGACCACAAAGCTCGTCTCATCGCTGGTTATGAGGAGTTTCCCTTTGACACAGCAGTCCCGCTCTTCATCTTCAAGAATCTCAGCGCTCTGGAGATCATTGACGTCGACTTTCGCCAATTCTATGGCTGGGACCGTCTGGCCGAACAGCTCCGAAGCCTTACCATCAAGCGTGGCGGTGTCGAGGAGCCTACAGATCTGCTAATAAACATCGTGCTCGACGATGCGGACAAGCGGCGGAGAAGGTCCGCAAAAACCTCGCCTTTCCCAGTCTTCCCGCCTCCCGGCTCCACCAGCCCAGGAAGCAAGAGTGCAGAGGTTGCACGCTCAGTTTTTTCCCCGCCGTCGCCCACAATGTTCGATAGGCGAGCTTCCATAGCTGCGCCTCAAGCCTTGTCCATGGGACGACAAGAATCAACTGGATCCAGACGCACCAGGAGGCGAAGCATCTCACCCGCGAGGCCCAAGACTGCAAGGCATGGATCGTATGCGCATGCGCGTACAAGCACCCCCAACCTCCGACGTTCGTCCGGTAGCTCCGGGTCCAGTGGTCGATCGACAACCCCGCGAGGAAGCTCCTCGAACTTGCTGGCCCTTGGCGCTCTCTCGCCAAACAAGTGGCGTTTTCTGAAGCATCTCAGCCTGGCTGAAAATGGCCTCTCGACCATTTCGGCCGGCGCGCTTGCACCACTGGCCAACACGCTCCAATCCCTTGACCTGTCATCGAACCTGTTCACCGAGATTCCAGACAGCCTCGCCACGCTGACATCCCTGAGGGCCCTCAACCTCTCCCACTGCATGATTGAGCTGCTCCATTCGCTGGCGCGGAACCCACTGCCTGCCATTACCACATTGAATTTGCGTGCTAACCGCCTGGTCTCCCTCGCCGGCATCGAGCGGCTGCTCTCACTGGAACGTCTGGATCTTAGGGAGAACAGACTTACTGACCCTGTGGAGATTGCTCGCTTGACCGGTATCCCAGAGCTGCAAGAGATCTACGTCCAAAAGAACCCGTTCTGCAAAATCCACTCCAACTACCGCGTGACCATTTTCAACCTGTTTCGAAGTTACCCGGGCTACACCGAAGACATCATCATTGATTCGGCCCCACCCGGCTATAGTGAACGCAAGCAGCTTGTGGATCGTGTACCCGAGAATGCGCCTCCCCCTGTCATTCAGCTGAAACCCATAGAGGACATTTTTGCGGAGACGAGTGCCGCCCCAGTGCAGGCACCCCAGGTGCACTCCTCTGGCGACGAGCGTCCAGCGGGCCACGAGGGCACAAAGAAGGTGCATGGTGAGCAGCGTGTTGTTGGCTCCATCAAGAAGCGGAGAGGGCCCAAGCGAAGGATTGTGGAGCTGTCTCAAACAGATGGCTCTGCCCATCAACGAACCGATTCGGCCATGATGTCCTCGCCGCAGGCCCCCAAGCCTGCTCCTCCGGCAGATGGCGTGTACGGCGGCAACCCTGAAGTCGCTGCTGGCCGGACCACGACGACGGCCGCCGCGCAAACCCACCAGCTACCCCAGATTGACACCAGAATCAGCTCAGCGCCGCTCGCAACGGAGCTTGACTTTAGCTCCCTGGTCACCAAAGAACACGATGTCGGAAGCGACCTTTACAAGAAGAAGATTGAAGCACTCAAAAACGACTTTGGTCAAAGCTGGCTCAACGCGCTGAGCGAAGAGACTTGGGACAGCAAAACGAGCATCGCTTATCAAGATGCCGTGAGCCCCACGATGAAGCCCACACTTTCGTCGAGGGCTGCCAGCCAGAGCATCGTTTCTGGAGGCAGGACCCTTGGATAAAGCAAAAACAAGGAAAAAAAAGAGCCGGTGATGTTTTCCAGGAAAAGCGTTACAAAAAAGGACAAAGGTTCAAGGACACCGAAAAGGGGTTCGGTCTTACGAAAGGCACGACTTTTCTCTCTCTCTCTCCACTTATTGGTTTTGACAGCGGCTCTCGAGGATGATTTTGCGTTTGGAGCATGCAACGGCGGCGTTTTGATGCACTGAATGGGAGGGGGCTTTTTCCAGATATCCACTTGTGTCTGATTGTATAGTTTGTTGTTTAGTTGCCGCATCAGCATGATGAGCCAGAAGGGGCTCATGGTCGCCAGGTTTTTCCTCGTTTCGACTCAACGGCCCCTGTATTTTTATGGGAGAGGACATTGCTATTCGCGTTGGAGACGGCTCTCTGGACTACGCGCGCGCGCAAGTGTATAGACTTGGGGACCTTGGCGGCTTGGTCATTTCCTTTTTTTCTCATATTTTTGTCGAAAGGGACGGGACAGTTGATTAAAGGCGTGGGTGGAATGGGTCAACGAATAGCGAATGCTACGATTGAACTGAAATTGGAGTCGTGTTCGTGGTGGTGCTCACGTGACGCCAAGTAGCTGTGCCGTTCCTAGAGAGCAGTGGACGAGTTGGAAGACGAGCCGGCGGCGGGGGGTACATGGCGTGCGTCAAGGCGCGTCGTGGAGGGGCAAATGTTGTGCATGGCATTTTTTTTTTGTACATGAGTGGGCGTGAGGAAGAGGCCAGAAAGGTCGAAAGATAGGGCTGTGCGGTGGCCATGAACAGGTAGTTGTAAAAGAAGGGTGTTGGCTGTGGTTATGCAGGCAGGCTAGACCAAAGAAAGCACGGAAATAATTTGAACAAGAAGACGACGACGACGACGACGACGCTATGGGCATGCAATGGAAAGAAAGGTATGCAGGCCAGCAGAGGTAGGTGTCTAGGGCGGCATGCCGCGTCAGGCCGGGAGCAGTAGGTTGAATACACAGTGTAGGGTGCTTTGTTTTTGTTCTTTCAGGAGAGTGGAAAGAAGAGAGTGAGTGGATGAAGACGACTGGAGGTTGACCGGTAATTGATTGAAAAAGAGTCGTCTGTTGTTGTCCACATACTGTAGTCTGGCCCTGTCGGCACCCGCGCACCCTCGCTCGCTGCCAGTGGAGTGCTCGCTCGTCCCACGCCTGCGCCCACCGCGCGCCCATCCCATCAGGTCCGCATCTCTTTCTCCCTCGTCTCCTCTCCCCCTCCGTCGCACCCTCTGCCTCCAGACTGCACTTTGTCTCCTCATCGCCTCTTGTCCTCGCGCATCCCTTCGGTTCGCATCTGCTCTGCTGAAACGCATTCCTCGATTGCGACTCTGGACGCTCTGCAATTTGCGGCCAGAGACCGTGCATTCCTGCCCGTTCCTAAACGAGAGAAGGCTCACTTCAAACTTCACGTCGACCGCCGCCCGCTTCCAACACCAAGCAACTCATCAGCCTCACCACCCGACCGCTCCATCACGCCCAACGACTCTGCCAGACACTGCACCCCGCCCTCGAGAGCCTGCTTCGCGTCCTTGCGTGACGTGCACTCGACCTGCTGCAGCCGCGACCCAGCTTGGCGGTGAATTGCCATACGCTCGACCGAGCCACGTCCTCTTGACTCCAGCCTCCTGTGCTTGCTGACAACCCACCGACTGCCCGCGACCGTCTCAAGACCACTTCGCATCGGCAACTCGACTCGTCTGACGCCCGTCCATCTCGTCCACAGTCGCGTGATAGCACCTTCGCCGACGGGCGACCTTTCGAGGGGCTCAAGAGCCAAAACGCCACTACCCAACCCGAATTGATCTGAATCACCGCTCAAAGCACAAGTTGTCTGCTGGAGTCGGGGTTCCTCGGGTCACAGGCAAGTTTTTCCCCGTCGCTTTCACCACCCATCCACTCCGCGCTCCCATTCCACCGCCCTCTCCACCCTTCTCCTGCCCACGCCAACACGCTATCCCTCATCAGTCGCACAGCGACAACCTGCACATTCGCTGACAAACCCCAGACCAGGGCTTCGCAACACCTTCATCTCCTCCGAGAAAGGCGCGTCGTCAGCCTCAGCTGGGCGCCAGCTCTGCAACCTCTCCTCTCCTTCCCTTTCTCATCCACGCGGCTGCCATCGGCAACCCTCCACCATGGCGGAACAAGAGGTGGATTTGGACTCCATCATAGACAGACTTTTGGAGGTGCGAGGAAGCCGGCCTGGCAAGCAGGTCCAGCTCCTCGAGACGGAGATTCGCTATTTGTGCACCAAGGCCCGTGAGATTTTCATCTCGCAGCCCATCCTCCTGGAGCTTGAGGCTCCAATCAAGGTACGTGTCACGTCGGTGCCAGGGCCGCTCTCGAGGCCCCTTTGGACCGTGCAAGTGTGATTGACATTGCCCCAGATTTGCGGCGATATCCACGGACAATACTACGACCTCTTGCGTCTGTTCGAGTATGGCGGATTCCCTCCCGAAGCCAACTACCTGTTCCTCGGCGACTACGTGGACCGTGGCAAGCAATCGCTCGAGACCATTTGCCTGCTCCTTGCATACAAGATCAAGTACCCGGAGAACTTTTTCATCCTCCGCGGGAACCACGAGTGCGCTTCCATCAACAGAATCTACGGCTTCTACGATGAGTGCAAGAGGAGGTACAACATCAAGCTTTGGAAGACCTTCACTGACTGCTTCAATTGCCTGCCAATTGCGGCAATCATTGACGAGAAGATTTTCACCATGCACGGCGGTCTGAGCCCCGACCTTAACTCGATGGAGCAGATTAGGCGCGTGATGAGGCCGACTGATGTAAGCCCCGTCTTTGACAAGTTTGCCATTGAGCTTCTGAAGACAAGATGAAGAGAGTGTTGCTGGGTGGTGGACTTTTTCTAACACTGGCAGATCCCCGACTGCGGTCTGCTCTGCGACCTGCTGTGGTCCGATCCTGACAAGGACATCACGGGCTGGAGCGAAAACGACAGAGGTGTCTCGTTCACCTTTGGCCCCGACGTCGTCTCGCGGTTCCTGCAGAAGCACGACATGGACCTCATCTGCCGCGCCCATCAGGTCGTCGAGGATGGCTACGAGTTCTTCTCCAAGCGACAGCTGGTTACGCTCTTCAGCGCGCCCAACTACTGTGGCGAGTTCGACAATGCGGGCGCCATGATGAGCGTCGACGAGTCCCTCCTCTGCTCGTTCCAGGTAAGCACAGCTTTCCGTCTGAGACCCGCTGCCACACTAAGCTAACGCCCCGCTTCCAGATTCTGAAACCAGCCGAAAAGAAGCAAAAGTACGTCCGCAACATGGGCTCAGTCAAACCCGTTACTCCTCGCAGCAGCAAGAAGTAAAGAATGAGATGGTCTGTGAACAATTTACCGATGTTTTCCTTGCAGCAGGTTCGGCCGGAGATAGAGCGTCCTCCTTTCCGTCATGATCAACGCGTCCCCGTCCGTCCGACGACCGAACAAACCACGGCCTGTATCCATTATGAGCTTGCTTGTATCGCGAAGCACCTCTTCCTCCCACACCTGGCGAATAAAATCGATCAGAGAAATGTCACTTGGCGGTTTTCCCTCCTTCCCTTTTTCCCTCTCATTCGGCAGTTAATTGAATCGGCTTCCACCGACATCGAGACCAACGAGTTCTAAAGAACTATCGACTTTCACAGCACTAGACGGTTGACAAGCGCACGGCGTCTCCTCTTCTCACAACATCCTCTTCGTCTTGGCTCCGCCGGCGTATGCGAGACGAAAAAGATCCAACATCACGACCGACGACGCGCACACTTGCAGAGACAAAGGAACGTCGAAACAAAACTTGATGGAAAGAAGAGGGAGAAGAAAAGAAGTAAGAGCTGAGCTTTGGCTGCTCTCCTTTCTGCGGGGCCGGGGGGCGGGCTAAAACTCAGGTTCTCTTTCTTTTCAATTCTTTTCCTTTTCTTTGTTGTTGTTGGGATTGATAGCACACAAACACACACAACTGGACAAATGCAAAGCGAGAAAGCGGTACTACTTCTCTACTACTCTTTTGAACAACGAACCCTCGGATGGCTCTCAACGAAGAGGGGGGGAGGTCGACTTCCACATTGACAATGCTCTGATATGATGATTGGGGGGGTTCTTCCTCTTTTTCTCTTTTTTTTTCACCTGTCGATAAACAACGCAACACCTTGAACGTACCCGAGTCTCCCGCTTTGCGCTTGTCCATGGATCGCTCTAACCGGAATCGCCCAACCGAAACCCCTCTTCGCCCGTCGCAGTCGGTGTGCTGGATAATTGTTCGATGGTTCAATGGCTCGGATCGCTAGCTCGACAGAACAGGTGGGGTATCCGGATGGTGGTGGTGGTGGGCAGCAGCAGCAGCAGTGGTGGCGGGATACATATATGGCTGCTTCTTTTCTTCTTTCTCTCTTCCCCCCCCCCCCCCCCCCCCTCTCTCTCCTCTACCCTCGTCGTTTTCTTTGCCCGTGTCTCATCTTTTTTCGCCGTTACATCGTTCCCTACACCTCTTGCGCGTTTCTTCTTCTCTCGCCTGTGGTATTGCTCTGAGACGCTTCGCTAGCTCACTCCTGATGGATACTGCTCACTCCTGGTGGATACTGACAAATGGATGGATGGATGGATGGATGGATGCGTAATGTGTCGTCGTCGTCGTCGCCGTGGTACGTACGCCTTTGGTCGGTAGGTAGGTATGGTTGCTGGGGTGCGGTGGTTGTGATGGATGGAACGAGGGAGCTCTGTCGGCTGTCTGTGCGTTGCTTTGTTTTGCTTTGTTTTGCGTTGGCTTTGGCTTTTTGGTGGCAAGCGGAGGGGCAGGAGGTGAATGTGCTGGTAGATGTGCTGCTGTGTTGATGGGGAGTGGGGTGGGTGGTGTAGGAGGGAAGGGTAGGGTAGCTATAGTACCTCAAAGAGCCGATTTCTATCCACCGTGTCCATCAGTCTCTGGTGTGTGGTGCGATCTATCGTGATGATGATGACAACCCGGTCGAGGCAGTCCAATTCACCAAGAATCCTCTTCCTCTCCGTCTTTTTCTTCCCCCGTGGCCAAGACCTCTTCCCAAGACCGACTCCTTCTGCCTCGTGGACCTCGCACTCACTTTGCAGCCAACGCCCACGCCTGCGCCTACGCCTACGCCGACTGGTTCGGTTTTCCTTTTGAAGGGTGTGTTGGAGGAGTGCTGAACAGGCCGGGTTGGTCCTGCGACGTCTTGAATGTCGAGTTGTTTGATCATTCAATGTTTTCGATTTTTGAGCCATGAGGTAGGTAGGTCTCTGAGCTGAACAAATGCAAGAAAGATGACTTGCTCCGCCTCGACAATTTGATGTGGCGAGATGGAACAACCAAATCTAGGTCTACTACTGCGTGCTCTTGCACAAGACTCCCCGGTGGCACCAGTGTCTGGTCGGTTGACATGATGTCAGCTACCTGTCCAGAAATGGGGTGAAGTCATAGATAGCTGCGAGTCTCGCGACTTGCTTGGGCCACCAAGTCTTGGACAGCAAACGGACAACTCTTTACTCTGCCAAGTATGTCAGTACCCATGGTCAAGTAGAAGTAGTTCACCAATTCAGCTGAATTAATTGTTACACATGTTAATCAGTTGATCTACTGAAATAGAGTCAATCAATTGAAAGGCCAGTCAGTCCCTCCAGCCTCTTTCCGAGAACCACGCCAAAATCATGCCCGATCCGATCCTCGCCATTGCCCCATCGTCCACGCGATTCCATCCATCCGGTTGTCTGTCCACCCATCCATCCATCCATCCATCGAAGAAGAAAAAGACCCACAGAGAATCAAGGAAAAGTCAACTCCCACCTCAATCCGACCAACCACCAACCAAAGAACGCCGTCAGGGATGCACGCCGTAATCCGAATGCACCCTTCCTCTCCTTTCTATGCAGGCTTGCTGTACAGCCCCATACTGCACCGTTGTATGACACATCTAGTGCTGCTCGCCGCCAGCACCGCGGCCGGCCATGCCCATGCGCTCAATGTTGCTCAGCAGGTTGCTCCGGCGCGGCACACCGGCGCCCCCAGGCGTGCGCAGACGACTCTCAAAGTTGCTGACTCCGGTCGACGGTCTGGCCAACCCGCTCGGCCGTGGCGGCGCGGCCATGGCACCCATCGGCGTCGACGCGTGGGATGTGGGCACACGTGGGCTAGGCATGACCGATGCACCGCCGCCCGTGACGCTGCGCCTGAAGTCTTCGACCGCGCTGCGCTGCATTTGCGGTGTTGCCGCCTCGTCGGCCTGCAGGGCCAGCATCTCGTCGACGGCGGCCACCAGTTCGCCCTTCTCCCGGCGTTCGTTTTGCAGTTCGGAAAGGAGCTGCGATCGCTCGGCGCGCAAGGCCTCGAGTTCGCCAGCCAGGGCAGCAAGACGCGTCTTTTGGGCGGAGAGTTCGGCTTTTTGCTCATTGAGGCGCGCCAGGTCGACGGCGGAAGAGGAAAGAGTTGGGGGGATTGGGGTTCCGGACGACGAGGACGAGGACGAGGGCCGGGCATTGGTTGAGGCCTCAAGGATCGCGATTTTGGACGTGAGATCCGCGACCGACTTGGTGAGTTCGGCGTGCTTCTTCTCCGCTTTGGACTCGTAAGACTTTTTGAGCGCGGCAACCTTGGTCTCGTGCTTTTTCTTGTAGACGGCGTGCAGCTCGCGACACAGCGTCGCAATTTTCTCGTCGATTTGCTTCTGGACTTCCTCTGCGGTGTATCGCGGGCCCGTGGCGCCCGATTCGGCGGTCGTCATGATGCTCTGGTCCACGATCCTTCCCTCGGCCTCCAGGGCGCGAGTTTCGTGTTCAGATGCGCGCGCTTCGGCTTCGTCGGCTCTGCGCTCGCTGTCGTCGAGACGCTTGAGCAATTGCTCGCGATCTTTTTCGTGATTGATGACTTCTTCACGGATGCTGCGGAGCACCTCTTCCACTTCCGTCCCACGCTTCTCCCACCCGTCCTTTTCGCGTTCGGCGTGCTCGCGTGCATTGCGCTCTTCGCGCACTTTTTCTTGTGCCTCTCCAACGCGACGCTCAGCATCAGCCACTGCCCGCTTCAAGCTCTCAACCTCCGCCGCGCGGCCCGACAGTGTCGCTGTGAGCGACGAGATTTGCGACTGGTACTGTGACTTCATTGATTCCAATTCGCGGACGGTGATGGTGGGCACGGATTTGGGTGTTGGCATTGGCGGGAGCTCAAAGTCAAGGAGGTTGAGCAGGTTGTTGTTGCGCGATGGAGTCGCAGGCTGGGCGTGAGACTTTTGGGGCGACCTCTGGCTGTGCAGGAAGTTCCGCAGGTTCGCTTCCCCTCCCTTGGTTGGGGATGCGCGCCGCACCGGTGACCGATTGACGTTGCCTTGAAGACCCTCCATTTGCTGTGTGAAATCGATCAAGAGGTTTGTAGTATCTGTCTCTCTGTCAATCAAGGAAGGAGACTTGTGACGGCGCGGTGTGGGAGAGGGAGATCTGTCATAGCCGTGGTAATCACGCTTTCGGGCAGTACCTGGAGTGGTCATTCTGCGAGGCGTGCGCGTCTGTTCCGGTTAGCATTGAGTAGGTGGTCGGTTGTCAATAGCGAGTGCACACTTACACTATGCTTTCCCGGTGTACGCTGGCCGAGCTTCGCGAACATGGTCATATCTGTGTTTGGTACTTCTGAGAATGTGCTGAAGCACGTATTATCCACATCTTCTTCCTCTTTCTCCAAAGTAGACACAGCAGGCTGGTAAAACGAAATGTCTCCCAGGTTGCTCACTTTGTCCGCCTCCATAGCGTCAATTGCAACTGTGAGGCCCTCGTTGTCGCGAAGTGTAGGTTCCGAGGGCGCCGTTGGTGGAGTGCTGGCTTCGACAGCTGGAGAAGCTTTCCTCGGTGTAAATGTGCTATTCGCGCGGGACCTCGAGGACTTGAGCGGTGAGAGGACGATTTTGGGTGAAGCTTGCGCGGTCTGCTCGTCGAAGTTCTGCTTCTTATCTTCCAACTTCTCTGCCTCACTCGTTCGTGATTCTGGGGGTACATTCTCCTGGTCGACAAGAGAAATGAATGGCGAGCTCGGTGCTTCGGCGTAGCTTGGCTCCGGGTTTCCTTCCATGTTCACAAGTGGTGACTTGGGCGAATAACGAGAGTTGGTGCTGAAATTGAATTTACGCGCGGTTGAGGGGGTTCTTTGGTTAACGGAACCAGATGGTACAGGCGACAATGGATTCGACATGACTGCGATCTTGTGGAACCAAATCGTCAGGTCGCGCTTGCAAAGGTTCAGTTTGTTGTTGTGTCTACGGCAACCACCGCCGACAGAGTAAACAACCCGGACTTAACATTTTCCGCTCGCTGAATCCGCAACCGCGTTAAACCCAATCAAGTAAAATGATATCACCAAAATTCTTTTCCCTAGCAACCAGTCTATTTTCTCTTTCGGTCTCTTCCTTTGAATGAGTGCCGTTGAGGACGACACGATGAATTTGAGCTACAAATTGAGTATGTTATACTTGAAGCCAACAATATCAAAAAACAACCTGACGCCAACCCCTTGCGCACCCCATTCAGACCTCATATCCGAACGAATTTAGACTTTCGCAACATGTTAAGGACACCATCTCTCTGAAGGTGATCAGAAAAACGATGGAGAACGCGCCAAGACCACCAATTAACTCCCTTCCATTCTCTCATCAGTCTCATCCTCAACGGCACTCAACCTGATCCACAGCAGAACAATTCAGACCTCATGTTCCCACGAACTAGAGAGCGAAACACCGCCATCCTCAGGGTCATCTCCAACTGGATCGGACAGCGAAGCAACACCGTCCTCAGGACTGTCTCCAACTTGAACCCAATCATTTCCAATCTCCGCATCGACAGTCAGTTCTTGGTCACCGACTACGTTCGCGGAGTGATTGTCGCAAGGTTCGTTGGTGGGGACTTCTCCATCTCCCACAACATGTCCCAGCTCATCGCCAGTAGTCTGCACTGGAGTAGAGGGCGCTTCTCTGGCAGAGGTGTCCTCATGGTTGCCAGCAGGGCTTTCAGCCAACATCTCCGGGACCTGGTTGGCTGGATCTTCATGATCGCCGGCATGGTTTCCTGAGTCAATTTCCAAACCACGAGTCTGCCAGAGTCGTCGGCAACGATGTCCGGAACCTTGCGACTGGTGTTCCCTTGGTACAGAGCGCAAAGACGGCGCGGACGGGTTCATCTCAGCTATTTCTGCTCCCAATCCAGGAAGATTGTCGCTACCGTAGTAAGTTGCTTTGGGGCGTGGGGCCATGTTGGTGCAACGACCCTGGATATGTCCATACTTGTCGCGCGGGAAGAGTCGGCACTCCGAACTATCACAGTAGTCTTGGTGGAAGAAGCTCGTGTGCCGAGAGGCATGGGCAATTGGGGGTGGCCTTTGTGGCAGCCTGTCGTATGCGCTGGGGCCGCCGACACCATTCTGCCAGGCCTGGCAGATAGTCGCATTCGGAGGAGGCAATGTCGTGCTGCCTTCAAATTCGAGGCTCGAGAGGCCTGTCCGATATAACGCCAATTCATGCTCGGCTGGCATGAAATAATGTTCCACTGAGTTTGCATAGTAGCCCGGCTGGTTTGCGTAGTAGTTCGAGTAGGGACCAAATATCGAGATTCCAAAAGGTCCGTTGAATATTGAATTTACTTCCCGTGCAGGAGTACCGTTGGGTCCAGAGCTTCCTGGAGCAGGGCTTTCGCCCACTGGCTCTGGCGCGCACATGAGTGGACTCATTTCGAAGGTTGACGTGGTGGGCTGCGCTGGTTGTGTTGTTGCAAAAGGCGCTGAGGAGTGAGTTGAGGGTGCTTTTACTTCGATGGGGCTTGATGATTGAAAGATGTCATGGTCATGGACTGTTGTCGAAGAGGACCTCGCCGACGCTGAAGCAAAGTTGTTCTTGGGGGAATTGGACTTTAAAGCTTTGGACGGCTTTTGTTGGGGGTCGACAGCCAAAGTTCGGAAGCTCGCAAAAGCATTTTTGTCCGGTCCAAACGTGAATCCATATGACTGTCCCGATGGATCTCCGGCATCAGGGTCCAAAGACACAGCCGGCCATCCAAAGAGACTGGCTAGCGCGACCCCTTTTGGTTGGGCTACCACTTTGTCGAGACCTTGTTGCGCGGCTTCATACGAGCGCCTGCAAGAGCCAGCTTGGCCTTCATGGCTCCCTTCCTGGACGATAGGCCCTGCTTCGCCGTGAACTGCTTCAGTTTGGATTTGATTTTTGCTCTCTTTACTCCGCGTGTCTTCACGTCGACTTGGGCTGTTGGTACGCGAACCCCGGGACTCATCGGGTTCAAGCTGATCTAACAGGCTGAATTTGTTTTCTCATAAGGGTCAGTCTTGAGGAAACGGAATGTTGTGCACCATCTACCTGTACTGTCCTTTGGCACCTGAAAGTCCAATGTAAAATGATAAGGTTCAGCGGACAAGTCGAGGAGGTTGTGGTGTTGACGGCTTCCTGGCTCTTCTTGGTCGGTTCTGCTAGGGAAAGATGCGAGGGGCTTGGTATTGCTTCTGTGCTTTCTTCTGTGCTTCTTTTCGGACGGACGTGGCATGCTTCAAAAGTCGATAAAGAAAGGTGCAATTATGTATGAGGAGACATAGGGGTACGGCAATTAGGGATAGGGCAACGAGGTTGAAGGGAAGAGGATCGGGATTTGGACTCAGACTGTTGTAGGTCAAATCTACCTACCTACTCGACGAGAGGGAAATCACGCCTTATTGGAAGGTGCATAGGACTGATATCTGGACTGCGTGGCAGATACCTATCCAGTCATGGCTGCCCTTTCCCAACCAAGAATGGTGACGTAGTGACTGTTCATGGAGCATTGAGTGAGCCTGGTTAGAATCTCTTGTGCGTTTGCACTGGCAGTGGTGAGGTGAGCAATTTGAGCAGCTGGACATGGCAGGGCAAACGGCTCCGAGATGTTTCAGAGATGGAGCGTCCATGTGGTTGGTGAGAAGTGGTGGTGTAGTCGTGGCAGGGAGTGCAACGGCCAAGCCGTCACAGCTCACAGGGATCGACACCAAGTCCCCACACCAGGAACCTGCCGCTGCCGTTCTCTCTCCGACATTTCTCACGCCCAAACTCTCTCTCCACCGACTGCCTGTCCACCACATCGCCCTCCCGCCGTCCACCCCCGCCGCCCCCTTCGCTCCAAAGGCGCTCCAG
The DNA here is from genome assembly GCF_038381095.1 of Phyllosticta capitalensis. NCBI lineage: Eukaryota > Fungi > Ascomycota > Dothideomycetes > Botryosphaeriales > Phyllostictaceae > Phyllosticta > Phyllosticta capitalensis. The sequence goes on along the minus strand of NW_027117443.1, from coordinate 771,061 downwards.
GATAATTGAACCGCGCACATCTCTCCCAATTACTCCTGGAGACGCTGCCTGCATCGCTCGCGCCTTCCCGCTTGTCCCACCTGTTTGCTACCCTCTTCCGCAATGGCGCCTCCACCCGCAGACTCAGCTCGTTCGACGCGCGCAAAGACAAACACTCCTGCGCCTGTCTCTCGCATCATACCCGCAATCCCTCTGCCCATGGCTCGTGCTTCCAAGCAAAAGAAACCGCAAACCCCGACCCAGACAAAGCCTGACCATCTTGCCGCCGAAGATCCTGCCGCACAGCGTCGCAACACCATAACCGATCAGGGAGAGGAGCCCGACGAGGACAAGATGCTCGCCCATAATCATTTGGCAAATGAGCTGACGCCTTCTTCCGACGAAGGAAACGGTGGAAGTGAGGGAAGCTCCTCTTCTCATTCGGCTCCTGCTGAATCGCATTACAACTCTGAGCTTGCCAGTACCACAGGTCAGTCTTTTGCCGCCATACAATATGCCCATTCTGACCATTGTGCAGAGCCCAAGTCCTTGCCTGGATACCGCTCATTGAGCTCGACCAAGGCCCATGAGCCTCAGCCTCCAGTTGTATCCGACCAGCCTCCCACGACCAACATCACCAAACCTCAACGTCCCGTTTTCGAGCTTCCTCCTCCTTTCTATCCTTCTACAGACCGTTCAACTCCGACATCTGCAAGCTCTGCGACCTTCACCCGCGCACAGCCTCCTGCGAATCACCAAGCGTTGCATCAATCTCGACCTGGCAACAACGGTATCGTGTTTGGGGGCCACCCTGAGTCTTCCAGCGCGTCTCCCGTACCTACCATGACAAACGGAACCATGGCCTATCCGCCACCTCCACCAGGCTTCATGGGAGCGCAGTTCGCGCCGCCCATGGGATTCCCGGGACACGGCCATACATTCTCGGAGCCAAACGCGCAGGCCATGCATCCATCAATGGCCGCTGCACCTCAGGGCGGCTTTGGTTTTAGGAGAGACCAGCAGCTACCAGCTCCTTTCAGGCCTGGCCAGCCGTGGCACAATGTCAATGGTCACAACCGTCTGACAAACATCGAGCCTTTTTCACCGCAGTCGCACCCCAATGGCGTCCAGCCCTTTTCGAGATCCGCGTCGCAGGCCTCCTCGCCCAAGGTTTTGGCAACGGATGATATGATTGATCCTGCGATCGATGAATTCGGTCGGAAACGTTTCCCTCCAGTCACCAACGGCGTTAGTCCGCGCAAGCTTGCAGCACCCCAGTTCCAGCCATTGCCCCCTGCCCACGACGAATTGAGAGATTACCTTCGGGCTCAATTTGGTCGTCGAGACTTTGCAGACTCGGTCCTCAAGCTTCGTCAAGGCGAAACCGGCGACCCCATTCTCATCCTTCCTGTACACACCCTGCTATTGGGTCGCAATCGCAGGCTGGCTTCGTTGATGGTTTCTCAGGAGATGGTACACTACGAGCATGGACTTCGCGTCCTTGACATGTTTGTCCAAGATCGTTTCCTCGATGGTCCGATATTCGCCGAAGCTCTCAGATACCTCTACAGCGAGGACCTGTTGCTTGTACGGCACTTCCTCCAGGGACTATCTCCGTTCACGGGTCCCACAGACGCTCAAGAATTTGGATCTCCGCCTCAGCGCATGAAGCACGCTCTAGCGTACGCGGCTGCCGGATACTTCCTCCAGCTCCCTAGCGTCATCGCTCGCGGCTTTGAAATTGCGACTGCTCTCCTCCGCTGGGACACGCTGGAAGTTGCGATCCCATTCGCTCTGGATGGTGGGCTTGATGCAACTTGGCGGGTGGAGGATGTACTGGAGGACCGAGCGAGCCCTTCATCTAGCGAGGATGCCTTCTCAAAGTTTGAGACGGACTCGGCTCCAACCTACGGCTCATTCAGCACGCAGTTTTTGCATGCTATCAACGGCTTCATCGTCCAAAACTTCCCGCTCGACTTTGACCTTGACACCACAGCCTCTCACATCCACGATTTTCCTCGGCTGCCCTGGGAAGACGTTAGACCTGCCAGTCGGGACCCTCGGCTTTCCCAAATCCAGTTCGGTCAAGTTCCTGTTGATGCAGCGTCAGGACCCGCTCGTCACATCTCCACACTGCTGTCCGGAATCTTGCTGTCTCTTCCATTCCCGGTTCTCAGGGCACTGGTCCAGGATTTCGCTCTTTGCAGTCGCCTTGGACAGCCCAAATTCAGCCATGTCATGCAAACTGTTGTGGACGAACGCGAGTCCAGACGCAGAAAGGCGCTGAACCAGCTGGGAGTCGAGAACAATGACATGACCAGGCAGAACCTGCTTTGGGTGGAGCGCCTCGAGCCCTGCCCCCAGCAGCCTTCGGGTCTCCGTCTGGTTCGTTCACGCCAGGGCATCGACACTCCTGCTTCGACCATGTCAAACAGGAGCTCTTAGCCAAGGGCCACTCCACGACACGAACTTGAACGACTTCCTGCTTGTCTCATTTTCTCCCCCAAAAAAGAAAAAAGCATAGTGGCATTTGCATAGCGAGCGAACCGGGCGTACAAGGAGCAATTCTTTTTCTTTCTATTCCCCCTGTTGGCTCCTTATTCTCGATTGAGTTGCTTAGTGGGCGGTTCGACTTCGAATCGAATGGAGAAGTGTCTTCTTCTCTTCTTCTTTCTTCAGGGGGTACAAATGCACGTTGATTTTAATTTGCCTTCTCTCTTTTCTTTTTTTACCTCCCCCGGGGTGCTGGGAGTAACGGGGCATGTCGTTCTCAGCAAATTGTCGAATCGGACGAGAAATGAAGGCGGGCGGGCGGACACGGGAATCTCGGGGCGGCCATAGCTGGATGAAAGGTGGGGGGCATTTCTTCATGTATTTGTGAATTGGATTGATTCAAAGAAGGCGGGCAGCGACGGCGACGCAGGCCGATAGGAATGGCGAGTGAGGAGGAAAAAAGAGGGACTACACTGGTTGGCTGGCTGGGCTCGCTGGACGAACAACGGACGGCGGACGAAGGGGGCTTCTCGGAAGGCAGGCACGGCAAGCCCGACGACGATGATGGGATGGACTACCACCATGATTCCTTATTTTCTTGTTTGATACCGGGAATGGACTGCTGCACCCATCAGACGGCGTGTGCGTATGGGCAGCAGGTCAGAATTAAAAAGCGCGATGATAAAAATTTTCCTTCGATTGTTCATGGACTCAGTCGGAAAGGCGCGTGGGTTGAGATGATTCATATGACCGATACTTTGTGTCAAAAGAAAGTCTTCCTTTCCTCCTTCACACACACTCGTTCCGTCACTCGTTGCTTGATTGGCTCAAAAGCGCTCTTTTACCGATGAACACTTGATGGTGGCGGGACAAAATGGAGATCATGTCATTATGTACTGGACGAGCGCTTGGGGCAAGAAAGAATCAGGTCAAAAGTTCCGCCATTCTGCTGTGGTGGGGAGTTCGGGCGGGCAGGCAGGTCATTGGCGTCGGAGTATGTATTGTACAACACTATATATTATAGGTGGCTAAGCGTAAAAGAGCGTTGCGGACACCATGCCAAGCCACCGTCACAGTCGCTAAAGGGATGAGAGACATAAATTTACGAGGTTTTGTTGCCATCACGATCAGCGTTATTTAGGGGAGGAGATTTGATGATCGGTGCTTGCGTCCGGTCACTGACTGGCCTGGTTTGGACTGAGGCTAAGACGATCAGGACTCTGGTAGGCTGATAGTGAAAAGGCATCAGTTTGTTTCCTTTTTTTGGAAGGCAGGGGGGAGGGTGAAGTGAGGGAAGTGGCCGGTCCGCAGATGATTCTTCCATTGGACCATGGATGGCCGGCTGCTCTTGACTTTGCTAACACACGCGGCGGACCGTTTATGCGCCGTCGAGCTTGCCGAAGCGTGCTGGTCCATACAGTTCTCGCTAGGGAAATGAGGATATGAAGGCGTTGGATTTGTTTCTACTCCGAAGCCCATGGTGACATGATGGAGAAAGAATTTGTGGATCAAAGTCACTCAATGAGACATTTGTTTCGGCCTGGGCGATCAACCAAGACATGACTAAATATAAGCGGGGACAAGAGCTTGGTACATAGGGGCATAAGGGGACATTCCCTAAATCCCATGGCTCAGTCCTGACCACGTGCCAAATCCAGGAACGAGTAGTATACTTAGGCCGTTTAGAACGAGGCTTGGTAGCAGAAGTCGTGGCACACAAAGGAGCTCGACTAAGATAAAGCAATGAAGTAGGAGCGGCCGTAGAGCAGTAGAAAGTTTCCGTGTTAAAAGGTACACATACAGGGAGCATTCAAGCGCTTTACACACTTAATTTTGAAATCCACTGGGTCCTTTGCGTGGAGTTACAGGAAGCAGTCATAGCTACGTGTGCCACGACTTCTGCTACCAGGCCTCGGAACGTGAATCTAGAGACGACGCAAGAGCCGCAAGGCTTGGTAGTTTAGTCGGGCCACGCCGTTATGCCGCCGTCTAGCTTGTTCTGTGGTAGCGAGGGACCTAGGCTCTTTGCATCAAATTAAAGAAAATGGAATGCCCGGTCCAGACTTCCTAGATTGCAATCAACAGCAGCTTGAGGGCAGCTGCCTGCGTTTTTCTCGTCATGGCGCCTGGGCTGAAGGGGAATTATTTCAAATTGGCCGAGGCCATTGCGAAATACAATCGCGAGGACTGGTGGAAGAACAACTTGTGAGGAGGACCGACTGTGTCAAACAACAGAAAGCATGGAAGAAAGACTGATTTCTGGATTCCAGGTACGATCAAGTATTCACCTCCGACATCGACAAGAAGCGGATAAAACACCTCATCGCCGAGGTCAAATGTAGGAATTTCCGATCTAGTATACTGGATTCGGGCTGACATTGGACTTTTTAGCCTTGTGTAAAGAACTCCACGCCGGCGGCAGAGTTGAAATAACCTTCGACACACGATATGCGTATGGAGAAATGGAGTACGAAGGTCGCCACTACAAGGGCAAGGTCGCCACCTTCACGGGGCGCGTGTCATGGGTCTCATTTGATAGCAGGCTCACGCTGTATGCCGCGAGTCTAGAGGCCCCTCGATGCTGGTACAACGGGTGGCGCAAAAATCCATCGATCGAGACCAAGAAGGAAATTCTGGAAAACCTGCTCCAGGAGATAGAATGCTCCCACATGGACTCGTACGGCAAAGCTTACAAGACCCGCTTCATGAAGAAGTATTGCGACAGGGCGCTCTGTCAACCGGCTCCCGAGGATTCACCCCAGTTCTACGGGTGGGACAACGACTCGGATGACGGCAATGATACCCCGATAGTGCGCAATGGGATCATCTACCGAAGCCAGCGCCGCAGATGCAGGTCTGAAGGAGCGGTAGCTGGTGGTAGGGCTCGTTCATGGGCTCCGGGCAGTGGTTTCGATAACGGGTCTGGTCAAGCCTACACTTATGTTTAGTTTTGGAAAGGATTTGGTCGCTTCGTGTTGGTCTCACAGCAATATGTGCATAATTACTCTGGAATGGTCCATTAGGAGAACAAGACGCTTTTCAGAATCGTGATAGCTCCGAAGGCTCCCCTGGTTGCGAGAAGCCTTTCAAATGTCTCGGGAATTTTCTTGAAGGATCCACGATTGTCCGCTTCAGTCCCTATTGCAAGTAAGCTTTGAGATGGAGTGCCATCGAATTGAAATCGCAACTCACAGGCCTCAGGGAACACGGCTTCTGCGTTCACAACCGATTGAGCCTCTCCTGACCAGTCAAATTGTATCTTCCATGTGATTTTGAACAAGACCTGATTGCTCTGAAGCAGGATATGGTTGTGATCCAACAAGGGAAGCAGGTCACCTTTGGTAAAGGACAGCTCATTCTGTTCTTTGACTGCAGCATCCATCACGATGCCAGATACCTCTTCTTCCTCCTCGTCTTGAGCGTTCATACTTGCCGGAGTTTCGTGATTACCAGATGTCTTTCGATTCGATGATCTTGAAACGTCGCCTTGCCTTTCTTTGGTCTGGTAATGAGGCAATAGATGTGGGAACTCCCGGTGGCATCTAGCCCAGCACGTGGCTCTTCTGACAGCAAGGTCCCAGTAAGAAGTAGTTGCCGAACAAACAGCACCAAGATCGTTCTCTTCCGACGCCTTGGCGATGTAGGTACCCAGCTCACGCGATGCCCAATTCGAAAGTCTGAGGATTTCGAGTCGTTGTACATGCTTGGTGGTTATATCCACAGCCAAGTTGAGATTCAACTTGAGAAGAGATGAGGGAGAACGCATAGTGACAGCATGGATTTGTTGATCCAAGTCGCTCATGGACACCGACGATGTGAATTGAAAATCAGTAAAGAGGCTGAGATACGGATAGGGATCCTCCAAGTCGATGGGTTCGTGTGTTGGCATTAGCCTTTCAGGTTCGTCAGTGGGAGGGCTCGGCGGATGCATACGTTTGGCTAATGGGAGGAAGGATGCAAGCATAGCAGCCAATGGCGGAGGTTCTGCTCGAGCAGGGGCAACACATGGCTCTTGTTCGTTTATGAAAGATCTGGATCGAATCAGTGGAATTCCCACATCGACGGAGGTTACCATCTTACACGAGAGCAGAAGCGTCTTCGCCGTCACTTGGGGCATTGCGGCTTAATTGGACTTGGCTTTCGATGAATTCTACCTCCTCGCGTAACGACTTTAATTTTGCCTGAAACTCCTCCTTTTCTTGTTGTTTTGGGTCCGGCTCAGAGGGCCTCTCAGGCTTCAATGTCTGTTCTTTGCCAGATGCTGCAACCAGTATTCGATTTTCGTCATCCTCGACAGCAATTGGACTTGGTCCTTTTGCTTCGAGGGGTGCTCTAGAAATTCGTTGTATCTGGCTGCCTGGTAGAGCTGCCTGTTTGGATGGAGACGACAAATATTGGCCTAGTGATTTGTTCCGTTTCGCCGGGCTCTTTCGAGGCGACGAGAACAAGCCTTCGCGGGGAGGCAGATCGGGCTGCGAATCCTCCGGATGGGCAGGGAGATCTTCTGCCTCCACCTCTGTGTCGGCCGCGTCAGTGGTCTCTGCCGTCTCTGTCGCTCCACCCTGAGCTTGATCGTTGCTGGTAACCTCGCCAGGATTGAGTTGCTCGGTTTTGCCCAGGACGTATGCAAGCGCGCGTTGTCCTCGACCAGTTGGATCGCTTGGATTTGACTTCTTCTCTGACCCTGTCGATGTTCGCCTGGAGAGTATTTCGGGATTGAAGCGCGAAAGGCTCGCCTTGGTGGGGGATTGGAAGGAAGCTCGACGAGGTGGTGTGCGACGAAGCTGGTTGCGCGGAATGAAATCGCCAGTTTCCGTGACTGGAGCTTCGGGGCCAGTCTTGGTCGGCGATGGTTTGCGGCGTTTCAGCGACGGTGGATCCATGGCTTCTAGCAATGGCGACAGCTACAATGAAGAGCTGATGGGAGGTTGACGTGTTGTGGTCTGAAAGTCAGAGTGGGCCGGACCGCGACGCGCCTGGTGACCGGAGCCGCGAATCCCTGCTGATGATCGCGGGAAAGCTCGACTGCGTCCCGCATCAAACAACGCGCCCAAACACAGCACCACCCTGCTCGACTTTCAACCCTTCAGCCTTGATCGCATGTACATACGCCAACCCAGCCCGCCGACCTCGTAACCATTAGCGAAACATTTCTGTACCTTACCCGCGATCGAACGTCTTCCTCTATCTCCAACGACCACGCCGTAAACATTGATCGCGCAACATATCTATGGACGAAAGATTACGCGACGACGCTTCCCAGCGCTCAGGATCCATATCGGGCTTGACTTCTCTCGAAGATGACACGGATGAATTTGGGCGAATGCTGGTACAGGCCGCCAGAGATGAACAGCGCATTAAGGATGCGATACGCGGAGGCAGACAACCTTTTAGCAAGGCAAGGACCCGCCCGCGCGTCGCTTTGACGTTGGAGAACTTGGAGCGCAACAACCACCAAACCCGAAATTCTGAGTCTTACGCGCGTGAGCCCTACGCGCATCATAGTCCGGTCAGTCTGAATAGCGGGAGCGCACTGGAACCTCCGCCCCAACCACCAAGGGAATGGGGCAGAAAGGCAAAGCTTGACACAAATTGGTTAAAGAGGATCAAGGAGCCGGATGAAGAACCAGTGGCTTTGCGCGATGATAGGGGCACAGGGCGATCGAGAAGAGGGGAACGGCCCTTGGACGTGACGCCCCGCAAGAATACCAATTTGCATTTTCCTTCGGTTGAAGGTAGTCCAGACACTCTGCGCCACATCATTCAGGAGACGCCATCTTCGACAAAGCGATACAATGCATCTCTTCAAGATTGGGACCTTACAGAGGACTTGACATCGGGGTCCCTCCTGGCATCCACCCCTGCCATACCGAGAAACACTAGGTTACACGACATTCGACAACTCGAAATAGAAAGCGTTAAAGAACCTGATGTCGAGCCACCGAATTTTGATCACATTTGGAAAAAGTCTCCCAGTGAGACGAGACCGAATCGGAAGAGTCTCGCATCCAAAGACAATGTTAATCCACCTAAATTGACACTCCAGGAACGTTCAGAGTCTGACAGAAATCTGCCTCAGGAGCGGACCACTGGGCCAAAGGCGCCAGCCAATCCCATCAACCGGGAACATGCATCGGCACAGATACCCGTTACCGTCTACAAGAGTCCGCCAGATGAAAAACGATCTGGCATCAATCAAAAACCAGTCCAAGCAGAGAAAGCGATAACACGCCCCAAAAGCCGCCGTGACGACTCGCATGATTTGCTCCGACGATTAGCTCGCGCAGCCAGCAACAGTCCTAGTCCAGGGCGAGAAGCGGAAGAGAGCGCTCAAGTTCGGAGACAACCGCATTTGCAAAAGGTATCTCCGTTGGCTGAAAGACGACCCCAAAATCCAAATCAAGACAGGAAGGGCAAATCTCGTGCCATGGATCCCAAGGGCATCCCTACTCCTCCGCCAGATTCGGATGAACATGTACCACGGGCTACCAATTCAGATGCAAACGGCAAACCACGCCGCCGCTCTGGTTCGACCAGGGCCAACGAGCCCGCACCTGCATCAGATTCTACATCGAACAAGAGAACAGAACCTGTGTCGGAAAAGACTCCTGTCGTGTCGGGTGCATGGGTTGACACTCCAGCGGCGGTTCCCAATCACGAAAATGGCATCAAAGAAGAGGATACGGATACCCCTTCTCGGTCGAGATCAACGTCAAGGACAAGGACTTCAAAAGAAGAAGCCCACACCAACGAAGCACGACCCAAAAAGGCTGAAATAAGAGAAGCGCCGCCGCCATCCCCTAGGAAGCAGGATTGGCAAATCAAAAATCCAACATTGCCGAAATCGGCGCTGTCTGCAGTAATTGGCAGAGCCAAGATCGCAGAAGAGGCATACGGAGACTCTACGCTCGACTCGCTCCAAGGCATCATGTCGGCTGACAATACGGTCGATCTGGACATGGACGAGAATACGCTGGACGAGTTTCAAGTGCCTTCGGGGAAGCCCAAGACAGCGGCGGAACGTGAACGGCAGCAGGAACTCTTGCAGCTGCAAAACATGAACGCGCGGCTCCGCGCGACGCGCAAGAGCATTAGAGATGCCAACCGCAATATGCGGCACCTGGAGAACAGGGTCGAAGCGGGAGGCGAGACGGCGGCGGCGGTGGAAGTCGCGACGGAAGATTCCCAACGGAATGGGGCAGTGGCACCGGCAGTGGTGGTCAGAGGACAGGACAGCCCGTGCGGCGAGGGCCAGTGCTACGCCTACCAACATCCGTTCCGCACCATGTGGAGAGCATTCAAGAGTCTGTTTTGGAACGAGAAGGGAAGGGGACGCTACACGCGGCTGACATGGTTCGGTCTGTTTTGCATCCTGTTTTGGTCGTGGTTTTGGACCGAGACGTTTCTATGGTAGGTTACGTGTTCACTCTTCTTTTATATTGTGGTCTACGAAACGACGTGCGCTGACAACGTGTCACAGCGACAAGTACTGCCAACCACTCTACGCCGAATACATGGAAGGGTACGGCGTCAACCCCAACGCCCCACGCGTGCCCTATGTGACACTCGAAGTCGCGTCGTGGGTGCCGCCATTCAAGTGGCTCAAACCGGGTGCCTTGTGGGTGGGCTCGACTATTGAACCTGTGCTCAGCGAAATACTGCGTCTTGTCTACGACCCCGAGGCAGCCACAGAGCGCATGTTCCAAGAGAATCTACGGGCCCACTACAGCCGGGCACGCAACACTGCGCACCAAAGATTCGATCTGTAACGACTGGACGCGGCACGCATGGGGTTTCTCTGTACATGGCTTGCTTGTTTGCTCTGTATTTTCTGGAAGCTGGGCGTTTTGGGGGCGAGGGGTACTACATGTCATTTGCGATGTCCAGCGGTGTGGAAGCGAACAGGCATTGCTAGGAGTTATTCGGCAAGGCTTCACCATTGACGCCTCCCTACATATCAAGCACGACGATCAAACTCGGGGTAGCGTTTCCAAAACGAGAGAACGTTGGGCAAAACAAACCAATGAGGCAAAGTCCCTTGCATTCATTCCCCGCGGCGACCACGTGAAATGCAGCAGCGCGCCAAACGGGCAAACGACGCATCGCATCCTTTGTAGGCGGTGACGTCACGGCGCGTGCTTGCTGCCCCGGCAGTAGCTTCAGTGGTCAAGTTGTCCCTTTGGGTCAGATCGTCCCCCCACGGGGAGCTGAGGAGGGGGCAAACTCCTGCTTACGGCGTGGGCCCTTATCATTCGCTCTGCTAACAAGGCCCGAACTGCTTGTGGTTAATCTCATCATTCTCCCTGATCCAGAGCCATATCAGAACCTACATACCTGACAGCACCTACCTTTTGACTAACCTTCAACCTATTCGCGAATTGATTTCTTTCACGACAACCACTTCACTGCCAATCCATCTTTGCCACACCTTTCCAAACAGCAACACCTCAACAACGAAGAACACCACCAACATGACCATCCTCCGTCCCTCGTCCTCCAGTCTCCGCGCTGCAGCAACGCTCCGCCCGGCTGCTCTGCGCGCCGCCCCCCGCGCCACCCGCACGCTCTCTTCGACGCCGCGCCGCCTCGCCCAGCAAGACTACGGCTCGACCGACAGCAGCCCCAAAGCAGCCAAGGAGCAACCATCGTCCAGCGCCACGCGCGAGAAGGAGCATCCGGGGGCAGCAGCACCGGACGTCGGACAGAAGGGCTCTTCCTCAGCATCGTCGTCGTCGTCGACCAGCAGCAGTGGAGGCAGCAAAGACTCGCACGCCGTCAAGGGCGCGCGCCCCAAGATCCTCGACGAGAACCCGCCCGCCGAGGAGAGCGAGGACGTCAAGCAGCACAACCGCGAGATGGACAATCGCGCCGAGCGCGCAGACACCAGGATCAGCAATGAGGATGCTGAGAAGGATAAGGTGCCCCCGGGATTTTGGTCGGGTGAGTGCTCTCCTAGGCGTGTAAAGGTTGGGCTCGTGAGTGGTGGCTAATGTGTTTTGTGCGTGCAGGCCAGGGTGGACGCATGGGAGGGTAGATGGAGTGTGGAGGAGCGTGGCGAAATGGCAAATTGAAAGCAGATTGAGAGGGATTGTGAATGAAGCGGATTACGGTCGCTTTTGACAGAATCGGTGCATGAATAAGGTCAGGTACTTGTGCAAGGCACTTGGAATGACAGTGGGTTGATGGAGAGGCTTAAACTTGTTTCGTGTTTTGATAGTGTTAGTTGGAATCATGATACCTACCTTGAGCTGCATGTTTCTTGGTTGCATGGCTAGTGCCCGCATGGTATTGGCTTGTATTCACTTCCGTGGTACTGAGGAATGCGGAGCGGCTGGAGTGAGGCGGCGAGAAGGCGGGTGGTGATGTCAGCGGAGAGGATGGGAAAGTGCAGTTGGACAATGGGAAAAGGCGAAAAAAGGCTGCATCAAGCAAGACCAAGGTGAAGCTTGGATCCCTGGGTGGCCCCTGTACCCCGCGATGCATGCAAGCTACCCAGTTATTGCGTCAGAACGACCCAAGCTCCTTCCACAAACCATCACCTTCGTCATTCATTCGATTAAAACCACCTCTCCTTCTCCTCCTTCTACCATCTCTCTCCTCCTCCAAACCTCATCACCTTTCCTCCATCCAAAAACACCCTGAAATCCCAAAAATCATGAGGTTCTCTTTCATGTCCACCCTCGTGGTGGCCCTGGCCGCCGAACACGCCGTCGCCAGTGCTGGTGGTTGGTTTGGCAAGGCCGGTACGTCATTGCGTCTGCTCTACCCCGCCCCTTTCATCAGACGCCTCTGCTGACGCGCCCTTGTGTCAATCTAGCATACAACAAATGGCACGAGACCGAGCTCGAGCGTTGGCTCTCGGATCACAACATCCCTTACCCTACCCCTGCTGATCGCAAGGACCTGGAGAACCTGGTCAAGGACAACTGGAACTCCAAGATCGTCCAGCCCTACAATGAATGGGACACGGCCCGCCTGCAGTCGTACCTGGGCCAAAAGGGCTACGACTTGAAGCAGGGCGCCGCCGACTCGAGGGACTCCCTCGTTGAGACGGTCAAGTCGTACTGGGGCGAGACTGAGGATCAGGCCACCGATGCCTACTCCAAGGTTCGCGACTGGATTTTCGACAGGTACGTCAGAGTTGCATCAACGACGCTACTCACATGCTAAACTGTGGCAGCTGGACCGACTCCCAACTCAAGGCCTTCCTTGACCGCAATGGAATTCCTGCACCCCAGCCGCGCACTCGCGATACGCTCTTGAAGACTGCTCGCGAAAACTACGAGACTGTTGCGAAGAAGATCGGAGAGACTGCTTCCTACCCCGGCGACTGGCTGTACGAATCTTGGTCAGAGTCTGATCTCAAGGCCTGGCTCGACGAGCGCGGCTACCCTGCTCCCCAGCCCAGCACCCGTGACAAGCTCATTGCTGCGGTCCGCCGCAACTCGCGCCTGGCCACCGAGAGCATCAAGGCTGCGCAGGCTTCTGCCGCCGCCTCTGCCTCTGCCGCTCAGCACAGTCTTACGGACGCTTTGCTTGACGCTTGGTCTGACAGCCAGATCAAGGAGTGGCTCGACAAGAACGGTGTCAAGGTTCCTCAGGGCTCCAGGCGCAATGAGCTGATTGCCCTCGCTCGCAAGCATCGCGCCAAGCTCACCGGTGACAACCTGTCGTACTCTGCTTCCAGCGCCTATGGTGCCGCCACGTCCAGGGCTGGCAACCAGTACGCCAAGGCGACTGATGACGCTGCTCTGAAGAAGGAGCACCTGGCTGGCTCGGCTGGGTACTATGTCGAGTGGGTCAAGGAGAAGCTCGGTTTGGCCGGTTCTGAAATCGCGGACAAGACGGACGAGGCAAAGGCGTCAGCATCGAGCGCGTACTCGGCGGCTGGCAAGGAGGCAACCAAGGCTGGCGACGCTGCAAACGAAAAGGCTTCGCAGGCCAAGCACCGTGCTGAGGAGGCGGCCCAAAAGGCCACGGACTACGTCAAGGAGGAGTTGTAAACGACGGCAGACTAGCTTCGCGGTCAGCATACACGAGCTACGGCGTATGATTTCACGACAAAGTGTGATGGAAAGCGCATGGACCCTTCGGAGACGACGCGTCCGAAAAAATGTATTTCTACGACGATGGATGAGTCGGGTTGAAGTGGACGACGGGTCGGATGAATGAAGGTGAATTTTCTTTTCTTGCTTCGGTCGGCATAGGGTCGGGGTTCCTAGGATAGTTGTCAATTCAATCGACAATCGACAATGGAGATTCTGGATGGGATTTGTGCGCCGTCATGGGCAGAATGTGGTTTTGGGTGAGTCACTTGAAGGTTGAGGCGTCGTCGGGTGGCTATCGTATCCATCGTCCGATGCCGACGGCCAGCTCGGGCCACATCTTGGACCAAATGGAGCTGACGACATGAAAGTGGGTGGTTGCCTGCGAGTGGCCATGTCTGTCCATCATCACAAGCCAAACACCAGAAACACCAGTCAGACGGCTCTTGTGATACGTCGGGTGCGCAGAGTCAAACGCGTCGGACGCGCAGACACGGTGTCGCGCTGTCGCATGACCGCCGTCTTGACTGCACCTTGGTTCCCGATTAGGAAATGGGTGCGACGTCGAAGATGTGGCAGCCAAGGCCTTGATTGGCTTGTGTCCGAGTCGCGATATTGGCATCGTGTTTTTTGGATTTTTTGGGCGAAGGCAATGGCCAGAGGGTGAGCAGCAACAGCAGCAAATAATGAATATTTTCGGCCGTGGAGGGTTGTTCCCTCAGCAGCTATCCCTGTTCCTGACAGAAGAGAGATAAGCCACGGGGAGGGAGCCACGAAAGACCTTGCAGCCTCGTCCTGCACGCGCGACCAATTGCAAGGTTGTACATGTACGGGGCGGGGCGCAACTGCAGCCATGCTGGACTAACAACAACAACATAAAGAGGCCCCATGCCCCCGCAGCCGGCCTTGTGGACTGGTCGTCGACACGCTTTCCCGTCCGTCGTCCCATTGCGCCGTCCCCCGAGCCAGCCAAAACGCCCGCGTTGAATCGGAAAACCTCCCCGTTTTCTCGATTCGTCGCAGAGAGTTGCTCGGTGTCGGAAAGGATCCCTCGCTGCTTGTTTGATTTCTCTCCCCGCGAGAGCGTCGCCAGCAGTACATGGTCTTTTCGGCCTGAGGCTCTTCCGGAGCTCGATCGTCCCAAGAGAAAAACGCCAATGAGAAGCGTCAATTAACTTTCTACACTCGTTTTACTCCCCTCTCCTCAAATCCACCTCTTTCCGTCTTCGTCGTTCGTTGCTTGCTCGTTTCGTAAATCCTCTGCAAGTCAATCGCTACCACGATTTCCGTCTTCGGGAGCTCATTGCGCCATCATGTTCAAACGCTCGTTTGCCGCGACAAAGGAGCGCGCGAATAGAGTGACCAAGCAGCCGAAGCGGTCGTTCAAAGAGGATACTAGCACGGCGAGGCAGAAGGTGCTCGGCGGGCACATGGACAGCCCGGCCTCTCAGGCGAGGTGAGTAGATAGATCACCCAGATGGTCGCGAGTCTTCTGACATGTCTTGCAGTGGATCCCCCAAGCTCACCAGCGCCATCATCACGTTGGTGGTGGGCAAGGACCAGCGGCTGTTCGCAGCCCACGAAGACGTACTGAGCCAGTCGCCGTTCTTCGCGGCGGCCATGCGCGACCAGTTCTTCTCGTCCCCTGGGGCCCCTCGCCGCATCTACCTGCCAGACGAAGAGCCGGAGATCCTGAGCTGCGTCCTCGAGTACCTGTACAAGGGCGACTATTACCCGCGCCTCTTGCAGTCGTCCACCACTGACAAGAAGCGCGCCGCCGTCTTTCATCTCGAGGGCACCCTGTCCAAGCTCTCTCCGGACCCGAACAACAACCCCAAAAAGAAGGGCAGCAGTAGCCGCAGCTTCGGCTCCGGCGGCCAGCAACAACAGACAGCCGTCAACTACACGCCCATGATTGGCAGCAGCGAGGCGACAATTTACCACACGGGCATCGGCGACATCGTGCTGCGCGACACGTGCATCTACTGCAGCGCCGAGCGGTACGGGCTCGCCGAGCTCAAGCGCCTCGCCCTCAAGAAACAAGGGCTGCAGGGCGGCATCGAGGCGGGCGTCATCTTGCGTTCGGCTCGTTATGCGTACGCCAACACGCCCGACAGCGACAGCCGCCTGCGCGCCCACTACCTCGCCCTCATCATCCGCAGCCGGCGCACCTTTAAGCGCAGCGGCACCATGCAGGCCGAGATGGAGGCCGGCGGCAAGATGTTTTTCGACCTCTTCGTCGCACTGTGCAACCACATGGACGACCTGGCCGAGCTTCAGGCCATGCCCGAGCCGGCCAGGGCGGCGGCGTCGTCGACGCCTCCCCGTGGTTTCTTCTGACGGTTTGCCAGATGTGTGTGCGTCGAGTGTTGAAGAGAACTGGAAGAAGAGATTGCACCTGCGCGCGCGAACCAAATTGACAACAAGCACGAAAGAGAGCGTGCATCGAGAATGTCAACATCACTAATCAATCAATCACCGGAAGCGGCCTTGCGCATCAAATTGTCCGTCCATCGTTTTTCTCCCTCCCCCTGAATCGTCTTCCCACCGGCTGGGGCAGTCGACCTCAGGGGTCGAGCAACCAAAGCAAGCCGCCACTCTCGCTCTCTCTCTGTGCCGCGCGCGCCTCTCTCATTATCGATCGATTCGTCTGCTCCCCCGCAAGGAATGGAATGGAATGGACGGACCTCTGGAGTTTGGGTTGACATTGGCATCACTCACTTGATGTTTTTGGGTGCGGTGTGTCTCCGCTCTTCCGATCGAACGTCCGATTGCTCCCCCCTCTCCCCTCCTTTTCCTTTGTCGTCGAGAGATCTTTCCCGCCTGCTTTACTCCGTCGTTTCCTTCCCCGTCTCCTATCCATCCCCTCCCCCATCTAATCTCCCGCCACGTTGGCTGGAAACCCAATCCGGCCCGCCCCCGATGCGGCGTCGTGCGTGGGCGAGAAGACTGGAAAGAACCGGGGACGAACGAAAAGAAAAGCGAAAAAGCCCCCTGAAAAAAAAGTCTCATCACTTTTGCGTTGGTCGGCCTTAGTACCTTCTCCTCTTCTCTCTATGTCCTCTTCTTCTCCGCTTCTCCTGTCCCGCGCGTCGGACAACGCGTTGGGTCGGTGGTAGGTGGTAGGTCGGTAGTAAGCGGTTGCGAGAGGAGGAAGCACGTTTGCATGGACCGCCGCTTTTGCGCGCATCCCTAGCTAGACTTGGGATGCCGCACGTCTTTGAAGTCGCGTGGGTGTTGAGGATGCGTTTTGGTGCGTGAATCTACAAGACCTGAGAGAACCGAACCAAAAAAAAAAAAAAAATTCGAGATATGTAAATTCGCCGCAGCGAACCCACTCGCGAGCGAGGAAGTGGGCGCCGGCGTGTAATTGAGAGGCTGTCTGTCTGCCCAACACATCTCTGCTGCTTCCATTTTGTGATTGTCTTGCTTGTGGTGGCGGTTGCGTGGTGGATGCTGAAGTGTCAAGTGAGTGATGTGTGACTGGCTGGCAGGGGTAAGGAAGTAGTCCAGATTGATCATAGAAGATGGTGGGCCGTCCCACCGCGCAGATCTAGGTGGACGTATATGATTTTGCCCTTGCCATAGTCCCGCTGCGACCAAGGTACCAGGCAAAGCTTCATTTTCGCTGTGTTCCTGTGTTGCTAACTACCACCTCTCAACCTCCAAGCTACAACTACAGCCAAGTTAGCTCATCATCATCACTAGTCCAACAAACCCAATTCCCCTAAGTCAAATAAACCAACAACGCAACCAGAAGCCACAAGCCTCTCCACCAATCCACTCGCATCGAACAAAAGCAAACACCAGACAAAACCTCACCATGCACCCCTTACCACTGTCCAGTGTCCAGTGTCCACCCACACCACCACCACGTCCGTGCACCACCGGCCCCGCAAAAAAGATCAAAAATGTTAAAACGTACAACAGGCGGGATTCGCTGCTGGTCACCCACGCAACTACTAATCGCCCGCAACGCAGCTTGTCTATGGAAGAACGGACGGGGTTCCGAATTCTCTGCGTGCTATGGTCGTACGTGGAGGAGAGAGTGGATGGAAGGGTTTATGTTTAAGATGAGGCTGGGAGGGTTGGGTGCGGGGGGGGGGGCGGAAGAAGACGAAGAAGAGGGGATGGACGAGGGGGGACGGAGTAAAAGATCGGGGAAGGGTGGATGGAGTGAGGGGAGGGGAGGGGAGTAGAGGGGTGTGGTTGCGGGATGGGGGTGAGCGGACTGCATCTCTCCCTTCTCAACACCAACGCGCTCCACCAGTGGCAGCCAAGGCGCAAGTCGGATAGATGGCATCCGATGCAATCACCTAAACTCCATATTCGACAGTAGATTGAAGACAGTGGGGCTTCAAAGGAGCAAGGCACGCCGACACACAATCTATCACCTTGCCACCCTACGGACATGGCGCGTGTAGACGACGAGATGCGTCAGCCGTCTCTTTGATCAGCAGAGAGCACGCCTACTGCAGCATTTCGGCATGTTGTGATTGAGATACCAAATAGAATTCACCATCGCCGCCATTGCAGCGCTTGCCGCCGTAGGCTAAGAAGCAACAGATCCAACACAATCGTCAGTGACGTGATGACTCAAAGGGACCAGACAACAGCATCCTTGAGATCCAAAAGATCAACGTATGAGAAGACAAGCCCGACAGGGAAGTGCGAGTTTCCATTGACCATTCACCCACATGAAACCCAAAGCGAGAGAAAGACAGAATATGAACCAAAAACTCCCGTTGCCATTGAGCGTCTGCCTGGACGTTGTGTGTCATAACTAAGTGTAGCCGTTTCATGCCATGATGCCGACGTTTTGGTGTGAAGACGGCACATTTGATTCATATCAATGTGTGCGCCTGTAGTCATTGCGTAGGTATAGGGAGAGGAGCGCTATGTAAAAGACGAAAGAGAGACAACAGTTGAGACAAAGTGCCGACTTTTTTGATGACATGACATGAGCGTGATTTGGCTCGTCCTGCTGTAAGAATTGGCAGAATCCAAATTCATCCACCCAAGCCAACGTGGTGGGGAGTGTCCAGGTGCGCTGAAAGTCGCTGACCAGGCGCGACGTGGAAGATGCGTCGAGAATGAAGACGGAAAGAAAAGATCTCTAAGGGCGCCGAAAAAGAACCTACAAACTCCCGAGGACGCTTGTCGTGGCATCATGTTATTGCAGTCTTTTCCTCTTCAAATCGCCTTGCGGTTCATCCTCGTCTGCACGTTCCGCCGTTTCCGCCGGGTTCAGCAACGAGTGTACGTTCGACGCCATGCTAGAGCGGCGCGTGGGCGGACCTGACGTGTCCAGTCCACGGAACGGATATCTCGCCCCTGGTAACGTCCAACCAGCGTCTGGATTGAGAGTGGAACCGGGCTCGTTTGGCGGAGGAGTCGCATTGCGTGAACCGGGATGTTGGCGAGGACCGCGGGGGATCTCGTACTGTGCGAGCGCATCTCGAATCTGTTGGTCCCCGCCGAGGGGTACCCGGTGTGGTGACGACGGCCACTGGGTCGAGCTATGACCCGAGGCGTAGGGCGAGTGGTGCGTTGGTGGGGGTGGCGCTTGCCAGCCATGGAGGCGGATATCGGCTGATGTGTGGCGTCTCGAGAGGTTGGCAGGCGGTGAGTTGCGGCCACCCAATGGAAGTTGTATTTGAGGCGGTGGTGGCGGTGGTGCTTGGCCTGGTGGACGAAGGGATGAAGGAGAGTAGGTTCCTTGGGCCATGGACCCGTATCGGCGTGGTGACACAACTCCGAGGAGGTGGGATGAAACAGGTCCTCTATATGAAGGAGGCCGTCCGTTGTCTGCAAGCGATGGACGGCGTTGGTCGCTCTGTGGCAGTTGCCGAGGGGAAGCGGGAGCCATACTGTCATTCTGAAGATTTGAAAAGAATGGGGGCCGAGCCGAATGTATGGACTCCTGCTGTTGCTCTTCCATGGAACGAAGTATCTCCGATTGTCGATTCATGTCAAGTTGCATGTTGGTTACTACAATGGTCAGCGTCAATCATGAAGCGACGCCTCAATAGCCTCTTACCTTCTCGGTGAATCGGGTGATCTGGTTCGGGTATCATTGCTTTGAGTGTGTTTGACAGCTCATAATTCCACTATGATAATTAGCATGCATCAAGAGAAATTTCAAGGGGAGCAAACCTGGTGGCAACGCAGGAGACTTTCTGTAAGCAAGTGGCACTTTTGATTGACGTATGCGTAGCCATCCTCCGTCCGCGCCATTCGGCTGTGCATGTCGTATAGGCTGTGCTCTAACATGCCAAGTCGGCTTTCCACTGGGTCGGGCATGGGTTCGACGGGAGCGCCAGCTTGGGGAGCTGATGATTTCGAGCCCGTGGAGAAGGAGTCACGGTGTATAAGCGCATGCCTTGACGCTCTCCGTTTTATTTCCCTCAGACCAACGAGATCTCCCCGTTTAAAGTTGCCGTTGCCGTGTTTGAACTCCCACAGCGGCGAGTCTGGAGAACCCGTGTGGAATACATCGCTCACTGTGCAACGTCAGCACAGCAAACACGCGTGGAAATGGTTGACATACCTTTGTGAAAGCCGTACATGTTGAGCTGTCGCACAAAGGACGAGATATTTGTATGCTTAAAATAAGATCTGTAACTTGGTGAGATGCTAGTCCTCGCTCCGCGTCCAATCAGATGCTTACGAGAGGACTTTTGAGAATTCGGTAGACGGTGACATGACAAAGCTTTCGTTGGAACTTGACCACGAGATCAAGTGCTGAATAGATTGGTCTTCCAGCATGCTGCGCTTGCATTAGCATCATCAACCGCAGGGCTGGGCCCGAGCGTACTTGTAGAGTTTGTGAATAAAGGCGGTCTGTACAACTTTTGGCTGCTGCGCAGCAGCTGCCGCACCGATTCCCGCGTTGCTATTGGTATTACCGCTCCCACTGGTCCCGTTGGCTGCGGCCTGCGAATTGCTGGCGTTGGTGCTCGATTTGGTGTTCCCATTGCTGGTGTTTTCCGACTCGGCGCCAGACGACTGGTTCGCCCCCGACGCCTGGATCGTGCCATTCCGCTGGGTTGCAGGGCTGTTCTGAGATTGTTGCGGAGGCCCCATGGATGAGTTGGTGGGAGTTACATCCATCGGGTCCCCTGCAGGTGCCGGAGGTGTCAACGACGAGGATGCCGACGAGGACGGAAGGATCGGTATGGTCTTTTGCATACCTGGACCCATGGCCTCGGCGGAGAGGGGGCTGCGCCTTATTGACTCGGTACTAGCAGCCATCGTGTAGTGTTTTTGTAGGATTTGCGGTTCCGACGAGTGATGATTCGCTCTCGCTGTTTGCGCCGACCAACGACGATCGAGTATAAATTCTGCGCAAGCAACGCGCGCAGAGCTCTCGAATGTTGCTATTCTTTCCCGTATATCATCTGCTCATGTGCCCAGCAGTCCGTCTCTTCCTAAGAATATATGCCCCGGTTCGCTCAGGCTCAAGTCATCCTACAAACGGTCCCTGGTAGCTGTAATCCAGAAGCATCGATCAGGATCGGACGGTGGCCCTGAGGAAAGAGGTGCGAAGAGCTCGGTTGCGCGACGCAGGTGGACGAGGAGAAAAAATCGGCGAGCAGAGAAATCAGGACAAGGCGCAGCTCGAGGCGACTGAAAGCAGAAGGAGAAGCTCAGAGAGGGCGACAGGAGAGAGGTCGTGGGGCGCGGGAGGGACTGGCGGGCAGGGGATGAGGGTCGCTGGATTCTGCGGGGGACGGACAGAGCTCCACGGGCAGGCCAGGGCAAGTCGGAGAAGCGCGGTGTTGCGGCGCGGTCAGGGGAGCATGGCCGTCAGTGCACTTGGTGGAGGAGATGGATGAAGAAGCGGAGGTTGAAGAGCGACTGGAGTGGACGGCGGTGCGGAGCGACAAGGTAAGGCAAGCAAAGGTAAGGTAGTGGTGCTGAAGGTTGCGGCGGCGGACGGGAGCTTGATGGGTGGGTGAAAGTGTGCTTGCTCTCGCTGCTTGCTGCACCATGTCAACCGAACCGAGGACTGGACACGCTCGCTCGACGTGAGCCAAAACATTCCAACGGCCGTCCGTCCCACTTCTTCACTGACCGCATGCCCGGCATGGCGCACCTGGCCACCCTCTTCGACCAGCTCCCTGGCCCGCATGCCCGTCGCGATGCGTACGTTGCCCATCTGTCCTCTGAATGCTGTCCTTCCCGACTAATCACAACCCTGCCAGCCTCGATGCCATTCTCGGCAACCTTTCCTCCTACGAGTGGCGACATCTACAAGACAAGCTGCAACTTCACTCGTTCGCCAAAGACATTATCGGCAGCCTGCCCATCGAACTTGTCGCCCTAATTCTTTCTCATCTCCCGCCAAACGCCCCGTTCCTGTATCAGACGGTATCGCAATCAAGCTAATGCTGCCGAGGCCCTGTCATGTACTAAGCTGCTGCTTCAGGTCAGCCGTCGTTGGCGAGACGTCCTGTCCTCGTCGCACGTGATCTCATCGTCTCTTGCCCAGTGGTATTCTGATGCCGATCCAAAGCTGCAGGGTGAGATTCAAGGAGCAGTCCAGGACGTCTACGCCACCCAGCTTCTCAAGGCCGAACATGCTTGGCGGTTCCAGCAGAACAGAGCCTTTAGTTTTCGGCGATACAACCATCCGCCTCTTGTGTTAAATTGGGACGACTTCAACGTGGACTGTGTAGAAGACACCATTTGCTGGCTTGACCCAGTTGAGCGGTTAATCCGGCTCTGCAACCTCCGCACTGGAGAAAGAACTACGATTGCTGGCGAAGCCCGAGAGAACATTCTGCTACTTAGCCTTTCGGCAAACGTCGTTGCCTTCTATACTCTCAGCGGGTAATTTGCTTGCGTACATGTTTCGGGGAACGGAACCACTAACACGAACAAGATGCTACGTCTATGACCTTCAAAGTCGCGAGAGGACACACTTCCGTCTCCTACGTGCTGGCAGTTCAAAGACAATGGCCATCACCGCGCAGGGCCATATCGTGGCTGTTGCTTACTACCAGTATCCTCGCCTGGAGGCCGATGTGTACCTGCATTTCACTCAAGAACACAAGACCCGCCATTTCCTTGCAAGTGCACCAGCGCCTTCTGATGGCTCTGAAGGGTAGGTCGGATATCTGAATCGGACACCTAGTGTCCTCACCATGCAACAGTCGTTATTCGCTGACCTGAGTGGCAGATTGGAATTGACTGCAGTGCTGTTGAACAAAGACCGGGACATGGTCACACTCTTTTTCATGGACGCCGTAGCAGAGTCGAATGGTGATCACAATGGTTTGTTCTGCACCAGCTACTCATATGGTGGTCAGCGACTGCACAACGACAGCGCGTCCCGACTTGACAACAAAAACTCTGGAACGGCATTTCTCAAAGTCCCACGAGCAATCGACTACACCAATCGAGAATACGTGTTTGAGGGATGTGTCGACTCTGACGTGGATGGGAGACAAGCGACTCTCCTCTATTTCAACAACCATCAAGGTTGCTTCACACGCCAGGTGACTTGTAGAAACTCTTGGAAGAGCTTCGTCTCTACGATATTCAAGTGGAAAGGCATGGCTTTCACTCTCCCGTGGGACAAAGACCTAGAATTATTTCCTCCACAGCCGCCACATTGCGAGATTTGCGGAAGCCATCAGCTCCTCGAGTCAAGTTCAAGCGAATTCGGTGGAGCCATAGCCCTGGTTGGCAACGAGTCTTTCCTGGTTTGTTTTGCCGAAGACTTCTGCGATGTTTTCTGCTTCGACAAGCACATCCAACTTCCATCCGACATTCTCTCTCAAGAACGCTCACCCGTCCAGCACCCATAGCACTACATTGGGGTTTTCACCATGTGCCCAAGGCAAAGAATATCGCGGTAGAATTTCTTCGTTTTGCACGGCCGTCTCTCTGGAAGGCAATGATTTACAAACGTATGTTGTTCTCCGATGCAGTCGCTGGGCGAGAGTTCCGCTGCTGGCCAAGTAAATGTTTCTCGTAGCTGCTGACAGACGTCTCGGTCAGACATGGCGCTTGTGACGTGTTCGTCAAGCAGAGCCAAGTGTTTGAGCTCACACAAGGAATAGTCGAAGGTGCGCTTGGCGAGATGTACCTTGCTCACATGTCAACTAGTACGGATCCCCTCGATGCAGTCTAGATTCTAGCTGCCTATACCACATGCACCGAAACACGAAGCCCGGCAATCGCACCAACACAATGAGAGAAGCAAATGACGGGGAGAGCAAACAGAAGCAGACGCTGGTGGTGGACTAGATGTTTCCGGAAGCTGGGGAGCGCGCGATCCGATGTTTTGGATTGCAATGCAAAACCGGGTAGGCGGAGAACATGGATGGACGGCCAATGGGAAGGCAGCCGAAACCGATGGCTAGTGATGGCCAGGGCAAGGGGAAGGAATAGCTTTCCTCGATGGGCAAGGGGCAAGGGCAGCAAAGACGGAAATGGAAGATGCAGCTTGCAATGGTTACAATGAAGGAGACTGGATTGGTGATTGCAGGAGTTTGTTTCAATGCCTGAGGCATCCGCATGAAGTGAGAGAGCGGAGGGAGGGAGGGTGTCGGGCAGCTCCGAAGGGCCGTAGAAGATCTGTGACCGTGCCCCCGTCCACGCGCGCCGCCAGTGCTAGCTACGGCCTAGGATTCGTTCTTGGACCTGCAACAGGGCGCAGGGCAGAGAAAAAAAAAGTTTCGGAGTTTGTGAGAGCAGAAAAATTGAGAAGTTTGAATTTCCACCCGGACTTCACACCCCTCACTCGCAACGCGTTATCCCAGATCCTACACTCTTGCTTCGCGTCGACCCCCCCGCCTTATCCTTCACAATGGTCGAGAAGGTCTACGTCACTTACAACCAGGTCAGTTCGAGCTCGCTTTCTTTACTGCTTCCCGTCTCTTTTCCCCGTCCCACCATCCATGGCCGTGGCAATCCGGCCGCGCTTCAGCACACGGGCGAGTGCTAGCCTGTGTTCCTTTCGACTGCTGTCACGGTAGTTCAATGGCAGCTGCGGCTCATCGCCGTAGGCGCATGCCCCCCACGATCGTCGAGCCAAATAGGATCGACCGAGGAGCGGAGGCAGCTACGCCGGCCGGGATGGATGGGTGGATGGGATGCGAAGCGACGCCAGAAATGGACGACATGTGGGCAGAGGAGGACAGGGCAGGGCAGGGCAGGGCAGCTCCAGCTCCAGCTCCAGCTCCAGCTCCAGCAGCGGCGGCGGCGGCGGCTTCGAGACGATGGCGCCGCGTTTCACGAAACGGTTGATTGCGCAATTCGACGCCGTCCGAGGCACCAGCCAGCACCAACAGCAGGCAGGCGGGTAGGCAGATCGACCAAGAGCCTGGTTGCTGGTTGCATCTGCTACCTCCCACGGAGCTCCGCTGGCCGCCGTCCGCCGTCCGCCGTCGTTCACCAGCCTCACTCGCTCGCTTCTCGTTCCCGCCGTCCCCCACCTCATAGTTGGAGCCTGGAGTCGTCGTAAAATGGGAAGATGGGAATCTCGAAACTGACCGTGGCGGGCGTCTCCGCAAACAGGTTCACAAGCTCTGCCAAAAGTCGGCAGAGCAGATCCTCAATGAGTTCAAGCCGAACCTCATGATTGCCATTGGCGGCGGTGGCTACGTCCCCGCGCGCATCCTGCGGTACGTACAACAACATCAAGACCAATCGACAAGAGAAAATCGGAAAAAAGCTGACCTCAGCCTCGCTCTCCAGGTCGTTCCTCAAGAAGCCCGGCAACCCCAACATCCCCATCCAAGCCATCGGGCTCTCGCTGTACGAGTCGCTCGGGACCGACGGCGACATCGAGGCGCCCGGCACCAAGGTGACGCGCACACAATGGCTGGACCTGTCGTCGCTCGAGATGGCCAACCTGATTGGCAAGAACGTGCTCATTGTCGACGAGGTCGACGACACGCGCACGACGCTCGAGTACGCCGTGCGCGAGCTGGAAAAGGACGTCGAGACGGCCACGCAGAAGCTCGGCCGCACCGGCGAGCGCACCACCTTCTCCATCTTTGTCCTGCACAACAAAGACAAGGCCAAGCGCGGCACCCTGCCCAAGGATCTGATGGAGGGCGGCAAGTACATTGCGGCCGAGACGGTCGGCGATGTTTGGTTGTGCTACCCGTGGGAGGCGACGTGAGTCTATCCCCCTCTCTGTTTTCCCCTTGAAGCTTTCGTGTGGCACGCTCCCATGCTCTCTCCGGGAAAAGGGGTTTGCACATGCGTAGGCTGGGCAGCCAAGCGCGCAGCCGATGAACTTGGAAAACTAACCATACTCACAGCGACATTGACGAGCACGACCGTCTCGCCGCCGAGCAAGACAAGACCAAGAACGGCGCTTGAGGCGCAGCGTCACCAAATAACCTGCTTTTGAAGCTTCTCAGTTCCCTCCTTTTTTTTCTCTTCCCCGGCGTTTACGGATGATTGGCATGCAAGACGCAAGCGCGATCAATTGATTAGTCTCTACTAGAAGGTGCGTGCGCGAGGACGAGGCGACCAGACCACGAAACACGACTTGCGATATTGGGTGGCGAGCTGCTTTTACGTCATGTTGGCAATATGAATGCAGAGCTACGCAGTTTAGGCCTGCCAAGGCCTGCTAGGAAGACTGTAGGTCCATGTTCGGAAGAAAGATGGTCAGTGACTAAGGGATATGGAGGTATAGAAGAAGAGTATAGGTCTTGATGAGAAAGGTCACAGACAGAAACATGGAAAGCGGACACTTGACAGATAAGTGGGTGCTAGTCACTGCCTGTATAGTGCCAAAGGCATTCAATTGGACCGTGTGAAATTTGGTCGTGTACTGGCTATTGTTCCAATGCGCTAATGATGGTTTCAACATGCCATCTTTCTCTGCTGTGGCTTTGAAGCTCACCAGGCCCAGGTAGCGTGGCTTGATCAAGAGTCTTGACGGGAATTTGTAGGCAGATATATTCGCACATTGATCGATGAGTAAAGCCAGCAGAAAAAGCTCCTCTTTGTTAGGCGGTTGTTGTCGCTAGAGGACGATTTTATGGCCAAAAGCACGGAGTGGAAGCAACTACAACACCGATTGATTCACGATATGCGCACATGAAAGGCAGGGCCAACATAGATGGACAGTCTAGGTATCCTAAGTACAGCGGGAGCGCGAGGAGGAGAGAAGATCATGACGAGGTATATCCGGGCAAGAAACATCAGATTTTCGCCCGTGCGCCAGTCAAGAGTCTTGTGGTTTGTCAAGACGAGGAAGTTTGCCATTGGGAGAGCAAGGTTTAGAAAATCAGGAGAACCGTCTATGATTTCGTGGTAGTCGAGGATATGCAGACATTTGATGTAGTGGGGGAATACGAGTAAAAGGAGGAAGAAGAAAAGTGCTGGGGCTGGATCTCTTTGCGCCGCTTGTCTCTTGACGGTCATCTATTAGCCAAATTGAATCGCCTTTTTGTTATTCAACTTTCTCTTTCTACACGCGCAGCAGCTTGGCCGCGTAGTCGGCAATCAGCTGCTCCTGGGGGAAGGCCAACTCCTCGAGCTTCTGCGCGTAGGGGGTGGGGACCTCGGCGCCAGTGACACGGACAGGAGGCGCCTGCAGGTAGTCGAAGGCGTACTCGCAGGTCAGGGCGAGGATCTCGGAGCCAACACCGAACGAGGGGAAACCGGACTCGACAGACATCAGGTGGCCGGTCTTCTTGACCGACTTGACGATGGCCTCGACGTCGAGGGGCTTGATGGAGCGCAGGTTGATGACCTCGGCCTCGACGCCGTACTTGCTCTTGAGCTGCTCAGCAGCAACGAGAGACTGGCCGACGCAGCGGGAGAGGGTGACGATGGTGAGGTCCTTGCCGGGGCGCTCAATCTTGGCCTTTCCGAACTAAAGAATCTGTTAGGTCCTGCGCCACGTCCACAGCAGTTAAATACCTACAGGAATGACAAAGTCGTCGCTCTGAGCCTCGGGGCTCATCTGGAAAGGAAGACCGTAGAGAAGCCTGTCCCAAATCAGTCCCGCTCTGAACTTTGTGATAGATTGTTTCCTACTCGTTCTCCAAAACGCAAACCGGGTTGGGGTCACGAATGGCAGCCTTCAGCAGTCCCTTGGCGTCCTCTGCGCTGTAAGGCGCAACGACCTTGAGACCGGGAATGCTGCCGTACCAGGCGGAGTAGTCTTGCGAGTGTTGGGCGGCGACACCGGCGGCGAAACCGTTGGGACCACGGAAAGTGATGTTGCAGGGCTGGATACCACCGGACATGTAGTGGGTCTTAGCGGCCGAGTTGATGATCTGGTCAATGGCCTGCATGGCAAAGTTGAAGGTCATGAACTCGCAAACGGGGACAAGACCAGCCAGAGCAGCTCCGACGGTAAGACCGCAGAAACCGGACTCGGTGATGGGGGAGTCGATGACCCTCTTCTCGCCGAAGCGGTCGAGCAGTCCCTTGGTGACCTTGTAGCTATTGACAACCGGATTGTATTAGCAAAGCTCATCAAAGGCTCGGCTTGGGTCAATTCAACTCGTGCCATGTCGATGCAAGTCGCAACAAACATGCGCCAAAGCTGAGCCTCGCCCCATAAGCACGGAGGTTCCACTCACGCTCCGTTGTACTGCGCAACCTCCTCTCCCAGAACGAAGACCTTCTCGTTCTTCTCCATCTCCTCGACCATGGCCTCATTGAGAGCCTCACGGACCGTCATCTCCTTGGATCCACTGGGGGTCGCATAGCTACGGAAAGCTGGTATCGAGGCCGTGGGGCGGGCAAAGGCGGAGCGAGCAGCAATCGGGCGCGACGCCGCCATGAGGCGGGAGGCCGGGCGGAATAGTCTGGCGGCGGACATGGCTGGCTCTTTCGAGTAGGAGGGGAGAGGAGAGAGGAATTGAGGTAGAGAGGTGACGGAGAAGTTGAGCTGAGGGTGGTGGTGAGCCGCAGGATTATCGCGGCCGGGAAATTCTAGTTGGGGCGCTGGGCCCGCGGCGCTACTCAACACCCTTCCGCCCCGCTGGGGCACCACCTTTCCCTCTAATCACTTGGACCGTTACTGGTCAGCAACGGCCCGGACCAGCTTTCGGTCAGCGACTAGCTCCGCCAGCTACAGCTCTAACTACACGTCTCTCCAAGTGCTCGACAGCTCTCTGCAGTCCGTCAACCCCAATCGACAGTCAACGGACCTGTTGAGGCTTATCCGACTCTAGCCGGGCCCGGACTTCACCAAGGAGCTTGCAATCCTCGACACGCAGCTCCGAACGACAGTTGTCACAATTGTCAATTGACCTATTCTGGCCCAACCCATTTCATCTACGTACAGAGGCGTAATATGCGTACAATTAAAAGTTGCGGTCGAAATACTTCGGCCATTACCCAAGGAAATGATGCTCTCGAATCGCTCTAAGAAGGCAATGCAACAGATGCAGCGTAGAGAAAATGTCGCCAAACAAAGTTTTAAGCGTTGAGCGGCTTGCGGCCAACCATCAGGTACATCGGGGTAAAGAGCTTCTCCTGGCCGGCGGCGACAAGACTGTCACCGGCGAGGGCCAAGCTGTCGGCCGTCTTCTGGGTGCCCTTGGGCGCCAGGCCGATGTACTCGAGCGCACCACAGAACCTGTGGGCCATGGAGCGTCCAACCTTGGTCATGCGGAAGATGTGGAGGAACTCCCAGACGGAGCCCATGTGGTTAAAGTCACCAGCCAGGGGCCAGTACCACGGCCTGGGGTCGGGCCTGTCCGCAAGGTCCTCGTTGACCTCAAGCTCGAAGCCAACCTTCTTCATGGCCTCGAGGGCGACCGAAACGGTGCACATGTTGGAGATACCGTCACCTTGCTCAATTCCCAGACGCAGCTCACGGTGATGAGGGTCATCGTTGTTGTACTTGTCGGTCATGAGCCATTCGTAGACACCAAAGACACCGCCGGGCTTCAGCACGCGGAAAATCTCGCCGTAGATGCCCTCGAGGGTGGGCGCGTGAACGGTGGCCTCAATGGCGTACACGGCGTCGAAGCTGTTGTCTTCAAATGACATTTGCTTCGCAACCAAACAGGTTAGCATGCTGCACAATTGCGTTTCAATCGGGACATGACTCTTACCATGAAGTCACCCTTGACAAAGTTGAGCTTGTCCGAAAGACCCTCCTTCTGCGCGTAGTGGGTGGCGCGGTCAATCTGGTAGTCGTTGTTGTTGAGACCGG
Source organism: Phyllosticta capitalensis (assembly GCF_038381095.1). Taxonomy (NCBI): domain Eukaryota; kingdom Fungi; phylum Ascomycota; class Dothideomycetes; order Botryosphaeriales; family Phyllostictaceae; genus Phyllosticta; species Phyllosticta capitalensis. The sequence goes on along the minus strand of NW_027117443.1, from coordinate 741,391 downwards.
TGATGTTGGCGCCAGAGAACTTGCAAATTTCTCTGGCAGGGCCTCCAACACCGCAGCCAACGTCGAGAACCTTCATGTTGTCGCGAAGTCCCATGACGTGAGCAAGGTAGTGTTCGTGGCGGGCAAGAGCTTGTTTGAAAGGCTCGTTAACAGCGAATCGGCAGAAGTGGAACGACTGTGCCCAGCCCATTTCGTAGAAGTCGGTTGCCAGGTTGTAGTAGCTAAGACATGATAAGCATCAAAACTTTCCAGAGAGCTGGTGTCGGAGACCTACTGTCTGGTAAGGGTAGCATATTCCTTCCTGCGCGCTTCGCGAATCTCCTCGGTCTCATCGGCGCCCTTTGCACCATCCCAGTGCTTGAAGTATTCGTCGGTAGCAGCAGAGTTGGCAGCGTTGTTCTTCTTGTTCAACATGGCCCAGGTGCCGCCGCGCATCTGGCCAGAGTTGCCGTGAAGAGCCTCCTTGAAGGCGCGGTCACGCTCCTTGTCCTCCATCTCGAGCTGTTGTTGCGTAGGCGTCGACATCTTTGCTTGAACGGCAGACCAGGCTTCTTGTACAGATCAGAACTCGTGGCGCAGCACTGGGATGAGGAAAATTGAGTTTGGGAAAAGCAGCAATGGGACGGGAATGGACAAGGAAACGTGTGGGCGGGAGCTGGAGAGCGAAAGGGGCTCACCGCCCAAACAATTTCCAGGCCGCTCGAGGGACCCTGGACTTGCATCCGACCATCGCTGGCGGTGCAGTCGCGAGTCAGTCGCAGTGCGCGGATCGGGGAAAATACCGTCCCGCGCCCCGACAGCAACGCAGGGCATCCACTAGGCAGGCACGCAGGCACCGCGTCGCTGACTTCATTGCCGCCCTCTACGCCACCAGCCTCAACATACCAACCCTAAACCACACCATCGCGTCGTCTCCTCTCGCTGCCGACTCGCATCATGCCGCCTCAGATCAAGCACGACCTCAATCGGTCTGGCTGGGAGACGACCGACTTCCCCTCCGTCTGCGAACGATGCCTCCCCGAAAATCCATACGTGCAGATGCTCAAGGAAGACCATGGCGCTGAATGCAAGATTTGCACAAGACCCTTCACCATCTTCAGGTGGAAAGCCGACCGCACTGCCCGTCAGAAGCGCACCAACATCTGCCTGACCTGCGCACGACTAAAGAACTGCTGCCAATGCTGCATGCTGGATCTGTCATTCGGCCTGCCCATCGTCGTCAGGGACGCTGCCCTCAAAATGGTTGCGCCTGGTCCTCAAAGCGACATCAACCGCGAATACTATGCCCAAGAACACGAAAAGGAGATTGAAGAAGGCAGAGGTGCCGTGGAGGCTTATGAGAAGACCGACGATAAAGCCAGGGATCTGTTGCGGAGGCTGGCCCAGAGCGAACCCTACTACAAGAAACAGCGGAGGATTGAGCAAGAGGCTGAGGAGGGTGGAGGCTCGACAGGAGGTCAAAAGGCGTTGCCCGCGCCAGAGGGTGGTGAGATGCAGCTCCACAAAGCTGGCCCTCTACGGACAAGAGACACCAAGGCAGGCCGCGCCAAAGGGAACGCTACCTACACGCCACGGCCCGAGGATATTCGACCACCAGCGGACAAGAAGATTACTTCGCTATTCGTCACTGGCGTCGAGGACGACCTTCCCGAGCACGAAATCCGCACCTTCTTCTCCAAGTTTGGACAACTTCGGTCCCTCATCTGCTCTCACCGATCACATTGCGCCTTTGTCAACTACGCCAGCCGAAAGACTGCAGAGGCTGCCGCAGAAGCTTGCCAGGGCAGAGCGGTTGTCAAGGGAGTCCCCCTGCGTGTTCAATGGGGCAAGCCTCGGCCTCTTGACACCATGGAGCGAGATGAGCGCATGATGCACGCGAGATCAGGACGCCAAACCAAGCAGGGTGTAGGCGCGAGGACGAAGGACGGAAAGGCTGCCCCTGGTATTCTGGAACGTCTTGTGGCACCTCCCGAGGATCCTAACAGCTTGACCATTGCGCCTCCTCCGGGGACCGACGATGCCAACTACCCCAGTCTTGCTGGCAATTGAAGTGTGAATTTGATGGAGGTCGAATGCTGACCAGGTTTGGAACGGTGAAAAGGTCTTGTTCACTGCATAATGGGCGTTTGGGTGCAGAAAGATGCAGCTGGTATTTGAGCGCTGCTAAATCAAAAGGGTATCATTAAGGCAGTCATGAATCTTATAAAGATGAGCAGCATTTGGCGCCAGCAAGCGTGTTGCGCGTGCCCTGGGGCTGCTTTATCGACTCATTGTCCCCCCGTTCGGTGTGCTCGTGGATCCGCAATTCTGCAGTGAAACAGATTAGCTTGGAAAGGTCGCCGGGAATGTATGGACGCACGATATTTGCCATCGTCCTTTACCTGGCCTTGGACCAGATTCTCCTTCAAGAACTTGGCCACATCATTTGCCTTTGCTATCGACTTCTCCAGGTCCTTGCTGTCTTCGGAAAGACTGCGGTTCGCCTCGAAATTGTTGCGTGCCTCGAACCGAGCGGCGTTCATTACAGCGACATCGCCTGGGCCATCATCAGCATTGGTGCTCGTGCAAATCTCGCTGACAGCGATCCGCGGCGGAAAGGAGTTCACCTTCGAAAGCAATGCGAATGGATCGCAGGAGATTCCGGTAGGCAGCAGTGGCGGAGACGCGCGACATGTTGGATCTCCGGGGGTCTGAAGGATGTTGGGCAGGACGAGGAGTAGTTTGTTGTAGAAGCAGAAAAGAAAAGACGACGGAAATCGGGATGGAGCGGCGAGCAGCAGCAGGGATCAGCCATTGGGGACGCCACTGATTACCTGGCTTACCGCCTTTATCGGCATCGGCAAAACGATGGACCTAGCGCAATTGTCAGCCACAGGCAGCGGACCGCGATGCGGCTGTGACCGGCGGCCAGGTCGCGCGGCCGTGCACCTCCCTGTCTGTGTCTGGGTGTTACCAAATCCGTACCGAAGCTCCCCGTCCTCAGGCGCCGTTTGACGTCGACTCTGTCACACTGCCCTGGCTCTGGCTCCCGAAGAAGCCACGCCCACGAATCAACCAGAAGCTGCTTCGCAGCACGCCATGCCCAGCACTTCTCCCTTATCAGCCCCTCGCCGAACGCAGTCCCTCCCAATCCTCTAATCCACTATGGTTTCTCTTTGGCCCTGGCGCGTGAGTTGCTCCAGAAGCTGTTCCTAAGCACATCTGGTTCGCTAATCCTTGGAACCAGGACGACACCTCCGCTGCGGCCTTTGAGAAGACGCTTGCTACCCTTTCCACAAAGATCCAGAAGACGACCGTTAGAAACGATGCCCTCAGAGTGCGCGCCAGGAAGTTCAGGGTCATGTGGACCCTGTATTCAGGCTTCCTCTACATTCTCGTCGCCGTCATCATGATACTCGTCACTGGCTGGCGCAACTGGGGACCGGCCGAATACACTGCAGTTGCTGGAGGGCCGCTCATGTGCGAATAGCTGTACCTGGTGCTCTTGGGCTTGGGCGCTAACTTTTCGCAAGCATCTACGGAGTGCGCCAGATTCTCAATGCATACTACGAATACCGCATCTCAAACACGCAAGCATACCTCGACCGCCTCTGCAAAGAACGCGACGACACGATCGAAAAGCTCAAGGAGGCTACAAAGTACAACTCTACCCAGCAGCTGCTGGAGAAGTATGGCTCGGTGAGGAATGGGCCTCAAAATCCGCCTGCTGGCCCTCAGCGCAAGCCTTCAGGAGATCAGCGGCCCTCCTCTGCAGGCAACCTTCAAGGCCGTACTGCTGCCGCACCGCCTCCTACCGCCAACATTCCTCGCAACAACCTCTCTCCCGGTCCGCACCCCGAAACCCGCCCGCACACCTCCGCGGAGCTTCAGAAACCACTTCCACCGTTTCCTCAGGGGGAACTCCAAAATCCGTCAGGCAGCGGACAGCAGTCGCCGCCGCAGCCTCCCGCCGCAGCCTTCAATGCTGACTTTGCTCCCAATGCCTTTCCGGCGCAGTATGCTCCCGAGGTCAGGGAGCCTGCCTGGTACGACCGCATTTTGGATGTCCTGATGGGTGAAGATGAGACGTCGCCCAAGAACCGATATGCGCTGATCTGCACACATTGCCGCCTGGTCAATGGGCAAGCCCCGCCCGGAGTCAAGTCGTTAGAAGACGTCGGCAAGTGGAAGTGCATGGGCTGTTCTGGCTGGAATGGACAGGAGAACGAAACGCAAAAATTGGTGAACCGTCTCTCTCAGGTGGCATCCGAGCAGATCGAGGGTGGCATGACGCCGATTCAGGAGAAGACTCCGATTGGCGCTGTTTCTCCGCCAGAAGGCTCACCAAGCGTGGATGCAGCAGACGACGCACCTGCTAGATCAACAAGAAGCAGGACAGCAAGGAAAAAGTCATAGCGGGGGTTTTCTTTGATCATATTCAGCATTTGCAGGTCTCTAGGGTCTTTTTTTTGCTCCTGCGTTCTGGCAGTTTTCCTTGGTTGCATTTTAGTCGGAATATTCATCACAAGACACTCGATTGGTCATGGTTCAATTGTTCTGTTTGCTGCAGAATACCCTCTAGGTTTGCTCGTGGCCTCGTTCGTTACTTCGTCTATATCCGTACTACTAATTGAAAATCAGGCGTTGCGCGTTCAGTTCGTCTCTGTCATCGTTCACTCTCTGCTCCTTTCTCCATCAGTCCCACTCGAAAAACTTGCCGCTTTCCCTCCGCTCGCTGTGTGGGAGCTTATCCACATTGTAGGAGATCATGGCAATCTTGGAGCTGCCGGGGGAGGGGGGTCGCCGCGGTTGACTGCGCTGGATGACAGCCTCTCTAGACCGACGTGACAAGTGAGGAGGAGAGGAGCAGGCGGTCTCCGGGAGCTGGATGACTTCGATGTCGGCAAATGACTCGTTCTCCTCAGCCGGCATGATCTCCCGGCGGAGAGGTTGGTCTCCTCGTTTGCTCCGTTCCTTTTGTTGACGCTGGAACTGGCGTTGGGCCTGCTCCATCGCGTGCTCCCCTTTCTCCTCCAGCTCCAGGACTTCGATACAGCTGTCGAAGCTTTCATCGTCACTGTCATCTCCGCTCTGCAGCACGTCGTGCCACTCCTCTTCGACATCTTCATCTTCCTCCTCGTCGTCCTTGGCCTGGTCGATGAACGTGGACAGCTCCTCGGGCCTCGCAGTCTGGTTCCGGATCGGCAATCTCGCAGGAACCATCTCCTCGCTGGATCCGGTGCCCGTCATACCTCTAGAGCGAACGCCATCCTCCCATCCAGAGCGCTGGATATTGCTTTGCATGCTCTCAGGCGACTCTCGCAGCCCCCTTTCGACCCTGACTCGTCCCGCCGCCAGCTCCGACAAGTCCATCCTCAACACTGCGGAGCTCGCGGCCGACATGGCACGCTCCTGGACCACAGGCACCGCCATGACCTCCATCCCCTGCCTGCTCGGCGTATTGAGCAGTCCCAGTCGCCGCCTGGGCCCCCGCAACCGCAACTCGTCGTAGTTCGAGCGCATCCTCTCCGCCGCAATCGCGGGCACACCTTTCAGCGCCGCGTGGCCCGCCGCGGCCGTCGTCGCGGCCGTCTTGACCGCCGTTGTCGCCGCGCTCGCCACAAACGAGGAAGCAGTCGTAGCGAGCGAGTTGGCCGTGGCCGTCAGATTGGTGGTGGCCGAGGCAGCCATGGTGTGGGCGCGCTCAAGAGCAGTCGGGGGTGCCTCCCTGTACCGCAGGGGATCGTACGTAAGGTCGGCTTGGATGTTGTCAATGTCCGAGTCGATCTCCAAGTAGTCGGCTTCGATATCGTCGTCCCCGTCGGCAGTCGACACGTCGGGGCCCACCACCGAGTGGCAGCCGCATGAGGACGAGTCCTCGGAGCTTTGCGACCCGTGCAGCCCTGCTGTTATGTGCGTTCTCCGGAGGGCTGTGGTTCGGTATCCCTGGTTGCTGCTGTCGTTGCGGTTGTTGGTGCTGCTGCTTCCTCCTTGGCCTGTCGCGCCTCGTGCCCCTGCCTGCCTACTAGACCATCCGGGAAAGGGGTTCCCAATGCGTGGCAGCTGCTGGGTCCACGCGCTCCAGGTCATCTTTCCTTGAGTTCGTGGTACGGCCTGATGTTGAAAAAGGGAGAGTAAATGAGAGTCGTAGCAGCGTTGTCAAAACGCTGGACTGACGACTGGAAAAAGGGGAAACTGAAAGAGCGTCGGTATCTGCCGCGGGGACGAGTGGAAGTTGGAAGTGCAAGTTTTGAAATAAGGAAAGAATAGAGACAGAAAAGAGAGGGAACGTGTTGGCTTCGTTGAGACCACTGCTGCCAGTCAGCTGTTGGCGTTGTTGTTGTCGTGGCTGCTTCGCGGCCCAGCGCTGGACGCTGTCGCTGTCGTCTTCGTCGTTCGGAGGAGGAGTTTCTACTTTTTGAAACTGATCCAGCGGCGGTGAATGATTGAATGAATCCTTGGAGCGGCAGATGTGCGGGGCGAGGGTGATGAGAGAGGTGAGCAAGAGGTGACTGCCAGTAAATGCCGCCGAGCATTAAGACACTCGAGTGGAGTGCTGGATTCCTTGAAGAAAGGGCAGCATCTGTTGGGCGCACCTGGATGTGCTCGAACGCGGAACGGGGAAGCGGAGATGCCGAGCTAGACTTCTTGCTTCTTGAAGCTCTCCTAAGACAAAATGGGCGGTGGGTGGGTGATGTGTTCGAGGAGGGAAGGAGAGGTGTCTGGGGAAGTTTGTCAGTTGGGGAGTGACTGCCTGACTGGACGGGCGGAGGGACTTTGTACCCCAACTTTTCGTTGTCGGTGTGTGGGCGGAAGGGGGAATCATCATACCGCGGTACTGCTGCGGTTGACATTATGGCGTCATTCGACCCCCTCCCTCCATTTTCGTCCATGAGCTTGTGCTCTCTCTTTTTCCTCGATAAAGCAGGTCGTTGCTCTTCTGAGCTGTTTTGATTAATTTGTCGCGTTGTTGCGGTACATGTTGCGTTGCTCTACTAGCTTCTTAGCCTTGGTGTTGAGGCTTGCTGCTCGCTCCCGGCCCTCGCAACGTACATCATGTTGATTGCACTGAACCTCTCCCTACACATGTCACTCCCTGTTCTATGTACACCGTAGATGATCTATTTCAAATCGACTATCCCAGCATATCCGCGGCCATGTCCCACGAGTTGAAAAAAAATATCATCTTCATCCATGCGAATCCCCTCCACATTTTACTGTTGAGAGTCATCTGCTGGCTATCAACCGTCGCCCAAAGGTCTCAACCCAAAGCCTTGCCGGTGCTCTCCCAAGTCTATGACAAGACCCTTTCCCTACACGTTCCCACAAGCTCCACGCATCATACCCTCTCCTACCCGCAGCAACCACCAAAAAACAAATTTCTCATTTTTCTCTCATTTTCACACCACTTTGCTCGCCAGAGCTTCGCGAGCAAAACAATACAATCCTCAAGGCACCACAAGCCGGCGTTGGCGTGGAATACGGATTTTTGTATTTTTTTAGCATCGCGAGCTCCTCGCTACGTTTGAAGTTGCGAATGTACACGCCAAGCTCTCTGACAGGGTGCAAGGCCACAACTGGAAGGAAGCGGTCGTGCTTGACATGTTCGTTATCGTCCTGAGCTCTGCCACGCACTTGTTTTATTTTTGCTGGATAAATGGAAAGATGGACAGATGGGTAAGCAGGCAGGTAGGTAGCTGGACTTGGGCGTCCGGCGGAGAAACTCATCTGCTGCTCATGGTTTTGTTCGACCGTAGAGATGACGAGAGAACAGTGGCATCGCGAGTACTCTCGTAATGTAGACCTTTCGCCCGTCTGCTTGCAGTGGAGCGAGTGCTGAGTGCCACGGTCATCGCAATCGTTGCGTTTGTCATTTTGCATTGATTCAATCGCCGCGAGCTCTCAGCTACTTGCCTACATGTGTAGGTACTTCGCCCCTCGCTCGGATGCATGCATGTCGCCAGCCAGCCATAGTCCTAAGTCCATCCATCTATCAGGCCTGCGCCGTCCTTCTGTCCGTCTGTTGACTCGAGTCTCTCTATCTGCGCATTCGTCTACCCATCAGTGAGCGGCATCATCGCCTTCGGTTCTGTTTTGCCGCGGTCTACCACGCGATTTCTGCGTTATCCTATTCTCGTTCATACCCCATTCGCCGTCTGCCCGTTCTCCTCTCCACCTGCTGCTCCGCCTCCACCCCCCTTGACGATCCCGCTCAAACACCCAGGACAATTGTGCGCCACCTCGTGGCAAAAAAGGTCGCAGTCGACGCAATAGTGGCAGCCGCAGCACTCGCACTCGTACCGCGACGACTCGCTCGCCCCGGCCTCGGCACCCGCATGCTCCTCCTCTGCGTCGGGATCCTCCGCGGCCGCGTTCTTCGACGAGGAAGCCGTGCCATTTGCGTGTTGTGCCGCTGAGCTCTTGCGACGCGCCGCCGGTGATGACAGGGGCACGGGCGGAAACGGCGTCAGACAGCTGAAGCACTCGACCGAGCCGACCTTACGCGCGCGATCCCACGACACAGGGGACCAGTTGCGCAGGGGGAAGAGGTGGTGGTAGGAGCGGGCGAGGTGGGTCGACAGGATGAGCGTGAGGCCGCAGGACGGACAGGTGGCGGGCAACGCGCACACTTTGGCTTTGCAACGCGAGCAGAGGTAGCCGCCGCGGGTCAGGGCGCCGTGGCATGCACAAATTGTGGCGTCGTGCTCGGTGATGCGGCTGGGGAAGCCCATCATCAGGAGCGAAGCAGGGTTCTCGACCGTGGTTGTGGTGTTGGTTTGGGCGGTGGAGGCTGTCGTTTGCCGGATGACGGGCGGCGTTGTTGTCGCCATGAGAAGGTCGCGGAAGTGTAGCTGGTCCAGCGCCACGCCGTACACAGTCTCGTCGCCGCCGTTTGTACGCGCGCATATCTCCTGGCAGATCTTGAGCCGCCCGCCCATGCCGATGATGTTGACCCGGATGTTGTCCTTGACGCAGGCGCGTATTGTAGCAAAAATGTCACCTGGGTCGACGGACAGTAGAGCTCCCAGGACGATGATGACCTCGCGTGTCCCATGACTGGGCGTGTGGTACAGCGCTGCGCGACACTGCTCAAGCGCATTTTGAAGGGAAGGGCTGCCCCGGGGCTCCTGGTAGTCGCCCTGCCGCGTGTCGCGGAGCTTGCGCAGCGGCGTAATGTGGTCGTTTGGGTTGCCGCTCAGCTCGCTGATCCGGTTGCAGAAGCCGTCGTACATGCCCATGACGCACATTTGGCTGATGGGGTTCTGCTCAAAGAATTCGCCAATGTATTCTTGCGCGTACTTTAACACTGACAGGTAGCGATTGGGTCGAAAGTCCTTGTCAAGCATGGCCTCGGATTGGTCAATAACAAGGACGACGTGGCGGATGATGCCGCGCTGAAAGGGCTTGGTATCTTGACGGAGTCTGTACAGGTCAGCATTGATACTATAAGAAATGACATATTCAGTCTTTCTGGTTCGCATGTACCGCGCCGTGCGATCCAGACCACCCCTCAAGCTGGCGGTGCCCCGTTCTTCAAACTTAAACCACGCATGTTGATACTGCTAGTATCGGTTGACGCAGTCTGCCCAGGGAAGCACGCTCGCCGTCTCGGCATGCTTCACATTACTTGTGTGCACCAGCTCGATATCTGCCAATAGCGTACGGCTCATGATGTCAAAAGTCCAAGGAGATCCAAAACAATAAGGCAGTGACTTGACGATGATTATGATTGGCGAAAACACTCAAGCTCAAGGCCTCATCTTTTCCACGATTCGCGGCAGCCAGGCAACAAAACAGAGCTTACCTCTTTCTCTTCTTTGCCTCGGGGTTGTCCTCCTCGTCAGGAAGCAGCCGCCCGTCGGCGCCCTCTCGCAGCGTATCCTGTACGCCCTGCTCCCAGCGCTCTTTCCCGCGCCCCGCCTGTCCGTTGGCGCGCTTTTTGCCCTTTGCCCGTGTGCCGTAGTCATTTGTTCGGACAACGTCGTCGTCGGAGCCGTACACGAATTCGCCGTCGGAGTCGGCCATGGTGGGTGAATCCTCAGCGGAAGAGGCGAGCGAGTGCAAGTCGAATGTTCAAGCTGGGTGCGGACATGGGAGTCGTGGACCACAAAAGAGCGTTGGGAGCCGACGAGGTTGAACCGGAAAGGTGAGGTGACGCGGCGGTTCCGCGACCTGGTCGATATTCACGCGCGCGCGCTGGAGGCCTTCGCAGGTGTGGGCGAGAGGCGCCGGCGGCGGGCGGGCAATGGGCGCAAAGACATGCAGCTGCGAGCTCTCCCGGATTCTGGAACGAGTCGAAGTCGTCGGTGTCGTCACATCCATCACGTCCCGACCTGCACGTGACAAAGCTTATATAGCGGGCGGCCAGTCCCGCGCAAGGCATGTCGCGCAAGGCAGGGTCCTTAATATTTTCTTTTTGATGTCCAAGAATTTTAGTAATTATGTGCCTGTCGGCACCGTGAAATCCATTACATATCAACGTCAGAAGCTCGTCTTCTATCTTCGTACAAAACGTCGTCGGGGGAATAAGGTATCCATGGCCTGGTTTTTTGACCGGCCTTTCATCTCGTAAAAACGCACGCCGCGCTGTGCTCCCATCGAAACAAAGAAAATCTTGACCGATTACTCCCAGCCGCCGTACGGACCTGCGCGGAGTGCCAGCGCGAAAAGGCAAGTAATCAAAAACGAAACGCGAAAAAGCAACATCATCCGTACGTCGAGCCCGATACGGGCATGGGCCAGTCGTCTTCTGTGATGCTGGACCAAAACACCCAGACCATGACGACGGCGCAGAGGGTGAAGAAGGTTTCGAAAAGGCCGCCGTTGATTGCGCCGTTTGTCGAGTTGCACAGGTGCACGCTAATGACATATTGGAAGATTTGGCCGAGGGCAAAGAGGAGGGCGGCGCCACCGAGGTAGACTGCTAGAATTAGAAACGAGCTAGACAAGGACGGACCAACTTACGCATCGGTCTTCGCTCACCCAGCACCTGGATGACGAGGTAGGTTTCGAGGGCAAAGAAGGCGACGAGGAAAATGAGCGGCACCAGCTGGTAGAGCGTGTACAGCGAGTAGGAGCGGTTGGGCGAGTTGAGCGTGTCGTCCCAGTAGCCGGTCCAACTGAAGCCCGTGTCCAGCGCAATGTAGCCAGTGCCGACAAAGAAGATGGCGGCAGAGACGCCGAGGAGACCGACGGACAGAGGGGTGCCGTCATCGAGAAGTTGGAAGCCGACAATGCCATTAAGGAAGAGGACCCAGATGGTTGCGACAACGGCAGCAATGTGGATTGCGCTAAAGGCCTGACAGCTTGTCAGCAGGAACACGAGGACGGGGCGCGCATCCATTCCATACCCTCCGTACGGCACCGTCGAGCGGGAATCCGCCAACGGTGAAAATCTCACATATGGAGATGAGTATGTAGCCAATGAGGAAGAGCTGCATTTCCCTGCGCCGTGTCAGAGCTAACCAAAGTGGGCAGCCGATGGGGTGTAACGGTACCTTCTGCCGACGGCGGCTCTCTTGAGCTCGGAGCGCCATAACAAAAGAGCGGTGACAGCAATTGCTAGGCCGCAGAGTAATATGGAGCCTGTTGTGGTGTTGTTAGCAATGTGCTGGCGATGCGGAGCTGTAGCAGCACTGACCAAGATTCGCAAGGTTACGGCCGCCGCTCAGCGAGATGCCCGTCAAGTCGCATCCGTCGAAACCTGTTCCGCCGCGCGCGGGAGACTCGTTGAAGAGCTAGGTGGAGAGTGTCAGCGGGGTGGTAGCGTTGGTGTGGAGGGTGGAAGCGGAGGACGCACATTGCAGACTGTAGAGCGACGGGCGGTCAGCATTGATTCCCGGGGGATTGGGGGAGAAATGTAGATCTGGAGAGACGTACCGGGAATTGTAGCAGCAGCGCTACCCGAGTCGCGACAAAAGTCGTGAAAATTGCCATAGGCCGTGGAGGGCATTCTTGCGTGGTCTTTGTCGACGACGGTCGGGACTTGGGCGCGAACAAGGACGGCGGACGACGGAGGGTGGGGGAGAGTGAAACCAGGCTGGCTCCGTCGCGAGGGCGAGCCGTGGCAGAGCGAAGGACTACTTCAGAATGATGGAGGAGTTCAGGTAGCGATGAGGCGGTGCAGCGGCAGAGTTGGGGCGGAGACGGGCGTGGGAGAGGTGTTGTAGAGTCGAAAACAAGACTCTCCAGTCGTTGTCTCTCGTCTGGCAGAGAGCAGCGCACGGTTGGCGCTGGGTGACAGCAGCGAGCAGGGGTCGCCGGCTTTGCTTTCTTTGGCGCGCTAACAACTAACAAGGCGCCGGGGGGCAGACTCTGGCCCAAAGCGGATGAGGTGAGTGGCTGACGGCGGTGAGGACGAGAATGAAGTATGTTAAAGAGAAGGCTGGATGTTAAAGTCGGTGGTGTTGAAGTCGTCTCTCGTGTTGGTGAGCCGTGTGGTGCTTGTGGTGGTGGACTGACTCCCACACAGATCAATCTCGCTTGTGACTACCTGCTGTTGCTGTCGACCTGTTGTGCCCTCCAACATCCTCGTCGCTCGTCTTCATCCTCAGCCATCGCCGCACCACGCCCAGCACCCAGCACCGCCCACCCGGATCCCAAGCTTTTGCATTCCCGGCCAACCTAATCGCCCGCGAGCCCAACCTCTTCTTCTTCGACATACTCCAACATCATCTTTCAACAATTTCTTTTTCGCAGGATTCGCCCTACTGTCTGCATCCGCCGTACCTTGCAGCGAAACCAGGCCCACGCGCCCCCTTGGCGCTCTCGCTCTCACTCCCTCCTCAAGACTCCCTTGTCTGCCCCACGGCGCCCAACCGTGGCTGTCTCTTTAGGTCTTGACTTTTCACAGCCGTGCCTGACGACGGGTACGACTGAGCACCTGTCTCGATCCCAAAAGCCAAATCTCCGTCGCATGCTCCAGTCGTCTTGAAACGAAGCGCCCTCTACTGTGCTTGGCCGTCACCGTTATGCAACCACACTCGTTCCAAGCGCCACGCCTATCTCGTCTGGCTGCTTCCTCCCGCCCGCCGTCCCCGACACGGGAGTGGCCTCGCATGACGATTGGTTGCGCCTCATCTCATTTCCCGCCGTCTCCTTGTGGTCCACCTGTCTGCCAGGAGAACGTGCTACTCCCTTTGTTGTTCACCACAGCTGACCCAATAGTCTACGAGACTATTTTTCTCTAATTACCGAAACACTGCGACAGGACGCGGCTAGACTTGCGATCATCGCCCTCGTCGTTGTCCAACCACAATGTCCGCCCGTGGGCGGTCCGCTCCTTCATCTACTGAAACAATCTCGACTTGATCACCTCCGACGGCAGAGTTATGCATCGCTGAACAAGCGCATTGTTTTTCAAGCGATCTGCGTTTAAAGAGCAATGGCCCTAACTAACCCCAGTCTTTTCCTGGCATCGATCGCCGCCGGGACCTGCCAGAGACCAAGGATAACCACACACGATCAGCAAACATGACCACCACCGACCTTGTAGTCTACCAGCAGCCGAAGTCCTTCGACCTGCGCGACATCGCCCTCATTGTCATTTGCTTTGTTTTCCTCATGGTCGCGATTATGCGCAATCACGCTTCCCGCCAGAGGACCCCTGTTGCTACCCCTGCTCAACCCCCCGCAACGAGAATGCCATCCCCCCGCACCATCCCATCCATGCCTTTCGCCGTTCTCTCACCCATGGCATTCCCCCACACGATGAATGTGCCATCTTCAGTGATAGCGACTAGCGGGCAGGCCGAACGGAGCACAAGTAGGTTTTCAGAGGTAGGTCAGATTGCAACTGCTAAACACAGGACGGGACCTTTCGTATAGAATTGAACACACCGGCAGGCATAGATTGGCACATAGTAGCTTGTCAAAGGTAGGTCAGATTGTTAGCACTACCATACACTACAGGACGAGGCTTTTCGTAGAATCAATCCACTTGCGTTTCTTTTTGAAATCATTTTACTGGTAAGTGTCTTGGTAAGTTTGGCCTGTTGTACGCATGTTTCCAATCAATCATCCCTGTAGTCGACGAAGATAATGAATGAGCCCATTGACAAAAGCTGCAGAGCGGCATGAATCAATTGTATTTACACAACAGAAAAGTCGTCAACACACGGAGAAAGGTTGGTGTGGGTCAAGTGACTTTTCGGCAACCTCAAACACCGGCGCGCCGTCTCTATCGTACCCTTTTCCAGTGGTGTGGTGGCAACAGTACTCTTTTACACCACAAAGGATACCAAACAAAGCTGGCAACTGATGCCAGACAAAGTCCATGACAACAAGTGCAATTCCTGCTCAGTCTTTGATCTGACTCCGTTTTCGATCAAAGGCCTCGTACGCCTCCTGCTCATCCACTCGCTCGTGCGGTTTGTACGTATGCCTCCCTAACCCCCTTTCCATTTCTCTTCATTCACGCAGCGGTGGTGTCGTGGAAATATCTCCTGTGCCCTCTGTCTGCGAATGTGGAGTGTCGATGCGGAAAGAAAAATTGCAGGAATAAAAGAGACGACAGAAGGGTGCCTAAGGCACTATAAGGTACACATGATGTCAATTTTCCTCTCCACATTCTCCAATCTATCTCCTTCCTTTTCAATGGAAACAGTCCACTGACAGTCTCCAGTCGCGCAGAACACCTTGTATATCTGCCATGTAAACGAACAATTGCGTTAAAGTCCACATCCGGCTTGCCAAGATGCTGACCCGTGATCATGGGTGGAAAAATCACGCGCCTGAGGCAGCGAGCAGTGCACATTGTATATGAACTACTCGTACAAAGCAATGGCACTGTAGTCTTGTGTTTGTGCATTGTACTTGTGCTTTATCTCATTGTTCAATTCTTCGATATATACCTGGGCACAATCGGCGCGGCCCGCACACGCGACAAACACGACAAGTTCACGATCTCAAAATTGCAAGCAACACCAGGCGTACATCCAACGAAAATCGACCGCACCTCATTTTTCCTCCATAATTCTTTCAGACTGGATCGAGCCGTACGCACACTGTAAGTCTCACTTGATCTTCCGTCAAACTCAGTCTGGCCAAAATGCAACCTGACGACAAGCCAACCTCGTGGTGGCTTCTGTCCTACCAATATGCCTTCTGGCTCGTCCTTCTTTACTTTTTGCTTCGCCCAATTTGGCGCGCATTCCGCAATCACTCCCCCCTTCCTAACCTCCCTACTCCCCCTCTCCCTAACCCACAACCTCAACACCAAGGCGTCGAGTGCCGTCAATGCTTTCACTGCCGGCCGAGTCAAACCGTCCCTCGCGATTCCGAGAAGAAAGAAGCCCAGCTTTGTCGCCGCTGTAAACGCTACGACGTCAATCCCACACTCTTCGCAAGGCAACGACCGCAACACGATGCTCCGACTCAGACTCGGACTAGTACAATCCAGCGACCATCGCTCCGCCGCGAGCGACAAGACTTCGATATCCGCCAACTTCTGCGACATAGAGACCAACCCAAAGATCCCTTCGTGCAACATCAGGGCCAACCTACCCAGCCTCGCAAGCAGATTGACCGGCCATTGATGGTGCCGTTTGGAGCATTTAGACGCTCGTGTCCTGGTCCTGTCAACAAGGGACTGAATACATCGCGTCTCCGCAATCTGGAGGGCCTGTTGCCAGCGCCTACTCACACGAGGCGGACGGGTACGCCGCCCGTTGAAGAAGTGGATGCGGCGCCTTTTCCTGCAGCTACTCCGGCACCTGCTCAAACGAGGCGGACGGGTACGCCACCCCTGGAAGAGGTGGATGCGGCGCCTTTTCCTGCGGCTACTCCGGCGCCCGCTCAAACGAGGCGGACGGGGACGGCGCCCGTTGAAGACGTAGATGCGGCGCCTTTTCCTGCAGCTACTCCGGCGCCTGTTAAATCGACCAGGAGAAATGTTCCTGCGCCTCTACTTATAAAGCCTGGGCCTCTACCCAAGAAGCGTACGCCACCAGTACCTTCTGACGGCGCCGAGCAGCCAGCGGCTCCCGTTGCGCCAATTCGACCGCGACTTCCTGCTCTTCCCCATGAGTTTCGCCCCCCGTCTGATGCTGTCACTCCGCCAAAGGAAGAATCTCAGCCAGCGGCTTCTGAGGTGCCGACTCAAGCGCGAGTTCCTACTCCCACACCCCTTATCCCTCAAGCACCCTCTCCGTCTGGTGCAGTCGCACTTCCTGTAGGAAAAGATCAGCCAGAGGCTCCCATCGCGCCGATTCGACCGCGACTTCCTGCTCTTCCCCATGAGTTTCGCGCCCCGTCTGATGCCGTCTCTCCGCCAGAAGAACAAGCTCAGCCAGCGGCTTCTGAGGTGCCAACTCAACCGTAAGTATCTACCCCTACGCCCCTTGTCCCTCAATTACCCTCTCCGTCTGGTACTGTCGCTATTCCTGTAGTAAAAGATCAGCCAGCGGCCCCCCTCGCGCCGATTCGACCGCAAGCTCCTACTCCTTCACCCGCTGTCCACGAGTCTCGCGCCCCGTCTAGTGCCGGTGCTCCCCCCTTGACTCAAACCCGAGCCCTCCCAATGGCTGCCGCTCCGCCATCACTGTCCAAGGAACCATCCTCCTGGCATACCAGGAAGCCAACGCGCTTTGAATTATGGGACGCCCAGACCCACGCAGATGCAGATAAATGGACACCGGAACGTGCCCGTGAGCCAATCCGCGATCTTGAAGGCGCCATCATAAGCGACGCGAACGACAAAGTCGAAGGGCAGAGGGAGCAGAAATTTGATAAAAATTGGAGGGCCGGTGGGCACAAGCAAGATGAGCATAAAGAGCATATCGACCACGAGGAAGCCACACAAGCACTGGATCAGGAAGAAGAAGAGGAGGAGCTTTAGAGGAGGTTCTGTAATGTTTGAATGATACCATTTCTTCAGAAAGGTAAGTCTGATTATGACAGTAAGACCGGTGAGTGCTTCCTTCAACAAACAGTGAGTAGAATAATGAGCGAGCTGAAAGAAGTCTCTTTGAACTTAAACAATGCCATTTTCTTTCAAAGACCTCCATATAAATTATTCCTCTCCCCTTGACCCATTATTCTCATGGCAACTCAGTTTCCCTCCAGACACCATCACCATGCACACCGCCGCGCTTCCATTCAGCGTCAGCGAAAAGCTCAGCGCCTTCATCGGCGGCCACTTCCACTTCACACTCGACTTCACGCTCCCCTTCACCATCAGCGACAGCGCGAAGGTCTACATCGGCCTCTTCACGCTCCTCTTCATCCTGATCGTGTCCTGCCTCATCCTCAGCTTCTTCATCTTCATCCTCCCCGCCTTCCTCTGCTGGTACCTCTACGACTACGTCATCGTGCCCCTGACCTACCACTCCCGCCGAACCTACTACCGCTTCTTCCCGCGCGGCATCATCGACCTGTTCATCCCGCAAGCCTACACCAATTGGACCCTGGACATGACCATGCGCCTCCAGG
Source organism: Phyllosticta capitalensis (assembly GCF_038381095.1). NCBI lineage: Eukaryota > Fungi > Ascomycota > Dothideomycetes > Botryosphaeriales > Phyllostictaceae > Phyllosticta > Phyllosticta capitalensis. The sequence continues at coordinate 723,982 of NW_027117443.1, read as the reverse complement.
AGCACAGGGCGCGCTTCAACCGCAGGGGCACAAAGGCTCGGCTGCAGCAGGAGACCCCGCTGCAGTCGCCTATTGGTGAGTCGATCCTTGATTCCTTTTACCGTCCAGAGGAGGACTATGCTGAGAAACGGTTGCGCATTTTGCAGCGGAGGGACATGGGCGAGCTGGTTTTCTCCTGATTGGTCAGTGACAGTTTCACCACCACTGGCGATCAACACGTAGGGAGGAGCGTATGCGTCGGCACCGGAGATTTCGAGGGGCATGCATATTGAGCGAAAGGTTTTATATCATCACAACATTGGGAGCGCAAACTTTACACGCACAGTGCGGTAAGTAGCTAGCTACATTTCAGATGGTGGTCTATAGAACTGACCGGGATCGATCGACAGCTAGGCGCTACCCACATTTATCTACATAGGAAATGGAGTTTTGTATTTTTTATTTTTTATTTTTTATTTTTTCCTTCTTGAATTTAACGTGTGCCCCTGATGTGACTCCGTGCCTGTAAACTAAAAGCACAGGACGGCAATCCACCCGAAGCAGCCAGCGACTACAATAAAACAATTGATTCCGTTGCCACAGATTATTCACGAATTATACAGCAAGCAAGGTTTCCAGCGAGTGCGGGGTCAAAGAAAAAGAGGGTTCGACAAAGACGCAAGACGATAAGCGATGCCGTGGACAAAGAGCTAAAAATGGAAGACGGGACAAAGAGGGTTGCGGGACGTCCCCCAGACCCTTACTCGACGTGCATCCGCGGGCTGAGCAGCAGCAGGGTTCTTTCCGTTCTTGATTGCGTCCGCGAGTCGTTCCTTCTCTGGCCAGATGCTTCGCAAAGCCGATGGTCCATGGTGTTGTTTCTCGGGGTTTGTTGCTGTCGCATTGTTGCTGTTGCGATCTGCTTTGTTTGATTCCTTCCATACATCGTTTGTTCTGGTCATGGAATCTCCTGTTCTGCTTCGCGGTTTGAGTTGGCAGAGTATCAAGTGGTCGCGCTTCCCCGCAGAGATTCATTGGGCCTTTTGTTGTTCGTGATTGCGGACAGCTTGGTTGGAGGGCTGAAAACCGGTGGGCACAATCCTCTGTAACGTTATTTGCGCAGCGGACGACAGGTGTTTCCTGTCCACATTTTGACCTGCGTGCATCAGCAAACCAGAAAAACAAGTTTGGACCTTCTGACGGCTTCGCGGCTTCCAGTTGCCATCGCTGGATCGCCCTTTGATTGCTTGATTGGTCCAAACCGGGATGTCTCTGACGTGTTTGCGTTCAAGGGATGCTATCATGGCGTGCGCCGCTCACTTCAAGAGCTTTCATCGAAACGCCGTCGTTGCGACTGATCACCCACGATTTGACCGAAAACGATCCTCGGCTCTGCTCCTGAACTGATCTTGTGGAGACACTCCAACCATGAAGAACAAATCTGATCCAGGAGGCGAGGTGGAGGTATGGATCCAATCCATGCTCACCGGCAAGCGGTACCAAGAGTTTCGCTTTCTTGGAGATGAGCCGCAGTCCAGGAGGGTCATGAAGTGCTACATCGAAGCAGATGAAATGGAAGTCGATGTGTTCGAAGTCTGTATCAGAACACCAGCGTCGTTCGACTTCGGCACCTGGGAATCACTGCGCCACAATGTTTGTATGCCTGTGTTCGGACGACAAGCAACGTACATAAGTGCCGAAGAATTCAAGGAGGCAGGAACCGATATCGTCAGAGTACTCAACTACTCTTTCCAGAGACCAAATTTCTATCCAAATGGCGGAGAAGAACCTCCGTACCAACGTCTAACGTTTGGGTCATTCTGTAAGTGAAAAACGGCAGAAAGCCTTGAACACTCGCTGACTCAAAGAAGATAAGAGCCAGTCGTCGCCGAATTCAGAGGGCACAATTTTCGTTGTCTGTGAAAGATGCGTTGCGGAAGGAGAGAATAAGTTGCATGAGTTTCTAAAGTAACTTCAAGACAACACATTGTCCTGCGCTATAGTGAGAGTTGACCAGAGTCTCAGAGATCTTCAGCCCCCTCCATCGATGGACGGTGAGTTTGAGAGGATGTGTTCAGATCCCGACGAACCCCTACAATTAGCAGACGTGGTGTATGAGTTCGAATTTCATTATCGACCGAAGGGTAGGCTTCATTTCTATCGGTAAAGTACAAGGCTAATGAAAGAAAACAGGAAAGGTCCCGGTAAATAATCTGATGCAAAAGATTGCCAAAACTTTCATTCATGCTTACCTTTCAATAGGGATTTCTAGCAAAAGCAAAGGTGCCCGCTCCGAAGCAGGGGCTACCCTTCAGCGAGGGTTGGTTTTCAATCCCCAATTACCTTGGACAGTCGAATGAATTTCTGGGACAAGTCCTGGCGCGCGTGTATCCAGGTGAATTGAAAACATCTTGCTCAGGAAGAAGCCCAACTGACAGCTCAACGTGCAGATGGACATCCAGAATTGGAACGCATTTTCAGGGACGATCGGGAATCTCTCACGGACGACGAAGAACACGGCACCGGACAAGAGCTCAAGCCATCCAGGCCTCTTGACGTTGATGGGGGAGGCGATCCTGTCTCCGACCGAAAGTCATCGACCATGCGAGAGGAAGCACCGCACGCCCAACTGGGTCTGGACTACCGAATCGAGGCCCTTGATGGGGAAGGCGTGAGAATCAGGCTGCGTAAAATCGAGCGCGAGAAGTTCGAGCTGGAGATGCACCTCAAGAAGTTGCAGGAGGACAAGAAGTGGGAGCGGGCTTGTTGATTTTTGCCGCTCTTTGGCTGGAGCGGATGCAACAGGGATTCGGCTGGTGTTGGGGCAGTTTGAATGAACCAAGCAGGCGGACTCAGCCATTGCTATGAAAGGTGAGATGGAACCATGATCGTGACGGGCATGAGCTGATCGATTGTAAATGATGAAGAGTTCGGGCCTGTCAAGTCTGAAGGGTCAGATCGCAAGAGGTGATTTTGATCGAAATGCGCAACAAAACGCTTCGGGAAGAGCTTCAGAGCTCTCCTTCGCATCGAGATGGAACTGGAGGCTTTCGTAAAACGCTTTTTACTTTGTCTCTTTTTGCCTTCGTTTGTACGGTATGCCTGCCGAGGTGCAAGACGACAGGTTAGGAGAGAAATTGAATGTAGTCACTCGATGGATTGATCGAAAGCAACATGTATCTGGAATTGGGTCAATTTGAATGTGTGAATGGGATTATTGTGGATGCTCCGGAGCTGCTTCCCAGCAGACTGGACTAGGTTTACCTTTGGAGGGAAATGTCATCAGTTCCAGGGGTCTGTCAAACCTTGAGTATAAACCCAGAACTAGAGCCCCACTCTTGAAAAGCCAATTGCGTCCTCTTCATTCCATTTGACCTGATAAGAACGCAATCTTTCTGCGCTCCCAATTACAGGCGCAACCATCACTCTTCCAGTTCTCCTAAAATCTTTTAACATCTTACCGCATTCGAGTCTGCCCACTTCCCAATCCGGCTGAATCCGCGCTCAACAGCTCAGCGTCCCGGCACAACTTACGTCAATCACTTGCAATCATGAGGCATCCTGATGGAATCGAGGTGCAGATTCAAGATGCCATCTTCGGTTGGAAATTGTCCGAGTCCGATTTCCCTGAAAGCCACCGGAAGACCAGGAAGTCTGAAATCGACCGCGAAAGGAGGACTCAGAGGTGTTACATTTCAGCACATGTGGATGGAATTGGTATCAAAATTTCGATAAAAACGTCGAAAGAGTTCGATCTTGGCCATTGGGACAGACTCCGGCAAAGTGTCCAAATCGACGGAGATTGGGACTTTTGTCGTCCAAGGTATCTGACGAGGTCAGATTTGAAGGAGAAGTCAGAGACGGTGTTTGAAGCAGATGGCGGATCCCACAACTCGCGCAAGAAAACCACACTGTATTTTGCAGGATTGCGTAAGAATAGCGCACTACGAGCCATTGTCCCGCATAATGCTGACCATCCAAAAGCAAAAGAAAGACATGGAAGGACACTTCCAGAGTCCACACTACCCTCAACTTCGCAAGGCACAATTGTCGTGACTTGTCAAAGGGTATCGGAAAAGCAAAAGGAGTGCTGCGAGGCCGGGAAAGGTCATGGTCGCCCTGTGGCAAGACCTGATGTCAAAGGTGGTCATTCTCTCTACATCAAGTCAGTATCATTGCACCTTTTCTCTCTGCTTGAACAATATGAAGCTAACTCGTAATTCAGACCCATGTATTTAAAAAAGGATTCCAAGGGCTATTTCGTTCAGTCAATACAAGACGCGTGGGAGGGAAACTTTGACCTGCCATACCAATTCATTTTCTACTACAGATCGCACAGTCAGTCCAAATCTTCTTATGTGGAATTCGCACCGAGCTGACGTCCAAAAACCAGAGCAAGTACAGACATTGTGCCGCGCTCTCGGTCATGAACACCCGCGGAAAAGGCAGAAAATCGAGCCCAAGAACAGCCTCCAGCAAAGCAGCAAGTCAGCACGACGAGGTACTCTGACCACAACTTGTGTGGAAGAACATTTTGACTGACAAGTTCGAATTAGCTGTTCTGTCAGACGATGAGGAGTACGCGACGCTAACAAAAAAAGAGGAGTCCCCTGCCCCTGAGTCCAGGGATGGTCCAGGAAAAGCCTCAGACTCGCCGCAAAACCCCACAAGAAAGTCAATCCGTGATGTCTCAAGGAAGCCTCGAATCACAAAAGCGACCCGGGAAGATATGGAAAACCCAGATTTCAGGAACAAAACCTCAACTTTTGAGCCGAAGCCAGCTGACTTGGACAAAGCATCGGACAAAGTCAAGGAAACGCAGACCGATGTTTTTGTGTCAAAAAATAAAGACAATCCAACAGCGATATCCAAAAAGGAGTCCAGAAGTGACCGCAACAATCCCTTGGTCATCGAGTCCAAGGATGACGCAGAAAATTCGATCAAAAAGGAGCCAGGGAGTGACTGCCTGAACCCTGTTGTCATCGAAGATGCCATCGCCGACTCTGTCAAACAGGAGCTCAACCCTGGACCATCGAAGAGCGTTGATAATCAGTTCGACGACACTGATGAAGAAGAATTGAAGCTGAGACTGAGATTGCACGAAATAGAGCGCCAGGAGTTGGAGCTCAAACTACGCCTCAAGAAGCTCAAGAGGAAGTCTTAACATGTTTCTGTCAATTTCTTTTTGGTGCCAATGCCGGGGCCATGTTACTTCGATGAGGGACAGGAGTCTTTTTGGCTGGGGTGTGTTTGAACGGTGCACGTCGAACCAAATTGCGGCCAAGGGAAGGAGTAAGCTCCCCCGCAGAGGGTCTTGAAGAGAGCAGATGGTTCTGACGGGCCTCCAATGTTATGTTTTCTCGGTACAATGGTTGGAGTCGTATCCACACTCTCCATTGCGTCAGTAGAGACGTCACTCATTTCGTTGCTAGACCTAAACCTCCCATGGCATCATCCCGTGACGTAGCAATAGGTACGCACCTATTTAGTTAGCTGCTCTGCTCGCTCCGGCAGAGATCAATCCATTCGTTTTCCTCTACATTCGCCCAACAACAGGGATGGTGCAAAAGCTGCTCCCTCTGACATTCGACACTACTCGGTGTTCCCTTTTCATGTATTCCTTCCTCTTATCAGTGTTCTCAAAGATATATTGTGCTCGGGATATGGATGGAATCGACCAGGTTTCTCGGACGTGCAGTGCTCAGGGGTTCGCCGACACGCAGGTGGAGGCGCTAATTGCAACCCAACGAGCGAAACTTCTCCCGTATGGATTTCCGGAATCTAGGAGAGTAGACTCAGTCGAGTATTGCGGGTGGGTAGGGCCGGAGCGGTTGACCTCCATCTGCCGGTACGAATAGAGGGGAATCAGACTGTCTTCGTAAATTGAATGTTAGCGTTTTCCACCTGAAAACAATCGAATGAGTGACGCACTGAGTCTACCTGGCGGTATACAAGGTACTTAGCGCTCAAGCTGAGGCTGTTGCTCAACATTCTGTGCGCGTGGTTGCGTCGCGTTGTGCTGCAGAAGGAAGGTCGGAGCGCCGGCTGGTGCAGCGGTAGTTGCTATGTCAAAGCCCACAATGGGCTGCGGGATGAAAGCTTCAGGTCGCGTGAGGTGGCTTCGAGCGAAAGCAAGTGGAAGGTCGAGGCTGGGGTGGATGTTGAGGTGAAGTGGCAGCGGCGGCAGGGACGACGACGACAAGAGCCCGCGGCGACAGCAACACCATGAAAGCATCATCACACGCCGACGCTCAGCGCTGCCACCACCAAGCCTCCAGCACCTCCAGCCCCTCACCAGACGGTCTTTATTAATTAAAAACTCCAGTCCACTTCCATCAACCACCAGTCAAGTCTCCCGCGGCGGTGCGGTTGAAGTCGTTGGCTTATGATACTGCATATTGGTTGAGGTAGGGTGGGCTCTGTTGACTGGTGGTTGAGGGTTCAATCCTCGGCTGAGGAGTGAATCTTCAGCCGAGGATTGAATCTTCGAGGCTAAAGTGGGATTCTGGGGGCCGCCGAAGCCTCGAGGCGGGCAGAGTAGGTCCACAGTGACCGAACTGTTTTGTCCTTTTTTCCTCTCTGGTCTTCCTCCCTCCCCTCTCCAGTTTTGCACTCTACCTACCTTTCGTTTCACTCGTCGGTTGGTTGATGAGACTGTCCGCTGAGCTTGCACGGTCGCTGGGTCTTGTCTGCCTGGCAAGTGTTGCAACGCGTGGTGTTTACCTGCCCGTGAAGAACCCAGGAGGGCAGCTTGGGACTGGAAATGAACAATTCCACCACTAACTAAAGAATCAAACTCGAGCCCAGCAGCTTGTCGCCTTCACAGGCGATGACTGCACTCATACAAGCCGTTTTCCGCTCCGCTTTCCATGGCCCACCTTACCCCTGAGTTCTTGATCAGGACAACGCCAGTGCTTCATGACCATAAATTGAGATTCAATGATTACCCATGGCGATTAGAACGTCATTTAGTGCAAAGTAAGTTCAATGTCTCAGTCGTTGATGGACGATGCATGCGCACATGCGACGGATTCACTTCACGCGTCCACATTCATAGCATTCCAATGAGTGAAAGTCTGAATTTGGAATCGGCTGATGCCGAAAATCCTCGATCCGAGTCGTGTATTGAGTCGCAATGCGACAAGAAGCAAAACAGATGATGTTGAAAAAACGTGACCCCCAGGACCGGTGCAACACCTGTTGTCGATCGCTGGGATTCCTGCCCGCCCAGGCTTTTGGTGAGATGAGCAGCTTTGGCTCAAGGAAGTAAAGCGATACAGTGAAATTACTGTACATGATGCTCAGAGAGACTAAGGTGTCGATCGAAAAAAGACAAAATCAGCCGCTGTAGTGTAGTGGTGGAGAGAAAAAGGCACATGAAAAGCGCAGGGTGCAAGGACAAATCGCAAAGGGTATCGGAGAATTTGAAATGTAGGCAAAAGGTAGTGAAAACAAGTTGAAAGCGTGCTGGAAAGGGATGCCCGGACGAGAAAGGCAGAGTGTGAAGGAGGAGGGGAGCAGCTCGTCGTCGATCCATCCGTCAATCCAGGGCTCAGAACCCGGAACCGTCCACTGGAGCAACTGAAGAAGTCAGGGCTCAGGGTCTACGACCCGGTCCCTTGTGCCTCAGCCCTTTCGATTCCTCGAACGCCCCTGGTTGATACCGTCCATGCCCTTCTCCGTGGAATCTCTCTTCTTGACGCTCCTGTGCTCATCCTGGAAACCCAGCGTAATGCCGTCTCCAAAGACGACGATGCAGCGGCCGTCCTGGGTGTTTCCTGCCGCGTCGAGGATATTTGCGGTCTCTCGATAGTCCTTTACAGCTCGGCCTCGGCAGGGATTGGGTTTTCAGGCTTTGCCCGCGAATATTTCTTGCTGCCACGCCTGGAGACCGAAGGCCGCTCCTTGTTGATGGCATTTAATCTCTTCCGTGCACTCGCCATTCGACTGGCGGCGGCGCCGAGGTTGCGCTTGTTGACATTGGAGGGGCGCCCCAAAGCGATCGTCCGACTTGCCAAATCAGTCTCCCGGAGCGCGAGGAGGTCTCGTTGACGCTCTTACCTCTCGGCGGCCTTGTCGGTGTAGGACTTTTCGACAGGCTCGTTGAAGAAGGAGAACTCCTTCTCCTCGGCCTCCGAGAAGGTGGTGGTGCTGGGCTTGGGCTTGGGCTTGGACCGCGGCACGCGAAGGAAGGGTCGACGGACGGCCTTGGCCTTGCGATGGGACTCCGGCTCTGAGGTCGGAGGGGGCGGCATACCGGGGAAGGGGGTGCTGTCCCGCGCATGTCTGATGGTGCTGCGGGCAGGGAGCTTCGCCGAGGAGATCTTCCGGGCAGCACGAGCGTCGTCGGGGGAGGGGCGCTTGGTGGGGGCCATAGTGTTTGATTGAGATGGCGAGGGGGAAAGAGAGAGGACGAGGGGCTGTTGTTAGTGGTAGTGGTGGTTGTGGTGGTCGAGCTGGTGACGTCTGGTGGTGAAGCGGCTGGTTAAGCGGCAAGTGCAGACGAGAGTGTGGAAGGGGGAATGGAATGAAAGAGCGAGCAGTGAGCAGGCGAGCCTTTTTGTACTGAACTGCAATCGAACAGTCATCAGCGGACCAGATGTTCACATCATCAGCAGGAGTAGTTCGCTTTCCAGCTGGTCCAAAGCCAAATGCGCCCCTTTCCTCCGGATTGCGGCCTGTGTCAACAAGGAAACCAAAGATTTACACGGCGTTTACGACTCACTCTTCGCAATGGAGAGGCATTGGGACGATGCCGTGGATTGACCAGTAATCGCAAGAGACGAGTAACAATGAAATTGATGGCTAACCACGGCAGAATAGTTACCGTTGTTACCTACCCTGATTTCCCTCACCTTACCAGGATCCAAAGCGACGCACGTGTCGTGAGTAGTCTTAAAACTGTCAGGAACGCCAAACTTGAACTCGAGAGAGCCCATCGTTGGAATCCAATCGTTTCAACCCCTGAAATTGACGAGTGCCTCAAGATTTTCCGCGCGGGCAATGTCGCGTCCATGAGGGCGACACGGTTGATGGGACCCAATGTTGCGTGTTAGAAAACATCTTCGACTGGCCCTAGCGTACTGATCTGACGCTTGCGAGAAGCTTTTGTTTTTGGTTTCTCGTTTCTGGTTCGTGGGGCTGACGGGGCAACGCCTCAGTTTTGGCGTGAGAAATCGACATAGAAAGCGGTGGGACCAACAGCTACTCGAGCTGCAAGAGCAATTAAAACAGTGGATGTGGCGGTGTAGCAGGGTTCTCAGTCGTGGTGACATGGTTGGGAAGCTTGAGTGTCAACTAAAGAGATGGATCTCCTGGTTCGGCTTCGGACCGGTCCGGCAGCATCGACATGGTCGACGGGTTGAGTCACGGGGGTTATGTTGGAGCCAAGATGTTGCGAACCAAGTACCGGATAGCAGGGAACGAGCCCCCATCCTCGCCGGAGTGATCGCATTGTGATCCTTGTCGAAACGGGCATGCATGATCGGTGGCATAATGCGTCGCCCCATTGTCGTCTTGGATGACATTCTCAACATCCATACTGGTTTTTTTGCTGGAGGCTGTGTTCCATGAAGAGTAGGAAACAATATCCTTGCGCACAATGCGAGTCGCGGTTCCACCGCCAGCACCAAGTCCCAATTGACATTCGAGTTTTGGCCGCATCTCACATTGTCGCAGTTGACATAGCTCGTCCGTGACTGCTCTGGTGAGCCTTTGGCTTAGTAATTGCCGCTGGTCCTCCCATTGCCATCGTTTCCTTGTGGTTCGGTTTTGGACAGCGTTTTCGATTTGTCGTGGAGTATCCAAGTACCAGATCACCCACAATCGTGTGATACGAGCAAAAAGTAGCGCAGGAGGGGCACAGGCGTCGACGCACCGATCAACGAGACTGTCGATGGTGTAGGGAGCGGCGGACAAATAGGGACTTCTGAGCACATGTAGTAGGTGTAGTAGGGTTGAGGCGAGGGGCTATAAAATAGGCACGCGAAGAGTGCTACGCTCAGTCAGAGTCTGCTCAATTGGAGAGTTGATGATCTTAAGAGGGTAGATTGGACGTGGCGTCTTACATGGGCACGAGAAAGGCATCGCCGGCGTTGGATACCTTGGGTCTTGAAGGTCAAAGTCAGCCTCTTTCATTCGATGCTCGCGACAGAAAACGAACCTCCAATCCTGAGCCATAACCATCCGTCTGTAGCTCTCAACTTCCTCGGCACTTGCCTCGCGTTCTTGCTGACGCTGAGTCTTCACTAGGTCCGGCTTCTTAGCCTCCTTGCGCCTGACCCATCGCGCGAAGAAGACTGCGCCAATGGTGCCGATGAAGAAAATGATGATGGTAACACCCAAAAAAATCATAGGCTCAATGCCCAGCTTCTGAACATCGCTTTCGTTCCCGCGGCGTTGTTGGAGGGCAAAGCTTTGGAGTAGCTGTGGCGCGGTGCTGCTGTTCATAGTGTTTTACAGGAGGAGGTAATCAAAGACCAATAGTCAGCAATAGTGGAAATAAGCGACGGACGTTTGCGAGACAGCGGAGAAAGAATGGGTTGTTTGTGAGAATCGGAGTAGACCGGCAAGTGAACTAGGATAGCGACAGCGCTATGACATGGTGATGAACAAAACAGGAAAGATCGAAGGCCCCCGGTCAGCAAACACAGAAGGAGAACAAGAGTGCAGAGTAGGGGAGTCAATTTACAGTACCCAGGAATGCGTGCAAGTCATAGAAAGTCCGGATAACTCATAATCATCGTCTCAACAAGCCCCAAAACGCCTGTAAAGCAACCCACTTGACAAGGGAAAGATCATGGCACAGGAACTTCATGCGCCCTTAGAAGTCGCCACCTCCAAAGTCATCTCCGCCGCCAAAGTCATTGTCTTGCCCGGCGTCGTATCCTTGGTCGTAGACGTGTTCGTCGTGATCATCAATCGCATCTGCAAGCAGCATACCACCGAGCAGACCACCTCCTACACCCAGCGCCGCCGCACCGCCAGCACCAAGACCTCCTGACTTGTGTGGCCGCTGCTGAACGTACTGTTGCGGTGGATAGCCGCCCTGACCGTAGTAGCCCTGTTGCGGGTAGCCATACTGGCCTTGTGGCGGGCCGCCGTAGTAGCCCTGTTGAAGGTAACCGCCGTATTGTGGTTGCTGGTGATGGCTGCTCCCGCCCGCTTTTCCGAGGAGCTTTCCGAGGAATCCGCCTTTTTTGCCCTTTTCTTCCGGTCGAGGCGGCAGCTCTGATTGTCCGTACGGAGATGGTTGTCCATAGCCAGACTGTGCGCCAGGCGCACTGTAGTAGCTGTCGGAAGCTCCGCGGTTGGCGGCGGGAGTGCCGCTGCCACTGCCGCCACCGCGCGCCCTCGCATCCTCTTCCGCTTGAAGCTGACGTGCGAGCTTCTCATCCTCGCTAATATCCGGATGGCTACTTGATGCGCCTGGACCCCAGGGGTTGTTGCTACCGAGGCCCGACTTCTCAGACGGGGCAGGTTTGGCGTCGCCGGAGGAGTAGGAAGGGGGCGGGCCGTCCGGCTCCGCCGCATCGGGTGGAGAGTAGATGGGCTCGGTGGGTTTGTCCCACTGCGACTTTTTGGTATAGATGTTGATGTAGAACCATTCTTTGTACTGGTCGCTCCATTGCGCTTTCCAACCTTCAGGTACTTTGGGAGGCGGCGGGCCCTGCAAGCCAGTTAGATCTTCGCGGGGACGGGAAGTTGCAGCTGCGGGGTATGTAGACGTACTGGTGGCGGGGCGAACTCTGCCATTGTGAAAGTAATCGAGGTTGAGTGGGCCGGTTGATTTGATGGAGTTGCGCGACGAGGTTCCAGAGAGAGAGGGGGTGAAAGAAGGTGTGTCGGAATGTTGGGAAGGATATTTGAGTAAGGAAGGGTGCCGCAGGCAGACGACGGCGATGATGACGACGGCGTTGGTTGGTTAGAAGTGGCGTTGTGGCAGTGCGAGTGCTGTGCCACAGCGGGCAAAGGGTCTGGCGCGCGGTGATGATGGCATAGAGTCGCCCCATCTGACCAACAACAGCCACAGCCTAGGTACTTCCGTTCGCGCTTTTTCGTCCATATCGGATCAAAACAAAGAGATGTTTCCGATTCCCCGGTTCTCTCTAACCTCACCAACGCCATGCTGAAGTATATATATCCTGTACAATGCATACCAAACCATCCAAAAGGAGCACAAAAGGACGACTTCTTCTACCGCCAACTCCGCTTAGTCGACTTCGAAATTTGGAGCATTAATTCCCCAAGGCCACTTTGGATTCACCACCCAGCTGGCAATATCGTCTGCATTGCTGCCTCGCGTGGAGCTCCTCTCACGAAGCTTTCTCCATCTTTGAACGACAACGCGCCGGCCCCCGCGGGGAAAGATCAAAAGATCGGCGCCCGCACCCCCATTGCCAGTCCAAACACAATTTTCCAATTGTCCGTAGGCTACGTTCCGCATGGCTATAGTCGTTGGGCTGTCGTCGTCTTCCCACAATACACGGTATCCGCGATCACCGGGGTAAAATATGCGCACCTCCAAAAAGTCGATCGGGGCTTTGGCATCTTCCAGCATTGTGGTTCGCGCTATTCGCGCCAGCGCCCTATTCGCCGCCTTGTAAACAGAATCGGTATTGTCATAGCGCTGCCGCCAGCGACTTGAGTCGTTGTGGTTGTGCTTGGATGCCCGGTAGTACACCCCGCTGATGTGGATGCTTCGAGCGACATGTACGAGATCTGGACATTGCGACTCAAATACTGCGAGCCCGTATGGATAACTGAGATAGAGGCCATATTTGCGCGCCTGGGCTTGTTGAGTGTGGAGATGCCATTTCAACTCGCGATCCATTTGTCGGTTGGTCAATCGAAGCGCTAGCGGCGAAGCGAATGGCAAGCGGCCTCCTACTGTGCGCGGCTTTCTGTTGGGAGACTGAAGCAGGACGAAGTTGTCGTCAGCGCCATCGCGAGGCATCTCCAGGACTGGCTGAAGCAGGCTGGGTTGGTAGCAAGGCGCAACGATAGGCAGCTGGTTTGGAGGGAGTCCATCCACAGCAGCCTGACCAGACTCGGAATCCGGGTCGCTCGCGTAGCCGCTGTCGCTGTCGCGGAAGACGGCCAGACCAATTCCTGCGTCAAATGCAGAGGCTATGGTGATGTCGTTTTGGTCGAAGAGGGCATAGTCGTATATGAGCAGCCGTAGCTCTAGAGGAAGGTCGAAGAACAGGCATCGGGACTTTGTGGTAGGCATGTTTGCGAGTAGAAGGATCCGAGAGAAGTACAGGCCCAGGGCGAATTCCAAGACCAGATCCAACGAATCCATGAAAGACTGTACAATTCCTCTTCGCCGAGGGTTGCGAAGGGTGTGGTTGGAGGAGAGGGCAGTGCGGAGAAGCGCGCCGCGGCGAGCGCTAACTGATGACGCAGGTGGCCCGTGCCTGAGGTGATCGCTTCCGTCGCTGCCGGAGGGAGATGGTTGCTGCGGCACACGATGCAGTAGTAAATCAATAAACAATGATTTGGCATCTGTAGAGACCTGCACGTTGTTTGTTTGGTTGCCTGTAATTGACGGCTCTTGCATCAATTCTATTGCAGCGGCAAGGAAATTCCCTGCTCAAGTAGCTCGCGCCCTTCACAGCCCCCATTTTGCGGGACTTAGGCTCGAAATATTGGCGCTCTTCGCCTTTCCATCCCAAACAATCTCAGAAACCAACTTGCCGGTCGCTGGGCCATTCTGGATGCCCCAACAAGTATGGCCTGCTGCCATCACAACCTCTTTTATGCTCGAGAGTTCGCCGATAATGGGACCCCCTGAGCCTCGACTCACGTTGGGAAGATAGCAAGCCTGCTTTGCCATGATCTCGCCATCCCGGAGCTCATCGCTGATGGCCGAGACATATTCGATCACGTCTTGACAGCGCTGCTCGTCCACCTCCACCTTATCCGACGTCTTGGGCAAGGGAACTAGACGGTCTCCGTCACCGCAGGCGTAGATTTCCTGGCCAGGGCGAGCGTATATTTCGGGTGCGACAGTCTCGGAAGCCCCTCGCCAGCCACCCTTGCCGCTGCCGTTACTCGAAGGTAGCTCGATGCTGGTGAACAGGGCATAGTTGGAGACGGGGCGGGTGGGCTTGATCACCACGCTGTGAGCGCGCGTTGCTGAGATGGGAGCCTTTGGAAACACGTTTCGGGTCCAGGGGCCTGCAGAGATGACCACCTTGTCTGCCGGTAGTGTCTGTGTCTCTCCGCCGTCTTTTGGTGTAAACGTGACTCCTTCGACGTTATCGCCAGACGATTGAATGTCCTTAACACTGCCGTAAACGATCTTGACACCCTTTTCTTCTGCCAACCTAGCCATGCTAGTAGTGAATTGGTATGGATGTACTTGGGCCGTGTCATCTGGGTCTCCCATGGCATCGTATGATCGAACTCCCTCGGGGACGACCCAATCCAGTTCCTTGGGAACACCTGCGGCGCGCAACCGACCGAGCGCCTCCTGCGTCCGCTTGTGTAAGCTGACGCTCTCGTTCTTTTCTGTACTTGAGGCGCCTTTATCCTGAGCAATCGGACGGCCCTTCATCTCGATTTGTCCGCAGTGTACGCCACGGTAGCCCCAGCGCTCGGCGCCATTGTACTTGTCGGCCAATTCCTTGTGCAGTCGGTATGATAAGGGCACAATACACGAGGGGTATGCCCAGAGTCCGAGCAGGCCGCCAGCCTTGCCGCTTGCGCCGCTGGCAATCTGAGTCGCCTCGAGAAGTGTGATGGTTGTGTTGGCGGGGTCGTATGCGGGATGGTGGGAGAGGAAGTATGCGCTTGTGCTGCCAATGATGCCGCCGCCGATGATGACAATGTTTTTGGGAGGTTGATCGATGGCCATTTTGATGCCTTGGAAGGGTCGTAATACAGCCACACTGGATTACTGAGTACTCAAGAGGAGGAGAGTCGGAGAGTCGAGCGTGTGGCTTGCAAAAGGTAGCGCGTTTTTTGGTGGCGGCCGTTAGCATGCTGCGGGCCACCCGATGTTTCTACTGACCAGGGTCCCCCACTGACGTCACGGCAATAACCTCATTTCGACGACATCCAGTCCAACACCCATCACACCTCCATCTCCTGATGACCAAAACACCATGCTCCTTCCCAGTGGACTTCAGGAAAATCGTCTTGCGAAAACATGCTCAATATCCCCTAGAGTCGGTCGCACCTCTTCATTGTTCGTGTTCCGCAGATGTCAGAGCCTCAAGAGCATGGCAACGGGGCGGACACATCAGATCCAGACGTGCCTGAGGCTCCAACTTTGGTCCTTGTCACTGGCACTGCTGACGTGGTTGCGCAACACTTTCTTCTCATTCAAAGCACGCGGAGCACGATTATCTCTCGTCTCCTTTTCATCCGTGGAAATGGCTCTGGTCGGTTCGTTTCCAGGGAAAAGCATCGCCGGCGTGCACCGTAAGGAAAACCCAAAGTTCAATTGCTTGGCCGATTATCGGACATTCAAGAGAAATCCGCACGTGGTTGCTTTAGGTCCAGCAAATGCTGATGTGGGGGAAAAGCAAAAGAGCATTCAATTTCCAGTCCATCACAGTACCCAAACTAGTTCGACACGCCAGCGGGTAGCAAGCTATTTGCCCTACACGACGTTGCCCCGAGGCTACTCAGCCTTGGTTCGCTGACGCGCTGCTAGTTGCAACCTCAACGTGATCTCTTTGCGACCGATAGCCACCTCTCTACGGGCTAGCTCGGCCTCTTTCTGCGCCTCTTTGCGCTCGATCTCGGCTTCTCTCTTCGACACCTCAAGCCAAACCAAGCCCAACTTTAACTCCTCTTCCGTCTTGTCGTGGAAATCGTGAGAGGTTGAAGCTCGAGGCACGGTTTCAGCTACGGGACTGGTCTCGTCGGCGGTGATGCCGACGACTCTGCCGCCCTGAGTATAGTCAAATTCAACCGACTCGATTGGAAACATCGAATCCTCCCTCGCCGAGGCAGGACTGTCGCGAGGCTCTTCTTCAACTGCCTTTGCACGCTTGTTTGCACGTGCGGTCTCCTTTTCAAAGTCGTCATCGGAGAGCTGACGGCCACGCTTTGTCTCTCCAAGCCGAGGCGAAGACGGGCCTGACTTCGGTGTCGGAGATGGAGGGCTCGCTGAGGGGGCCGGTAGAGAAGAGAATAAGTCAAAGTATCTGAACCTGAGACCAAGTGTTTTGCGCTGAGCTAAATCGTTGTTCAGACACCCGCGTGCCAACAGAAAGATGGTCTCTTACCTCGCGACCGATATCGAAATTCAAAAACAAGCGGCCGGCTTTTTTCTGCAAGCTTCCAATTTTCATCTACGACAGAAGCTGTTTCTTCGTTTCCAAAAATGGGTCTGTTGTAGAGTGTTAGCGATGCATAAGTCTTGGGGCTTACGTCTCAAGACATACTGTACTCGAAAAGGAGGTTCGTCCGTGTCGCTTCGCTCTGGGAGCATCGGGGGCCCAGTCATTCGTGGCAGACAAGTTCTCGACGACTTTACCACTTGCTGACAGGTGACTCGGATGGCTCCTTTTTCTTGGGACTGAATATCTCGCTCCGACAAAGTCGATTGCTCTGTGCTGCTGTAAGATTCCAATCGCATGGCTGACTTTCCACACAGTGCATACCATTTCGGGCAAAAGAGAGAAGCGCAGCGACCGACCGCCTCTCATCATCCGAGGAGCTGATGCTGTGGTCCTTGTTGATTTCGAACGCGACGTCGTCGCGGCCTAGTTCACGAGCACGACGTATCTGTCTCTTAGACACATAATAGGAGCGGCTGAAGTCCCAAGTGTCGTCGATGGTTACGTAGAAACGCAGCTTGGACGACGAATCGACAAAATCGCTGAAGCGATTGCGGATCTTAACGACAAGGTGGAACACGTCGTTGTCGACGGCTTCAATGTAGCAAGTCCGTTGTCCGTTGTCCTCGTGGTCCTCGTGGTCCTCGTGGGTGGGGTGACCGTAGAATTCTGGATACGGCCTTCCGGAGGCAGAGATGACCGACACCTCGATTCCGCTGTGGTGCTTCATCTTGCAAAATCTTCCGACGCTCGCCGAGGGATTGCTTGCAAAGACAGAGAACGACGGGCTACCAGTGACGCGGGGGTGATACAGCTAAGGTGTAGGAGGACAAAGGCTTTTGAACGGATATCCTTTCTCCGGTATTAGCTGGTAGTTCCTTCATGTTCATTGTGAAGGGATCCAGGCAAATTTCTTATGCAGCGCTTTGCATAATACCTTACCATGGGTGCCTGTGCTCTCCCAGTTTATTCTCACTGCTACTTGGTTCGTGCACGCTAATACTTCCCAGATTGCCATGATGGAAATTTCAATGCCACGCGGTGGCATCAAAGCTCTTGTGCTGCCAAACACCAACAACCATGTCCTTGGAAACAGATACATGCCTCGCTCAGCGTCTCGCTTCGATTTACCGCATCCATCACGGGGCTTCATGTTCGCCGGGTGATGCGTCGAAAGCTAAAGCGACTCCCGTCTAATTGTTGCTCGGCAATGGCTCCAACTGAGTATGTCCACCAGGGAAGGTTGTCGAAAATACCTTTCTTGCGAAAGGCGCTCTCCAAACTATAGAACGACATCCATTTGGCCCGGAAGATTGCCAATCCATGAGAGAGCTCGTGTCGTGAGACTTGGACGGCTGTCTCCAAACGTGGGGTTTGTGGTAGCTGTCAGCCGACAACTGCAGCAACTTCCCCGGACGCAATCCTTCTGTCGCAGACACTGAGTACCGCTGTAACCAATGAATGCGATTCAATCGACCATGCTCGACCGTAGAGTATAGATCGCTGGAGCTCAATGCGCAGGCGGTTGGGCATCATTCCACCTCCATGCGTATGATGGTCGACAGACAAGCCTTAGGGGCGTGTCCGCGAGACGAATCCAATGCTCATCGTGCCAACCAGAAATGGTGACGAGTGCTCGAGACCGACAGTCTGGTTGGAGCATAACCGACAAAGAGCCA
Source organism: Phyllosticta capitalensis (assembly GCF_038381095.1). Classification (NCBI taxonomy): domain Eukaryota; kingdom Fungi; phylum Ascomycota; class Dothideomycetes; order Botryosphaeriales; family Phyllostictaceae; genus Phyllosticta; species Phyllosticta capitalensis. The sequence continues at coordinate 706,029 of NW_027117443.1, read as the reverse complement.
GGTGTGGCAGAGCCACTCGCAGGACCAGATGATCGAAGCCTTGCGCTTCCGTAGGCGAGTAGGGTGATGGAGGCGCTATATAAAAAAGCGATTTTCGATGCCAGCCCCCATCGGAAGCATCCGGGACCTAACTCGGCATTGGCTCTTGGCTGATTGAACGCCACAAAGTTTGCGGCACCTCCGGCCCGTCGAGGAGATGGAAGAGGCCAGAGGCAGAGAGTCGAAGGCACAGCACAACGCGTCGTCAATCCATCTTTCTTAACTTTGGGCCTGGGCCTGGGCCTCGTCTGATGAGCAAGCCTATGCAATCGGGCGGGATCGAATCATTCCGACGTGGTTTGTGTTTTCCCACGCCAGGGCTGTCCGCAACCTCAATCAGGCCAAACCCAGTCTCAGGGTGCCCCTCGTGAAGCTACCAACGAACAGGAGTCACCACAGACCGTCTGTCGGCATTCGGCACGGTCAAGAGGATAGGAGCATGGTTTGGGCGCAACGGGCGCAAATCATGCGAGGGACAAGGGGTGCGTAGGTATCACCATTGGCCGCAAGACAGGAATACGACAGCAATTGACGCGCTCGATAGGTGCTGTTTGGAATGCTGTAATTCCTGCCAGTTCTTACGACAAGTTTGTGATATCGCGTCGGAGACGTAGTCGGTCAGAAGCAGTAATGATCTATTCTAATTAATAGCCACGCTTCCGCCTTTTTGTCCGCCTATGCATCTGGTGGTCCTCGGGTAATGGACATGAAGAGCGCCGTTTCCGGCGGGGTGTGTCGCTCTCTGTCCCGACCAGTGCGGCATCATCTGCAGCAATTGGTGGAGTACAGGGACCAGCATGGTATGGTCGCCGGTCCTGACCGTCCTGAGCATCAACCCCTGAGAGGGTATCGCTTAGCTTCCAGTCCACCGAAAGCTGACAATGCGCGTGTGTACCTTGGGAATGGAGCGGACCGTCGTTGTTGTTGACTGGGAGGGAATCGTGGGAACTGGACTCAAAAGGTCCGTCGAGAATCCACTGCCGATCCAGGTGCTGTGGGAGATCCAAGAGTTGTGCTAACAGGACTTGTTACTTTTGGACGTCCAACACGGGATGCGGCAACTACCTTTCGATCTGTACCGGAACGAAAAGACATAATCCTCGCGAGCTTCGGTCTCGACGGAGCCAAGTCGAGTCGCTTGACCAGTGTGAACCAGGCCGGGATCGCTTTTGTCGCAGGGCTGAAGTCCATGATCATCCAGTATCCGATCAACCGGCCTGCAGGTATCATTCAGTTGGAGGGATCAAGCTCAATGCGTCCATACCCACTCAACGTAAACGCATGGCTGTTCAGGCAGTGATGCCAATGACTGAGGCGCCCCTGGATACAGGTTGCAAACACATCGCCGTATCCAGTTGTCCCTCCTCCGACAAACGACCCGGATCTCGCACCAGCGCCTGCTGGTCAGCACTGTCTCTGGTGTCACAGAGCCAGCAGGTGCTCCTTTGTGGATGAGCTCGTTAGCGCCCCGCTTGCAGGTCTGCTTCCACTCACTCACTTTGTGCAAACCCGAGAGTCGTTGCAAGGTGCTGGTCCTTGACCTGCAGGCGGAACTCCGTCTTCGCCTGATCCTGTACATCTTTAAGGACGTACTGGGGGGAACAAAAATACCAGTCTCCGTCGATCTGGACCTCCAGCTGGAGCATTGCCGCGTCGCGGAAGTCGAAGTACTTTTGGACCCACACGACAATCTTGAACTGATCGCCAGCGACTGGTTCAAAGTAGCAAACATGTTGCCGTTCCGCAGATCCATTCGAGGGAAGCTCGTGCTCATGGTACCTCTTCCCAGTGGTGGTCGACTGGACCGAGACTTCAATGCCGTCATAATCCAACATTTTGTCGTTGATGTTGGCGTACCACTATGGCGAGGAGGACGTCGGCGAAGGTGGAGACGGAGACGGAGACGGAGACGGAGACGGAGACGGAGGCGTTGGCGTTCGCGAAGGGGGCGGTTGGGGGGTTGGGGGAGGTGTTGGGTAGGGCGGCGGCCCTGGCCATGCCCTAGAATTTAAGTCTTCGACTCCGCGTTCCCCCACACCATTGAAAGACGGGACAACATGGCAGTACATCATCGCGAACGAAACAGGGAAAGGAGACTCTCAAGGCTTGTGTGAGAGGGCATCGCCATTGATGTCGGCGAGCTTTTAGTTAATTCCGGTATCATCTTCTTCATGACCTAGACTTGCCGTGTCGCGTTGCCATGCGGAGGAGCTGGATAAGGTGGGAAGGATTGCAGGCCCGAACAAGCACTGCTCGACATACATGCCTGGACGTTGTTCGTCCAGGAGCGAATATGGGAGACCGAACCCTAGACGAAATCCCATGCCCCCTGTCGAATCATGCGCCACATTTCTAGGCTGCATATAGTTAAATTGCTTCGCTCAGCGGTCATCCTAGTTCAGTAAGGGGTAGCAGAGAGGTAGGAGTAGGGGGTAAGAAAGGAGGAATAGAGAAGGGGGTGTTTCTTACTTTTGATGTTTTAAGGGGAGGCTGCTCTTTAAAGTCGGAAGTGATTTTCTCTTATAGGGGCTGGCCAACCGCTCTCGCTGATTGGTGGATTAGTCTATAGCGTAAGGAGCAACAAGATCAACACATTACAAACTAAAGCAGATGAAAAAATAGGCTGCGTAGAAACTAGACAGGCCTTCAGATTAGAGTGGTAAGAAATGCAACATCCTATAACTATTACGCAATATTGTTGCGCAATGCGACGCAACTTACTATAATAGAGCTTTCTAATAGGCGTAGGGGATGTTAGAGAAGTACGTTCCTTTTTTTTTTTTTTTTTTTCTTCTTCTTCAAGCCTGTGACTATAGTAGAAGACATGAGCACTAAGGTTGGTGGTCGAAGTCGGTAAAAGTAGTCAAGGTCGGTAGCTCCGCAAAAGTTGGCTGCGCAAAAGGGTGCGACAAAACTACCCACCGCGCCCGGCCATGCGGCCGCGCGGGCCAAGGTGAGTCAAACCACCCAACCTATGTATTAATTTCTGATTTATCATCACTACCAGCAATACCACATAAAATGTATGGTACCTATGGTTGCGCAGGGTGGTGTCTGCTGCTGGCAAAAAATCCGATGGCAAAAAAACCAACCTGGACCGTCCGGCCGCACGGCCGCGCGCGGAGGGTGGTTTTATTGCATCCACGCAAAAGCTGGCTGTGTGAAGCTGGCTACACGAGAGCTTGCTGCACAAGTCTTGCTGCACAAGTCTTGCTGCACGACAGCTGGCTTTACATAACAAGCAGTCAGTCCAACCTACCTGCAATGAGAAGTAAGGTAGTTAGTCCAAACTTGTTGGCACGATGCACACCTACTATTTTTTGGTTGGAATAGTACGCACCTACCATTTTTTGGTTCCTGCCCGGGTGGCCACGACTTTCTTGCCAGTGGGTCTGTGCACACTGCTGGTTGTCCCGTCCCCGCGCGCTGCGCTTTTTGAGGTGGAAGTTCCCCCATCAATCCTAATAGGTAAGTACTTCTACAGAGATGAGCATTCATTGTCTCTCAAATTTAGCAGCTGCCCAGGCGCTCTTGATCAACACTCTCACGCTAACGAGAATCTACAAGACAGTCACGAGAGTTATAATGTATCGGGTCCTGGTTTTCCATCATCTGAAGGCTAGAGGTGCTGCGCTGTCAGCCATCGACTCAAGTAATAGGGACTTGTGTGTGCCGGTTTGGGTACTTCCAGATACTTCTTTCTCATTGTGAGTGAATGTGCTAAAGTAGGAGCGACAGGCTGGCGTGAGTTGACAAGTTGCTGGTGTGAGATGGCAGGCTGCCCGGCGCGCCGCGCGCTCGCAGAAAGGTATGATCAGGCCTCAAATATCATCCTTTTTCGCTCCGACCCCCAACACACACACACCACTGATCAACCCTTTTATAAGATGGCCCCAAGGACTCACATGCCGGTCATTCTCATGACGTGCCGTTTTGCCTCGACCGAGCATTCGTAGTAGACCTGGAAGCCATCGAGTGTGCCCTCGATGCCCATCTCAGAGCTGACGGCGGCAATAGCAAGTGTGAGGGTCAGAATATCCCCGGCGTTTGTCAGGTACCTTTCCCTCCGAATCTGTGCAATTGCACGTTGCCCCTCAGATTCCTCGTCTTGATCAAGGTCGTGCTGGAAGAAAACAATGACTCCAGGATCCTGCGATTCGAGTTCAAAGACCCGGGCTTGGCCGCTGCTCAAAGCAATGGCGCGTGTGGCAGTAATAATCTCGTCGCGTTCGACCAAGTATCCCTCAGCATTTGGGGTTCCGAAGGCGCTGGCCACGGGTGGCAGTTCGTGCTCTTCCAAGGAACTCTCGCTGCTGGCCACGCTGTCGTCTTGATCCTCAGCCGGGTCATAATTGTTATCACCAGCAGTCGGTGCTTCATTTTCCTTGTTGCTGTCATCTTTCTCTTCGCCCCCCTTGTTCTGCTCCGAGTCGTTCTTTCTGCCGTCGTTTGCATCGTATCGCATCGAAACCAGGTCCAAGGCCTGGAGCTGCTCTGTCAACAACGTCAGCTTGGCAAACCAACGACAGAAGACGCAAACCAACCTTGAGACCGATACCTGAACTCAAAAATGTACGGCCTGCCAGCCTGCTTGTCGCCAGTGGGATCCCACCAGATGCTGGGATCCTGCTTCCAAGCGTCAAAGCCCAGGGGCTTCCAATTCTCCCAAGGGATTTCGAAACCCTTCTCCAATCTTCCAGCCAGGCAGGGTCTATGCGCATCAGTAAGATATCTCTTAAGAACATGGGACCGGCCTTACTTGACGTATTGCGAAACGACGCGGTGTTCCTCGAGGTACCTGGCCATCCGGGATGCGTGGAGCGCCGGGCTCCTCGTCGGCAGCACGCAAATCTCGTCGTCGGGGATTCTGGCAACACGCTGAGCAATTACCGTGATGAGATTTTCGACATCGACGTGCAATGGCTCCGACGAATGGGCCCTGCCTTTGCCCTTGCCCTTGCTCTCTTCTGCGCCAATGTCAGATCATCACTGCTTCCAGCGCTGCACTTGTGCCAAGCTCCATACGCACCAACTTTCTCGAAGCGCATCTCGTACTTGTTGCCATTGTCGTAGTCGACGTCAAAGAGGACCTCGCCGACCATCGAGCCGCCGTCTTGAGCCCGCTCCAGCTCCTTCTTCGTCACGCAGGCCGAGTAGCCAAACTCCCACTCGTTGTCGATGGTGACGTACAGCCGCAGTGCCGCCGCGTTGTGCATGTCGAAGCTCTTCATGATCCTGATCTTGATCTTGAACATGGTGCCGGTACGCGCCTCAATGTAGCATGTGGACTTGTGGGGTTCGAAGTGAGGCGTGTCTTCCTTAGCTTGCCCTTGCTCGGCCAACCAAACACGATAGCGCTCCAGTAACTCCTGCAAATTGTGTATTTCTTCGGGTAAAGGAAAGCGTTCGCCCAAAGGAAAGCGGGGCTCTGGGGGCTTTTCTTCCGGTGGCTCTTCTTCCTCCTTCTCAATGAATTCCTCGTAGACGGCGTCTTTGGCGTTGTCTCGCGCCTCGATCCAGACTCCGATGCCGTCGAGGTGCATGGTGGTGACGAAACGATGGTGTGTGATCTGAATTCCCTAGCAATACAGGTGTCAGTGGAATGTTCAAGAATTCAGTGTGGGGACAAGAGGACAAACTTCTGGGTAGGAGACGCTCAATGCCTTTGGTAGGTGACTTCTTGTTTAAGCCGTCGATGTCGCGTTGCAGTTGCCACGGACGACCGTTCCTGGCGTATTTGTAAATGAAAGAAAGAAGCGCAGGGTCCAAAGGAACGAAACAGACGCTGCCAACCCTTGCCAAAGCTGCCTCTCAGCGTCGGCGAAGAACTGAGTGCTGCTGGTCAAGCGTCAAGTGAGCAAACATCGATCGCAAGCTTTGCCCAACTCCATGTAGATGCCGAATGCAACAATCAAAGACCTTCAGCATTGATTGACCTCGCTCGACGTTGCCTGCCAGCAGAATCTCCTCATCATTGCGCGTCGTCGGCGGTTTTCACCAACAAGGCCTGACGCAGATCATCGACGAGCTCCCCATCGCGCTAGGGTAGGCAGCATGTTGAGCAGAGGATGGAAAGAAAAGCCCCTCGAATTGATCTGAAGTGTATAATTACAAGAGGGGAGGAAACTAGCTACTGCAACAAAGCTGCTGGGCAGGGTGATGCTATCATACAAACCATCCTCCATTTTGCCCTCCAACGCCAGAATTGAATTACCACCATGCCCTGACTGAACCCCAACGCAAAAACGGCAATCCTTTTCCAAGAAAGCGCGCGGTTGTCGCGTGACAAAATTCCACGCCAAAAAGAGCCAAGAATCAAAATTCACGGCAAAGAAAGTGGCTGAAAGAAATCCAGCCGCGGCTCAATGCTCCCAATCCAACGGTCTCGAAAAGGCCTTTACTTGCGCTGCTGCTGCTGCTGCTTGCGACCAGGGTCAGCAGCAGAACGGCTGTCCAAGATGCGCTGCCGCTCTTGCTGCGCCCTGATGCGCTCCAGGTCCAGCTGCAGTTTTTCGCGCTCGTTGTCCAGGAGCATGCGCTTCTTGTCAAGCGCATTCAGTTGGTTGCGAATTTCTATGGCGCTCATCTCAAGATCTACCGACTCCAAAGACTTGTGGCCAGACTGGGCCGCGCGTGCACCAGGAGCATTCGTGGTCGTGCGCGCGGGCTTGGGGCCAGAGACGTCCTGCCTGGTGGAGACGCCCTGGCGGCCGGAGACGCTGCGGGCGGTGGAGACGTGAGGTCCAGCCGTAGACAAGGCCGGGCTGGAGACGCTGCCCGGCTCCTGCTTAGGCTTTTTAGCCATGAACGTCCCAATGTTTGTACCAGGCTTAACCAACGGCATGTTGGTTTTAACAGGGACGGGGCGGGTGGTAGAGACGCTGGGAGGTCCCGCAGCCGGAGGATCAGCAGCAGCGGGCATCTCCTCTTCACCCAGGCGAGACTTCTTTCCGGGCGCTGGGGACATGGTGCTGAATCCCTGGCGTCTCTTGACTGGACGCATCATAACGGAGCTGTCCCCAGGCCCCGGGAGATGCTGGACGGCCGTGAGACGACTGATGTGCGTCTCCGTGCCAGGGAAGGGCGTCTCAATGCTGTGGATGGGGGTGTCTGCGCTGGGGATAGGCATCTCAGCACTATCTGCCCGCTTCTCCTGCTTGACGACGGTACTCTCATTACGCTTGTTGACAGGCTTTTGAGCAGGCGCTTTGGGCGGGGCTAGAGCGGCACAGTTTTGCGCCTCTGCAATGGCGCGCAGGCGAGATGAAGTCCTCTGGCCAGACGATTTCGGAGGATGAGATTCAGGCTGGGAGAGGCGACGGTGGTTGGGAGGAATGGGAGGGCCGTCTTCCTCATCGTCATCATAGTCGCTGTAGTCATCCTCGAGAACAGGCTTCGGCTCCGGCTCCGGCTCGGGTTCAGGCTGAGGCTCGACGAGACGGCCGTTCTCGTCGCAGAGACCGAGACGAATGAGCTCAGCTAGGCGGATTAGCAAGGCATTTTGACAGTCGTAGATGAGGACTTACGCAAAGAGCGGTAGCGAAACTCAAATTCGTAACGCTCACCGTGTGTTCCAAGAACAGGCTTGAAGTTGGTCGTCGTGTCGAGCTCAGGCGTCTTGACGCGCTGGCGGTGGAGGGTACTGCTCAGGTTAGGCTTGGAGGTACAGATTGGCACGAGCAACTTACGTGACTTGGTGCGAGATGCCAGACGACTTGTCGGCTTCAATGGCAGTGGTGTTGATCGGAGTGCCGCTATGGGGATCAACAGCTTTGCCGTCGAGATTGCCACGTTGGACAGAGACGCGGATGGTGCCAAGGCGGCGACGACGAGCTGCAACGAACTCGGGGCCGTCGTAGGGGGTGAGATTGGGGACGAAGTTGTTCAAAGGAACAGGATCAGTCGGATTTCCAAAAACAGAGCCACCGCCGAATTGGACAGTGGTCTCGCCCACTCCGTTGCCGATTTCTCCAAAGGCGAGCTTGCCAGACTGCCACTCGCCAGCGATCTCGACGTGGAAGTCCGAAAATACATACTCCACGCCTTCAGCAGGCGGGTGTTTGGTTTTCGGGAACCAATACACGTCGGGAGCCTCATTGGCGTCGATGCACACGCGAATCTGGAGCCCGGAGCATGTGTAATAGCGGAATACTTGTTGGATATTGACGCGGACTTCGAACTGTTCGCCGGTGGTAGCTCTGATGTAGGCGACAGAAGTGTGCGAGTGGTATTTGGGCTTTTCATGCTCGTACTCGAGGTACCTTGTGCCTTTGCTAACCCGGCGGACGTAGACTTCAATACCGTCGTTGATCATGATGATGATGTGTACGGCCAAGGGTCTGAAAGTGAGCGTTCAGTGGTACCTTCGGTAGCTACGGGCTAAGGGTGCAAAAGTGAGCGACGATGATGGTATATCACACAATCAATGGTGCCGAAGTGAGCGGGTTTTGGAAGTGGTATTGACCACCGTGCAAGACGGGTGCCAAAGTGAGCGGTTGGTGATTATAGTGTCGACAATTATGCAAGGCCAAGGGCACCAAGGTGAGCGGCAGGTGGTGTCGATGATCGCAGAAGGAGAAGGGCGTCAAAGTGAGCAGGCAGTAAAAGTGGTGTCGACGAGTGTGCGGGGCCAAGGGCGCCGAAGTGAGCGGGTGGTGGTATTATCGACTGTGGGAGGAGAAGGGCGCCGAAGTGAGCAGGCGGTAAAAGGGGTGTCGACGAGTGTGCGGGGCCAAGGGCGCCGAAGTGAGCGGGTGGTGGTATTATCGACTGTGGGAGGAGAAGGGAGCCGAAGTGAGCAGGCGGTAAAAGGGGTGTCGACGAGTGTGCGGGGCCAAGGGCGCCGAAGTAAGCGGGTGGTGGTATTATCGACTGTGGGAGGAGAAGGGAGCCGAAGTGAGCAGGCGGTAAAAGAGGTGTCGACGAGTGTGCGGGGCCAAGGGCGCCGAAGTGAGCGGGTGTTGATGTCGACAACTTTATGAGGAGAAGGGCGCCAAAGTGAGCGGGTGGCGGTGTTGACGATTGTGTGAAGCCGAGGATGTCAAAGTGAGCGGGCAGAAGTGGTGTCGACGACTGGGTAAGGCCAAGGGCGCTGAAGTGAGCGGGCGGTGGTTGTGTCGACGATTGTGGAAGGTGAAGGGCGCCAAAGTGTGCAGGCGATGGTGGTGTTGACGAGTGTGTAAGACCAAGGTTGCCAAAGCGCGCAGGCGGTCAGGGAGTCCTCGACTACGCGACGTAAAGGTTGCCGGACGTGAGTGGACAGCGTCAAGATGTGCAGGGCCAGCTACCTTCCATAGAGTAGATAAGGTAAAGGGCGCTGAGAGTTTTGTAGAGCGCAGTGCGCCTCAGTGACCAAGTTTCCGTGATCTCTCTGGATGGCAATGTGAATCTCCCGGCTTGAAGGAGGCAAGGCTGCAGATGGTAGAGGGGATGCAGTGATGAAAGGGTCGAGGAGAGAGCTGCACAGACGACGTGGTTGAGAGGGTAGAAGTAGAGCTAGGTGTTGACAGTCTGCAGACCAAATAGCACTCAAGACACGTGATCGCCGGAAAATCATGCTCCGAAGCTAGCCAGAAGAGTCAGTGGTAGGTATAAGGCCAAAATGGAAGGCCTGCGAATGTTTGACTTGGGGCGGCATGCTTACTCTCAAAGTTGGAGCGCGAAGACAGCTGGATGCTCCCTGTACGCGCACAAGTATACTGGATATAAAGGCTGCCTGTACCAGCAGAGCATGAATGCTCCTTGTACACATGCAAAATATGGTACGCATGCTTCGTGGACATAGAGAGTTTTGCTCTACATAGATCCAAAAGCTGCCGCAAGTACCAAAACGAGGAGACTTCGAGCAGCGGTGCAAAAGCAAATGAAGTAGTCAAAGTGGACCGGAAGACCATTGAAAGAAACGAAGAAACAGGCATACCAGACATGCCTGGGTGGGTATGAAAAACATTGATTTGATCGATTGACTGGTTGATCGGCTGGGTGGCTTGGCTGCAAGACCACCCGCCGCCATTGCGGGACTGATCTTCTCTGTTGCTACCAAAGAAGCCCTCTCTATCTAGGTCAACCGCCGCACCAAATCTACTTCGTGCCACGTTCATCTCGTCCGGAACCCAACAACAAGTGAGAAGATGAATCGGCGCTCTTCTACACGCAAACCAAACACGCTCACAGGTCGCCAATAGCTCATCATCGACACCAAACCTCCTTCGCGAGCGCTCGCGCGCTCATCTACTCTCCCAGTCGACAATGGCGTCAAACAAATCAGATCGATCAAAGAAGCCAACGGAAGCTCGTCGATGACACGACAGCTATAGCAACAGCCATAGGAAGCGGGAAAGAAGAATCGAGAATGTAGGAAACAGGAAAGATGACGCAAGGACAGCTGCACACCAGCAGAGGCGACAAGCCGCAAGGCCGTGTGAAGAGGATAGGGAGGACTAGGAGAAATGTTGAGAAAGGAGTCGGGTGGTAGATCGCTGTGCAGTACTGTCCGCGGGAAACAAAAGCAAGCGCCAATGCCAAAATGAGCCTCAACCGGATCAATTGTCTGATAGAACGACAGTGGTATGAAGGACAACAGACTTTCAAGTCGATGAAGAGGTCGAGGTGGTGGTGTGGTGTGGAGAATGGGTATCGTTGAAAGAAATCAAAAAGGAGACAAGCTCGAGCTTCCATGCGTGTGCGTACGTTTACGTTGCGCTTCCATTACATTGATTGTTCAGGCCGTACGAGGTAGACAATGCAGGGTTGGGAAGGTAGGAACAAGGCGAGGCGGCGTGCAAAGTGACGCACAGAGAGGCAAAATGCACGCGCTCTGTTCCAAAGATTGGGTTGTCGAGGAGCCTTGCCACTGCTCTTACTCGTCCCCATGTCCATTCTCCTTCGCTGCCACAGTTCCCGGGCTGGGAGGACTGACAATTGTTACCGGGGTTGGGAGTGGAGACTGCGGTCGCTCGCTGTCCCCTTCCTTCCCTTCTCTGCTGCCATCTCCATTCGTAGCCATCGTTGCATCTGTCATTGTGACATCGCCATCCCCTTCCTCGTCATCTTGGTCCGCGTCAGCGTCTCGGCTACCCTTTCGCTCAGGCGGTGGACTGGGTAGCGCGGTGCGCTCACCATCGCCGCCGTCCTTGCCCTCGCTCTCGCGGCTCTGCTGTGTGGATTCGCTCTCCGCAATCGAGTCGCGCCCCTCGGTATAGCCGGTGCCAGGACGGGAGTGCGCAGTCCCCGGGCGAGAGTCATTATCTGCCCCTTCTTCTTTGGCGACGTCCTCAAGCCCTGCGCTGCTACCTTGCTTAGCACGCCGTCTCCGTCTTCTTTCGCGCTCTTCTCCCATGCCTTCTCGACGACGACGCATCCGAATGCTGCCGTCGTCGGTTCGGCCGACAGCCCCGGGCATATCTGACGATTCACCCGTCCCGTCGCCACGCAGGCCTTGCAGCATGACGGCGGCGCGGTCGACGATATCCTCACCCTCGCTCGTACCACCCTTGTCCTTGTCACCGTCGTCACCTGAAGTGCCTTCGTCGCCGTTTGCGGAGACGCTGTTAGGTGAAAGGAGCCCGTTGGCGCCTGTTTGGGCATTAGAATTACCGGACGCCTCTGCGTCTTCTCCTTCGGCCTGCATACCGGGCACATCGGGCATTTTTTGCCCCGAAGCAACGCGAACTTGATGGCGATCCTTGAGGCGCGCGCGGCGGCGGCGATCGCGTTGATCGCGGGCTTGTGGCGCGGCAGCACGTAGTTTCTCCAAGAGACTGTCCATGGCGCCTGTTGAGGCGGGCGAAAGGGGCGGGCCGTTGCTGAGACCAGGGCTAAGAGGAGCCGCAGCGGCCTTGCGGCGCATCGATTCCTCGTTGCGGCGACGCGTCTCCTCCATCTTGACGTTCTTTTCTCTTGATTTCTACAATGTCGTGGTCAGTATATCTCATAGGGTGACACAGTTTGAGCATCCTCACCTTCCATTCCTGGACGAAGACCGCCAGCTTGCCGAAGAAATCTCTGCGAGCGTTCTCGTCCGCTGGATCTTCGCCATAGAATGTCAAAATATCATCGTACGTCTTCTTCATGTTCTCCAAATAGTCTCCCATGGCTTCGGCCTTGCGTCTCGCGTCCTTCATGACACGCTGCACGACAATCGACACCCGGTCTTCAGGGTGGAACTTCTTGGGGTCGCTGAGGTTACCAGAGTCCAAGCTGGATTGGATGTTGTTGATGTTGTCAATGTACTTCTTAGCATCAACGATGAGTTGATCGACATTGATCTTCTGCGCCGCGATAATCTCGCCAATGTCGTCCACAAAGCCCTCCCATTCAGGATACTGGGTGCGCACAATACGCTCAACCAAGTCTGCGAAGGTTGACTCGTTCTTGTCATCCTTGACCATGCCGAGACGAGCGAGCGAGGACAGCTTGAAACCCGTGGCCTGCTTGTTGGCGTCGTTCATGTAGTTACCAATGTCGAGAATGAGACCAAGGACGTTCATGAGACCCAGAGAGTCACGCAAGGAGTCGGACGAGCGCACAATCTTTTGGATCCTGTTAAAGATTTCGTCGTACTCGGGCTCGTACGTCCGCGTCAGGTCGAGAGCCCGCATACGCGACTTCCAGTAGTGATGCAACTCGTATGCAGTGAAAAGGTAAATTTGGTCCTCCCTGGTGAGCTCAGAGGGGTCCAGTTCGCGCGTCGCATTCGCGGCATCAGGTCCGGTCCAATCCTTGGCGTACGGAGCCATTTGTTTGGCCACATTTTCTGGGATTACACAAAGATCATTCTTTTGCAAGAACTCCATGACGACGTCGCTCTCTAGAATTGGCTTGTCGCAGTGAATGATCATTCGCACAATATCCTCGACGGAATACTGTGAGAACTTGGCCAAGGCAACATGGTACGACTTGACCAATTCGCTCGAGATGAGCTGCTTTTTGTCGTTCTTGGCCTCCTTCTTCTTGCCAATTTGCTTGATTTCCTTTGCCATGAAGAGCTTTTCGACTTCGTCCAAGACACCCCTCTTGGAGAGCTCGCGGTACTTTTCCTCCTTCTCCTCGTACGAGGGAGCATGGTTCGCCCACATGGTGACTTGCGGCGTGTCGACCTTCTCCCAATGCAGCGCTTTGAGCTTCTTCTTGGGGCGCGCGAATGCCAATCCAACCTTTTGCGAAGCTGCGTAATTGGGCTGTGGCAAGAATCCAGGACCACGTCTTCCACCAGGAAGAGGCGGCGCTCCTGGAGGAGGGGGAGGAGGGGGACCGCCGAATCCAGGCGGCGGGGGCGGGGGAGGAGGACCGTTGAATCCAGGCAATGGCGGCGGAGGGGGAGGGGGAGGTCCAGAAGATCCGGGCATTGGCGGCGGCGGTGGGGGAGGAGCACCGCCAAACCCAGGCATTGGCGGAGGGGGTGGTGGAGGAGCGGCATTGTCGAAGCCAGGCATCGTCGCGCCATCGGTCGAGCTTGGCATAGGCGGCGGAGGGGGCGGCGGGGGACCATCGAAGGACTTGTCTTCATCTGTAGAGGTTTTGGGAGTCTGTTCGGCGCTAGGTTCTATGGTATCAGGGGTCGGCGCTTCGTCTTCTCCTTCGGTCTCGTCATCGCTACCGTCAATTTTCTTGACCTTTTCGGAAATCTCGCCAAGGAGTGCGCCCTTTTGCTGCGAGGCCATCTTGGGCCGCTTGAACTCGACGATGCGAGGTTTCTCGAAGACGGGGCTTTCAGCATCAGTGTCATCGTCATCTTGCTGTACCTTTCTCGGTCCTCTGGGGACGGGTTTGCGAGTGACGGTACCAAGGAAGCTGTTGGCAAGGTCGCTGCGTGACAGACCGATTTGACGTTCATCCGGTTCCTCGTCGTCGTAGCCATCCATCTTCTCGCGCAGCTCTCGGAGCTTGTCTGACGGCCCAACAGCCTGCCAGACCTTGCCCTCCAGTTTGGCCTGTGTCTTGGCCCGTTCGAGCTGCATCTCCAGCCTCTCCATGAGTCTCTCCCGGTCCAGGATACCAGCCATGAGGGTGGGGTCTGTAGGACCCATGTCTTTGCCACCCTCCATCTTCTTCTTGTTGGCAGCTGCGGCGGCGACATCTTGCGCATCTCTGAGCATGAGATACAACTCTCGGGTCTCGAGCTCGTTGCGCTGCATCTCCTTGGCGCGCACGGTTTGTACACTGTCCAACTCGGCCTTGAGCTGCTTGATTTGACGCCCTCGAAGATCCAACAAAGCGGCTTGTTCTTCCAATTGCTTTTGGAGCTTGCCGACCATACCATCTGCGCCGAGCTCGAGGTGCGCACGCATCTCATCGCGCTCAGCGATGGCAGCGTCAGCAATTTGCCGTGCCTCGATAGCTTCATCCCTGGCTTGCCGGGCCTCCGAATCCGTGTAGAGCTTGTCGAGCAGACTTTGGACGGTGAAATTGAGACTCTGTTTGAGGTCCATGTCCGGCAGCCGCCGGTCCATGGCGACGTACGAGAGCATTGAGTCGACCAGTTGGAACATTTTGAGGCGGTCCTCGCCCTCGTTGTCCCTGATCAGGAGCAGGTGTTGTAGCGCCGAGACGAAGTAGTCCTGGACCCTAGTGCCATGGATCCTGTTCATAATGGCCTCTGTAATCTGTGCGGGGTCGTTGAGGTCCTTGACTTCGGCTTCGACATTGTCCACCATGCTGCTGTTCTCCCTCTCCAACAACTCCTCGTAGTCGATGGCCTCATTGGTCCGATAATTCTCGACCTGCTTGTCGATCACATCGTACTGAAACCCCTCCATCTTGTTCAAAATCCGCTTGATGCCGCATGCTGTGAATTGTGCCCGCAAATGGACACGCAGCTGGAGATCTCGCTCTGGAGCATCCACAATCATGTTGACGAGGAAAAGGGATGCCACGGCGTATTCCATCAACAGGTTCTCGAATCCAATGCCACCACTTCGAGCTTCATCACTTGCGCCGACCAAACTGCCCATCTTTCCGCGACCATCGACTGTGACTTCGACAATGCGCATCCAAGCGTCGAAGCGGCCATTTTCGCCTTGCTGTTGCTTGAGGTGGTCCAACGCTTGCAAGACCTTTTCATGGCCTTTCCCAGTCCCCCAATGGCACAAAAATGTCAGAACTTCGCTGACAAGTTTCCTGGTGTTCAGTCTTGGAGAAATCAAGGACCCGGCGAGGGCAGTAACAATTTGAGGATAAGCCAAGGCGTTGTCGGCCCCGTATTTGTTGTTCATAAGTGCTTTCAAACATTTTACAATGTCGTATTCTCGGTCGAGGTCCTTGTCTTGCGAGCTTTGCGGGCCTGGTGGCGGTGCGGGACCTTGCCCTTGTCTGCGATTAATCTTGTTCAAGACGTTTGTGAGCGCAATTTGACCTTGCGCCTCCACGAAAGCCTTGACCCACCCAATGGGCTGCGTCCGTAGGCTCACACTTAGGGACTGGAGTTGTTTGGCCGTAATCGAGTTGTCCAGAACTTTCCTCACGTACCACTCGGGGCTTCCTTCCTCGTCGGCACGGCCGAGGATGCTTTGTCCATCCGTGTATTGTTGCGTGTGTCGCTGATTTCTCCTTCGCTGATCTCCTTGCCACTCTGCTAAACGATCTTGATGCACCAACGTCCATTTTTTCGCCACGGGGTAGGCCTCCATTTGTCTCCGTGCCTGTTCCGGCAAGCTGTTCCAACCGCGCTTTTGCATAAGAGCCATGAATTCTGCTTCCACTTGCCTGTCATCGGCAGGTCTCTGCAAGTTGAATCCAGCAGGGTCATTAAAGGATGCCGTCGAGGAGTTGGCGCTGGCGGTATATCGCGAGTTGGGGTTGAGCGTTGGCAGGAGCGTGTGTTGGTCGACGCTGAGAGTTTGGAAGTTTTGTTGGGAGGGTGTGGGCGAATAAACATAGCTCCCGTTTGTGTTCCGTTGGCCCGAATGGTTGGAGTAGACGCTGGCCTGGTCTGAAGACGCCCGCGTGTTGGACGAGGACTCGGTGGGCGCATATCCATACGAGTAGTTATGGCTGCTCGGCGAGTACGGCCTCGAACTGCTCGTGCCTGGCCGAGCCCATTGTTGCATAGAGACGCCTCTATCCCCTGGCTGACTGGAGCTCATCGAAGACCCATGAGGGGGCGGGCGCGGAGGCACAGGGTTGCCATTCGACGGTTGTGGGGGCGCGTTGAAGACGGGGTATTGGTGAAAGTCTACACCACCCTGATTCAAATGATGCGGCAGCGGTTCCCTACGCGCGGAGCTGTTGTCCCGAGGAAGGTATTCCACTGGTACGGGCGATCTCCCGTCTTGATTTGTGCTATCGTAGGGTATGCTCGTCAGCACACCGGCGCCGTGGTTGATGCCTGTGACGGAATCTGGCAACATTGACAACGGGCGGTCGATTGAGGCTATTGAGGAGCGGTGGGAATGGCGCGAGCCCGGTGAATTGGTGGGCGCCGGATGCAGGGTGTTTTGCTGGGGCGGTTCGGGGAGCTCGCTGTCCTTGTGTTTGCGGCGCGAGAAGAAGGACTTGCCGCCGGACGACTGGCGCGTCTTTGCATCCTGCGTCATTGTGCCCAAGGGTCGAAACGAACGGTGGTGGCACAGAGGCCGTCGAGGAGTGGGCGGCGAGGACGGGGAGCAGCAACGGCTGCAGGGATAGCAGTCGCGGGCGCGTAGTGAGAGCGAATGAGGTCAAGCAGGGCTGGACAGTGTCGACTCCGTGAAGAGGATGTACCGTGATCCGCCAGAGGCGGGAGTGCCGTGCCCGGTGCAGGGCTCGAGTCTGGTCGTGTGCGGCGGTGGAGAGGGCGGCGAGGCGAGGGTGATGGGTTGCGAGGGCGAGGTTTTGCAGGAAGTCGGAGTTGATGAGCGTCGAGCTAGGGCAGGGCGGCGACGAGATTGGTGGCGCGCATCAGCATGCCGGACCCTCTGGTGGGGAGTTGTGTATGGGTGGGAGAGGGTCGCTGTGATGGGGTCGGGGAAGAGAGGGTTAGGATGTCGAGAAGTGCGGCTGCTCTTTCACGTTTCAGGAGGTAGCGGAGTCCATTCACGCTGCTATGTGGTCAGGGTGCCAGGCCAGGGCTCAGCCAACCAACGGATCCGAGACCTGTCAACCAAACAAAAAATACTAAATGTACATTGACAACTGCGACAGTCTCTAATTCTCTTCTCATTCTACTCCTCTCCCTCTTCTGCACCTGCATCCCGCCGCAGGCTGCCGCCCGTTTTCCGTTACACGGCGAGGCCGTGGCTGTCTCAGACCTCAACGCGCTGCTACACCTTAAAGTTCCTTTGCCGCTTTCGGCCTGCTCGCAATTGTTCAGGTATTGTCCTGCAACAATACTTTTTAATATTTTCTCTGCCTATCGCCCTACTTCTCTGCTCCCCGAACCCCGAACCCGACGCCTCTCAGTCCCGAGGCCGCTCGTCGGGCCCGCCGTCCCGTCTGACCTTATCTGGCCCCAACGTTTACCATCAGGCAGAACCATCATCCAACTTCTCATCTTTTTCTCCTCAAAGACCACCTGCTTCTCCTTTTCGCATCTGGCCCCCGGCTTGTCGTTCGTCTGCCCGACGCCCCTTTGTCTGCCGCGGCGCAGTCAGATATCATGTCGGCCTTTTCGTCGATCATCAAGGTGCGCGCGCATCCTCGCCTCATTCTCTCCTCTCGACGGCCCAAATCCCAATGCTCATGTCCTGTCCATGCCCAATTCCAATTCCTCCTCACCGCGTTCCAGCCCTAACCTCAGGCCATCATGAATGCCGCGCCGTTGCGCTACGGGGCACCAACGCACCGCCATGTCCACCGTTCTCTCTGCCACCCCCACCTGTTCAATCCATGCTCTCGCAAAAGAGCAACCAAGCACATCCTTGGAAACCAGCTACAGCTTCAAAAGACTAATCGCAAGCTTGCGAACAGACCATCTTCGTTCCCCTCTTGGTCGCCGGCATCCTGTACGCGGTCGTAACTCACGCCCTCCTCCCTCTCCATCGCCGTTACATACGCCGTTACCAGCATTATCTGCCCCTCCACGCCGCATCTTCGTCCTACCAACCCAACAGCTCCTTCTCCCCGGCCGCTCTGAGCGCGCGCGCCGCGCAGCTCCTTTCGTCCCTCTCGGCGCGCCTTACGCACCCCTTCGCGCCAAGCTCGCACATCTACACCAGTCCACCCTCATACCGGCAGTCGCGGCGGCGCGCAGGCACGCGGCGCCAGGCAGGACACACCAACAACGCTCTGCTCGACTCGTCGCCCTCTTCGTCGGACGAATACGACGACGAGCGGGACGCGGACAGCATTGCGTCGGATGAGGGCGAGGGCATGGTGGGCTTTGCGCCCGTGCAGAGTGCCGCGCGGCGCGAGGCGCTGGAGCGAATTAGGCGCGAACACTGGGACGAAGATGCGGCGAACGGCCACAGCAGGAACAATTCCGATTCCAACACCACTGGTATTCCACGGATGGGATTGGGGCGCATGGGCACCGGGCTCGGCCTGGGGTCGATAGGGGGTGTGCACGTCGTGGACGACCGCGAAGTAGAGAGGGGCGAGCGAAGGCTGAGTCGCGAATTGGAGGAGGGGTTCCGGGATAGCAGTGAAAGCGACGAGGCAGAGGGGAGAGGCGGTAACAGGATAATTGGGACAGTGAGATAAGATGGGATCGGTGGGTGAGGAAGCGACCGCATGTAATGTATATGCATGGATATAGACACGATAGATACCCTGGTGGTTAATACCTTTTTTGATCAACATGGATCATATACGACGGCGATCTGGGGAAATCTCCATGGTATGTAAGCCGCAACGCTGAGTATGTACATCACGAACGCCATTCAAAGCCTTTCGAAGAACGTACTCTGACCTGACCAAGAGCAATGCCCACGGGCGCCAATGGAATCACCGTTCCATAACCTTTCATCACCGAAGCAGACCAAGAGTAGATTCGAAAAAATTGAAATTCCGCTATTTTCGCTCCTCGACTACAATCTACTGCTCCAGTCCATCCCATTCAACTTTGGATATCATATCACCGCTGTAACTCAAAACTTCAAAAGTCCCTCTCCTAGCCAAAAAGGGGCGCACACGCTCATTTCTTCTCGCGCTGGCCGTACGCCTTGGTGGCGTAGTCGCCCTTGTGGACGATGAGGTCCTCGGGGCGGTAGTCCTCGCGGCCGGAGAAGTAGCTGTCGAGGATGGCCTTGGTGCCGGCGGCGTAGCGCTTCTGCGCGTCGATCGACGTGCCCGACATGTGCGGCACCATGGCGTTGCCGCCGCCCCACGCGTTCTTGGCGTACCGCAGAGGGTGGTCCTTGGGTGCGGGCTGGGGGAACCAGACGTCTCCGCCGTAGCCGCGGAGCTGGCCGTTCTTGAGCGCCTCGGCGACGTCCTCCTTGACGACGATGGCACCGCGGGCGGTGTTGACGAGCCATGAGCCTGAGAGTCGTGTTAGCGGGAGTTTGGATGAGTTGGTGGAATGATGGCGCGGTGCCTAGATGTGGGGCCCGGCGGGAGGGAGCGGGAAGGGCAGGTGGGGTATGCAGGCAGGTAGGGAAGATGGCGCTGAAAAAAAACTTACCCTTCTTCATCTTGGAGATGAGCTCCTTGTTGAAGAGGCCGCGGGTCTTCTCGTGCAGCGGGCAGTTGATGGTGACGACATCGCACTGGGCGAGCATCTCCTCGAGGTTCTCGACGCGACGGCAGCCAATCTCCTTCTCCTTCTCAGGAGACAGGGGCTGGTAGTCAAAGTACAGCAGCTCCTTGCAGTCAAAGGCCTTGAGGCGGCGCAGGACACGCTCGCCAATGCGGCCGACGGCGACGGTACCGACGACCTTGTTCTCCAGGTCGTACTCGTTCTTCGCGACCTCGGCGACGTTCCAGTCACCGTTCTGGATCTGCTCGTGGGCAGGGACGAAGTTGCGGACCAGGGTCAGGATGGTCATGACCACGTGCTCAGCAACGGAGACGACGTTGGAGCCAGTGACTTCGGCGACGGTGACACCGCCGTTGGTCTTGTTGGCGGCATTGAGGTCGACGTGGTCGGAACCGATACCAGCGGTAACGGCGAGCTTGAGGTTCTTCGCCTTAGCGAGACGCTCCGCGGTCAGGTAGCCGGGGTGGAAGCTGCGCGATAAGTGTTAGCGTGGTGGTTGGTGGGGGAGGGGTCAAAGATCAGGAAGCATACGGAGTGGTGATGATGACCTCGGCGTCAACAAGCTCCTTCTCGAAGACAGAGTCCTCGCCCTCCTTGTCGGAGGTGGTGACGAGAGTGTGGCCCTGGGACTCAATCCACTTCCTGATTCCGAGCTCGTTCTCGGTGGTTCCGAGGAGCTCGGGCTGCTGTTCGGCGTGGATACCGCCCTACAAATGTGACGTCAGTCATACGCGACCATTTGTGGCGGACATCACGGTGCCATTGGAAGCCAATTGGGGTCAACTCACGTCGTAGAGACACAGAAGAACCTTGCCCTGTTGCCGTGCGGTTGCGGTTAGCGTTCTGATGCCAGCAGGATACTTTTGGCGCAGCAGCGATGACCCGCAGGTAACGCGGGGGGCAGCAGCTGCAGAAAGAGCAGGACGCGCAAGACGAGAAGCGGAGCGGAGGAATACCATGGTGAAGAGTTGGTGAGAAGAAGAGGAGATCTGGATGAAAGAGGCAGTCGTGGAATTTATATGTTGTCGAGCCTGCTTTCCGATTTCATGTCAGCTACGAGGTTCCAGGGGCGCCGAATGGCTCGGACGCAGCAGGGAATAGCGAACATCGGCAATGCGGCAGCGCTGCAGTGACGTCGGCGGGAGAAATTACCTTGGAGGTTCAAGGGGTAGAAGGTGGATGCGATTCAGGTGATGAGCGTGAGATGATGGACTGAATGGGACGAGGCAGTCCAAATATATATACTCTCCCGTCGCCAGTTCCCCACCGTACGTGACAGCAGCGGCGAGACCGGCAAAGGGATGATGGGCACAGCAGACGACACGGATGGCCACTCGAGCAACCCAGGCAGGCGGCGGTCGACGGGCAGAGAGGTGGCTTCTCGAGGGCACAATGACAGGCGCACAAAGCTTCCCCACTTCTTCATGGCGCTCAACCTTCACTTCAGGCATGGACCAAGGCGAATTTGGCCTCGTCTCCGGGATCCGTTGGCTGAGATGCGGGGTCCTCTGGCCATTAGCAAACGCACAACGCGAGGAATTGGGAGCTCTCGTGCATATCCAACCGCAAAGGTCGTTCCGGGACTTGTTGCTCCAACCAACAGCCCGGGCTCTCCTTGCCGCCATCAGCAGCCCTACTGCCCATGTTCTTTTGGCTGTCTCGGTGCTGGACCAAAGGATCTGTCTTTGTTCTGTTGGCGGGGTATCGTGTATAACCGGAAAGCTGTGACGCAGGAGCTCCCTCCCTGTCGGGCGCCCAAGCTTTAAAGGAGCTATGGCCAGCAAGACGCAACACGGCACGGCACCTTGACAACAATCAGATCAGACCAGACCAGGCTCCTGGACGTGGACGTGGACAGGTGGACTGGGACTGGACGGGTACGCGGCAACCACCAAGGGACGTCTTCATGCTTCTCGGAGATCAGTCGCAGCTTGTTCTGACTTTTGGCTGCATCTTGTTGCCAAGCTGCCCGTTGCCGTCCTCCCGACGCATGTCATTCTGAGCGGCCAGTCGAGACCAAGAGCTTACCTCAGGCCAAGTCCCTGATCTCACTCGCATTCGTGGGGTTTTCCACGCGCTGTGCTCCCCCTGCTCGAGGTCATCAGGGGCGTGTCGTCAGTGGAAGGGTTCCGAATGAGGTAGTTTTGAGACCCCGTGCATCCGCCTCCAAGACTTGCCAAGCCGGAAGTGAAAGCTTGATCCGTAATGCCAAGACAATTGCTGTCGCCAGGTTGCCGTTTCCCCAGAGCAACAGCTCACACAAAAAACTCGTGGCCGTCCTCTCTCCCCTTTGGGCTAAGAATCCCGACGTCAACTACCGCCCCGCATCCGCCGCCAGACTACACTTAGTTACTCCAAACCACCACCGCGTCGTTGCACTGGGGATGGAAGGTCAACTGCTTGCTGTGCATCCGAGCCAACTTCGAGCCAACTCCGCTGACATGGTTAAAACGCCTTCTTTTGGCCCAAAGCGACAGTCGACAACGCCACGGCCCTGCAGCGGTCGGGAGCGCGGTGCCGGAAGTCCCACCCTTTGGTCTTCCCGGGTGACGGCACGCGGTCGACATCGAGCCACAGCTAATGCGTAGATCGGCCCGGTCCCTTCATCGATGATGGCGGTGCACAAGTTGAGAAATGGATGACGGAAGTTCCTCCAGAATCCAAAAAGGTCCCTTGGTGATGCAACTTCCAAGTCATAGTCTGGCCGACAAGATGGCACATCCCAGCTACCCGAACTGACAGCGGCCTGACGACAGAATCACGGAAGCTTGTCAACAGGAAGCAATGCTTAGCATCAAATGTCGATGATCAAGAACCGCTGATCAGCACCATCATTTGATAATGAAATCAACCATCACTGCGCCGGCGAGGCACCTGATACTTGGATATTGACAGAGGTCAAAGGTGACACCTTTCCAAGAGTGACCACGCCGCACAGTGCACCAACCGCACTCCCGCTTTCGGTGCGGGAACGCAGCCGCCTTTAGGAGATCACAGCCGCTCGACGCTGGAGACTTGAAACGACACGTGGATGCGCATCGAAGACACCGCTCTCAACGTCCTTCTGTCCCTGAAAGCTTCCAAGACGGCACGTTTTTGCCGTGCGGTCCGCACCACGAAGACTCTGGAATCTCCAAGATCAACGATCAACCTCGCTCCAGGGGATCCTGCTTCCAAATCGAGCCGAAATCTCATTCCTGCACGTGTTTCGAGTCCTCCCTTCTTCAACGACCTCTGACCGGCTGGCTCTGGACTGTTTCTCCACAATTCAAGGTTGTTTGTCTCATACTATGCAACACCTTTGTGCCATGCGCCGTCGACGAGAGACGATGGTCTTGAGTTGGCATCCATGAAAAATCTATCTCCTGAAGAGAAGTCCGAAGGTTTGCGGCTCTGTTGAATCTTTTCAACTCAAGACAGCAGACGCATGCCGCCGGCCGGGGTTCCAAGTCCTTCAAGGACATGCGCCTGAGGCTCTGCGGAACGGTCCTCGAGGTTGAAGCACGCGAGTCAGCCACAGTGCCATACGTCATGCTTCGATCAGTGGCCCCGGGCATAGCTACACTATCTCCGTTCCTTTGGCTCTCTCCAGATTCTATAATCTGATTACTTTTTCGCCTCAACGTCACTCTCTGTCAACACTGATGCAGTATCGACGTCTGAAGCCGCTCTTATTTGATGTCGACACAATTCCGTGGAGTCTTCACAGATGCGTCAACGGCGCGCCTGAAGGGCGGGCATTACAGCCACCAAAGCTGACTGACCTCATCGAGTGAGGCGATGCCCGCAGCTTTTACGCAAAATCATTCATGTTGCCACAGGCCAACATCATCGGGGCAGCTACTCGTTCCAGAACCTGGGAATCTCTCCCGTCAGTGAATTATGAGAGTAGTCATCTAAGTAAAAGATTGAACCAAGCGACCAAGCCTCGAGGTCGCAATGCACATGCAAGACAGATGTAAGCATATCCAAACCCG
Source organism: Phyllosticta capitalensis (assembly GCF_038381095.1). Lineage (NCBI taxonomy): Eukaryota > Fungi > Ascomycota > Dothideomycetes > Botryosphaeriales > Phyllostictaceae > Phyllosticta > Phyllosticta capitalensis. The sequence continues at coordinate 682,401 of NW_027117443.1, read as the reverse complement.
ACTCATGATAAATACCACATATTTGCACGATAAATTGGACTACACGCGGAGAAGAATGTTCGAGAGATCTCATAAATATTACCATTTTTGAATCACTTCCTGCAAACGCAAATTTCCACAGCAGTCGTACTTCTCTTATCTTCTCTATATCGTAGTTTTCTCAGTCTTCTTGCCTTTTCCTCGTCTTCGTTTACACAAAAGAACCTCAAGGTGTACCTTCAAAAGAGCATCTTTACTCAGGGGCTCGAACTAAAGGGATGACTTGCTGGGCATTGAGCCTCCAGCAAACACGAGGTATGTTCAATAAAACATGGCCAGAGAAAACAAACATCAAAAAATCAGTGAGGCTGCAATCTAGTGACACACAAAACCAAGAAGTCCCCTGGAATGAACGGACAATCAGACGGCTGAATTCCAATAAAGGGCCCATGGAATCCTCCGCCCTCTATCAGCGCAATGCCACGCTCACCCTGCCTCATGCTGCAAACGGCTGCTAGATCACCGCTTTTCTCTTCGAGGACAGGCAGTGCTCGCAGCAGCCCTCTGGTTGGTGTATGCTTGGAATCCAGACTGGGCACTAGCACAAGGCTGGGATTAGAAATTCTCCGCCGCTCTGGTCAGGGCCCATGACCAAGAACCAAAATCCTTGGACCTTAGTCTTCCGCTTCTCAACCATGGCCAGGATGCAAAATATCGTTCTGATCGACGATTCAGGTCCAAGATTGCTATGCAACGGTCGACTAGAAGCACAGCCTTGGGAACCACAGATGCGGAAGGCTGTGAACTTTATCGAATCGCCTCAAAAAAGCCACTGCCGGGAAGGGAACGAGTTGTCGGGTTTCCCCGCAGTCCCTCTTTTGCCCCAGATTCGGCGGATCCACAGTGAATGCGGTCCCGCTACTTGCCTTTTGGGACTAGCTCTGCTCGCGACAGGTCTTAGTGACTACCCTTTCTGACTATCGAATCCAGACAACTGGATGTTCTGGTTCCAGCCACGCCTGGTGCTATTTCTCGACCTCATGCGGTACCTGACCCTCGCCGCTCAGCGTGTTTGCCATGTGGTGAGTTGCTTTTAATCGGTCTTGAGTCTCTCAAATCTATTGCCTTCTCGCTCCAGTCTTCTCAATCTGCAAGACCCACGACAACAACCTCCAGCATCTCTCTGCTGGTTCACTTCCTCCAAAAAGCAGCAACAATGCGGACCTTCACCCTCGCCACGATGCTTGCCTCTGGCACATCGGCATTGACGATCCCTCTCCTCGGCAGCTTGACCGGCTTCAAGGATATTCCCGTCCTGTCTCTCTCCCAAGGAGGCAAGGCACAGTGCTACAGCGGTCTGATTGCCGTGCCAGTCACGACGACGGGCAACACCCAGCTCAACCTCAACCTGCCAAACAACCAGTCCTCTGTCACCGACATCTTTACGCAGTACCTCACCTCGACATCGACGCTGGTTCAGACACTTACCGGACCCGACGCCACTGTTTCCGGCACTTTCAACATCCACGCAAAGCTCTGCTTTCCGCTCTTGTCGCTACCGCCTCTCGTCACGCCCCCGACGGTACAATTCCTCATCCACGGAATCGGCTTCGACAAGGGCTACTGGGACTTTGCGCCTGGCTACAGCCAAGTCGACGCCGCGGCTGCGGCAGGCTACGCGACCTTCACATACGATCGGTTGGGCGTTGGACTTTCGGACCACCCCGATGCCGTCCAGGTGGTGCAGTCGCCGCTCGAGGTGGACATTGCGCACGCGCTGATCCAGATGCTGCGCAAAGGCAATCTGCTGGGAACCAAGTTCGGCAAGGTGGCCATTGGCGGACACTCGTTCGGATCCATCCAGAGCGTTGGCATTGCGTCGCGGTATCCCGATGACGTCGACGCCGTCATGCTCACGGGCTTCAGCCTGTCGTCGGCCTCCTTCGGCCTCACCTTTGCAGCCTTCAACGCAGCCCTCGCCAACAAGAACCAGGCGGCGCGCTTCGGCGCATTGTCCAACGGCTACCTGGTGACGGGCAGCCCGCAGAGCAACCAAATGGCCTTCTTCCGCAACCCCAACTACGACGCCAACCTCTTCAACGCCGACGACAACAACAAGCAGACCTTCACCTTTGGCGAGTTCTTCACGCTCGGCAAGGTCGTGGCGCCGGCCACTTCGTTCAAGGGCCCCGTCGACGTCGTCAACGGCCAGAACGACTTCATATTTTGCCAGGGCGACTGCCTCAACCCCTCGGACCAGAACGCGCCCGTCACCGGCGCCCTGTTCCCCGCTGCGGGCGGCAAATGCTCCACCTTCATGCTCCCGGGCGCTGGCCATGCGCTGAATCTGCACTACGGTGCCTCGCAGATGTTTGCGCACATGAACAACTTCCTCAAGTCTAACGGATTGTGATGGGAAAATAGCAAATGGCTAGACAGAAAAAGGTGACTGCTCTTGTGATTGAATTTGGCTTGCGGCTTTCTTACCTTGGTTGATCGAAAAGCATGGGAATGCATTGGCTTGAGGGTGCGGGATGCTTTGGTGCAGGGACTGGGTGGCGCTGCTGGCTCTTACTTTCCTCTTTTACTTTTCCTCTTCCTCTTTCTCTCTTGGCAAATACCTACTTGTTTTGGGGTCACGGTGGAAATGAAATGAAAGACTTTTACTACTTACTCAGCAAGCCTGCGGCTCGCCGTGCCAATCCATAGTCCATACCCGTATCGTCGAGTGTCGGTGATTTTCGTGATTTTCCATCGTAGTCGCCGTTGTTGTCTTCATGTCGTGTCGTGCCGTCGGATTCCGTGTGTGCTTTCCCTCAGTCAGCCCAGACTTTTCAGACCGCAAGCCCAAGTTAGCTCCCTCCTTGCTCCTCCATGCTCCGAAGTAGCAATCTGATCTCGTGGGCGGTGCTTTGGGCTTGGACGATATTCCACAGGTTTCTCAGGGCTTGCGCGGAGACTGTTGGCGGGTATCCCCTCCCTGACCGAACACCTCCAGCACAAGCTCACGGTGTGGGTCATCCGAGTTCTCAGCACCGTACCGTTTCTCCAGCAAATCGAGGATCTCCCGCAAGCTGAGCTTGGCGGCGTCGCGGCCCGCAAGCCTGGCATCTCGATAGAAGAGCTGAATGGCTTCTCCCTCGAGGTGTGTAACGACATAGCTTGCCTTGTGACGGTCGGAGGTAAAGAGATGTGCGTTCTCCATAAGATAGGAAGCGATGTCCCGGCGGAATCTGACGTAGTTGAGCAGAACGGATTGAGTCGTGCCATTGAAGTTGCCGGGCTCGTTGGACGTGTTCTCATGAGAGTCGTTGTTGGCGGCGCGAGAGCGCGCCTCGGCCTGAGCAAGAGCTTCCTTCTTCTCGAAGTACTTGCGCTTGAGAAGCTCGTACTTCTGATGCAATTGATTGAGCTCGACTTGGAGACCTTCGATCTTCTCCTTGTCGAATTGAGCGGAGAACTGGATGCACTGAAATAGTTCGTTGACAAGCATGTCGCCCTCGCCTTCAGGTGTAATAGCCATAATCCTGTTGCAAACCGCGTGGAAACGCGAGGTATTGGGGTGTACCTCAGAGGCCATTGAGGCAGCCATTTCCGGAGCGGTGCCGAGGTCGTAGGAGGACATGTTGAGGGTAAGGGATGGATTTGGTGATTGGTGAGCGAGGCTTTGAAATGGTGCTGTATCGTGTTAGGTTGCATTGTTGCCAAATTCCAACAAGCGATGATGATGACTTGCCTTGACCGACCAGAGTAGCGCGAAGTAAGGACCGTGGAGGGAAATTGTGAGGGGGCTTTCAAACGCCTGCGGGCGCAGTCGAGTCGATATCCGTCAATCAAGATCATAGGGTGTGCGAGGATGGAAAGACGTGCCCGGGGAGAAAAAGAGCCACAGGGTTGCGGAGTAGATATAGCTGGGGAGACGCGACGCGTGACGCTAAATTCTCGCTAACATTACGCCAGTCCCAATCAGGTAAGGTGGTTAGTGATTCGGTGTTGGGAAAGAGCGGCCCAACCAAAGGAGCTTCCTTTTGATTGCCAATAGCTGCTGGCAATTTGCGTCACCATTAGTTTTCAATATCGAAGATCACAATTTTTTCTCAATTCAAGTCATGCCGCATCTTTGCACGTGATAGCGCGAAGACGGACAATTGATAATCCGCCCGGTCATCAACGTCTCCTCGTAGATGCCACGCCAATCAGGCAACGTGTTTGACTCCACATCCCCCGACCATGGTGTCCGAAGCCCCAGACCCCCGGACTTTTCAGTCCTGGGAGGATGCTTTCATATATCCCGTGCCTGTGATGCGCAAGTTCGAGCAGCAGCTTCGCAGCAATGCCAACGAGAATCGCGAGAAGCTCCGCTCCCTCGTCGGGTAGGTCTATCCCTGTTGCTTGCGACCAAACCTCCTTGGAAAGCTTATTGACGGGTCTGCATAGGGCGAGCTATCGTGACTTGCTTGGAACCGCTGAGCGCATCATTGAGATGGACCACCAGATCCAAGACGTTGATGCAACCCTCGGCGTAATTGGGCGGAAATGCAACTCGAGGAGAGTTGACAAGATTGCCCAGAATTACTCTGGTCTCCTGGAACACAGGCGCAAAATGGGTACGATCTTGACCTTGGAAGATGAATCTCGACTAATTTCTTGCAGATGGGGAGCGCTACTCGTTTGCTGCGCAACTACGAGTCCTGCAGAATTGTCCCACAATCATTCGCCGTCTGTTGAAGAAGGGTTCTGTCCTGCTCGCTGCCAAAGTTCTGGTTGTATCACGTCTCCTGCACAACAACCTTTCAAAGTCAGAAGACGCACCGCCTTTCCTGGGCAGCTTGAAGACCCAGTTGGGCTCGCTCCGACGCAAGCTCCTCAGCAATGTTGACAAGCATTTCTCGCGGTCAGGCGCCGACATCGTCGACATCCTGCAAAGCATGGTTGCTTTTTCGCTCGCCACAAGCTCAACACCAAGCGATGTTCTACGCCATTTCCATCATGTCCGGCTTGAATCAATCACGAGGCTGGTCGAAGAGGGACGCACCAACCAACAACACCTACCAAAGTCGTTGAAGCTCTATGTGCGGACCCTTCAGGACACCCAGGCCATATTCCCAAATCGCTTGTCTGAAGCCTTGGTGAAATTAAAGGCAAGGCCTTTGTTGCAAGACAACGACGTCAAGGCCATCGTCGAACTTGACTTGGATGTCCATCAACGTTGGATCGCGGACAATGTCAGAAACTACACTCCCTGGCCACGGCACGACGAGCTTTCTGCCTCAGACTCCGAGAAGATTCTCAAGACATGGGCCAAGCAAGCCATCAAATCATATCTTGGGACCGTCAGAAACGTGTTGGAAGATCTTCAGGATCCAAAGACGGTACGCGATGTCCGGAGAGACATGCTCGAAACTTGGTTGTCTTCGACCCAACGCTCCCTCGGCGTTGACCCTGCCTCCATTTTGGATGATTTGCGGGACGCATTCAATGATCGTCTGCGCGCGCTATTCAGCGGCCGAGCAGCCCAACTTGAGAAGGTGACCACAGAATTGAGAGAAAGCCTCCATGACTGGAATGAGGTTCGGTCGGACCAGGTCACATCCCTTTGGGATCCTTCAACGACATCGATTGATACATCGCACGGTGCACCTGCCTTCAAGCAAGCAGTCATTGAGAGGAGCCACGGGATCAATGCCTCCCTCCGCCGTCTCATGGGCACTTATGATGACTGGTCACAGTCGTTGGAAGAAGTCTTTGTTGTCATCAAAGAAATGAAGGACACCAGATGGGACGATGACCTGAATGTTGACGATGACGATGATGAGTTCGACCTAGACTCGCGACAAGCACTCCTAAGCGAAGACGACCCTCGTGCTCTCGAAGATTGGCTCCATGAGGCGCTCTCCCAGGCCTTTGCAAAACTGCAAAAGGACGTCAAGGGGCTTGTGGAAGCCGCTCTGGCATCGGATGATCAGGACGCGCCGTCCAAAGCCATGCTCATCCTCCGATCGTTGCGAGAAATCAGCCAACGTCTTTCTTTGCTGTCCGACTCTACAAGGCGCAAAATCACCTCTCCAATCACGTTTCCTGCCGCCATTACCCAACCTCTTCATCTTTCCGTCTCCAAGGCTGTCGCCACAGCGCCTCTGGCGACTTACAAGACCTCCCTTGGCAAGTTTGTTCGTGCGCGAAAAGCCCGCGCTCGAGCGCTATGGGAAGGCACACCGCAGCTTCCGGTCCAGCCCTCCGTACCTGCATTCAAGTTCATGAATGCCCTAGCCCAAGAAATGGCGGGTCGAGGTGGCGATCTTTGGTCTCCAGGCGCCGTCTCCGTGTTGAAGAAGGAGGTCACCGATGCAATAGGTGACCTGCTTCGCGAGACCGTCAGCGCCATTGAATCCGCTGCCCCGCCACCTCAGGAAGCCGAAATCAATGAGGGCTCTCACGATGCTCAAGGAGAAGCAAAGAATGAAGACGAAAGTAAAGACAACGAGAGCAAGACCGCCGAATCGACGGAGGATGGCAACAATGGGCAAGAAACCAACGGAGACGGAGAAATTAGTGCCCAGCAGGAGCCTGAACCCGCACACGATGATGTCAAGTCAACTTCCTCGCCAACTTCCTCGCCAACTTCTCCCGCGCCTGCTCCCAACGGCACTACGATGGACAAGGCACAAATCATCGACACCGCAGCATTTGCCGCCGTCAAGAAGGACAAGCTGGTCCACCTCCTGTTCGATGTGTTGTACCTCTTCCGGGCCCTGTCTCTACCAGCATCTGCTGTCACCGACGCCCAAGAATCTGCGCTCGGCGACCTTGAAAAACAAATTCAAGATGCTGTACCGGAACTGGACAAGGCAGCGGAGGAGAGGTTGAGGAAGGGTGCTACCGAGTACTGGCGAAGGACATACTTACTGTTTGCGCTGTTGGTGTAGGTCCTGAACATCCGTTTTGACGTTGGCTGTGGCGACTGGGCGGTCAAGAGGGTAGGTCAAACTCCGAAGTGGACGAGACGCGTGCGCGTAAAGTGTGTAGTGATCACTGCGTCAAGAGCATCGCAGATATAGGTGACACATAATAGTAGGGTCAAAAACCACATTGCATTGGCGAAGGCTATGACCAACCTCACTGGTTCAACAGACACTAGAAGAGTGAAGGAATCAGTGGACGAGTCTGAGATGGAGAAGCGTCATGTGTCAGCTCCGCATGCCAATGCTGAGCCGGCTGGCTAGGAGTTCCAAAACTGAGGCCAGTCATGGCACAATGGACGACGTTCTGTTCATCCGATCCACTCTGCAACCAAGTGACTTGATGTGCCTTCTTTCCTTCGACATCCACCCGGAAGCACTTGATCTGCCCTCTTTCCTTTTACAGCTGCCTGGCTAGCCCTCGATCCTCGCTCAATATTTGGTTTATAAACCCTCGTTCTGGTGTCACTCTTCCACTCCCGACCTTTCTTTTCCACCACCACTCCATCACTCTCTTTCCACTCTCTCGAAGACTCACCACTCACTCAAGTCGAACTCAATCATTCACCATGCTCTTCAAAGCCACCGTCCCTCTGATCCTGGCTGCCGTCAATGCCGTCACGGGCGCGCCCATCTCTTCGCTCACTCCTTGTCACGAGGCCGGCCATGACTGGTCCAACGTTCACATCATGACCGAGCTCAGCGACATCCAGGACTACGCTATGAAGGCCAGGTTCCACGCCAAGTACGTCGTTCCCAGCATGACCGGTGCTGTTGGCGAGCTCTTCGTCCACAAGAATGCTGGTCCTGTCTCCTTCTTGAACGAGACTGGTCACCACACGATGGTTCACTACCTCTCCTTCGGCGTCGACGTCAAGAGGGGCTAGTAAGTGAACCTGTCTTCCCTCCGGACGCGTCGTTCGATACCTCCTCGCGTGTTCAACTTGATGCTCATCAGAAATCAGCCAGGCGATGACCCAGCCAGTCATCGAGCCTTTCGTTCCCTCGAGCGACTCTCTCTTCGACCCCATCTACCTCAAGTCGACCCCCGGCAAGAACCGTGGCCCCACTGGTTTCCCAGTCCACAAGAAGGCGGAGTTGTTCCAGTACTACGAGGACCGTGGCTTGGTCCCCGTCGACAAGCACTTCATCAGCTGGGTTGGTAAGTTCTATCCTCTCACTTCTACATGTGAAAGCACAACTGACGCATCTCTCCAGTCTGCGAGGAGCAGAACTACGCTTTCAAGCTCCTCTGGCTTCACGATGCCAAGGTCTCCGTCCCCGCTGACCCGAGCGAGCTCCCCGAGCAGTGCGCCAGCATCCGCTTGAAGTTTGTCGGCGGCCAGGCTCCTCCCATGAACGCCACATCCTAGGCGTCACCACAAACACTCACTCGCTGCTGAGGATTGTCTCTCACACCATCTGGCAGCTTTGGATATTATACCTTGAGACTTTGGATAGACACTTGGGAATCCACACGAAGGTGGCATAGATCTGGCACCCGCGCCTCCGGGCCTGGCGCAGCAGCCGGCTTCTAAAAATCAAAGACTTTGGATAACTTGCTGATGCTCTTTTCGTTGTGTTGACTGTGCAACGTGCTGACCTTGTGCTCACCCTCAATCAATTCTCCTCTCGTGCCAATGTGGTCCTTCTCCATCTCGCCTTTTCCATCCACGAGAGCACATCGCACCCGTCCATTGCCCTTAATCGACTTTGGCTCTTTTCGCACACTGCGCCGTCTCTCCCATGGTCTCGTACTCTTTCGAGACCGCAGAGCAGGCCAATCGCTGGTTTTTGCAAGCGGCGCAACAGATGTCCGTTACGCGTTTGCTTTCTCCTCTGTGCAAAGCCGAAGACCAACTTTGGCAGGCATGAGGCCAGCCGACGAGCAGCACCGCTACGAAGGAGATGATCCTCTCGGACAATGCGTTAGCCTCCTGACAGCAACTTTCCAAAACGGAAAGCGCAGCGCGATGCGTCGTCGCATCCAAACGCCGCATTATTCCCATCAGCTCGCGGTCCGCGCCTATCTGTCAAGACAAACCAGCGCAAACGTCCCGTGAGCTTGGGCCCTGCCTGTAGAGACTCTATGGAAACATCGCATGATTTTAGAGGGGCGGGAGGCTCACAGGGAGCTTTGAACACGGCGGCCGTGTCGTTTTCCGCGGCGCTGAATTTAAACGACCGGTTGAGAGTCAAAAGTCTCCACCATTGCCGGTCTTTCGACTGATGCTTTGCCGTCTGCGCGAGAAGGTTAGAGTTCAGCGTCGCAGGGTTGATGTACTATTTCGGGTATGTACGAAGCGAATCACGCGGCAGCGCGAACAAAGTCAAAGTACTTAAGATCTACTCTCAATTCTTGAGTAACCCAGAGGGTGTTAATCGACTTCGATCGGTCTAACGGGAAGCTTCTTGAGCAAGTTGCTTCCAGCGCCCAAACGCCAACCTGCTGCATCGATGTTCTCACGCCTTTCCGATTCCGTGCCTTGAATATGCATACGTACGCTGTGTAGCAAGCAAGCAGCAACAAGAAAATAGTAGATACATTTGTCCCCATCTTCTTGGACAAAGCAAGATTTCTAAAAGAAGCTTACCAGCCGCCGAGTGGGTATCAGTAGAATCTTCGATTGTCGCTCGTCGAATTTCACTCGAGGATTCGGAAAGAAGACGTTTTCTGCCTCCGAACTTCGTTGGTCCGCCAGAAAATGCAGTGATGGAAATGCAAAAAGGGTATCGGGCACACAAGCCAGCTCGCTCGCAGCAAAAGCGCCAGTGATGCTGAAAAGAGCAAAAAACGAATGGTGCTTCCAGAACGCCAGGCTGCCATGCCATGCAACGCGAAGAAGAAAACATATGAGAGGACTACAAGCGACGATGCCTACATGCAGGTGTTCGCCGCTATCCACTCCTTAAACGACTGTGTGACGCCTGATTGCCCTAGTCGAGCCTGTGGGACGGTCGCATGATTGTTTGGTAGTTGGGATTTGCTGAAAGGAAAGGAAGACACGAGGTCAGCCATGCGTGTAGACTACCACTACGCAGATAGCCGGAGAGACTCACACTGCATCTCGTGTTGTACAATCGTCGCATTTCCATCCTGCAATTCTTTGATCAAGTTTTAAGCAGGCCAGATGGAAGTCGCGCCGTGGGCAGGCCTACAACATGTTAGCAGCGTGTTGTATCAGTCTTGTTGATCATTTCTTACAGCATTGGCACAGGAGATGGCTTCCTGCCAGTCAATTGCGCTGACTGACTTTCCGCAGACGCAAGCGCATATACCTGATCCACTTGCAGTTGGGCGATTTGTCTCCTGTTTACCGAGCGACGCCGCATTGGTTTTGGTTTCGCCAGGCCAACTCTCCCGCATTGCAAGGCTCGTCTTCAAGACGGAGCCCTTTGCGGGTGTGTTGCTTGGTGGGACTCGGACGGCGGTTGAGTTTTCCTTTCCATGGATCGTCTCAACTCCGCTCATCTTCTTCTCAATTCCGCTAATCTTCATCTTCTTAAGGGAGCCGGGAAGACAAGATGGATCCAAGCCCTCGCTTGGGATGCTTCGCTTCCTCTTCTCGCCGATCTTTTCGTTCGCTTTGTTGTCAGTCTCCTGATTATTCGTCTGGAGCCCAGCTTTGCAAAATTCGTAGACCTCTGTGTCTATGAGACCGTCTTCATTCAATTCGCCGACTTTTTTGAGGTACTCCTGTAACATTCCAGGTGTATTTCTGAGCCACATCCCATTATGGCGAAAGAATCGAACGACAGCATCACCCAGATACCGGTCCGCATCCAACCGCTCTTCTGCCATGTGTGCATTCCATCGCGTCATGAAATGGACAGCAGCTCGAGGGAGCCGAGGATCTTTTTCGATTCGGTGCGGGATCTTGGAGACAAGGTGAGAGGGCGCCAGCGAATCGTCGTCCTCGCTAATTTCCTCACCCTCTGATAACGGTCTTCGTGAGTGCATGGCCCAAAGCCTCAGGTCCTTGTTATCCTGGATCCGAGGTACTTTATATTGCTTGCGTACAGGCTTTGGCAAGTCCGGGACCTCTTCGGGCTTCTTCCGCTTAGATGCGTTTAATGCGGCCAGGCGTGCTCCTGCTGGTGGTTTACGCATCTTGCCACCAATCCAAGATTCATCGCCAGCCAGGTGTGCGCGAATGTCGAACGGTCGATCAGGGGCGATCCACTGAATATTGCCAAGGCTTTCCGACCTTTGTTTCTCTGCGCCGTCCACAATTGTGAACTCGATATGAAGGTCAGGGGCCGCATGCGGTGCCAATGAGCTTTCCTTGAATGTGAAAACAAAGCGGTCATGGTCTAACCTAAGATGGAGTTGCAGGTGCAACATTTCCTTGAAAAGGCGCATGGAGCAAAATCCACATTTGTACCCTTGAACAACCATACGTTGATGTTGCAAAGGCGACTTGACGTGACCGTACCTGTAGGTTGTACGGGGTAGCTTTGGGCGCGTAGACTCGTCAGTTGCGTCCGCAGCCAACGCTTTCCCACCATTGCCACTCTCGTACTCGCGAACCTCGTACGATATCTCTTTCATGACGCGGCTCATCGTTGGAGCGACCCAACCCATGCCAACCTGCAGTGTATGACTTGATTGAGGTCCTTTGGGCTTGGCCAGTTGAAGCGCGAGGCCTTCATCTTCATTCGGGCATTTGGGAAGGTGATGCCACGACGCCCTAACTTCCTGGTCACAAGAAATCCCTTGTTGATCCAGTCCAAGAAATTGCAAGAGGGTCTGATTGTCGGAAGCGCTACGACATTTAATCGCCGTCCTCAGAGAGTACTGGGATCCGAATTGCTTCACTGGGGGGCCGTTTTGTTGGTGTTGCATTTCCAAGCCCCAGAATGTTCGAGCAGTTATTTTCAGAGAATCTTCCATATCAATTATGGCGTTTCCATTCCGGAAGGCTTTGATTGTTGCCCATCGAAAGTCTTGATATTTGGCGGCGTGCTTCCACTTCACGCTGTTGTCTTTCCTGAAGAGTGTAAAGACCAACTGACACTCCATCGTGAAAAGCAAGGAGTCAGGCCGTTCGATCGAGTCGTTCAAAGTCGATGTTTTCGGCCTTAGAGCTTCCAGATTTATGTGTAACACAGCATCTCGGTGACTTGCTACAATGGATGCTATTTGTTCATCTGGGAAGTTCCAAATGACTGGGTTTTGTGGCAATGTGCTTGGCGTGTCATTTGCCAAGCTGCGATTTTGCGCTTCCAGGGCATGTTGATGATGATCGAGGGCTTTGGACAAGTTTCGCCAAAGGAAAGGTCCTCTTCGACCCAAGTGAAGCGATCGGGCTATGGCAAGGGTATTTTGAATCCGTTTCTCCGGCCATGAATGGGCAGGCATGACACCCGGTGAAGAGTCGAAGGCTTTTGGCGGACTTATTCAGACACTGGTGGTCGATAAGTGGAAAGAGCGACAATTGGAAGGCGCCTTGACCTCAAACCTCAAGCAAGGGCAACACTAAAGCCACTTGCCGAGGCATGTGGTAGATGGATGTATTCAGGCGAAAGGTCGGAGAGCTGCTGTCCTCCAAAACGCTGTGAGGTGAAAGCGGCGGTGTTGGTATTAGATATCTCTCGGGAGCCACGGAGAGAACGGTAGGTAAGGTAGTTAGTTGAGTTAGGGACGAGTGAGTCCGGAGAGACAGTGAGAGAAGCAATTGGAATAGGTGGAAGTCAGCTGCGACGAACGTTAGGAAGACGAGAGGAGAAAGTTAGATGAGAAGTTCGAGATGAAAGTTTGCTCACCGACCTAACAGAGAAGCTGCAGGGCGCGGACGCGACGCGTTTGGGTACCGTGGTGGGTCCAGCAATCGGTCACGTGCAGAGTTGAAGCTGAGATTGGCACTTGTCTTACTAGAGATGTCGATGGGACTTTTTGCTCTGATTTGATTAAATGAACGAGGAGAGAGGGCTAGCCAAGTTTCTGCTGCTGGTTGCGACATAGTTTTGGCTCAACGACACCTAAAGCAAGAGACAGAAATTGCTGTTTAGCTTACATAAGATGCCAAGCCCTAGAGTGAGAATCGCACGCCGACTCTTTATCTTGCAATAAACATCTCTTTTGGCCATGATAGATGCGTTGGTAGTGCTAGGTTTCTCAAATCTAGCTCAGATACATATCCAACGATCAAACTTTCCAGTCGGGCGCGCTTGCAGGCTCAACGGCTGTCCCCAGTCTGCTATCAACAGCTTAGAGGAATGTTGCTCCGGAGCCTTGTCATTCCTGCTCGATGCTAGTGGTTCTAGGCCGTGATGCGATGGTTCTAAAGAGGGTCGAGTCGTCGTGCTGCAAGCAGTTGATTCTCCGGGAGGCTTAGCTAAGCGTTGTGGCCTTGGGCGCTGCACCGGCACGGAACCATGGGCGTCTCCCGCAGGCGGTGTCGATCTGCCTGCCCGTGGCGTAGCCATCCCCCCACACTCTTGCACAACATCCCAGTCCTGCTTCCACCACAAACTTCTCTTTTCTGTGCAACCTCGAGTGCTCTTCTTTTGCCTTCTGTCTCTCTGCGCCCTCCCTCGTCCAGCGATGCCTGCTCTGTCCCGAGCTGGCCGCTTGACAAAACAGATATCCTACCGCGAGCCTAGCACATCTGATGACGACCATCCCGATCCGGTCGACCAAGCTCCTGCCCATGACGAGCGCAAGCGGAGACGGACCCACCATTCGCATTCCCAACCGTCGCAACGTCCAGCGCGTTCCCGAAATGCCGTCTCCTACAGAGACCCAAGCTCTGAGGACTCCTTAGACCATGAGAGCGACCACGCGCCGCCGCCGCCGCGCGACTCAACTCCGCGACGAAGCCATAATCACGGTCTATTGTCCGCAAGTCCTGAGATCCCGACCAAGCTGCGTCGCCTCCCGTCCAAGTCATATCACCTTCCGAGCTCCGACGTCGAACTTCATGGAGATCCAGCGCACGAGGACCTTGACAACCAGCCAAGGCCAAGGCGCACTGGCAGACTGAGGAGGACTCGAAGCCTCCAGGCCGCAGAACTCCGTCGCGAGCCTGCTCCCATCTCCGCCGAGACCACCTCGAATGGTGAATCCGAGGAGAGCGACTCTGATGTTTCGAGGCCACGGAAGCGAAGAGCGAGGCGTCGCCAGGGTCCAAGGCGAAATACCCGTTCCTTTGCAAAGACACTTGCGAGCCGCAGTCGCTCCAATGCAGGGTCCAGTAAGTCTCCCCTTGACCGCTGACGATTTCAGTCGCTCACGTTGCGATCAAGGCACAGGGAAGCAGACCACCCCATTGAAGCAGACCCCTCAGCTCGAAACCGATGGTGTTGTACCGCCGTGGGCCTCACTTCCGTATCAAATTTTGCTGCAGATATTCACATTTGCCTCGAATCCCCTCCATGATGACGATTTCAATCCGACCTCCAACATCTCCTGGCTTGTTGGCGCGGCTCGAGTGTGCAAAGACTTCACTGAGCCCGCCTTGACAGCGCTCTACAGGTGCCCACCACTGACCTTGGTTGATAAGCCACATCGGCTTCTCGAGTTGCTCTCTGATCCTTCGCCGTCCAAGATCATCAATTACAATGTGAAGATCCGTCGGCTTGAACTTGATGCGCCCAAGGCTTTGGCCTATTCTTGGGCAGGGAAAGGACAATTCGAGCTCGGAGACTTGATTCCGCATGCTCCTCAGTTGACCGAAATCGCCATCGTTCATCCCCAAGATCGGCCACCTTTCCGTCCTATGCCTCGGACCGGCCGTTGGCACTACAGCGCGGAAATTTTCAGGGGCCTTGGCGAGAGTGCGCTGCGGTTGAAGTCATGGACCTGGAACTCAACCTTTCGGGCCCGAGATCAGACATTTTTCTGGATGGGACAAATTCATCAGACGCAGCCTTTTCAGCGCCTGGAGCATCTGTCCCTGCATCAATTTGAAGAGGAAGCCGTGAGTGAGGAAGCAATCGAGTCCGCGACCAAACGCAACAGTAAGCAAGTGTTGGCAGATAACCTTGCACTTCTTCCGCAGTTGAAGAGTCTAGCTCTGGAGTCGTGCCCGGTCGTCGATGGGGAATTTCTACCGCTGTTGAAAGACAGTCTACAACACCTGACCATTATGAACTGTCATAACATCACTTCCGAGGTTTTCCGTGACTTTATAGTCTCCCACGGTGGCCACTTGCAAAGCCTGGTGCTGAACCATAACCAAGCCCTGGACATTTCTTTCTTGACAGATCTCAGGAGAGCTTGCCCAAGGCTTGAGGTCTTCAAGATGGACCTGGTCTATTTCGACTCCCACGCGACTTTCCGTGATTCCGATCCCAAGTATGACGAACTTCTCAAGGAGGATGAGGTTCCCAGTTGGCCACCGACGCTCCAGACGGTAGAGTTGGTGCACCTGAGGAAATGGACTTCTGGCGCCGCGGAAACCTTTTTCTCGTCGCTCATAGATTCTGCAGAGGAATTGCCAGACCTTCGCAGGCTGGTGCTCAAGGCAACGTTGGACATTGGTTGGCGGGATCGTGCCGGCTTCCGTGACTTGTGGATCGGGAAGTTGCAGAAAGTCTTCCTTCGGATGTCGCCGCCCCCGGACCCCTACCTCATGTCAGGCAAAAGATTCCGAATGATGAGGGAGCTGCCGTCGACAGTCACTCCGGACGGTAGCCCCACGAAGCTTGCAAAGGCCATGAAGTGCAGTCACATTCAAGTTACCCCCAAAGAGGGACAGGCACCAAGTCGCAGACGATCCTTGCGACCAAACAGAGCGACAGCGGGATCATTTATGGAGAGCGATTCCGAGGCCAGCCCAGAAGATGAAGACATGGCGGACGCAAGCTCGACTCCTATAGAGACGAAAAAGAATGTCGAGGAAAAGTTCATCCAAGGCATGTGCGAAGTCGTCGACGTCCGCATCGACAATCTGCGCCCTCGGGAGGAGCAGTTCAACGAAAACGACTTTCTCGACTCCGAGGTCAGCGGCGACGAGGACTGGAACGGGGACGATGCTCAAGTTGATGACCAGTACGCGTGGTAGGTGGTCCAAGATCGGAGTGGATCGTTCTTCATCAGCACTCGTGTCTTTCCGGCGCACTCAATGGATATGGTATGGGGTTACTTATACCCAAGCGACTAAGGGTGGCGTTTTCTTTGAGTATTGCACAGCAGGAGGGCAAGCGAACATGAACACTACGTAGTTATCGGCCTTGCGACTACAACTTTTTTTATAGGCGGCTAGCTGTCCGTCTGCACAAGCGGAAAAAGACCTGGATATTGGTGTTTACCAGCGCAGCCACCCATGATTGCGGCATGATTTTGCAGCACATCTTACATAAGAAATCTCAAATATGCTGTGCATTCAAAATCATAGATGAGACATGAATTGATAGCGTCCAGTCCTGTGACCACGCTCAGACGCGTTTTCTGGAAGAGACCCCACCAGGGACGGCCGTCAACCCCTGGTGCCCCACCACGCATCTCCCGCTTCTACATCATTCCTCTTCTCCAACAACCACACAACATCTGAACCTCCTCCGCCAACATGTCGCGCTCATCGGACGCCGGTCACTTTTTCCAAACATCGTACGTCCATCTTGCCCCACATGCTCCATTCGCTCCCCGCAATCTCTCTCTCCATCGCCACCCCAATCGCGTCATCTTGCTAACCAACAACCACAATGCGCAAACAGCACCGCACTCTCCGAATCCGCGCGCAAAGCGGAAAAGGCCAAGAACGACTTCGGCGCGCCGATCAAACTTCCTTCGAAGCTGCTGGCCGTCGCCGCAGACCCGACAGACGATGCTGGCGTCGTGTACGTCGCCGAGGCCGCGGGCAACGTCAAGAGAGTCGTGTTAGAAGTGTGTATGGCCCTCCCTGCACAGCTTCAATGCATACATTCGTACAAGCAGGCGGATCCAAGATGAGAACACAATAGAGGCAGACGGACGGAAGCAATGCTAACGCGCGCGACGTTTTGCGACAGACGGGTGAAGTGACGCACCGCTTCGACGGCCCCGCCGCGCCCCTCACGTCCATCGCCATTCTGCCGAAAGCGCGCCTCCTTGCTGCCGGCTGCTGGGACAAGAGCGTGTGGCTCTGGCCGTTGCCTGCCGCCGATACCTCTACTTCTACTTCCGCCGCCGCTACTACCCCTTCGACCGCCACCCCCGCCGCATCCAACAAGAAAGCCCCCGCGATCTCCTCCTGCGGCCGCCTCGCCGGCGTGCATACCGACTTCGTCAAGACCGTCATAGGCGCCTCGCTCGGAGGAACCGACGTGCTGGTGTCTGGCGGTTCAGACGCCGCCATTGTTGTCTGGGACGTCGAAGCGCGCGCGGCGCTGTACAAGCTGACGGGCCACACGCGCGGAGTGCTGGCGCTAGCATTGGACCCGGCGGGCTACACGACGCGGTTGGCGAAGCAGGCGCCGGCCGTGACGGTGGTGAGCGCGGGCAGCGATCGCGAGGTGCGCGCGTGGCGGTTGGAGAAGACGGGTGGGCGAGAGGTGCCTGTCGGAGGTGCAGCGATTGAAGGGGAGGACGAAGCGGCGGCATCGCAGGATGTCAAGCCCCTTATTCGCCATGACACCAGCGTCGATGCGCTGTGGTTTGACGGCGACGACGATCTTTGGACGGCGTCGGCGGATCGCTCGGCCAAGTGCTTGAGTCGCTCTCGCGACTACGAGACCGACACCACCCTATCGCACCCGGATTTCGTACGTGACGTGCTGGTGGACGAGATGGGTGGATGGGTCGTCACGGCGTGCAGAGACGAAGAGGTGCGCGTCTGGGAAAGGGCGAGCGGCAAGCTCCATCACACATTCTCGGGGCACTACGAGGAAGTGACGGGCCTGTTGCTGCTGCCAGGACAACGGCTTGTTAGTGTCTCGATTGACGGGACGGTTCGCCAATGGAGCCTCAAGGCGTCAGACTTGAAGACCGCAATAGAAGAGACGGAACGGCTAAAGGAGGGCAAGCCCAAGGAAAGCGAAGAGAAAAAGGAGATTGAACTAGACGAGGATGAGGAACGAGAACTGGCGGAACTGATGGAGGACGATGATTGAGATATCATCTCCCAAAAAGAAATCCAATTCGGTCATCATCTTGGCTCCTTCCCCTAGTTGCTATCCTGAATTCATAGGGCACTCGTGTCGTCTGTCTTCTCTCCTGTGCATGGTATAGGCAATTTACCGACCCGTCCGTTGTTACTTTACATCCACCGCTGCTGAAATTTATTCTTCATCTTACAACATCGATGCGTGCTCACCAACCCGGCTGCGGAGGCGCTGGTCCAGTTGCGTGATACTGGCCATGTTGTTGCGACTGGCCGTAGCTTTGGGGATTGTATGCGGCTTGCTGAGGTGGTTGTTGAGCATAACCGCTGTGGGTGGCATTCTGAGCGTATGAAGGTGGACCCGTGTGCAAAGCGGCTGTGCCGTAGCTTTCAGGCGCTACTGGTGCAGGTTGATGCTGGAACTGACCATTCCCATGCCCTGCTTGTCCATAGGTTGGTTGGTTGAAATAACCACCTTGGCCATGTTGATCATGCTGAGTGGGCTGTCCATACTGAGTCTGTGTAGCAGCAGAGAGATTGTTTGCTGGTGCGGCTACGTAGCTCTGATGCTGTGTCGGCGGGGGTGGGAATGAGTTGTGGCTTTGAGGCACATATGCCTGCGCAGACTGTCCCGGACCAAATGAAGAAGTGTGTGCTGCCGCTTGGTATTGACTGTGGCCTGGTTGAGGAGAGGGTGGGTACTGATTATTGTATCCTGGCTGGCCCGGATACTGAGGACCACTCGGCGTGTAGGTCCCAGTTGCTGACGGAGTATGCGCGGCTGAGCCTCCAGGGGTGTACTGTACAGGTGGTGCAGTACCAGAGTAACCCCCTGATGGTGCACCTGAAGATGAGTACCCATAGCTCTGTTGTTGTTGTTGCTGTTGGCCCTGTTGACAAAAATCAGTCTTGAGACTTACGCAACCAACGACGATACGAACCGAATTGTGGTTTCCTCCCAAGATTCCTCCCAGAACCCCACCTAGTCCGCTCTGATGCGAGCCAGACGAGCTACCATGGCTTTGCTGCTGCCCGTGCGGCTTTGATCCTCCGAGGAGGCCGCTCGCGAGCGATCCAACAAGGCCTCCAGCACCGCTGCTGTGTCCACTTGACGACTGTCCGTGGGAAGATCCGTGTGAGCCTCCGAGGAAAGAAGACGCAAGGCCGCCGATTCCAGACGATTGCTTCCCATGCTGTTGGCCTGCGAGCAGGTGCAATGCTGTACTCTAGACTCGGCGTCAGTACCTCCTCTCGCAAAGATCATTCAAGACCGGCCGCCCGCGGAAGGGGGCTTACACCCAAGCCGCGGTCACCAGAGTAATCTGCCGCGCTTCCGTTTGCGCCTCGTGTGAGCTCCTGGCCAGCTTCACTCTCCAGCGGTGGGATCTGCTCTGGACGTTTGGACGGACCGGCGGGAGCTTCGCTGGTGGGCAACTCCCATTGCGAGACTCCGGTGCTGATCTGGACGTAATAATACTTGCGCGAGCTGGAGAGCCAGAGGGTCAGCGCCGAATCCGTGTAAGCCGAACAAAGACAAAGTGGATTGCAATCAGGACGAGCGAGCGGCGGCGGAAAGTGCGCGGAAAACGTACGAGCTATCCCACTGGGCTATCCAGCCAGAAGGCAGCTTGGGGATGTGCGGATCAGTAGGTCCAGAGTCTGGCGACAGCGGCGGCGCTGGTTTTGACTCGGCCATGGCGATCACGGCTGCGTGGAGGAGGGCGGACGCTGGCAAGCGGCGACGGATGGGGAGGAGAGGTTGTGACGTCGCAGCAGATGTGTTCTTTTCGGAACCAGAGGAGAAGTCGATGGCGGAGCAACAAGGAGAGGAGGATGAGGAGGTCAGGGATGTTGGGGCCTCATATAGTTTGACGGGCTGTGCTTGCAAGAAGGAAGTCGATTGCCCAGGACATGATGCAACGCGCAAGTCCCAAGGGTCCAATCGTCACTCTCGGTCGGTCAATGCAGCGCACAGCCACCGCTACAAGCCACAGAGATTCGTTGCTTGCTCACCACCTTGTCCTCAAAAATCCAATCATTTATTTATGGCGTTCTGCGTGATCAGCCCCTGCCCAGGACGACTGACCTCAGCGGACATGGAGGCGACACACGTCCGAGTAGCAGCCCAAAACCAATGAGCTCTAGCGCCCGACTTTGCCCACGGCAGTCAGCCAGCCACTAGAAGAAGGCTCTTGGAGAAATGGAAAAATGCAAAACTGCCACAACGTATATTTAAGTAGGCCCGTTCTAAGAAGAGAAGAGATGGCGCGTCGTCTCCCTCCTCTCCCCGCGGGGCCCCAAGCCGCTGAGGTGGAAGGAAGCCCGGGTCATCTCACGTGCATCCCACCAGGCAGAAGGAACATGGAGATAGCAGACAAAGGTACCAAGTTTCTGTCCATGAGTGCACTAGCATACGCAAAACAAGCCCACACTCGATGATAGAGTAGAACCACAGAAATCATCTGGGCTTAAAGAGAAGAAAGGGACCTGGATAGGAAATCCACTCTCGCGCGCACCCTTGTCGCCAAAAATCCTACTCACCATGGCGTCCTGAATCGCATTCTGACGTGTCCGACTGCGTTGCCATACCATTAAACGGTGACCAGAAAACCCGTGCGCATCCAAAGGATTGCCCGCCATCTACCATGCAAAAGGACGCATTTGAACATGACTTCTGTGCCGGACGTGTTGCCTCCAGTCGTCTCCAACGCGCCCCGGCTCTCCGTCCCACGCCGCCCCATCATTTCATCATGCGCTTAGCAGCATCCACCGGCAGAGCCCGACTGGACTCCTTGGCCCTGGCCGATCGGGACCGTGGGCTTGTTGTTCACCGTGGTCGTGCCCATGCGCTCCTTGATTTGCCTGGCCATGGTCAAAAAGGCTTGCTCGACGTTGGAAGCGTTCTTGGCCGACGTCTCGAGGAAGGGGATGCCGAGGCTGTCGGCGAATTCCTGCCATCTCCTGTCAGCACCGCCGGCGTCAACGGTTTTTCATGCAAGCCGTCGTGTTACCTTCGCAACAGTGTACTCCACGACCTTCTTGTCCGCCATATCTGACTTGTTGCCGACAAGCAGCTTGTTCACACCCTCGGTAGCGTAGCGGTCAATCTCTTGCAGCCACTGCTTGACGTTGTTGAAGCTGTCCATGTCGGTAACATCGTAGACGACGCAAATGCCGTGGGCTCCGCGGTAGTAAGAAGAGGTGATGGTACGGAAACGCTCCTGGCCGGCAGTATCCCACTGTGCACAATAATTAGACCGACGTTCTGGGTCCAGAAACCGTTACGTACAATCTGGAGCTTGACGGTCTTGCCGTCGAGTTCGATGGTCCTAATCTTCTGTTGGGTCGTCAGCCTCCGCAGCCAGGCCCGTCGGCGGCACCGCAACGTACAAAGTCAACGCCGATGGTCGAGATGTAGCTCTCGGTGTATGTGTCATCCGCGAATCTGAGAAGCAAGCAAGATTTGCCGACACCGGAGTCTCCGATGAGCAGCAGCTTGAAGAGGTAGTCGTATCTGGTGGCGGAGCGTGGTTAGCGGGCGACTGTTGGTCTGGGCATCCGAGGGGCTCTCCAACGAGAGCCCCGGCATCCGCGTCGTTCAGAAAATGAGGGCTCGACTCTGCGGAGGGAGTGCGTTAGCGGGCGGCACGATGGTCCAAGTCGAAAACGAGAGGTGCGGCCGTGGGCGACAAAGGCGCAGCGCGGCGGAGATAGCGTGGGGATACGTACTACTCAGGGTTCATGGCGGCGGTTTGCGGAGGAGAAAACGGGGGAAATGGAGAAGTGAAGGAGAGGTAGGTCCTGAAAAAGCCGCAGGCTATGTGGGAAAGAAGGTGAGGTAGTGTAGGCTGCCAAGGGGAGCGTCGTGGGCGTGGAGCTAGATGTCGCGGGCTCGTGAGGTAAAGGGCACCGGGCTAGGAGGGAGACCTGAGAGCGAGCGAGGTTGGCCCACGTGACTCCCTTACCACTTCGACCCGACCCGGATGCTTCCAGTCCCAGCCAGCGACGAACATGCGGTGGGTTTCAGCGCGCCGCGCGCCAACTTTTTTGTTTCAAAGGACCTAAATTCATTCACTACCCAACCTCGTGCCCTGCGCCCGCCCACGGGACCATGACGCTGCCATGTCGGCGTGACTTCGCTCGTCAGTCGTCATCAGGTACCTGCGAGGCTGCCAAGCAAGGCACATGTGCTTTTTGTTGACCAGATACCTGTTGAGAGATGAGTGTATCTTGATTGCGGGCGCTTTCTATCATGAATCGGCCGCCATTATGGTACAATGAACGCTCCTCTACAGGGTAATCGACCGTAACTGGAAAAAAAGATGAAAAGGCCTGCCCAGGCACATTTAGACCCATAACACCGTGCAGTAAGCTCTTTTTAGGTCCGCCTTGGACGCTTATCCACAAATCACCTGTCCTGCTGCTGCTCCTGCTGCTGCTGCTCCATCTGTAAACGCCTCTCACATGAGCTTGTCAAACATAGGAATCAACGTCTGGGCCAGCCAGAAGGAGAAGACCAGCTTCGGTCCGGTCATCAGCAGCTTGGGCGTGAGTCCCTTGAAGAAGGCAGTAGGTCCCTCGTGCTTCATCATGTTGGAAATAATCCTGAATCCACTCTCGGGGTTCTCGAAGTTGCGGTTCTGAATGCGGGTCTTGATGACGTCCAGAGGGGCAGAGACAACGAGCGAAGCAGTGGCACCAGCGATCGATGCGACGAAGTTCTGGGTCCAGGTAGCCTTGTTGTAGTCCTTGAGCTTGAACATGTACTCCTTTGCGAATGCAGAACCACCGAAGAGCTATTGCGGATTGTCAGTGCTCTTCATTCCTTTGTAGTCATGTGGAAAATCCTCTTACAGCAAACGAGCCAGGAGCGTTACGGGCAGCAGTCCAGCCCCAGCCTCTGTAGAGACCAAAGCCCTCGTCGGCGACAATACGGAAGAGACCACGGCCCCTGAAAGCCTCAGGGTTGGTCTGACGCTTGATCTTCAAAACGTCAAGCGGAAGAAGGACGATCTCACCAATGCCGACCAAACTGTTCTCCGTCAGCCACTGCCGAAAATTCTCTGTGCCTGGTCGACTACTCACCTGCCAGCGGTGGCGTGCATGATGGCCTTGCCGGTACCCTTGCCAAAAGCGCTGTCGAAAGAGTCGCCGTAGTGCTTGGCCAGGAAGTCCTTTGCAAAGGGCTGACCACCGTACTTGTACACTCTTTGCAGGATCTAGAGCACATCAGCATTTTGCTGAACCACGAAAAATCCTCCACATACCTTGTAGGCAGCGGCATATCCGAGACCAGGGAACAGCGAGAAGAAGCGGGACGGGACCGAGGCGGCGGCCTTGTCCTTGAAGACGACGGAGTTCAACTGCGCAACGGAGGAGATCTGGGACGCAATTCTTAGCGGATGTGGGCTCGACTGTGCGATTGCGGCGACAAACCTTGCCTTGGTTGCTCATCAACCTCTTGGCGGTGGTGTCGACCTAGTCCGAGACGTCAACATAATCGGTCGCAAAACGGACACGAGGCCATGTGCTTACGGGGTGGAAGATGGCGAGCTCAGCGATACCAGCGGTACCTACGACAGTCAATTGGGCGCTCTTTGAGGGTGATGGTGGTGGATTTACCAGCTCCAGTAAATCTGGCGATGGATGATTCCTTCTTGGTGTCCTTGGACGCGCCGGCGCCAGCAGCAGCAATGGGAGACATTTTGAACCGAAAACGTGTGGAAGCAGATGCGCGAGGGAAAGGACGGAGGGAGCGAGCAGCGCAGGATATGAAGGACGAGGTGGGTGGATAGGTCGATATCGGCGGTCGTGACACTTTTTTTCGGAGAGCTCGCTCGAGTCGCGCAAGGGTGCTTTGCGAAAGGCCATCGCGGTCTCGCGAGCTCCGATGACCCGCCGCTGTGCCTCACCACGCCCAATTCGACCTGCTAATATGTCACTTATTTGGGGCATTAATGGCTAATGTATAAGCATGTTGATTACTTCTAGCACTATTTGTGCATGTCACCTGTAGCGATTTGCCTGCTCCAAAGAAACAGATTCTGACCATGTCTCCACGCCTTGACATTTCCCCGTGTGGTGAGCCGATCCATGCCATTGTTTACTGCTGCAAAACACAACGAATTTCCCCAGTCCCACATGGCCATAGGCGAAGAGGCATTACTCAGAATAGATGGAGACGCCTGGACATGGGAACTTTGTGAGGACTCTAACAGTACCTAGCCTCTCTCCTTTGGTACAACATGCCTGAAAATCTCAACACTGGGAGGCTATTTCGTAGACATTGAAGCCGATTGGGAAGATTCTTTTGTTCCTTCGATAGGATGCCTGCAGAGTGCCAAACAAGTAGATGTCTAGGACTGACTCCAGGTGCATTTGCATGTTTGGGTCGTTTGCCTTGACAGACAGACGACAGACAGCCCCGTCGCGCCTTCCGATTCCGGGTCCAAGCGCAACGCCGGCGCTAGTGCTGCGATTGCCGTGGTGATTGGTTGGCGAACGTCGTCGCGCTTGCGGTTCAGGTTGCACGCTCTCTCAAAGTTTCCCATACCATCAACCACCACCCTCACTTCCCCACACCTCTCTAACAACAATCGCTCGCAACCCCGACTCTACCTCTCCCAATCACAACCGACCCATTCAACAATCAACAACCCAAACCACGCGTCCTTGGTCAAGATGAGCGCGCAAAACGAAACCACCAACACCGCTGGCGAGGCCACGACCACCGTCGACAAGGGCAAGGGCAAGGCTACCGAGCCCGCCACCGACGACGTCAGCATGGGTGAGGACGAGGACAGCTCTGAAGAGGAGTCTGGCGCAGAGGAGCCCGTAAGTGAAGCCCATTAGCCCCACCTCAACCTCAAATGGAATGACGAAGCTAACTGCTGCCCAGGCCGCTGAGCGTACGCGCCCAACCCCAAAGCACATTCAGACTTGGTCATAACTAACACTGCTGCAGCCGAGGAGGCGGACGAGGACAACATGGAGGAGATTGACCCGCAGAACATCATCGACGGCGGCAGGCGCACGCGCGGCAAGACGATCGACTTCACCAAGGCCAACGAGGAGGCTGGCAACATGGAGGACTACGACGAGGACGAGGATGATGACTTTGAGGACCCGGACGACTCCATGCAGCAGTAGAGGTGCGTCACCTGGCCAACCGCGGACAATTTGAGCAACTGGGGCACGGACTAACGGGCTTATCGCAGGGCATCCGCCGTCGACTCGTCCCTGCAAACAAAACATTGCGTATGATGATTGAATTTTCTGGATGCGTTCGGCGATTAGCCCCGCAGATTCTGGAGCAGGTTGCGAGCGAGCACTGGGCGCGAAAAAGCATTGGCTTAGGTTCGGGGTTGTCTGCTTCTATAGCGCGCGCTTCCCTAGGATAGGCTGAAGTCAAGGACACGAGGACGATTTTGATGATCCAATTGGCATAAACCCGGGGATAGATACCCATTGGCATGACGAATACAATTGAATTCCATACTACACAAAGTCTTGACTCTGCCAACAATCTTGAGAGTGTCGAGATTTTCTGATCAAGTGCGCTTGCGCTGATCTACACCATCCTCAGATGTACACACGGCCAATGTAGTTAGTGCGCCACGACATTTCATCTCGGTCCTGACAAACAGGAACATTTCAGGTGCAACATCTCAGTGATGACGCAAGACGTGCCCTCCGCAGGCCAGCTTCAGTCCTGGCGCACAAGGAGGTAGAAAGCTAAGGATCATTCGTATGCTCAACGAAAATCAGACAGAAGCATTTTTTGGATTCTGGTACCATGTAGGACAGTGGCATGGAATAGGTACGCGGTCACGTTGCGAAGTACCTAGACCATCCTCATCCACATATTGAAGTGCCTTGCAAGATACACAGTCTCAAAGTTCTAGTTACGTCGCGTCGTTCAACTCCCCACTGAAGCTATATTAGATGGTGTAGGACTGAGACGGTATCATTGTTAATATGTTTGCATACAGCTTAAACGTTAAGAAAAAAGCAGTTGAGACATCTCCGCCTTTAACTCCTTACACCTTAGCATCTTGTTGCTATCGTTGAGATCGTAATGTTCTGAATTTTAAGGTCTACATCCGAGCATTTTTTCTCCCGCATACCCAGGACCTACCATGTAGATGCCGTGACTTCTGAATTTGGGAGTGGAGAAACTATTCTTCAAGTTGCCTTTTGTAAGGGTCTTAAGATGGTGCCAATTGACTCAATATTCGTAGCAACAGTGATCCCAAGCGCTTCTCGTGAAGTAATCGGTTTGACAGTGGTAAAAGTGGTTGTCGTAAATCTCATCTTGCCCACGCTGTGGGCTTTTCGGCTTGAAACCTTTGACCGCAGGTGTCTCGACGATGCATGTGAGACCAACGGCTCTGCAAGCAAGTAGTAAGCCTTACGTTCGTTGACTTACTTGTGTTTGAACCGTCGGGATGATTGCCTGGAGAATGACTTGTCGATTCCAAAGATTCTTGGTGCTAGGGATAAATCTCAAGTCCTCTCAGGTCTGTTGAAAGGACGAGCTCAATTTTTGGATCGCGAGCCGGGAGCTATAACAGCGTAGGAATTATGGGAGTCGATATTTCAAAGGTGTTGTCGAAAGAATAAACAATATTCGATACACGAAAAGGAGAAAGTGTAGCGAGCTTTGCGAGTACTTCAATAATTCGACTCATGTGGTGTGGTAGAGCGGCAGAGACGTCCATTATTATTAGCATTCCACCACCACCACACTGGCCGAGGAGAAGTCAATTCCTCATCTTCCCTGCAGGAGCTCACCTTGCAATCTACCCTCACAGCAAACAGGGCTGCCATGGTTCTGGGGACACCCGGCAGCAAAAGGACAACAGCTCGGTCGTCGCGACGGGCCTTGGCGAGCACCGCAGGCAGAAATGCTTCAGGCCACCAGATGTGTGAAGCTTGACGGCCAGGCGTCTTGGCGTCGGAACGGTGTCGATCCGGGAATTGCTTCTTTGAGTTGACGGTGTGGGGAGCAGTCAACGGCGAAGACAGAAGCTTTCTTGCAACGGCTCCAGAAGCGCCTTGGGAGACACAGAAGTACGACAAGACTCGGTGGATGAAACTGAAAACGAGAAGTAGAGTTGGGGGGTATGGGGTAGGTTGGCGATGTTTCTCGGAGGCGTGCAGCGCATCCCGGCGGCGATGTGGGATCTGCGCATCCATCCATGGAGTGCATGGGTGGGTGCTGGTTCCTCGCAGGGTCATGAGCAGTTGGCATGGCGGGTGGGAGGTGGAAATGAAGGTCTCTTCGCGCCAGTTTGCGCCATGATCAATAGCTTGGGTCGTTTGGCCCACGAGATCGCGAGAGGGAGACAGCGCAAGTAGCTGGTATTGAGAAAGGAAGCGGTTGTACCCGATGGTACCGTCACAAGCAAGTCCAGAGACCAGGACTTTGGGAAGGATAGACGCGCGCCTGGTGGTAGTCGGGTTTCATGCCGCAGAGAGGGAAGGTGTCGAGGCAGGTGGTGCCGGGTAGGGATTGGGGAGTAGATGCGAAGGAGCACCTTGTCTGGACGAAAGTTTGCGGATGTTGGACTTGGGCTTCGGGAGAGGACTACCGCCGCGGAGACTTGAGTTGGTGGTGGTCGCGCATGACCAGCAACGATGGAGGACAGCGGCATCGGCGGGTGTTGAGGGCGTCCGTAATGTTCCGGAGCGACATCGGACATTCGGTATGCGGAGGAGAAACGTGGGGGAGCAAATGATTGAGTCATGGATTTGCAAGAGTGGATGTCGACCAGTGCTCGGATGCTGTGCTGACGATGCTGGCGCTGCAATTGGCTGGGGGGTAGACGT
The DNA here is from genome assembly GCF_038381095.1 of Phyllosticta capitalensis. NCBI lineage: Eukaryota > Fungi > Ascomycota > Dothideomycetes > Botryosphaeriales > Phyllostictaceae > Phyllosticta > Phyllosticta capitalensis. The sequence goes on along the minus strand of NW_027117443.1, from coordinate 654,608 downwards.
CGCTCCAACGTCTGCGGATGCATCAGTCTGTCAATCTGTCAATGTGGAGAAGACCAACGGTGGTCGATAAGACATTTGATGGGCAGATGACGAAGAAGAATTACATGCCAGCCTGGCAGGGACTGTGGATGATTTGCAGGCACGGCGCCCTCCGACCAATGACACGACGGCTATAACGCACACTGGGGGCCACAGCCAGCATCCCCAGCGCCAGCATCCCATCCAATCCTCCCTCACTTCTGCAGGGAACGACGGGGAACACAGGCCGAGGCGACGCCAAAGAAAAAAAAAAGCCAGAGCAGCAGAAAGAGGCCGGCGGGCCGCGACATGATACAGCCAGCACTCTCTCTGTAGTATCCATGATATGTCCTGATGTATCCGTAGCTTAGCTCGCTCGGGCCCCCCTCGTCCAATGGCAGCCGCCTAGATGCTAAGCGTTTTGTCCTCTTCTCCACCAACTGCTCGCCTTCATAAACTCTCCCCGTCTCCCAGCACTCTCCCTCTTGACGCTCTTTGCTCTCGCTGCACCATCCACCGCCCCTACCGTCATCCCATCATCCTCACCGTCCTAGGTAAGCCACCCGCGCCACATCAATCCCTCGTCCGTCTTCCTTTGCCGCCTTGGGCTAGTCGTCCCCAAGGCCCTGTGATTCGCCCAAGCCCTTATCGCGACGCCTCGGCCCAAAAAACACCACCCTCCACTACCACCACTACCACCACCACGACACCGTCCGCCGAAGATCCTGCGTCATCCATCCTCTTCTTCTCACTGGCTCGACTTCGCCGCCGGCCCATTGCCGTCATTGCCGCTTGTCTCTGCTCCTCGCCGTTTCCCAAGCTCTTCACCTCCGCCACTCCCACACCGCCGCCAGAAAAGCACAAAGGAATTTCAGTTGACAAACCCTTCTTTTTTCAGGCGGCACCACCATCGAGCAGTCCAATCTTCGCACCCACCAAACGACATTACCTCTGCCGTCACCCACCTGAGCGCAGTCATTCGGCATCCAGCCGAAGCTATGGGTCGGGTTACGTTCACAGAGGACACAAAGCAATGTACCACTGAGTTCGAGGAAGAGTATCCTTCAGTGAGCGTATACAATTACCAAAACGACGAGGAAAACAAGTCATGGGCTGGCGCACTGCCTAAGAAGCAGGGTCTCTACGACCCTGAGCTGGAGAAAGATGCGTGTGGTGTAGGCTTTGCTGCGTAAGTGGTTCCTGAACATTGCCACCATCCTCTTGACTAACTGTCGTGTAGCCAGATCAAGGGTATTGCAAGCCACAAGATTGTCAGCGATGGTAAACTCCGCATTCTTCAATGCCAATGGGTCGTGAGCTAATGCAGTTGCTTTTCCAGCCCGCAACCTTCTGTGCAACATGACCCACCGTGGTGCGGTCGGCTCAGACGCCAGAGACGGCGACGGTGCCGGTGTCATGACCTCGATCCCTCACAAGTTCTTCGTCAAGAACTTTGAGCGTGAGCAGGGCATCAAGCTCCCTCCACAGGGACAGTATGCCGCGGGCAACTTGTTCTTCAAGCCGGACACGGAGATATTGAAGGAGACGATTGCCACGTTCGAGGAAGTTGCCGACTCTCTTGGGCTGCGCGTTCTTGGTTGGCGCGAGGTTCCCAAGGACTCTTCGCTGCTGGGTCCGGCGGCGCTCTCCCGTGAGCCCATTATTCTGCAGCCGTTCGTTGTTGCGAGGGATGCATATGGTCCGGGAAATGCGCCAAAGGAGACGTACTCGGACGAGTTTGACGAGGCTTACTTCGAGAGGCAGCTCTATGTGCTGCGCAAGAGGGCGACGCACGTTATTGGTCTGCACAATTGGTTTTACCTTTGCTCTTTGAGCAACAAGAACATCGTCTACAAGGGTCAGCTTGCACCTGTGCAAGTCTACGAATATTACCACGATTTAGTCAATGTTGACTACGAGGGTCACTTTGCCCTCGTGCACTCTCGTTTTTCGACGAACACTTTCCCCAGTTGGGACCGTGCCCAGCCTCTCAGGTGGGCCGCTCACAACGGTGAGATCAACACCCTACGAGGAAACAAGAATTGGATGAGGGCCCGCGAAGGTAACCTCAAGTCCGACCTCTTCGGTGACGAGCTGGAGCTGCTCTTCCCCATCATCGAGGATGGTGGCTCAGACTCGGCGGCGTTTGACAACGTGCTCGAGCTCCTTGTCATCAACGGTGTCCTCTCGCTTCCTGAAGCTGTGATGCTGATGGTACCCGAGGCATGGCAAGGTAACCGGGCAATGGACCCTGCAAAGCAGGCATTCTACGAATGGGCTGGCTGCATGATGGAGCCCTGGGACGGCCCTGCGCTCTTTACCTTCGCCGACGGCAGATACTGCGGTGCCAACCTTGACCGCAATGGTCTGCGCCCATGCCGCTTCTACGTCACAGACGACGACCGCATCATCTGTGCCTCGGAGGTCGGTACCATCAGCATTGACCCGGAGCGCGTAGTCCAAAAAGGCCGTCTTCAGCCTGGTAGGATGCTGCTCGTCGACACTGTCGCTGGAAGGATTGTGGACGATTCGGAGCTCAAGGCCACCGTCGCCAACCGACGGGACTTCCGCAGCTGGATCGACAAGCACCTGATTACCATGGATGGCGTCTACAACACGCTGGCGCAAAAGGGAATCGACCTCTCCCACGCCATCACCGAGGCACGGGTGCAGGAGGACCCACGTCTTAGGGCTTTTGGATATTCCCTTGAGCAGGTCTCCCTCCTCCTTGGGCCCATGGCGGCGGATTCGAAGGAAGCTCTTGGATCGATGGGCAACGATGCCCCGCTGGCTTGTCTTGCGCAGCAGCCCCGTCTCCTGTACGAGTATTTCCGCCAGCTCTTCGCGCAAGTCACCAACCCTCCCATTGACCCTATCCGCGAGGCCATCGTCATGTCTCTGGAGTGCTATGTTGGACCTCAAGGCAACCTGCTGGAGATGAACGAAACGCAAGCTCACAGACTGCTGCTTCCGTCGCCGATTCTGTCCATCGAAGAGTTCAATGCCCTCAAGAACATCAACGCCGTCCACACGAACTGGTCTTCGCAGATCATTGACATTACGTTCCCCAAGAAGGATGGCGTCCAGGGTTACATGGACGCGCTCGACCGGATCTGTGACGCAGCTACCGAAGGCATCGAGGCTGGCAAGAGTATCTTGATCCTCTCTGATCGCAACGTGTCCGAGGACCGTGTGCCGGTATCCGCCTTGCTCGCCACCGGTATGGTCCACCACCACCTTGTCAAAAACCGTTGGCGCTCTCAAGCCGCTCTCATTGTCGAGACGGGTGAGGCTCGCGAGGTTCATCACATGTGTGTTCTCGTCGGCTACGGTGCTGATGGCATCTGCCCATACCTCGCAATCGAATGCATTTTGAAGATGCACCGGGAGAAGCTTATCCGCAAGAAAATGGAGCCTAAGCAGCTCATCGACAACTACAAGCACTCTTGCGACGGTGGTATCCTCAAAGTCATGAGCAAAATGGGTATCTCGACCTTGCAGAGCTACAAGGGTGCCCAAATCTTCGAAGCTCTCGGAATCGACGACGCCGTGGTTGACCGATGCTTCACTGGCACTGCCAGCCGCATCAAGGGTATGACTTTCGAGCTCATCGCTCAGGACGCTTTTGCTCTCCACGACAAGGGCTTCCCAAGCCGGGCCATTGTGGAAGTCCCTGGTCTCGCCGAGACTGGTGAATACCACTGGAGAGACGGCGGTGAACCTCATGTCAACGATCCTACGGCCATTGCCAACATCCAGGATGCTGTCAGGACAAAGAACGATAAGTCTTACGAGGCGTACTCTCGGACCGAGTACGAGCGCATCAAGGATTGCACGCTTCGCGGTTTGCTGGACTTCAACTTTGACGAATGCAATTCAGTGCCCATAGAGCAAGTCGAGCCATGGACTGAGATTGTTAGGCGTTGCGTGACTGGCGCCATGTCCTACGGTTCCATCTCCATGGAGTCTCATTCCACCCTGGCTGTGGCTATGAATCGCCTGGGAGGCAAGTCAAACACTGGCGAGGGTGGAGAGGATGCAGAGCGCAGCCTGCGCATGGACAACGGGGACACGATGAGGTCCGCCATCAAGCAAGTTGCCTCTGGTCGTTTCGGCGTTACGAGTGCTTACCTGGCGGATGCCGATGAGCTTCAAATCAAGATGGCCCAGGGTGCGAAGCCCGGTGAGGGTGGTGAGCTGCCCGGTCACAAGGTGTCTGGCCCCATTGCGAAAACTCGCCACTCGACCCCGGGTGTCGGTCTGATTTCGCCGCCTCCTCATCACGATATTTACTCGATTGAGGATCTTAAGCAACTCATCTACGACCTCAAGTGCTCGAACCCGCGCTCTCGCGTGTCTGTCAAGCTCGTGTCCGAGACGGGTGTTGGTATCGTCGCATCTGGAGTCGCGAAGGCCAAGGCTGACCACATTCTGATTTCTGGTCACGACGGTGGTACTGGTGCTTCTCGCTGGACCGGTATCAAATACGCTGGTCTTCCTTGGGAGCTTGGTCTGGCCGAGACTCACCAGACATTGGTCTTGAACGACCTTCGTGGTCGTGTCATTGTGCAGACTGACGGCCAAATCCGCACCGGACGCGACATGGCTATCGCCACGCTGCTCGGAGCCGAGGAGTGGGGTTTCGCGACCACGCCGCTAATTGCCATGGGCTGCATTATGATGAGGAAGTGCCGTGAGTATTTCCTGAGGAAACGAGAAGAGTGCTGGACTGACAGTGAATAGACTTGAACACTTGCCCGGTTGGCATTGCAACTCAGGACCCTGAGCTCAGGAAGAAGTTCCAGGGTACACCGGAGCACGTCATCAACTTCTTCTACTACGTTGCCAATGAGCTGCGTGCCATTATGGCCAAGCTTGGTTTCCGCACCATCAACGAGATGGTGGGCCGCTGCGAAGTGCTCAGGCTCCGTGACGACTTGCGCACTCCGAAGACCGAGAACATTGACCTGTCGCTCATCTTGACTCCAGCACACACCCTTCGTCCTGGTGTCGCCACCTACAACGTCCGCAAGCAAGACCACAGGCTCCACGTCCGCCTAGACAATAAACTCATCGCCGAGTCGGAGCTTGCTCTTGAAAAGGGACTCCCTACTCGCATCGAGTGCGATATTGTCAACACCGATCGCGCGCTTGGCGCCTCGCTATCCTACCAAGTCAGCAAGAGATATGGTGAGGCCGGTCTTCCCCAAGACACCATTCACGCCACCATCAAGGGCTCGGCAGGCCAGTCTTTCGGCGCATACCTTGCCCCCGGTGTGACGCTCGAGCTTGAAGGTGACGCCAATGACTACGTCGGAAAGGGCCTGTCTGGTGGTCGCCTCATCGTTTACCCTCCGCGCTCCGCCGTTTTCAAGGCTGAGGAGAACGTTCTGATTGGCAACGTCTGTCTGTATGGAGCCACGCGCGGAACGTGCTTCTTCCGTGGTGTCGCCGCTGAGCGTTTCGCGGTCCGCAACTCGGGTGTCACCGCCGTCGTCGAGGGTGTTGGTGACCACGGTTGCGAGTACATGACGGGAGGACGCGTCCTCATTCTTGGTCCTACGGGACGTAACTTTGCTGCCGGTATGTCGGGTGGCATTGCCTACGTTCTTGACATGTACCACGACTTCGAGAGCAAAGTCAACCAGGAAATGGTTGAGATTTCCGGTGTCGAAGAACCCACCGAGATCGCCTTTCTTCGCGGACTCATTGAAGACCACCACCATTACACCGGCTCGGAGCTGGCTGCTCGCATCCTGCTCGACTTTACCCGTGCTCTTCCCCGCTTCGTCAAGGTCTTGCCTACTGACTACAAGCGTGTCCTTTTGGAGGAGGCTGCAAAGGCCGAGGAGGCCAAGAAGCAGCAGTATCCTCTCCCCATACTTCCCGGCAACCCTGTCCGCACCGCTCATGAGGACAGCAGGAAGAAGCAGGATGATAAGGACAAGAAGAAGAGCGACCTTCTCGACATCGAGGAGAGCATTGGAGATGCGAAGGCTGAGAAGAAGCGGTCGGCTCTTGTTCTTGACAAGACCCGTGGCTTCATGAAGTACCAGCGCCGCGCTGAAAAATACCGCAACCCCAAGACCCGCACCCGTGACTGGCAGGAGTTGTCCAACCGTCTCAGCGAGGACGAGCTCAAGTATCAGACCGCTCGCTGCATGGACTGTGGTGTTCCCTTCTGTCAGTCTGATACTGGCTGCCCGATCAGCAACATCATCCCCAAGTGGAACGAATTGGTCTTGTAAGTTTCAGCCCAACCAGCTGTTCCTGAATATCCTGCTAACTCTTGATGCTATTGCAGCCAAAACCAGTGGCAAGACGCTCTCAAGCGCCTGTTGATGACCAACAACTTCCCCGAATTCACTGGCCGCGTCTGCCCGGCTCCTTGCGAGGGTGCCTGCGTGCTCGGTATCAACGAGGACCCCGTTGGTATCAAGTCTGTCGAGTGCGCCATCATCGACCGCGGTTTTGAAATGGGATGGATGGTTCCCAACCCGCCCAAGGTCCGCAGTGGCAAACAGGTTGCCATCATTGGCTCCGGACCTGCTGGTCTTGCTGCTGCAGACCAGCTCAACAGGGCTGGCCACACCGTTACCGTTTATGAGCGGGCTGATCGCGTTGGTGGCTTGCTCATGTATGGAATTCCCAACATGAAGCTCGACAAGAAGGTTGTCCAGCGGCGTGTTGACTTCATGGCCGCCGAAGGCATCAACTTCGTCACGGGAGTCGCCGTTGGTGAAGGTGATGTTTCCCTCGGTTCGCTGCGGGCTAGCAATGACGCTGTGGTCCTTGCCACTGGCTCCACGGTCGGTCGCGACTTGCCCATCCCCGGACGTAACCTCGAAGGCGTTCACTTCGCCATGGAGTTCCTTCACAAGAACACCAAGTCTTTGCTGGATTCCAATCTCGCTGACGGCTCGTACATCTCGGCCAAGGACAAACATGTCGTCGTCATCGGTGGTGGTGACACTGGAAACGACTGCATTGGCACCTCGGTGCGTCACGGTGCCAAATCCGTTGTCAACTTCGAGCTGCTGCCTCAGCCTCCACCAGAGCGCGCCAACGACAACCCCTGGCCTCAGTGGCCTCGTATCTACCGTGTCGACTACGGCCACTCCGAGGTCAAGACTCACATGGGCAGAGACCCGCGCGAGTACTGCGTCATGTCCAAGGAATTTATTGACGACGGCAACGGCAAGGTCAAGGGCATCAACACGGTCCGCGTCGAGTGGACCAAGAGTGCCACTGGTGGCTGGGACATGAAGCAGGTCGAGGGTAGTGAGCAATTCTTCCCAGCCGATCTCGTCTTGCTCTCGATGGGTTTCCTGGGCCCGGAGGCTCGTGTCCTGGGAGAAGACATTGAGAAGGACGCTCGCAAGAACGTCAAGACGTCCCCTGGACACTACAATACCAGTGTTCCCGGTGTCTTCGCTGCGGGTGACTGCCGCCGCGGCCAGTCGCTGATCGTCTGGGGCATCAACGAGGGTCGCATGTGCGCTCGCGACGTGGACACGTTCCTGACCGGCGTCGGCACCCAGCTGCCCGTCACCGGCGGCATCGTCAAGCGCCCTCCGTACGAACTGCTGGGCAAAGGCGAGATTGCTCCAAAGGAGCTCATCACGGCCTCGGCCTAAGTAAACGGTCGACCGCTCTCTCGAACTTGACGAACTTTTAGCGAGCGCGCCTTGGACTTGAACGATTCTACTTTACGATACCCTGCAGAACCTCCTCCTTTTTTCTCTTCTCTTTTCAGAATCTTGATAATTGTACAGCGACGGTAAATGGATGGTCTGCTTTGGTTGCGCTGCTTTGCTTTGCTCCTTGGCTCTTTGCTTTCGATCGAATTCGTCTGCTGCGTTTGGGACAGAAAACTGGATGGGCGACAAGAAGAGGTGAATTGAAAAAACTTTTTACAAATGTCGGTCTTCTCTTTTACTCCGCGCGCAACCAAAAATGGGAAGATGACAGTGAATTGAATTGAATTGGATTGGCCGTGGAGCGAAATCCTGGATCTCGAAGCGCCGGAATCGGAGCTGGGGTAGCGGGAGCGATGCGATCGTCGGGATTGGTTTGCGGAGAGAGCAGGCCCGAGGGTCAACACTTCAACATGACCGAATGGGCGGGTAAGGCGGTGGAGGCGTCTATTCTTCTTCGTCGTCTACCTCATTCACAGTACAAAAGAGCCGAGAACCTACTAGCGCCGGTTGCCCTACAAAAGGAAAAAGATCCCTTCTTCCTAACTCCTATGTATCAATTGAGCGCTTGTCGTGTACCTAGTTCCAGTTCTATTTATTCTCTACCCGTACGTCCTTTTGTCTGTTGGTCTTGTTCTATGCGGAATCAATTGCAACCTTTTCAGTGCCTCCGTTCTTTACTTCGAGGCCTGGCGTTACTTGCGTTCCTCTAGTGTACTTCAATTCTACCATGACACTGTCTATATATGCTTAGAGATACTCCAGGTGCTGATCTTGTGCTTTGGCTCCCGTTTTAAGCACTACGATACCCTTTTGCAGAATCCGTGGTCTTGGTTTATTTACCTGCTCTCCTCCCGACTTCTCCATTGCCTATTTTGCGTGCAAGCCAATGGCAAATTATTGTTCAACATAGCTCTGCTGGGCCGTTCAAATTGCTGCTGTCGTTGTAGAGGACGAAAGAAGAGTCAACTTCAAGACGAGGTGCCAATGTCGCTTGGCCCAAAGCCGCTGTTCGCAAACTTGTCGGATTGGAGCATCAGAGCATCTTACTGTCAATAGACTGGACGTCTAAGCTCGGGGAATAGCTACGGCAAACGGGGACCATTCAAGCACTCTGGCCCCGCCTTGGCATTGTCATTTCGTTGGCGAGCGCTGTCGTCTTGTTGTTTCCCCGTCTTCTAACTTGCATCACATATTCAAGTCTCGCGTTGTTTCCCGGACGGCGAAGGGTGAATCCAAGGTGCGATGTGTCATGATGCTCATTGGCATGAGTGCCAGGAATGGAAGGCGGTGTCGTGATCCGGAAATTGGCCTCGTTTGTTTGGAATGCGTGTAATAAGAAAGGATTCAAGCTCGCATGGGGGGCAATCGTCAAATGACGACAAAATAAACCCCCCTTCTTTATGTGCTCAACTGACAGCATGAAATCAGAGAGACATGGGCGTCTTTAGATGCAGTGTTTGCAATGTTTCAACTTTTTATTACTTTTGTGCCTGTTTCTATGTTTGGGTAAGTGATGCAAGTCTCACGAGATTGGCGTCTCCCTCCCCCTCCCTGTGCTCCTTGCGCCCTTCCTTGGTTGACCTGTCCATCCGTCCAACGCTCGGTCCGTCGTTCCTTTCTATACCGAAAACGGACCTGGACGTGTCGGCTGACCGCTTCGTGGAAGCAAACAGAAACGTGTCCTGTGATTCCCCGTCGAGGGAAGACAGAAGCACGTGTTGCTTGTCGACTCTTCGGCCCCATGACAACTTTAGGGGCCGAATGCTTGGTCTGTGGTTCTGATGCTGCTATTCCGGTGGTGATACTGCCCCTCCAGTCATCTTGAGAAGCCAAGTGGCGAGTCGGCGCAACTGTGCAACGCAAGATGATGTTGGATGACTGGTCCGAGGGGCAGAGGGTCAGGTGACAGGTCTCGTCTCCGCAGTCTGGCGTGTCTCCCTGGGAGCATTCGTGGAAGACTGGTGAGGTGGGAGTGCATCGGTTTGCGTCGCTTTTGACGTTCATAGTAATTTTTATTCTTCGTCTTCGTGGAGTAGTGGTATGTCGTCTCTTTTCGTCTTGCGGGGCCTTCGTCGCCAACGCGTATAAAGCCTCGATTTATTTGCGGCACAAGCTGACCCTGCTCGAGACTTTTTGTGCCGCTGTTGTCGGACCGGGCGCTGCACTTATGCGGCGGGCTGTTGTTCGGCGGCCACAGGCGCCGGCTTGGGTTGCAGCGGCTGCGGGTGCATGGCGAGCAAGAGCGGGGAGAAGAGCAGGACCAGGAAGAAGGAGAGGAGAACAAGAGGCAGGGTGATCTGAGCCTGCAGAGACTTGGTCGGCTTGTTGGCGCGGCGGTTGGGAGAAGGCATTTTGAGCTTTTCGGGTTGGTTGTAGTGGTTTGGAGTTGGAAGACAGAGAGCTTTTGCAAGAGTGCTCGAGTGGGGGAGGTGGCGAGAGAGAGAGAGAAAGGCCGAGTGAAGTTTTTAAATGGTGGACAGAAGAGACAGCGAGGGCACGATCATATGAAGTAAAAACGTGTGGAGACGGTTGGGGATGCGGTGACGATGTTTGATGGCGATGAGCAGTGATCCGCGCTTGGGGAATTCAGGGGGATCTCATCCGGTCAACAACAGACTGTGTGGTCAGGTCAGTGGTACAGTACTAGGAGTAGTACGACAGGCACGGTAAGTAAGAGTAAAAATTAGCAAAGACATTTCCAGTGGTTGACGTCGTGAGCCTGTTGTGGAATCTTCTGTCAGCGAGGGATGTAGAGTCGAAGACCAATCGGCAGACTTGTCGTTGTGTCGACCGACATCCTGGTGCTGATCCGAGTCGGTGCCTGTCTCTGCCCGCTCCCCGCCGCCCTCTCCTCCGAAAATGTCCAAGACACAGCGCCAACATCTGCATTCACATTACCTACCACCATGCTCTCCTTGCCCCCAATAATCCCTCGCGAGGTACGCCAGCATCCTGGCCAAATTTGAACTTCCCATCCCTGACTTTTGACCGCAGGACCTGTCCGCATGGCACTCTTCACCGCATCTGCGCCCGCACTCGCCCTTGTCCCAAAACAATCCTCCGCATCAACTGCTCGAACGTCCCCATGGCCATCCCCACCAAAATCGTCGCTGCCAACCAACCCGCTCCGCCGCCCTAGCTGCCTTGGTCAATGATGAAAACATAATCGAGCAGCGCAAGCTCAATGTGCGCCGTTTTGGCGCCGGCTGGCTGCGTCCTCCTGGCATCGCAAAAACATTCCAGGCCGCCGAAGATGAGGCCCTGGAGCGCGAAGAACAGGAAGTCCTCGCACAGCGGGAGGCTGCCATGATGGATCTTGCCAACGCTCAAGAGCAGAGGGAAGAGGAAATGAGGAGACGAGAAATGATTGAGCGCGACGCCGAAGCTGGGTCCCAGGATGGCGACCAAGACCTGGACGCTGATGTCCCCAATCTGGATGAAGATATACCAGAAGGCGGTCTCAGCGGTGAAAGTGACGACGATGAGGACGAAGAGGAGAACAGTGAAGAAGACGAAGAAGATGACGAGGGCGAGGACGATGGCGAGGAAGACGACGAGGAGGAGGAATCCGGCGAGGAAGAGAGCGTCGAGGAAGTCACTGAAATGACAGAGGCACATGACGTCACGTTCAATGAAGAGAGCATGTACGGGGATGCCAGTCTCCTGGCAGAAGACCAGGACGAGGATCCCGAGGACGCACAGCAGTGGGTCGAACGCGAGGAGGCTGAAATGGCTGGCGACCTGCAAGACGAACGCGACCTCGACGACGACATCATGGAGGCTGGAAGCTATGAACATACTGACACGGAGCTCGAAGACGAGTCGACCATCAACGAGTCGACGCGCAGCATCCATATGGAATCAAGTGAGCTCCGACGAAGCAACAGGCTCAGCCAACGGACACGACAGATGCAGGCGTCAGGAAATGCAAGCTCTAATAGCTCGGATCCTTTTCGACGCTCTCGGTCTTCTAACCCGAATTCCATCCCCAGTTTCAACCTCAATCGCGGTACACCCCGCGGCAGCTTTCTCAGCGAAGGTCCGAGTTCACTGCTTGGCGACAGCGCGTCCTTTATGAGCAGCAGCAGTCCCAATGCAGGGCGCGGGAGAGGCAATCCAGCTTGGATGCAACCTCCACCTCGTCCAAACTGGCGTCATGGATGAAGGTGGAGCCAACAGCGGTTACGAGACCTGTTAATTGCACCACTTGCGAAAATTATCGTGTAGTCTTATGATTACTGAGCTCACGGGAGCGAAAAACATTACATACAGGAGTAGCATGATGCCGGCATGCCTCCAAACTCTACAGTGTTTATGTCTTCAAAATATACCCCAAACGCCTGCTTTTGCGCGTTGTATCCTTGAGTTTTGGCGATGCAATCCACTTCTTGAACCGCATGCCTGTGAACCGTGTTTCCTCGCGAGACAATCGTACCACGGAGCTTACACAGGACCCTGCGCTCAGAATAGCCAAATGTACCAAAAGAGGAATATGACAGCGGCGAAGAAGGCCAGCCAGACCTTCCAGCCCACGCCGGTCCTCTCGGCCATGCGCATCATGCGGTTCATGGTGCCGCGCAAGCGCACTCGCGTCGTGTCGAATGAGTTGTTCATCTTCTCTGCCAGCGCCGTTGAGTCGCGGATCTCGTCTCCGATAGCCGTAGTAATCTGCGACGCCCAAGTCAACATGCGTCGCGTAGCGAGGCTAAGATGGCCGCATGGCCGCATCAACTAGACGTACACTTTTGAGCATCTTCACTTTGGCGCTCATGCCCTCCAGATTCTCCTCATTTTGGCTCTCCAGCTCGCTCAAGACGGCATCACTGTATTGGCCCTTTGAGTTGGGTGTCGCACTGCGGAAGCCGCCGTTTTGGCTTGAGGGGCCCGACGAGCCTGGGTATGCGGAAAATGCGGGACCGTTGGACCCGGGAATGCCATAGCCTGCGCCGGAAGATGGTCTGCTCGAGGGTCGCGAGTGTGGGGAGGGTGAGGCTTTCCGCTGCTCATAAGGGGAGAAGAGCGCGGAACGGGCGTCTCGCTGATAGAGGTTGGAGTTGAATCTGGAGGCATAAATTAGTTTAGCCCGCGCGGCTGTGGACGGCGACGCCGCACCTGGAAATCCCTAACCTTGAAGACATGGTTGGAGGGCGACGGAGGGTTTAGAGGACAAAGAGTCGGCGAGATGCGAGATGGCGGGTTGCGGGTGTCCGGGGAACAGTTTGGGGCCGGCGGGAGAGACCACAAGCGCAGTACATGGACCTCCGGCTGAGTCTGGACGTCGACACGTCGATCCCGCCTCCACCGCAACTGCTGCGCATGAAAACCGGCCTTGCCCTCCACTGCCACGTCTCTCTCGCCATGTCGTGAAAACTCCGCACCCATCATGAATCTCAGTGTTGGGAGGCTTGGTCTGCTGCAGACCGGCCGCCTTGCTGCCGGCAATCAGCTGGCGGGCACAAGATGCATTTCTTCCACCTCCCAAAAACAAATAAAGTCGACCTTGGAAGCGGGCGAGGACAAATCTGGTCATATCCACCTGCAGAATCCTAACCAAGCTCTCCTGTTCTTCGATCGTACGTCGGCAGCTCCATTGCCAGGAGATTTTCGAAAATCCGAAACCAATAATTAACCCTTCCAGATGTCTTTCCTCTCAAGCTCCAGTGGCTCATGCGACTCCCTCTCCAAAGCGAAAAGCGGTTTCCCTCTCTCATGAAGTATTTGAAGGGTCCCTATGTCGCCGCTGCTGATCCCGTTGCTGTTCTCAAAAAGTGTGCCCCCTTGCAAAAGACTCAGCTCCAGGTCGAGAAGGTGCTTCCTCGTCTGAAGGAAGGTGGCGCTTTCGTAAAGATCAGCTCGTCTGTTGATCCCGAGGTTGTCGAGTCTGAAATCATCAAGCATCTCAAGGCCTCTCCAATCAAACCATGGTGGAATCCGTTCCAGCGCATGCGAGCACGGCTTGTTCGTGGCCAGCCTTGGGTCGAAGATCTCTATCGTCTCCCTAGTTCTCGTCTCAAGGTTGAATTTTTGCCTGCTGAACAAGGCGCCGAGGCCTCTGTCCTGTCGTCTGAGCAGCTGTACAGCATTTTCCGTCCCTACGGTAAGCTCAAAGACATCGTGCCTCAGCCCGCCGACAGCAAGTTGGAGCCCAAGTTTGCCTATCTCGATTTCACGCTGGTCCAACGAGCCATCTTGGCCAAGAACTGTCTCCATGGAATCAAGTTGCTCGAGAGTCAGGGTGGTGGCAAGTCAGGAACGCTCCTCAGACTTACATATGAACCCCGGAGAAAGTCTCACTGGATCCGCGACTGGCTCCTGGGCCATCCCAGGATTGTCATTCCTGCTCTCATTGCCATCATCGGTACCATTACGGTTTCGGTCTTTGACCCAATTCGTACCTTTTTTGTCAAGGCCCATGTGACAAAGACGTTCAGCCTTGGAGACAACAAGATTTACAATTGGTTTAAGCATCGGGCTACGGATCTAATGTCCTTCCGCCGAGACCCCGAAGACGACGCTGGGATGGATGCCATTTGGGACGACCGCAAGGAGAACATTGACCAAATCAGGTCGTGGCTAATGGAGGACGCCGACACGTTCATCATCGTCCAGGGGCCTCGCGGCTCCGGCAAGAAGGAGCTTATCGACGAAGCCCTCAAACATCGCCGACACAAGGTGACGATAGATTGCAAGCCGATTCAAGAAGCTCGCAGCGAAAGTGCGACCATCAGCGCAGCCGCTGGACAAGTAGGCTACCGGCCAGTCTTTTCGTGGATGAACAGCTTTAGTGGCATGGTGGATCTCGCCGCTCAAGGAGCGGCTGGAGTCAAAACCGGCTTCAGCGAGACCCTGGATGGCCAACTGGACAAGATTTGGAACACGACGTCATACGCCCTCAGAGGCATTGCTCTTGAAGGTCGCAAAAAAGACGACAAGGACGCGAATCTTAGCGACGACGAGTGGCTCGAAGCTCACTCGGAGCGTAGGCCAGTCGTTGTCATCGACAACTTTCTCTACAAGGGCCAGGAAGACAGTCTCCTCTTCGACAAGATCTCGGAGTGGGCTGCGAGAATCACCAATGCCAACGTGGCCCACGTCATCTTCTTGACCCACGACTCCTCCTTCAGCAAGTCGCTTAGCAAGGCACTTCCAAACCGCGTGTTCAGGCAAATATCCCTCAGCGACTGCTCGCCAGAGGTCGCTAAACGCTTTGTCATCAAACACCTTGACGCTGCTGACGACGACGACATGGACGGTAGCGAAGAGCATAAGAAGCTTACTCGTTCTCAGCGTCGGAAAGACCTCCACGAGCTGGACGAATGCATCTCCGCACTTGGTGGCCGCTTGACAGACTTGGAATTCCTGGCTCGGCGTATCAAGGGTGGCGAAACACCCAAGAAGGCTGTCAATCAAATCATCGAGCAGTCTGCCTCGGAGATCATCAAACTCTACATTACCAGATTGGACGGCAGCTCGCGCCGCTGGACTCCAGAGCAAGCCTGGCTGGTCATCAAACAGCTGGCTCAGCACGAGACGCTCAAATACAACGCTATCTTGTTGAACGACTTGTACAAGAGCGAGGGCGAGCAGGTGCTGCAAGCTCTCGAGCAGGCTGAGCTCATCACCATTTCATCTGCGAATGGCCGCCCCACGAGCATCAGGCCAGGCAAGCCTGTGTACCAGTCTGCGTTCAAGAAGCTTACCGACGACCGCGTGCTCAAAGCGAGGCTGGATCTAGCCATCATGACCGAGCAGACCAAGATCGAAAACAAGAACATTGATAAATACGAGTCGGAGCTGCGGCTCTTGGGCGAGCTACCAAAGCAACCCTACGAGATCTCGGGTCGGATCAAGTGGTTGTTAGGTAAAGTGGCAACTGCTCAGTCCAAGGTCGAGGTCTACGAGAGGGAGATTGGGCAGTTGAAGAAGGTGCTCCTCGAAGAGTACTAAGGGGTAGACTATGCGGCTGTACATGGAGGATTGAGACGCTGGCTTGGTGACGAGGTGTACGATGTGTAAATGCTGCGACGAATGTAACGAAATCTGTAAAATTAGGCATTGACTACTCTCATCAATCAGATGCTATTCGAATTTACACATTTCAAAGACTTGACGCTGCGACATCCGAAAATCATGAGATCAAAAGATGGCGTTGCCGTTGACGTGGGAGCTTACGCCGCCTGGGAGAAGTCAGCCTTTCATCACGTACAGGTCATGGGAGGTTTCATACCCGGGCAGTTGGCCGGCGCGCTAGAGAAGAAGAAAGTCCACCGCTTTTGCTCTCTGCACTTCTTCACAAGTCCTTCCAGATCCAACATCTCGCCGAGGGGCATTCCCCACAGAGCAAGAATGTGCTCGTGCAGGTACCAACCATATTGAGTCGGCCAGGCCTCGAAGGCCGGCGCGTCGCCAGCAACGGCAGCGAAGTAGCAGTCGTGAAGCCAGTCGAGCATCGCCGGCTCCTGCTTCAACCCAGCCCAGCGCTGTCCAGACTCCGCTGAGAGGTCGGAGTGACGGCGGGCAAGAGCGATGCGCTCGTCTCGTGGCTTTTGGTAATAGGCCTCGACGAAGCCTGTCCTGATGAAAACGATGTCTCCGATCTTGATGTCGCCGCCCTTGGATGCAGGACGGATGTCGATTCCTTGGTCCTTGCCGCACCTTTCAAGGTCCTGAAGATCTTTTTGTCAGTAGCCAGTAACTGAAAACAGGGTTCGCTGTAGCTCACCTCGTAGCTTATCTCGTAGTGGTCGTACGGATTGAACTCGATTCCATTCTTCTTGACGTAGCTAAGGTAGTCGATCAGAATCCCGCGACCAGCAATGCCATGTTCGGCCAAGTAGTGGACTGAACACTTGTGGTTGGCGTTGGGGCCAACGATGTCTTCGCCTCTGGTCTGAATGTTGTGAGACGGTCTGTCAAGTAGTCAATCGCTTGGCAAACTTACGTTGTTGTAGAAGAATCCAGAGGGAAGGTGGCAGAACTGGTGCTTGTTAGTATACCCTTCAGATCGCGGATGGTTCTTGGGACAAATTGAATGCCAGAGGGGTGGAGAGGCCAGACGTGAGCGGGTCAAAAGTTTCCCGTGCAAGGTGCTCTAGGACCGTAAGGGGACTGGACTTTTGAGAGGCAACCTACATGACGAAACCCATCCCATTGTGTTCCGCTTTGTGTGTTCAGAGAATACTTGTCGTCGTAGGCGGCGTTTTCGACAAGAGTCTTGATCTCATGTTGAAAGGACTCCCGTTCAAAGGCAGGGACTTCTGGGACATTCAAAGGCAGGCTTTGGACAACATCAGTATAAGAGCGCTGTTACTTTGAGACGATTTTGTTTACTTTACAGGGACCACTTCTCCGGTCCGAATTTCTTTTGAGGCAGCCAGGACACGAGATGGGGTCAGTAGGTTCAGTCTCCCGACCTGTCAAGCAATGTAAGTTTCGGGTTCAATTGCTGGAAGGATTCACGAACAAAGTCATCTTTTCCCCACACCCAAGCGGCTCCTTCAGGAGCGCCCTCGATTTTGGGCAATTCATTGCGAGTGGGGAACTCAGTAGAGTCAGGGTTCCACGGGATAGTCATTGCTCTCTTGTTGGGTCGAAAAAAACTTCCAATTTGGGAAAGACGGCGTGCTGCGGCGCTCGAATACTCAGACATGGTGAAGAGAAAACAGATGATTTATACTAGTGACCAGGTGGAGGCCATGTGGATTCTTGCGAGGTAATCCATTGTAGGCCAAGCGCGGCCGTCCCCGCACATCATGAATGAATCCGTCATGACGGCCGAGGGAGTCGCGGGGCAGAAGGAATATGGGGTTGGATGACGGGAGAAGATGGACATGGGTGGGGCAGAAAATACTCCTTGCCGACTTCTGAACCCATGGCACGGGTCCGCACCGGCAGCGACTAATCAACAGCATCCCACGTCATAGCTCGAACAACCAACCCCGCTACATTACGCCCAACCTTCCAAGCTGCACTTCAGTACCCTCCGCCCATCATGTTCAAGAAGAAGCCTAATGTAAGACGCTGCTCCTTCCACTTGCTCCATTCCTTCCGTTGCTTACGAGTTGCACGTCAGATCAAGCCCCTCTCTCCAATCAAAAATTCAGAGCGGCGCAAACTTGCGGACCACATCATATCTGACCTGGGTCTTACAGTACCCTCCAGCGACAATGCCGACGCAGACGATAAGACGGGCTTGACGACTCTGAGAAACTCCTTGCTTCCCGATGGCTCCCTCTCCGCACGCTTCACGACCACGGCTGGACCTGACGCGAAAAAGGTTTCCGGGACCATATATGTTGGCGCACATCCAAACCAAGACCTGAGGGTTCTGTGGGTCAAGCTCGAGGAGAATGTGTATCCGACCGTTTACACGTTATGGCATAACCCTGCCATCCTTCCTCTGCTGCATACACCATCCTTCGTGGTCGATAAACTGCAAGGCGGAGCCGACCTGATGACCCCGGGTTTGCAAAACGGACCCCCGTTTCCAGATAAGGCCAAGAAAGGTGCCGCAGTAGCAGTGGCATCAGTGGAATCGCCAACAGTGCCAATGGCGGTCGGTGTCTGCGAAATTGATGTTAGCGCTCTTCAAGATGTTCGTGGGGCGAAAGGCCATGCGGTAAAGATGATCCACTGGGCTGGCGATGAGCTTTGGTCATGGAGCACTGGGGGGAAACCGGGCATTTCCCCGCCCGATCGTGTTGAGGGCTGGCTGAACAATCAATCCGACGTGGAGCAAATACAGGCCGAATTGGAAGCAGCAGATCTGGAGGATGATGATGACGATAATGGTGGGGTAAACCTCGCGTCAGCTGGAGAGGGACGCCCTCAGCCGGCGGACGCCGTGGATCCCACACGAAATGACGAGCCAGCGGATTTCGAAGATAAGGAGTTGACAACTAAAGGTGAGCTGCTGCTTTCAATCGCCTCGGCCGTTGACTGACTGCGGAAAGAAATCGACGAGGCTTTCAAGCAGGCTTTCTTGTACGGTGTTCGCCACTTTATGGAGGCCAACAAAAACGAGCCTAACTATGGCCTGCCGTTTCCACTCTCCCAGTCTTTTGTCATGTCAAACCTCGTCCAACCTTTTCTCCCCGCCCACACTCCCGCCCAGGCTGCATCACTCCAAATCAAGAAGACATCCTTCAAGAACATCAAGAAATTTGTCAAGTCCCTAGACAAAGCGCAGATTATCAAAAGCAAGGATCGTGACGGCAATGAAGCTGTCATCTTGGACATCGATTTTGAAGACCAGGAAATCAAGAATTTCAAGCCATATCGCCTTCCCAAGAAGGACACAAGCTCAGGGGGGAAGACAAGCGCACCGACAGCTGCGGGTGACGCCTCCGATAGCTCGGTGGGCCAGAAATTGAAGAGAGTGGAAATTTTCAAGCCAAAAGAACGACTCTCGCCTCTCTTCTCGGCTGTCAGGGCAGATCCCAAAGGCTTCTTCACCGCAGCGGAAATACGGCCACTTGTCACGACTTACATTGAGGCCGAAAATCTCATCTCCCCGAAGAACAAGCGTGTTGTCACTCTGAATCCAATCCTCGCCAACGCAGTCTTTGACGGTAGCGCAAAATCCGACAAGGACGTCATCAATAAGGGGTTCGTTTTGCGTGACGCACTCGTTGACCGTGTGCTCGCGTCATGTGCCCCTTACCACGCCATTTTACGCAATGACGACTCTCTGGAGTCGACAAAACCCAGGGCAGGCGCTGCGCCAAAGGTTAGCATTGTTTTGGAGACTCGTTCTGGGAACAAGACGGTCACCAAGGCAAGCGGAGCTGAAGCATACTTTGTAAGCCCACAGGCATTGGCAGATGAGTTGAGGAAGACTTGCGCGAGTTCGACCAGCGTCGAGAGGCTGGTAGGCAGCAGTCCTAAGAACCCAGTCATGGAGGTGATGGTGCAGGGACCACAGAAAGACGCCGTCCTGAAAGCGCTAGAAAAGAGAGGTGTGCCGGGTAGGTGGGTCGATGTGGTGGACAAGACTAAAAAGAAGAAATAAAGCAAGACTCTATCACGAGCTACTGTAGCCAAACAATCAAAGGGATTACTGATGGGCCTGCTTGTACGTCCGAACAATTGAGTCAGTCAGTATTGCAGCTCCCTCCCGGATGGGAAGCTGGACTTCGACAAAGCTCTTCTGCAGCAGGCCTGTTGGAGAAGCTTCAACGCCTGGTGACATCTAGATGGCTTGGACGTGCCAGCTGGTGAGCAGGTCTCTCAATTTCAATTTTCTTGTTCCTTTCAAGTCACAGAGCTCTCCTGATTGGTCTTTTCTTGAGACGTCAGAAGGCAGTCTCTTTACAGCCAATGAAGCTGCACTGTCTCTGTCTCACTTGGGGACTGCACATCAACCGGCTTACATTTCCCATCACAAGGTCAGGCACTAGAATCCAAAACAAGTATTTCATTGGGTTCTGGCCTTTCGCTACAAGCTCCGAATCATTGCTCCACCACCACTGGGAATTTGACAATCTGGGAATACAGGCATGCTCCTCTCAGCCCTGCCCTTGGATATTATGATGACTGCCTCCATTATAGAAATGTAACAATCTGGAAAAGCAGGCGGACTCGCCTCAGCCATGCTTTCAGGTATCGTGCCTCCTCAGATGATGATGAAGAACAGTGGACAGGGTGGAGCTTTGGAATAGTCATGATAAAGATTAGAAGGCCGGTCCAATTCGTGTCGAACATTCAGGGAGTGATCGTATATCCCGTCAACCGACTGCTTCCCTCAAAGGCGAATTTGGGCCGTCATTTCTTCTTCTCGTTTGTGGCCGAGCGGCGTTGAGGACAGTTTCCTCGCATCTCTCTGACATAGTCAGAATCCTCATCGCCGCTTTCGATGACCGGCTCGCCTCTGCTCGCCGCCCATATGACTGCATTCTTTTGAGACTGCTGGCCCTGGTATTGGGCGCAGCGTGGACAGCGAGCCGCATCATTCCGGTTCACCACCTCCGTTTGTACCTGCCGGCACTTGTTCCCGCAGGGCCAGCTCTGGGTGAAGCCACCGCGGTGGTCGCATGCGAACATGATGTTGAATCGAGTAGCACCGCACATTTTTGTTGACCGGCTTGTGCTTTATTAGTGGTAGCTGAGCTTTTAGGGGTTGCTTCACTGTGTAAGTAGTACTTGGGAAGCTTTTACGGGGCTCTTTTAGGGGTGTTGGCTTTGCGATTAGAAGCTGAGCTCGTGTACTTGTCCCTTGAGATATCTTGGATGAACTTTGACTTTACGAGGAGTGTGTTGTAGAGAAATTCCCACTGGGAGGACCTTTGAGCTTTATATATACCTCTGTTCGTTCTCAGGGCTGGCTGTCACACCACATGTATGCCTTGTTTGTTTGCATAGAGTACTATCTTGGTCATGGCTTTCTCAATCACGCACGCGATGTGGCAGAATCGTGTTATGATGAATAAAAGCTGGCTCGCCAACGCAAAGACTCGAGCTTGCCGCACAGTGACACTGCATGACTTCTGTCATGTGGTAAATTATACAGGGGTCTAGACGCTGCCATCCAAATGTACCAGGCTTCCGAGACGCCTGGGCAAGAAGGAAGACTGCGTTTACAAGGAGTTTTGTTGAGGTGTGTTGGCAAACGAGAACTCGTTGTACTTTGACCACCTCAGGCAAGTCGCTTCGGTGCGCAGGTGCTTGTGTCTATGAAAAGACAACTCAGTGTTACCTCCTGGTTTTTGAGCAGTGACACTCTTGCCATGCCTGATATTCCTCTGTCTTAGACTTGAACCCTTGTCTCTCCAATTTTGATGCAAAAAAATTCTCCAGGCCTAGGGTTCTGCAGTGTTGCATTCACAAGCCGCAGTCGAACCAAGCAACCAGCGCCCAGATCCTAGCTGGCGGGCAGACGGAGGATTCATTTCGCTTTGACTGTTAGATTACAAACAAATAGCAGGCACATGATTACCAGAAAATTGCTGCAGATGGAATTAGACTCGGAGGTATATTTCGCTTTATAGTATTTTAATACAAATAATAAGAGTTTTCTTGTATCTATTATACTATATTATTTATAGGTCTGTACTAAAGGTTTATTTATTTATTTATTTAGTTTAACATCCATCTTTAAGGTAACAAATATAAGAGACGGGGATAGGTATCCTAGTAGTCTAGAGCTATATATAGAATAGTACCTAATAGGTTTAAACCATAGTAGGCTATTATACTAATTTATAGCAATCCCTTTTTATGTTTATTTTTAATGATTATAGTTAGATATTTTAGGCCAAGCCCCTACAGGAAAATTACCAACTTAGTAATATAAGTAGAAATAAGTAAATACTAAGTAAGTATATATTTTAAAGCAAAATAGTAGTGGTTCATAGATAGAGGAGCTAAATATAGGAAAATTATAGGAAACCTTAACTTTATAGTAAAAGCTATAAAATTTATAGGTTATCCTATATACCTTTCTATCTCCTTAACCCTTCTACTAGGTGTCTTATTAGTTATTATACCACTATTTAGTAGCTATTTTTGTATTTTTAATAAAGCCTAGTATAGCCTTTATATTTTCCTGATTTTTAAAAAGGTTTTTAATACTTAATAAGGGGATATCCCTTTTAAGTAATTTTCTTTCTTCCCTATAGTCCTTACATAATAGTAGGAGGTGTATAGGTGTTTCCTTAGGATATCTATACCTATATGTACTATTATTTGACTTTTTAGTATATAATAGGTAGGTTTTAAAGTAACCATATCCTATTTTTAGCTAATAGAACGCTGAGGCTATAGGTCTCTCTATATCTCTTAGAATTAAAAGCTTATAGCTAGGTTTAGTATTGAAAATACTATAATAGGAGGAGGAATTATTAGACTTAGCCTTAGCCTTATCTATAATATCCTGCTACTCCTTATTAATAGTATCTTTAATATCTATACCTATAAGTACTAGGGCTTTTAGATAATTCCCCAGATCTTTCTTTATAGCTTCCTTAGCTAAGGAATTAGCTAATTTATTACTATATATACCTATATAGCTTAGGACCCATTCTAATATTATAGAGGCACCTTTAGAAGCTACTATTTTAGTAGCTTCTATAGCCCTTATTTACTATAATTAGCTAGGTTTATTAGAAGGATTAACTAACCTATATATAGCTAACTAGTTATTAGAATATATATAGAATTTATAGTTATTTTCTACATTTTTACTAGTATATTTAAATACCTTAGTAATCCCTTCTAGTTCTCTATTATATACTAGGTTAGATTTCCCTATATTTAGGGATTCTAACCTACTATTTAAAAGATTACTAGGTAGGACTACTAAGCCTATACCTATACCTTTACCTATAGGTAAACTAGAGGTATTAGTATAGATATAAGTAGTCTTCTAGCTTTTTCTCTAGCTATTAAGGTTAAGGTGCTCTAATAGAGCCTCTTCCTTATTAAGAGAGCTAATTCTATAAGAGAATAGGATATCCCTAGCCTAGGGTAGGAAGTAATAGTATTTTATAGGTTCAAGATATTATCCTATCTCTATATTTATACTTTTACTTATAAACTTAATCTAGGTAGGTCTCCTTAGCTTATTCTCTATAGAATTAATTCTACTTAATTCTCTTGGAATAGGGTGGGTAGGTAGGAGTTTTAAGGCTCTAAAAGTATACTTTTAAATAGTAGCTAATAGGTGTGCCTTAGTAGGTAGGATTCTAGCTTCTATTTCTATAGCTCTTATAGGACTAGTCTTAAAAACCCCTAGAATCTTTTATAAAGCTAGATTCTATATATATTATAGTAGTTTAATAAGATTATCTATATTTTTAGCCTTATACTATAATTAATAGCTATAATCCATTATACTTATAATATAGGTTAAGTATAATTGTCTTATAGCATGTGGATTAAGGCCTAAATTAATAGTAGTAAGTCTATTAAGCCTAAATAAGGTTGATCTAGCCTTTAATACCAATATATTAACGTGTTGTTTATAATTTAGCTTATTATTAAAGTAGATTACTAGCTAGTAGACAGTTTCCTTAGGCTTTATAGTACTATTATTAGGAAGCTTAATAGAACTATTTTTAGCCTTATTCTAGCTAGTAAAGTGTATTAATTCAGTCTTAGAAAGGTCAAATTCTATACCCTTTATAGCACCAAGCTTATATAACTATTTAGTTTCTCTTTCTAGTATTTTAAGGTTTTTCCTTATACTAGTAGATAATATAGTAAGACTAATATTATCTATATATAAAAGAAACTTAACTACCTAAGATAGGAATAATTCTAAGATATATATTAGAAAGAGTATAGGTGATATAGGACTTCCTTATAGGATCCCTATCTCTATATCCCTAAATTCTTCTAATTATCCATTAAATAATAGTCTTAATAGCCTGATATTTAAGAAGCTAGAGACCTAGCTAATAAGAGATAGTGGTAGTCCTTTCTTCTTTAATAATAGTAAGAGTTTATTTTTGACTATATAGTTAAAAGCTCCTTTAATATCTAAAAATAGTGTAGAGGTAATTCTATTGGATAGTTTATTCTCTTCTACTATATTAGATAATAATAGAGCTATATTAATAGCTGACTTCTTTAATTTACCCCCTATTTAACTAGGGTCTAGTAGATAAGTAGTTTTAGCTAAATAGCTTAATCTCTTTACTATAATTCTCTTATTTATTTTTCTAAGATAGTTTAATAAGGAAATAACCCTATAAGACCTAGGACTAGTATAGTCTAGTTTATTAGGTTTTCTTAAAACTACACCTATAGCTTATCTCTATACTTTAGGGTGATAGCTACTATTAAATAGTAAACTATATACCTTATAAAAGGTAGAACATAAAAGGCACCACAACCAACAGAATCGACACCCGAATTTTCTGCCAAGACCGGCTCCATTCGAAAGAGCGTACTTAATATACCTGGGGCACCAATTTTCCACTTTAGAAAAGCACGCGCTGCTGCGCTGTAAGGGGTAGAAGATTAGGAAACTAGGGGTTAAACTTTACACCCCCTTTATCTTAATCAATACTCAACTAATTAAGATAAAACCTATACTATTTAAAAGAGCGCACCTAAAAGCCTATAACCTAATACTTACATCAGCAATATTAGCCTAGGATTAGGGGTAGGAGATAAAATTAAAAATCTCTAGGCTTCTATAACCCTTCTTTGTGGCTTTTAGCCTTAAAGAGCCACACTAGAGCCACACCTTAGTTCAACCTCAAGTTACATAACTTTTTCTAAACTAGCTAGAACTAGACTAGATTAGGATAATAAGACTACTATTTAAACCATCTTAGTAAGATAATTCTAGTAGTGTTCTTAGAATAATTTTATTCTACTATCTTCCCCCTAAAAAACCCCCTAAAAGAAAAAACTAATATAAAAACCACCTACTTTGCTAGTTCTCCAAGTAACTAGCTTATACTAAGTAATAGTAGAGTTTATTTATAGCTTAGTTTATATAAAATAAAAGCTAGTGATTTTATATTAGTTATATTTCTCTCTTAGTTAATTTTTTTTTAAAGAAAGAGCATGGAAAACCCCCCCTAGCCCCTCCTAGGGGCACCCCCTAACCTAGGAATTAAATAAGAAATAGATAAGGTAGTAGATATTATTACTATCACCCCCCTACTATAAGAACCACCCCCTAGGGTTATCTCTATAGTAAAAGATTTTAAATTTACCCCCTTAACTACTAGGGGGTAAAAATAACTAAATAAGGACTAATAAGGTAGCTAATTAAGTAGGGTTAAGCCTAATAGCCTAACCTACTAAGACACCTTATTCTAGGCTAGATCCCTACTTATTAAGGTAGCAGATCTAGCACCTATATAAAGAGATTAAACTAAGGTCCTAGACTTTATAGGACTATTTAGGGAATTCCTAGAAATAGGGAATAGCTAAACAATTAGCTCTATACTATCTAGAAGTACCATAGATATTAAAAAAATAGTTAAAATCCTAGAGAATAAGGTTAAAAACTAAAACAACCCAAACTACTAAAAAGAGGTTTTATAGATAAAGGGATTTAAACCTGAAAACTAACCTATAAAAATTTTAAAAATTTAAAATAATTTAGGAAAAATTCCTATAACTAATCCAACTACACTACCCACTTGGGTTAGTGTAGCTAAGTTAGAAAACCTAAAAAAACTAAAAGAATCTATACTAGTAGCTAAGAAATTAAAAAATATAGTAAATATAGTAAAGGTACTAAAAATTATAGGTCCATTAAACTAAGACCTTTTAGCTCATAAAAAATCACCTAATAGGAGACTAGTCCTAGTACTCTAGGTAACTACTTTTAGAATCCCTAATCCTAGGGAAATAAGGGATAAATTTAATTCTACTTTCTCTACTAAGGGGTATAAACAACCAGTTATCTCCTTAGTAGCTAAGTCCTATATAAAGAAGTTAATTATATTAACTACTACCAACTAATTTAATGCTAATTTCCTATTAGCTAACCAAGCTATATAGGAAAATATCCTCCTAATCTAAAAAGCTTTAAAGGATGAATCCTGGTATAAAGTAGTAATCCACGGCCTTCCTATTACTAAATTTAATATAGAGGAAGGTCTACTACTAATCTATAAAGAAATTAAGACCTATAATAGCCTAACTACTATTAGGAGACCCTTTTAGCTTATATCCTAAGAGAAAAGAGCTACTCAGGCCTATAGATTAATAGTAGTCTCATTTTCTAATAAGGCTAACTATAAAAAGGCCTTATCTACCTAGCTTAATATAGTAGGGCTAGGCCTACGCACTAAAAAGCTTATCCTTACACCTAAAACTTACAGGTGTAAGAACTGCTAGCAATTTAGATACCTAGAAAATAGGTATAAGAGACAAGCTACTTATAGAGTATATATAGGGTCCCACCCTACTCCCTAATACTACTATAGGACTAGTAGCCGCCTAAAAGGTTAGACCTACAGCTATATAGAGCCTAAATGTGCTAATTATAGTAAAAACCACTAATTAAGCTATAAAAGGTGTCTAAAATTCTTGGCAATAAAGAATAGCACCTAATAAGTATTAAGGAATTAAGGGTACTATAAATAAATATTAATAAGAGCCGCTTAGCTACTAAAAGCGCCTTAGAAACAGCTATTAGGTTAAATATTAACCTTATATTTATACAAGAGCCTTATTTAATTACTAATAGTAAAGAAATACCCCAAAATTACCTAAACTCAAGGTCTATTAATATCACGGTTGTGATGGGTATTGGGATATTAGTAGTTAGGGGGGTCCTAGTCTTGGCAGGGACCAAAAGTAGTAACAGCCGTAGAGCCTATTTAGTCTTAGTTGCGGTCCTACAAGGGACAAGGAATTAATAACTATCTTTAGCTTAAACTCTTATACCTTATTGCTATATAATAAATGGTAGCTAAAAGTTATTAACTTTACTATACCTCTACTAACTATAATTCCTAGGTCTATATATCCTAATACTACTATAGACTAAGAATACATATAGCAACCACTTCTACTAACCCTAAATAGTAGTCCTAGCTAACCTTGTAACTATAATTACTATAGTAGTTTTATATTCTAACTAGTAGTGCTATATATAGCTAATATAAAACCCTACCTGTGGCTTAATAATTGGCGTCCTAAGTAGTATTAGGACTTAACTCTATCTCTTTATAATAAACATAGGAAGGAGTGCTAAGGTATAGGAGCCTAGGAGCACCCTATAGGCTATACTTAGCTAGTAATAGCCCTAGGACTAATATACCTATAAATACCTATCCTCCTAACTTTACCTAGGATATCCTATTAAGATATCCTAATCCATATTAAACCTAGCACCTATACTAGATAATAATAAGATTCTTACTACCTAGCAACTTAAGGCTTTCCTTAATAATAGCACTTATTATAATTATATAGTAGCTATAACTTAGGACTACTAGAGATAAATAAACTATATTATAAGCTATTTTACCCTACTAGAGACTAATATTAGAACCTAGTCTATAGGGAACCTATTATAGCGCGTACCTAACTACCTAGTAAGGTAGAATACTACTAGGTAGTATAACTAGCTAGCTATAGATACTACTTTAAAAAAGATTAAGGTAGTATATACTAAGCTTATCCTACTAGAACCTAATACCCCTTAACTAATAACACCCTAAGATCTTTCTAATTAGCAAGCGCTTCTACTAAACTTAGTTAAAGGAGAGTATCTTATTAGTAATATAGATATAGGCCTACTAAGGATAACTAGCCCTCTTACTACTAGGGACCCTAGTCCTAAAACACCTAGCAATATAGAAGTCCCTCCTATACCTAGATATTATAAATTAGAAGTCTTAACTATATAGGGAAGCTCCCCTATATTAGGCATAAGTATAAGCCCTACTAGGACTAAGATAGCTACTACTCCTATATAGCTAGGAAGGATACCTATATAGAGCACTTTAATAGTACTTAGAGTATCTATAAATACTATATTACTATCTATAACACCCCTAGGATTACTATATAACCCTTATAACCTAATATTACTAGATACTCCTACTAGCTCTAGGGAAGGATTACTATAAGCTTAAGTTTTACCTAGGTATACTAAACCCCTATTAATAGACTACTAAGAATAGCTTATATATATTTTTAATAATCTATCCTATAAGTATATTTCCCTATTACTAATTCTATTATAATAGGGATAGACCTAGGAGGATACACTAATACTTACACTATTACTAGCTCCCTTATAGAGGGGATAGACCTAAGAGGAGGTATAAATACTTACTCTATCCTAATAGTAATAACTTATAGAAAGAACTTAGGAGCTCTAGTAGCTATAGGGTATAAACACCTAGTTATAGGAGATATAAGTAAATATATATTAGGCTAATAAGAATATACTCTAATACTATAGGAAAGGGATAAGGAGGTATATACTATTCTATAAAGGAAGGAGACCCTAGTTATAAGTTAACTAATAGTATATTCTACTCCTCCCCCCTCCTTATTAGTATACTTACCTATTAATACTCTCTACTCTTACCTTTACTCCTATTCCTAATAACCACCTTTTACTCCTAGCATAATAAGAGAAGAATAGCTTATACTATCTATAGTATAGTACTACCCTTTAGACACCTTATTATATTATTCTTCTATTAACTATTACTTAGCTATTAAGTACTATAGATAAGGCACTACTCCCCCTATTACTATAAGAGTTACTAAGCTAACATCCCTAGCCCTATAAGGATAAAGACTCACATATACTATAGGTAAAAGCTAGTAACTTACCTTATTCTCCTATAATTTTACTCTTCTAAAGCTTAATACTAATACTATATCTACTTACTATCCCTTTAACCCTAGTACTCTATATATAAGTAGTATTCTAGTATATAGTTAGGAGCCTCTCTCCTATAATAAAACTAACATATCTTTCTATAATATAATACTCTACTATATAGAATAAGATATAGCCTACAACACCTATTATCCCTTTAAGCCAGAGGATAGCAATAACCCTACCTATAGTACTTAGGCTAAGGAATAGGAGACTAGAGATAAAGAGGAGCTCTATATAGCTCTACTACTATATTAATATCTATACACTACTTAAGATAGCTAACTAGCTTATATCTTACTACCTATAGACATATATACTACTTTCTATTATAATAAGTATAGCCCTTTACCTTACTATTATAAGCCTATTAATAATAAGATTCCTATCTAGCTATAGTAAGATATAAGGGAACCACTATACTCCCTACACTAATAGGAAGAAGAGTATATTAAGTATAATACTAGACCTTATAGTAGAGGAGGTTATTAGAGGTAAGCTATAATAGTAGTAATAGAAGAGGTTCTATACTATAACTAAGGTAGGGACTAAATAGGTAAAATATATATAAATATACTAACAAGCCTAGATAACCTAAGTACTAGCTTAAATATATAATTTAAGATATTTAACTACAGGCTTAAGTAGATTAAGTATAGCTATAAAGGCCCTATAAGTAGCTAGGATATAATATAGTATCCACCTTCCTATACTATATACAACATTAAACATAGTTATAAAAGGTATTACTACTAAGGTAGTTTTAAACCTCCTACATATCCTTACACTAATCCCAGCCCTTACTAAGCTAATAAGATCCCTACCTTCTACTATTAGGCACCTAACTATTCTAATAATAAAGATAACTAATATAGTAGTTATAGCCTATAGGCCTATAATAATAATTACCCTACTAGATATCCTAGCTATAAGAATTATACTCCACACTTCTATACTAATATAGTTAGGTTCTTTAATCCAGACCTACCTATAGAGGATATAGGATATAGTAGTAGCACTATTAAGTATAGGAAGGTAACCTATAAATTAGTAGATTAGTTCCTTAATAGTATAGAAACTACCTACCTTACCTATAGTACTAAGGCTATATAAATAAATTTATAATAGTGCCTTTAGGGTATAGCTAACTAATAGTATTCATTATAAATCTTATATCCTAATTATAAATTACTCTATACTAGACCTAGTATTAATAATTAGGCCTCCTTCCTCTATAAAGAGTTTAGAATAACCTATTATAAGGCTATTAAAGCTTTAGATAAGATATATTTTAGTCCCTAGGAGGTTAGGAATACTAGTACCTGTAATTTTATTATTACCTATATATATCTTAGTAGAGCTATAGGATTTCCTATAGTCTATAACTAGTTAGTAAATATATATATAAAGATTAATCCCTACTTTAAATAATAGATAGTAGAGCTAACTGCAACAATAACTATATAATTATTTATTAAAGAATTAGAATCACACTATTAGACATGGGCTAAAAGAATAAGAGTAGTAGGTAAGATAATATTATAACCCCTACATAACTTAGGTTTCTAGTTAGGTCCCCTGTTAGGGCTAAACTTAAATTAAAATTAGAGTAGTAGCACCTCTTACTATACTAATAACTATAGGTTATTCTAGTAGAATATAAATACTATAGGACTAAGTAAGCCTAGAAAATAGATAGCCTATCTATAGTATCTAGCCCTACCCCCTATAGGTAGAAAAGGGTCTATTTCTAACTCCTAACTACTATAGTAATTAAAGCCTAAGCTAGGAAAGAAGCTAGCTATAGCTTAAGGCTAGTACTATATATAGGAAGAGGAACTTATTAATCTTAATCCTAACTCTACTAGAGACACGCTTAATAATACTATTACTCCTAATAAAGATAAGGAAGAGTATCCTAAGGGCAGCAATAATATAGAACCTAAGGAGGAGGGCACCTTCTATTTAGTAGGTAAATTCTATTCTAAATATACTAAGTACTAGTATATAGTAGTATTAGGAGACTTATTTAACTAGCCCTAGGATATAGTACTAGTAGCTCCTAAATAGGTCTACTATAGATACTAAGAGGAGTTTCCCTTAAAGTATAAGTTATACTAGTATCTATATAATAATAGCTACTAATATACTACCTAGAATTATACTCTCTATACTAGTAATAATAAGGAGGAAGATAAATATACTATCTACTATAACTTAGTAGTAATCCTAAAAGTTATTAGGATAATATAGTAGAGTAGCTTACCATCCCTTAGGAAATTTTATACTTAAAGATTTTAGTTTTTATTTACTCTCTATTTTAATATATATTATAGTTTAAATAGTTATTCTACTATAGTATCCTCTATATCTATATAGGGATAGGCTACTAACCTATCTACATTCTTATACTAATAGTACTCTTCTAGGTATTACTTTTCCCTTTTAGATTACTATTTCTTACTATACTCTATAGTACCTAACAACCACTATAATAGCATAGTAGTAGTAATATATTTATAGCTAGTACTAATAGGGTACTAATAAATAGGCCTAGTCTATATACTAATAGGAAGGAGGATCTCCCTATTCTTACTTTAAAGATAATGCTACCTACTATTAGCACTAAAGGCAACATCCCTATCTTTCCTAAATTTAGATCTCTAGTAGTTTCTACCTAACTCCTAATAGTCTTATAGATATTACCTACCTAGATATAGGAGTGTTATCCTTATTAGTACACTAATAGTTCCTTAAAGATAAATTACCTAATATTAAAATCTACATATTAAGGAAACTAGCCTATATTAATAGTATTAGTGTAACTATAATATATACTAACTATATCCTACTACCCTTATACCTACTAGGATATAATACTAAGGGTAAAAAATAGGCTATTACCTACTTACCCTATTATACCTAGGTAGTAGATAAGCTCACTATCCTACTACTTATTAGGAATAATATTATACATCTAGAAGAGATAGTTATTAACCTTGGTAAAAATAAGGTATTTTAGCTATATATAGGACCTAAGGGGTTTAGTATAATAGTTACTATAAAGATATACACTATGCTAATTTACTAGTATGTTATCTATATAAAGACTATTATAATCCTAGCTAAGTCCTATATCTAGCTGCTAATATATATCCCTAGACCTGTACTACCTATTTAATGCTATTAGTTTATCCCTAATAAAAGCCTAAAGCCTATCCCCTTCCTTTAGAAGGGTAGAATATTCTATTCTATTATAGCTAATACTAAAATAAACTGGGTTATTATATGTAATAAAATAGACTAGCTCTTAACTATCTCTAAAAACTCCTAAGTTAGTAGTGTGGTAGCTGTAGAATTTAATAGTTAGTATTATCTTATAGATAAAGACTATAGCCTTATAGGTATTAATCCCTATCTCCCTATTATAGAAGAAGGATAACTTAATAATAGAATTTTAGTTTTTAGACCACTATTAGTCTATACTTATTTCTAGAAGGTAATTAATAAGTTCCTAGTGTTGTTTACTAACTATAAAGGCTTTATTAATATTCCTAAATTAGAGTGGATAAAAATACCCCTTATTCTAGGATAGTAGGAGAAATTCCACTAATAGCACCTATATACCGCTTCTAAATAAGATAAGGATTTCTAGAATACTACTCTTAATCCTATATACAAGTAAGGTAAAGCTAAGTAGGCTTAGGGAGGTACCTACCTAGGATTCCTAGTCTTTATTATCTAGAAACTTATTATTAATAACTAAGGTAAGAGTAAGTAGAAAGGTTATATAGTAGTAGATATCTATACCCTTAATAAGATTATAGAGAAAGACTTATACCTACTCCTACTCTAGGCTAATATTATTACTAATATATAGGGCTATATGTATATCTCTATTATTAATGCTATTAGCTTCTTTTATTAATAGTGTATATATTAGGATAACTAATATAAGCTTATTATACTTATATACTATGGAGCTAAGTAGTTAAATGTAGCCCTAATAGGATATTATAATAGTATTTAGTATATTTAAAGATAATGTAATAATCTCCTATAGGACTATTATAGGTACACTAGGGGATATATTAATAATATTATTATTTTCTTATGTATACTAGAAGAATATTTAGAGCACTTAAATATAGTGTTTATAATCCTTAATAGTGTAAATATAAGCCTATTAGTCAAAAAGACCCACCTAGGATATCTATCTATTATATTACTAGGATAGTATATATCTAGTTATAGTATTGCTATATCTAATACCAAGATATAAGTACTTTAGGACCTTAAGTTCCCGCAGATATTATAAGAACTAGAGACCTTTATTAGAATAATAGGGTAGCTAAGGGATAATTGTCCCTATTATATATAGTTAGCTAAACTATTAGAGGCTATTAAGATACTACTATTAAAGGACACCCTAAAGACTAAATAGGGCTGCTAGTATTATACTACTAAGATATTAGTCCTAAATATACTACTACTAGTAGTGTTATTTAAGGCTATATAAACTATACTATATAAGATATACTACTACTTCTACTATTTACCTAAGCGCTCTCTCTATATTAATATAGATACCTCTAAGGAGCTTGGCTTTAGTATAATAGCTTACTATATAGTAGAGGATCCTAAGCCTAAAATAGAGGATTAGTAACCTAAAATTAGTCCTGCTCCTAAGTAGGATACTAAAGGAGATAATTTACCCCTACTATAGCTTAAATATACCAAGGATTTTCCTAGATAATCTATTAAGCCTATTACTTTCCTATCCTAATATTTATCTAGGGTGGAGATATACTGCTAGATTACAGAGCTTAAAATAACTAGTATATATTAGGCTGTTAAGAAGCTATAAACCTTTATTTAGGTATTAGTCTATATAATTATTTTTACTAACTACTCTGCTATAATAGCTATTACTAAATAAGTTAATTTCTTAATATCTTAGTCCCTAGAGTAGCTAAACCTCCAACTTATATAAGCGTCCTAATATTTATTATAATTTAAATTAGACATGTAATACTACCTAGGATATAATTATATTATTCTAGATACTCTTAGCTATTTACTATTAAAAGCAATAGTAGATAGAGATAATATACTAGATAAAGTTAAGTTCCCTACTAATAAGGACCCTATATAGTATACTATAACTTATAACCCTAACCTAGAAGGGACAAGCACCTACTTCCATATTACTTTAGTCAAATTAATAGATAATTTTAAGAAGTAGCTCCACACTAGATACTTAGTGGACTATAAATAGGCCAAGGTATTAAAGGTATTAGAATACATATTAGAGCAGCAGCAAGAATATAATAAGCATCCTAATAATAATAGGTATCCTATAGAGTTAGGAGATCCTAATAACTATATTATCCTAGGAATCTATTATATCTCATATAAAGGGCTTATCTACTTTATAGAATAGTTGGACTAGTAGAGATAACTCTATATCCTACTAAACTATAAGAAGGAAATCTTCTATTTTACCTATAATTAACATTTTTACTAAGGTATTAACTACTATTTAGACTACATCTATACTTCCTTCTACCTTAATAATTTATACTAAAATCTTGAGAACTATATTAATTACTATATAGATTATAACCTTAACTACACTAAATAACATACATCCTATAGAGCTATAGTCCCTATTATAGCAGTAAAGATTCCCTTTTTTACCTTATATATTAATTTTATCACGGGCCTCCCTATAGTTATAGATAGAGGATTTAACATACTCTTGACTATAATATATAAGTTTTCTAAGGCTATTCTCCTAATTCCTAGCTAAGAGACATAGTCTACATCTAAATAGGTATTAGTATAGTTTAAGGAATTATTTAGTTAAAGCTAGGGATTACCTACTATTCTTATATTAGATAGAGATAGTAGATAGCTCTCTAAGTTTATTACTAGAGTCTTTAAGATACTAGATATATAGTTTCACGCGACTACTATATACCACCTATAGTCTAATAGTTAGTCTAAATATACTAGTTAAACTATAGAGTATATACTCTAATATTATATCACCACCAACCCTAACTATATCTAGGTGGATGCGCTCCCATATATTATAGAGACTATAAATATATTATATAATGTCTCTACTAAGAATACACCTATAGAGACCTTATTAGGTTTTAACCCTAAGGTGGTGTATTTTAATAATCTTTATACAACTTAGGATGTGGACCTTAAATAGCTTTACCTATAGTATTAGGATAAAGCTACTAAGGCCTTAGTATTCATAGTAGTTATATAAAAAGAATAGTATAATATATAATACTATCCTATTTAATTCAAACCTAGGGATAAGGTCAACCTAGGATTACATTTTAGTTATCACATATATAGCAACCTACCTAAAAAACTATAATACTATTATACTAGTCCTTTCACCATTAAGTATATAGTAGGACCTTTAGTATATAAATTAGACTTTCCTAAGATTATATTAAAGGTTTATCCTATTATTTCTATTAGCTAACTAGAACCTATTAGTTGCAGTAAAGATATATATAGATAATAAGGTTAGCTAGAATAAGAGCCCATGTCTAATAAGGACAACCCTACCCCTAAATATAAAATTAATTGCCTTCTAGACTACTACTAAAACTAGTTTATAAAAAGACTTTAGTATTTAGTTTACTAGAAAGGTTAGAGTCCTATATATAATATATAGTATAACCTTAATAACCTTAATAATACTATAGATCTTATAAAGGAATATAATAAGTGCTTAAAAATAGACCTTATCTCCTATAGTACTAGAAGATATCCTTTAGTAAAGCTAAAGCCTCTATACTATACTACTATAGTGCCTAAACTAGAGGAGCTAGAAATAGCTCTAGTTATAGCACCTGTACTAGAGGTAGCTCCTATAGAGAATCCTAGTAATATACTAGAAATAGCTGCGCTATAGGGTCCTAGTAAAGACTAGGGTGCTATACTAGTTACCTAGGATAAGGATACCCTATTAAGTACTAGCCCTATAAATAATATCCTAGCACTATATAGTTAGTATAGTAGAGGTTATACTTATATAAGAGCAAGTCTATACCTACTAACTATATAGACTAATAATACTTAGGGTTCTAGTACTATAAGGCCGCCTATAAGGATAACTATAAGGTAGCTATAGCTATAGCTATGATGATGCTTCCTACTAATTACTAGTAACTATAGATAGTAGTCTAGTAACTACTATCTCTACTATAAGGTAGATATGCTTATACACGCGTGCTAGAGTAATAGTACCATCTTAATAAAAGGGGGGGGGGAGTACCTCTCTATATTTAATTATTTCTATCTTTTATGCCTATATTAAGTGGGGGAGTAGCGCACACTTTTACTTTCTATCTTTCTATATTAATATTAAGTATGGGAGCGCGCGCTTTCTATATATTTACTACCTTAATTAGGACTAGTATAGTGGTATCTATTTATTTTTATTACTGCCTCCTAGGTAACACGTAGCTTTTATAACTTAGGCTTTTAGTAGTATATAAGTTTTACTACCTAGGTTTTCTTTTATAAGTATCTTGTAGTATAAGTATTCCTTTACTAAGTATTACCTCTATAAGTTTCTTTTCCTTTTCCTAACCTATATTATTACTATACTAGAGAATAGTTATATTACTAATTACTTTAAGGTTACTACTAAGTACTAGTTTATATATCTACCCTTATTTCTACTAGCACCCTAATTATAATAGTTGGTACTTAATAAGATAGCTAGAGCTTAATATAGTATATATCTTACTCCTAATACTAAGGTAGAGGCGCCTCCTATTAAATAAGGACTAGGTTATCCTTATAGTAGTAGATATGGTAGCTATACCTATAGCTATAGTAGTAGTTATAGTTATAGTAGTGCTACTAATATAAAGGTAACTAATACTATTAAAGTAAGTATATCTAGGAAGAAGAAGTAGGCTGCTATAAATACTACTAAAGATAACTATCCTAAAGATAATAAGGAAAAGCTGCTACTAATACCTATACCTATAGCTAAAATAGCTCTAACTACTACTAAGATAGCCCTACTAGTTAAGAAGATAACTATAAAGTTACCTAGCCCTAAGGCTATAGTTATCTATAATAGTATTAGGACTATTAAAGTTAGTGCTAATAGTAAGTAAAAGAGAGATTCCTAGTAGCCTACTATCTCTATTATTACTAAGATAAATATAGCTCCTATTATCTAACCTTATATATAAATAGATGCTCCTACTATCCTAAGAATAAATATAGGTTCTACTACTTAGTTGCGCAAGTGAATGTTTGCTAAGGAAATTAAAGAATATTATAGGTAAGAAGGAGGTTGTAATAAGAAGGTAGCTAAGACTAGTAATAAGGATAATAATATTACTATAGCTAAAGGTACTAGTATTAATCTATGTAACTAATAGGAGGCTTTAGTCTACTAGAGTTTTAATAGAGAGAATATACCTATATAGACTCTATTTAAACTTTAACTATTTATTTTCCTAGGAACACCCACCCTAGTTATAGAGCTAGCCCTAGTTATTAAGAGAAGTTGCTCTCCTAGTCCTACTTAGGCTAACCTATATAATTATATAATACTTAAGGGAAATTATATTACCTATACTACTTAGGTTATTAATAGCTACTTCTACTAGGCTGTATTATATAGCCCCTTAAGAATAAACCTATAAGTTAAGCTTGATAATATATAGATGTTAGTAAAGAAATATATATAGAGGATTTATAATTACTGTACTAAGACTAGTATAGAAGAGGTAGAAAAGGTAGTACTTAGTGCCTTAGTTAAGAAGGAGGAAGTAGAGGATACTAATAGTATTATTACTAGTTAGGAAGAGATGTTAACTACTATAAAAGAATAGGATTCCTAGAGTGTAGTAAAGTAGGGAACTTATAGCTTATAGGAAAATAATCCTTTTATTATTAAAGAACTAGAAGGCCTGCTATCCCTAATAAGTACTAAAAGTAATATTATACTAGTCTAGGAGCTAGAGAAGAAAACTATGTAACCTACTATACTAGTTAAGAAGCTTCTAGAGAAGAAAGCTATATAACTAGCTATACTAGTTAAGAAGCTTCCTAAGAAGATAGCTATAGTACCTACTAAGGAACACCCTAGTGTAGATATAGATGATAATAATAAGTTTTTTAATAATAACCTTGATATTGATAAAGATAAGGAAGAAGATAAGGAAGAGGATAGTATTAATAAAATAGTTACTAACCCTATACTAATAAAGTACCTAGGTAACTATAAGGCTTGTAGCTAAAACTAAGGGGATATATCTTACCTTCTAGAGTTATATACTCCTTATTACTATAACTACTCTACCTTTATAGAGAATAGGTACTTAGGTAAATAGTGCCTTAAGGATACTAATAAGTTAGTCCTTTTTATTTTCTCTATCCTAATAGAGATAACTAACTATAGTCTTCCCCCTTATGGTATCTATATAGACTATATTATTATAGCTCTTCTTTATATCCTTATAATAAGTAAAATAGAATATAACCTCTAGCTTTAGAATATATATAAGTTATATCCCTTCTACTAAGTAGATAGTATCCCTAATCCTTTCTACTATCCTATAGGCTAGGTAGTCCTTATATTGGATAAGGATAGAACTATCTACTTTACTACTCTTTATAGGTGCTATATATTGTGTAGTAATTAGGGATACTAGGAATTTTATAGGTATAATAATATTATTAACTAGGAAGAGGGAGAAAATGTTCATATTAATAAGTATTACCCTTAGGTTATTGGTGTTAGTAAGTTAATTAATAGATTACTATTTATTCTAGACTAGATACTGACTATCCTAGAGTCCCTTATCTATAAGGTAATAGAAGTTAATATATTTAGGTTTTACCTGCTTATATTGATGCTATAGATGCGCCCT
The DNA here is from genome assembly GCF_038381095.1 of Phyllosticta capitalensis. NCBI lineage: Eukaryota > Fungi > Ascomycota > Dothideomycetes > Botryosphaeriales > Phyllostictaceae > Phyllosticta > Phyllosticta capitalensis. The sequence goes on along the minus strand of NW_027117443.1, from coordinate 615,648 downwards.
TACTTTAAGCCCTATTAGGTTTAGATATTTACTAAGGGACTTACTAAGGAGATAACTCCTAATAGTATCTAATATATTTCTAGAATATACTACTTTATACTAAAAGTTAGTAAGAAGATAAATAGTTGCCTTCCTATTTCCCTATATAAGAAGGAAAAGCTATTAATTAACCTTCTCTATAACCTATTTAAGATAGAGATTAAGAAAGACCCTAAGCTATTTAAGAATACTTAGTACTAGGCCTATCTAAAGGGTTAGCCTAAGCTACTACTATATATTCTAGATAATAATAGTAATTAGGTTAAAGACCTCCTAGATATCTAGTATATAGATAGGGTCCTAACTATTACATATCCCTAACTTAATAGTGTTCTAGACCCTATAGATAAGGCTAGGGATAAACTTATTAATAAAGAGGAACTGTGTAATAAGCCTACTAGCCCTAAAGACCTAGTACTAGATATAATAATATTATCTATCCCTATAGAAATAGCACTTAAAGTTACTTATTAGTATAGTATAAAATTTATACCTATAGGAACCTTAGTAATACCTACTAATATCCCTATACTTATATTTACCTAAGAACCCTAGTTTCTAGCTATAGGTATTATAGCTAGTCTCTTTAATACTACTATACTAGGCTTATAGCTACTTAACTAACTCTATAACTTTATATAATTCTAGACTAGTATCTAGGAATGGATTATACTAACTATATACTATATTATAGTGCTATACTAGACTAACTATATAAAAGTAATCCTCCCTAAAATATATTAGATGCTCTACTAGACTAAGGTGCTAATCTAGAAGCTATACCCTAATAACTCTAATAACCTAGGAGAATAGGTTAGTACTACTATCCTACTATTAATGCTCCCTAAGTTATTTTACTAGGACTATAATATTACTATATACTATAACTATAGTTTAGTGACAACTAGAATAGATGTCCAAGATAATAGCTATATTTAGAGGTGTGTCTTTACAGAGGTGATTACTAACTAGTAAGTATCTATAAAGGGAATAAGAAGGTGATAGATTAGAGAAGGAGTAGTAATAAATTTAGATGATAGATGGATAATAAGGGCACAGTGAATTTAGAGGATAGATGGATAATAAGGACATCTTAAACTAATAGCTACTACTATTATAGTTATAATAGGTATTAGGATATTAGTAGTTAGGGGGGTCCTAGTCTTAGTAGGGACTAAAAGTAGTAATAGCTATAGAGCCTATTTAGTCTTAGTTGCGGTCCTATAAGGGACAAGGAATCAACAACTATCTTTAGCTTAAACTCTTGTGCCTTGTTGCCACGCAACAATCAATTATCTATTGTACGGTTCAATTCTCCCAGTTTATAGTAACCCCCTGGTTTACCCTAGGGTTATAATTTATAAGAGACGATCCCTGCCCTTAGAAATTAACCCTAGGGAGGATATTATTAAAGATCCCAACCTAATAGTTATTAATATAATAGGCTTAAACTTTTAATTACAAGTCTATAATATATATAACCAAAAAGGTCAAGATAATAATCAAGAAACAATACAAAGGTGTCTATATAACATTAATATAGACACCCCTACTATTATTCTTAGGGACTTTAATTCCTACCATCCTTAGTAGGACCCTTACAACCCTGAATCACCTAATTTAGCAAGGCTAGTAGAATGGTTAGAAGCTAATAGATTATCCCTAGTAAATACTATAGGTGAAGGGACCTTTTATAGGCCTAACCTAGTTAGGGAATCTATAATAGACCTAACCTTTACTACTAGGAATATCCTAGAAAAAATACATAATTAGCAGACTCTTAGGGATATAGGATCTAACCATTATAGTGTTTTCTTTACTATCTATAATTCTGATCCCTTATTAGTAGATAATTCCACCTATATATAAAGATATAACCTTAAAAAGGCAGATTGGGTTAAATTTAACTCTAATCTAGTAGAATTAGTAGAGAATAGTCCTATACTCAACTCTAATAACCTACTAAGCCTAGAATAAAGAACTAGGACTCTAGATATACTAAATCAAGACCCTCTTCTAATAAGAGATCTTGATATATTAGCTAAGGAGCTTAGTAATTTAATTACTACCTCTGCAAATAATAGTATACCTAAGATACCTAATAAGATTATATCTAAGCCTTGGTAGGACGATTCCCTTACTAATTTAAGGTTAGAATATAAGAGAAAGAAAGCCCAAGTCTTATACTTAGACACTACTAGTATAAGAGCCTGCTTAACTACTAAAAATAAGTATTTTCCAGCTATTAAAAAAGCTAAAAAGAAATATTAGGAGCAGTTCCTTTTAAATATAGACTTAAAGTCTATATTTAAGGCTATGGACTATACTAAGGATAGTAAGGTAGACTTTATACCCTATATTAAGTCTATATCAGGGGAATTAGCTAATTCCTTTAACGAAAAATACTATACTTTTAGGGATACACTATTTCCTAAGCCCCCTACTGCTCCACCTATTATATGGGAGGATTATACCTCTAATAATAGCTAGAAGTGGCCTAAGTTACACTATAAGGAGCTAAAAATAGCTTAAATAAACCTAGCTAATTATACTAAATAAGGGCTATAGAAGCTGATAAAATAGTAGCTTCTAAAGGTGCCTCTATAATATTAGAATGGGTCCTAAGCTATATAGGTATATATAGTAATAAATTAGCTAATTCCTTAGCTAAGGAAGCTATAAAGAAAGATCTGGGGAATTATCTAAAAGCCCTAGTACTTATAGGTATAGATATTAAAGATACTATTAATAAGGAGTAGCAGGATATTATAGATAAGGCTAAGGCTAAGTCTAATAATTCCTCCTCCTATTATAGTATTTTCAATACTAAACCTAGCTATAAGCTTTTAATTCTAAGAGATATAGAGAGACCTATAGCCTCAGCGTTCTATTAGCTAAAAATAGGATATGGTTACTTTAAAACCTACCTATTATATACTAAAAAGTCAAATAATAGTACATATAGGTATAGATATCCTAAGGAAACACCTATACACCTCCTACTATTATGTAAGGACTATAGGGAAGAAAGAAAATTACTTAAAAGGGATATCCCCTTATTAAGTATTAAAAACCTTTTTAAAAATTAGGAAAATATAAAGGCTATACTAGCCTTTATTAAAAATACAAAAATAGCTACTAAATAGTGGTATAACGACCGACAAGACACCTAGTAGAAGGGTTAAGGAGATAGGAGAGTATATAGGTTAACCTATAAATTTTATAGCTTTGGCTGTAAAGTTAAGGTTTCCTATAATTTTCCTATATTTAGCTCCCCTATCTATAAAACACTACTATTTTGCTTTAAAATACACACTTGCTTAGTATTTACTTACTTCTACTTATATTACTAATTTGGTAATTTTCCTGTAAGGGCTTGGCCCGAAATGTCCAACCATAATCATTAAAAATAAATATAAAAAGGGATTGCTATAAATTAGTATAATAGCCTACTATTGTTTAAACCTATTAGGTACTATTCTATATATAGCTCTAGACTACTAGGATACCTATCCCCGTCTCTTATAGTCGTTGACTTAAAGAGGGACGTTAAACTAAATAAATAAATAAATAAATAGTAAATAATATAGGTAGAGTAAGATAGATATAATAAGTAAGTTTACTCTATATCTAATTAGAATCTTTTATAGTAAAGCCTTAAATAATTAGGATTACTACACCTTTTTCTACTATCTAGTTCTATATCTCTAGTAATTTATTTTATTTATCTAGTTTAATATCTCTTTTCTAGTCTAAGACTATAGCAGATTAAAGTTTCTTCTATATAGAAAGGGATATTAAACTAAATACATAAAATAAAATAAGTAATATCATGCTTTAAAACTTATATAGGTTAATATCTACTGTTTTTACAGAGCTATATCTATAGTAATGCCTTAGTTATTGCTCTACTTCTCTCTTTATAAGAATGAATATATATAATTAATACTAGAGTAATAGCATGTTAGTTAAATCTATCTACTGATATAGAGGACAGGTAAGGTGCTATAGCATATCCTGCTACGGGCGCGGACGTAGCCGTACTACTAAAGTCCGACTCTATGCCGAAGTCCCTACTCCGCAATACCCACATGTATCTGCCATTACAGGGAATGAAAGAAAGATAATCTAGGTATATGGAGAGGTTATCGCACACACAGGTGCAAGCGTTTCAATGCTCCTTGTGACCGCTCTCTAAAAGAGAAAAACACACTCTTTCCCTAGGGCCTAGAGCCATGGAGACGTCCTATCTCCATGCGCTGTTGTAGCACTAGGAAGCCTCGGAGTTAGCTTTTCCTCTTGTCTCCTTCTGTGCCATCGAAGAGTCTAGTCTGATTTCTAATCACTAGTGTCAATGACGTCTGTGCATTGTCCAACCCCTCTTTCATGAGTATAAACGTGCCGTGCTCTGGCGACGTGGCTGTTGTTTCCCACTTCAAAAGCAATTCGACATGAAGGCCATCAAGATCAAATCAGCCGGCCGCGCCGAGGTCGAAGATGCGCCCATTCCGCAAATCCGGCCCGATTATGTTCTCGTCAAGACCATTGCGGTGGCCCTGAATCCTACCGACTGGAAGCACATTGACTTTATCCCGACCGAAGGCAGCACATCAGGATGTGACTTTGCTGGAATTGTCCAAGAATTGGGCCCTGGCGTGACGAGCCTTGCCGTGGGAGACAAGATTGCAGGGTTTGTTCATGGAGGCAATGGAAACAACAAGGAAGACGGTGCTTTCGCCGAGTACCTCGTGGCCAAGGCGGGTGTTCAGATGAAGATACCGGCAAACATCAGCTGGGAAGAGGCAGCAACATTGGGCGTGGGCATTACGACTGTCGGCCAGGGTCTATACCAGAGCCTCCAACTGCCACTGCCGACTCAGCCGGCACAGACCAAATTCCCTGTCTTGATATTCGGTGGAAGTACCGCCACTGGAGCGCTGGCAATCCAATTTGCGAAACTGTAAGCTTCAAACCACCATAGTCCAGGGAGAGAAGACTGAATCAAGTAAAAATTAGATCGGGCTTAGATGTCATCACCACGTGCTCGCCCCGTAACTTTGACCTGGTCAAGTCCCTCGGTGCGTCCGCTGCATTCGACTACAACAGTCCCACTTGCGCTGCAGACATTCGCGCGCATACGGAGAATTCTCTTTACTTTGCATTCGACTGTATCTCAGAGGGTTCATCGCCCCAGATCTGCGCAGATGCACTGTCGACCGAGACGTCTTCTCAAAAGCCGGCGTACAGTGCCCTGTTGACGGTGAAATTCCCCCGTCAGGACGTTGACCACAGGTACACACTGGGTTACACGGTTGTGGGAGAGGAGTTTACCAAGTTCGGCCACAATTTCCCAGCGAAGAAGGAGGACTACGAGTTTGGCAAGATGTTCTGGGCCCTGAGCCAGAAGTTGCTTGAGGAAGGGAAGTTCCGAGTCCATCAGCCGGATATTAGAGAGGGTGGTCTGGAGGGCGTGCTGGAAGGTTTGGACGACTTGCGGCAAGGCAAGGTGAGCGGGAAGAAGCTTGTTTACCGCATCGCGAGCGCTTGATTGCTCCTTGTGGCTACATGTAACCCTCAAAGATCCCAGTCTTGGGGCAGGAAGATACATGAATGCTTCCAGTGCACATCGGTCTTGACGTAGTGATTTGAATACTCGCCATGTACCGCACGACTCGTGCCAATCAGCGAGGGTATTTTGTAGAAATGCGAAAGGCTAAGAACTAGAAAGGTATTTGCTTCGAAAAGCAGTGGAAGTAAAAGTATCACCAGGCAACAGTGGAAAGTTCCTTATTCGCAAGATGGACAGGAGTTAGGTCTTGTGGCCTCCAAACGGTTGCCAACTCCGGAGGGGTCGAGCGCAGTTGGGTTTCCCGGGCAACACTAGTAGCCTCTTGGCAGACAAGCACCGTAGTCGATCGCACTCACCACCATGACGCGCGCTGTACCAGACATGTGTGCGAACATCACAGCGTGCTTTTAAGCACAACCAACGCCCTACAGAAATGACGGCAATGGGCGCAATATGTGCGCGCTCCGAAATCGAACGACTCAAAGCCGCGCTAGCTTCCGCCTCAAGCTGCCCCCCAACTTCGGTCGCCTCACTACAAGGACTTCTCGGCGCTAGCTCCAAGTCGCCGTTGGTCGAGGATAAAGAAAACGTTGAACCGCCGAAGGCCGATGTAGCGATCAAGAGATCAAAATCCTCACAAGGCCGAGTCAATTCCAAGAAGTCTGCAGAAAAATTATCCAATGCGCGCTCAACACCTCCGCTTTCGCCGTACGACAAGTTCGTTCTGGCCACCGAAGTTGTGAACGTGTCGTTGAAGTCGCTTGGCGAAGGCCAAAAATCAGTCTCAAGAGTTGCCGAACAAACTACCCCTACTGCGAAACAACCATACCACAAGCGCGATGCTTCGACGATATCTGCCGGCCCCGGTCGAACATCCAAAAACGTTGTCCCACGGGTTGCCGCTCAGCGCTCGACCGCCCTTTCCCGCACAAGTCACGAACGCGAAGCCATACAAGATACGGCTACGAGACAAATACCAGAATCCGGCCTCGTCACGATTGCTGAATGTGCCCGACTGGCCTTTGCGTACCTGAGGACACTGGAAGCCTGGAAGACATCGGGCAAGGACATGCCTCCGCTGCAGGTCGAAAATGGAATGTTGTCACTTGTGGGAAAGATGGTTGCGAATGGATTGGAAAACTTGGCCGTGAAAGAGCTGCGGGTCTTGAAAAAGCGACTGGAAGGTCATATGCGCCCCCTGGACCAACGAGGGTCGGAGAAGTCGGAACCTGCCCAGGAGAAGAAACAGGAGACGCTGGCAAGCCTACTCCAACTCGACAATGTGGATCTACAAAGTCCGGCTTTACTCCTGGCCGTCCAGCACCAATTACACGTTCTGAAGATTATCGCGATCAGTAAAAAAACGGCAACCATTGAATCTGCCTCGAAGCATCTTCAACTTTCATCACCTTCGTCACCCATCAACCTGCTGTCATCACTTTCAGAAAGACCTGGCCAGAAAGACAAGGCAGCTCGTCAGCTCGAAACGATTTCCAAAATCCTGCTTTCTCTGTGCCCAAGCGTGCTGGCAGCCGAAGACAAAGTGGCTTGCGTTGGAAGTCACAATCCTTCTCCAGAAACAGTTTTCAGACTCCAGTCGCTTGCATTTGAAGTTCGAATCAAGTGGTGGAATCTGTCCGAACACCGCGGAAATCACGAAAAGGATGTATTTGATCCGTTCTGCAAATGTCTCAAGGCCTTCGAGCGTCGTTCAACACTATCGGCAAATGAAAAATACAGTCTAGCTGTGGAATCTCTTCGCAGGATAGAGGATGCAGTTGCAAGGGATTCAAAGACAGAAGCATCCGAGGACAGCTCCAGCTCCAGAAGAATACTCAGCGCCATGGCACAAGCGGCTGGTTTGGCGCAAGAAGCTGTGGCTTGGATGAGAGCGACGGAGTTACCGGGCCGCACAGGAACCGTACATAACCACCTCGCTGTCCAAGTGCGGATCGCTGCACTCTCTCTCGAGAACAGGAACTCCGAAAGCGGATCTGATGACGTCGATGAGAATATTGAAGCCGTTTTAGAGGATCTTCACAACATGACGGAGCGAGATCCGAGAGCTTTACACCACTTAGTGGCCGAATTTTCCGGGCTCAGGAAAATTGCAGCTTTGGTTTGCAGCAACTCAGATGAAGACCAAACCTTACAGCAAAAATGTTTCTCGCTCATTGCTGCGCATACAAAGCTCTTGGCCGACTACGTTGGCAGTCTTGTCGAAGGAGACTCGCTTCAGAAGGAGATCGACTCGCTATCCAAGGATATCAAAGGGACCATGGAATCTGTGGCTTCATGCTGCCGGACACTCATCACGAACAGGAGTATGACGTGGGACGAATTGGATAACATGCTGGGCAAATGCGCGTCAATCATCTGCGACGTTGAACAAGCATGTCAAGATGATTGCCAAGAACTCCAGCGATTCCGCTCGTACACACAACATCCACTTGTCAGGATCTCTGGTATTTACTGGCTTTTCAGTGCGCAACTCCAAAAATCAGACGGCTTGGTGGAAAGAATGATCCGGCCCATGCAAAAGGCAGTCGATCTTCTGCTCCATCGACCAGTTGAAGAGAAGGCCGCGGGACTTTTGCTACTCAAGTGTCAAAAGCTTGGGGAAGTTTTTGAATCACTCCGCAGGCCCAAAGATGCTGAAAAGACATTCAGTGACTCCTTGGAAGTTCAGCTGGAATTGGGAGTCCTGCAAGATGCTCCCGACAAAGCATCCTCAGAATCGCTTCAAGCTTTGATGGAGCAAGACCAGTTTGCTCAATTTTCGAGAACACTGAAGGCTTTGCACCATTTGTCGCTCCGAAATGGTCAAAGGGACGACTCTCCGCCTAAACTGGTTGACCGAGAAGGACTGGATATGGCTTCAAGAGGGCTATTCCTGGAAATGCAATTGGCCATCTGTTGCCACAGTCATTTGAAAGGCCGGTACCCAGAAACTCCTCTGACGACTCTCATCAATTCGTTATCGAAGAAGCTGTTTGAGCTGTACGACGAGACCAACTACCCGTTGAGACGCCAAAGAGTGGCAGCATGTGTACTTCGCCTTGGTCTGGACGGCCAGGATGCACTCGATCCTTCCCTGCGCTACGACGCTCTCCAAAGTGTTGTCAGCAGCAGGGACTCTTTGGAGTCTGACGACCTCTTGATCAAATATCGTGAGCACTATGCAGCCTCACACAAGGTAGCTGTCGCTCTCCTGGAGACACCGCCGTCATTGGAAAAGCTCCAGCATGCCATGCGAGCATGGCAAGATATCTTGGACAAGTCCGACTCTTGGAAATGTTTGCTGGAAAATGTGGACGATTTTGATTCCTGGGTCTCGCAGCTCAATGTCCTGGCCGATTTTTTTGGAATGAAAGGCATGCAGCGCCTTAGGATCATGGCTCTTTCTATCATCAACAGGGCACTGAAATTCCCTGAATCACCAGACCTGGACTCGTTACTTCGGAACAGTGCAGACCTGGCTCAACAGTACTTGGAATTCGGATATTCTGGAAGAGCGGGACTGGTACTGGCAGACGCAAAGCACGCGGTTGAGGCTGCTATCTCGACCAACGCTGCCGTTCACTGGCACGTGGCATACGCACAGCACATGCTGGCACTTGGGAACGGCAACGGATGGTGAGTTTCTACCTTAGCTCTCAAAGATTCAACTCGCTAACAGCCACTAGTATCGAGGCCTTGGGCGTTGCACAAAAACTTGCGGTCAAAGATATCGAACCCCTGGCCTCACCTGGATCGACAGCCTCTTTCTCCACCCGAATCCAACACACACGATTGCTTTCCACCGTCGCCCTTACTCAGTCGCGCTTGTCTCTTGCTGCTGGTCTTCCAAGTGAATCCTTAGCTCATGCGAAGCAGTGCGTTACCTTGAACAAAAAGATTTGGATGGCTGTGGAAAACCGAACAAAGAGCAAGGCTGTTGCAAGTTTGGGGCATGATAATGACGTCGAGGTTGTCGTTGAAGGCGTCAAGAATATGTCTGTCCGGTCAAACTCTCCCACGGTCATCTCTATGACCCATGCGGCCCTCACAGGAGCCCAGTGCTGGCCGTTTGTCCCGTCTATTTTTCGCGGCCTGTTGCAATTGGCAAATGTCTTTGCACACCAGGGAATGCTCCAAGAAGCAATCTACTACGCGGAGCAAGCGTCAAAAGTCGCGGAAGCCGTCAACGCCAGCTCGCTGATGGTTGCTTCTCTTGGCTTGACCTCTAGATTCTATCTTGACAGCAACCGAATCGCGGACGCCATGGACATGTTATCCAAAGCTGCAAGCCATTCGAAGCAAGCGATGCCGAATGCTGATCTGGCATTGTATCATTGCGTGGCGGCCCGCGCCCACGAAATTTCGGATGACTACAAGACTGCCTTGACGGAATTCGATTCGGCCTTGAATGTTATTTCGAATCTCGTCCAACCCCATTGCATTCGAAATATCGAAAAGATTGAATCGGATGATCGGAAAATTGTCGACTTGATGTCGCGGTTGGACGTTGCGGAACCTGGTCGAAGAGGTCGTCGAGCAGCTGCAAAGCAGACGAGTACAAAGAAGCCGACCAAAGCTGGGGCAGCGAAGACCACGAATCTCAAAAAGACAGCCAAAAGTCCTCTCTGCGATGCCTCGCCAAACGATGGGGATGAGTGCCAGCATCTCCAAGGTCTCCAAGCAGTCGTCTTGTGTCATAAAGCGAACTTGTTGCTATCGCAGGACAAGCTCTCTGATGCCGTCGAGCTGATTTCCGAGGCGGAACGACTGAGCCATGGCCTTGAGGCTTCAGTGCAACACCAATCGACGCGCTTTCGTAGCCTGATGTCTGAGGCAATGAAGGAGATTGCAGCCGACTTTACCTTCAATGCTCTTCCAGAGTCTACGATCTCTTTTCCAGCCCTATCTTGGAATGAGCGCAAGTTCTCCGAATCTTTCCAGCAAAAGCCTGCCTCTGCAGCAACAATTACCTCTGCATCAAGTTCTATTTCGCGCAAAGGAGCCAAAGGCAAGAAGGTATCAAAGGAGGACTTCAATGCAATCCTTCAGAAGGCCCGTGACTGTATTTCAGAAGCTCACACAAAAGCACTGGCAACCTCATCGACGTCGGCAGTTCACAAAGTCTGCAACATGCTCAACGAAGTGACAATTCTTCTATCTGCGACATCATACAGAGGCTCGAGAGGTACGCTACATCCACTCTTTGCAGCCTACCTTACCGAACTCCCAAAGACGAATGCATTTGAGCTGGAAAAAAAGGCCATATCTATCGAGAGTCGCCAAACGAGCAGGGCAGAGTTGATGAGCTGGCCATCTCAATTTGAGGAGACCAAAAAACCAAGCAGACTCAGCGCTGCAGAGTTCCAGTCCGATTATATCGACGTCATTCCGACAAATTGGACCACATTGTCGCTCTCCCTGAATGAGGCTCACGATGAGCTCTACATCACTCGCTACATCGCGCACCAGTCACCCTTCATTCTGAGACTTCCGCTATCAAGGCACCAAGCTCGCGACGTCGACGAGGAACTTTTTGGATTTGAAGAAGCCAAAGCGGAGCTGAAGGAGATAATAGACCTCTCTGATTTTAGTGTTCGCAACACGCAAAACCTTACAGCAAAAGGCGCAAAGACAGAGTGGTGGGCCCAGCGTGAAGCATTGGATTGCAGACTTCATGACCTCCTGGTAAACATGGAAAACATCTGGCTTGGAGGTTTCCGAGGGATCTTCTCCGTGAAAAAGGGCGACAAATCTCTGCTGGGGAGATTCCAGAAAAGCTTCCAAAACATCCTCGACCGACATCTTCCCAGCCGGCAAGGCAAAGGGAAGCAGGCCAAGAAAACTCAATTGGACTCTAGAATTTTGGAGCTCTTCGTTGGTCTTGGTAGCCCTGATGAAGGCAGGGATCTTGACGACTCTTTGATGGACTTGGTCTATTTCGTCGTTGATATTCTGCAATTCAATGGCGAGAAGAACGCATATGATGAAATCGACTTTGATGCCGTAAGTAGACGCTCACCCTTGCCCCTGAACAAGTTCGACTTACACCATTCAGATAATTATTGAGATGCTTGATGCGCTACGAGCCTTCCACCAGGCTGCTGATCCGACGCCGACGTCGCGCCACACCATTTTGATTCTGGACAAAAATCTCCACGGTTTCCCTTGGGAGTCCCTGCCTTCTCTGCAACCGCTATCTATATCGCGCCTGCCATCCATGTCGGCTCTCCGGGAGCGCTTGGTCGCAGTCAAAGAAGCAGCTGCTGGCAACCAATCGAACTCACAAAATATGGCGATAAATGAGACAGGGCACCATCTCAACTGCTCTTCTTTGAATGGCACCAGTATTCTGAATCCCGGCGGAGATTTGAAGCATACACAAGCGACGCTTTCTCCTTTCGTACAAGAAATGCCCGGATCATGGCTGAACTTGATAGGCCGCACTCCTGACGAGAAGGTCTTTGAATCCTCTATTGCCGAAAAGGATCTGCTCCTATTTTTTGGTCATGGCAGTGGCGCACAATACATACGCGGACGAACCATAAGAAAGCTGCAGATTTGCAAGCAAGACAGCGAGGCAAGTGTTGCGCAAAGACCGCTCGCGACCAGCCTGCTTTTTGGATGCTCGAGTGCGCACATTACCGAGAATGGCGAATTCGAGCCCTCCGGTATGCTCTGCAGTTATGTCACCGCTGGTGTGCCCGCGGTCATGGGGATGCTCTGGGACGTCACAGACAAAGACTGCGATCGATTTGCTGTTGCTACATTGAGTAGCTGGGGGCTTTTCACCGCGAAAGAGACTGCAGATGGAGACGAGATGTCCAAACCACGCGCGAAGGGCACAAGCTCTAAGAGAGAGAAGAGCAAGAACAGAGCAGAAAAAGAGACCCAAAGACGAGCACTCCACACGGGCGCTCGCGGCGTGGGTCTTGACGAGGCTGTGGCTCGGAGCAGGGATGCTTGCTACCTGAGGTATCTGAACGGAGCAGCTGCCGTGGTGTACGGAATTCCGGTCTTTTTGGACTCGTGACTGGAATGAGTCCGATTGGAGTTGCATATTGTTTTCATCCCGTCATTGGCTGGTGTTGGAGCTGGAGATTTATACCATAGCGATCGGTGTTTGAGGTTTAACATTGGGCATGGCTGGTGTTTTCTCATTGGCATGAGCGAAGAGGGATGTTTTCGGCGTCAAAAGGCTTGTTTTCTAGATGGACTACCACCCGGCTACTCTTGAATGCAGTCGTGTAAATACGTGCCGTGCAACTTCCGTTTGATGTTGAAAATTTCAAGGAATGTATTCATTTGACAATGAACCAGGAATTCCTAAAACAACAGTCCCGTACAACAGCCCCGTACAGTAGGTGATGAAAGAAATTCAACATGAGCCCAGCTTCAAGTCGTCGCACACTCAGACGAAAGCGCTTGAATATGTTCAAAGCACCAAGGGCTTGAGTACTCCACGTCTCTACGTGTTCTGACTTGGTGATAGAGCTTCTTTGAATTAGCCGTGACCAACTGTGCCCGTTTCACGCCGATAGATCATCTTATCCAACTGACCGACCTTGCAACACAACGCAAACCATCACGCTGAATACTGAAGATGATCTCAGTCTGACACAGTCAAAGGCTCTGACGATTCAAGACTCCATAGATCACCTCTCAACGCTCTGTCTCTTACCCATTCCTGGCAGAAGTCCAAAGCATTGCCAGGTTTGCAGTAGAATGGCAGTGACACACTTATTGGATGTATTTGCAACTCTTGCCCAAGGCATCCTTTCACAGACTGCAGAGACGGGCGCCAGTGTGGCGAATCTGTTAGTCCTGTAATTGTCCAGCCGCCGCCTTCAACATCGAGACTGAGGATCTTCAAATCGTGCTGTTTGGCCTTTTCTGCAAACCGAGGCCACATTGAGGCAGCAGCTGGCCATTCAGCGCGTGTGAGGGCGATACACTCAAGACTCGGGAGATTTTGGAGGGTGTCGTAGAATTCAGGCCTATGATGGTCGAAGTTGTAAAGCGCCAGCCGCCTGAGGTTTGACCAACCACGCCACGCTGGCGGCTCTAGCGGGCCAGCGAAGTACCGCTCGATTGTGTCAAGGTACAGTTCATCTCTGGTGCTTGTGAACTCTTCGATTCTTTGAAGCTGCTCAAAGGCAGCCCGTAGTCTTGGCCGCACGCTGAGATGGTCGTCCGGGGGATATAGCGATCGCAAAGGAATATCAATGACAAGGCGGACCAACGTCTGCCGCATAATTGAGAGCAGCTCAAAAGTCCATTGAGCAGTTGGCCAGTCGTCAATGGTGTTTTGAGGAAACGGAGCAAGGAACAAGCCTGTAAGGCACGGGAGAATTTCCACGCAAGGCAAAGAGCTCCTCTGTCGACGATTGGGTTCCGAAAGAGCTTGAAGAGAAAGAAGCAATTTTCTCAGTCTGTCTGACGAGTCTATCCAGAGGCAGTGAGAATAGAGAGAACGGATAGCGCATGGATAGGTGAGTCTCGAGACAAGCGTTAGGGAGCGGATTGTATGGGTTGTGATATCGGTTGGCGGAAGAGCAACATTAGTAGGTTGAATGGACTCAATGATTGAGAGAAGCAGCTCAGGAGGTACCCTAGGCACCGACATGATCCAAAATTGGACAGACTGGCTTTTGGGTTGGAAATTGACGTGTGGACGAGGAGTTAACGTGTAGATGGTGACGACTGGAGATGGGTCTTAGGGGCGCTTGACTCGGACGGGAATCTAATCTTATCTGCGGATCGCAGGACCTGGCCATCAGTTGCGCGCTGCGCGTAACCTGCCTTCTTTAACCAACTTCTGCTCAGCCAACGTGTAGAGCGGTTTCCTGCGCGCGACCGCCGTCACCGTTTGCCTCACCTCACCCATCGGATCCTCTGCACATTCCGACCGCCCACTCATCACCGCTGCCTCCACTCGACCTCTACCTTGCACCCGGTTTGCTTGAGGTTGTAGCAAGCTCTGCTACGCGTCGCGCACCTCTCCCGTCTAGCTGCCGGCCATTAAATCGTCGCCATCATCATGTGAGTGCATCTCTCTCAATTGTCGAACTGCATTCCACGATGGCTTCCTCCAATGCGCGCATCCAGCAAGCCACAGGACGAAGCTTCAAAGAGTCTCCAAATAACCATATCGACAGGTCTGAGCCCTTGAGAGAGAGTTTCGAAGGCATCTACCTGGACTTGTCCAAGCAGCCCGGAAGATGTCGATTCGCAGAGTCCGGCCTGGGATGGAAACCTTCAGCTGGCGGCGACACATTCACACTAGACAGCAGCAATGTCACCCAAGCACAATGGAGTCGTGCTGCGCGAGGCTACGAGTTGCGGGTTTTCACCAAGAACACCGGCGTCATCCAGCTGGACGGATTCCAGCAAGAGGTAAACCCTACTGACTGTCACGGGGGCCCGAGAGACTGACAGATGCAAGGATTTCGAGCGCCTCAGTAAAGTTTTCAAGATGTGGTACAGCATCAACCTCGAGAACAAGGAGCACGCCCTGCGCGGCTACAACTGGGGCAAGGCAGAGTTTGGCAAGTCTGAGCTGTCATTCAACGTCCAGAGCCGACCGGCCTTCGAGCTCCCGTACTCAGAAATCGCAAACACAAATCTTGCCGGCAAAAACGAGGTCGCCATCGAGTTTTCTCTACCCGCAAACGGCGAGGACACCGGTACGAACGGACACTTGGGTGGTGCTCGAGCACGCGGAAAGAAGACTGGTGGTGCAAGAGACCAGCTTGTGGAGATGCGCTTCTACATCCCCGGAACTGTGACCAAGAAGGAAAAGAAAGAAGATGGCGAGGACGTCTCTGAAGGCGACGAAGAGGAGGAGCACAACGCGGCCAGTCTGTTCTACAACACCCTCATTGAGAAGGCAGAAATCGGAGAGATTGCCGGCGACACATTCATCACTTTTGAGGACATCCTGCATCTTACTCCCAGGTATGCAGCTCGATTTTGCTGTTTAGGTGCAGTGCTAACCTTTGTGCAGAGGACGTTTCGGCCTGGACATGTACGAGACTTCATTCCGCTTGCGCGGCAAGACCTACGACTACAAGATTCAATACGAGGCGATCAAGAAGTTTTTCGTGCTACCAAAGCCCGACGACATTCATCAGCTCATCACCATCGGTGTCGACCCACCTTTGCGCCAAGGTCAAACGAGATATCCATTCATCGTCATGCAGTTCAAGAAGGACGAAGAATTGGATGAGCCTGTACCCCTCAACATCGAGCCGGAGCTCCTGGAGTCGCGCTACAAAGGAAGACTGGAGGCCCAGTACGAAGGTCCCATTTACAGAGTCGTTGCCCAGCTGCTTCGCGGTCTTTCAGGAAGAAAGACGATTGCACCATCCCGCGATTTCATCAGTCACCACCAGCAAAGTGGAATTAAGTGCTCCATCAAGGCCAACGAGGGACACCTGTACTGCATGGACAAGAGCTTTCTCTTCGTTCCTAAGCCCGCGACATACGTCTCCTTTGACCAAATCTCGGTCATCACCATGTCTCGCGTCGGTGGAAACCTGTCGTCAAGTCGTACCTTTGACATTACGGTTTCCATGAAGAGCGGGTCGGAGCATCAATTCAGCAACATCAACCGGTAAGAATTTCTGGAGCTCGGCGGAGATTTGTTCAAGTTTGCTAACGTCTTGTTCAGCGAGGAACAAACGCCATTGGAAGACTTCTTCAAGGTCAAGAATCTCAAGACGAAGAACGAAATGACGGAAGACGTAAGTTTGCCTCGAGCTGACACCATAGTTGAGTATGAGACTGATTGAGATACAGAGCGGTGCCTTGCTCGCGGCGGCGCTTCACGACGATTTAGATGAGTCTGAAGATGAACAAGCCGTAGTCAACCGGGGCAGTGCAGATGAAGACTCAGAGGAGCTGGATGAAGACTTCATGGCGGAGAGCGAGTCCGAAGTGGCCGAGGAGTTCGACTCGGAACACGAGAGCAGCGGATCAGACGACGACGAGGCCATGCCAGATGCCGGTGACCAGGACGCTAAGGGCGACTCGGACACGGAAATGACTGAGCGGCCGAAGAAGAAGGCCAAGACGGACAAATGAGTGCTGACGTGGGGAGAGGGTTTTCCGGCTGGTTTGCATGAGGTGCCAATGGTGCACCGCGGCGGCTTCTGGACGGGTCGGACAGAAAAGGCGTTTGGGGGGATTGAAGGACTAGCGACTACCTACAGACTTGAATGGGGACAACTTGAATAATTGATTGAATATGAGCAAAAGAGTGGTTGACGATGATGGCGCCAAGGTCCATGGAATCCATTAGCGGGGCTAGGTGGGTGCGCGTGCGGCGGTGCGTTAAGCTTGCGCTGCCCGTGTCGCGCTGCCGTGCAACCTCACCTCTTCCTTGGCCGGTACATGCCCACCACGACGACGCCTTGTTCGACTCGACCGACCGTTCACACGTCCAGCGCCGGAATGCGCCTCTGCCGACAGCTGGACAGATGAGGTCGCGCACGGGATGGTAAGCCAGTCTTCAATGTTGCGCTCTTGGTTGCCGCCGCTTTGCTGACCATGGTGCCGCTCCCAACAGCCAGACGTGCCGCCTTCGAAAGCTGAAATGCGACGAGCGCAAACCCACTTGCGGGCCATGCAGCAAGGCCAATCGAGAATGCATCTTCAATTCCGGTCTCATCTTTCGACACCAACAAAATGCCTCGATGAACCGCGACCTCGACGGCAATGAGTCCGGCCTCAAGGGTTTCTACGCCTACAAGAACACCTTCGAGGATGACGCTGTATGGGTCGACATACCCAAAAATGGTACGCGCTCTTCCAACATACTACTTGAGCGGCAAGATTGACATGTTCTCAAAGTGAGGTTCTGGAATACGACCGACCCGTACAATGAGCCCATGTCTCCAGCCTCGGAGACGACATCGACCGCAATAGCAGGCCCAAGAGTAGATCGCCCAACACCAGTCCTTGGTGATTCCAACAGTCGACAATGGCCCGATATGGCACAGTCGCATGAAAAAAGCTCCGCCCACGCTCTTCACGCCCTGTCTGCCGTGGCCACTGGCGACCACTTTTCGTACCTGCACCCGCCCGCGTCCCGCCAGGATGCTACGCCAGCAGCCGACACGCCAGTGAGGCCCAGCACGACGCTGTCCAGCATGCACCCGCCGACGCCCATGCCGCGCCAGAATGTCGACTCGCCAATTTCACCACCCGTGTCAATGACATCGTCAAACCACAACATTGACTTCATTCTCAACCACCCCGCCGTTGCCTCTCCTCCACTGGACCCAACTCTTCACTCTCCTTATGCTGCTTCTGGGCGCGAGAGTCTCCATGGCAGGTCGGCGAGCTCGCGGATTTCCATCATTTCAGGCATGTTTGAAACGAGCAATGCCGAAACTGACCATGAGATTGCCTACCTACTACGTTATTATGCCGAGGGTCCAGGGCAGTGGATGGATCTTTTCGACCTTGGGAACTACTTTGCTTCCTACGTCCCCATCAAGGCGCAAACGAATCCAGTGCTGAAATATGCTGCTGTGGCGTACGCTGCCAAAGCTCTGGGACGAGTAAAAGGGAAGAGACCAATCATAGGTGGAAATGCCATCCGCAAGTCACGCACCGAAGTCTACCCCACATCTCACGCAGTCGACTGGTATCACAAAGCCACTGAGTACTACGACAACGCCGTCTCCCTATTGAGGCATGCACTGCAAGAAGATTCACGCGGAATTCAAGATGCAAGCAACTCGGATGGGGCATGGCGATCTTCAGAAAGCCACGAAGAGGGAAGTTATGGGCATACAAACGGCACCAGCTTGGCTGGATTCCCCACTTCTCGTTGCAATTCGGACGAGCTTCTGGCTGCTACCGCGATTTTGTGCGTGTACGAATTTCTGGACGCATCAGGTCCCGAGTGGGCAAGGCACTTGAGCGGTGCGAAGAGCCTGATTGACATTGCAAAGGACAGTATGATGCCCTTGCAGCTACCATCGCCTGGCATCACACTCCAACAGCAAAGAATATCGCTCTCAAAAGCCAGAAAAGCGACCTTTTGGAACGTTGCTAGGCAGGACATGCTCTCGGCTTGTAAGTAGTCCCTTCAATGGTTTCCTTCACCTTGTTTGAGTTTTTTGATTTTCTAACAAGAACAAGTCATTAATGCGTGCCAAACACGACTGGACACGGAAGATCTGCCAATGTGGAAAGACGCAGGTCTGCAAATCGACGACGAGAGCGGATTTGTCTTGCCATTTGAGCAGACGGGCAGTGGCTACCCGGAGAGCGGCGACATTATGAAGGAGGACATGATGTCCAATGCGCTTGTTTGGCTCATGTCCAAACTCGTCAATTTCATGGCGGCTGGGGATGAACTCCCACCAATTCCAGGGGCTGACTGGTCGCATGGGGTTCCGCAAAGAACGCTTCTTGATTATTGGAAATACCTCAGGCGGCAGTTTCAAATATGGTTCGAAGGGCTTCCCATCACCTTTCGACCGTGCGCGCGCATAGCCCCATCACGCATCCCCGGGTCTCTGATTGAGGATGACTTGGACGCCGTTCTTCCCGAAGTTTGGTACAGTCTGCCAATGTGCGGCTCTACGATGCAGTCGTACCACATGTCTCAGGTACAACTTCTGATGAACAAGCCCCACGAGACGACTCAGGGTCGCACGACCGTCTATGCTCGGTTCAACTCGTACGAGTCTGCGATCAGCGAGTGCCAGGCGCACAGTCGTGAGATTGTCAGCATTGCTTTGTCGCGTCCGGACGCGGCGGTGCGCATCAACTCGGTGCAGCCCCTTTACACGGCCGGACAGTGCCTTGCAGACCCGCGAGAGCGGAGACTAGTACTCAAGCTGCTGAAAGACATTGAGGTGGATACGGGTTGGGCGACGGAGTACAGGATACGACAACTTCTCGATCAGTGGGAGTGGAGCGAGGGCGATGTAACTTGAACGAGAGTCAGCACCTTTTGAAGAGGCAGTCGCCGCTTCAGAAGGCCATCATTACCGATATTTCCATGGCTCAGGCGAGAGCGCTGGGCTTACCAAGGAAGACGCAAACGAAGAGACATATCAGGTCGACGTTCAAAGCCGGCGCGCATGTCGGTCGAGTCAGCAGCAAGTGTATTTGCAAGTTTGGGTGAGACGAAAAGACGTTACAGAGCATCAGGGGGTTTCAGGTGTGGTGGAAAGAAGGATTTAACATGGGCGTCAAAGTGTGCATGTAGAGACATGATGAAGGACCATATGATGAAAGATGGACCAAAAGTCTGGCATTATCAAGGACATAGCATTGATGTATCGATGATTTTGTCGCGCATATGTTTTTTTTGCCGCCAGCACCGTGACCCATCAAATTGCGCAACCGCATCATCAAAGATCAACACACCATGAGCGAGGGGCAAAAACAAATGGATGAATGGCAGAAGTGATCAAGCCACAGGGCCAAAGGGCGATGCCCTACGGACGCTGATCCACAACCACGCGCATCCCTCGGGTGGATATTTACTGCCACGCAGCCAATGAGCGATGGGTGCCGAATTCGAAATGACGTTTTTGAGGAACCATATGAGGGCGACACCTATCACAGCAAGCACGTTCGTCCGGAGCTGAGGGTGTGCAGCGCGTGTCCTGAAACCAAGATTTCGCATGCTGTGTTGTACAGCTGTACATGGCTTTTCGATTGTCGTCGACCGCGTTGCCTGGTGAATGAGTCGGAGGGCTGCGCATGCATCGGATGGATCGACCACCACCACCACCACCAACCACCACTTTTGGAAGCTTCAGGAAACAGATGTGCGCGCGCGACGTCGATGACCTGAAAGCCACGGGCGCACCGGGGAAACGAGAAGGCGGCGACCACCACCACCGCGTGGGCGACGGCGTCGGCGTGGGTGTTTTGGCGCTTGTCAATCAGTTTATGCGATCTTGATAGCTGTATTCAGTACATGTAGCAGCCAAGGCAGCAACAAACGCCTCTGCGCAAACACATCGACAGCGACGACCGCGGTCGCTCAGTCGGTCGCCCAGCAGGTTTCTGAATGGTTGGCTGGCAGGCGTCTGGAAAAAAAATGGACGCGTAGCGTGCGTAGCGAAGGCAGACAGAGGGCAACGATCGACGGGGGGCAGCGAGCGCACCGCCACATTTCCCCAGGGGATCTTCGATCCACGCATGCGTTGTGGTGGTTGATGTGCGACGCTTTTACGCTGCTTTGTTGCTCGTGGTCCGCGACCTGACTTTCGGTCACCGTCAGCCAGCCCCCGGCGCCAGTTCCGATTCCGATCCAGCCCAGCGCATGCGATCCGCATCCTTTGTCAACCACGCATCGTCGATGCCGTTGTGAGAATGCCATGTCGCTCTCCTGCTTCCATCCAATCCCTGTCCAGGTCCTTGCGCTTCTTCTCCCGTTTGCGCCGCCTGACTGGTCCACCTGCCCGCTCCCGCCGAGCCTGTTTACGCTACCTTTCTTGGCTACGCGTCTCGCGGCCTTGTTTGGAGAGCGAAAGACGCCGAATGCAGTCTCTTCCTCTTTACGGTGTGCGATCAGAGACAGCAATATCGCACGGTGCGGAGAACTCATGAACACATACGAGCACGAAGGAAGGCGACCAGTTTGTTTCGTTTCATCTTGATTGGTTTTGTTCAAAAGCTGTTGCGATAGCGTGCTCTCGACGCTTGTATTTTTCCATGCTTCCCCCTAAACTCCAAACCCATGGGTATCGTTTCGTTTCAATATGGTTGCGACCGTTGCTTTGCGCATGGTCCCCGACCAGCGGTAGCCCAAGCGTCTCATCTGCTCCATCCCTTGCAAAACTTCCTCAATCCACCGCTGCACAGGCGCAGCTCACGGGGCGCCTTGCTTGACCCCACCAAAATCAAGACCCTGTTTCAGTCTTCCATCTCCCCCATGATTTGAAAATAACGCAAGCGTTTGTTTCCCTGACGAGCTCCACAAGAGGATGTGAGTCTGTGGAGCTGAGTTGGCTCCGACGTGCTGAATTCGGAAGAGTCAAACGTCGTCTGAAGCTGGTCCGGATGTGTTGCAGTTGTGTTTTTTCCGTTTCCAGTGATTAGTGCCAAATAGGACACATTTGGAAGGAGTGATTTGAATAGTTGGCAAGAGTGTTCTTTGCCAGTGTCGATGGTAGTTCAGCCATGTTGGTAGCCCACGAGGTCTGCACAGCGAGCGCAGTAGTAGGAGTTCATGCCCCATCCGACCATGTCCTTGGATCCTTGGCTTCCACTCCGGTGGCAGCGAGAGCAACGGACGAACTGGAGAACCGGAGTGGTGCTTGCCGAGGATACTGAGCCACGGGCTGACGAGGTCGAAGAGGACGAAGTGTCGGAAGCGGAGGAGGAGGTACGCGTGTCAATGGGGCTCAGGTCCAGGACGTCCTGGACAGGTTGTGGGCGAGGGCGGTAGGCTGCAGCAGTTTGCAGTTGAAGGACCTTGGTAGAGGCAGGATCCATAGTAGCCGACATGTTGAGACAGGCAGGTGGTGGGTTTCTTGCGGCAAGAAGAGGGTTTGAGGGCTCCGATGGAGTGCGTGGAGAGAGAATCACGTAGTTGGGACCGGGAGAGGGAGTCTCGATCGAGTAGTGTGAAGAGTAATCGGTTGACTGAGGTTGAGTCTGGGAGGAGGGGACGAAGCTGAAGTAGCAGAGCTGTGGTGTGACAGATGACGAGGGCATTACGGTTGTAGTGAGGTGGAAGGCATGGGTTGGAACAGGATTGGGGCGCGAGAGATATTTGAACTTGGTTTTGTCGCGATCGAGAGATCTGCCAGGGCAGGCGCGACTGTGGCTGAAGCTCCAGCAGTCCAGTCCGTGCGGGCTCGCACCTGCTCGAAACGCCCAGCGCCCGATCATTACGGCAGCAGTCGAGACCGAACCAACGAACCGCTCGGCCTTGCTCGGCCTCCACAACTCCTAACTTTTTGCTTGCTTGCGAGCTTGCGAAGCCTCTAGTCCCTTCTTCCTGCACTCTCCACACTCTCGGATTTCTCGTCGGCCGTCGAGTTCCAGGCCTTTCCGTCTCTCCGTATGACTCCAGTGCCTACTGCTGCCAATGCACGCATTCCAGCCATCTTTCACATGGCAGGCAACCATATCCTGGAAAGCCTTGCACTAGCCGCCTCTCCCTCCTGCAACGCTGTCTTGGGCACATGTATCTCGCATTACCACGGATGCTGTCCAACCTCATCGTCAACTCCGTCTTGTTGAACGGTACTCGCGGCCCTCGGTTCCTGCAATTGCTCTCGTGACTATCGTGACTATTGTGACTGTGGTGACCTGGACAGGCACAGCCAACATTGAAAACAAAGCCGATGCATCCATGCCTTGGTTTCGTCGCCCCATGCCTCTACGTGTTAGCCTGCGTTTGGCCTTCGTCCACGTTGTCGCCCGCCCGTGAAACACTCAACAGCCAAGGCAAACGTTTGTCATTTGGTTTTTGCATGCGCTTGGCTTGATTATGGCGCCAACTTGGCGACAGATCTCTAAGCCCTCCACCGGACGGCAGTGCCGCGATGCTAAAATGCCGGCAACGTCGGACTCCGGCTGGATTCTGCTCAGGCACTGCCTTTTCAGATTCTGTACAAGCCCTGTCCGCTGTTTGCCGGCGGCCTCAACAGCAGCAGTAAACGCAGGGCTCCGGGCCGGGGCGACCATCAGGCCATTGCCAGATCCGGATGACTCCCTTGGAACAAGTTTCAAGTCTGCAGACAGGCACATCCACAACAATGCCTTTCTCCACCTCGACATGGGTCCAATGCAGGTGCTGATAATGGCGAGGCTCGAGCCAGATCCCGGTACCAACACCTTGCCTTGATCTTCCCTCCCCCAACTCAAGAGTCTAGATTTTGCCGCCAGCTCCACCACTTTGAAAACAAACAACATGGCCATTGTTGACCATGCGCCTGCCTGCAGTGCTTTCGTTTGGCTGTGGGTTTCACAATGTTCCTGGCGTGATCGCCCCACGGTGATACCCAAGGCACGACGAAGGCTTGGACATGTTGAACATGAAGAGGAGCAGAGGGCTCGCAGGCCTTGCTTTGCGACCCCCGGCTTCTAATGCGCACGAGTGGATACCAGGCTCATAGAATCAGAGAACTATGTTGATAGGTAGGTAGCATCAAATCCGAGCCGCAGTTCCAACAGCAGTGCTACGAATGGGTGGAATGAAGAGGAACAGGGTGCATTTGTCGATCAAGGGAAATGGATCGAATGAAGTTATCAAATCTTGTATGGTGAGAGGATGTAAATCATGATTTCTCTTGGCCAGGAAATTCAAAAAGACCATGGTGTTGATGTTGGAGTTGCAAAGGCACAACACTGCAGTGACATCCAGGTCGTTGGCGGCCGCCTGCGCACGGACCAAACCTTCGGCCAACATCTCCAGGTAATGGTAGCTGCAGCTGCACCAGACCATCCTTTCCCGCCACCTTTCCACAATGGACCTTCACGACGACCCTGCTTGGGGTGGTGAGAATCAAGCCTGCGCTCTCCTCTCCAGCTTGTCGCTGATGCGCGCCATCCAGATGTTCCCTCGAACCCCCTGCGGACCAATTCCGTCCAGGACGTGCCCCAAACCACCACCGACCAACACGATGCCGACCAAGGTTGTCACCTCCTCTCCAATTTCCCCAAATCGCGCATCAATCTGACCTTCTTGAGCTACAGCCAACAGCTCCGCCGCGCCCACTTCGACCATCACCGCCTCCAAGGCAACCAAAGCGCCTGGAAGACCCAAGCCAAACCGCCGGATAGGAGTGCCACAGCCGACGCGCCTCGAAACCGTCGACGATCCCCTTGGCCCACTTGGTGCTTCTACAGACTCTCTCAATGATTCCCAGGCCGATGAGCCCCCAGTGCCTCCTCAGAAGGAGCTTGCTGCGGGGCGCGGCTCTCGCCCAGCCACCGCAACATCCCAAGGTTCGATTCGGAGCATGATGGACTCGGTCAATCTGAGCGACGACGCCGAAGCTAGTTCTCTTGGGGCGAGGGTTCCACCACCGGTACAGCCTGCGAGCAACAATGGCCCACCTCGTCAGCATCAACCCAGCGTCAGCGTTGAGCAGGCTGCCAAGCCAACCTTCAATATCAGCGTCGGCGACCCGCACAAGGTCGGAGATCTTACAAGCTCCCATACCGAGTACTCGGTCAAGACTGTGGTACGTATTGCATGAATGGCGAGCATTGAAGCCTTGGCTGACCATGGCATTAGACAACATCCAAAGCGTACCGCAACCCCGAATTCAGCGTGTCCCGCCGCTACCGCGACTTCCTGTGGCTCTACAACCAGCTCCACAACAACAACCCTGGAATTGTCGTTCCACCTCCCCCTGAGAAGCAGGCCGTCGGAAGGTTTGATGCCGACTTTGTGGAATCGAGACGGCAGGCCTTGGAGCGCATGCTGAACAAGTGCGCCGCGCATCCAATTCTGCAGCACGACGGAGATCTCAAGCTCTTCTTGGAAAGCGAGGCATTCAATGTGGACATCAAGCACAAGGAGCGAAAGGATCCGTTGCTTACGGAGAACAAAGGCATGCTTGGATCACTTGGACTTTCCGTCAACACCGCTGGCAAATTCATTGAACACGATGACGTGAGTGGCATTCACTCCCTGCTTCAATCAGAGCTAACATGGGTTTCTAGTGGTTCCACGACAGGAAGGTGTATCTCGACGCCTTGGAGACCCAGCTGAAGGGCTTGCTCAAGGCCACTGACACTGTTGTTGATCAACGCAAAAGTCTCGCTGCCGCCTGCGGAGACTTTTCCGCCTCTCTTCACTCCTTGGCTTCGGTTGAGCTATCACCATCCCTATCAGAGCCTCTAGATGGCCTCTCGGAACTCCAGCTGCGAATCCGCGAGCTCTACGAGAGACAGGCCCAGCAAGATGTTCTCACACTCGGTATCGTCATTGATGAGTACATCAGATTAGTCGGTTCAGTCAAGATGGCATTCCAGCAACGCCAGAAGTCCTACCATGCGTGGCACGTGGCCGAGTCTGAGCTTCAGAAACGGAGGGCAACACAAGAGAAGCTGCTGAGACAAGGCCGGAGCCAACAGGATCGGTTGAATCAATTGAGCGCCGACGTTGCCGACGCTGAACGGAAGAGCAACCAGGCGCGATTGCTCTTCGAGGACATGGGCCGACTTATGCGCAATGAGCTGGAGAGGTTCGAAAGAGAAAAGGTGGAGGACTTCAAGAGTGGAGTCGAGACTTATTTGGAGAGCGCTGTGGAGGCACAAAAGGAGGTAAGTAGGATGGTTTCAGTATCTCAAGGAGTACCAGCTAACTAGACACAGCTCATCGAGATTTGGGAAACCTTTCTCATGCAGCTCGACGCAGAGGAAGAAGGAGCCGCGTTTGGTGCGACTAGCCCTCCGGCGGGTATCAAAGCCACAGATTTCCCAGGCGAGAACAACGGAAGCAGGCCGACAACGGCGCAGAGTGAGGATACCCAACACGAGGTCGATGACAGACCGGCCTCGGCAGGATCGAGCCAGTAATCGGGGTGGTAGAATGATGGAGGCCGGTACTTTTATTCCCATGTTTATGAGGACGACGATCCGCCAGGAGATGAATAAAACTACGAAAGCATTCAAAACTGGCAGCATGGTCATGGCTGCGTTTGAGGGGGGCGTTCAATGTCCAGCGAAAAGAAAACGCTCGGAATGTCGATGCGAGTTTACATTTCATCGTCGAGCTCAGCAGAGGCGATCATGCTGAGGCTACAAAAGTCGAGCCGACGTGCTCGAGGTCTTTCGATTCCCCTTACGTCGCGGAAATGTCTTGTTCATTCCCTGTTCATCAAGAGTCAATCAAAGTGCAATGACTGTCTACCCAAAGCCACACATTGAGATTCACCCTTCCCAAAACCTTCCTGCTCCTTCCCTATCTCCTGATGCGATTACCGAAGCTGACAGGCACACGTTGACATCGAGTCATGCTGCATGACAAAGCAGTAGAAAGGCAGCATTCGCGGCCGGCAACACCACGAACGGAGACCGAAGTAGCCCTAACAAACTCCCGAACGCACCCAGAATCGCAGGCCGAAGGGTTCCTTTCTCAGGAGACTATGGTGTCAAGCTAAGCTGCTCAATTCTAGGGACGGCGCCGGCAGCGCCGGCAGCGCCACGGGCAGTCGGCAGTCAACCTACTCCTCGATGCCGATTCTCCGTCTTTCCGTCGACGTCTGGCCGGCGTTAGCACGGAGGACGGCGAGCGAGGGGATTCTTCCGTGGAATTGCTGTCATCACTGTAGTGTGGTTTGGTGTTGTCTGGCGCCGTGCTCCAACAACGGCGACGGTCATGGCGCAGACGTCGCTGGCCTGGTACGGGTACAGGCTGCGACGTCGCGACGTTGCATAGGAGTACGAAAGAAAGGAGCAATGCTACCTGACAGGTAGTAGCATCTAGGTACCATCTGCCTATCTCCCTTGTGGCGCTGCCTGGTGTTTGGCGAGTACCTGGAGAGAGAAAGAAAGAAATGAAAAAAATCGCTCATCAACGCTGCTGCCGGCGGCAGTGGCAGAAACAAGCAACAGCAACACCGCCATAGCCTATCCCCGTCCAGGCGCCGACTTGTCTACATCCAATGTAGGCTGGCCGCTAGCTCCATCCGAACGACAGACCCGGCCGGCCCGGCCGATGATCACTTTGCCCATCTGGGCTAGGCAAGCACCCTCACGACCTAGTTGCGCATCCGGAGTAGTAGTAGTAGACAAGAGCAGGATAGGAGTAGGTAGGAGCAGGGGGGACCGCCTGCATTTCCGCAGGAGTCGACCGACCACCGGAAGGACGACGGGCGGGAGACGCGGACATTCCACGTCTTCCGTGGTGGTCGCCCCGACCGTTCCATAGCCGTCGGTACGCCACGATCCATGGAGCCTCTACGCCTGATGTGTACTCGTACCACTCTCGTTGCTTGTACTGCAGCTAGGAGGATTATTCGGAGCCTGCGCGCCACAGACGCCACGGCCGCGCAAACGTGCTAGGCGCGCTTGTCTGCTTTGAACGACGGACAGGCAGGCGCAGCGAGAGGCAGCGACGGCAGTTGAGATGATGACTGCCTGCCTGCTTGGCTCCAGGGCGCGGTGGCGCTTGCAACCTACCTAGGTAAGATGCCTTAGCTACAGTAGATGGAAGTCGGGTGTTCGACAGAACGGGAAACTGGGACTTCCTTCCTGCTGTGCGGCTGCTGCCCCTTGATATACAGTGTGGCGTCGGGAGGGAGCTAAAGGATTGTTGCGTCCCGCCAGACACTGTCATTATGCCGAGGCTGGCTGGGGGCTGGGAGAAGAGAGTAGGAGAACAGGGGTTTGAATGGCGTTGGTTCACACGTTGCCTGTACGGCATCTTGTTAGGTGGCTGGCAGTTTGCGTAGGCAAAGGGTTGAATACGGCCGGTGTATGCTGAGGGTAGAGAAGAGTTCAATGCTTCACTTCCATCAAGCCAGCCATCGAAGCATTTCTCCTGCTGCGCTCCATCCCCATAACATAGATCTCTATCCAGACAGCTGTACAAGCAAAGGTGGAACATCTTCCAATTTCGATGCTCCTGCATTCATGGAACAGGCCTTAGTGATTCATTCACGAGTCCAGGCTGTATAGTAATGGCCGATGGCCTACGAGCGCGGCAAAAGACACAGTGGAAATACATCTGATGTAGGCCAAAACTTATTCAATAGTTTCCAAAGGTGGTTAATGGGGACAGTTGCTAGGCAAGCTGCATTATGACTCCCAAAAGTTTCCTGTCAAACACTGTGTTCGTCCGCTGTACCAAATGAAAGTCATCAAGCTGTAATTTCATCAAGCTGTAATTCATGGTGCCAGGGGTAGGGGTCCGTTCTGAAAACAGACATGCCTTCACTATGCGCTTTGAACGTTGCAATGACAGTAGTCATTCTCACAAAATTTCCACTGTCCACACATGAGATCCCGGGATTGATAACAAGGTCTAAACCAGAGATCAAGAGAGATGGAAATAATCATCCAGGAAGGCAGTCGAAGTTTCGCAAGTTTTGCTGACCTGAAATTCATTCTTATGAAGCACCAAATCTGAGCGTCTACAATTGAACTGGCAAAGAAGAAAACTCACGCGTTCATCCATCACCGTACCTCTCTCAGCGCGGCATCCATATCCTTCATATCCAACTCCTCCTTACAGACGCCGCCCTCGCAGACCTGGACTCGGGGCTCGCTCACATCCATCGCCTTGAAGAGCTTATTCCTCGACTTCAACCACTCACTGCTTGCAGCACCGGCGCCCAGTCGCGCGACGACCGAGTTGGTCGGAACACGGCCGCGGGTCCTGGCGAGGGCAGCATCGACCTGCGTGCCCGTACCAGTGACGTTGACGCTCCTGACGCCAAGACGCATGGCGACCACGCTGCCCAGCATGCTGGCAAAGAGGAACGGATGCTGCATGATTTCGGCCTCAAAGGCCTCGGCCGTAGCGCGCGCCTTGGCGGCGTACTCGGCGTCGTCGAGTAGGGCTGCCAGGCGGTGCAGGTTGAGCGCAGCGACGCCGTTTGTGCTGGGCTCGGCGTTGTCCATGCCGTCTTTGAGGCGCAGGATGAGGTCAGCTTGGTCGGGCGCTGTAGAGAAGAAGCCGCCCGAGCTGCTGTCCCAGAAGAGGGAGAGCTGCGTGTGTTGGAGGCGGTCGGCCAGCTCGAGGTGCGTGTCGTCAAATGTGGCTTCGTATAGGTCGAGCAGCCCTGAGATTAGGAAGGTATAGTCGTCGGCGAAGGCGGGGGCCTCGCTCGGGCCTTCGCGGTATACGCGCTTCATGGTGCCCGTATTCGAGTCATAGAGCTCGCGCTTAATAAAGGCGACGGCAGCGAGGGCTGCTTTGCGGTAGTGCGCGGCTTGAGTTGCGTCGCCGTTTGCTTCGAGGAAGGCGCTGAAGCGCGCCAGGGCCCCAATCGCGAGTCCATTCCACGAGACGACAATCTTGTCATCCAAGCTGGGTCGAGGACGCTCCTTGTTGCGATGCTCGAGAAGTTTGGCACGGCCTGTGTCCAGGATCTTCATGACTTCGTCTTTCGAAAGGCCGAACTCTTTGGCAAGGGCTTCAGGGGTCGAACTGATGGCAAGCACATTTTGGTTGATGAGTTCGTCATGTGCGTCGTGCTCTGGACTGACATTGCCATTCTCACGCACGTTGTAGTATTTTGCGCAGACTTCGGCATCGCGTTCACCCATAATGGTCTTGAACTCTTTCCTCGTCCAAACGTAAAATGCGCCTTCGCGCTTTTCCTTGTCGTTTGGCCGGTAAAAGGAGTCTGCATCCTCTGCAGAAAAGAAGCCGCCAGCGGTGTTCTGCATGGGTGGACTTGTCAAGTATGTCGCAATATCGTGAGCAGCTGCAAGCAGCTCCGGATCTTTTGAGACGATGTAGGCGTCCAGGTATGCTGGCAAAAGTTGGGCCTGGTCATAAAGCCTGCCCTTTGTTAGCGGTCTCTCTACTGTACTCTCACTTGATCACAAGCCTACATCTTTTCAAAATGCGGCAGACTCCAATCCCGGGTCACAGAGTAGCGAGCAAAACCGTTGCCAATCTGGTCGTGAATGCCTCCGCGGGCCATGGCCTTGAGTGTTTCCACGGCCATGTCCTTGGCATTTTGACACTCCTTGTCGCCGACTACGGCCTCGACAGCGTCAGGGTACTGTGCAAGCCGTAGGAGAAAAGACAGATTTGTCGGCGTCGGGAACTTGGGAGCTTTTCCAAATCCTGCGTACTCATTGTCGTACTTGGCCGCAAAGTGGGAGTATGCCTCCTCAAGCAGCTCAATATCCAGCCCATCACCGACTTCGCCCTCCCCAGTCTTGCTGATGAGACCCTCCTGGGCGAATTCACGTAATTGAGCAGTGATTTCTCGGGCTGAGTCCAAACACCTCTGCCGCTGGTTTTGCCAAGCATCCCTGATTTTGTCCAAAATCTCCAAAAGTCCAGGCGAGTCTCCCAACGCGGCCGTCGTTCCCGGTCCTGGGAAATATGTGCCACCAAAAATGGGCTCCAGGTCAGGCGTGATGAAGACGTTCAGGGGCCATCCGCCTGAGCCGGTCGTGGCTTGCACGTAGTTCATGTATATGCGGTCGACGTCGGGTCTCTCCTCGCGGTCTACCTTGACTGGAATGTAGTATTTGTTCAGGACTCGGGCTATGTCTTGGTTCTCGAAAGATTCGCGCTCCATAACGTGGCACCCTGAAAAGTACATTGTCAGGCATCATTCTACACTTGGACCAAAGGCAGAGCTCACAATGGCAAGCAGCATATCCAATGCTCACAAAGAGGAGGCGGTTGGTCTTCTTCGCGAGCGCTATAGCTTCCGGACCCCATAGCTGCCATGCGACGGGGTTGTTCATATGTCCGCGCACCTTGAACAATGTCAATCGTCCAATCTTTCCAAGACTTTCAATCTTCCCAGTGTGGTAATCCTACATAGGGACTTCGGCTCTCGCTGAGTCGATTCGTGAGCTGGATGTCGCCAGCGGTCGACTCGGAGTCGGAAATTCGGCGCGCGTCCATGGTGATGAATCTAGCAGTTTGCTTGTTCGCGTGCGCAGACTGGGCCGCCGAATTGGGCGGGAAAACTGCAGAGTACGGTCGAGGAGGAATAGCAGTTACGCAGAAATGACGCAGGAGGAGTCGAGGAGTGAGGAAAGATCTTAGAAGGCGATGGCGCGAGCGAAGCATACAAGAAGATTTAAACCGTGGGATCACGGAGCATCAACGAGCTCGGAGACTTGACGGGTGGCGGCGACGTCAGTGCATAGCTATCGGCGCGGCGGGGCACTTCCGGCTTGGTGCCAAAAGTTGCGGTGCGCGTCAAACATATGAATAGATTATGCTGCTCGAATAAATCCTGTATTGTATGGAGACTGCCTTTGTACAGCGGACAAAAATCTTGGGAGGTTAAAAAGGCAAAGACGAAGAGGAAGACCCAGTATATGTGTCGTGCCATTTCATTGGGACCGAGTCTCGTCCCATCTCACCTCGACCAGTCCCTTGGTCCTCCATCCAACGTCTCCACAACGTTTTACTTCGGTAACCAGCTCTGTGCCTCGCCAGCATCTTTTATCAACTGCTGCGACATGCTTTGCGCCAAACTGCCTCGTCTATACCGTCGCCAACGCCCAGAAAGACTCCGCTGATCATGGCCAACGAAGACATCTCTGTCACGCCAGTCCTCTCGCTCCCCCGCAGTGGCTTCAACTACCCGGACTTTGCGCCTCCTCCCTACCTCGAGGCCTGGCGATGTAATCTGGCAAGCAATATTTACACGAGCCTTACATATCTCTTGCTAATAATCAGCCTCTAGACGGCGCTGTCCCATACCGAAAACCTCTACTTTGTCGCCGGACGAAGCGAAGTCTTCGTCTACCAACCAAGTTTTCCCGATCAGAGACTAGAATCAGATCCTAACCTGATCATTCAACCTTCCGGACCTGAAAGTGCGCACGCCTACTTGCCCGGCATACCCCTTGGACCTGGCCGATACATCAATCACTTGGTCGTCGACTTTTTGGGCAACGAGGAAATACTTCTTCTCGCACTACACAACGGCGGAGTAATTGGCTACCGTGTCTCTCAAATCCAACAGGCTATTGAGAAGCGCCAGGAACCAGACTGCGTAGAAAGCAACGTTGGCGACGATGTCACTCCGTTCTTCAACGAGAACGTTGGCAAGAGTGTCTGGGGTCTTTCCATCCACCGCGAAGCTCGTATGATTGCCGTCAGCTCAAATACCCACAAGGTGACGATCTATGCGTTTGCACTAGATATCCCTACACCATCTCCTAGATCTGAGTATTGGGTTCGGGATCGTTCGAGACAGACAAGAATTGAACTGCCGGACACCGGGACAAATATCCCCTGCGTCGCCTTCTGCAATACTGGCGACGATCCTGAGGGACGGTGGCTGCTGACAACTGACATCGACGGCGTGGCTCGAATCTTTGATCTGTCCATGGTCAGTTGCCCTGGTTCATATTGTATCGAGATAGCCCCGAGATTTTGCGTAATGGCCAATTATGGAGACAAGCTGGATTGCATATGTCACTCGTTGGATGAACATAGTCATCATTATTGCCACGCAAGTGAGTTGACAGTCTTTTTGTATTTGGAGCATTGGCTAATAATGAGAGTAGCATGGGGCGCTCTCTGGCTTGATTCGCGGGCGTTCAAGCGGGTCGACAACCTGAGAGAAGCATTTGGATGCGACGCAAAGGTCACAAAAAGAAAGCCGGAACAGGTTTGCTTCGATTGCAGTAGCAGAAGATCTCTTGTTCCCAACTCCAGCACAACTTGGCAGCCCGATCCGAATGCGCGGCCTGAGGAGCCTGAAGATTGCTTTTGGAATGGAGAAGCGCAATGTTGGTGAGTATTCCTGCTTCAATTCTTGCCCAAATATATTACTCCGCACATGTAGTCCCAAATTCCGCGGCAGCAGGTGTGAGCTGACTGTAGTGGCCAGGCGCGAGCTCACAAATGTCCGCAATTTCGACTTTCCCTTATTGGAGGACCAGAAGCTCCCGGACACATCCCCAATTCTGCTTCTCTCGATTCGTGACATGATTTTGATGCAACCGATCAGAGACCAGTCCGAGCCAGATCTAGTCGCATACCATGATCCTCTTTTCCAGTCGCAGAGGGAAGGGGAAGATTCGTACTGGTTGCAAGATCAGGACCGGATGAACTTGCATGCTCAGATCCCAGAGCTGGGAGTGGTCGTCGTTGGCTCGGCCAAGGGACGCGTTGCCATTCTTTCGTTGACGCAAACGAGCTCTACTCGACCGGGCGGAAAGACGCACGCATGCCGAATCGACCACATTCTTCCAACTCGGGAGCAAGAGCTCAAAGGAGAGCGGCCAGCGAGTTCACTGGCGGGAATAGCGGTTGGTCCTATACAAGGCATGCTGGGACGTGATGCTGACCATCCACGGCGATGGCGGCTTTTGATGATGTACCACGACAATGAGATGCTCAAGTACGAAATAAGCAAGCGTGCGGAGAGGAATTCGCAGACGCAAGAGGTCAGCGAGCTTATTATTTAGATGACATCAATCGAATCCTCCAAGATCCGACAGAGTGGTTGCTGGGCTGCTGGCGCCGCCGAGTTCTAGACCCTGATGGAGATTTGATTCAAGACATGGAAACATGTTGATAAACAACAACAATCCCGTCAATGCGCACCAAATAAAACATTCGGGATGTATCGAATTCTTGTTGATGTGGTCGCTAGCTCTTGCTCGCAGCAGCTGCTAGCATCCCCCACCGTGGGGAAAACATGACTCGTGGGCCTCCTAGGGCCCTCCACCGCCGCCGCGTGAGCGCCCGGCACTTGATCAGACGCTACACTCTTACCGTCCCTCTCTTCGACCTCTCGCCTTACCCTATCGCTCGTCATCCGCTCTCCTTCCTCGCTCGTCGCCCTTGCCAAAGTCGTCTGGCTCTTCTTCAAGCAAAAGTGGCGTCCCTTGCAACGTCGTCGGTCCTCTCGTCCACCATATCCAATGATTCAATAACACTTGGTGATACTTCTACCTTGACTGCTGTGCAACTTGCCCAGCGATTCTGCGCCTCCAAGATTCCCTAACACTGGCTTTCTGGGGCCGCGTTCTTCGTCCCCATTTCACCTCGGCATTCGCATCAAAATGCCTAACCTCGATCTCTCAAACTTCAACATTGTCTGCGCCACGCTGGGCGGCTTCATCTCAGTCTTTGGATTGGTGTCTTATTTGTGCAAGGAGAAGTTTTACCTCTCGGAGGCTCGTATGTCGGCCTTAGTCCCTGCAGAGATCAACGCTTGCTGACGGCGCGCCCCAGTCATCTCGACCATTGCTGGCATCATCTTCGGCCCCAATGCTGCCAATTTTCTACGTCCGTCCGATTACGCTCTTGGCAGCGATGAAACGCTCCACACAATCAACCTCTACTTTACGCGCCTGGTCTTGGGTGTGCAGTTGGTGCTGGCTGGCGTCCAGCTGCCAAGCAAGTACCTACAGAAAGAATGGAAATCCCTGGCTCTTTTGCTTGGACCGGGCATGACGGGCATGTGGCTCATCACCAGCCTCTTGTGCTGGGGCATGGTGCCAGGCCTCAACTTTCTGGGAGCTCTGGCTGTTGGCGCTTGTGTAACGCCCACCGACCCTGTCCTGTCCAACAGCATCGTCAAAGGAAAATTTGCGGACAAGAACATCCCAAAGGAGTTGGCCAAGCTCATCATTGCCGAGAGCGGGGCTAACGATGGGCTTGGTTACCCGTTCCTTTTCTTGCCTCTGTACATCATCAAGTACACCCAAGATGGCGGTATGAGCAAGGGTGCCAAGTCAGCCATGGGCATGTGGTTTGGCGAGACTTGGGGATACACCATCTTCATGAGCGTTGCCTATGGCTTCACTGTGGGATGGATTGCCAAAGAGCTGTTGCATTGGGCTGAGGAGAGGAAGTACGTCGACAGGGAGAGCTTCTTGGTTTTTTCCGTTTCCCTTGCTGTAAGTAATCCAGAACACTTTTGGGGATCATCTAACCTTTGCAGTTGTTCATTGTCGGAACAGATGGCATGCTCGGAAGCGATGACGTGCTGGCTTGCTTCGTGGCCGGAAACGCCTTTACATGGGAGTATGTGATCTTCCCCCTAATTCTGGACTACTCTGATCTGCGGTTACAGTGACTGGTTTCGCCTCGAGACTATGGACGACTCACTACAGCCCACCATTGACATGCTTCTGAACGTGGCCATCTTCATGTGGATTGGAGCTGTGTGTCCCTGGCACATGTTTGCAGTCAATAACGTGATTCCCTTGGTCCGCCTCGTCTTCCTCGGGGTCTTAGTGCTGCTTCTGCGTCGTCTTCCCATTGTGCTCGCTTTGCACAAGAAGATCCCCCAGATTGAAGCCGTTCGCCAAGCTGCCTTTACAGGTTTCTTTGGGCCCATTGGCGTCAGTGCCGTATTCTATCTGTACATCAGCCTGGAATTCCTTGACGGAATCACAGTGGATGGCAGAGTCAGAGAGGATGCTGAATATCTCGGTGAAGTCATGATGGTAGTCATTTGGTTTCTCGTCGTTTGCAGCGTCGTAAGTTACGAATCCTGGAGTGGAAAAGCCACAAGTCACTGACCAATGTGTCAAGGTCGTCCATGGGCTTAGTGTCCCCGTCGGCAAGCTTGGAATTCTGATCCCCCGGACGCTCTCCCAAGCGGTATCCACAGAGAATGACCCGTCTGAGCCTTCCAACCCCTTTTCGATCCGCTCCCTGACTGAAGGCTCCATCCACAATTACATACGTGGCGGTCGACGGTCACAGTCGGAGGCTTCAACTCCTCGCGCTGAGAGCGCAGCCACGAGCTCCAACTTGCTGCCCCGTCCCATCTATCGCATAGGTGGCTCCATCATGCAAAAGAACAAGGAGAGATCGCAGCAGCAGAACGGTCGTGCCGGCCGACCTGCCCCGCATCCCTCCGCCATAGGTGTCAATGGCGATCCGAGCACTTCCAACCTGCAGAGCAGGGCGCCGAGTCGCATGTCCAAGGGCGAAGATAATGAGCCGGCCCTCAACGAGCGCACCATTCGCTTTGCCGATGGTACGCAGCGAGAGGTGGGCGGAACGGCGAATGCGGAGAGGGATCCTTAGCATGGTCATGTCCTCTCCACATTTCCACAGGCCCGCCTGGTTAGCCGCTCCATCGAAAGCGAAAGCACATGCACAGCTTAGCAACAGACACGAGAAGCCTCTGCGTCGTAGTCCTGCTGCTGTAATGATCTGGCAGCCAAGATACACAAGCTCCGTGTCCAGCATACAAGGTAAGAAGACAGAAGGTCCTGACTGCGTTCAAGCGTCTAGTTCCTGCGTCCATTTTCGTTTTCTTATTGATTTTGAACATATTTTCTCCTGGCTTTCCCCCGTTCCTTCGGGATTCAAGCGCTGCTGCCATTGCTCGTACGAGAGACTACTGTCGCCGCGTGATTGCATGCCAACGTCCTGAACCTTTGGTATGGAAGACCTGGAAAAAAGAAAAAGAAAAGAAAAAAAAAATCCCAAACAACAAAAACTCAAGAAAAAAGGGTTGCTTTAGTTTGCCGCAGATTGTTTTCCTTCTTGTAAATCTTTCTGGTGCGTCCGTACTGCGTATGCTATACGCGCACGCTAGGACGGAAGCGCAACCAAATTAGTTTGGTAGAACAGATAGACCGATAGATCTCTTTGGCGTAATCGCATGAGCTTATCATTAGATATTCAGTTCCCAATCTGGTGATTCAGTCTCTTTGTACCAATGACTATGTGTTGCGGCCGACTGGAGAGGATTGTCGAGTATTCACCCTACTGGGATACTTCTCACTGGACGGCTTAGCTGGTACTGATTGAACCCGTTGGTTCCAGGCAGCTTTCCTTTCGTGATGGGAAATATGTCCTGAGTTTACCTGATTGCTTGAGCTATCAATGGCGGTGCAACAGTGCCAGCTCCATAATGTCACCAGAACGCTCATAACGTCAACCAGGTGACGACTCTATGGAATAGTGTTCGTTCTATACTGAGACCAGTGATGGACATGAGAAGTGATACGTCAGTTTGGACCACGACCACGATAGTTTCAAAAGTCTAAACGAGGCGCCGATGCAAAGTGATGTTCATTTCTTCAATCCCAGACAGTCACAACGACTCGAGGAAAAATGAAGCTCAAGCGGCGACCTGGAATGATCATCAGCGAAATTCAATTCTTCTCGAATGCTCGCATTAAAGTCAGCAACGCCAGCAGGGATGAAGCATCTAGTAAGCAACAGACGGGGGCGCCACAGCAAGACCAGGGTCCCCTCTCGGTGGATCAGAAGACGAGCAAAAACGGTTTTCGTGCAGCGTCGTCGGCAGACACGACGAGCAATTCCTGCCGAGGACTGGTGCTGATCACGTCAAAGCGATTAGAACGTGCTACGGGCAGAGTGGCTGGAGCGGAGCCGTCAGCTAGGCCCCCTCCTGGAGCCATGCAGCTACCTTCAAGTTGCAGTTGCGGCGGCTTGTGACCCAAAGCAAAACCGACGGGGGCAATTCGTTTGCTTGGAGAAGGGCCGGTTGTTGTTCTAGACGGAAGAACAGTCCTGCTTTGAGAGTGTACAAAGCGACATGTGGCAGCTTATTTTGTGCGACGTTTGGAGATGGAGAAAAAGGTGATGAGGGAGATGGATGGAGGTTGAGACAGAGTGGACGCATGGACCAGGCAGCTAACAGGCGGCTAGTGACGCAACATGGAAGAGTTCCCGTAGCTCAACTGCTCTGACACTTCCCTCTTCAACACCACAACCAATTCAATCATCAGAGGGTTTCAATCAATCATCATGGAGCCGCCGTGAGACGCCGATCGATGCACACACTGTGGCTGGGCTCGGCCGGGGGTGTCCAAGACAAGATGCAGCATCCCAGTAAAACAAGGCAGAGCTGTCACCACTAACGTCATATTGTGGTCGCCGTGCGGCTACGCTGCCAGACGCGCTTCAAAAACTTCCCCATGCCTCCGCTCGCTGCTTCCTCCTTCTCTGCGCGTCTTTTCCCTCTGCATCGTCGTTGATTGCTTGCATTTAGCGATTGCTCTTGATACCCACATTGACGACTTGACGCACCTTGAATCCTTCGGACCTCCATACTCGAGTACCACACTACATCATCACCATGCTCGACACGGCCAAGCTGGGCAACGCGCCCCTCCACACGCTTCTCTCGCACGATTTGGTTGACATTTACGTCGGCTCGGACAACACGCACTGGATCCTGCACGAGAAGCTGCTCTGCGCCCGCAGCAAGTTCTTTTCCAAGATCTTCCAATCCAAAGAAACCAAGGACAAGCACCAGAGCGCCAGCTTCGGACTTCCGGATGAAGACGACGAGTCCTTTGCGGCTTTCGTGTCGTGGCTGTACGGCGGCGGGGTGCGCTCGCCGCGCGAGGAGAATGACCTCACGGTGCTCTTCGACCTTTACCTGATGGGCGAGAAGTGGGCAGTGGGCAGCCTGGTAGCCGACACGCTGACTGAGGTGCGCGACTGGTACGCCCGCACCGACACGTACCCAGGACTGAGGCGTGTGCAATATGTGTACGCCAACACGGACGAGGGCAGCGCCCTGCGCCGCCTGCTGGTGCACAGCGTAGCGCGCATGCTTGCCCTCTCGGACCGTGGCATCCCCCAGCATTGGGACAAGGCACTGCGGAAAAATGGTCAACTGGCAGTCGACATCATCCGCGCAATCCAGGAGTGGCGCATCGATGCCCTCAAGGTTCCCGACCCGCGACACGACCCTGAGTCCGCCATTCCAAACTTCAAGGCGGATGACGTCGACGGTGTTGATCTCGACGGCGCAGTCGACGAGGCCAAGGGTAAGCTGAACGGCTTGCCCGACACCAATGGCGTCAACGGCGAGCACTCGCCTGCCGAGGATATTGATGTCCCGGGGAAGCTGAAGAGAGCGCTGGACGAGGAGCTGCCAAATGGTTTGCCCAACGGTCTGCCTGACGAGCAGCTCGACTAAGCATCTATCCTCTCATCCATGTCACTAAAAACCAATTGTCAATGGGCAACACCTACACACCTATCCGACAAAATGGAACGGAATTCATCTTTCTCACGATCCTCGACTTTCTCTCAATGACGACTCTCGACACATAACGACACGACACATCCAACCCGCCTCTCCTTCTCCTTCTCTTCTTGGATCTTTCTCAACCAACAAACCAACCTTGCCACCATGTTATCCCTCAAAAATTGCTCTCCTCCACTTTATTCCTACATCTTTGGATACGCACGCATCTACGGGTTTTGTCACTTATGGGCCTTGGAGGTTAATTTCGTCTCGTCTTATTCTGTCTAATCAGCCAGGTAGCTCGTACAAATTCCTTTTCTTTCCGTATAAGGATCGGTTCGGGAGAGGTAGTCGACTTCAATTCAAGTTTGATGAGAATTCTCCGCGTAGTAGACGTCGCGCTTTTGCTGATTGACCGTGACGTGAGGCTTGGAACAGTTGCCGGCATATGGTTCCGACCATCTGATCTTCCTTGTACATGATTTTATGGGATGAAGCGGTTTCTATCAAACTCCCAACTGACTGCCGTCGCTCCAACAGAATGCTCGTCACTCTCCCTATATGCTTTCCTGTTCAAGACTTGTCCAGCGGTGACCTCTTGCCCCCATTCCCTCACTCCTTCCTGCCACGTCACTCCACGCGCTCCTTGGCCCGTCATCTCTTGAACCTTTGCGCCAATCTCTACACGCCCATGAATCCGTAGGCCTCAATCTCTCAGCCTCATCAAGCCATATATAACTCAAAGCGCTCATCTCTGCTTCTGCAGGATGAGAGATGGGTGACGGACGAAGAGACGTCTCGATGACTGCTTCCCCGTCTCTGTTCCCGTCTTACATTATCTCCTCTCTTCCTCTTTTTGCAGTTCCCATCTTGCACATTTTGCTACGACATGGCAGCAAAAGCCACCTGGCTTTGTAATTTTTGCCCGATTGAGTTGTCGCTGCCTACGGGGGCAGTAGCGGTTTGGGCCAAGAGTAGGTGGGTGGATGGGAAGCTGACGGGCGTCGGACCGCTCCAGAGGAATGATCGTAGAGGCTGTAAGGGGCATCTAGGCCAATGTACACTGGATTTGATATGCGCGTGCAGCTGTGGGACACCATGCCTCGAACACAGCAGAGCTTCTGTCGAGGCGTCCGTTGAGAACTGAAGATGGGCGCCGCAAGACTGACTTGTCTGCCTGTTTGGGAGACGGTTGAACGAGTGAACTTGTAAGTTGCGGACACTGCTGTGCACATCTCATTCTTTAAATCTTGACGAATTCTGCGATCACAGCCACCATTGCTTGAGTTTGATTGAAATGAACTTCAACTCCGATTCTCAGGGCCTCCCAGGAGTCCTTCTTGACCCTCCGGCCAGGAACATCATGGTCATGATACCTATTGCCACTACATTTGACACTGAACTATGGAATTCACAAGTCTTTCGACGTCCGCAGGCGTGACATGGAACGCGACCTGCCTCACGGGAGACGGAGGGCGACCAGATTTTGGTCCTTTGTCGTCGCATACCAAAGCCATCGGCTGCTCCTTGTGGCCATATCCTCCTAGAGTTTTGTGCACTTGACCTCTGAGCCACCGGGGGTGTAGATGCCTTCAGTTTCCATGCAATCACCCTTAAGATCTGCAAGCTTCAACACTGACAGGTTCTGTCGCCATCTACTTTGCCCCTTTCCAGAATCGTGCGGACTGTCCCTTTCACCACGGGATTTGTCCCCCGGGCCTACAAGCTGGGTCCAAAGTTGCGCGTAGCGCAGCCAGCGAGGCATTTCTCAAGTAAGTCAAGTGTGCCAGTATATCTGGTATATTCTGGGAGGACCAGGAGGGTATGAGAGGACCTTGCCTGACTGCAAGGCAGGACTAGCCTTGTGAGAGGCCCGCGTGTGTTGTAGCCAAACG
This sequence comes from Phyllosticta capitalensis, assembly GCF_038381095.1. Lineage (NCBI taxonomy): Eukaryota > Fungi > Ascomycota > Dothideomycetes > Botryosphaeriales > Phyllostictaceae > Phyllosticta > Phyllosticta capitalensis. The sequence goes on along the minus strand of NW_027117443.1, from coordinate 574,567 downwards.
CCATTGGAATTGACGTGTCCACCCAGTGTTTACTCATCGGGAAAGCTCCGAATCGATTTCAAGCACTTCTGCCGTCAAGTTCTGCACCTCTTCGGCCGACAGCATTTCGTTGGTCCCCTGCAAGTCTGCGACGACACGCTCCAAGCCCGAAGTGAGAGCCTCGAGTTCGGCTCTTTGCGCCAGAACCTCGGACAATAAAGTCTGGTTTTCTTTCTGCATGGTCGAAATTTGGGACTCGAGGGACGTGGTTTGGGCGGCGAGAAAGGATTGAAGGTTTGCGAGGATCAAGACCTCAGCGGGCAAGGTATGGGGCCTGGGCTTTCTGTCAATCATTGCCAAGCGATGCGGCAAGCTTCGACCCTTACGGTGTTGGCGGTTCGACGGGTGCGCCGTTTGCGTCGGCTTCGGCGCGTTGTTTGCGCTTCTTCGCATCGTCGACGAGGGCGTCGAGGGAGTTTAGGGAATAGACGACGTTTCGCGACGCCAGGATTTGGTCAAAGCTGGACTATCACACACGATCAGCACATTAGTGGGTGTGGTCAAGGATAAACGACGGAAATGAGAACGAGGCTGTGGTGGCATTCGGCACTCACCGAAGCGGCACTTGAGAACTTGGAAGTAAAGTCCCGGTGAAGAGCGTCCATGGCCTCGGGGACATATTGGGCGGGCGTTGGGAAGCATGAGGAAAAGTTTGGATATGAGCACCGATCCAATGTCGCCTTGACAGCCTTGGAGAAGACGTTCTGTAGGGCTTGAGCGCGGGGACCAGGCGATTCGGCAACAGGAGGAGCTGGCGGCGGAGAGGGCGAAGGCGACTGGGCTGAGTGATCTCCGGCGGATTTGCCGTTGAGAGCGGATAACATGGCGGAAAAGCTGGAGTTGGAGGTGGTGGAAGCGGGCGACAATTAATAGAGTACGGTGTCTGTACGAGGTCGACGATGGTGTTTTGGGGATGCCGGCCGGCAATACAGCTCAGCCCTGCGCGCTTTGACCTCGCGTTGTTTACTAGGGCCCTTGGCGCGTCTGTAGCTTGTTCCCGTCCGGGTCTCGTCTCGCGTCGGCTGACCTCAACTCCTCAGCCCATGTCTCTCACCTCACCTCCCGTCGCTCTCGACTCCAACAGGAAGAGATTCAACATCAACTCTAACAATCTGTGTATTCATGAACAAACCAACCACATGCCCGTCCGTCGGCATTTTTGTAGCCTGAGCACCGCCCCTTTCCCCGTGTCTGTCTGCCGATTTCCGTAGGCGAGCCATGTTCGTATCGGGTGGGTATGGCTGCAGGTCCGGGGCCATGATGTCCCAACAGGGAAAATTCTAAAGCCTTAGCCCCCAGCACAGTCTATTTCTGGCCCCTGCTGCCTTGGTGGTGTTGGTATCTATATAATGCAAAGGTGCTGCAGCCTCTGTGTTGGCCAGCCCTATAGCCTCACTCAGAGTTACTGCCACCAAGATGAATTCGTTTGATGAGAAGACACCCATAGTCACCGTCCGTATACTCCAACAACTCAAGCATTCAGCCATTGACCAGAACCTTTAGATCCAGTTCTTCCCAGCCCCAGAATCTGACGACATGGCCGAGTACGTGCCGACGACGATATCCGAAAAGCGCCTCAAGGTGCCTCTCTCGCTCGTGATCCCGCAAACGCTGCAGCCGCAGCGAAGGAGCCCTGTGTGGGATGAAGAAGCCCAAGTAGAGATGCTCGACGAGTACAGAGGCTCCCTCCAATGGGTTACGGGCGTGCTCCTTATCGTAGGCCTTCTCGTCCTGGCCTGGTTCATCCGAATCGCTCTGCTTGCAGCCGCACCTCCAGTGAAGCTGCACGCTGCTATCATTGCGCCTTGAGCAGCGACTGCCAAACATGTAAAAGAATTTCTCTTCTTTGCACCTGCCAGAGTGCTGTCGACACGTGCTCGGCGGCATGCTGGATGAGGTGTCGCGAGACCGCGCTTTCTGCAGGCACCCACGACACTAGTCACCGTTGGGTGCACTTTCAAAATCTTGCTCTTCGAAATCCTCCTTCACCTCGACCATCCCTCTCCATCACCATCCATCCATCTCAACCTCCGCTCAAGTGGAATACCCATCTTGAAAGGTATGTACCTCTACCTGACCTCACATGTCTTTGCCAACGGCCAATCGCTCAAGACCAAGCTCTTTCCCCACTTCTCTCAACTGACCTCTGACCTAGCATCGTCTTTGCTTCTCTCACAACGTCTTCTGTCGCACTTCCAAGATGAGGAAGCACAACCTCCCCCATGGCATGGAGTCTCACCGCTACAATCCGTCGCGCGAGCGCGTCGGTATCATGACTCACTGCGAGACTTGTGAAATTACCATGAAGACCCGCGACTGGAACTCTCACCGCCAGGGCAAGAAGCACAGAGAGGCCACGGCCAAGGTTGCTCAGGCCGAGCAGGACGCGAAGGCTGCTCTCGAGGCCGAGCGCCTGGCCGCTGTGGCCGCCGAGCGCGGTGATCAGACTTGGGGCGACGAGGCCAACGAGGCCGCTGCCAACGACTTTTCCGACTTTTCTACTTTCAACGGCAACGGCAACAAGACCAACGGTGGTGGCAGTGGTCGTGCGTGCCACAACTGCGGTCAGGAAGGCCACTTCTCCAAGGAGTGCCCCAGCAAGCGCTCTGGAGGCGGCCGCGCGTGCCACAACTGCGGCCAGGAAGGCCACATCTCCAAGGAGTGCCCTGAGCCTCGCGTTCCCAAGTGCCGCAAGTGCAACAAGCCCGGACACATTGCGAAGGAGTGCGACCTCAAGATCTGCGACAACTGCGATGCCGAGGGCCACGAGTGGCGCGAGTGCACTTTGCCAAAGGACATGGACAAGGTTCGCTCCAAGTGGTTCTGCCACAACTGCAAGCAGCGTAAGTTGAGAGTTCAATGATGGTCTGACCAAGAGCTAACATGCCGCCAAAGACGGCCACAGCAAGAACAAGTGCCCCAACCCTGCCGCCGACAGCGGATTCGGTGGTGGCTTCGACGGCTTCGACAACTCCGCGGGCTTCGACAACGCTGCCGTCTTGGGCAACGCCGACGGATTCGACAACGCTGGCGACTGGGGCAACAGCGGTGCTGGCGATTGGGCCAGCGGTGGAGCCGACACCACTGCCAACGACGAGGCTAGCATGTGGTAAAGGATATGGTCGAGCAGGAAGGCGCGCACCCAAGGTGGAGCTTTGCCTCGAGGCGCAAATGAAAGATGCAACGCAGCTTTCCAGGTCTAGCGGTCGTGCTGGGTCATTGCTTATGCATGGTACTGTCGGGAAAAGGTGAACGAGGCTGAAGGATGATCAATGACCTGGGTTTGAGCACTTTGCTCTACCGAATAGCTCGAGCTCTACAGCACCCAATCTCATATGTCCGACAAGATTCTGATGCCGCTATTGTGATGTGATCTGCTGCCTACTTCCAGGCATAGACTGGACTTGACCACCATCATCCCTGCTGCTACCGATGAATATCTTCGGAGTCCGAACATAAACATGACATTGACGAAAATCGGGCAGACAGCCTTGGATATCCAGTAAAACGGCTCCAAGCAGAAACATGTCCAAAGGCAAGCTTCTCTCCCTCTCATGTCCATCCTGCCTGGCCTGCCTGCCTGTCCATCAGCCGATTCTCTTGGGCCAGACATACCAAGCCAACACTCGCTCCCGTTCCCGTTACTTCTTCTTCAAGACACAACACCAACCAGCACATGTGCAAAAAAGATGAGAGAAAAGGGAAAAAAATGGGACGCAATGATTCTCGGCCCGCAAGATTGACACCAGTGCCTAGGTACCTCGTTGACAACGGAAACAAGCCGCCCAAGCTATACCCAAGTTTCAACGACACCAGAGTGCTGTGTCACGAGAAAAGAGCAATGGTGGACATGGGAAGGAAAGGAGAGCATAGGTGTGAACCAGTATCGACCGACCACTCGCCCATCCGCTGCCTGTCTTCTTCAATAATGTGAGCGGGAAGACTACCCATCTGCGAAGGTCAAGATGATTAGGAGAAGAGGAAAAGAGAACGGGTCACCACAGCACAGAGAAGTAAGTAGCCCCTCCATCGGTGCCTGAGGAACAGACTGACTCGTCCTCTGTATCGCTCGCTCTGTGGGAAACCAGGTGTGGCCACTCCAACGCCTATGACAAACCACCCACTCATTCTGAACCTCATCGCATCTCCAACACCACCACACCTGCTCAAATCCTGTGCCTGGACCAGACACCAGAAGAAGCCCACCCATCCTTCCATTCTTCCGCCCCGGCAATGTCCTGTCTGTCCGTCTGCCAGCCAGGGGTGCCACGTGTGGGCGTTTGGGGCGCGCAGGCGGGCGGGCGTGTGCCGCCGGGGGCTGGTGTTTGGCTGGATTGGCTGACGGCAAGTTCCTGAGTGGACATCTTCAACGGGTGGGTTGCGACAGGGGGGGGGGGGGGGAGAGAGAGATAGAGATGGATCCTAGAACGCAGTGTGTCCCAAGCGCCTGTTCACTGCAAAAGTACTCCACAGAGAGGAAAGGCGGCCACTTGGATGGCTCGATCAAAAGCTGGACAGGAAGATAGAGAAGAGTGATGCCATGGAATGAAATCTACAGAGGAGGAAAGATGGATAAGACTGATTTGCAGATGCCTCAGGAATCATGAACTTTCACATTACCAGTTTACGAATGGAGTGGAGCTTGCCGTCCCATCTCTAATAATCTTCATCATGTCGAAAGGAATTTGCCGCCAGCTAGCCAGCCACCTCGGCGGGCTGCTGGAGCGGGTAGGTGGGTGGCCACGCGTCGGACGGATGGACGGGTACCTGACAGTCTCCCGTCTTCCGTCCTTCGAGAGAAGATCTCTCCACCCTTCCTTTGCTTCCACAAGGTACTGTGCCGAGGGCTTGAGCGTTCGTTCCTGAGTCTGATGGTCAGAGCTTGGAATGGTGTGGGATGTCCAGCGGCGTTTTCCGACTACTGGAGGGTTCGGTGGTAGTGGGAGCTGCTTTACAATGTGAGGAAGTTCAAATGCGTCCATATGCCCTCGCCAGCCTCACGACCTTGTAAATGTCTTCCTGCCAAGACGCAGGCATTGGCATTTGAATTTGAGTGCGCTTCTTCTTCGCTCTCTGGCATCAACACATGCGGATTCTGGCAGACGAAAGAAATTGTCTGGTGTGAAACATAAACAGTCCGTCGCAACATGGATGTGTAGTCAGTCGTTCTTGTTTCCGACTCTCCTATTCAAGGTGTTTATTCCCGCGGACGTGTTTCGTCTTTCGCCTTGGTCCCGGTTCCGTTCTTTGTCACGCATTTTTTTTAGGGTTGCGTCCCCGGGTTGCCTCTGCGCTTCACTTTGCCGGATTCTGGGTGACATGACAGGTGCCACAGTTCTCTCTCATTCTTCGGGATTGAGTCGACTCGACTTGTTCTGGAGTAAAGTGGTGTTTGTTGACTAAACATTCCACCCCAGGCCAGAGGAAGCGCTAGCGTTCACGCACGCGGGCGAGACCGGCCAGCCGGATAAGGTACCTGCCAGCTCCAGCTGGCCTCCAATGTAGCTCGGCCTTGGTCGCCTGGGAGGGCTCAACCAGACCTGTCGTTCGGTAGCCATTTCCAACCCTTTCATTGTCAACCACGCGCAAAGACCCGTGGGCAAGGGATCGGAATTGCATCCAAATCCAGCCAGCGTCGACCAGATGGAAGTCGAATGGAAAAAGAGCGATGGATGGCGGTTGGCTGGCAGCTAGCCGGAAGCATCCGAGCCCAAGGATGGGATCCGTCCCCAAGAGGAGCGAGCCAGGCGGCAGGCCGGCGGCGCCGTCGCGGGAAGGGGACGGCTGGCTGGGGCGGGAGGGATCCTCGGATGCAGCGTCGTGGGAGGCGCGCGAAGAAGGCACGAACAATAGGCAGTGTCGACACGACCAAGGATGATCGAGGGCGTCAGAACTGACTTTTGGAACCGGAGCGGCAACCCTAAATGGAACCAAAACGCGGGATGGCATGGCAGACTAGTGGGAGGCTAAGCATGCTGCTGGCTTTGGCTGTCGCGCGCTGCTGCAACCACTACTGCCACTGCCACTGCTGCGGTGCAGTGCAGTGCCCAAGCTTCAGGCTACTAACATGTGCCGTAGGTATCGTACCCCAAGTCGGCGCTTCGCCTGCCGCGCCGGAACAGAGGTACCTAGCGGCCCCTGTCGGTGGGTTCTAGGAGTCCGTGGTAAGCTGGCGACTCCCAGGCACTGGGACCGAGGGAACAAGGATAATTGGGAGAGATATCCCAGGAAACAAACATGGGTCCGTCGGTTGTATTTTTTGCCATTGTTCTCTGGCTCCTTGTCCCTGGGAAGAGATGGAGACGACACACTTGACAGACGGACAGGCCGACAGCTGCCAACCGGCGAGTCGTGTGCCGCGTGCTTTTTTGCCTCGCCGTCTGCTGAGCGACTCGAGTGCGGAGAAGATGGCTGCGGTGCGTCTAATCTACCTCGTGCGGGGGGGTTAAAGGTCGCGCAGCTCAGCTGCACCGGCTACTGGGACATGATGAAAAAAGCACGCGAGAGGCGAGGAAAAAGGAATCAGCAAGTCATTGAAATTGGCGAGATGGTCTCAAAGGGACGGGGGAGGGGTTGGTGCCAAAGAGAGAGAGGGAGGGGTGGGCGTGCGCCACTCATTCTTTCTTTGGACCGAGTCGACGGATTTGTTTCCTCGTTCCCCGGGGCTCGCAGCGGATTGCTCTTCTGGGTGCATGAAAGCTTCGAATGGCAGAGGGCGGATGGTGCTCCGGCGAGACGACATGCAACGGGAAACGGTCCGGCGTGGAGTGGGCGGAAAGAAGGAGGGACGGGGCGTGTGGGTGGGCTCGAGGACAAGTCTGGGGATGCCTGCGTCGCAAAGAGTCGCTCTAGCAGTTGGGACTTGGTTCCGGTGAGTGGGAAAGGGATGTGCTCTGGAGAAGAGGGAAAAAGAAAATGGAGATGCGGAGGTAACGTCACGTTGGAGTAGTGGGTAGCGAGATGTCTAGGAAAAAGCAGACATTTGTGAAAGAAGACGACGCCGAGAGGGCGGTTGGAGCGTGAAACAGCAGCGAGGTGGCTGTGGTAGTTGATGACGGGGGCGGCAGTGAGAAATTTAGAGTTGCGGGAAATGTAGAGCGGTGCAGAAGCGATGCAGTAGATTGTAGTAGTTGATGAGATGCAGAGATGCAGAGAGGGAGTGTGGTGTTGGTATTCTGAGCTGAGCTGAGATCGACGGCCAGGAAGGGCTCATCTGGCTCTGGCTCCAGCTTTGGTTTTACCAAGAAACGGGCACCCCGACCCCGACCGACAGGCAGGCAGGCCAGCGTGCCAGCTTTACGGTTCTCGGGCTTGCCTCTTTTTTTCTCCCTCTTTTTGGGCCTGTTGGATGATGGGACTTTTAAGATATATGCAGTCGCAGAAGATGATGATTATTTTCCAAGTGATTTCGGCGTCTTCCTTTACAAGTCACCAAGTCCTTGTCATCCCCGCGCAGCGGAACGCACGCTCCAACGCTAGCCCACTCAAGGTCACCTCAGGGAGCTGGAGCTGGACGGGAGGCAGAGGCACTACTTGGATCGCATAGTCAACCAGTGAATAATGACCGTAGAGTGATGGTAAGAAGAGCCGGCGTGGCTTTTCCACATCGAATGACATGGGGTGGCATCCGTCGCTTAGGTTTGGTGGGCGGACAGGTGGGCGCTAGCGTCTTTGTCCCGCGCTTTTGGGTCTTGCGCCTGCCCTGCCCTGTCCTGCACCTGCAACTCTCGGGTCACCTCTGCCTCCACCCCAGCTGAACCTGATCCGACCACTCGTCCTCGCCTTCGCCCTCCCTCGTCGTCCAACTTCTCCTCCTTCAGCTCTCGTCTTCTTCTTCTCACCATCCCCTCTGCTTCACCTCTGCATCTCCTTTCGCCTTGCCACTTCACTTCCATCGAGTCTGAAGGGCTTTGAGCCTCTGCTCGCCCACTTCACCACCCCCACGCTGAGCACCCGCCCATAGCTTGCGACCGACCGCGGCTCCCTCCTGTCCTCTCGCTGTTCCATCTCCTCCATTTCACTCGTTTCCCCCTTTTCATTCCGTCACAAATTCGACTGTAAGTGTTTCTCCAATTGTTTGATCCGCCTGCTCCACGGCCCCTCTCGGCCCTGGTCCCAACCGCTCTTCTCTCGTCCCCATCTTGTGCATTTCCAGCTCCCGCTGACACGTCGCCCCGACAGTCCAGCTTACCGGCGGCATTTTTTCGCCCCAGCCTGTTTTCCGTGTAACCCCTCCTCTGCGACTGTGAGTTCCATTCTTGGCCGTACAAGGCATGCGCGTTTCGACGCGACGCAAGGGCGCCTGCTGCCCATGCTCCCACCTCTGCCACAACCAAACTGACCTGACCCTCGCCCGTCGCCAGTCGTCTCTACCAACACCTCGCCCGTGATGGCGTCCATTATTCCTGTGCCCAACGAGACCATGAGCTCGTCGTCGAGAATCACCAAGGAGGGCAAGCGCATCACCTACTCGATGCAAGTCATCCAGCAGCCTGAGCGCGCCAGAGCTTGCGGTTCTGGAGCAAAATGTACGCCTCGCCTCCCTTTGCTCCTCCCAATCCCCAACTGACTCCCCCAGCCTCGGCCGACCGCCGTCCTGTCGACCCTCCTCCCATTGTGGAACTGCGCATCTACGAAGGTGAGGGTAAGCAAAATGAGATTACATTCTCCTACAACGCCAATTTCTTCCTCTTTGCCACGTTGGAAAACGCCCGCAGTCTGGCCCAGGGACGCGTGCAGACCACCCAGGCGAGCTTGCCTGTCCTGACTGGAACTCCTGTTGCCGGCATGGCCTACCTGGACCGCCCTGCGCCTGCTGGATACTTCATCTTTCCCGACCTTTCCGTGCGCCACGAGGGCAAGTACCGCCTGAGCTTTGCCTTGTACGAGGAGTTGAAGGAGCCCAAGGACATGGACAGTGATGACCGTTCTTCCGAACAAATGCAAGGTGGAGTGAGCGCCCATGTCTCCCACAGGCTCGAGGTCAAGTCTGCTCCCTTTTTGGTCTTTAGCGCCAAAAAGTTCCCTGGCCTCACGGAAAGCACTGCTCTTAGCCGCGTCGTCGCCGAACAAGGATGCCGTGTCAGGATTCGCCGTGATGTTCGCATGAGGAGAAGAGAGACCAAGACCAAGGACGAGCCATACGACTATGACGACAAGACGGGATATGAGCGCACTCGGACAGCCACGCCAGACATGTACGGCCCCAATGCAGTGCACACGCCCCAGCCCATGTCGGATGGAGGTGATCGCCCAAGGTCCCAGAGCAATGCCAGCAACCACTCATACGTGGCTCCGCCTCCTAGGCGTCCTTCGGTCCAGGAAATGGCACAACAGTATAACCAAGGATATCAATCCCAGATGCCCCCTCCCCAGGCGCCGCAAAATGCCTACCCCCAGCAGATGCAGTACCCTTCGGCCCCGGCGCCGCCCCAGTACCAAGGTCAATACCAGTCCTCTCAGCCGCAACAGCAGCCCATGCAGCCGCCGCAAGCCTCCTACAACGTGCAGCCCCATGGTTCATGGCAGCCGCAACCACCCGCTCAGATTCCCATCTCCCAGCCGTATGGCTACGGATCCGGGCAGCAGTACGGTCACTACGAGCAACCTCACCAGGTGCGCCACGAGAGCCTGGACTTTGGATCCTCTGCTCCGTCCGAATACCGCCGTGCTTCCATTGCCGGACCTCCTCAGCCTCCAAGCCAAATCATGGCTCCCTTTGGATCCTTGGAGTCCAACTACAACCGGCAGCACCACATGAATCCACCCCAGGCTCAACCTGTGCAAAGCCCGCAGACTCCCCACCACCCTGCGTCGAATCAAAACCCTTCGACCTCTCACGTCAACGGCTACTCCTTGGCGCCGCTCAAGACGCTGCAGCCGCCCGCGGAAAAGCTTGAGCCCGTGTCTCCATCATATCCCATGCCTGCTCCCGGCTTGCCCATATCATCAGTTACCACGCCAAATGAGCCGATTGCTCCTCACGCCTACCCCGGCAACAAGTCGTACGGTGGACACGCCGAGACTAATGGCCAGCCCATGTCTGCATCGACGAAACGGTCGTTTTCTTCGACGTTTGACACGAACCACATTGAACAGCCATTGCGCCAGGGTGCCCGTCCCAACGTCAGCATGCCGGTTGACGACAATGGACTCGGCGCACTCGACGGATCAGGAGACGACGAGGTCTTTGATGAGCGGGCCATGAGTTATCGCCGCGCAGACGGCACGCAACGCAGTCGCCGTGTTCCCTTGTCGACCTAGGTTTTGTGCTTGTATTCCCGGTGTTGCGCGGGGCTCGGATTGTCGGGGGCGGGGATGCTCCCTGTCCACCACATTGAAGATTGACATTTCTCCACTGTTGATTTCGGCCGCGCTCGCGGCTTGACGACGATACCATTTCCTTGTGTTGTTCTGATTTTTTAGGCGCACACGGGCGCAATGACTTGCCGTTTTCTCTTGCGTTTTACTACCGCCGGCCATTGCTCCGGCTTGAATTTCGACAGCGGCTGGGACCCTCTAATGGAAGCATTTCCTTGATGTAAAATTTCATGGCCACTACGTTCTATACCTCTTGGGCATGATGGCAGCCTTTCGAGGACACGAGCTGCGACGCCATGTGTTGTGTCTTGGCGGATATCTGGTAGCCTGTTTCGTTCGGTAGCTGGGGGTCAAAAAATGGATGATGATGCAAAATATAAAAGAAGTCTGCCAAAGCCTGTCTAATTGTGAAACGCTCAGCGGCGGTTGTCGAGTGAATTGACGCAGATGCATAAAGCTGCGCTGATGGTTTCTGTTGGCTGCCGTGGAAACCCGAGGGCTAGCCCGGTTCGCGTCCTACCTGCACGCGCTCCCCGACCCGTCACCATCACTCATTGTCTCTGCACCCCCCACAACAATCGCCCTTTGCAGAGGATGCTGTCTCGAGTCGCCAATTATACTTAAGCGCGTCGTCCACTGAGCTCCCGCTTTGCTTTTGCTCTGCGTTTCACACCATGGCTCCCACTCCCGAGCTCGCCGATGCAGTCGTCCACGTACGTTCGCCCCAATGCGATTGTGCCCCGACTCGACTCCCTTGCTGATGTTTGTTTACAGGATGCGACAAGCCCCATAAATGACGCCTCGCAAAAGGCGCGCCGCAACTCAATCGCCGAAGGACTACAACTACCTACCCTCGACCCAGCGCAGCAGACGAGTTTCGGCTCCTCCAAGAGACGGCGGTCCGGCAACGAAGACGAGTGCGACGAGTTTGGATGGGTCGACTCTTCCAAGCGTCGCCGCTCTTCCAACTGGCCGCTGACGAACCAACAACAGGAGCCTGGCTCGCCCGACTCGCAGCATAGCCGCAAGGCCAGAGAGTCGTATTTGCGCCGCCACATGGGCTCGCCGACGAGAATGTCCAAGTTTCAAGAAGCCAGCATGCACGATCGCGCCAGCGACAAGCCCCCGAGCTTCTTTACGCGCTTTACCAAGCGCCCTGCCAATATGCCAACATCGGTTGACCACCTCATGGAGGACTATCACACCACCCAGACCGCGCCCGGTCCTCGCGGCCCCAGCAGAGGCTCCTCGCACCAGCGGGCCCAGTCCATCTCGAGTGGCTACACCAACAACACGGCTGCCAGGGAGGCGGCAGCCAAGGATGCCGGCGTCTTCAAGTTTGGGCGCTCCATTGCGTCAAACTTCAATCCCGTCAACATTTGGCACAAGCTCAACCAAAAATGGCAAGAGGCGCGGCAAGAGATGATGGAGGAGGACTTGGACGAGCAGACGCGCCAGGTCTTGCGACAGCGAGCTGCGCGGGCAGAGGAGCAGTATGCAAAGCTCAAGGCGGCAGGGCAGCTGGGCAAGCAGGGCTCATATGGCATTCCTACTGGGACGTACGTCTACACGCCGGGCTACGACGGCCACGCTGCGCCTGCCGACCGACAGAGGGACTCGGGCATTTCAGGTATTGATCCCCACCAGCATGTTTCCACCACGGCGCGTCCCTACTCGCAGAAGGAGGCGTCCAAGAGCGCGGCCCATCTGCTCTCGTCTCCGCCTCCAGCCGGCGAGACGACACGCAAGTCGGCGCTGCACTTTCGGACTCCTTCATTCGCCAACTTGAAGCGGGCACGATCGGAGGCTCATCTTGGGCAGAAACGTTTGCCGCCGCCGCCGTCGTCGCCCGCAGCCCACCACCACCACCACGACGCCGCTTTCAGAGGGGAGGAGGAAGGCCACGGCCCCACTCTACCGCCTTCGACGCCAAATTCGACCTTGCGGCGCTCCGCTTCGAAAAGAGACCTGCAAAAGCAGCTCAAGCTGTCCAAGCGCGTCAGTGACTTGGAGCTCAAGCTCAAGGACGCCCGCTGCGAGCTGTATCGGGCCTTGGGCGACAGCTCGCCGCCTCCTCCAATGCCGGCTGTTCCTTCGCACCTGGCAGCCACACTCTCGAGCACCAGCCTTTCCAACACGGCAAATACGACGCGGCCGCGCGTGTCGCCACTGAAGAAGAAGATATCGGATCTCACAGGTCGACGTCTACCCACGGTGCCATCGGGTCAACTCTTGTCTCCTGAGCAAGCCGATACCCGCGAAGACTTGGCTCTGCCATCATCACCTCCGCCAATGGGCGTCCCTCCGCCCGATGTGACCGAGCGAGACGAGGAAGACCAAGACGAGCTGACGCATGACAACTTTTCGACAAACACCACACCTCACCTGGATGCTCCGACCACTACAACGGCTGAAGTCGCATCCCCTGCCCTGGCCCAGAACAAACTTGCAAAACAACCCAAGAAGCGTGGCCGTCCACCCAAGAAGCGCAAGCCCGGCGAAGATGGAGACGCTGCGTCCAAACCCCCTCCCCAGACATGGAAGCCATTGCCTCGCCCTGGAGGCGACGAGAGGGAAGGCGACGAGGCAGAGGTTGAAGTTGATCCACCCAAGCGCAAGCGTGGACGTCCCCGGAAGACCCCATTGCCTGCTAGCAACAACGAAAATGCCGATCCCAAGCAAAAGGGCAAAGCTGCTGCAACAACACCGATGACAGTGCGCTCGTCCTTCACCTCGTCGCAGACCACCCTAACTATCCCACTCAAAGACGCCCCCCAGATTTCAACTGCAAGTCACATGACGCCTGCGCTGCGGAAGAGCACAAGCAAGGTCGGCGACGAACAAGACATGGACAACAGCGCCGAGCAGCGCAACGAGGATGCCAGCAAGAAGGAAACAGCTGCGGCCGTGCCTGAAGTCATTGTCGACGGTGGTGCAGCCAAGCGTGTTGACAGCGGCAGCGGCGCGCGCAACAGCGTTGTCAGCGTCGGTCCGGGCGTTGGGGGTCTGGGAAAAGGCGAGTGGGCAATCGAGGACCGCGAACGGCCCAAGAGCGCCATGGCGAGAGCAGGGGGCGACGACGATGCGGCGCAGACAGGCACCTTGCGTAAGACGCGCCAGCGCCAGCAGCTGACGAACAAGAGGCGCAGCTTTGAGTGGCCGGACGACGTGTTTTGAGCGTGCTCGGATGGGGTGATTGAGTTGGACATGTTCTTCCGTCGCGTCTGGCTTCGGGAGAAGCACACACTGTCAGCGAGTTGGCGAAGATGACAGAATGACTTGCTTGGGCTTGCAATGCGCCGCCCATTTTGAATGACAGCGCTTGGCTTGGGTGGGTTGGCTGTTTTGAGCGTTTCGGCCCTGTCTCCTTCCTCTCTTCTTTCCGTTCGTCTTCCTTCATTTCCTCGTTTCCGCGGTGGCCGGGGGTCGGTCGTCGCGCGCGTCTCCGCGGAGGCAAGATTGATCTGAACAACGGTCCTGGCTGGGCTTTTGGGGCCAGCCAGAAGGCGCTTTCGTCGTTTTCTCACTCTTCTTCCGACTTTTTTTTTTTGACTAGGCTTGGAGTTGCTCCGTCTTCTGGATTCTGCCGCCTTTTCGGCTTTTTGGGGTTTCTGGGCGATGGGTGGTTGGTTACTTTGTCCATTCGGTAGCGGTGGTCTTTTTCGTTTCATTCTTCTTCTTCTTTCTCTTCTTCTTCCTTTACGTCTCGTCTGTCGAGCGTTGTCTAGCGCCGAGCGGTTGAGTGACGGGCGTATCACACATATAGCAGATGAAGGCGCTTGGGAGCCTTTTGGCTGGCTGCGCGGAGAGAGTGGGTGGGTATGATATATGAATGTGTGGTAATTCCTCACGAGACAAATCAATGATTCTTTTGCGTCTTCTGAATGGCGCTGCTGCCTACTTGACTTACTTCAAGTCGATGATGGTCTTGGACCTACCCCGCCCAGGGGTCCTTCGTGTCTGGGGGCGACGCGGGTATACAGTGTACAACCACCAATGTTGTCCCAACCACGACGACGACGACGCCGAGCGGGATGGACTCTTGATCCCCTCCCCCCCGTCCTCTGCAGAGCGGTTTTTTCCTCTATCTACAGAGGTAGTCAAGGGTGGATACAGCCTGTCCTCTCCGGGCTCAAGCCTCATCCCACGTGCGTACCGTGCCCCTTGTTTTGGAACTCGTACTTGCAACGATATCCATTGCATGCGAAAAGACGGCAGGTAAAGAATGTGTCAAAAGTTGATTGGGTAGATGGAGACCAGAGTGAGCGGGTATGTTCGTGGTCAGTTTAGTAAATAGAAGCAACAAGGACTTTTCGCTCTTTCGGTGTGTTGTGTTGCGTTGCAGATTTTCCACCTACCGTCACGACTGGCTGCCAACCGTCCATCTATCTGAACGCGGCCATCAGCCATCACATTGACCATGCAAGTTGTCTTTGCCGTCCCCATCTCGCTTGCTCCTCTCCCCGTCCAATTCCCCCTCTACAACTCCATGAGCAGTAGATTCCTGCCCAGCCGCAGCCGCTCGCTGCCTTGTGTGTGTGTGCCACCCTCCTGTAGCTCGCTCTCACCAACCAAAAAGCCAGGGCGGGGGGCTCTGCTCTGTCCCGAACACGCAGTCCCCCCAGTGCTCTTGTCGCCCATCGTCTGGGTATGCAGGGTCTGAGAGGTAGATTGGCCCCCTTGGAGGAGTCGTGACAGCTCGTCCGTTTAGTCACACCAACCAATGCCAGCGTAGAAGTGCTGGTCTGTCTCTGTGGGCTCCAGAGTATCAGGGTCGTGGGTGGCGGCGGCGGCGGCGGCGGCGGCGGCGGCGGCACACATGTCTTGCTCCTTCTCCGGGTTGAACTGGGTCAGGTGTTGCGACGCCCCCCGATCAGCTGCAGGTTCAAGCGTTGCGATGGTTTGCAGTGTCTGTGGTCAATTGCTTCTGCCCAGGGCATCGTGCGGGTGCGGCTCCCACCGTAATGGACGACGAGAATTGCTCACCCTCCCTCGCAAACGACATTAGTCGCGGCACTGGCGAGAGATTTGATCGAACAGGAAGCATCAGTTGAAATCACAAAGCGTTCGAGTTTGAGATTTGGATGTGAATGTTCAACTCCCAGGGGTATATTGATCGGTACTATGCCACACCGTCTACAAACGGAGACACGCATATACAGTCTACTTTTTTGTTACAACCCAAAAGAAACACGCTCGCTGCACTCGCCCAACCACTCTCCGTCTATCGCGAATCCACGCTGGCGCCCTTATCCGACTCGACCATCTTCTCAAAGGTAGCGTCAGCGCTCGAGCTCTCATTGACGGGCATTCCAGCGACGACACCGACCTCTGGGGGGTCGACGCCAGTCGGCACGGGCGGGCCGGTAAAGGCCTTGCGGCCGCGGATCAGGTACCACACGAGGGAGATGACGCCGAAGCCGACAAAGACGACCGACGCGTAGTTCATGCTCGACTTGTCGACGGGCAGCGTCGACGGCATGCAGAAGAGCACAATGGCGAAGAGCACCCACAGAATCGTCAGGACGTTGATCGCATAGCCGAACTTGCCGAGCGAGAAGGTCGAGTGCCGCACCGCGCGGCGGCCGCGCAGGACCGAGACGAGGATGGGTCCGCCGTACGAGGCCGACAGGCAGATGGTGGCCACGCCCGTGAACGAGTTGAAGGCGGCGCTGGAGCCAAAGTAGATGAGGCCCAGGAGGCAGTCGACCAGCGTCGAGAGGACGAGACCCCAGAGCGGGATGCCGAAGCGGTCGTTGACGCGCGACCACAGGCGCGAGCCGGGGATGGCGCCGTCGCGAGCAAAGGCATAGGTGCAGCGGCTTGCTGCCGTCAGGGCGCCAACGCCGGAGAAGAAGAGGATGCCGAGGAGGATGAAGAGGAGGCCGAATCCACCACCGGCGCTGCCCGTTGCAATCTTGAAGACGAGACCGATGGGTTGGCCGTTGGCGACGTTGAGCAGCTCGGTGACGCTGGGCAGGACGAACAGGATGGGGATCAAGTAAATGATACCCGTCACGCCGGCGGCAGCAACGGAGAGCACAATGGCCTTGGGGACTTCGCGCTCGGGGCTCTGCACTTCTTCACACATGGCCGCCACCATGCCGTATCCAGTAAGGGTGTATGCAGCCTGCAGCAGACCGACGAAGAAGGCCCACCCAGACGGCCTGACGTTTGATTAGTTGGTGATGTTGCCAAGAAAAGGGTCCAACGTACCATCCACTTTGAGAGGCGTCGTAGTTGGCAAACACAAACTCGCCGCTTCGTCTCGTGTCGGCCATGCTCAATACTGTGATCAAGATGACCAGGACACCAGCTGCCGTCCAGTAGATGCAGATTTTGTTAATCAGATCCAGGTACTGTGCGCCAAAAACATTGACCAAAAAGGCAATGAGCATGACGGCCCAGAACATGAGGACCGTCTGATATGTGTTGGCGACAAAGTCCTCATTCCACAGACTAATGGCGCTGAGAATGAGCTGCGCACCGGAGAAGTTGATACTGCACGTGACGGTCCAGTTGCCAACCAGCGTCAGCCATCCTACGATCCACGAGGAAATGGGCGCCCACTCCTTGGGCGCAAGCATGGCAGCCCAGTAGTAAACACCTCCGGCCGTGGGGTAGACGGCGCAGATTTCCGCCAGACTGGCCGCAATGGCCAGCGAGATTAACGAGACGAGCACCCAGCCCCAGAGAATGGTGACGGACTGGCCATCGGCAAGGCCAATGTACATCATGGTACTGAGACCAAAAGGCACGGCCATGATGGCAAAGGACATGCCCAGGATGGACATCATGCTCAAGTTGCGGGGCAGCTCGGCCTTGTAGCCCATGTTTTCCAGGGCGGCGTTGGCCGAGGCCTCGACGACAGAGGCATTGCGCGCGCTGCCATGTGTTGATTCGGGGCGCATGGCGGTTCGGCGGCGGAAATGGTGGTTGAACGCCGGGGACTTTGCGGAGGCGTCGAGACGACGGGAGAGGTGGTTCGGGGGCGGCCTGGCACACGTGGGCTTGGAGAAAGTTGGTAAGCGTCCTCTGGGCGCAGATCCGGGTCAGCACGATGAAGAAGGGCGCTCTGGATTTAAACGGCTGGCCATGTGGGCTGCGGTGACTGTACAGTACCCACAGTCGCAGAGCAGACGGAACAGAGTCGGAAGGGAGAGGGCCACTCACACGTCGCGACGGGTGGTTTGGTGCCGCGCACGCACTTGGAAGAGCAGATCAAAGACGTAGTGGCAGGGCAGAGGCAACTTGGAGGCGACATGACGGCGCTGGAGGCGGGATCGCGGGCTACATATTCGGATTTGGTGTCTCGAGGCCTATGTCGGCGAAATGGGACGGCCTAGGCGGGGAAAGATGGTGCTCTGGGCGATTGCCGGTGCACTGTGGGGGGCGCGATAACGTCTGGAGGGAGCTAATAAAGCCTCTGACGCGACGCATCCCGCATATCTCGTGGCCATTAATGTTTTGTTTCCTTCATCTCTTTTGCTTCTGGGGAGCAGCTCTGGGTTTTTTTGTTCCTTTCGTCTTGTTGTGCTTATCACGGCGCAAGTCGTCCGCCTGAACGGCACCTCTGTTCCGACTTGCCACGGACAATTGACCGGGCGGTTGCGTTGATGGTTGACTCGTGGTACCTCTGCTATCTGGCTATCAAGCCCATGTGAGACGGCCACTTGCCTATCAAGGACAGCACGAGCGTGCCTGACCAAGGTAATTTTGATACCACCATTTTATAAGATCTTTAGGTAAAGCCAGTCGCCATGAAGTCATGCCCGGGGCTGACGTTAGCCCATGCGATCAGTTTCCTCATCTGTTGGAGTCTCGTCCGTTGAAGAGTCGTCGACAGGGGATCACGTCCAGCCCGCCTGTCTCCAGCCAGCCCTGTGCGGCCTCGACGGTGATTTGCTAGATCCCGATCTTCTTGACATCTTGGCGCGGAGAGAGAAGGGGGCCGCTTGTCCGTTTACGTGCAGTCCATCTTCCAGTATGCGGGGAAGGTTGCAAGGAGATGTAGTGATCCAGATTTTCAAAGCCTCCAAGTCGTGAATGTAGACTGCCTGTGGATTGGTCGATGATATCACTCTGGCGGCTTGCAAGCCATTTGGAAGCGGGTCCGTGACGATGATTGGATTGCGGCGTGTCCTGGACGAGGCAATGGAATTGTAAGACGTCTTTGATGCTGAACCTGGATTCGATCATAGCTGCCGTCCCTGCAGCAGCGGATGCAAAATATTCCGATGAGGTTAAATCGACTTCATCTTGTTGCAGGTTGAATCAATGGCTGGGTGCCGGCCGGCGCGGTGACGGCACGGCGGGAGATTCTGCCGTCCGTGACCGCCTCCATCCAGCGCGGCCGAAGCTCGAGCTCAACCTACGCCTACACGTCTGTAGACACAACATCAACACCCTCCATCTCCAACCGTTTGCCTCTCATTTCCGCGGCCATTTTAAGCCTGGCCGTCGCGTCTCCAACCGAATCTCTTCCACCTAGCATCCACCGCGCCCGCCTCGCTGACAGCTCAGGATGCCCGCCACAACCGCCGAGACCTTGTCACTGGTCCAGCGGACCGTCTCCGTCGCGCCTCTAGTCCTCTTATCGGCAGCAGATCACTACGGACGTACAGCCAAGGGCACAAAGAAGCGGGTAGTCGGTGTGCTGCTGGGACAAAACGATGGCAAGAACGTGAGGGTATCAAACAGCTTTGCGGGTAAGCTCCACAGCAGCTTCCGGCTGCCGCCATGCTGATGTTTTGCGTACAGTTCCATTCGAGGAAGATGAAAAGGACCCGTCAGTGTGGTTTCTGGACCACAGCTACGTCGAGGCGATGAACGACATGTTCAAAAAGGTCAACGCGCGGGAGAAGCTGATTGGTTGGTACCATTCGGGCCCCAAGCTGCGGGCGTCGGATCTGGAGATCAACGAGTTATTCAAGAGATACACGCCGAATCCGCTGCTCGTCATCGTTGACGTGCAGCCCAAGGAGGTTGGCGTGCCGACGGATGCGTACTTTGCGGTGGAGGAGATCAAGGACGTAAGAGCTTCCGCCTCGTCACAATTCCAGCGCTTACATTTCATCAGGACGGCACAACGACAACCAAGACGTTTGTGCACACGCCGTCGATAATCGAAGCAGAAGAGGCCGAAGAAATCGGCGTCGAGCACCTCCTCCGTGACATTCGCGACGTGGCTGTCGGCACGCTCTCGACGCGCATAACATCGCAGCTACAATCGCTGCAGGGGCTGCACCTGCGCCTGCGCGACATTGGAACCTACCTGCAAAAAGTGCTCGACGGCGACCTCCCCATCAACCACGCGATCCTGGGCAACTTGCAGGACGTGTTCAACCTGCTCCCGAACCTGAGCGCACCCAAGCCCTCGAGCGCCGGCCCCGACGCCGACACGGACCTGGCGCGCGCCATGAGCATCAAGACCAACGACCAGCTCATGACCATCTACCTCAGCAGCCTGATCCGCGCCATCACGGCCTTCCACGACCTGATTGAGAACAAGATCCAAAACAAGCAGCAGCAGGAGGACAAGGAAAATGCCAACGCGGCCAAGGAGAAGGAGGCGGCTGCCAAAAAGGACGCCAAGGACGGCGAGAAGCAGGCCAACGGCACGTCGAACGGGCCCCTGCTGAACGGCGAGAACAAGGAAAAGGACAAGGACGGCAGCGCTGGTGTCAAGGGCGCCGACAAGGGCAAGAAGGAGACCGAGGGCAAGAAGAAATAATCTGTCGAGCTTGGGGGGTTTGCAATGAGAGAAGCGGGGGAATGATGATGGCGTATGGAGGCGAAGGCGTGCGCAGTGTTATAGAGAGGTCTGCTGCAGACGAGCAAATGTAGGCAGCGGCCACATTGGGACAAATACTACCATGATCACTTCTACCACTACCACCTCTTCTGCTGCAGTTTGAGCTTTGAGCCGATCCCTAGCAACAAACACCGAGTGCCACGAGAAGCCGTCTTCGTTTCTGGAGCAAAGCACCAACCCATCCATCCATGTCTCGGCCAGTCTCGCATGCACGGCCGACCTGGAAATCCGAAGATGAACGCGAGAACAGAAAGAGGTTGAGGAGACGACATGTCACCACTCTCCCCCACCACCTTGACTCCAACCCAAGTTCTCTCCAAAATCTCCTACACGCATCAGAGCAGTCTCTCCTCCCCATGCTGCCTCCCCAGACCCCCCCCCCCCCCTCCCCCTTTATGTATGAAAAACAAGCAAAACAACCTCGACACAACCCTCGCAGCCCAAACGCACATGCACAGCCAAACCTCCCCACCCCCGTCCCTCCCCATGTCCCCACTTACCTAGCTAATCCAGAAGAAATAGTGCACCAAAAAGAGAAAGCAGAAAAAAACACAACGAGGTAGGTGGCCAAGAGAGCGTAGAAGATGGAAGGGAAGGAACGAGGATTCAAAGCCAAGCCGCCCGCGGGATTGCTTCTCGGTGGTGGTACGTAGAGGAAGAGGAGTAGGATGAGGAGGAGGAGGAGGAGGAGGGAGAAAAACGCCTGTCTGGTAGCCAGCCAGCCGGTTACTCTCAACCGGGGGACTTGGGTTAGGGCGTGCGTGCGTGCGTGCGTTCGTGCTTGATGCCTAGGTACATACCTATGTATTGTACTTGGGCATGTATGCGGAGTGGAGACGGGACGGATGGAGGGAGGGACTTACTTACTCGGTTGCGGCGTGACGAAGAGATTCCATCCTGCCTTGTAGTGGGTGGAATTTGACAAGCAAGGAATGGAGAGAAGGAGCGTGCGTATAGATAGGTAAGTAGGTAGGTAAGGGAACGGATGGGTGGGTGTAAGGTATATATACATACAAAGTCGATCCATCGGTGGTTGAATCAGGACAGAAGAAGTGTTTCGCTTGCTCTCTCCCCTGCTTACATATGTTTTTCTCACGCCGGCTGTTGTCTTTCCATCAATCAGAGAGAGCGTGGTTGGTTTGCTGTTTTGTGCTGTTTGTGTGTGTATGTCTGTCTCTCCTGGTGTTGCTACTTGGAGGTGTATAGAATGAGTGAGTGAGTGAGAGGAGAGAGGGGGAAGGAGTAGGAAGGGATGAGGTAGGAAGGGAAGTGAGTAAGTGAGGAGGTCAGACAGCTATAGCATGAGGTGGCCGAGAGAGATTGGACCGGTGGCATGTGGACAGATGATTTGGAAGTTGCTTGTGTCTGGATGGGTTGGTCAAAGGTAAAGATGGCCAGGATGGATTGAGGTGGATTCAGGCATTGAAGCTCATAGCACGCTGCTGCTATGATGAAGTGCGTGTCTGGGATGGTGTTTCTACATGTTGATACACTACTATCGAATTTGTTCCACGTATACATGTGGACTCATGGGCAGCGGCGAATAGCTTACCTACCTGATTGCCTCTCTAAATGCCTATGCGCCCTCCAGAGCAGTGCCGGTCTACCGGCATCCATCTCACATCTCGGCCAGCCTTTCTTCTCCCACCTCACACACCGCGCTTCACTCTGCTTCCGCCACCGCCTCGCATACCTACACCCTACAAACCTCCCCAGCCAGCAGCCCAGCCAGCCGCTTCCAACACGCTGAACCGACGCTGCACGACAAGTCCACCATCAGCAGGTGCGTCAGCGTCGACGCCGAAGAGCCGCGGCGCCCTCTCGACCAGCAAGCACGCGAGGAGGTGTTTACAAACAGGCGGCACTGCCTCGGCCCCTCGCTCGCGAAGCAGACCGCCAAACGACCAGTCACAGCCGCTGGTGCTGGATCGAGGAGATGAATGGTTAGGCAACGACAACTCAGCGCCTGCACCAAGATCAGACCCAGCAGCGGCGGCCGACGGGGAAGCAGAAGCAGAGGAGGCAGGAAATGCCGCAAAGGCAAACGCGGGACAGGTGCAATGCCAGGCAGAGAGGCGGACCTCGTAGACGGGCGGGGGCGAGTGGTAGCTGCTGTGGGTGCTAGAGGAGGCGGAGCGCACGTAGAAGACGACGTGGTGGGAGGGCGGAGAGTCTTGGTCGTCTTGTGCGCGTCCTTGTTCCAGATTGCTTTCTTGGACGTCTTGGGGCGAGGGGGAAGGCGGACGACATGGTTGCGGATCTAGGATTACGGTTGGATCTTGATTTGGTCCCTGATGACTGCCCTGGTGGTGGTGGTGGAGGGAGTTGCGCGATTGCGATTCTACATTTCCTGCTCGGCGCTCACGTTCGTCGTCATGGTTGTCGCAGTAAGCGCTCGCGTCAGCCCGTCGCCGCTCCGCCGTCGAGCGTCGAGGCGATGATGGCGCAACCGCCAAACCGCCGCTTGCAACAGGAAGCTGGAATTGCGTCGTTTGCTCACCATCCTCGTTCCTCGTCGTCCTCGTCAAGTCGCGAGCTCCAGCAGCAGCAGCAGCGTCGTCACCTGGCCTCATCGACGTAATCGCTCCAGAATTTGAGTGCCCTGCTGCTTCGGTTTCTGGTTGACCGGCGGCATGACACCTGGCAGCAGCCGCTGTAGCGTCATCATCCTCGCTCCTCGCCGTCGACAACAGGCCGCCGTGTCCGGTTATGGAAGCGGCCGGGGCCGTGGCAGCGTCAACTCCAGGCTGCTGCTCCGCGGCCGAGCGTCCGGTGACTGCGATGCTGCCAGTCGCAGCGGTGGCGGTGCTATTCTTGTCGGTCGCGGCGTTGCGGGCATCCGAGTTGTTGAGCGAGGACAACAAGTTGTTGCCGTCCAGGTCACGGCTGTGGTGGTGGGCTGCCTGACGACGGCCGGGACCATGGCGCGATGCCGCCTGTGACGTCTTTTCCTGGGCTGCCCTCTCGTCTTTGTCTTGTTGAGCAGTCTCGGCCGCTCCACGTGCGACTGCCGCAGGCCCTGCTTCTCGCTGTCTCGGCCCGCTTGTCGGTGGAGACGTGCCAGGAGGAATGATTATTACCCGCGTCACCAAGCGTCGGTCCAGCAAGTTCAGTGCCGGCAGCAGCTCATTGGGGAACAAAACGTGCAGCGTCAAGAAGATGTTGCGTTGCGCGCCTGGCTGCAGATCCTTGAGCGGATTCAGGATGCTTGACGAAGTCGTTCCGCTGTCATTCTTGTCGTGGCCGGTTGCCGCCGGGAGCGACGAGAATAGGTCCGTCAAGAAGCTGCGCGCCGATGGTAACTGAGGTCCAGGCATGGTCGGTTCGGCATGACGGAGCAGATTTTTTTTTTTCTCGGACAAAAGTGACCGGTTCAATAATCAGGCTCAACCTTGATGTCTTTGTCCTGTGTGGCGTGGCAAGCTGGTCAGAGGCGTCGACGCGTGCGACGAGTCGACGGTTTTTGGTGACGCCGAACGTTGGAGGTTTGGCGGCGAGCGGACAAGGAGGTATCGCACACGTGACCGCTGGCGGCCGTCCTATGCCCCTTTTGGCAACCCATTACCCTGGCGCGCTCCCTTGAACGAAGCGGATCGCCGGTCACAAGGACTGTTTTGACAAGCGAAGGCGAGGAAGCATGTTCACTGTTTCACGTTTCTGGAGGGCCTGGAGCCGTCGAACTTGCGGCTGCGAGCCGTTCGAATGACTACACGGTCGGCTTTCACGATGGGACGGGCGGGCAAGGGGGCTGGCTAGGTATCTACATGGTTCGTCTCTCGATTTGCTCTCCATAACGTCACGCGACGGGTGCTACCCTTTTGGACGTGCCTGCATCCAGCTAGCCGCAAAAACGCGGACAGCTGCAGGAACATCCATTGGCGACGGTCATGCGTCGCTTGGCTGCCTACCTGTTTGGCCGATCTAGAGCAATGGAATGTCCTTGAACGTCGTGTAGACTGTCAGCGTCTTGCGATCGTCTTCAGACAGTGGCTCGTTGCCCGGACGGTCAATGACAAACGACTTCATGCCGGCCTCGAGGGCAGCTCTGACCTCTGCGAATCGCCGTTAGCCTGCGATCCCCATGACTTGGTTTACAACGCACCCTTGACGTTGTCGCTCAGAAAGAGAATCTCGCTGCACTCCTTGCCGAGGGCTTTGGCGATCTTTTCGTAGCTGGCCTTTTCCTGCTTGGGCCCCGCATTCTGCGTATCAAAGTAGTCGGCGATGATAGGGTTCAGGTCCTGAGAGGCGACGGCTGGTGTTTCGACGTTGGGGACTTCTGCGGTCGTATCTTTCTCGGGGTCTACCGTCTTGACCTTTTTCGCGGCGGGCTCTGCTTCGTCCTCGACTTTGGTCTCGGTGACGGGCTCAGGCTTGCGCTTCTTCTCGGTGCTTTCAGGAGCAGAGGGGGTAGACTGATCGTCCTCTTCGGTACCAGCGTGACCAAACAGAAGCTGCTGCGCGTCCACGCTTCCGGAAGAAAAGATAACAATCTGCTTGCCTGAGCCATGCCAGGCCCGCAGCTCAGGAACAACGTCCGAATACAGCGGTGCGACAAAGGCGCCGCTCTCCCAGCCGTTTTTCCAGAGGTAACCTGTGAACCTTGTGAGCCCCTGATTCCGTACTGACCTGCATACTAGGGCCAGCAACGTGACCAGCCGATTTCGAAATGTCATGTCAATCGATGCGGGGTAGTATTGTGTGATTCAAATCGGGAAGGCTTCCAGCTGGAAACGGACCGATGTTGGTCGCGGGCATGAAGAGTTGGCGACTCCACGCCTGCTGCTGCCAATTGACGTTGCCGGCGTGACCGGTCGCTCCACCGGGTACTGCTATAGAGGACGCTCTCCGCAAAACGACGATGAAGACCTGTCTGAGGATAGCTTGCGGCAATTACGTACCTTGGAGCTTCTTGAGATAAGGAACCTTTGAGTCTTGTTTCATCAGGTTGATGGCATAGTCGGAGAAGGACTTGGCCGACTTTTGCGCGAGTCCTGGAAAGGACTTGACGTATCCCTGGAACTCTGCATCGTCCCACTTGGCTTCGGCAGTCGCCGGGAGGACTTGTATGGCATAAGGAAACTATGGTGAGATGAGCACGTGTTGTCTTTGAGTGATGTAAATTCGGGGACTGATTGGTGGGGATGCAAGGAAATTGTAGCAAATGAACCAATCAAGCGAAGAGGGGAGAGGTGATAACGAGGACCCAGCAGCTAGCCGAGCATGCCGGACCTAGCAAACAAGTCGGACGCTTTATCCCAAGCTGCTGGAGCCGGACGGGCAATGACGACTGGGTGTTGGTGGTGACGGTGGAGCTCGAGTGATAGGTAAATAAAGCAACAGAAAGTGGCAACATCACCGATAAGAAATGATATGCGAGAAAGCAAAAGAAAAAAAGTCTGTGATAAGATGATGGAGGGATGGACGACAGCAAGGAAAGACTTACTAGACGCTCTTTGACGAATGAGATGGAGCACACGGTGCCCTCTAGGACGGCGGGGTGTCAGCTTCGAGGAGCAGAAGCAAGCAAGGAGGACAAGACGCAGGCCAAGCAAAGGTAGTTGAGCCGCACGCGGTGAGAGAGGTGAGACCCTGGCAGATGGAGGTGTAGGAGGAGGTGGTGGTAGTGTCCGAGGTCGGAAGCGGGGGAAAATCTTTGTTTGATCGAGGCAACGCACCAATATCGAGTAGCACGCATGTTACCGGCTTCAAATCGCTGGTCATTTTTTCGCGAGGGTTGGAGTCTTTGGATGCAATCGGAACGGGCAATGCAGACGAGAAAAAGATGAGCCGGGATTGACCGGGCGGTGGGCTGACAATGAGGAGAAGGTGCTCGCTGACTCCAGATCTATCGCCCCGTCTCGGCCCGCGCAGGGTCTTCGGACCCGCACACCCGCAGCGGGGCGGATCCGCTGTGGAAGGTTAGAGGGAAGACATGCAGAGATGCATCTAGGGAATAATCAGTGAATCAATGAAAAAATTGACGGGCGTGTGATGGCCAAAAGAGGTTTCGAGGTTGGGCTTGTGCATGGGCTGGCAGGCAGTGGTGGCCGGGACAACACGTCAGGGAGAAGAGGACAACAGCGAACAACGCTGACCGCTGGTGTTGACGAATTCCTCATTGTGGCCAGAACAGAAGTAGGTGCATTAGTGGACAATGGAGGTGCACAAGTGCCGATGCGGTGCCTGCATGCAGCGAACCAGACGGGGCCGTAGTCGAGGGCTAGCACGCGCTCCGCATGAATGAGCCATCGCATTCCAGAGCATCCATCAAGAGGCGGCGTGGCAGATCAAACGGCAAAAACAAGGGCAGCCCAGCGATAACAAGACAAGCGTTGCCATGACATGTGCCACCGTTGGGTAGGGTCGCGCAAGTTTACAGCAGTTCGCTAGTGAGGGAGACGATGGACCATGGCACCTCTTGGTTTTCCAGCTGACGTCCTCGCGTCGATCAGGACCCCAGTGGAGCCGTGGGCAGTGATTGCCAAGGGACGCCGGCGAAGCCAGTCGAGCCGTTTCAGGGAGAGGCCAGCAAGAGGGAGAGGTGTGGTTTCAGCAGGAGGGGAGCAGAAGACGGTCATTGAGGCGATGCAGTTGTAGATACTCTACAGCACTGGTCGGAGAATTGTTGTCGGTCGAAAGTGAAGACGTGGAGTACTCAATAATTGCTTTGCAAAGACAGTCCGAGGGACAGAATAATCAATCCCCCAAGTAATAGAATAGAATGGCGACTCGCTCGGCCAGGGATGCATTGCTCATCCGGGCCACGGCAGCCACGTTTCCCTCCGCGTGATGGCATCCAATTATTGTGACGAATCACGGTGCCCGCGCCCCCAGCCAATCCCGCTGCCCGCCGCCTGACCGCTGGGCCCTGTCTTGCCCTCCCTCCCATCCGTCCAAGTTAATAACCCGCTATCGCGCCCCAACCATTCCACCCCTCCCTCTTCACTACACCAGTCCGCTACCAAAGTCATGTCCTAACCTTTCGTCTCCACCTTCTCTCTTCTCGTCGCTTTCGCCGTCCTCTCTTGCAGCTCGCTGTTCCACTGGCCATTCCTTCTTCCGACTCTTCCAATTCCCCTCCTCCTCCTCGTTTCCGCTGCAACCGCCCCCTAACGCCTACGCCAATCTGCCGCTTGCCTGCCTGCTGAGACGAGCCACCTCCACCACCACTACAACCACATCACCACACCTCTTCCGGCCGTTTCCTCGCTCTCTCGCCATCCGCCGCCCGCTCTCGTCCGCACTGTCATCCAGGCTCCACTCCATCCGCCCCGTGACTCACGACAATCGCCCGTCGGTCGCATCTCGGACGCTGAGCCTCGGACTCGCCCGGCCGCTTTGACCGCGCACGTCATCACCGGCTTCCATGCTCTGAGCCACCACTTCGACTCACACTTGACTCTACTGCTATACATCTACCCTCCAACATCCCTTTGAGCGGTCCTCAAAGAACTCCTCGCACGCCATATACGCCAATTGCTCCCACGTACCCCGTTACTATCTTGGGCTGCGACCACGGACCACCTCTTTGTTTTGGACACTCGACCCCACGCCACGCCTCGAGCCCTCCTTGCGTCCTTTGTCCACAACCACCCTACCTCTACTCCTCCTAAACCTACGAGCCACGACATACACCTCCTCTCCGACTCTTCTTCGACTTCGACTTCAGCGTTTCCTGCACTTCACCACCAGTATCCTTCGGCCATCCAGCTTCGGGGCCACCACGACCTCTTCGGTTCCTTTCCTTACACTCGTTGATCCGGGTTCCCTCCCATACGAAATCTAATACAACAAATGACAACTACCACACTCCTTACCTTCCCTTGTCTTTGAAGCTTTTCCGCCCTCCTCCTTCCGTCTTCGGCCTTTCTACATCTCGACCTCTGTGCATACCCTCGGTCACGAAACTATACCACCTCAGCGATTCGGAGTCCTTCACCTAAAAGCGGTGTTTCCTTGCTCCTCACGACTTTTTTCGACCTCACGGATTTTCCATCTATCAAATATTTATCTTGTATCATTCTTCCCCCAAGTCCTTTAAAACCAAAAGCACAATAGACTTGGCTTGTTTGCTTTCTGCTGAGCGGATTCGCGGCTTGCTCGAAAAATCACCCCTCTGCTTTTCTACCTCAAGATCGGACCCCACTCGACTCGACTACAATGGAGTGCATGCGGAATCAGTTCAAGGAGGGCACCATCTTGGATGGCCGCTTCCAGACCGTCTCGGCCCTCAACCACGGTTCCTTTGGCATGGTCTTCATGGCCAAGGACCTCCACACGGACGAAATGGTTGCCGTCAAGTGCTTGACCAAGACTTCGGATGCTGCTGCCAACATGTCAACCTATGCCGTTGACGAGCACTCCGAGGAGCTTGCCATCCACCGCTGCCTCAACTCGCACCCCAACATTGTCAACCTTGTCCACACCTTTGAGAGCCCCAACCACATCTACCTGGTTCTCGAACTCTGCCCGAATGGCGACCTGTACGAAGCCATCCGTCTCGGCAGAGGACCTCTCGAAACGGAACATGTGCGGGACTTTATGCACCAGCTCATTAGTGCTGTCGAGTTCATGCACGCCAAGGGCATCTACCACCGAGACATCAAGCCTGAAAACATCTTCCTGACCCAGGACGGAAGCATGAAGCTCGGTGACTTTGGCCTTGCTACTACGGACAAGCTGTCATTCGAGTCTGCCGTCGGCAGTGACCGCTACATGGCACCCGAGCAGTACGACTGCGGCACCACCGGATACTCGCCTGCAAAGGCTGACATCTGGGCTGTGGGCATCTGCTTGTTGAACGTCCTGTTCTCAAGGAACCCCTTCGCTACCCCCACTGTCTCGGACCCCCTGTTCCGTGACTTTGCAAGCGATCGCCAATCCCTCTTCGACGTGTTCCCCAACATGTCGCAAGACACCTTTGAGATCCTCGTCCACTGCCTTGCCATCGACCCGGCCAACCGATCTCTCGAGGCCGCAAAGGAAGCCCTCGACCGCGTCATCACCTTCACCACGGATGACGAGACCCTCGATGACTTTTGTGCCGAGGACAGAGAAGTGGTCGGTGTCACCGCCAACCGCGAGCCTCTCCGTACTCCTTCGGTCAGCACCGCCCAGCCTACTCAGGACGGTTCTTTCCCTTGGGCCAAGGCCTTGGCTATGACTCCTCCTCAACCCGTCCGCAAGCTCGCAGTCATTCCCGACGACGAGTTTTCCGAGGAAGACCTCTTTCCCGAGTCGGAGCACCACCACCAGGACTGGAACTCGCTCAAGCCTGGCTCGGTCGTGTCGTTTGTCGACTCGGGTCTGGGCATTTCCCTTCAATCGTCTCACAACGTCTCCAAGCCTCGCCCCATCAACAACTCTTCCCGCCCCATGGCCATTCCCGGCTCGATGCCTTCTCGACCCATGCCCAACATGGCGTCGGTGCTTGGCCTCCAGCAGGACATGGTGTCGAAGAGCTGGAGCGACTTGTGGGACGAGGAAGAGGAAGAGATTGAGAATGCCTTTCAGCAGAAGCTTGGTTTCACCGAACGTGTGTGGAGTCACGAGACAGGCTCTGGCCGCACGACGCCTCGGGCTGGTCTTCGCGAGGTCAAGGATCCGGCTGCCATCCACAACAGCCGGAACCGGAGTCCCCCCGCCGCCCCTCGTGTCGTCAACGAGCAGACTGGTTTCATCTTCGAAGATTTGCACCACGACGACGAGGAGCCCAAGGAACAGCAAAAGCCTACACCCAAGCGCATCATCAAGACCAACGTGGGCGCTCCTCGTCAACAGCCGCCCGCACCCAAGTACTCTCCGCCCAAGAAGCGCACTGGCTTCGACATGACGGAGAGGTGGGCCGCGCTGGGTGACAAGCGTCGGGCTCGAGAGGCACCCAGTCACAGCAAACCAGTATCGTCAAGCGTTGGTACCAAGCGAGCTTTGGCTTTGGATTGGAAGCGGGGCTTGGCTGTCGGAGGACAGCAGCCTCTTCATCACGGCAGCGACCATTTGGGCGTTTTTGGAAAGGGATACGGTGGTGGCGTTCATCACCACAAGTTTCAACAGCAGCAGCAGGGTTGGAGTATGAGCAAGGACTGGCGTCAGCACGGTGTTCAGCAGCACGTGGGCGCGCAGCAGTGTGGTCGCAGCGTCGACGACATTGGCGACCTGGAGTGGGTTGGAGGTTGGCATGACCTCCACTTGTAGTTCTGCAGCAGCGGCATTTTTTTGACTTCTGCTCACCTTTTTCACCATTCACCCCAGTCTTCAAAGTGGTTGCCTCTTTGGGCCCACGGTCGGAAAAAAGATTGACGAGAGCGAAGAATTAGTCTTCCTCTCCCTTTTGGGGGGGCTGCGGAACTCGTATCTATGCGTTGATAGTTTGCCGTTGAGACGACTAGAATGCTAGATTTACCCACTCTACACCTCTTTGATCTTTCGGCCTTGGTGATGGTGACGCGACGATTCATTGACTGACCCTTTTTTCCCCCCACACTTACACTTTGAGCGTAAACAAACACACAGCACCTACTGACTCTGGTTGCGCAGGCGGCTGGGCTGGCCGCTGGGCATTTTTGCTTTTGCCGCCCAGCCCAGCCCAGCCCAGCCACTCACCCCAGGAACGTTGCGTTGTGCTGCGTTGCGTCGCACTCGAGCCCTCTCTGCTGCTGTGTGTGCTGTGCTGTGCTCTGCCAGCCAATCGTTCGCACCTGTCCCAGCAACGCGACGGAGTAGTGAGCTGCTTCAAAGTTCGTTACTCAGTCCGTCGATCGTCTCTGCAGCCATCCATCCGGACGGCCTCCAGCCTGCCTCCTAGCCCAGCCCAGCCCAGCCCAGCGATTACGCATCTGTTCTGTTCTGCCCGGCTCGTCTGCCGAGTAAGGTGCCCTGTGTGTGTACAGTATCTGCAGCCAACCGGATGACCAACCGGGCGATTTGCTAGCCAGCCAGCCAGCCAGCCAGCCAGCACGACCGAACGAGACGACGACCAAAGCAAAAGGGCAATAATCACAGGCAAGCGAGCAAGAGTCATGCACCCTCGTCCTCGTCCCCGTCCATGTCCTCGTCCCAGCCATTCATGGCCTTTGATATGTAGATGGCTTAGGTTTGTTTCCGTCGCCAACCGCCCGATACATTGCCGGGAAAATTACTCGCACCCTAGTATGTAGTCGCCAGCGAACAAACCGAACGAGAGAGACGGACGCGCGGCGCGAGCACGCAATCGCTGGAGGCAGGGAAATGGCGAGCACCTTTTTTTTTTTTTTTTTTTTGGTTTGTGTGGTGCTGATTGGTTCGATGCCCTGGCAGGTAGGTAGGTAGGCACTAGGTAGGTCATCTGGGCAGGTAGGTAGGTAGGTGGGTGGGTAGGCGGGCTACCTACGCGCCGAGAGAATGGGGATGAGTGACGGGAGGCGGCGGCAGAAAGACAGATGATGGATGGATGGGGACGCGGAAGGCGAGAGAGCGCTTCTCCGCGGTGGGATCCTTGCCGCTTGAGGTTCTGCCTGAGTAAGGTGAGGTGACTAATGTTGGTAGGGCGGGGATGAAAGAGAGAGGTGCAGGTAGGTTGCGTTGATGCGGAAACATGCGAAGCTGAGGTATGATTTGCCTGTGGACAATGAACTGTCGACATGTTGGCGTGAGAACCGTGGGAAAGAGGGAAAACAACCTATGGAAAGGCCTGATTTCGTGGAGTAGAGTCGGTGTGAGAGCAATGGTAGGTAGGTAGGTCTTGGTCTGTTGACATGCAAAACTTCTTCTCCTAACCTCCGTCTTTTCCATCACTCCCTCGACATCAACCCCCTCTCTTTCCCCTTCCAACACCACCGCCACCACTCCCTCCAACTCACACTGCCCTTACGCCGTTTTTTGTTTTTTCTGCCTTGCCCTCGCCATCTCCTTAGCGTACCACGGCACTCACTCACTCACTCACTCACTCACTCACTCACTCTTGCACCACCTGCCTACCGTCCCATCGATCCAAACCTACCTACCTATGTACCCTCCGTTCCTGGTGCCCGCGCCACAGCACCACCACCACCACCACCTGCTGTGCCATTGGGCGGTAGCAGGCCCCAACCATCCCATCGGAGGCTATCCCAGCCGAGCGCGCGTGCGTACGGCCGGCTAGACAGCTAGGTAGCCTGCTAGGAGAAAACACGACTGCCTAGCGCGGACCCTGAGCGCACAATTAGTTGCATGGTACTCCTAGAAGCAATTGGGTGTTGCGTGCGTGCGTGCGTGCGTCCCAGGGTCCATCACGCCGTCAATCCGTCAGAGAGCGTCTAGCTATGCAGGCAGGGCTTGCGGGCGTTGTTGGATGGCGTAGGCACCAGCAAAGGGATGGGGATGCTGGCTAGGCAAGAAGAAATCATCTCCGAACGAGCGCGCCCTCGGCCGAGCATCTCCAGCAGCGAACTTCACACCTCGTTCGCTCGCCCTGCCCCGTCCGTTGTCCGTGCTAAGCACGTTGGCGCAAAGGGGCACGCTTGCGTGGTGTTGCGAATCCGAGAGGAGAGTGAGTCCCTGAGCGATGACGGCCGATGGATGGGGGTGGGGAGCCGATGGCAGCAGCAGCGAAGCAGCAACGTTTCCTTCCCCCCTTCGAGTTGTCGGCTAACTGCATGTGGGTGCCGCCCTACTATCTATCGATTGAGGTTCGCTGGTAAGGGGAAGCGAGCTAGGGGAGCTAGTGGGGAGCTGCTGGCTAGCTATGTAGCTAGTTGCTGTTGCTGCTGTAGCTGGCTGTCTGCTCTGCCCAATCGACAGCTTGGTAGGTATGTAGGTATGTAGCTACCGAGGCCTGGTAGCAAAAGTCGTGGCACACATAGGAGCTTGACCACGAGAAAGTAACAAAGTAGAAGCGGCCGTAGAGCAGCAGAAAGGTTCTATATTAAAAGATACACATATAGGGAGCATTTAAGCGCCTTACGCACTTAATAATAGAATTTACCAACTCCTTTGCGTTGAGTTACAGGGAGCAGTCGTAGCTACGTGTGCCATGACTTTTGCTACCAGGCCTCGTACCCAGGTAGAGCAGCAGATCAGTTCAGCTCAACTCAACTTGGCTCTAGTCTTTGCTTCTCCTGCCACTCCATCTGCCACACATTGGCTTACAGGAAGAAACCCAAGTCAATTCAATCTCCAATCAAAATTCAAGACTCACTAGATTTGCTCCATTATACGCCTGCCGCCAAGACTGCATTCCACGCAAACAGGCGCCGAGGAATGAAGCACAAAGAGAGAGATTACACGCTGCCCAGTACTCCTCCTCCTCCTCCCCTTTTGGACCCATACCCAACACGGCATCGACGCATGCCACGCTCGTCTGCCACGTGGGTTGCGTGTCCAGCAGTCAGTTCGCTCGGCCAACCACACACACGCAGCACTCTGCGGAATGGAACGCAGGGAGGAGACAACTGCCGTCGAACGCTATCGACACCACCACGCTTCAGCCCTGCCTGGAAGCCGTAACAACCAAGGAGTAAAGGTCTGTCGTCGGATACGGTACTCTAGCAAGCACTGGTGCAGTACATCGATCGCGAGTGAAAGCTTGTCTGCACTTGCGAACCATGGTTTGTTGCACCCTCAGATCCCGCAGATCTTCTTTTCAGCAGCAGCAGCAGCAGCAGCAGCAGCAGCTCCGTTGGTCTGCGCGGGATCTGTTGCGGAGATGTCGATGAGCGGATCTGCAGACGTGAGGATGCGCTGGTTGATGCGCGGGATGATGGCAAGCGTGACGCTTGAAGACAAAAAGAAGAGACGCAGATTGCGATGGACACACGCGCCGCACACGCGAAGATGGTGCGTGGGTTGAGAGGAAGAGGGGTTGATGTTGGATTCACATGAGGTGCGAGAGTGCCTACAGAAAAGGAGGGGGAAGTGACTGTACTGGTGTTGTAGATCATCAGCCTCAGTGCCTGACGGACAGAGACCTTACTCTTGCTTTCGTAGAGAAGAGCCTCTGCTCGCTCCAAGACGTACCTGCTGCGCCCACAATGAAAATAGAAATGATTCCAACACTCTTCGCAAACAGACTCCTCTGCTCCAACTCACCGACCCTCCCTCAGCAATCGTCGTTATCAACCGTCAAAGCGCGCAGCAGCATTTTCGACACGACAAACTTTTGCTCGCAGAACCATAAGCTCAGCATTCCTTGCTCTTTGCAACGCAACGCCCCCTGCCCTCAGCTCCGCCCTGCCATGCCTTGCCCTATCTACTAGGTACCGAACGCTTCTCTCCTGGCCCTACAGCAAGGCAAAGACAGGCACCGCAAACTCTGCACGACTGGCCTGGCTCGCAGAACTTCACATGCGATGGTCGAGTTTCCCAAGCAGATGGTCGAGGCAGGCAGGAATCGAGCACCTTGTTGCGATGGTTTTGGCGTGCAGGACAATCATTGGCGTGTCAAACATCAGCAACAACGGGGACGACGATGATGTCAACCTCGAGCCCTACATATTAGATACGAAGAGGCTGAGACGGCTGAACAACCCTCTCTCTCTCTTTCTCTCCTCTCTGCCATTGGGTGCCCGCGGTCCGTCGTGAGAGAACAAGCACCCAGGCAAGCAAACAAGCAGCAGCCGCCGCCGCCGCCGCGTCACTAGGTTTGGCAGAAACAAAACACGACGTGCTCCGGCGGTCCTGCCTTCATTTTCCGCCTGCCCGGGTCGTGGGTTCGCTCGGGTTCCGCTCTGGCGGGTGTCGCGCGCGCGGGGTGTCAGGGGGTTCCGACAGTGAGAGACGTCTGGGCAGGGCATGCATCGTGCGGATTGGTCTGTTTGAGACTCGCAGACTGAAGTTTGCAATCAGGAAACGAGATACAGAAAGGGTCCAAGGTTAGCGCGGATGCGGCTGCCGGTGTCGGTCCAGTGTTTGGTTTGGATGGAGGCTGCGAGGACTCTTTGGCTCTGGCGCGCGAGACGCGCAACATGATGCAAGGCGAGTCGTGGCAATTGTTTGCTGCTTGCTCCGTGTATGCAAATGAATTGACATATTTACGCGCCATCTGGAGATGCACGCTGCAACGCGACATGAGATTCGAGAAGAGCCACTTGTAGCAGCGCAATGCAGCGCGTTGCCCTCGTGACTGAGCACCTTGCTGCATCGCGCATAGGAATGCAGTCGGTCGCGCTCTAGCCTGCTGCTGGATGGAGGTGTGCTAGAGGCCGGCCGCCGTGCCAAGGGAGGAGGGATCGGGAGATGCGTCGTCACACGCCCAAAGCCAAAAGCCGAAGTGGAGCGACGATTTCGTGATGCGACTCTCAATTGGGCCATGCGCTCCATCTCTTTTGTCGAATTGCAATGCTGACAGTGAAGAGATCGATCGCCTGCCGCATCGCATCGCGTCGTGCCGGCACGGCGGCATTGAGTCTCCCGCTGCCGCTGAGCGAATGCGAACAAAAACATCGCCATGGTGTGAGCTCTTTTTCCCTCACTCGTTTGGCGCGAGCTTGGAGCGAAGCTTGGTCGGCTGCCGGGTGGCAGCTGCCGGCGTCGAGAGCTGGGTCGAGAGGAGGGATACCCTCAAGGGCGGGCGGCCGCGTGGACCCTGGCGGAGGCAAAGTCAATCTATTAGAGTCTGGCTGCAGAGTCGGGGCATCGGCCTGCTCATCTCAATCACGACGACACTGCCACTGCGACAGAGTTTGAGCTGCATGTTCATGGTGGGCGCGTGGTTCGAGATGCGGTGAGGCATTGTCCAGGGATGGCGACGTTGAGTGAAAGGGCATTGTGATGGTTTTGTCGTCTGGGAGGAGCCGAAATGAGAGCAAGCATGAGGCGTCGGTGTTGATGTTTGTCGTTGTCTGTGTCTTGCCCATGACTTGCCTCGCGACTCCAAGACACCCGACCCTTGCTCGTCCTCGGCGCCTCCCTCGTCGTCCCCCTGATCGCTTTGGGGTCATCATTCAGGTACCCCTTTCCCTCCTTTCTGTATCCCGACTTGTCCCCCTTCTCCTATTTCTAGATGACTCCTCGACAGGCTCATATCAAATTCATTTCACTGCCCCCCTGTTCCCCACCGCTGCGTGTCTTCGTCTCCACCCCCAGCCCCCCTGAGCCGAATGACGCACGCCGGCCCGTCCCGCCATCCACTTCGCCCCACTTTTATTTTCGAGTTGTGCGAGCTCCACTGTTGATGACTGCAGCCGTGAAATGGGAGAATGGATTTAAGATACCATCTTACGGTCTTCGAGACATTTGAAAGCCAAAGGAGAAGTTTGAGCCGAGGTGTCATTGGTGTGTCCTGGGTGTTGTTGTGCTGGCATTGGTTTGTTTGATTCCATAAGCATGGTTTCAATGGTAGGCCGAACAGCGCATTTTGTGCAAGCAAGTTGAGAAGTAATTCCAGCCACGTGACTTGTGTCTAGTTGCTTCAATCTCTCGCAGTCTGATTGTTGTTTGCCAAATCCTTGAGGTGGGATCATGAAGCAAGCACCAGACGAATGCTCCACTTCTCATCCACTAGATGGCGATTGGAGGGCAATTTGACTTCTGAGGGCATTCGGTTATGTCCAAGTCCGTCTGTCAATCCAAACTCGCATTTTTGAGACTTTTCTGCTGTCAGCTGAACACACCAGTCACTGATCACGATCTTCCTCAAGTCATCTGTCACATCAATCAAGAGGGCTCTTGCAAATTTCAAACGGTTGCATGAATGCATTGGTCAACCCTAAAACTCCCCCCATGCGTCGTGTCCCAATCGCGGCGAAATAAAGTGCGCTGCCACAACCCCAGCCAGTGAAGATCCGGTGCAACTCGCCGCTCGATGAAATGACAATCGACAAAAGGGAAAACCACTTCAAAGCAGACGTAGGCGCTCAGAGGGTATCGCGGTGCATGCTGATGTCGCACTCGAAAGGGGAACAAACAAAAGAAAAGGAAAAAGTGCCCCCGGAATCATTCATCCACGCCAGTCCGATGCAAAATGATGATGTTGCTGTGCTGTAATGTACTGCTGCCGCCATTACAGATGCTGTGGTTTGTACAGAGTGCTCGTGCGTCGTGTCGTGTTTGTGTGCTCGGGAACTGCCCGCCTAGTGCTTGCTTTTCTTCTGCTTCTTTGGGCTGGATTGCGTGGCGTCGCTCAACTTTCTCTTCTTCTGCATGGTCTGTCTGCCAGGTGTGGCAGCGCTGGACTTGCCCGTGGAAGAGGTTGACTTGCCGTCCTTGGACTTCGGAGTGCCGTTCTTAGGAGTCTTCTTGAGAGTTTCATTGGTGTTTCCGGGAGCGTTGTTGCTTTCGTCAAGCTGGGACAGCGGACTTTGCTCATCGTCGCGGAGTCGAGTGTAGAAGAGCAAGTACGGAGTTAGGCTGTACTGACCAGTGCCCCCCTCCCTTGGGACCAGGAGGTCGCTCAACTTCCTTCTCTTGACTTCGGAATCATCGAACAAACGCACACCCTTGGGCGTGATGGAATCCGCAATGTAGTGGCCAGTGTTCAAGTTTCCACCCCGATGACGCACAACTCCGCTCAAAGAGTATTTTGCCGTTGTTTCATCGCTTTGGGGGTCCAGACGGCTTGTGAGGTCAAGGATTGGAGGATAGGTAACCACATTGGTTTTCTTGAAAG
The DNA here is from genome assembly GCF_038381095.1 of Phyllosticta capitalensis. Classification (NCBI taxonomy): domain Eukaryota; kingdom Fungi; phylum Ascomycota; class Dothideomycetes; order Botryosphaeriales; family Phyllostictaceae; genus Phyllosticta; species Phyllosticta capitalensis. The sequence continues at coordinate 536,831 of NW_027117443.1, read as the reverse complement.
GACCACCTTTGGTATATCCAGCACGCTGAATTTGGACGACCAGGATTTCCGGACATTCGAGAATGCCAGTTGTTTTGCGCGACATGTTCAAACGTCGCTTTGATTTGTCGCTGTACTTGCAGTGATCGTTGTCGCAAGACACTTGCTGCAATCGTTCGATACGCATGCTTTCCGCAATCATGGACTCCAAAGAATCACGATTCTCGTTGACTGCCAACAAAAAGGTTTTGGATGCGTCTTCCCTGGGTGAACGATGGTCGCACTCCGGGCAACACTTCTCTTTTCGAATCCTATGTCGGAAGATGGTGTCGATCTCCCCTCTATTCATCTGGCCATGCTCTTCAAGGGCCTGGAGAATCCATAGGAAAAACTCTGCGGCATCTTGCTGTTCACCAAACACCTCACCCCAATTCGATCCGACAGCAGGAAAACGTGTAGTTTTCAAGGCGATTTTTGCCATTGCCTGATCGAAATTCTTAGTAGCAGCCAGCAGTGCTTGTTGGCTTTCGGGTCGCCAGTAAGCCCTAGCTAGCCTGATGAGAGCACAAGCCAAACAAGCAGGTGCGTTCTTCGGATGAGTTTTGCCTTGCGTCGATTCTTCGTATCTGCCTGGACACTGGTTGCTGCCCGCCATGTGGTGCTTATTGAGCCAGCTAACGAAGAGAGGTATGTTGAGGAGACACTGTAGAACAGAGCGGCGGTAGCAGAAAATGTGCGGATTAACAAGACCTTTGCCGCCGATTGCTGGATTGGGCCAGCGGCGGTCCAGTCTGGCAATGAATTGGTCGCGTGAGACTTGGAAATCGGCCATTTCCATCTTTTTCTTTTGGCGAGGGTTTTCAGCGGTCTTGGCAGGCTTTTCTGAGTTCTTGCGGGAAGTGGAGACTTGAGGTTTTGCGGAGTCGGGCTTGGTTGATTTTTGAGGCTGCTCAGATTTTGCCTGTTCAACAGGTCTTTTCTTGCGCTTTGCGTCTGCGGCGGCGACGGCGACGGCGGTCTCGGACTCTTGCTTCTCCTTCTCGCTAACCGGAGCGGTCTCTGATGCTGGAGATGAGGGAGGAGTATCGACGGGGCCGGGCTTGCCGTTCCCCTCGTCGTGATCGAAGATTGAGGAGGGCTTGGTGGAAGAATTGGAGGACTCCGAGGTCTCGCTTGAAGCCTCTCGTTCGTTTTTGATCAAATTGATCTCGGGGCGGGTTTTCTTGTGAGATTTGGAAGACAAGGTTTTCGACTTTGGCTGCGATTCCAGCGCAGAAGATATAGATGCCGTCTTTGAAACCATTTTCGGAGAAGACTTGCTTTCAGCCATGGCGGACAAAGAGGACTTGTTCTTGGTGGAGGGGCGGCGAGGTCGATGGTCAAAGGATTTGGGATGGGAGGTTGAAAGAAAAACTATGCGGCGTCGTCTGGATTTCTTGAGGGAGGCCGACCGGGCGAGGTCTTTTGTCTTGAACTTTGTGAAAGCCATTGTGAAGTGAAATGGCCGGTGTGAAACGCGCCAAAGTGAAAGTCGAGTGAAAGGAGACGGAGAGAAGTAGCAGAGAACGGGGACTGGGCCAGTTTTCTAACAGCAGAAAGATGGTCTGGTACGGCACGAATCGCTCAACCTGACGTGAGCCGGTAGCAATGTTGAGCAGAGACGACAAGCAACCACTGGCAAGGCACCAGATAAAGAAAGATGCTAGAGAGCAGATACCGGACGCACGACAAAGGCAGCGAGCGAAAAGGGCACTTCTAAAATTTCGGCGCGACTCGAAAAAAGACGAGGGCGCGACTTGAAGCTCGGGTAGGGATGTGGCTTGAGCCACGACGACTTTGCTTTTTCCTCCCGCGCCACACCCGCCCAGCCACAGAGCCTCTTTCATGATCGACTGCTTCAACGATTGACTTCCCGCTCAACCAATGCGCTGCCCACCATGGTCGACCACGGCCCCGATTACGAGGACGAGCATGTACACACCGTCTACGAGCAGATAGCTTCGCACTTTTCCTCCACGCGCTACAAGGTACCGCGCCTTGCGTCGTCTTGCGACAACCACTAACCATTCTCCCCAGTAGCCATGGCCCATAGTCGAGCGGTTCCTCAAGTCTCTGCCTGCGGGCTCCATTGGCCTTGACGTCGGATGCGGCAATGGTAAATATCTCGCGGTCAACCCAGACCTCTACATCATTGCCTCGGACAGGTCGACCAACCTGGCCAAAATCGCAACGCGCCATCCACCGCACAGCGTCGTAGTCGCCGACACGCTGTCTCTCCCACACCCGCTTGCCAGCTTCGACTTTGCCATTTGTATCGCAGTCCTGCACCACCTGTCAACGCCAGAAAGACGAATCGAAGGCGTTCGGGAGATTCTCGCGCATTTGCGGCCCGAGGGCACGGCATTGGTGTATGTGTGGGCGTTGGAGCAAAAGGATAGCCGGCGCGGGTGGGACGAGGGCGGAGACCAAGACGTCATGGTTCCATGGGTTCTGCAGGGTAATAAACCCAAGGCAAAGAAGAAGCAAAAGAACAAGCCCAAGGACGGAGACAGCACTCCCGCACCTACTGAAGAGGAAGCCAACGACCCACCATCGGAAGAACCCAAGACGTTCCACCGATATTACCACCTTTATCGCAAGGGAGAGCTCGAGTCGGATGTCGAGGCGGCAGGTGGTGTGGTTGTCGAGTCTGGGTATGAAAAGGACAATTGGTGGGCTGTGATGAAGCGGAAAGAGTAGGAGCGAAAGAAGCTTGAATGGATTTATTATTCATCGTGCGATGTGTGCTTGTGGCGAGAAATCGCTGGGGCCTCCGTCGCTTCCTCAGTGTGAAGTGCGCTCTTACGTCCTGCCGTTTCATTTTTTGGAACGCACAGAGAAAGGTCCTATCCCTCCCAAAGCCGCATGCTTTGCGGCGTACGAGCTTACACCCGGCGAGAAATGAAATAAACAGACCTGTCGCACATGTGGTTGGGACTCGGTCAAAATGATACGGCACCTTTCTCAACCTCCGTATCCTCCAGTTTTCATGAGCGATGCCTCCTTTTTCAACCCTCATCATGCCACGCTCTCACGGCATGATCAGTGACCTTGCCGGTTTAATGACACAATGCAAGCGCATGGAATTTAACAGCAAACGCCTCCATCAACGGTAGAATGATGCATCGTAAATCCATAGTATCCGTCCCCAAAGAGAGCTTCTACAAGCACCGAGCATCCACCAGCTCAGGCAGCTCCGTTGCATGTCGAAGATATCCCTCCCGGATTTAGATTCCAACCTGTCCAGGACGACTCTGCAGCATCGAAATTGCACTGACCAACGCCTACAAATCTCTACCACAATGTGCGTACAGCGATCTCGTCCCACGGTTCTCCTGTTCAGGCTCGATGACGGCCAGCCAGAAGTGCCAAAAAGACGTTGATTCATGTGAACAAGTTGATGTATGCAGGCGGATATACCGAATGCGTAGTGTATGTACATCGAAGTCTCGGCCAACACCTGGCGCGGACGAAGTAAGGATGGAAGGAGGTCAATCGTTCTTTCACCACAGCAGCTCAAAACTAGACTTGTCAGTTGCGACCAACAGCGTCAACCAGACGCGACTCCTCCACACTCGCTCAGCTCACGCCACATCTTAGACAGATAGTCCTTTCCAGACCTCACTGACCCAATCTAGGCTCCTACTTTCTCGACCATCACCTCCACAGCACCTTCCCAACACGTACATCCCAAAAGCCCACCTTCCTCCCCAGCTCTCAGCCCCCAGCTCCCCTCTCCCCCAATTCTACCAACATTCTGACCCCCAAACTTCCAATCCTCCTCAAACACCCACATGAAGCGAGCGACATGACGAGAAAAGGGTGCGTTCCCGACGAGCCAGTCAGCCAGTCAGCCATCCTTCACTGCCAACAGTAAAGAGGGCGACCGACCGACCAAACCACCGAGAAAGCGAAGAGAGGATCCTTCAGAGCTCAAAAGAGCTCTGCGAGAGCCTCTCAAGTGGACGACATCGCTTTCAAGAAGACGATATATTTTGCCCCGGCTGCTAGAGAGGCCAAGTGTGTAATGTCAGTTCTTTCCGATCATCGCTTTTGTCGATCTTACAAGCCTACGATACTGCTGGACAAGAATTAGATGCAAAAGCGGGAGGAGAGAAAACTGAATGGCAATAGAAGGGAGCCAGATATAAAAAGGCGGGTCTCTATTGGTCGAGGACGGCCAGGCGGTCGTTTCGGAGGATTGAGAAGGTCGCCGCCTGTTGTAGAGGTTAAGTGTTTATAAGAACAGGGAAAAGCTAGTACATTGCAAGAAGAGAAGAAAGACTCGGATGATGCCCGCTGGTTATCGAAAATGCTCTTTTTATGCAACGCAACAGAGGCAGAATATGCCTCGGTCCTCCCCCGATACTCTTGAAAGAAAAAGCAAGAAAGCAAAGCAAAGGGCCGGATCTGTTGAGGATGCGGTCGATACGGCTGCGATTGTCGTAGTCAATGATCAAAGTCTGTTCCGATGTGACAGAATCTCAGGCAATTCACTCCATCGAAGGAGTACGAACTAAGATCGTGGTCTCCGAGCGCGAATGAAGCTTCTGTCAACAGCATGTAGCTTTTCAGATGGGCACGTCTTTGCCAATGTTCGTCAAGCCAATGCAGTGGTCGGAACGCCACTTGTGCAGCAGAGTCTCGACTTCCGCCGAAGCCAACCTTTCATCTCAGACGGGCTACATGGAGATCCGAAGGCGCAGTCTGAGCAGATCAAAAAGCGAGAATCCTCGTGAGCGACCTGGCCCGCACTGATATCATTCTTGAGCCCCGCCTGTTGTCGATGAATTTTTGAAGTGGGCGATCGAACGCATAGACGCGTAATGGGTATACTGTTCCCGCCGATGCCCCGAGACTGCAATCCGGAGCACCGCTGAGCGCGAAAATCAGGTTATCCCAAGTCGATATTCCCAGCTAATTGGGTATGATACACCAGAGCAAAATGTTTGTACAACACCTTGAAGGATTTACCTGTCGTAAACGTTAGGGACATCAGCTAGACGCAAGGCTGACTCAACTTACTTCGAGGATAGTCAGGATGGTAGGCTTGTAAACAGCTTGCTGGAGCAATTCTAGGGAGTCTTGCAAAGCCATTGAGCTAAGACGACCGAGTGGAGGCCGCCAAGGATTGGAAGCTGATGGGATTCGCGAATGATATGGCAAGACCTAACACAACTTTAGTAGTCACTTTGCCTGTTGGTGAAATCAACGACAAAAGCTCCTCATCGTCGATCGTGGACCTTGAGCAGCCGATCCCGCTGCCACTCAAACGAGGAGTAGTTTCCAGCAAACACAGCTTGCAAAATGCTGGCGTTTCTGCGCGTTGCACAGTCGTCGTTGGAGATTTGCGTCATCCGCGCTTGCAAGTCCTTGTATGCCTTCCCGAAACACTGCAGGATCTTTTCGACATTGTGAGAGCCGGAGGAAATGTCGTTGGATGGCTTGTTTGGATCGATGATGGACAGACGATCCGGCTTCATTGGTTTGCCATCAGGACCCGAGAAGACCTTGCGCAAAAGCTGCGGAGGCTTGAGACAAATCTGGGTGTTGTAAATGTTGAACTGAAAGCCGTAGTAGAACAGGAAACCCATAAAAATGTCTCCAAGATGTCTCTCTGGCAGCATGTTGCCGCTTTGGGCAGCTGGGAGATGTTGAATGTAGTGGACTACCATGCAAATCACGGAGAAGCCTCCCAGACCCCCAATGAACACCTCATTGAGATTGCGCATTGCCAGGAACTGCTTGACAAGGGTGGCGATGACGGGCATGGCCGGATATTGGGCTTTCCACTCCTTGAACGTGTTGTTCGCCACGAGGCCGGTGTTGTTCTCAAACGAAAGGTCCACTCTGAGGCCCGTCAACTTGTCAACGAGTTTGATAATGGGCACCCTGGCGCCTGAAATCACTTCAGTTGATCCAGGCTGTGTGATTCCTCCCTTTTCAAGCAAAGTGGCAATTTTTTGAAGCTTGTTTCTGCTTTGGCCGAGCTGTGGCACGCCTCTGTTGGAATACTCCGGCGACACAGCGACCAAGTCCATGTCTGCCGTGGGAAGATACAAGCCCGACGCGAAAGAGCCGAAGGAGCAAACAGTGGCACTCGGAAACGCAGATTCAATGATATTGCTGATGCGCGAGATGAGTTCGCGGCGGACTGTTTCCTCAACTGGATGCGGTTTGACATAGGCATAGAAGTCCGAAATTTCTTTGTGGAGCCTGTTGCAATCATTAGTTGCACCATCATCAACGTGTCTGTTCATCATGACATACCAAAGTCCCATGTCTTTGGTGGCAGAGTGGTCAATCTTGCACCAAGGAGTAGTCGATGTTCCCGCGCGAGGTGCCCACTCTTCACAAAGCCTGCCGTCAGTGGCATCGCGCTTCCGCTTCTTGCTCTTGGTGGGCAGAGGGGGAAGCGGAGGGAGCGTTCCATTCGTGCTCGACTTGGGCGGCGGTGGCGGAGGTGGCCAAACGTCAAGAGCGTTTGTCGGCGCGCGAGCCTGCACCTGGGACAACGTTGGAGGCGGACCCAAAGAAGCTGCTGTTTGAGGTACCACCGAAGCTGACTTGCCTTGATTTGAAGTCACCGTGTCCGATCTATGCAATGAGCGATTGGGATGAAGATTGTCGAGATGGCTGAAGCGAGGGGCCGTGTGACCCTCATCTTCAGAAGCGTCATCTTCATCTTCGCTCTTTTGCTCGTCATCATCAAAGTTGAGGGAGATGAAATCAGCGTTCTGCGTGACTGCATTCGAAGCAGAGTCGCGATCCGAAGCCACTTTGGCCTTTCGAATGAGCTTCACGAAATCCTTCTTTTTCGTTTGGGACTCATCAGGCGGGGGCAGAGAGGTGTAAGGGTCAGGGTTTGACCAACGGGGCACCGCATCGTCGTCAGATTTCTCTTGACTGATGACCCGGGCCTTTTTGGCAACTGGTTGTTCTTCATCATCGTGGAGAGAATCCTCATCGTCAGAGTGAGATTCGAGCTCCATCTCCGCCTCGGAGTCGGACACGTCGCTCAGAGAAATAAACTTTGTGGAACCATCATTCATGCCAGCGAACTGTTCAGGAGTCTTTTCGCGTGTCGACTGCAGGATCGGTCGCTCGTGAGGTGCGGGCGGAGGGCGCCAACCGCCTTGACGGCCAGGATAGTCGCGTCTACGCTGGTCGATCCCACGGCCTGGTCTACGCGCTGGTCTTCGATTGTAGCTCGCCGGCCTCCTAGTCGCAGCCCCATCAAAGTTAGACGTGTCGGTCGCGGGAAAGCGAACATCGCGCTCATTGCCTGCGCGAAACGTAAAGTCGTTCGGACGGTCACGACCAGCACGATTGCCATTGCGGTTATCGGATTGGCCTGGTCTGTAAGAGTCTCCGTCTCGTCCGCCTCCAAATTGGTACATGGACGAGTTATCGCGACGCTCAGGCGACGGCCGTTGTGGGCGTCCGCCGCCACCATCACGGTGGTTGCGAGAGTCGCGAGGACTGTTGTACGCCGGTCGATAACTCGACATGGCGATCGAGCGATTGGACCAGCGAGACTGGCCGCGTCTCAACCCAGGAGCGAAGGAAAAGGGTTTGGTCTGGTGTTGGAGTGTGTTGCAGGGCGGTGGTGAGGTCGAGGTGCGTGTCGTGATGAAGGAGAGTGTTGAAGAGAGGGAGGCGGGCACGAGCAGTTGGGTGACGAAAATAATGTTGCGCGGGAAGTCGCGTCCGCTCGCAAATCTCCGCTTACGTCACGCCATGCACGGCAAGAGCCCACCGCAGCCAGAGCCGCACTAGCTATTTGTCTGCCCTGGGAAGGACCAGGTTCTCGGTTGCTCGAAAGCAAAAGGATTTTTGATCTACAGAGACTGGTTCTTCCTATTGCTTGTCCATGCCACCTTGAACCAGACGAAAGTGTCGTTGGGAATCTACAGTTTGCTTCGCGTGTCGCACAGCCAAACAGTTCACGTCAAGAGAATAGTTTGGCCAGAGTCGATGAGGTCCATGAATATATGTATGAAAGGAGGAGAATGGCACATGAGCGCTGCTCAAGATTTTTTCGCTGGCGTCAAGCAAACGACAGCGTACGCTGGTAGATATAATACAGAGGAGTGGAAATGTAATCATCTTGCTGTTCTCTCCATGTCTTTATGGTTTCCACAGATCAGCACACCCAAACCGCAAGAACCGTTGCCGCAACTCCAAAACTCCTTGCTGATGCCATGCAGTGCCACGCTTGCTCAAGGGAAACAAACAGCGGAACCAAATGTCGGAGGGTCGCGCCCATCGACTGATTGTAAACGGATTATGGCCTTTTCCCTGGCAATCTTTTGATCCGCTACCGGTCCTTGTACACCTTTGGTTTCCAACCCTCTTTCAGCTCCGCCTCGCGCTCAGCAGTCTCTTCCGCAGTCCGAACTTCTGCCTCTATTCTTTCCCGGGCTCGCAGGATTTTGCTCTGCAGATAAAAGCTTCCTCCTCTCTTGGGATCGTTGAGGTCGAAGAGTTTCTTGAAGCGGGACGTGACTTGCTCCATGTCGGTCTGTCCTCCCTTTGGCGGCGAAACGTTGAGGATCCTGCAGGCCTCGTCGAGAGTGAGTCCAGAGGCAGCGAAACTCTTGGCGGCATTGGGGTTCTTCGCATTGGCTTGGGCGTATTTTTGAGAGGCTGCGGCTTGCTTCCAGGCTTCGGTGAAGGCGCGTCCGAAAACGCGGCTGCCGGTGACGAGGACCTGGGTTATGATGCGGTGCGCCTGGTGAGGTTAGCAGAGAGAAGTGAACAGGCGGAGCAGCGAGCGGCACCATGACGGGATTCAAGCTCAGCGATAGCCTGAGAATCGAATGGCGGGGAAGGACGAGGCCAAAATTTCCTGGAGGCGACTTCGCAGATCGAACGAAGATGGATCTGGAGGCGTCGGCGAAAAGCGCACTGAGATGCCGAGAAGAGGTTCACGTGACGTGGGCTCAACACCGCTTCCGTGCGAGTGCGGCCTCATTCCGTCGACTCTGGCAGACGAACACCTTGGAACTCATGGTCGCATGCGTTTGGGTCAAAGCAAAGCGCCGTCATTGAAGCCTCCAAACACCCTGCAACCTTGAAACAACAATTCGAGCCCTTCTCATTGGGCCGCGCAGCCGTTGTAGCACCTAGTCCTAGGCAAACCTCCATCTATCACATGGGCCGACATCATCGCCTCAATCGGGTCACAAGTTGGCCGCGCGCGGAGTGTGCATATATCCATCATCATCTTTCCCTATGCCGCGTGCCTCTACTGTTCTACTCTGCCTCTGACGGTCACTCCTAGCTACCACCGGACGGCAGGTCACAGCGAGTCGCCTTGGTACCGATCCCAACTTGTTGCCCCTCGGCGTAATGCTTCCAAGGCAGTGAACTGGGTGCCTGCATGGCCGCACTCGGCAAGCCTCTCACCCTCCCTAACCACCGTCATGGTCAACCGTTCTAACAAAATCAACAGATACTCCGTGGACAACTCAGATGTCCTCTCCACGTTCCTACCGGGACGGCTCGCCGACTCGAGTCGGTGACGCTCCACCGACTCGCGCAGCCTTCTCTCCAACCACTCTGGGCCACTACCCTGCCTCCGCAAAGCATCGCTCGACAATCCTCGTCCACCAAAAGTCTCCATTGCTCGTCGCGACTCCGCCCCAAGTCACTCGCGCCCTTGCCTACTCCTATCCTTTCATCGCGCCGCTCAACAAGCTGGTGGGCTTGTGGTCATGGACGACGGGCGACCCATGGGAGAGTTTTTTGTTTCTGGCTGGATTCTGGGCCATCACATTATACGGCAACACAATCTTGCGCTATGCCGGCCCCATAGTCATTGTTGTGGCCCTGATACTGGGCATGTACGCCCGCCGGTATTCGCCTCTGTCGTCGACAGGATGGACTGGAGAAAAAACGACAGGACGCAAAAGAGGGGACTCGGACAGCAGTACACCTCATCACAAGAGCCTTGAAGAAATCGTAGACTCTCTAAAGTTGTTTACATCAAGATGCAACATTTTGCTGGATCCCTTCATCCGCTTGACAGATTTTCTGTCGACACAACGAACTGCGACATCTGCGACTACTCGGCCTGCTCTCACCACGCTCTTTATCCGCATACTTCTCGTCACCCCCTTTTGGGTAATACTTACCCTTCCCCCGCTCCGCATCATAACGACGAAAAGAGTGGTTCTCGCCCTCGGCACCACGGCTTTGAGCTGGCACTCGCGACCAGCCAGAGTGACGCGGATAATTCTATGGCGATCCAAGCTCATCAGGCGCTCCATTGCGATTATCACCGGTCTAGATGTTGGAGCAGCACCGCAGTCGACAAACAAACCCAAGCCGCCAAAGCTTCCCCCTCGCAACAAGGATGCCAACGCGATTGCCGCATCGCTAGCCGCCAAACGCAACGTCGAGTCCCCTCATGTTCGCTTCACATTTACACTTTGGGAAAACCAACGTCGTTGGCTCGGAATCGGCTGGACGTCACACTTGCTCTCCTATGAGCGTGCTGCTTGGACTGACGAACACCTGAATCCGGCTGATGATATCGAGCACTTTGAGCTCCCAGACGTCGAAGGAGGGCATGCCATTTGGATGTGGGTCGAGGGAAGCGAGTGGACTGTCGAGGGTCCAGAAACCGAGGAGGATAAATGGATCTACTACGACTCAAAGGTAAACCAAGCCCCAGCACCGAACAAAACAGCGCTGATGATTGTAGTGGAGAGACGGCAGACAGGGCCAGGATGGTTGGGGACGCTATACTCGTCGCCGCAAGTGGTGCCGCGACGCTGAGCTGGTGGAGCTCAACTCATCGGCAGAACCCACACCAGTGCCCACACCACGGCCCACCGACACCGAATCAATCGCACCTTCGGAAGTGGATCCTTCAAGGTCGGAGACAAACTTGACCGAGCGGACGGATTCAATCCGGGATGATGCTCAAAGCGATGGAAAAGTCCGTCGAAGGACCTGGTTTGGGCAGAGACGGGCCAGCAAGGCGGCAAGCGAAAGAAGCAATGCGAGTGGCAGCGTAAAAAGCATGGAATTGGAGTTGCGAGATGATGAGGACGACGTGCATACGCCGCTGAAATATCAAGACCAGTCGTCAGAGTACGGTCTGGGAGACGACGCGAGGATGGGTTTGGGATGATCATGACGCATCTTTGGCGGCGGCGCTTTGCTGGCGTTGCATTCGATTGAATTCATCGCGGGCTCTCATGACTGTGGCTTTTGGCGGTCACGGCGTTTTAATGGACGGCAGCTTCTCCGCATGCTGCTTGCAAAGGGTATGTTGCTTCTGATGGAGAAGCAATTGCAAGACGGCGTTTCTAGTGCTCACTCCCTAGGTATATTGATAACGGCGACTACGGCGCTGTAACCATTTGCAGATCAGTAAACCAAGTAACTCTCATGCGTTGGCGGTCAACTCGACGGCAATACGCAGACACTACGCAACAATGACATGTCTTTTTACAGCGGACGCCTAGCACGCCTCACTATCCCACGCAACAAATGTCTGAGCAGCGCTTGAGTACGTAAATGTTCGGACAGAGCTTACATTACGAGGATTCGCAGTCTGGAGAGCTCCGCAGACCGGAATGCAAGATGGGACCCGCAACCATCAGGCAGGCGTGCAGCTGCAGCATTCGGCAAAGCTTCTGGCAAAGGCGAAGATGGACGACGCTCACGAGCCAAAAGGTCAGCCAGTTCCAGTCGAGTCTGGCCACGCCGCCGACTCCTCCGAGCAGCAGCTGCCAATGGACGTCGACGGCCGTCTTAATCCTGCGAGCGCCGTGGCTACTGCATCGCTTGGATAGAGTTGGCCGGCGTGGACTGGGTATCGCTGCGCTATGGTTTGGCCAACTACCCAGCTCTCCAGAGACACCAAGAAGGACCCACCCCAGTTTTATCTCGTGGGCATCTAACTGATCCTAGAAGGCCAGGCTATCGAGCCGTTCCGCGCCCTGCACACGTCGGCTGACAGGCTGACTGCAGTATCGACGACCAATGCGAAGAGGCGGCGGCCGCTTGCTCCCAAAGACGTTACCCTCGCTCCCATCCCACGCTCCCCTCCATCCACCACCCCCATTGACGACTCCCACGATGCCACCCACCCAGCCCCAGCCCCGTGTCCAGCTCCACGCGCCAACTAAACAAACCCCGCACTTCCGTCGCCGTCGCCGACTGGATGCCCACCTGTGTCAATCCGGCCGGGGGGCGTCTGTCGCGGCGGGCGCGCGGGGTCTTGGCTTGCCCGTGAGAAGCAATTGCTGCTGAAGCTCACTCGAGCTAGGTTGGGTGGTTAGCTGGGCAGAGACAACCGACTGACCGACATCCAGCCCAGCTCTCCTCTCTCTCCCTCCCCCGGCAACCGAGACGATGCATGAGGGCGGCCGGGAAGGATGTGAGAGCTCATGACTGGCAGACAGCTGCACGCCAAGCTGGTGGCAGCCGGAAGTTGTATGGACCGCTTTGGACAAGGCCAAAGACGGGAATATATAAATCGAGTCGAGGGACAGCCTTTTGGCTTCTTCTGATCATCCGACTCCAGCTCATCGATCAGACTCAAAGCTTCTTCAACCCCAAACCAAACAAACCCCCCAACCAAACCACCAAGATGAACCCCTGGTACGTGAAAGAGAGCACCTTGATATCTCTTCTTGGTCCTACCCCACACTACTACCGTGTTTCCCTCCCACTCCACCCCACCTTCATCAACGTCTCCCTACCACAGGGCTGGACCGACGCGAAACATGAAGCTAACATAGCTCCCCGCACAGCAACTGCCAGTCCTGCTCCCACAACGGCGGCCAGTGCTCCGGCTGCTCCTGCTGCAAGGTACGTGACTGACTTGAATCATCGTCGTCCCACCCAAACATCACAGTGAAAAACTAACGCACCATTGCAGCACTAAGCGGCTCGACGCCTCCCACGCCCATGCCGTCCTCGCTCTCCGCCGTCAACCTCAATAATCCCGCGTTTTCGTCCAACAATTCTCCGTCTGATAGGATCCTACGACGCAACAACATGGCAACAATAGTCTGATCCAGTCTGTCTGTTCCCTTTGGCCTGGCACCTCGCACCATCCTTTGAATTCACTTGCCGATCGCGACGGCAGCGCTGTCTTTATCAACCATCAACCATGCACGCACTTGCCTCGCCTTGACTTCGCTTCCCCACCTTCGCTCCTTGGGCTGCTTGGGCGGGTGCCGCGGCGCTGAGGGGGGAACAGACAGACGGACAGACATCTGACATTATTCTTGCCATGTAGACGGAGGCGGGAAAGGGAGCGAGCAATTGATTTCTACTATGGCGGCTGGGATGGGAGTGCGCGCCGCTAGCGCCTTGTATGCCTTCTTGTTTTTGGGTACGGTAACTGGTACGCACAATTTACCTGCCCGTAACCCTTTTTGGATCGTGGTTAGGAATCAAGAGTCGCTCGTTGACATTGCTTGTGCTTTGCTTGAGTGAAGTGAGTGTCGTGATTTGGTTTCAGTCGATGGGATCCCAAAAATGTGACCTGGCCGCAGCAGCAGCAGCAGCAGCGAGAGCAGTCATGCCATGGAGTTAATGTCACATTTTCGCGGCTCAATGCAGGCAGGTTTTTTCAGAGTTGGTATCCGCATATCATTCGTGACTAAGTTGTAGATGATAGGTATCCATGAACGACGTCAGGTCGGTGGGTATGAAATCAAACAGTTCTCGCCCGCATCCGCATCCGCATCCCATCCGTCTAGCGTAAAGATGTTGCAATCCGGTATCGATGTTGATGTGTGGTATTTGTTGTCATTGTTGTTGAGGCGACGGGAGCGGGGTAGCAGTACGTGGTACGTGGGGTTTTGCTTGTTTATTTCTGTTGGCTCGGGAGTTAGTTTATTGGACTTGTTGGCAGCTTTGAATGATGATGGTTGTGATGATGTGTTGGCAAGTCGTCGAGAGAAACGACATGTGAAGAAATGCAGTGCAGGCAAGTAGCCTGCTGCAAGGCAATGTGCAACAACAGCGGACATAGGTGAGGTGGAGTGACGTACGCCGCAGGTGCAGCTGGTGCCGCACTGGCAGGAGGAGCCGCAGGAGCAGGAGTGGTCGGACATGATTGCGTGTGGAGGTTGTTTGGATTTCCGAAGAAACGTATATGTGTAGAGTGTTGGTAGAAGTCTGGAGTCGTTGTTCTGGCGTATAAAGCGAGAGCAGAGTCGAGGGATGGGGCTGTTTTTATTCTTCTCCATCCAGACTCCGGTCAGAGGGACTCGAGGCTGGACCCTGCACACAGCCTCCACAAATGATCCTGACTAAGTCCTGGCCGATGATTGCGCGCCTGACGCCGCCGCTCCGCACTAACAGCGCAGCCGGGCGGCCACGAGTTGTTTGTGCGGACCCCCCAATGGTCTGTGTCTCCCGCCCCGTACCGTCCGCGAAAACACCTCACGCTGAACAAACGCCCATCTGCTCCCCTGCGATTCGTCGACGGCGCAACGACGAGAAAGCTTTTGTAAAGTCGCCTCACACATCCCCAATGATGTACTCCTCCGATTCATCCCGTATCAGCCCAGCTGGCCGCGGGGCGACGAAGACGACGACGACAACGACCTGACGCATGACAACCATGACACCACCCTGTACGTCATCCCTCGCGCCCACCCAACCACTCACCACTCCCCTCGCCTACACCTACCCGTACGGTAGTCATCCGACAGCCGACCTTATACCCGACATCTGCGAGCTCGACTGCTCAAAGCTACACGCAGAACACTGTCTAGGTATTTCCAAGCTCCATACCAGCCATCTTGCTCATCTCGTGTCTCTTGTCTCTGCTCCTGAATCCTATGTCGCCCCAGTCCATCCGTGAACCACGTGGAGCCGTCATATCCTGCTCTCCTCGCCTCTCATCCTTCCCACTTGCTCGCTCGCTTAGGTTGTGTGAGAGAATCTGCAATTGAGGGCATAAAGCTACCTACCCCTGCTGCCCCACCAAACCCCTCATGCGAGAGAACACAAACGATGGCTGCTCGGCGCCCAGTTGTAGAGTCCAATGCGGGTGGCCATGGTGGACTGGAAAATAGAAAAACGTCTGCTAGCATACCAGCAAGGCATTCGTGTCTCTGAACCCAGGAGTAATAATGTCAGAACAACGAAAGAAAATTGATGAGAAATAAAGCAAGCGCGCTAGCCGACCATCAAAAAGTCCCGCCATCTGTTTAACCATGAGGCTCCACTTATCCTCACCCGCTCGCTCATTCGCTATACATTGGGCCAATCAACTCGACCCAAGAACTGCGCCGCATCCACGAATAAAGATGGAATATTGACAGCACGTGGATTGGTACAGTACAAGTAGGTGAGCGGTTGAGATGCAGAAAAGAGGGCAAGAGAAGTGACTGCTAGAATGTCGGAATCAAGATATAGAACTATTTCCATCACTTAGTCGACCTGAGAGGAGCCTTTGCTGCCACTAGCCATGCTGGAACAAGGAGGTGTCGTTGATTGGGGCGTGGGGAGATAGAGATGTAGGATCCTCTTGAATTCCTTTGCCATCTCACCGGAGCTCCACGTCTTCAGATCAAGACGAAGCAAAGACAAAGTCACTCCAGGATACGGTCGTGTGTTCTGCCAAAGAGATGAACTTTTATATAGCAACACCTTAACCCCCAACAGGAGAGCTTTTCGTGGCATGATCCATTACACCATTTGCTTCCGTCGGCCGTTACAAAATCGATCAAAGGAAAGCAAGGAAAAAAGAAAGAGAAGTGCCGCAAAGGGCAAAGGACATGAAAGATGAGGAAGGAGTTCCGACTACGACTCGACCAGCTCGAGATCAGAGCAGCCCAGTCCATCACATTACTTCAGCCTCAATGCAAGTGCGGCCGTAGCTAGCTCCGGCCGCAGCCAGCCCACAGGAAAGATGGATGCAAGATGCTGCAGGAAAGAGCAAAGGAAAGGTGCATGCAGGCAGTGCGCACCAAAATGCCTGCCTGCCAATCCAACAGTCGAACGAATTAGCCAGTCCAGTCTCTGAGCTATCCATCACGACCGACAGAGGAGACATGGCGGCGACGTGATGGTGTTTTCGGGCCAATGGTAGCGGCCGCCTCGTCACTCTGCCACACCACCGCAGCCGCCTCCCAAGTCGCCACCAGCAAAAGGTAGTGGCCGACAAGCTGGGCGACCAGTTGCTTGTAAGCTTGCTTGCTTGCTTGCCCCAGACAATGAAGATCCTTGTGCGGTCCGTCGATCGAGGTCAGTCGTCCACGCACCCGGACCGATGTGCGCATGCATGTGTGACGATAAGCAGCGCTGGGCGGGCGGCCTGCTTGTGTGTTTGTGGGCGACAGACGCTCGCATCAGCAGCCCACCAGCCAGTCGAGTCCAGTGTCCAGTCGCGCACTCAGGATAAGAGCAATTGAAAAAGATAATCGCGGACAAGGCCCCGGGACGCCATCTCTTCTTCTCTTCTGCCTCACTGGTCCTTCTTCGACTCGGCGCTGACCGCCTGCTCAATCAGCGTCCTTCCCACGGCCACCGTCTCCTTCCACCCCTTCTGTCTCGCCCAGAACTTGTCCTCCATGCGGTTGGCGCGGAGAGTTGCCTGCCGTGCGGCTTCCTCGAGGTTCTCGCGGCTCAGGTAGCCTATGGTGGTGTTGTCGTCTTCGCTCATCTTGGGCAGCCTCTCCATTTGCTTCAGACTCTCTTGGAAGTAACGGCTGCGAACAATGTACCGCTGCTTGCGCTCCTTTTGCCGACCTGGCGAGTCTGTCTTCTTGATGACCGTCTGCACAGCCCAGCGGACTGCGAGGAATAGGTGCTCAGAGAAGAAGATCGAGAGGAGAAGTGCCCAGCCCTTGATGTCGGCCGGAGTGCCATCTGGTCCAAGGCCATCGTTCCAGAAGAGATAGACGAGGGCAGAGGTCGTGATGCTGCCAAACCAGGTCAGGAAGCTCAGGCTGTCCAGCCAGGGGCCAATGGTGTCGGCACGCCACGGCGTGGGACGTTGCATCTCGATGCAAATCTTGAGGGCATCTGCACGCAATTCAACCCAGTTGTTGCACAAGAAAGACACTGCCGTCAGAGGCCAGACTACACTGAACAGCGACAAATAGCCAAATTGCACAACCATCTCACGCAGGTCATTTTGGACATCGTAGTGGTCGAGCTCAGCCTCCTTGCGCACCCTTTCAAGGAAGGCAGCTTCCTCTGGTGGGTCGTTGGCAGCGATGTTTGGCTTGGTGCCACCATTCTTGGCCTTTCTCTCCGTCTGAATCTCCTTGAACTTGGCCAGACCACGGCGCTTGAGGTACGGCACAACGACTTCCATGCCCAGGTTGACGACTTGAGCAGTGACGGTAAAGTAAATGACTTGGTTCCGTAGCCTTGACGGGTTGATTGTCCATGACGATGGCGCTTCAAACTGCTTGTCGTGCTCTGCAAAAGGCTTGACTGTCAGGCTGAAGACGTCCAGATATGGGACAATGACGCTGCCGAAAGGAACGTAAACAAATGCCGTCAACATGATAGGCAGGTATGATACGATGAAGTTGAGCACGAAAATCTTCTGGACCAGCGCCGACTCGTGGGATCCATGGGTTTCGTAGTTTTCGTAGTTTGTAAGTCGTTCCGCAAAGTGGTTGAGGATTCCCAAAATGACAGGTTGACCCGTGCTGAGGATGAGAGTTGGTAAAAATACCTAGACTGATCAGCATTCGTCTCACTTGGCGTCGATCAGGATCGACTTACCAGTATCTGCTTCAGCGGCCCATTGTACACCTCGGAGATGAATATTTCGATACCGAAGCAGGTGACGATCAGACTTCCCAGAATGAGAATTGCAAGCATGGCAAAGGGGATCTGGAGGAGCTGGCGGAGAAATCGCTTCTTCATCGGGAACACCTTGATGGTCTCCCCCGTGACTGGGTCTTGCATCTCCTTCTCAGCCCTAAAGTCCTTGCGGTGCGAGTCGATGGCAGATACACCGCGCACACCCCATCGGATGCTCAAGTCGTATTCCTGGTGTTTCCACCATTCCGTGAATATGATGCACCAAAGCGCGTTGACCACGGCGTAGATTGGCGAAAAGTGGCCTAGAAGCAGCCAGCACGAGGCCCCAAAGGCTGCTGGGAAGACGAGGAAAGCGAAATACGACTGCGTGAATGCAAAGTAGTAGGCGATCTGGGAATCGTCAGTCATTGGTTTGTGCACCATTGCGCAACATCCATACCTTTTCACCAAAGCGGTTCCGGATCTCGTCCAAGTCCTCTGCCTTGAGCAAATATTGTGTGCTCCACTTCTTGATCCACTCGTGATTGTACTTGTGGTCGTGGAGAGGGAACATGGCCTCTACATTCTTCCAATCGCCCTCCTTGGGTGTAATGCCAGCTCCACCCTCATCTTCGGGGTTTGTGATGAGCTGGTAGATGATTCTCAGTCTCTCGGATTCGGACAGAGGGTCAGCCTCGAGGGCCTGGCGTGTTTCTCGAGGTGGTTCTGAAGCGCGGATACCGTGGATCCAGTCCTTGACCCTGCAAACTGGTCAGCAAGAAGAAAAAGGCCGGTGTTGAATGACTCGCGCACCTGGAGCGGTACACCTCGCCGAAGAGGTGGTCCTTGGAAGCTACCCTGCAAAAGACCAGCACCGAATTGTCCTCGCCATTGCGGACCTCTGTGGCCAGTCCAACCGATGAAAGAGCTCGCACGAGCTCCTCGAACTTGGCGAGCGAAGCGTCCTTGTCTGGAGGGCGGAGCGTCAGCGCGTGCGAGCTAGCATTGCGTGCCAAGGAGGTTACCTTTGTCGTCAAACCGGTAGCTGACGACATAGTCGACATCCATGTTGGTCTCGAGGGCCTGGCTGCTTTCGCTCCCAGGCGCGGCCATGGTGGGACTGCTGATGCCGTTTGCTGTCGTTGGCGTAAGCGACTTTAGCTGTGGAATTGGAGACTGGACGGCAAGCTAGCTGAGGAGGGAGGTATCCGTACTGAGAAGGCGGAAGAGGAAGCTTGTTTTGTCCATGGTTTAGGCGCCTAGGGTAGAGCAGGGAAAGGCGTGCAACCAAAGAGAGTTGGCAAGTTACAGAGAGCCAGGGCCACGGGCACGACGTCACTGCGCTCCAAGGGTCAAGGGCGTGCCGCTGAGCGACCACGACGACATCCACGCCATGTCTGATCGCCGCCCGCTCGCTGTCAGTGTCACGACAACCCGTGATGCCCTTCAGCCTCGTCTACGCCAGCGACTCGCCCTTTGAGCCGCCCAGCATCCTCGGCGTGCTGCTCAGGACTCCCCTCAGGTTCGCCGTCTACGCAACCTATCACTTCTTCAACTCCCTCCGCGTCACTCCCGCTCCGCTTTCCACCCCGCCAGTGCGCGTCGTCTGCGTCTCCGACACGCACAACCTCAAGCAGCGCATTCCCGACGGCGACATCCTCATCCACGCCGGCGACCTGACCAATGGCGGCTCCCTCTCCGAACTCCAGGCCCAGATCGACTGGCTGAACTCTCTGCCGCACCAGCACAAGGTGGCCATTGCTGGAAACCACGACACTTATTTAGACCCACGCTCCCGCCGTACTCTGGCCGAAGAGGATCGCAATGGCAAGCTGGACTGGAAGGATGTCCAATACCTGCAGCACAGCTCCGTCACGTTGCGAGTCCCCAGTACCAAGGCCGGCTCCAATGGCAATGGCCACTCCCACGGCCGCAGGCTGAAGCTGTACGGCGCCCCTCAGATTCCAGAGTGCGGCGGCCCCGAACATGCCTTTCAGTACCAGCGTGGACGTGACGCCTTCACCGACACTGTCCCCAGAGATGTCGACATCTTGATCACGCACACCCCCGCAAAATGGCACCTCGATCTTCCTCTGAGAAGTGGGCTGGGCTGCGAGTATCTGGCCCGCGAGGTCCGCCGCGTCCGCCCCGCTCTGCACGTCTTTGGCCACGTCCACGTCGAGGCAGGCAAAGAGGTAGCATTTTGGGATGCGGGCCAAAAGGCGTACGAGACGGCAATGTCGCGGCCGGTAAGAGGGCTGATCAGGGGCCTCTTGGACGTGGGCATGTGGATCCAACTCGCCCTCGTGGCCTTTTGGGGCGTGCGGAACGTCATCTGGGATCGAGTGTGGTGCGGTGAGACGAGGGGCACCATCATGGTCAACGCAGGTCTGATGAGGGGCAATACGGGGAGACTCGGAAATAAAGTTCGAGTAGTTGACATTTAAGACTCAGAGATTGGAGCCTTGAGGCGTATCCGAGATTGATGTGGCTAGACATGGGACACCAAAATTGTCCATTTATTTTCTACATATATTGTAATTCTTCAAAATAGATACATCGAAGCTTCTCCTGAAAATCACCACCGAAGGGAAGTCTTGATTACTCCTTATCACTAGCCCTCTGGCGAGTAGAATCTCTCTATCGTTCAGGTCTTAAGAGCTGACACGCTCCCTAGCCCCCTAAAACGTAGCTGAGCCACTTAGAAGCCTTGGGTTGGTGATTTATTTCGTCACTCACTATCCAACGGAGGGTTCAGAGACTCGAATGTTCCCTATAACCATCGTTTTATGGGCTGAAAATTTCCAACACTTCAGGCTCGAATACTCCCTACACACATGCAGTCGATGAGGAGACAAAATGCCAAATAAGTCAAGCACTTCATCACCCGTTGCCACCGTCTTTTTAGCGGTGAAATCCGATTTCCTGGTTCATGCTCATAGGAGCTTGAATGTCCCTCAGCTCCACGAAGCCTATCTCGGCCGCTCAAAAAGGAAGCCTTTGAGTTGGTGATTCATTTCGCCATTCGCTGTGCTGACTTCTAACTTGGCACAGCACCATCTTCCAACGGCCCCATCTCAAATCAATCCGAACACACAAAGCCCCTACCCATGCCATCTTATCCATGCCATCCTATCCATTCATCCATTCCCATGTAGCTTTGCGCTGCTGATCAATCTAGGTGCCCGGTTACCAAATACCAAATACCGTGCCAGATATCAACTCCTGATACCAAACGCCGATCCATGTGAAAGGAAAAAAGACACACTCCACGACGTTGCTGCGTGCATGTCACGTCAATCGTAGCGCCCAGCCGCATTACACTTGCTGCATACCTCGTCTCGTTTGCCCAGCCGCATGCCCGGGGTATCATGATCGGATGTCAACAATGGTGTAGAAAGGGGAATGAGTATACAGGGGTGGCGGGGAGACCGAGCTTGATGCACAGGCGAGCGGGAGAGGCTAAGGAACCCGGCTGGCTCATTCAATTCTCTCGTTCGCTCACTTGGGATCACTCACTACTTACTCCCACGACCACCGCAGGTTCGCCGCCGCGTCGCCCTCGCTGCCCCGGCTGCTCACGCTGTCGTTGCTCATCTTTGTCGGATTGAGGGCCGTCTCGCCGCTCTCGCGCGCGCCCCGCCGCCGCTTGCGGCTCAAGTGCATGGCGCGCCGCAGCTCCTGTCCACGGCTCGGGAGACGGAGACGACGGAGCCTCCTACCGCCGCTCCTTTCCTCATCACCACCACCTCCTCCTCCAGCACGCCATCGGCCACCACAAAACCAGGGCCAGCGCGGCCGGCGGAAGCCCTTTGCAAACACGCAGCTGACCTCCTCGAGCGTCATGTTGCTCGTCTCGACGTACGTGGCCCAGATGACGACGACGGCGAAGACGTCCCACGCGACGAAGACGGCGTAGTAGCGCCAGCCGAGCCGCGAAAAGGCGATGCCGGTCACGAAGGTGTTGTAGAAGTTTGCAATGTTGGTGGCCAAGTTGTACAGGCCCATGCCCTTGGCGCGGGACTCGTAGCGCAGGCACTCGACGGGGTAGAGCGCCTGCAGCGGCGTGATGCCCATGCTGTAGATGAGCATGAGGAGGAAGGTGAGGGCGATTATGGCGCGCGAGTGGGTTGAGGCGATGGTGGAGGAGGAGGAGGAGGAAGACGCGGTTGTGGCGTCGGTTGATGAGGTTGAGGCGGCTGGGTTTGTGGCGTTGATGGGCATGACGATGACCCAGATGAAGGCGATTGCTGCGATGGAGAAGAGCATCTGCCGCCGTCTCCCTACGGCGTCTGTGAAGCGCGCCCCGACCAGCGCGCCGATGAGTGCCATGAGCGTCAACAGCGCCGTCAGGAGCAGCCGTGTGCGCGTGTCCTTGATGCCCGCCGTCAGGAGGACTGTTGGGTAGTAGTACGATGTCGACGCGTTGCCGACCCACTGATTGAAAAAGGCAAACGTGATGACGATGAAGGTACGGTAGCGCACCTCGGGCGTGTTGAACAGCTCGCGGTAGTCCCACCACCGCTTGTCGGCGCCCGTGACGGAGATGTCGGCCACCATTTCCTTGTACTCGAGTTGGACGATGGGGCAGTCGCGGCGGCCTTCGCCGTGGTATTTGGCCTGTGTGGTTGGTCAGCTCCCTACTCTTTGCGAGTTTTCCGAGTTTGCCATATCTCACCATGACCCGCAGTGCCTCGTCGTGCTTGTCATTTGCAATCAACCACCGCGGCGTCTCTGGGACAAAGGGACTCCCAACTATCACAATGCCCGCAAAGAGCATCTGCAACCACGACGGGATCCGCCAGCTCTGGGCCCCCTCAATGGCACTGGTGGCATACGGCACCCAGGTGCCGGGCAGGGCCCCAGCAAACCAAAAGGTGTTGTACACACCCGTCAGCATGCCACGGTATGCCGGATGTGCCATCTCGCTGACATAGGCGGGTCCGGCAGTGGCACATATGCTGACGCCAAAGCCGAGGACAAACCTGCCACCGATGAATGCTGCCAGGCTAACAGATGAGGCCTGGACACCGGCGCCCAGGATGATAATGGAGGCGCCCGTGAACATGCCCCATCGCCGGCCAAACGTGTCGCAGGCCGGTCCTGCGGCAAAGGAACCCACCAGGTTGCCGATTTGGTAGATTGCGTAGACGATTCCAGTCGTCGGCGTGCCGTTGTCCGGGTCGAAGCCAAAGTAGGAGCGGTATTGCGGGTAAGAGTTGATGGCGGCCATGAGAGAACCGTCGTAGCCGTTGATGCAGGAGTTGAGTGTGGCTAGAAGCAGGATGGCGTAGAGCTGATTGATGCCCATTAGACCTCGTGGCATGGCTGACGGGAGGATCAACGCACTTTGAACATGGACTTTGTCCATGGAGATGGCTTTGCCTGAGCGCTCGCCGACGCCAGGTCGTTGTTTTCGGCATTGCAGTCGTCAATGTCCTCCTCGCCCCAGGAGAAGATGTCGTACTCTTTCCTGGTCGGAATGTCCCAACCCGCAGTTTCCCTCGGCGTAATCGCCATGTCGGCTTGTTGAACAGTCAGTCAGGGACATGTAAATCTTGGAGGAGCAGCAGCGGCAGTGGTCGAGTAAAAGGGAGAAGGGAGGTCATGGCGGGCGCGGCGCCCGGGCGGTGCTGGTTCGATATATGCACAACATCCGGATGGGGGGTCATGTATAGCTCAACCCTGCGTCCGGCGCAAGTCTGGGGTCGTCCAAAACGTAGGGACGGCCATGGCGACCCGACGACCTGGTTCGCGTCTTGACATATACCAGCATCATACGACGGCCACGACAACAAAACGGGCGGCAGAAGCCCCAAAATAGCCGCTGATCGGGTCGTCACACAGTATGCGCGCTGACTACCATCGAGTCGCGCGGTGCCTGCGGGTGTTTGCATGGGGGTTTCAGCTCCGTCGTGAGGTTTGCGGGTGCGCGGTCCGTAGTCGCAGTTGTTTCTCGTGTGGTGACACGAGAGGAAGAAGCAGAGATGTTGGGTCGACCAAACGGGCGCCCTGCAGCTCTTCGCACCAATCGACACCCGTGTGGATGCGCGCCACAGATCTGCCAGCCACTTGCGCTCGTACGATACTCCTCTTTACATCTCATCTTGTTGCCATGGATGCTTCCCGGCGGTTTGGGTCCTGCGCATCGAGTTTCTCCGTAATTGGCATCCAACAAGCCTTCTGGAGCTCACCTGCTCACGCCTCTTTTTCTTTTGTTCCGGATGGGTTTGCTGCCAAAATTATCCCACACGCAAGGAGGAGTAGGGAGATGTCGTTGATAGTGGTGGACGGAAGATTCGAGCTCATCGTATCTGGAAGTTTCAAGAGTCTTTGGAATCGAAACGTGAGAAGCAGTCGAGTGCTTGTCGACCACGTTGTTGGCACAAGGCCCGATTGTACCTGATGATTAGCAAGAAGACTCGACCTCGATCTTGTTCGTGTGATCTCCGGTTCCCAAACTGCTGGGTCTGGCACGATCGGGCTGCGCCATTTCTGGTTCGGAGAAGGTGACGAAAGAGATTCGTCGTGGTTCCAAGTCGTCGCACACTCAGGCGCAAGCGCTTGACTGCTGCTGCTGTCCGTTCTCGTAGAGAAAACATCCTCTATCTCCAAGATCTTCCTCTATCTCCAAGATCTTCGGCGCTTGAATGCTGCCCGTGTCCCTGCGGTCTTCCTTAGCAGTGCAAAGCCTCGGAGCTGCAACTTCTTTCGTCGGCTATGATCTGGTGGATCTCTCCCATCCATCATTTCCTATTACCAAACAGATCTTGCGTCTGAAACTCCCCCCACGCTTTTCCAATCATTGAACCCACTCGGCTGAGACACAAGGGTAGAAAAAGAATAGATGTGGTCCGGAGCCTGTGAGATCGAAAGATTATCATTCAATCCTGTCCAGTCAATGTGTCAAACGAAACCTGCCTCAAGATTAGAAGAGCTGCCAGCCCTGTTGACCTTTCATCCACATAAGAATCCTCGAGATGTCTCGTGCGATAATCTTGGAATTCAATTGATTTTCATACAGCGTCGAAAGCATCACTTACTCATAAAACCAGACCCATTCACAGCGACCGCGAAAGAAATGTCCACTCCCAGATGGTGCAGGAGTGCTTGAACTCTCCCTGTGGCTACCCGTCTACGAGCTCAAATAACCAAGTCTTTAAGTGGCAAAGCATTCGAATGCTCCCTATGCAGAAACATATCGACTTAGTGGTTTGAAACTCGTCGTTTTGGCGCCAGATCTTAGAGTTGACATTTCTTCCGCCACCCAGTGTGCCCTCAATCGATCAAAATTTTCTTCTCCAGCTCTCCAAAGTGCTCGAAAAAGCTCTCAAACAGGTTCACAGCATGCTCCACGTCGTGGGCACCTCCTGTTTCTCTGATGCTGTGCATAGAGAGTTGAGGGTTGCCCAGATCCAGAGTGCGGGCTCCCATCTTGGCAGCGAGCATTGGGCCAATCGTGCTACCGCAGCTCGAATCGTTACGAACGACGAAAAGCTGCAACGGAACACCGGTCGAATCGGACGACTTGTTGACGTTGGTCGATGCCTTCCGGGCACGACGAGCGACCTCTTGGAGAAGGACAATGCCAGGCGAGTTGGTGGCATATCTTGCGTTGGCATTGATCTTGATGACGGTACCCTTGTTGAGCTCTGGCCGATGCTGGGACTCGTACTTGCCCGCGTAGTTGGGGTGGACTGAATGAGCCATGTCTGCGGAGATGAGGAACGAGGTTGCCAGGGTTTGCTCGAAACCAGTCGCAGCGTCGACGTCGACGCGCTCGTAGGACTTGTCGCTGTTGCTATCGGTTGGAGGTAGGGCTGAAAGGCGACGGATGACGGCAGGGAGAAGGTTGGAGTCAGCACCCTGAGCAGTCTGCGAGCCAATCTCTTCGTGGTCAAAGAGGCCGATAAGACGGACCGTGGGATCGTTGTCGAGGGTCGAAGGGTTCGTAAGCGACTTGATCAAGCCTTCCACGCTGCAGTAAGACATCATGAGATTGTCTAGGCGGGCGGAAAAGATGAGCTCATTGTTCAGCCCTCCGATGACAGATTTCTGAGTGTCGTAAAGGATCATTTCAAAATCTTGAATCTCGGAGGGCTGCACTCCGGCATGTTCCGCGATGATCTCGACAATGTATGGGTGATGCCTCTCGGAGGGCGTCTTCAGGGGCTCAAAGGAGTCATTCTCGGACGTCATGTCGGTGCTCTCGTTTTCGCTCTTGCCTTGCCTGTTGAGCTCTGCGGCGACCATACCAGCGATAGGGAACAGCTGTGTCTCTTTGTTGAAGCTGAAGTCTTGGGTGCGCTCCAGGTGGATGGCGAGAGTAGGGACACGCAAGATGGGCCTATCGACCTTGACGAGCTTTTGCTCAAAGCTACCGTCGGCAGTCTTGACCAAGACTCTTCCAGCGATGGACAGATCGCGATCAAACCAAGTATGAAAAAGGCCGACAAAGAGAGTTAGTATGGTTCTTGAGGTGTATATAAATGTTCAGGGTTAGGGGGTGGGTGGTGGGGGTTTAACACACCTCCACCGTAAGTTTCGACGCCCACTTGCAAAAATCCGTCGGCCTGTCTCTTTGACACGGGCTTAATGCGCAGCACGGGCGAATCAGTGTGGGCGCCGATCATGCCGATGGGATTTCCGGGCTTCCATTGCTTGCCGATGGCAAAGGCGACGAGGGACGAAGTGTTGCGGGTCAGGTAGTATTTTCCGCCGGGCTTGAGAGTTGATGACCAGGCATCGCGTTCCTAGAAAGCGCATCAGCATATATAGCTCCTCGTAGCAGTGGAAAGTAATAGAAGTGCCGACTCCAGGACGGGGTGCACAGGGGGCATTCAAGCAGCTCTGCCTTGGACTTGGTATTTCTTTGGCGACCCAGAACAAGAGCTCAGGTCCAAGTCATCGCATGCAAGCAGTCGACTGCTCCTTGTGACCATCCGTTCAGTGAGTATTAATTCTATCTCTTCGAACGGGGTGTACAGGGAGCAGTCAAGCAGCTCTGCCTTGGACTTGATATTTCTTTCGCGACCCAGCACAAGAGCTCAGATCCAAGTCATCGCATGCAAGCAGCCGACTGCTCCTTGTAACCATGCACCCAGAGAGTAAAAATTCTATGTCTTCGGGCACTAGGAGCCTGAATGCTCCCCAGCTCCCCACAGGCTTCCTTATCCACCAGGAAGTCCCCGACTTGGTGATTTCCTTTGTTGTCCAATGTCGTCGTGCAGTTCGTACCTTGATCTGGGTAAAGCCAGCCTTTTCGAGCTTTTCGATGGAGGATTTTACGGCGTGGAAAGCTAGAGGGCAGTATGTTAGCTGGATGCATGGGGTGCGGGGAGATGTCTGAGGCAAGGCACGGTGACGCACGGGTTGGCGAGGCATTGACAAAGGACAGAAAGTCCTCGGCGTGTTGCAGAGAGGGAGCCATTCTGGAGACAGGGCGGGAAATGAGTCGCAGCGGCAGTGTGGGTGTGGGCATGCCAAAATTGCTGACGAAGAGAGAAAGAGCAGTATGGTGGTAGAGGAAGAGAGGTGACGCAGGGCGGCGGCGGGTGTAGCAGATGGTAGTGGCAGGTGATTGGCTAGTGGGGCCCAATAGACGCGGACTCTGGACGTGTCGACGCTGAAGGATGATCAAAACAAAGACGAGTCGCGCTAGAACCACGTCCACGTCCTAACTGTCACTCTTCTCTGACTTGATTATCATCTCTTCCGACTTCAATAATCAGAATTGGCTGTTGTGGTGTGCTCTTCGGCCTCTCCCAGGAACTCCCCAGCTTCTGCCCGATCAGCGTCCGACGCCTTGGCTGCCCGTCCGACTGCCCGTCCGGGTCCAAGCCTGCCTACCGGTCCTATCGCTTCACCACCAACCAACCAGTACCTGACCGCCATCTACATACCTCACCCACACCCACCGCCGCCGCCCCCCGACGCGACTCGCGCCCTGCTTGCCCTTCCTTTCTTGCACCACCCTCTCCATCGTGGCCCGAATAGGTCAAATGCGCGACGATTGACCTGACGCTGTGAGCTCGTCGGCCCGCTGCCGATCCGCTTTACTGCTCCACGCCCGCTTGCTGCCACAACAACAAACACCGACCTCAAGGGGTGGCTGGGCCACTTTCACACAACACCAACTCCCGATTCCACCCAACCACGACGCATTCCAATCCCTCCTTCGCTCTGCGACCGCTTGCTCCATCGTCGGCTCGCTCCGCGCCCAGCCCGCAACCCTCGCGACCTCGCGACCGACAAGACCGGGCCAAGGTGAAGCGCCGACATGAGGGAAGCCGACGAAGACCTGGGCCTTGCGCCTAACCAAACCCACACGCCCTCTCTCATCTCTCCTCCCGAATCAAAGACCCCTCCGACCCAGCGCGCAAAGCGCAACTTGACCAGCGGCGGCGCGCACGGCAATGGAACAAGCTCCGAGGCTGTTGATGCTACGGCTCTCAGCAGGGCATTGGAGAGGTTCGAAGCTGCTGGCAGAAGAGAGCACACCCCGACCGGGAGTCCTAGCCGGAAGAGGCAGCGAGTCTACGGAGACAGGTCAGTTGGCCACGAGGCGTAAAAGTTCATGGCACCTCGGTCCCGCTAGGGTGCCAAAAGTCGTCCGATCCGCCACCTCAGGGTCTTGATGATATCGACCAGGACTGTATGCTAACTCCAAGAATAGGTTCATCCCAAACCGCTCAGGCCAAGACTTTCCGGCGAGCTTTACCTTGTTGCATGAAGATGGATCGCCTGCAACGCCGTCCAAGTCAACCAAGAGGACGCCGCACAATGAACTTCACTTTCAGAAGAGTACGTGTAATGCGCCACCAGTCCTGTATCTTGTTTGACTGACATTTCTCCAGCTGAAGAAGCGAACCGCACGTATAGCTCGCTTCTTCGTTCTGAAATGTTTGATGATACCATCCCTCAGAGTATAAATATGGAGACGACAACACTTCATGATCCATCAAGAGCCAAAACCCCTCCTCTCCGCAACTCTTCACTTCCTGCTCCCGCCCTTACACCGTCAACTCCCCACAAAAATCTCTTTTCATATGGAGCGCAGCGACACCAGAGCATCTCTGGACACCCCACTCCGCACAGGACGCCTCACCGCCATGGACCCAACCTCAACACCAGGTCAGAAATCTACAGCCTCTCGCCGGTCAAGTACAGCAGCCAGACGATGCTTTTGAGTCCTAGAAAAACACCCCGAGCTGTCCCAAAAGTGCCGTACAAGGTGCTCGATGCCCCGGAGCTCGCCGACGACTTTTACCTCAACCTCGTGGATTGGGGAAGCCAAAACATCCTCGGCGTTGGTCTTGGCCAATGTGTCTACATGTGGAATTCATCCTCGGGCCGCGTCACTAAGCTTTGCGAATTGAACGACGACATTGTGACCAGCGTCAACTGGATCCAGAGGGTAAGCGTTTCCATCCAGGGCAAGACATTGTCCCGCAACTAACGGTCGACAGGGCTCCCATGTTGCGATCGGCACTAACAAGGGCTTTGTTCAAATTTGGGATGCCCAGACGCAGCGCCGCCTTCGTACCATGACGGGACATACGGCAAGGGTCGGCGCCCTCGCGTGGAACGAGCACATCTTGACGTCGGGATCCCGCGATCGCTTGATCTACCACCGTGATGTCCGCCAGCCTGACCAGTGGCTCCGGAAGCTCGTCGGCCACAAGCAGGAAGTTTGTGGTCTCAAGTGGAATTGTGAGGACGGTCAGCTTGCGTCTGGCGGCAACGACAACAAACTCATGGTTTGGGAGAACCTCAACGCGGAGCCAACCTTCAAATGGGGCGAACACACGGCCGCCGTCAAAGCGATTGCCTGGAGTCCCCATCAGCGTGGCCTCCTGGCCTCCGGTGGCGGTACAGCCGACCGAACCATCAAGTTTTGGAACACCCTCATCTCTCCCCACGGCCCGTCGTCCTCGTCCCTTGCTGCTCAGGCTTACCAATCCAACCCCGCGTCGCCGAATGTTTCGACAGCTCCGGCGAATCTCTTGTCCAGCCTGGACACCGGATCGCAAGTGTGCAATCTTGCGTGGAGCCGCAACAGCAACGAGATTGTGTCAACACATGGTTACAGCCAGAACCAGATCATCGTTTGGAAGTACCCCAGCATGCAGCAGGTCGTCAGTCTGACAGGACACACGTACCGTGTCCTTTACCTTGCGATGAGTCCAGACGGACAGGTCATTGTCACGGGAGCAGGTGACGAAACCTTGAGATTTTGGAACGCATTCAAGAAGAAGGAGAGAGTCGGTGGACTGGGGGCCGTGGAAAATTGGGGAGTCATCAGGTGAAGAGCCCACGTGAGTTGGGACTTGGTTTTGAGAGAAAGTTGCTCGACACGACTTGCGGAACGCGAATACACCCAAGCACCAGGAACATGGAGGCGGTCGAGATTTCCCCCTCCCAAAGATTTGCTTTTCACAAACGACTTGGCAAACCCTGGACAGATTGCTGTTTTGCTCTTTCGCTTCAGCTCGAAGAAAGGGTCTCGAGCCCGCCGCCGTTTGCTACACGCCGGCCACGGACGTTTTTAGCGGCCCGCTTGAAAGAGTCAGGCCCGGACTATCCACCACCCCTCTTGCGCGTCTTTTTTCAGCGACGCGGCTAATAACAGACCGGGGTTCACGGAGATGGTTTCCAGAGCGCCTGCACTTGATTTTGGCGTCGATTGTCGGAAAACAGCTGGCCACTTGCTCAGCTTGGCACAGACAGCCCGCATTGCGGATAGAGAGATATGAGGAGGGTCTAGGATGAGACGACGATTTGATGAAGATGATTGCTACGGCTGGAAATGGATCGATGGAAGAATGGATGCTGGCTGCGAGGATGTAAAAGTATAGGGAGCTCAGGTAGATAGCAGCAAGGTGCAGTTGCACCACAGATGAAGAAGAATAGACAAGGAACGAACCAACGAGACAGGCGGATGGCGCCATGTGATGCGTGACTGTTAAGCGGCTTTGTGGTGTTAGCGTGTTCATGTTAGGCGCCGCTCGCTCTCGCTCTCCCCACCACGACTCAGGCGCAGCCCTCTTCAGCAATCAGCATCCCTGGCCCGAGCAACGATCAGCGACCAGCGACACAGCGCGAAATCGACCCACCACCACCTGCAGGCCGCTCTTGTACAAAGAGCCGCCTGGCCTCCCATTCCATCACCACGGCTCCCCTTCCACCCTCTGCGCGTGGTTCCGCTTCCGCTTCCGCCTCCGTTTCGCGCACCTCTACCGCTCCTCCTTCGCCCCTCGCCATCGCCGAACAGCTCACCTCTGCGAGTGCTATCCTCTTTGACCCGCGCTACACCCGCCGTCCCCCGCCGACCCGCCTTAAGCCTATCCACGTCGCAACTCTCTCGCTCGAGAACCGCTCCGACTCTACCATCAGCATCCGAAACTTGGGCGGAGGCCATAGCATCGTCGTCATGGACAAGAGACATCCATCGTCGTTCCAGCAGCTGGAGAAGCTGGGTGAAGGAACTTATGCCACGGTACGTCCTCCACGATACCTTTTCCTGCCGCCGGTTTGCTGACTGCTCAGGTCTTCAAAGGTCGCAACAGGCAGACTGGCGAGTTTGTGGCGCTCAAGGAGATTCATCTTGACTCGGAAGAGGGAACTCCCTCCACTGCCATCCGCGAGATTTCCCTTATGAAGGAGCTCAAGCATGAGAACATTGTGTCGCTGCACGATGTCATCCATACCGAGAACAAGCTGATGCTCGTCTTCGAGTACATGGACAAGGATCTTAAGAAGTACATGGACTCGCGCGGCGACCGTGGCCAACTCGACCCAGCGACCATCAAGTCCTTTATGTATCAACTCTTGCGCGGCATCGCCTTCTGTCACGACAACCGCGTCTTGCACCGTGACCTCAAGCCCCAGAACTTGTTGATCAACAACAAGGGTCAGCTCAAGCTAGCCGACTTTGGTCTGGCACGCGCTTTTGGCATTCCGGTCAACACCTTCTCAAACGAGGTTGTCACGCTGTGGTACCGTGCTCCTGATGTCCTGCTTGGCTCTCGAACGTACAACACCAGCATCGACATCTGGAGTGCCGGCTGTATCATGGCCGAGATGTACACGGGTCGGCCACTGTTCCCTGGCACGACAAACGAGGATCAACTGCAAAAGATTTTCCGCCTTATGGGCACGCCTTCTGAGCGCAGCTGGCCCGGCATCAGCCAGTTCCCAGAGTACAAGCCCAACTTCCACGTTTATGCTACTCAGGACCTGCGTCTCATTCTGCCTCAAATCGATCAATTAGGCTTGAACCTTTTGAGCTCAATGCTTCAACTGCGCCCTGAAATGCGCATCTCGGCTCAGCAAGCATTGCAGCATCCATGGTTTGCAGATGTCCACCAAGCCATGGCCCAGCAGCAGCAAATCAGTGCGCAGCAGTTGGCGCAGCATCAGCAGGCGCACGGACAAATGGGCAGTGGATACCAGATGGCGCAAGGTGCTTATTAAGATGATCCAGCATCTTCGTGCCCCTCCGTCCCTCTGCCATTTTTCCTTTTCTCCCGTATCGCTAATTCTGTGACATTGCCAGGCAATATTCACGAGGCACAAGGCATCTACACCAATCAATATTATCCCTACGGCCAAGGGCGCCCTTATTGAGGCTGCTCGATCAGCTTTGAGTCGTCTTCTCATTCTGGCTGGTGTGCTTCAATCATAGGTTGCGGTCTTTTGGACAGGGGCTTTGCGAAGACACCATGCAAAGCTTGACAGATGTGCAAAAATACAGGGTCTCACTGCCCCCAATTCCCTCACTGTTGGGTCGTGTGGGATTGAGTCCCCAAAAGCGCAACTCTGACTGCGCAGCCCCCACCACTCGTATCAAATGATCCCGAGGCTGGAGGAAAGTTTCTAGGACACAGATGAAAACCCATTGTGTCAGCGGGGAAGCGAGAAAGACCAGAATTGTGGGGAGGGAGTGGGCACTTTGTGGCTGGGGCATTCTCCGACGTCACCCATCTCTTCATCCATCTTGCTTGTCGTTTAGTCTATGATGCGTCCTCCAGCATGATGATCATTCAGGATCCCTCAGGGGATTCGAGTGATCATCATATCTCTCTTGTCCTTTCCTTTTTTCGGTCGCTTTGAATTTCTTGACCCTTTGTGTCTTTGCGTTTTTCATGTCAACTTTGCGAAACCTTTCATACCCCACCCATCTCATCCAATTGCAGTCTTCTTTTCATGAATTTCGTCGGCCAAAATCAGGCGAAATGGGACAGAAACGGGCGGATTGCTTCTTTTTGTCGGTGCTGAAGACGAGATGAATAGAGATGTTCTTGACAGAATGTCTTCACCTGGCGGCAGCGAGGGTTTCCGTCGGCATCGAATTGATATGCTAATCCAAATGCAGCCACAGTCTAGATGGGCAATGGACGATACTGGAAATTAAGCGTCCGTCCACCATCCCTCGACTCGGGTTCGCTCCTGGAGTCGACGATTCGTCGAAAATCTTACAAGCTTTCTGGGAAGGATCTGATCTTCCGTGGATCTTGTCGATAGGGCTGATAAGCTGAATAATATCCGTGCCCTGGAGAGGCTTGGTGGAGTGGTTCTTGCAAGAAGAGGGCACTGGTGTTTGCTATATATGGGGAGGTGGACATGAGCAAACGAGCAGGACTACGTGCCACGAGGTGGCAGAGGTAAAGAAAGCCCCAGAACGAAGCCTTGTGGACGTGGAGATGAGCTGACAGACGGGGCTTACCGCAGCCTCGACGCTCTAGTCGATCGGCCTCGTCCCGCGTTTCTGCAAACGGTTCAGCGCTTACGCCTGCGCGTCACTCTATGGGACTCGGCACGGCTAAACTCTCCTGTCATCTGGTGTTTCGTTTGGACACCTCTCCACGCCATCCTCCCTATCCTTTTTTACTCCAACGTCGCCCGCTCCGCTGTTACACCCGCCTTGTGTGGCCGGCCGGTCATCTTTGCAAAGTTTGCTTTGCTGTGTAGCGCTAGTCTACGTGATCCGCTTAACCACCTAACCACCCAAGACGACAAGAAATTGTTCCGATACTGTTGTCGACCAGCTGCAGTCCATTGAAACCATGTTTCCAGACTTGCCACTGGTGCAGTATTTTGCTGTGCCTCTCTATACCCATCGATCTGTACATGGCCAGAGCTTTCAAAACACTTGGTGGCTTCTCTAGCCATCGCCGTGGCTTGCGCCTAGTATCCCCACAGCTTCCATAGTTAACCACTTGCTTTGCAATCCCGCAGCGCTCCTCTATCCCCTCGTCTGTTCTCTCGTCCTGAACCGTTTCGTACTCTGACATTATCGAATTGCTGACCCGCAGAGCCGGCGTTCATCATCCATCTTCGCTTCCCCTGTGATACACTTCACGTTCTTCTCACTGGCCTACTTGTCTGCCGGATCTATGTGCGGAAGACGCTCTTCATCGTGAAAGGGTTACGAGTCTAGTAATTTCGATCAGTCGCCACTTTTTCGACACCTTCTCGCTTTGGCGGCTTGTGCGCTCTCGCCTCAACGACCCTGACCAACCACCGCTGCCTGGAGTCGAGGAGCGTTTCTCCCATGTCAATCCAACCCTCCTACAACTTCCTCCTCGTCCTCGAACCGCATCCAGCCTGACCCTACCCGCCTGTGTCGACTTCAAGTTCACCCTTCGCGAGGAGGGACTCGCCTCCCCGCGACCATCAGTCCTCCGGTTTCGTCTCCACGGCTCAAGTTTCGCGAAAATGACACATTCAACCATGAATTCCAAACAGGTATATGGCATTGAAGTTGCGGAGCGTGTGGGATCCTCAATCTCCCTTGTGAGCACGCTCATAATCTTCGTCACCTTCTGGGCCTTTCCGATCTTCCGCAAGCCGATCAACAGGCTCATCGTCTATGCCTCTGTCGGAAACATCCTCACCAACATTGCTACCATCATGTCCATTGGTCCCATCACGGCGGATCATGGGGCGACAGCGCAGTGTCGCTTTCAGGGCTTCTTGATTCAAATGTTGGTGATTATTCGGTCTGCGTCGTATCATCACTGACAAAACTTGATACAGGTTCATGCCGGCTGATGCTTTTTGGACGTTTTGCATGGCTCTGAATGTTTACTTGACCTTCTTCAAGTATGTATCACGTCCACCAGGAGATTTGTTCGTCTGCTAATATCTCCAGGAACTCCACCTCCCGCGATCTCCGTAAATACGAAAAGTACTACATCCTCGCCTGCTACGGAATCCCCTTCATACCCGCGATTCTCTACATCATTTTGGACGTTACCATGGACACGGGCATCTACGGCCCGGCCGTTGTAAGTCTTGATCGCCTTGATCAAATCGATCCCGGCTAATGCAATGCAGCTATGGTGCTGGGTTTCCAGCAGCCATGAATGGATGCGCATCGCATTCTTCTACGCCCCTGTCTGGTGAGTAGCCTTTTTCAAGAAAACTCCACATCTAACAAGGGACAGGCTTGTTATCCTCGCGAATTTCTTCATCTATGCCAAGACGGGCGGTAGGATCTGGAGAGAACGTCGGGCTCTACAAGCATTCGAGAACAGCTCGGATCCCGGTTCAGTCATCGAGAACCCCTTTACTACGATGACCTCGAACGGCGTCACTCGCATCACGGAGATCCAGGTTACCTCGGAGGCCATTGAAGAGTCGGCCGACAGCGACAGGTCCGGCGCGGGCTCAAGAACCTCGTTTGCAAGCAACAGAGACACTGGCGATGCCGCCATCTCGGACCCGACACCTGAGCAGACCCTTACCCGGACTCCCACAACTCGCAGCTGGAGAGAGAGATGGGCCGCCAACCCGACCGCTCCTGTCAATGGCCAGTCTGACCCTGCTTCTACTTCTGTCCCAAAGACGCCCTGGGTCACGGAGACCGAACACACTGCCAGTATCTCTGCTGGGCGCCCCATGCCCCAGGACCTTGACGTTGAAGGACAACGCCCAACTACTGGCAGGAAGCCTTCCCTGGCCCGTCTGCAACCAAACAGGAACGCCCTTGGTTACGCCGTCGTATCCATCTGGATGTTTCTGGCGATCCTTCTCGTCTGGGTATGCCAATCTTCCACATCGTAGTATACCTCTTACTAACAATATCGACCAGTTGCCATCGAGCGCCAACAGAGTCTACAGCCTCACGCATCCCAACCAGACCAACTTTGGCCTCAACCTCATTGCGGCAATCGTCCTGCCCATGCAGGGCTTCTGCAACCTGACCATCTACATCGCCACGTCGTGGAACCAGTGCAAGGCGGCCTTTGTCCAGGTCAGAGACGACTACCCCTGCTGGTACAGCCGCCACTTTGGCCGCTCGCGCCGCGGCAGCTGGCTCTCGCGCGACGCGGCTTCGGTCTTCTCGACCTCTGGCCGGCGTCGCCTCAACAGCAACTCGGAGGGCGGCGGTGGCTGCCAGCGTGAGATGTCGACGACGACGCAGACGCCGGCGTCTGGCGGTCACACGCGCAACGTATCGACCCTCTCGCGCGGTGTCTCCGTGGCCAACACTGCGCGCTCGTCGCCCCGCCCCCCCTCGACGGCCACCAGCCGCTCCGCCTTCTCCATCTCCAACATCTCGCCCGCCGGCTTCTACATGCCCAAGCCGCGCGCCTCGCGCACCTCCCCGCACAAGGACGTCCCCTCGGCGCGCACGCCCGCTACGGTGCAGGAGCAGCTGCGCCTCAAGGCGCTGGCGGTGCAGTCGTCGCCGACAAAGTCGCGGAGCCGTTCTCGCTCGGGGTCCGACTCGACGGGCGCGGGCGCGAACGGCGGAGGAGGACCAGTCCACTCTCGTTCCCTCAACCGCCGGTCCGCCTCGTCCACCAGCTCGTCCCTCGGCAAGCGCGTCGTCCCCCGCAGCCCCAGCCTCTTCTCCGCAGCGCCGCCCATGAGCCCGCGCTCCATCCACTCGTTTGCGACGACGGGCAACCGCTCGCTGCACGCCGTGTCCGAGGTCGAGGTCGAGGGCGACGAGGGTGGCGCGTCGACAAAGCAGCAGCAGCTCCCGACGGGCAAACGCAAGCCGGGCTCGCGCGCGCGCACGACGAGTTCGGCGACGGCGGGTAGTAGGAGCTCGTCGTTTATGAGTGGTGGTGGGGCAAGGGATAAGGAGTTGCCGATGCCGCCCCCGCCGCATCCGCAGCAGACGCAGCAGACGCAGACACATCCGCACAAGCGCGTCAGCTCGTCGACGCTGACGGTCGTGTCGACGGTCGGGAGCGTCGACGCCGACGTAGATGAGAAGGAGATTGAAGCTGCTTCTGCCGATGGTGGTGTTGGCAAGTGAGGAGGGAGTGAGTGAGCGGTCCCCCTGATGGCTGGCTCGCTCACCCCTCGTCGTCGTCGTCGTCGTCGTCGTCAAGATGCATGCATGCCTGGCTGGCTGGCTTTTGGACGTGAGGCTTTTCGCTTCTTCCTCTTTTCCCCCCTTTTTGTGCTGCATTTCTTCCCACGTATACCCACCCGTCCCCCATCTCCGTAGTTCCATTCCAGTCCGTGGTTGAATCGGTTTGGTTGTTTGCTTGCCGTCAAGTGCACGCATACACCACACCACACCTGCTTTTGAAGGACTGAGACTAATTGATTTGTTGCCACTCTACTCACATCACACTCTTGCTCACTTGCAAACCCAAACGCTTGATTCCATGCTCAATTAATTGCTCATGCTCACTGCTACTGCTATGCTCGATGCATGTTCTTCGGGTGTCAGGGGGGTAGGTCATGGAGGTGGTAGGTCGAGGCATGGGTAAACACAGTAAACTCGTGGCTTTTGGACGAGAGAGCCGGTTCGACAAGACTAGTAGAACAGCGTCTTTTTTTTTTTTTTTTTTTTTTTTTGGACGGTTACGATATGATGACGAGGATGATGATAATGATGATGATGAGGATTTTTGTAGATGGCTAGCTGCCTGCCTGCCTGCCCGCCTCCCGCGCTCCCTCTCCTCTGTCTCTTCCCTCGACCCGGCCTAGCCCAACCCACTCAAAAAGACACTTATCCACCCATTCTTCCATCCACGGCGACAACAACGACGACGACGATAGACGACGGCCTCGGCCCCGGCCCCCCCGTGGCGATGACCAAACAATAAGACTGACTACTGATGACACTAGCAATACTACGATTCGCCACGTGACGGCGAGCCCGACCTCCGCGACAACCACAACATATCAACCACAACCACAACAGCAACAGCAACAGGTATAAAGAGGAGAACGCAAAAAAAAAAAAAAAAAAGGGACAAAAGAGGAGAGTAAAACTAAAAAGTGCAACCAACCCCCCGCCGCAAGTGCAACATTGGTATCTATAAAGAGAAGAAGAAGAAGAAGAGGAGGAACGAAAAGAGAAAGGGTGGACGAAGCAACAACGACAACAACGACGGAACAGCGGTTCAGAAAGTTTGAAACCAAGAAAAGAGGACTAAACAGAGGCTGGATACATGGAGCAAGCAGCGCAGCGCAGCGCAGCTAGCTCATCTTCCCTCGGACTCCCCAAGAGCGGAAGAAGGGGGGGTATCAGACACGTTGACAACTGACGTACGTACGTAGCCCGACAACAGCGGCGGCAGCAGGAGCAGCAGAAGGAGCATCGAGTGTGGAATAACCACGACCGCAACCACAGCTACAACAACCGCCAGAATCCCCAACGTGGTGATATGAGGCACTAGACAGGGGGGGAGGGCGAGCGCCACGACGGAGCATGACGACAACGACAACAAAACGGGGAAAGTTGTCGAAGCGCCCAAAGCGAACCACCGACGGTGGCGCGGACCAACCACGATGGACACGCGAGTAGAAGAAAAGGAAAAAAAAAAGTGTAAATGACACCACATCATCCAACACTGGGGAGAGGGAACCGAGAAGGAGGAGACAACAGAAAAAAGAGACGTGTGTTATAGAACAAGGCGGATCACGGGACTGACGGTAAGGAAGATTTGATTGAGCGACTAGGCTTCAGAGCTTCGCCGGGACTGGTGTGTCTGTCTCCCCCTTTGCGAGGAACGACGCGAGGAGACAACGAAGTCTGAATTTGAGTGAAGCCGTGCAGTAGCTGCCGTCATGCGTGATCGACCGCGACCAAACCGGAATAATGTGTGCGACCATGGAGGATTCCATGTGGCGGCGGAGAGAGAAGAGGTCTAATGTGATAGGTGCAAAACGCGGAGGATTGATACGGCAGCAGCGAAAAGTGCTGGCGAAGCGAGTACGGAGACGAAATGGTCCGCCACGTCGTCGTCATGGCTCCTTCCGCTCTAATAAGCAGACAAACAAAGAAATTCAGTGATTAAAGGAGTGATTTGTTTTGGAGAGAAGAGCCCGGTGCGGCGCGCGCGGTCGAGTCGCGGCGAATAAGAGTAAATCTTAAGGCCCAGTTGGCGTGGTGATTGACGAGGTAACAAGAATAATGGCGGCCCGTTATGGTCCCACTTCGGGAAACTTCCCGGAACGTCGACGTAACCGAGAAAAAGCAAAATGGTGTACGACCAAAAGTACATCTCAACGGTACATCTCGCTTGGAATGTCCACCATAGGGCTCGTGATGTCGAGCTTTGCTTGCTAAGCGCCAGACGCACGACCAGATTGCTCTGACGCGATGGAAACTCGCTTTTCGAAGCTGCAATGTCAATGGAAAAAGATCAAGGGAAGGAGGAAGCAGGTGATGTCCTCTACATCGTGTGCCGTGCGCCACATGAGCACAGGGCAGAGCTGGCTCTTGGTTGCAAAGAAGCAAAAACCGCACCGATAGCGCCAAGTTGTGTCATTGCTTTTCATGCCCGTCGTTCGCCCATGCTTCATTCGTGTCCTCGCTTTCATAGCGCCAGATATTAATCCCAACTCCAGCCAGACCCGGGCACATTAAGGAGGAAAGACGAAAACGTGGCCGACGTTGGTAGGATGCAATCAAGATGGAAGGAGAGGGGAGGAGATAGACGTGCTGTGCCACGTGGTGTGGAAACGTCCGAGGCCCTCGACTGGCCCTTCCAAGACTTTGTAGTCTGTGCGTCGGTCCAAGATGATCCCTTTGCGCGCTTGCTTTCTATCCCCTACTACCTCTCCTCAGCCGCGCGCTGGAACCTTGGCGGCGTATCCGGATAGCTGCCTGGAAGCAGTGGCATGCTTCCTCTCCTGCCACCGGCTGCACCGCTCGTGACGGGTGTTTTCGGCGGCACAGGTGACAGGGGCGGCTGATCTCGCCCAGGAGATACACCTGAAGTGGAGACGTCTCCCATGTCCTGGCTCTTGTCGCCGCGTATTTTCCGGCGCCAGAATCGACCAAGCACGCCTCCCCTGCTCTTTGGGCGGCTCTGTGCTGGTGCTTCCCCCGTGCCCTCAAACGTGTGAGGGTCGTCTTGGTACAACGTACTGCTCTTGCTGGTTCCGGTGCCAGGGGTGGCGACGGCCTCTGCCGCGGTAGGGGTGAGGGAGCCTTTGCGGTTGTGGCGGTTCCTTTTCCAGCGCGATTGCGTCTCCGCTGGGGGCTGCATGCCGGACAAGGCACCAGGGGCCTGAGGAGAGCCGTCCGAGGTGTGCGGCTTGGGCGGAATGGGGCGGGATTCGGGGACTGCCGGAGGAACGAGGTGCTTGGGATCAATAGTAGCCGGGCTGTTGGGGCCAGAATGAGATGCTCGGTGTCGTTTGCTGACGTGGACTTGTCCATTCGCTGTTGGCGGGAAACCAGGGCTGTCGGGTTGATGCGGCTGGACGAAGTCAGTCTCTGATGATGTTGGTGAATCTGATTCGGCCCTCTCCAGAAATTTTGATGATGCGGGAGAGTCGGGCAAAGGTGAGTAGTTGGACGAGCTGGGCGAGGGACGTACTGGCGAATCTGGTCTCGACGATATTTGGAGGTTGGAGGGAGCTTCTTGCCGACTTTTGCGACGCTTGGAAAGGGGCGACTGCGAGCGTAAGCGCAGGCCCTTCTTTTTCATATTCTCGGAGGGTTTGCTCGGGTCTTGGGTTACCAGGATGGTTGTTAAGCTTGCATCGGCGCTTCCGCGACGTGATTGAGAATTTGAATTGCCATTTCCAGGAGTCAGATGACGGGGAATGGGGACAGCGGCAAGTGAAGAGCGCCGTGTCTCGGTCGGGGGAGTCGGGCCTCGTGATGAGCGCCCAGAAGAGTCTGAGCCATTCACGCGCGTAGGAAGAAAGATTGACCTTCGCTTGACTGAACTGGTGTTTGACTGCGAGCGAACCGGTTCTGAAGGCCGAGATTCCGAGACGTTGTCGAGATTTGGCGAGTTTTCGTTGCGCGCTTGCTCGAGGATCAAGCTGTTTTCAAAGCCTCCAATGCTTGAATCAGTCTTTGGCTTTTGCTTGTCCTTGCCCTGTACAATTTTTTCTTTCCAGATGCCCTCATTCGCGACAATCTCGTCGACGGCAAATCTCATGCTGGGAAGGATTTCGGAGACGGCCGCGAACAGTGGCCGGGCAAAAATATTCATGAAGCCTATTTGAGACTCGCCCATCTTGACAATGTCGTCGCGAACTGGTGGTCCAGGCACAAGACAAGTCGGAACTTGAAGCTCTTCCTCCATCTGACCCTGGTTGCTAAACTCGTCCGTGAGGATGGCAGCCCACCGAGCAGCAGTGTCGAAATTTCGGGCCTACAAGCGTCGCATTAGTGTCAGGCAGACGGATTACTTGACGCAACCGCCACTGCCGCCAGACTTGATGCCACTTACCACATTGCTGATGTCCGCGCACTTTATTAGCAACCCGCACATCAGATCGCGGTTTTCATCCAGAACCTTTTGGGTCAGACCGTCGATGCCACCGTCGTTGTCAGCCAACTTTTTCTGCAGGTTTCCGAGATCAGCCATGTATTTGAAATGGAGGCCCATGTCAGTGGCCAAGATGGTGGTAATCATGAGCTTGCGCATGGCCATGTCGGCAAAAGCACCGGGCCAATATCTGCGCAGTATCTGCGAGTAGGCGGCGCAATGGAAAGATTCCAGAACCGAGCGGTCGTTGTACAGCTGCGCCAAGGGGGCGTTGAGAGCGACAAGAAAGGCATTATTGACACCGGGATGGCCCACGTCGTGTCCAATGGCAGATATTAGCAAGGTTAGTGAGTCGAAAGGTTTGAGTAGAGAAGTGATCGGAGGTTGTTCTTGGACCGTCTCGGGGGGGCCGGCAGGATACGCCGGGAGAGCGCCAATCCGGAGCAGAAAGTAAAACAATGCTTGTAGTACATCGACGACGTGACGGAAGTTGTGGTAAAGGACGAATTCGTTGTAGGCGCTGCGACTCGCAAGGAGGAAGATAATCAAGTCATCTGATGTGCAATGTCAGTCGCGTTCGCGCAAATTGGATCGCAATGTGTAACCTTCAGCCATGCGCCAGCGCTCCACCTCGGGCATACTCAATGCGTGTTGAAGCATAACTAGCGATGCGTAGAGGAGCTCGTCATCGTTGAAATTGTGTGCGGAAAAGGACCAAGTGCCAACCGCCCTGGCGACCTCTTTACGGCGTTCGACATTGACCTCGACGTCGCTGGATACGTCAGTAAAAGTGCGCGACCAATGAACAATAGTCGCCTACCTCGGATCCAATGTGTCTCGCGCTGTGTCTGGACAACAAATGTTTCCCATGAGATTCGAGACCATGGCCTCCCTAAGATAGGCAAAAGGTTTTTCCTCGTTGACGCCAACCCAAGACACCTTCCTCGCCTTTTTGCTCGCAAGAAAACTCGACTTTTCCCTCATGACTTCCTTGTTTATCCTGTACGCGTGTATAGCGAGGCCGTGAATGTGATCCTTTGACAGAGGACTTGCCAGGACGTCGACGGCGCCAGCGTCCAAGTATCGCACCAATCGCACCGTGTCGGTAAGCACGCGCGAGCCGCCAGGAGTGGGTGACGAGGTGTCGCTGCCGGATTCCTCACGATTCAAACCGCTGAGGATAATAACTGGTATGACGAGTCTGGGCAGCCTGTGATCTTGTACTTCGGCGGAGATGTGCCTCAACAAATGCATGCCATAAAGATCTTCTGGCTCGATGACGTCGGGGGTCCCTCTGGCAGCGGTGGGCGAAGGGGTCCGAGGCTCTCGCGATAACCGCTTCATTCGGCGCTCCTCGTCATAAGGCAGGTCTATCAGGACGAGCACGGGACAATTGTCGAGGTTGGAAGTGTTGCAGAGGTTCCATATGCTATCAAGGCACGCGGAGCCGGACCGATGCACATCGACTGCGGTGAGATTGTTAGCAGGTGTTGGGGCGGATGAAAGGTGGTGCCGCATGCTGGCCACATACTCTCGTTGAAAATGGACAAGAGCGTCTCCACGTTGGACAGGACCTCAACCGTGTCCGCCTTCCTAATGTTGAAGTAACCCTGCGAGGAGGCGGAGCGGGCGTCGCGGGCGTTCATGCCGGCTGCCACATTGTCCTTCCGCACACGCTCTGGATGCGCCCGCCGGTCGACATAGATGACATTGCACGCCCCATGGTCCATTGTCGCGTGGCGCCGTGGGCCAGCGCAATGGTCCTTCCTCTGGGATTACAGCCCCCCGCCGGATCGGGAGGCGAGGTTCCCGACAGCAAAATGCTGGGTAGGGACGGCGCAACAGCTGAGCAAGGTGGACAGGACAGCGAGCGTGGTGTTGTCTCCGGGGGGGTGTGGAACGGGACGGCGGCGGGTCGAGGACGAGGACGAATGGCGGCGGGACTCGCGCGGTGCAGGAGAAGGTCTCAGAAGAGAGAATTTGGGGCGTGGATCGAGCGCAATGGACACGTCTGCTCGCGATTTATGGCGCTGGCGGTGCTGGGGCAGTCGGGGGAGGGTGCGGCGCGCGGATGGGATGGGGTCCCGTCGAGGTGGTTTCGGTGGGAGATGGCGGACGGGAAGGGTGGATGGGACTTGGTATGTTTAGCGCGGACGTGGGAGTGGGAGCGTGCAGAGAGGATGGTGGTGGAGACTTTGGTCTCTGGGAGGGACGGGCGCAGGTTGGACGAGTTTGTCGTCTGTGGTGCTGGTGAAGCAGGCCAGCGTGAGTACCTCTGTCGGTCGTCAGGCCTGGCACGGTGTTTCGACGGGCGTTCGAGTCAGTGGGCCTCGGCGGCCTCGAAGGGACCAGGGATGCGGGCTTTTGGTTTTGGCAATGGGCGGCGGGTGGTGAGAGCAAGATGCGCCTGAAACGAAGGCTGCAGCTTGCTGTGCCTGTGAGGTGGTCGGGGGGTCACTGGCCTAGCTACGGTCAATGCTGGATGCACATTTGGATGTGAGTGCAACACGACAGTAGACTGTGAGGTAGAAGAGGCAGACGCGCCGGCTGTTAAGAAGGGGCGAGAAGGCGGACAAAGGCGGGCGAGGGAATGCACGCAGCCAAGACAGCAGAGAAGACAGTGGCGCTGCCATTTGGCGGCGGCTAGCCAGCCTGGGGACGGATGAGGCGCCGGCCGACGGGCTACCAGGCGAGGGATGATGGAGATGGAGAGTTGGTTGACATGTTGAAGTTGAGAAGATAATAATACTGTACGGGCTGTACCGATGCCACCATGCCACGTCGAGTTGAAAACTCTTTCGACCCGGACGTGTACAGTGGACCTCGACCATCATCACCGTCGTCGTCAGTCGTCGTCCTGCACAGCGCTGGTTGGTGCATTGCAGCTGAGCCGCACCTCAGCAGCAGGAACAGGC
The DNA here is from genome assembly GCF_038381095.1 of Phyllosticta capitalensis. NCBI lineage: Eukaryota > Fungi > Ascomycota > Dothideomycetes > Botryosphaeriales > Phyllostictaceae > Phyllosticta > Phyllosticta capitalensis. The sequence goes on along the minus strand of NW_027117443.1, from coordinate 492,442 downwards.
TTCTCGAAAGCTTCGATGCTTCCTTCGATGCGGCTGGCGGCGCCGCTCAAACGGATGCAGTGCGGCTTTGTCTGCCACTGCGACACGGTTTCTCATGCAACTGTGCGACATGACGGGCCCTGAGACGACGGCCGCGAACGGAGAGAAAACACCATCTTCCCTCCCACAACCTCAACGCGGGCAGATCATGTGGAGCCTGCCATGTGAATCCGCAAGGATCATGACCAGCACCCGACTGACATCACTTGTTCTTCTCAAGTCCGACTTCTCCCATCATCACTTGACATACAGCGGCTGTCATGTGTGGCCCCCCCCCCCCCCCCCCCCAAAAAAAAACCAACTCCTAGTCCATCCACGTCTCCAGTATATTCGCTGTAGTAGTGGCCTGGCCCGTATCTGTAATCGAGTTTGCCTGACTCGTTCCTTTTCCTCTTCTCTCTATTTTTTCCTCCTTTGCCCTGGTGGCTCGGCATTGGATGGCTTGCCTACGCTAAGCCCATCTGCCATTTTTGCTTGGTGCAGATCCATCCCATCCATGAGGCGCCTTTTCCACCCAACCTTAATTCTGCTACATTGCACCAGGCTCATATATTTGCCTCGTCCCGGTCCGACTCGTCTGCCAACCGGCTATACAAAATCAATACCCTCTATCCCAAAGTAGGTGCGGTGTCACTATAAGCAGAGTTTCGGCGTAATCTGTCGTCTATTTCTTGCTCGAATCAGCGCACTCCAAACCCATCTTGAGCGTCCACCCACGTCACACGCCATTGCTATTTCAGCAACGCCCGTTATGCGCACTGCCACGGCACTTATCGTTGGAACAAAAACATGGCAATGGCTTCGTATTCGGTTTCTCCTAGGTTGTTTGTCGTGTGCTCACAGTTTCAACTCCTTCTCCTTTTCACATCTCACGATAAAACCCCAGAAGACTTTTTGTAGGCCACAAAAGGAATGGCGACTCCAAAGCGGTGCGGGGTGCTCGAATGCTCCCTGTGACTATCCTTTCGTGAGCTCAAGCGCCCAAAGTCGTTCTGTGCGCGATGTGCTTGATCACTCCCTGTACACGCATTCTTGCTCTACAAAAGGTCAACTTGCTAAATGTCCAAGTTACAAAACACAACTACCAGAAGCATCTGAACACCCCCGACCTGGAGTTGCCATTTCTTTTGCGAACCACCGTGCTTCCCTCTCAAATTTTCAAAACAAGCCCTTCGCAGATAGACGACTACAAGCGTATGGAAGGAAGAAATTTTCCTAGAAGCAGCCGAGTCAAAAATGTCCATTTTCATTTTCAGCACCAGAAGCTCCGCATATTCTACCACTTTATTTCTGTTTTACACCAAGTCTGAAAGTCGAGTCTCGCGAAGCTGTCGTCATTGTCGTTGCCAAAAAGCACTGCCAACGCTTCCCAAACAAGCCGGATCCAACCCAACTCCCGTCCATCTCAAGACTCGCAACTGGCACTCTGATGCAACCTCAAATATTTGAGCCGTCAGCGCCACCGTGTATTCCCTTTGGTGATGTATTGTGTAATCCATATGATTGGTTTGATAGGCTATGCTCTGGTGAAGGCTTGCTCTTCTGCCCTTCTGCCCTTTTGCCCTTCTGCTGTTTTCTCCTCCTGCTCCTGCTCCCCGCTCCGTTCCTCTGTCCCGTCTCCTTTTACTCTCGCGCTGGCCGGCTGCTGCGGCTTGGCCAATCATCCGCTTCCAAGCGCCACGAACGTACAGTTAGGGTGAGTATCAAGACGCAAACGTGGTTCGTTGCCATGGCATGCCACCGACACTGGACCACACCTCTTGACAATAATGTCGGAGCCACGACGTTGGTTCTGTACCTGTCACGGAATTTTCACTTGTTCTTTGCTAGAGAAGAGTAGCATTGGGACGGCTCGGAGCGTGTGTGCCAGACAGCTAGCCTGTCCGGGGCGTGTGTGCTCGCAGCAAACGACAAGACTCGCACAGAGGGATGGTTGCAAAAGAGATGGCGCGCACCTTCTGGCTGGACTGCTCGGATGCTCCTTGGGGTTGTGTTCGCGGGCTTGTCGGGTTGGCAAGTTGTAAGATTCAAAAGATATGTGTAGACAGGGAGTGATCCAACACATCTTGTTCCCTACAGACTTGGACATGTGAGCTTGTGAAATGATACAGGGCTACAGGGAGCATTCAAGCAATCACCCCGCACCTGTTTGTTCCACTGCCTTGTAATCGCTCTCCATTTCTTTGGCAACCAACCCACTGTGCTCCCAATGTCCTCCTCTTCATTCAGAGCATTTGAAGGTCAGCCGACCGCCGCTGCTCTCGTTGCATCATCTCCCGCGGCCCATGGCACCGAGCCAAGTTCGGCCATCCAACTGGCATCGAGCGTGGCCTGAGGCGCATACACACGACGCATGGAATCTTCGCTGCTCTTGCGAGCTTACGTCTACTTCTTTCCTCCAACAAACAAGCTGCGCGAACATTGACAAGGCTCGTCGGGCCCACGAGACGACGCAGCGACATGGTTGCGTACACCAAGCGCCGAGTTGCTGGCACGCTACTCCCCAGCACTGGTGTTGTGCATAATGTGTGTACAGAGGTCGATGAGGGCGTCAGTCAGCCTTGTGATTGCTGACGTGACGGCCATGTCTTGGACGGCCCAGCCAGCCAGCCAGCCAGCCAGCCGACCAGCCGCCGTTAACAGAACATGCATATCGACCGAGACACGGGCGACCGACGGGTGGTCGGTTGCGTCACTTCGGCGGGAATAACGAGAGCTCGCCAACATGCGCGCGTTCGCGGAGGGAAAGAGGTGCGATGGTTTCTTTTCTCGTCAAAGGCAAATGGTTTCATTGAATGGTTGTGTCTCGTTTTGGAACTCGAAAAAAATGTCCGAATCTCCCCCCAAAAAGGAACCAGTCGCGCGCGCGGACGGACGGACGGCTCTCAAACTTTGTCTTACACATGATCAATCTTCCAAACCCGCGTTCAGAGGGAGAGGAGCTTCCCCACCCCCCAATTCGGCCAAAAGTCCTGTCCGTGTGATGCGCAGCTGTTGACGAAAAAAAAAGAGAACGCCGAAACACCGAGCCCAGCTCTTTGTTCGCCCCTCGAGATTCCAATGCCAGCCGAAGAAGAGAAGTGTGGTGGTGCGGCGCCAGCCAGGCACGTCGTGCGACCAAAGAAAAGGTGAGAGTGGAAAGAGTTGGTTGCGTCATTGACCGTGTTCAAGACGCGGCGGGAGCGGATGCGAATTTGGCCTTCCTGGCCTCAGCCCTCGCGCGGTCCGCGTCGTTCATCCAGGATGGGCCGGAGCCGTTGGCGGCGCGGTTGTTGTTCCCCTGGCGCTCGTTGCCTCTGCCGCCCCGTCGTCCGCCGCGACCCCTTCTCTTGGAGTCTCCGCGTCTGCCGTCGTCGCGAGCCTCCCGCGCGCGCTTTGGCCTCCTCTCTGGCAGAGCCTCGTTGAGTCCTGAGATGCCTTCGGACGCTTCGATGCCGAATTTCTTGGCGCGCTCGAGCTTCTTCGCCGCTTCGTCGTCTTCGGTGATTCCAAACTTTTTGGCGCGTGCCTTGCGCTTCTCGAGCTCCTCGTCCAGCGACACGTCCTTCAATCCGGAAGCAAAGTCCTTCTTTTCCGCCTCGACTGGCGCCTCGTTGCCCTCGGCGGGTTCGGCGGCGGTTTCGTTGCCTGGCTGCTCGGGCTTCACAGACAAGTCGTCGGTCTTGCTGGGGTCGACGGCGGCCTCTTGGTTGGGAACAGCTTGAGGATTGGCGACCTGGCCCTTTCCGCCTGCCGCAATGGCCGCTGCCCCGGCTTCAGTCGACGCGGTCTTGGCAGCCTCAGTCGGGTTGTCATCGTCCCAGTCAATCTCATCTTCGGCGGCAACGGCAGTCTTGCTTGTTTCGGTGGTAGTGGGAGCGGGAGTCGCGGTTGATGGTTCCTTGTCGGCGTCGGCCTTGTCTGCTTCTTGGAGACGGGCAACCATTTCGGCCTTTTTGCCAGTGTGAGGGAGGGAGCGCTGCTTGAGGAGAGCCTCAAGCTCAGCATTCTTCATCTTAGCGTAGTCTGGCATCGTGTCGAGTGGTATGAGGGTGAGACGGAGGTGGCTGTCGCGACGCGTCAGTCAACTTGGTACTTGGGAGGAGGCGGCTGAGGAGAACGACGGTGAGGCGAGTAGTTTGAGTTTGTACTGACTGTTGGGACAAGATGTATCTGACCGTGATGGCAGAGCGATTGGCGACCAAGCTGGTTGTCGGATGGGGGTTGGGATGGTTTGGTGATTCGCGATGTTTATTGCCAAGTGAAGCGCGGTCGAAAGACGATGTTGGCTGGAACAGATGGGTGCAGGGAAGCTCTCGCGCAAGCCCCACTGGTAGCACCGCCACAGCGCCACGCAGAGGCCACCCAGCTCACCTCTCACTTTTCACTTTGCTCTCCACAAACAACACATGCCTGACTCTGCCGTGGTCCCAAATACAATTGCCTCGAAAGCCTCAGAATAGGCCACCCTCACCACCGCTAGGAGCCTCCGAGATTTAGCGGTCAAATGGCCATTCCTTGACCGGCGCCCCGAGACGCGTTTCTGGCACTCGACGACAGGTCATTTTCTCGTCAATGGATCCACCATACGAAAAGGACCAAAAGAATCGGGTCACATGCTCTCCCCATTGACACACGCGCTTGTCCATCTGTTCAGTTTGGGTGCAATGAAATCGCCTTCAGCAACCCGCTTAGCCTACTTACTGCATACGCCACGGCACATCCACCAGCTTCAGGTCGGCGACGAAAACCGCTGAGAAAGAGAGTCTCCCGTGGAAATGAGAAATCAACCGGGGCGCCGGGTAGATGCAACGGCCAACGGAAGCGGCCGTCCAAGGTCCCGGAGCTCCACCAATTTCTTGCAAAAGGCTATCTCGGATTTCTTTTCATGTTCGTCCTATCAGAGAGTGCGACGTCTTTTTCCTTCGTCCGCACTCCCTTTTGGAGAGCTCACTCCAGATCCCAAGGTTCTTACGGAAATGCTCGCGCTTCATCCTTCCCAGCTGGACACAGCGTCGCTCGTGGGCATAGCTATGCGCATGCCTTTCCATTCAGTTGGGTTTCCAAAGCAAATGCAGCATGCACCGAGGGCGCTTATGGTCAGTCAATTAACATACCAACCCAACAAAATATGGACTTGAGAACAATTCTGCAAGAGACTCGATTTGAAAGGAATTCCCATCCAAAAGTCAACATCCAGTGGCGTCGTTCCTGTTCCTGTCAACGCGAAGCTTGTACCTCTATTGGAAGAGCCTAATATGATACCGGCGGCTCCGCCAAATGCCGACCTTGCTCCCCATGTCTTACAAGGAGCGTTCCGCGGCACGGATTGCAACTGGGCCTGCACATGAGGATTTTGGCCTCCACTGGCTGCAGATGTTCCTGGATATGTCTTGCGGCAGACTGAGAGCGACTGGCTTGTTCCGAGTGGTCTCGAGCTGGTATTCGCCGCGTGGCTGGAAGCATAGCGCTTGTCGCGTTGATGTTGCCCCGCTTCGAGCCATTGGTTTGGCCTTATCATTGGTGCCAATAAACACCACGATCAGAAATCATCAATCGGCAAAACGGAAGTTGAGAAATGCCTGTGCCTGGACCCGTGGATAGCAACGACGGGGAGGAAAAGAAGAAAAAAAATGTCAAATAGACTCACGGGTTGACTGAACCGCGAAAGGAAAAGAAAATTCGCTCCATGACTCGAAGCCAAAGCACTTGCATGCGTCTTCAAGCCTCTACTTCAACGTCAAAGTCTGTCCGACATGCTGCATGCGAGCTGCTCTCAACAAGGCAAGTGTCACTGTGCGGAGAGACTTGGCGATCCTGCACAGCCGGCGACAAAAGAGCGGGAAACTCAATTGCATGAAGATGCGCAGGGAAAGATCCGAATACGTCCAGGTGATGAGGCGGGTTATAAAATGTCATCACAGGGGCCGATATTGAGCACCACAGCAACGAAGACTTGTCCAACCGCGCGCAATTTCCAAGTGGCCAAGGGCAAGAGCAAGAGCAATTTCAACGTCTCCATCCCTGCTGCGGATTCTCTTCCCCGGGCATGCGATGGACCGGCAGCAGCACCATGTTCGTAAGCGCCCCGGGAGGTCGGCGGGTAACTCGCTGGAGCTAGGTTTGCGGAAATGGTGGTGGGCGTTGGACGAGGACTCGTGTGCCGCAACTTGGATTGTGCATCTCAAAGTCAACGAGTCAGGAATGGTGTCGTGCTATCCGGCGGGTCGAGACGGGAAAGGCGGCCACCGCCCGTTTGACAGACTGGGACATGGCGTGGGATGGACCCTGCAACGGAAGTGGATTGGCGCTGATGGACAGGAAAGGGGAGCACCTCTGTTTGGAATGGCGAGTGAAGACGTACAAAGGCCTCTGGACGCTTTTCATTGGAGGACTCACCCTACACTATATCAGCTGACTGAATGCTTGGCGACCACGGTGTGTATGAGCAACCAATCAACAGCGGCGACAAGGATGTGACCAGCCAGAGCGGCTTGCGGCGTTCGTCTCCAACGTTGGCTGGCGCTGTGCAACGCACCAGGAGTCGATATATCACGATTAAGAATGCTCCTACACTCGACATGGCTGCTCTCTGTCGAGTATCCAACACCAGATGGGAACGTTGCTGGCACGCGGCGCCTGATGACTTGTCGAGTGGCGAAGCGCAGAAAGGCACAGCCACAGCCTCAACAGCAGCAGGACGCAAAAACGCCTCGGTGTGGCCGACAACAATTGCACGCAAAGCTGCCCTACGCCACCAGGCTGGCTACCCTGACTATGACGTTTCGGCAAACAAGTGACGAGTGGTACTCAAGACGAGACGAAAAGGGCTGCAAGGCTGTTTAGCCCCAGGTCGTGATAGGGCTCGGAGTTGTCGAATGCCACGTCGTGGAATGAATGGAAGCGGCGCTGGGCGCTTCATTGGGCAACAAAAGCGAAGATGGAGCGAGGCCGGGGTCTTGTGTGGCGGCCAAGGGGAGAGGAGGGGGAAGATGATCACGATGCCCTGTGCGCTGGCAGCATGAGGTGTGGAGAATCAAGACGGAGACTGACGACGGACGACGACCAACATCGGACTGGCCGAGGGGCTCTTCCCAGCAGCAACCGGACCGAAGTTGGACTTCAGCTGGAGTCGCACTGCAACGCGGACCACAGACACGGCGAAGGAGAGGAAGTTTTCTGTCTTAACGGCGTGAGGTGCATGGCATGGCATGGCACGGACAACGACCGAATGGCGGGAACGCCCTTTTGCAGGGTTCATCTTTTGGCACCCTCGCTCGTGCAGCAGCCCATCCACCACACATCATGCCCCGCCACGTCCACCGAAGCGCCCAACCCAACGGCAACTCCAAGCGCTGAGCTCCAGAGAAAGCGAAAGATGTTGCTCGTTCTCATCGTCATGATCATGCTGCTCGTCGGCTACCGCGTCTGTCCCGGCGGCGCAGCTCTTGAACTCTCTACTGACCCCTGGCCGTATGCCCATGTGGATTCGCTGCCTCCCGCTCCGCCGTGCTCACGTCACAAGCCTCAAATCTTTCCAACCTCCCTGTTCCCGGTGTGAATCGCTCTCCTCGCTCCCGCGCTCCCATCAATAGCGCCCGCGCGTCAATCTGCCCGGGCCGCAGCCTTGGTTCGCCTGTCTTTTGCTCCTTTTGCTCCTTCGGCACCACCGGTGGCGTCACAAGTACAAGAGAGACGGAGCCTCTGCTACCTACTCGCCCGACGCCCACGCATTTTGCACCTCCAAATCTTGTCGTACTCCTAGCGCCTCTTTCGCATCTTTTCCGAGTCGGGCGCCTACCCCCTCCCCGACTCCCCGCGCCTCGCTAAAAGTATTTTTACTGCCTGCATGGTCCACCGCGAGCGCGAGCTGACTGCATACGCTACTTGGCTCTCCGCGCGCCTGGTCCTGTTACCTCGTATGCGTCGTCCTACTCTCTTCTTCCTCTGTGCGAGCTTTTACTCACTGCTATCGCCATCCTCAGCGAGCACAACAGACAAGCTCGAGCTTCCATGCGCTCCTCAGCGCACCAATTCGCCATAGCCAATCCTGCCCCCGGCGTTCCTTGCATCGTCGCCTCCAGCAGGTCTCGGCCATGGCCTCGCAAAATCCGCAGCCCGCCTCTTCTTGGTTCAGACGTGATGCTTCGTCGTCGTCCATTCCACAGCGCAACCCTTCCACCCGTTTGCCTTCGAAACTAGCAACCCCTAGTAGTGCCTCGTCTCTGCCAATCACCACTTCCTCTTCCCAACGGCCGCCGACCAAGCTTACCAAAAACAAGAAAATCCCCGAAAAGCCGCGACCTGGTCCGTCAGGTGGCAGCGCAAGTATCCAACAGAGGGTTGTACCGTCGGTCAAGAGCTTGGGTGGTGCTGGCCTGCACCGCGAGAACAACCATGGCTCGGAATCGAATCATGGTTCTCTCCATCCAACCAAGACCCGTGTTCCACGTTTCGATGCAGCAACTACCCGTACACCTCCCCTTGCAGCCGCATCATCGCTCGCGTCAGGGTCTTCTGCTGCGTCTACTCAAAGCAGCCCCAGGACCGCCGTGCTGAGGAGGAAACCTTCATCCATCGGCAGGCCTTCGCTGCGTTCACGCACCGTGACCGGGCCTCCAGTCATGATGCATGCAAATGGCTCCATTTCAAAGGTGCTTTCGAGCACGACTCCTGAACCTTATTCAGATACGGTCTTGGGAGTTGCCATGCCTTTTGCTCCCCCGCCCCCGCTCAGCGAGGAGCGGCAACGTCCCCCTGACAGCCAGCCACAGAATCAAGCAGACCCCGCGAGCTATGCACATACCGACTGCATGGAGCAGGAACGACTGAATCAGCTCTATGCTTCAAATCGATCGCAATCTACACCGGCTTATGCGCTCTCCGTCAGCCCCTCGACCCGGTGCTCCGAATCACCTGGTCACTTCAGCCATGCCTCTTCCTCCACATCCATGTCGTCTCCTTCGCCTGGCATGGTATCAAGAGTCAGATCGCGAACCAGGCAAATCAGTCCCGTCACAATAAGACCTCCCCTGGATCGCAGCAAAGCCGATGGGACTACATTGACTGTGCCATCCGCGGATCGTCGAGGGAACTTCACGCGCTACGAATCCACCAACTCCTCTTCATCATCGTCCACCGTCGTCGGAGGTGATCAGGTCAGGCGGGAAAGAAAGGTACCAATAATTCAAAAGGAGGAACATCTGGACGTACCGAAATTCCAAGCTGCGGAGAAGTTGGCTGATCTAAAGGAAAAGATTCCACAGGCACCTCCTGTTTCTGTTCCCAAACAGCCAACTGAACAACCCGTATATCCGCCCCCTGAACTGGCCCATTTGGCCGATGTCGACAACAAACCTCCAGTGTCTACTCATTTACCCCGGCCTGCTCGGCCGAGTCGTGAAGGGACACAAGATCTTTCTCATCTCCAACGGCCATCGCCTGTGGTCCAAAGCAATCTTACAAGCCTTCCCGCCGCCCGTCATCGGCGTCAAATCTCCTCCGGATCAGTCAGCCCCGGCTCATTTGCCAGTCGAATTACTTCGCCACAGACCAGCAATAGCTCGAAGAAGCCTTCCGTCTCGACCAACGCTACATCACCAAATCCCAGTCTCCCCGACTCTCTGCTGTCGCCAATATCAACCAACGAATCAAGTGTAGAAGAGCGTAGTAGGGGTCTCAGTCCTGGCAACGCCACGTCGCGCTTTGGCTTCTTCACGAGAAAGTCTCCCGCCCCAGAGAACGGGTCTCCGAGCGCTGTTCTTCGCAAAGAGAAGAGAGGCTTGCGCAAAGGTCCCGCCGCGGGAACTGGTCATGAAGGCTATGGTAAATATGGCATCGGAAGAGGACGCAGTATCAGTACCAATAGCCTGGCATCAAGTGTCGGCCGCTCCCCTAGCTCCGAAAGTGTTGCTAGCAACCAGGCCGGGAGGCAGCCTTCGAGCCGCAAGGGTAGCTACGACAATACCTACCGCAAAGAGAATGTGACCCACCAGAAAGACGCAGGGATGGATGACTTTTTACGAGACCGACTTCAACCAGTGATCATAAGGGGAGAAGGAAGCGCTGGTTCTAGCATTGCAACCAGCTCCGAAGCAGCTGTAAGCACCAGCAGTCTAGGCTCTGGTCCAGCACGGGCTGCCACCGCTCCGCGAAACGATTCAAGTACGTCATTGGCAGCCATTGGGAGTCAGAGACCGAGCGTCGATCGTAGTCGACCGACTTTGCTTCCCTCGTCGATGACCGATAGTATTCGAGGCAAATCGCCGCTCAAGGCACTCGCAGGAAGGCACAAGCGTACTGTGAGCCACGATTCAAATCTCTCCATTGAGCCTGGTCCTCAGTATCCCAACACAACTTACGGAGCGTCCGGGTCAAAGAAAGTCATCATCTCCTCCCCATCGACAGACCCCAGCCGCGGCAGGCTTCAGAAGAAAGAAAAGGACAGTCCGTCCAAGTTGAACCGCAAGTGGAATTTCTTTCAGCGAGCACAATCAGTCCCAAAAGACTCTACTCCTCCACCGTCGATGCCATTCCAGCAGCAAATGCCATTCACTGTTCCATCTTCACAGCCGCTTCGAGCAGTGGCCCACTACGAGATCGACGGGCCAGAAGAAAGACCGGTGAACATCCGCGAGCTTGAGTTGATGATGGAAGAAGTTGCGCAAGCAGCAGATGACTCGGAAAAGGAAAGGTCACGCCCTCCCTCTTCTCAAGAGAGAAAGAGAAGCCATGATTCTGTGCTCCTCCCTCCGCCACCCATCCTTCGATGGCCCTTTGAGAGCGCAAACACTTCACCGCTCACATCTCCCACTGTCTCCCGGTATCTGGAATCTGAACTCCAGCAATTGGAATCAGCGCCGCTCGACCTGACCTCCCCAGCAACCACATCGTTCAGTCAACGGTCCAAAGAAACCCAGGTTCCACGAGCCGACAGCAAAGATTTGGGGGCTGGGACTGGAGAAGGGCCACCTGTTCCTGTTGAAAGCACCGCTCAAGCAGCGCCAAAGGTGACTCCTGAACTCATGCAAGCAAAGTCACCTCTGGAGCAACTTGCGCGACCGAGTCGGCTGCAACAAGTTGGAAGGATTCCTCACGTTATCAGCACAGGAGATCGAAGGAGAAACCCAAACCATTCAAGCTTCTCGAGGCCTTTTGGTCCAGATCTCCCGTCGCCTGGTCTTCCTCCTCCAAAACATGCTCTCGAGCTTCCTTTGGGAGATTCTCGTCAGCCAAACCCGTCAGATCCGCAGACACCTCCCACGAATCCTCCAGCTCGCGATAGCATCATCCCGAGGCCATTGTTTTGTAACGGAAGTGGAATCGCGAATTACGACGAACCAGCGCTCCAAGGCAAGACCTCTGGCCGCAGTGGGACTCAGATTCCGGAATTCTTTGCATTTCCGCGCAAGTACTCGGAAATTTCGCACACAAGTAGTTCAAACGCTGGGGCGTCATCTTATGCTTTAACACCAGGGCCTCATGTTCCTCCGGAAGAAGACGAAGTCTGGCGAGAGTATGACGACTTGATTGACGAAGTGATGAGCAGTCCCGACAACAGGACGCCGAAAAGCAAGGAAGAAAAGAAAAGAGCCAATCTAAAGAAGGACAGCGTGTCTGGAAAGTTGATGGAGAGAAGGAGCCGACGTTACTCTGACCAAACGCCCACTTCGTGGCTACAAGACTCGAGTCGCCCAGGAACAGTCTTTGAGGAATACCAAGATGGAAAGGAGCAGACAGAGATTCCCAATCCCTTTACGGGCAAAGGGAAGGCCGCGGTGGTCCATTTTGAAGACACAAATGTGTCTCCCAAAACTGCCCGGCCCGCTCAGAATCCTCAAACTTCAGTCCATCTGCGGCGCTCACAGATGCTCGCGAATTTCCAACCACTCGCTATGCTTTCCACACAAGGCTCGGCCTCTACTGCTCCAGTGGAAGGACACAAGGACTTTAATTTTGCAGACCCCGAAGGACGGCTGAGCCTGCCTAGTATGCGATTGAGTTTGGAGTCTGCCGATCCCGCTTCGGGGGCACCAAAACTCGCTGCGTCCCCATCCGAAGGGTCAAAGGCGCCCACCGGCTCGTCATTGAAATCACAGCCGCTTACGCAAGGCGCGGCTGATATCAAGGAAGAAAACGAGGAAGAACCGATCAAGCCCAACGCTCGTTACCGCGACTCTCGTTTGATGGAGATTGCCGAGTATCAAAATGACGGTGTGATTTCTATGGCAAATCTGCGTGTTGGTGCACTCAAGACAAGCAAGTGGTTGAGTTTTGGTCGCGTTCTATTCAGCCCTGCACACTCGGACCTCGAGAATAGCCACGATGAGCGGGTCTTGATTCTGGATGGACTGGGTAAAGGTCAGTACCCTCGAAGACCACACTTTTCGATCATAACTAATTCTGTCATCAGACTGGTCCTACTTTTGCGCACTCACCTATCCACGCACCCACTTCTACTACCTGTCACCAGCGCCATCATCCTCTTCCCAGCCCTCTGCTCCCATCAACCCGCCGCCGAACTACACGCACATCCACCACTCCCACGCCTCGGCTCCATTCCCCTTCCCCCGCGGCTTCTTCACCGCCGTTGTCTACCGCTTCCCCACAGCCGCCCCCGAATCCGTTTACCGCGTCATTGTCGGAGAATGCAAGCGCGTCCTCCGTCCAGGCGGCTACCTCGAGCTTTCAGCCATCGATCTGGATCTCGTCAACATGGGCCAACATGCCCGGAAAGTGGTGCGTGATTTGAAATGGGCGATGCAAAGTACAGAGGCGGACGTGTGTCTGGCAAACGCGAGCGACGTGCTCCTCCGGCTAGTTGGACGACGTGGGTTCGAGGGTATCAAGAGGGGCGTCGTCGGCGTGCCGGTGAGTGGGAGCTTGAAGAAGAGCGGCGAGTCTGGTTTTGGCTCTACGGCTGCTGCCACGGCTTATAATAGCACCTCTACACCTTCGACGAATCCATCCGGACAGCCCTCGTCCACCGAGCCGATGGGGCCCTCTTCGAACACGTCGCCGCACACCGCCGCCGTCGGCACCCTGCCAGACATGACATTCGGTCCAGACCTTTCCTCGACAGCGTCAGCCTCGTCATCAGCCTCGTCCGACGACAGCAACATGATCTCCCGCGTCGGACGGTGGTGGTATTCACGCTGTTACGAGACCTCTATGTTCCCTCGCCACAGCGACACCACGATGGCCAATGACGGAAGCAACGAGACCGAACCCGCCGCTGCCTACTCTGCCGCAGGAGCAGCCGACAAGAAAACCATGTTTGCCGATGCAACGCTGCTGCACGAGTGCGAGGAGCGCGGCACCAACTTCCGCTTGCTGATTTGCTATGCGCAGAAGCCGGAGCAGGCAAGGAGGCGGACTGTGAGCGTTTGATGGATGAATAAACGTTTAACCCTAACAGCATGTGGTGGCAATGATGATGCTGTTCACCACTTCGACGACTTTGTTTTCTCTACTTGCCGAGTCCATCTCCTGAGGACCTTGGACGAATATTCTCTCCTCTTGGCCTTTCACCAACACTACAACATCTTTTTTTTGGGTCCATCTCCACCCTCAAGTTTGCTAATCTTTCCGATTATTCTCGTATATACTTTGCCGCTACCTCACTGTCCTTCCTTTCATCACAGTACAGTGTTCGTTCTTGTTGCTATTCCAGCTCAGGCGAAAGGAGAGTTTGGTGGGGTGTCACATGTTTCCGTTTGCGAGGTTTGACGTTGATGACGATGATGATACCCTGTCATAGGACTCGAGAGCCATGAGAACGGTCGGGCCATGGTCTTGGAGTTTGGAGTTTTCTGTTTTCTTTTGCATTTCATCGAGCCCCTCTTTCTTCCTCTTTTCGTCTTTTGGCTTCTCGTTTTCCAACGCTTCACTACCGTCCTTGTCTACCCACCTTCGAATCGTTTCGCACACGATGGGAACCCAAGCGACTGCAACAACGGCCGACCAATCATCATCACAGCAGGATGGGACGCGACGACTCACGACTGTAAAGAGCGACGAGAGCGACGAAAGAGAAAACGGAGCACCACAGGGGGCAACGGATGCACGCACGCACGCACGCACGCAGGCTGTTCTGAGCATTTCTTTTGGCGTTTGGATCTTTGTCCCCTTTCCTTTACTTCCTTACTTCTTTGCCTTCTTCTTTTCTTCGCTGTGGATTTTATTTGGCCGAGTGGTTCAAACAGGGAAGATGGGCAAGCAAGCGTTTGAGCTACGTATATATGGTGAAGTACAGCAGCTCATAGTACAGCAACACAAAAGTCGGTGGTCATGTATGAGACTTGGGTGGCGTAATGGCTGTGGAGGGTGGTGGGGATAGGGATGGAGGGGGAATAGATGTAGAAATGATGGATGAAGTTGGTGCTTTGGCTCCTTGGTAATTTTGCGTTCTATGAGTATACGTGCGTGGTGTGGGTTCTGCCCAAAAGTTTCATGATCCTCCAACTTTTTGCAACCAACATGATGCCATTTCTCGAACTGCGAGAGTGGTCCGAAAGCTAGCTGCTTGATTGTCTGGGAAAGGGAAGCCCGCCACCCGTCACCACCACGGTAGGCAATTCGGGCTTGGGGACCAGGTAGAGTCATTGTTGACTGTAAATACTTTGACTTGTGCAAAAAATATTTATACATCACAGTGGGTTGCGGAAAATGGCGACTCCAAAGCAGTGCGTGCGAGAAGCTTGAATGCTCCCTGTAGCTATCCTTCCATGAGCTCAAATATCCAAGTCCTTAGGGAGTAAGGTGTTTGATCACTCCCTGTGTATGTATCTCAATCTAGAAATCTAAACACAAGAGATGACAGTCAACTCACTAAGCGACCAAGTCTAAGAACACAACTACAAGGAGCATTCGAGCACCCGCCTCGGAATTGCCATTTCTTTCGCAACCCACTGTGACATAAGCCTACATCATAAGGTGGATCAGAACTAGTTCAAAAGGCTCGTAATTGGCACCTGTCATTGGATTGACGACGGCTTTGAATTGAAAGAGACGGGACCCTGCAGCCAGGAGCTTGGGCCACTTCCGCCCCGGCCGGGGCGCTCCGCTCCGCCATTGGCCCGCCGTCGACATTGTCTTCCTTTCTGCTCGCGCGAATGGCTCTCCATGTCTCTTCTGCGGCAGCAAGCGCAGAAATGCCTGGCTAATCAGGTAACCCACAAGGGCCTCAATGCCTTCATCGCAACCGAAAACGCAGACGCCGTCTTGCGCAGCGTCGAGGCCGACTCTGGTACATCCCAGCACTGCACGAAGCTCTACCGCGGAAAAGATTGACTAACGAACCAAGCAAGCGATTCTCCCCTCCGTGGCCGTCTGATCGCCGTAAAAGACAACATTTGCACGGCTGACCTCCCTACGACGTGCACGTCCAGTATATTGCAAAAGTTCCGCAGTCCCTACGATGCCACGGTGGTCGAGAAGCTGCGCAAGGCCGGCGCAGTGGTTGCTGGCAAGACAAACATGGATGAGTTTGGCATGGGCTCGCACAGTGTACATTCGGCGTTTGGAGCTGCCTACCAGATGAACGCAGACGGACAGGAGGTCTCCGCTGGAGGCAGTTCTGGTGGTAGTGCCATTGCGGTAGCGACGCAGCAGTGCTGGGCGTAGGTTTACAACCTTCCATGGCTCAGAGGGATTCGATACGTGGGCTCAGGCTGACGAAATTGCAGGGCATTGGGAACGGATACTGGCGGTTCCGTCCGCCTGCCAGCCGCCTACACGGGCATCGTTGGCTTCAAGCCCTCGTACGGACTGGTGTCGCGCTGGGGCGTCGTCGCGTACGCCAACTCTCTTGACACGGTGGGCGTGCTGGCGAGGGACACGGCAGCGGCTAAGCAAGTCTTTGACGCTGTCAATGGCTACGACGCGTCGGACCCGACCAGTCTGGCGCCTAGCACGCGTTCACGAATCCAGGCCGCCTTGAGCTCTGCCGCACGAAGGACCTCGCTGCGCATCGGCGTGCCGACAACATACAACATTGCCGAGCTCTCGCCCGTGGTACGGCGCGCGTGGCTCAAGACGCTGCAAAAGCTGCGCTCGCAGGGGCATTCACTACATCCTGTTTCGCTCCCAGCCACGTCATCTGCGCTCTCGGCCTACTACGTTCTGGCACCGGCCGAGGCATCATCCAACCTGGCCAAGTACGACGGGGTGCGGTACGGGACGCGAGCAGCAGGGCCGGACGGCGGCGACGGAGAGGTTCTGTTCAGCCGGACGCGCGGCCAGGGGTTCGGCGACGAGGTGCGGCGGCGCATTGTCCTCGGCGCGTACACGTTGAGCTCCGAGGCCATGGACAACTACTTCATCCGGGCGCAGCGCGTGCGGCGGTTGGTACAGGGCGACTTCGACGCCGTGTTTCGGGCCGCGAACCCCTTGATGACCTCTTCTCCCTCCGCAAACGCGCAACCAGAGGACCACGGCGTCGACGTGCTCGTGTGTCCGACGGCTCCGGGCCTACCGCCGAGTCTGAAGCAGCTTCAAGAGACAAAGCCGGTGGACGCGTACGTCAATGACGTTTTGACCGTGCCTGCGAGTCTGGCAGGGCTCCCGGCCGTCAGCGTGCCCGTGGCGGTCGAAGGCAATGGCGAGCCGGACGCGACGGTCGGGATGCAGGTGATCGGGCAGTACGGCCACGACGATCTTGTGCTCGAGGTGGGAGGCATGGTTGGAGATTTCAAGCCCGGAGCCGCGTAAACATCATGGACACGATCCCAGATTTTCAACCCAGACTTTCAACCCAGTCTCTCAGCTACCACGGTGCCAGGCTCTGCCCGTTACATGGTCACATGTCTCCTATGGCGTCAAGGGCGTGGAATTTCCAAGCGCCAGCCTACAGTCGTCGCAAAGCCTCTCTCGACCAAACGTTTAGCGTCCATCCTGTAGACAACAGCCGTCGTGGTACATGGCTGCCTGTGGATCATCCCCAGAGGTTGGAAGCATGTCCAGGCAGGGACAAGAAACTCGTCTACATAGGAAGGATAGAAGATATGATAGGAAAGCCGGCTCAGTAGTACTTTTGTTCACCCAACAAATATCTGCTGAGAGATCCTCCACATACTGTTCAGAAAGGAAACTTGAAGAAACAATCAAAAGCAGATCCATTTCTAAGGGCTTTTGTTGATAGAAATGTCGGCAGCTAGGCATTCACTTTTCTGCGTGTGCCGCTCGAGTAGCTCAATATGAAGACCTGCCGCATCGGTAGCTCAATAGCCACATCCACCTACAGTATCTACTACCTTGGCTCTACACATGTTTTTCCTTTGTTGTCCGCTGTCCCTCACTCTTCGAGGCCCACTCACTCTCTCACATGCCTCGAGCCAACAACCCCCGGCCGGGCACTCGCACACTCTCCCTCTTGCTTAGCTTCTGACTCACACTCACATTTACCCTCGCCTGCTTTATGCCACGCCTCCCACGCCTTCCTAAAATCGCTGCCTACATAGCTTCGTTCCTCCTCCTCCCGCCATCAAGAAGACACATAACCCTTTAAAGTACTCCACTAACTATACCGTAGGCAACAGCAAACACCAATCCCGTCACCCATCCCGTGATGCACCACAAGTAGCCACCCGCACTAGCGACGGTAAGAGTCATAGGAGGTATAGGTACGTACTCATCGGCCGCCGCGTCTCGCCTCACGCCGCCACATCCATCCGCCACCCCGCTTCGTTGCGGAGGCAGGACGCCACACCGAGCCAGCCAGCCAGCCAGCCAGCCGCAAGCGACGTCGGGCGGGAATGGTGACATGTGTCTACGACTAGAGGACATGGGATTTTTGTTTTGTGTGGGAGGAGGGCTGTCGGTCGGTCGGTCGGTCGGTGCACGTGAAGCTGGGTGGTAACTCAAGTAGGTAGGTAGTGGGTAGGTAAATGTAGAAAGAGCCATCTAGTCATCCAGCCAGCCAGCCAGCCAGCCATACACCTTCCCTACCACCCACCCTCCCAGTAGGCAGATACACATACAGACAAACGAAAGGCGCGGGGCGGCGCAGCGCGACATGGCATGGCAAGCCCAACCAACGCCCTCGTCCAGACGAATGAGCCGAGATTCCTTCAACATAGTAGATCGACGCGGCCATCGGGTGGGAAAGAAAGCGCTGCTGGCAGGCAGGCAGGCAGGCTGGCTGGCTGGCTGCTGAGTCAACCCAAGCAAGTTGGTGGGAAGGGAGGGGAGGCAAAGAGACATTTCCGGTGGATTGGAAAGAAAGGAAAGGCAGGGAAGGGGATGGAAAAGAAGAGTGAATAAAGGAGGCAGGCAGTGCGAGGAATGCACGCAAGGAGAGGTAAGGTGAGAGGCGAGAGGCGAGTGACGGAGTGAGGCTCACTCATCGAGTCAGCTCAGCTCAGTTCTCAGCCCTGCCTGCCTGCCTGCCTGCCTGCAGCTCAACCGTGTGTTTTTGAAAGCAGGGTTTGTTCAGAACGCGAAATGATTTTTTGGAAGGAGAAGCATTGAAGGAAGGATTGAAGAATGGATAGACGCGTGTGGGTAGAAAGAGGGTGTGGCAAGAATCCAACCACGACGCCGGAAAAGGGAGGCAATAGAGCGGCTCAGCGGGACAAGGCGCGGCGAGAAAAAGAGAAGTCAAAAAGTTTATTGAGTCAATAATTTGGTATTTCTAAATTCGTTTGCTAGCCGCGGAGCCGCCTCAAAGCAGCTCCGGGCTCGTGTCTTTCATACTCATAACCCATCAAAAATTGGCAACCGCTCCCAAAATTCCCAACCCAAAGAACTGTTCCCCCATAGGCGCTATTGTCACAAGGTACTAGGTGTTTTTCCAAACATTGCAAAACAGAAGCTCCCGCTCTCCAACGCCAGTTACGCCCGCAACTCGGAACAAGTCTTGTTTTCTTGCCAGTGATGATGCCGTAGGCTGTTTCCCGTGGTCTCTGTGATTTGTTGTCTGTGTAGCCTTTTCGACTCGGCGACGACCTTTGCCATCATCTTCCGTGTTGTAGACCGGACAATTCTCCGGAGGGCTCTCTCTCTCGGCGACGCGCTGAATGACCCGCCCGAGACTTTGCCGGCCACACGGAAGCTAGGCTTACGCAGCGATGCCAGGCCCGTCGCTAACAGCAGTTGCCGTTGCGCCTGAGTCGGCGTGCAGGTCGTAAGACTTTGCACCAGTGTGGTCAGAGAGTCCGGTAGAGTATCCAGGGTCGACCACGAGAGCCTCTTCGAAGAAGTGGTGGTCTGGGGAAGTGTCGGAAAAGCCAGCGTAGTCGAAAAAGGTGGACGTTTCGTCAAAAACAGAAGGTTGACCATGGTCAGGAAGGAAATCAGCCAGGTGGAAATCGCCTGGCTTGCTGTCGAACTGAAGGGGCTGGAAGGAGCCGGCCGACACTGCAGGTCGCACAACATTGCTGCAGAATGTTGTGTCTGGCCGGGCTCAATCGAAGCACCAAAGTCGAGGGAGTTGTTCTGGGGCGTGGGAGGGAGCGAGATGGCGTTGTTGGGAGATTCGTAGTCTTCCATTGACTCGGGGCTCGCGTACGAGGCTTCCCGGTGCGACATGAAAGGGCTGTCGAAAGGTTCGGTGGTGACGGCGGGACTAGTAAATGCCGCAGTACGAGGGTCCATGGTTGGGTGGGAGGTGGGTTGAGCCGTGGTCTTGTCCGACTTGTGCGGCGCCGAAGTGGGCGGAGGTGCCTGCCGTGGTGCAGGGGTTGCGGACTCGAACCTCTCGAGGGCAATGTCCTCTTCCCAGTTTTTCAACGAGGGCGGGAGGGGGATTTCAGGAATGTGTGGTGTGGATTGCGAGCGGTACCAGGTAATTTGTTCCTGGAGCTTTTGGGTGTACTCCCACATTGTCCGTGCGACGCAGTAGTACTGGTCTCGCTCGGAGGTGAGGCGTTCCATTTCTTCGCGCTTCCGCTCGCGAGAGTTGTGTGCAGCGAGACGGTTGCGCTTTACTCGCTCAATACGGCGCTGTTCCTTTTCGTCTGCCGTTTTGGCGCGCTTGCGAGGGGGGAGGTTTGTTTTTGGTTCAGGGAGGACCTGACCCCATGATTTGCGCTTCTTTGGTTGTTTTTGTTGACCCGGAGAGGAGGAGTTGGAGGAGGGCGGACTCAGCATCATCGACGCCGAAGGGTCGGCTTGCGATGCGGAGGGAGTAGTGGAGCGTTGAAGATCTTCCATCTTGATGGTGGTGGGAACATCGGAGGATTGAGGAGTGGAGGGAGAGATGTCAGAGGGGGAGGCGGAAAGAGTCGCTACGCCCATGGTCGGATATATAACAGCGCTGAGAAAGGAGTGAAAGAGGGAATTTGCGAGTAATGCATGAAGAAGCCGAAGGCAGTGAGGGCGGAGGACCGTGCCTCTATGTACGGGGGTGGAGGTTGACGGTGATGCGGGATGAGGGAGTAGTGGACAGGTGTCTTTAAATATAGGCGGAGGCGCAGCGAGGGCGACGAGCAGGCTGGAGCACCAGCAAGGGGCCCTGTCAGCCAAACTGAGAGCCAGGGCCAGACACGACGCCCAATTTAGCATAGCCCCGAGTTTCAGCACGTCGCAAGTCCGCGTCGCCTGCCCGGCCGCTGCGGCCCGCCGCCACCACCCAAAACCCGGCCACGACTTGTGCCGGCTCTTTTTGGCTGTTGTTTGCTCTGCAGCGCCATCCTAACGACCTTCCAGGAACCATTCGATTTTTCACAAAAAAAAAAGTCAATCGCTTGCTCCATCATGTCATGGCCAACAGCAGACTGACTGACCTCCTTACTTTCACCGCCAGCCCGCCAACACACGTCTGTGCTGTTGTGGAGAGACAAGCGGGGCTGGCGGCTTGACGAGTCGACAAGAGTGACAATCGGTATGCTCTGCTATGCGCTCTTCGGCCTGGCTTCTCGAAGCTTCAAGGGTCTATCGGATCTGCGGCGCCATGGCAGACGATGAGACGCCGTCACGGCTACTTTCCATGACTCGACCATCGAGACAAGCACATCAGGAATCCAGCCCCTGAGCAGCAAACACTGGAGAACAGCTCAACTCCCCGATTCCCCATGGCCCAGCTTAGCTCTCTTTGTGTGCCGGATACATGAAATGCTCCAGCCTCCACTGACGCAACAACTTGCGCTGTCCCCTTCGCCTCCGCTTGCCATGACAGTATCGTGCCATCACTTGTCCTCGACCTGCCTCCGTGCCACTTGTCGGTAGGGATCGACCAGCAGCACGAGCTTCAGTGTCCACCGCTCCTGAACCGCTGCCAGCTGCGTTGCGTTCCGATGCTTGCCAGCCACGCATGCGAAGACGCCATCCTCATGCGACGCCCCCTCCTTGCTCTCCTCCCCCACTCTACGCCCGTATCTCCCCTACGTAACCCCCTTTGCCCCCTTGTGCCCGTCGTCAGGAACACCACCACCATCCACCACCCGTCGCCGGCGCGTCCCGCGTCGCGCGTCGCCTTCATCTGAGCCAAGCGTCCCGTGTCGTTGGCTCCAGAGCCTTGGCTTTGGCCGCACCTTGCAGAGACATTTTTATTTTTGCCCCCTGGCTTCAGTAATTACCAGCCAGCTCGAGATACGAGCATTGGCAACGTCTTGGAAGAAACCCCGACCCCCAACAACCTTAGCCTAACGGCGTGAGCACCTCCGCGCCGTACTTACGTCGGCCGGCCGGTCGTCGTGGAAAATCCGTGCGTGCACCTTTTGCCCGTCTGCATGAAACCCCCCTAACCACCACCCGGCCCTGCCAACCCACCACCATGATCATCCCGTTTGGAACAGTCGGGATCCGCGGGTTCAAACAAATCTCTTGCTTCGCTTACTTAGCCGGTCGTCGTCTCCATGCTTGTTGTGCTCTAGCCGGTGGTGAGGTGCCTTTCCGTCAAAAGGGGCTTCCCGTCCCTTGATCCCAGTAGTTCCCGAAACCGTTTTGCCCTCTTGCCCGTGTGTGCTTCCAATAATCACCGAGCAGTCATGGACAATTTCCACTGTTCAATTACTTGTACGACATGTTCATCCTTCCTACTGGATGCAGTCATCTCGTAGCGATGAAGGTTCTTTTCAAATTCAGTTGCAGTAGTAACCTCTTGCTTCCCGTGGATGCCGGTGCTGTGCTCGACCAACAAATGTACCGAGGCAGAAGTGGTCGCCCGATTCCCCCCCATCCCAGCAGTCATCCACCTCACACACTTCAAAAAGCCGCACCAGAAACACCCAGCCAAACCTTCAAGACCGAACAAATCGTCAAAGCTCCAGCTCTCTCCATCGCGAGTAGGTAGCTCTCGTGCACGGTCCGTCCCTCCAGTCGAACCTAAGCGTTCGAGGACGGCTGCTAAAACAAAGTCAATCTGAAACACATTTCATCTGCGGACGGCGGCAGATCACGATCGCTTCCAGGACCGCGGGGTAGGCACGCACCTACTGTAGCAGTAGCAGCTGCAGCTGCAGCACTGTTCCTGCGGTGCGCTGCGGTGGTAGTGTTCCAGGACTCTCAGGAGTTCAAGGCGTTTGTCTCAGCGTTTCGTTTCGCACTGTGTAGGTGCTGTTGTGCTGTAGGTCGACGACTGCCGGTAGGGATGTAGCGAGGGACATGGACCTCGGCGTCGTCAGCGCCCTCGTAACTACGCGGCCGAGCTCCTTGAAGCAAATCATTGCTCGTGCTTGCTGCGTGTGCAAGAGCTCGTGCTGATGGGGAACTGTGCGTGCTTTGCAGCAGCAGCATCGAGGGGAGTGACTACTTTTGTCCACCAATCAGATGGCTGTGCTGGACGTGACGATGTGACGGCACATGGCTACGCAACGCTCGACACAGACGCTGATTGACGACGGGACTCGCAGTGCCATTAACAGGAGATGGATGGCTAATATGTGAGATGGCCTTCCCATTGGCGGTGTAGGAGAGCAAACACATACACATCACTACCTCAGTCCTTGACCATTCTCCTTGCGCGTCGAGTACTATAGCTGGCCCCCAAACCATCTACCAGTCTCCCGAAACTGCACTTCTGCAACAGTAGTAGCTGTCGTGCTCCATGCTCCTCTCTACAAATTGCTCCAGAAGCCGCTCGGCTCGATTCTCCGTCTAGCGTCCGCCCGCCAGCCTGCCTCGTGGCGTGCAGATCCAAACCGATCAATTCAGGCCCATCCATCCGATCAACCAAACAGGCCACCCTCCATTCGTCTCACATCGCCTCGCCTCGCCTCGTCTCCCGTCGTCTCGTCTCGTCGCGGGCGGGCGGCCGGCCAGCGGGAGGGAGGGAAAATCATCCATCCACCCTGCCGCCAGTGCTGATGAGTTGGACATGGCGATTGGATGTGGATCGTGAGCCGCCAGGCGCCAAGACAGGTGGACCACCATGAGGTGTGCTGCGCTCTTGCCGCTTTGGGAAAGTCGATTGCAGCGGCCGCTAGCTCCGTTTGCTAGTGGCTCGCGCGTCAGGAGGCCAGCCCTATGCGCGGCTTTTGTTCCATGCCTTGTGGCGGTTGGAGGAGAGCTACGTACCTACGCTGGAAGGCTGGAAGGCTGGCTGGCTGGCGAGCATTCACCCGCATCTAGTGCGATTCTTGCCAGCTTCGGCGTCGTGGTACAGTACATGCTACTGGCGGCGGGAGTACCCAGGAAGAGTGGTACAGTAGGTGTGTTGCAGCCAGAGACGCCGCTGACGACGGACGGGTGTGACGACATGCACAGCTGGGCTGGCGACGAAAGACATTCCAACTTGTGCACTTGCCATTTGGTGGCAGAGTTGTGCGGCACACGTCGATTGAAATTTTGTCAAGAAACCACCTACCATTGAGACTTGCTTGCGGCAGAAGCGTTTGAATTCGAATCCGAATACCTTGCCGCCCAAATAAAGTCTTGGTTGGTTGTAGGTTCAAGCCTCGTAGAAGAATACTACATACACGTACATGCAACGACAAGGAGCCTTTGAGCACCTGTGCACTCCTCCTCCTGCCTTGGAATTGGCATTGCCTTTGCGGCCCACAACCGCTCGCTCGCGCGCTTCAGTTGCCGTGCTGTACACCTCACACCTCACATCTCACACCTACTTCAGCTCCCGAGGTTGACGGCCAGCAGGCAGATCAATCAGCCGCAGTGCAACTGCCCAACACGGCACGCACTCACTGTACACGATGCATGGCGTCACCGCGTCACAGAAGCGCGGGCCCGCGGCTCCTTCCCATCCGTTCCGCGCACTAGTACTGCAGGTAGGTAGTGTAGTTTTCCTCCGCTTCACTGCGCTGCGCTGCGCGCGTTTCTTCCCGCCGTCCATCTATCGCCGGAGAGCGTGGTACTCGCGCCGCGCTTCGTGTTAGAAAGGTGAAGTTTGTTAGGTGGGTATATTAGATTCGACGTTGTTGTCGTTGGTGGTCTTGCCGTTGTTGAGTTGTCGTTGTCGTCCTAGGTTGTTTGCGATCTGCGAAATCAACAGCCGCGGCTGTTCTGTTCTACGATTGCTGCTGCCAACTAACGTGCGATCTTTTCTGTTGGCTTGCTTGCTTGCTTGCTGTCCATCTGATTGAGTTTGCTCTTCGTCAGTCGTCGCGGGAGCCTCGTACACACGCATGTCCAATGCTACCAGATGTGACGTGTTTTGTTGCCAGTGTCGTTCGTCATCACGGCTCGCTCCTCTTTGGATCACGCCTCACGCCTCAGCTCTCATGCATCAATAACTTCGAGAAGTATGACTATCTACTTCGGAGCCGTTTGGGCTGTCCGTGGTTCTTGTTGCTTCTCATCACCTCAGCCTGCACCCAAGCCACTGGCTTCTGGAGGATATTATTGTAAGCAGATAAATAATAAACGTGTTGATGCTTCCTTCCACTCAACTACTCTCACATCTCCAAGATCCACTCTTCATGCAAACCGCCGCTCCGTACGTACAATCACTGTATGGGATATCCTACATCGCTTACCATCTCTAAAGAACCCAACTTTTTATTCAAACATGCCAATTGTGCAAAGAAAACGCTTTCCATAATTAATCATTTCCACACCACCGCCACCACTCATCTAACGCTCGCCATCTCTCTCCAACCAATGCAAGATGCGTGAACCACGGCGCTAGCCCCAAGTTTGCACCCTCACTGCCCGTTTGCCCACCAGCCAGTACGCCCTGCTTCCATCCCACCACCACGACGCTACAAGCTGTACCAAACGCCACCACGGCGCCTTGAGTAAACCTATGCGCCAACGTCCTGACCAGCCCTCGCCAACGCCTCGAACACGCGCGGCGGCAGCTTGTAGCGGACGAGACCGGCAAACACCAACAAGTCCCTGGCAAGCGCCTCGAGCTGCTCGATGACCATGCGGCCGGCCTGCGCCTCGAAGCCGCGGTTGAGCAGCTGCGAGCGGCGCTCGGCGCAGCACGTGACGGTCCACATGAGCAGGTTGCCCACGACGCGGCTGACGACGGGCGTGATGCCGTTGAACGACTGCGCCTGGTGCCGGATGGCGGCGACGTCGCCCTTGGCGCCCGTTGGGAGGAGCCCCGTGGCGTGGATTGCGTCGAGGGCTTCTGCCCACCGCCCGGCCTCCACCAGCGGTTTGGCCTGCGCGATTTGGAGCAGAGAGGCCAGTGCTTCGCGGTTGCGCGGCGCCACTCGTGCGTACATGGGTGCGTTGCCCCGGTACAAATTCATAATCTTGGATGCGAGGTCGACGGGGTTGTCAATTGCGGCCAGCGAGAGGGATGACTGAGGGCCGTCGACTGCATCGCGGGGCCTGAGAGGGTCAATCCTCGCCGGCTGTGTGTTCAGATCAACAGCAATGGCGTCGGAGAGGGCCCGGTTGATGATGGTGATGACGGCGTCGTGGTCCTCGGCCAGGTAGTAAAGCAGCACTGCGTCCGTGATGCGGCCCGTCTCGTCGGCCACCGTTGCGGCTTGCAGCGTGATATTCTTGAGGAACTCCTCTTGCTCTGTCAGTCCAATGAGACGCAAACGCTCCTGAATGGCGCCAGGTATGCGGTTGCCGTCGGGGCGAAGGTCGCCGAGCAGCCCTGCAAAGTCGCGGGTTTGAAGAACAAGCTCGCGGAGGGCTTCGTGGCAGCACTCGGCCTGAGATCGACCCAGAGGGCCATCGAGGTCCGAGTTGAGATGGAGAAGGACGAGGTATTCCGCCGCAATGTCGGGTTTAGCGTCGCGGAAGTCGCGTGTGTAGTAACCAACCATGTAGCAGAAGTTGATCTGCGGCTTTTGGCGAGTACTGAACGTGAGGACCTCATTGCCCGCTGTCGAAAAGTCAGACACACGGAGCAAGCCGTAGAATGCTAGTGCAATGGCAAAGTGCACCGCGGCAGTATAAGTGTGTCGGTAGAGGAAGCTGACACCCTCCTCAAAAGTGCCCGCAAGGATATGCAGCGTGAAGCAGACACCGTACTGGCTGCTGGCTTCCGGTCCCTGGAAGTGTCGCTGGGTGATTTCAGAAACGGTCGACCGAATGTTTTCCAAAGTAAAGGTCTCGCTGGCCTGCTCCTCGGTCCGGTTGATCTCCCTAGCAAGGCTGAATTGCAACCACATCCAGTCTTCTATGCTCTTGCCGATGCCTTCTAAGCTGGTCCTACTCAGCTCGCAGCGTCCGACGACCTTGTAACAGGCCATACGGTAAGGGTCCAACGAATTCTCCGGAGCAATGCGAGTCCGCTGCTGGTACTCGGCACTGATCCGTGCTTGAAGTTCTGGTGGAAGGCGCCTGTCTTCGCTTCGCGCGTAGGCAATCAGATATGATGGGAAATTCCTATCCATGCTCCTGATTGCGCGCTCATTCTCTTGGACGTATTGCACAGCATCCTGGATAAGACCAGCACGGAGGAGGTAGAATATAAGGGCCCAGCAGTGGTCTTCGCCCAGAGTTTGCAACTCAACATTGTCGGCCGCCAATTCGCGGCGAGCTGACAGCAGCCTAATGTGACCACGAACCTGGCTGATGTCTGTAGGCTGGCCTCCTACTCTACTCTCGACGGGATTCTTGATGTTGTTCTCCTTGACTTCGGCCAGGAACTTCTTTTCCAAAAATCTCCGAGACCCGTCGAGGATGCGTTTCCGGATTGCTATGCTTCCTGGAGATGACTGATTCTCGTCCAGGTAGTCGGCCGCGAATTGGCGTTCCCGCACTGGGTTCTCAGGAGGCGTCTCGTAGACCGGTTTCTCGCCCGTGATTTCGATGAGGGCCTGGTACGCATCCTCCAGGCGGCCCGAGTTCTGGGGTCAAGATTAGTGCTTTGGTCAGGCATATAGGAAAGCCAGCTCCAACTTACATCAGTCCCCGACTGCTTTTCGACCTCCGCAAACTGCGCCAGGACGGTGTATCGAGTCTCCTCCAAGCGGCTCACGTTGAGCTCCTTGACCTTGACTGCATACTTTTCTTGCTTGTCCCGCATGAATCGATTCTCAGGTGCGGGTGACGCCACACCGGCGCGGCTTTCCGCAAAGCCATTGGCCCTCGCAGATGTCGCAGGATTGCCAATGACAGATCTGTTCATGGCAGAGGCGCCAAAGGAACCGCCAGCTAGGCTGGTAGAAGCGCCAAGCCCGCGGCCTTTGCGACGCGAGCGTCCAAACGCGCCTCGTGCGACTGATTCTCTCGGGCCACTGGCGTTTGCCTCTTGACTTTCAACCTGCCGACCAAGACCAAAGTGTTCGTAAATCTTCTTGCGCTGCGAATCCCACTCCAGTTGAATGTTGTCCTCGAGGAAGTTGTCAAAGTCCCTTTTTGACTGTTCAAGGCCTTCGGAAATCATGGCAAGCGTCGAGCGCGAGTGGAGTCCGGAAATGTAAGCGTCAATGTCAACATCGTTCGAAATTGCCGGAGGCGGCGCAGCGCCTACGCCAGCCGTGGCGCTGAATTGGTTGAGGTCGCGGAGGGCAGCGGTTGTGTTGACGCCGGAGGCGGCCAGCAAGTAATGCCTGAGACGAAGATTAGCCTGGTCGTCAAGACTGGCGCAGTCCTCACTTACGCTCTGCTATCTTGAGGAACCGGTGCCGAAGGTCCTCCTTGGCCCAGGTTCCTCACTTTCCTGGCAATGTCCCCGAGGCCGAGCTGCAAGCTTGGCAAGTCGCCAAAAGTCGATGACAAGCCATTGTCCTGTGCGGCTCTCTTCCTGCTCCTTTCCAATAGATGGTCAAAGTATGCAGTCTGACCGCCAGGAGCTTGCGATTGAGCAAGCGGACCGCCCTGTTGCGGAGCCTGTCCAGGCTGTTGCGTGTTCGTCTGCTGTCCGGCGGGCTGGGTAGTCGCCGTTTGTCCAAGTGGAAAGGAAGTTGCTGGCGCAGACAGCCCCGTTGCTCCTGGCGCTGTCGACTGCTGTCCAAGGGCGCCGAAAGGGTTGTTGGTTTGCGGTGCTGAGGTTGCAGGAGCTCCGCCTGCTTGCGAGGTGCCCCCCAAGCTGGGGAAGAGAGGCTTACTAGCCCCGAGTCCACCAAAGAAAGACATGTCGCGCGTTTGTAGCGTGTTCCAAGAGGGATGGAGGGTGGTGGTGCGCAGGATCGCGCCGGTTGGTGGTTTGTGGTGGTAAGCTGGAAAGTTGACGCGCGATGTTTTGGCGGCACGATCTTTCGGATCAACACTAGCGTCGTTTGGAGCTTGATGCCAAGATCAAGCAACACCGAGCTTAAACCCATGTCTATGGGAGAACTGGAAAAAGAGGAATCAGACGAGGGCTTGCATGAATAAATCCTAAAACAATCTTCTTTTGGCCGATCGCGCAGGCCTTTCCAAAAATTTGGCGTACAGCTTGCTAGTGACGACTCCAGAGCTCTCAACCATGGAAGTGCGGTCCTTCCAGTCTACCTGACTGCCACCAATACAGTCCCTTTGGCTCAGGGTCAACTTCTATTCCAGATTTTCGTTCGTCTTTTCTACTTGCAACCGCAAACGAGATCGCCGTCAACGTAGGCCTCTGAACGCAGGCAGGTTGGAAAAACCGCGTTTGCCCAAGTTAATGGGATTCAAGAGAGATGCATATATTCCAGAGCCGAGCCAACGTCTAAAACAGCTTCGTCAATCCATCATACAGAGCATCCGCCCTCTCTTGGAGTCCTTCTGTCTACCAAAATGCCCAACTACTACCAATATAATCCAAGATGCAAAGGCGACCAAAGAAAGGCCATTTACCTAAACGACCCCGACGCGGCTGCTTCTGAAGCGAAAGACCACGAAGGCCCAGGAAAGGTCCGAGTGGTCTGCAAAAAACAAAGACCCCCTCAATACGTCTGGGTTTGGCCCAAAAAGGGACGAAGCGGCTGCTTTTTGGGCAGATGGCTCGATACCGTCCGTGGACGCGGCCCAGTGCTCCATATGAAACCTCGAGTCTCTTCAAAAGATTGTCTTCACGGACACGGCCCAATCCTCCAAGTTGCAAGTCGAGGTACTCCAAGAGTCAAAAGTCAAGAACCCGCGCCCCGGTCGAAAAAAATGGAAGAAGACGCGAAGACCGAACCACGTGTGCAATCCTCTGCGGGCAGGAGATCAAACACGCACACGTCCACGAGCAGGTCCTCGTCCTCGTGTGGAGCACGCTGCCCCGATGCTTTCTGTCCTGCCTTGCATGGTCGAGGCTTCCGCTTGGTCGACCCCGTATATGATGAGCGAGTCGATACCTGGGTCCTACAACACAGCGGAGGCTATAGCCAAGAGAACGAATTCGAGGATTACGTCTAGCCAACAATCCGAATTCGAACGCCACTGGCCGTTGCCTTTCCAATCATTCCTTTCTTTCCACTTTGTCTTGCATGTATCGAGAGTCAAGTGTCTTGGGCGAAGGTTGGCTCGATGCTGTCTGCGAGACGTGCAAGGATGCGCGCAGGCTGGTATGCGGGGGGTCCAGTCGTCGGTATCTTCGTATTAAAGGGTGGTGGAAATCTGCAAAGACCAGTTGTCTCGTAGCTCGTTTACAACGATCACCCGTCACTTCTCGTTCGCTTCATGGCTTTTTTTGTGTATGATCGTCCTTGGATTCGGCCTTTGCCAGCTTCTGAGCAGCTTCAGTCCATCCGTACTTGGGTACGCGCGCGCCTTGGCTAAGGTCTGGGTTCGCCTTTTCGCTCTCTCGTGTATGTTGTAGCAGCATCTGAGTGTTCTCGCTCCTCCAATCGCTCTTGAAGTTGTTCAGAGCTACAGAGACAGCCGTCGCCGATTCTTTGAAGTCGCGGAACATTGCTTCGGGAGATGGGTGTGGGGTTTTTAGAGGGCCAAGGACGGTAGGGATACCGAGGCGTAGTTGGTCAAGCTGGAATTGATCATCAGAGAGGGCAATTCCTGTGATGACGGAGGTCAAACCTGAGATTGAAGCTTTTCGAGCGATGCCAGAGCGGCGGCGCAGCGGGCCTCGTCCCAATCGCTGGATTCTGGTGCTGCCATGGTGGAAGTCTTGTAGAGAGATGAATGAAGGTCCAATTAAAGATGAAAGGCTAAACCAACGAAGGAGCCAAGCGCTGGTGCCAGAGGAACGCGTTCACGTGCGCGCGAGATCGACTAGGTAGGTAGTTCGAATGTGGGGTACAAGGATCCACGTCGTAGAGCAGCGAAATCGGGCAGGTGTTGGAGAAGCTTAAAGTTAAGGGCTGGTCTTCCTGTCGTCGCCGTAGTTTGCTCGCCCATCCCTTTGCATCCGTCGGCCCATCACAGCTCCGGTATTAAGACACCAACACGGAGTTAGCCATGGACTTCGGCTCGTTTCTCGCCCCGGCGGACGATCCAACGTCCGACTGCTGGGGACGAATAAACACTATCTTTCTGCGTCTGCCTGGCTGCACAGCTGAGTCTGACTGCTCCTTCGCTGGTTGCGCCTCATCATCTGACGTACATATAACGCCCTTCCCTTCCCTCGCCTTGTCCCTGGCCCGATGCTGTGGTCCTTTCGTTCCTTTCTTCGCTGTTCCAAGCATCATTGGAATTATTGCAAGAATTACCACAGCTCCGCCAAAATGTCCTCTGCTTCCACGAGCGCTGCTCTGTACGCGACGGTGGTCTCTGCTTCTCAAATCACCGGAGCTGTCCCAGAGGATGTTCAGGACAAGGCTCACCATGCCAAGGGTGGGAAGGGCTTTCTAAACCCATGGCCCTCATGGCAAGACATGAGTGCTTTTTCCATCATTCGCGCTATGGCTTGGTGCGCAGTGCTCAAATGTCAAACTTGTGTCGGATACTAACCAATTCCTAGGAGGAGAATAAGCGGCAGCTCAAATGTACCCGATACCACGCCTCCGACCGTTCCAGTCCAAAAACCGTCTTTCCTGCCGTCTCGCGAAACTCCCGAGCTACGCGCGACATGGCTGGGACATGCCTGCTACTACGTCGAGTTCCCTGGCGGATTGCGCGTTCTCTTCGATCCTGTGTTTGAACCAAGATGCTCTCCGTTTTCCTTTCTCGGACCAAAGCGATTCACCGACGTGCCTTGTCCCATCGAAGATATCCCAGCCATCGACCTCGTGGTGATTTCTCACGCGCACTACGACCATTTGTCGCACCCCACCGTTACGAAGATCAAACAACTCCACCCGAATGTGCATTTCTTTGCTCCCCTAGGAAATAAGAAGTGGTTTGTCGACTCTGGAATCCACAATGTGACTGAATTGGACTGGTGGGAGGCTAAAGACGTCCGTCTCTCCAAAGTGGACACGAAGGGAGGACAGAGCAATGGACCAGAGGTGGTAGACGCAGGAAGTCAATCTACTGCCTCAGACATTTCGGCGACTGTCGAGTGTTTGCCCTGCCAGCACATTGCAGCCAGGACTCTTTTCGACAAGGCTCACACGCTGTGGTCGTCGTGGAGCATCACCAGTGGTGGAAAAACAGTGTGGTTTGCCGGGTGCGTATAATGCTCTCTAAGGTACTTGAAAAACAACTGACCATCTTTCCTAGTGATACTGGCTACCGTGCTGTTCCCGAAGTTCCCAAGGGCGAAGATGATTACGGCGCTAAATACGCCGAACTCCCCCACTGCCCGGCATTCAAGCAGATTGGCGACCTCCGCGGACCTTTCGACCTTGGCTTGATTCCAATCGGCGCCTACGAGCCCCGATTCATCATGTCCTCCATGCACGCGAATCCTTTCGACAGTGTCAACATATTCAAGGACACGCGCTGCAAACGTGCCCTTGGCATGCACTGGGGTAGGTCTCTTGATCTCTTTAAAGGTAGCTTTACTAACATAAATACCAGGTACTTGGGTTTTGACGGAAGAAGATGTCCTGGAACCTCCGAAGAAGTTGAAGGAGGCTCTTTCGAGCAGCGGTATTTCCGAAGAGGGCGTCTTTGACGTGTGTGCCATTGGAGAGAGCAGAGAGTTCGCATGAAGTATCCATGCACTTTATGCCTGTCAGAAGTAACAAGAAGTCCAGAAAGCTCCTTGTGGTTCAATACCCCTTTCCATCTGTCCTCTGGACCAATTGATCATGATTCAATACTCTACTTCGAGCATCAATCCCGGAAACCTCAATGAGTGGACAGTCATTCATAACGCCAATTGCCCTTCCAACTGAGACCTCTCAACTCATATCAAGCAACGTCTTTCTCCAAAACCCTATAGAAGCCAAACATTACAAGTCCGCAAAGAGCATGCCGACAACGACAATTCCAATGACCATTGAGACTAGTCTCACCATTCCAAATCCTGGCGACTGAGATGCAGCTCCCGGGAATGGCGTGACTGTCGTTCCATTGTGCGAAGTCGAGTTGCTTGTCGCTGTGGCAGTCGCCGACGACGTCGTCGCGGTCGACGTGGGTGTTGACGAAAGAAGAGAAAAAGACAACGTTGGCGAAGTCGTAACGACCGATCCACTGCTCTCACTCGAGCTCGAGCTAGATGTAGTGGTGGCGGTGGATGATGCGCCAACGCCTTGGAAAATGATGGTTGTGCTGTGCAGCGCGTCATAGGTGGTAGTCTGCAGCTTCGGGCAGAGCTGCTCCGCAAAAGACACCAGTTCTGAAGCAGGCCGTCAGTACCGAGCAAAGCGGGGACATGTTCTTGACTCACTTCCAATGTCTGACTTGTCGCAGTTTGCGCCTACTGCCTTACCGATAAAGTCGATAATGGAGGCATCCTCGCAGATACAATTTGTGTCAACGACATCGCAGTTGCCCCGGCCAACGTAGCCAAGGATGGCGCTTTTCTGTCAAACTCCTTAGCGTACGAGTCTCAAGAATTAGGGACTTGCCATACCACGCAACTAGGAAGGTCTACGAATGAGACTTGTGCCACCACGCTGCTGGCGAAGATGGTGGCCAACAAGGCGAAGAGCTTGAGAGACAACATTGTCTTGACTGCTTATGAAGACAAGACCTTTTGGACCGAATGGACAGCACCTCGATTATGGTGGAGCCACAATGTATGGTTGGGAGAAACTCGTCCAAAGTCGGACACTGGTACTATCCGCTTATATTCAATTCTCTCTCTTTTGTCTTTTCTACAATACACAAAAGGAACCGTCGCTACATCCTCAGACAATGGCCACCGATCAAGTCTTGGAAAAGGAAGATTTCTGGCTTTCTACTGCTAAGGCAGTGCCCGCGATGACACCACGGCCCAGGCCGCCTTCAATACTGCAAACAGCCCGGCGTCGTCTGGTTCAACAAAGAAAATGTCTGAGGCGGCGACGTAGACTGCCTCCCCGCGGCTCAAATTGCGGCGGTCCCAAGACTTGTGTAACGCGTGGGTGGGCGAGGACAAAGCCGGTCCTCACTACAGACCTGATGTCACGCGCGCACGTCCTTTCTGAACGCAGCAACAGAGCGGACGCCACGCACACGACGGCCTTGGCCGAGCCTATTCGACCGCCGCAGCTCTCGAGACGTTGGAGCATGACATCCTCGCCGACATCATATGTCTCGACGGGAGCCGGGCTGCTGGATTCGCGGCAGGCGGTAACTTAAGCCCGGCTGGGCCGTGATGCGGTGCAAGAACCCACCTTCTTCGCTTTTTTCGATTTTGTCCTGTCGGTCTGGCACCGCGGCGGCGAGATATTAGTCTTGTGTACAAGCTTCAGTCATGGAGGTCGATGAGCCGACTTATTTGAAGGTCAATGGACCGGCTTGCACGATTACGCCGATGGACGTTTTGACTTATACCCGGTGAGTTTTGAACACAATTGCCATGAGATGAAGCGGACGGAGAATATGGAGAAGACGGGACCGATCTCCTTAAAATTGGGGCTTTGATTTACAAGCTCAATTGTACTGACCGGAACCATAGCATTATGCACAAACACACCAAGGCACAATTCCTAGCCTCAACAACACCTGCGCCTGCATCACCAGCCGAAATCAATTCCTCGCCTCCTCCGTCCCCAACGATCAAACCCGCCGCCACGAAAGCCGACCCCATCTCCTTTGACAGCGGCAGTCTCCACATCCCACCGCCGCCAACAACAGCCGCCACATCGGCCTCGGCCACCTCCAACGCGTCGTCTGCAGACGCCAGCGCCGGCATCATCGCCACGACAATCATTACGACGACGACGAAGTCTACCGCCGCAGCCGATCACGATGACGCCCAAGCTCACGCGGCCGCTACCTCTCAGCACCCTGCCGTGTACAGCTCGATCCACACGGGGCGGACCAGCGGCCCCATGTCCGCCCTCCACCGCTCACTCATCTCCGCGTCCGCTCCTGCGTCCGCTCCCCTGCCAACCAGCCACACCCCGTCTCCTTCCTCGTCGCCCGCGGCCGCCGCCCTGGCACCTGGAACGGCGCACTTCGACCCAGCAGCCGTCACTGCGCGGACTACATCAGCCGCTGTCCCGACAGCCGACGCGCAGCATCGCCGCCGCAGCAGCGCCGGGCTGCGCAAGATCTCCGCCGGGCTGGCCAAGCTGGGCTTGTGGCGCGGTGGTGGTGGTGGCCATCACGCCGCGGATCACCAACACCAGCACCAGCACCAGCATCACAGCCAGAGCGATGACCACCAGCACCCGCAGCACTGGCGGCAGGGACCAACCGCAGGGCATGAGGGAGCAGAGCCCGGAGGAGACGACGAGATGGACATCGACGAGGTCGACGGCCAGCCGTTGGCGCACCTGCAGTGCGAGTGCGGCGCTTGCGACTGGTGTCGGTTGCGCAGGGGCGTGTTGAAGCGCAACGGCCTGTGCAATGTGGGCGTGGGTGGGCCGGCCGGAGCGGCTGCGGGCCGCAGGGACACGGTTTGAACAGCGATGGTGGCAGAGTCTTGTTTGGGGAGCCGGGAGGGCTTTGGTGCTCTGATGGGGAGATTTTGATACACATGGCGGGGCGCAAGGAAAGGGTCGTGTTTCAGGGGTAAAAGTGAAGTGTGCTTGGGCGCACAATACACAGACTTGACCGTTGTTTCTGAACACAACTTTTGCACCCCACCCAATTCGATCTCACTAGATGACGACTTGACGTCTCGTCGCTATTCTCCTGGAGGATTATCTGTGTAGAACGTCGTGCCGGGGAGCAATCGAGACTAGTCACTCACTCATGCCGCCACTGACAGGCACACAAGGTTCGGCACAAGTAGTCTTTCTTACGTAGACCATATATACACACCGTCACCACCACCATCACTTCTTGAGAACAGAAAAGAAAGAGAGAAAAAGACTAGCAGACGCTCAAAAACAACCAAAAGAAAAAGATCTCAACCCCCACTTCCTCACCACCCAGCCACCTTCCTGCTCGCTCGCGCAGGCAAGTCTATGTAGTTTCTAGTGTATGCTGCTGGCAAACGGACGTACGGTACACAATCCTTTTTTGCGTTCGTTACCTCGTACACGATCACTCGACCCCTTCAAGCTTCAAAACTCTAATCCTGACGCCATAGCTTCTTGGAGCAGGAGTTTACGCCGCAGCCGCGCTCTGCTGGCCAGGCGGGCCGTATTCGACCTGCGGGTATGGCTCGCCGGGTGCCATGAAGTTTGTGTGGGGATCGCGAGCAGCCTTGGCGGCGGAGCAGCGCGCCATTGTGGGGGAGCTATTCAAAACATCGGTCAGTTGTCTTGTTTCTGAAAGAAACAGAAGGGAAAGATATGAGTTGGATAGGAAAGGGGAAGCACTCACTTTCTCGAGATGACGTCTGTAAAGTAGAAGTTCTCAATTGGCTTCTTCAACGGCGCGCCGGTCGCCTTGGCCTCGGCGCCCTTGTTCTGGTCAACAAGCTGCACCTTGGCGAGTTGAGAGGCGAGCGACTGCGACGTCTGCTCGACGACGTCGTAGCGGCGCAGCGCCGGGGAGATCTCCTCCATGCGATCGCGCAGCGCATCAACGTCGTCGTAAGGCAGGGGCTGTCCCAAAAACTCGGACGCCGCGCGGATGATCTTCCAGTCGTGGCGCGCAGCGCCCAGCAGCGACGTTGCCGCCCGCGTCATCTGTACGCGGCCTTCGGTGTTGACATAAGTGCCAGCAGACTCGGTGTAGGCGGCCCCAGGCAGCACGACGTCGGCGAGTTGGGCACCCTTGTCGCCGTGGTGGCCCTGGTAGACCACGAAGGCGTCCTTGGGAATGTCCTTTTCGTTAATCTCGTCGGCGCCGAGGAGCCAGACGAACTTGGGCTGTGTCTTGGCTACCTCTGCCGACGGCACAGTGAATCCGACTTCGTAGGCGCCGGCGCGCGAGGCCTGGCGCTGGAGGACGTTGTAACCGTTCCACTCGGGCGTGACAAAGTTGGTCTTGTGCTTCTCGACAAAGTTGCCGACGGTTTCGAGGATTGACTTGGCATCAGCGTGCTCAACAGCACCGCTGCCAACAACAATCATTGGCCTCTTCGCCTCGGCGAGCTTCTGGCCAAAGGGACCAGCCAGCGCTTGCTTGAGATCGCTGGCATTCGCTCCAAGCTTCTCATACTCAAAAGTGCTCTCAAAGTCCTCGCCAACGAGGCCAACTTCGAGGTCAGAGCGCAACCACTGCTTCCTGATACGGGCATTCAAGACAGCGGCCTCGTGCCTCGGGTTTGTGCCGACCAGAAGGATTGCATCAGCCTCCTCCACGCCGTAAATCTTGGAGTTGAAGCTATAGTTTGCCCTCACGTCAATGCCGTGCGGGACAGGATCGCTTCCGTTGACGGTGTCCAGGGCAAGATTCTCCGAGCCCAGCCTGTTGGCGAGGTCCTTCATGGCAACCATGGTCTCCGTCTCAGTCAGGGCGCCAGCAACAGCCTTGAACTCGTTGCCCTTGGGCTGGATCCTCTCAAACGCATTGGTGATTTCAACCAGCGCCTGTTCCCAGGTGGCGGGCTGGAATTGGTCGTTAGAGCGGACCAGCGGAATCGTCAACCTCTGGGTGCTCAGGGCGTCGCAGGCAAAACGGCTCTTGTCGTTGATCCACTCCTCGTTGATGTCGTCGTTCAACCTCGGCAGAATCCTCAGCACTTGCATGCCTCTCGTGTCGACGCGAATGTTTGATCCCAGACCATCCAGCACATCTACCGACTCGAAGTGGTACAGTTCCCAGGGACGGGCCTTGAAGGCATAAGGCTTGGAAGTCAGCGCACCGACGGGGCAGAGGTCGATGACGTTGCCAGACATTTCCGAGTCGAGCGTTTTTTCGATGTAGGTACCAATTTGGAGATCGTTGCCACGGCCAGTGGAGCCAAATTCGGGCGCGCCGGCAATGTCGTTGGCGAACCGAACGCACCTCGTGCAGTGAATACACCTGTTCATCGAAGTCTGCCCAGCGTCAGCCTTGGAGCGAGACCGTCCCTGGCTCAGATATTCCCACCTTGATCAAAGGTCCAATGTTCTTGTCCTCGACCGCGCGCTTGCCACTCAACTCGTGGAACCTGCCTCTGTCCGCGCCATATCGCATCGACTGGTCCTGGAGGTCGCACTCGCCACCCTGGTCGCAAATGGGGCAGTCGAGGGGGTGGTTGGCGAGCAAAAACTCCATGACACCCTCGCGAGCCTTGTGGACAAGGGGCGAATCCGTCTTGACGTTCATACCGGGCTGGACGGGCCAGGCGCATGAGGCGACGGGCTTGGGGGCGCGCTCGACCTCGACGAGGCACATGCGGCAGTTGCCGGCAATCATGAGCTTCTCATGGTAGCAGTAGCGGGGGACGG
This sequence comes from Phyllosticta capitalensis, assembly GCF_038381095.1. Classification (NCBI taxonomy): domain Eukaryota; kingdom Fungi; phylum Ascomycota; class Dothideomycetes; order Botryosphaeriales; family Phyllostictaceae; genus Phyllosticta; species Phyllosticta capitalensis. Next base: position 454,463 of record NW_027117443.1, on the reverse strand, counting down.
TGGAGCCGGCCTTTTCGCAGGCTTGGATGAGGGCGGAGCCGGCTGTGCCGTGAGAGGTGCGGCGTCAGCGAGAGCGTCCCAATGGATCGATATGATGGTTTCAAGAATGGTCAAAATCCTCACCTTCTATCGAGACCTTTTTGCCGTCTGTGACTCGGGTTAGCTTGCGCTGCGGTGCTTTGCGGGGTGGCCAGCAGACGCACCGATTGTGAGCTCCACCTCGGCCGGGCGGTTGGACGTGGCCGCAAAGGTCCTGCGAGCATTGAGGGAAGAGAGCCGCGCCGGCTGTCTGATCGAACGGAGGAGATGTTGCCGCATCATGATGGACGAGCAACGACGTGAAGAGGGTCGAGTCGATGGCAATGGAGAGCCAGTCGCGGGCAACAGTGGTGTTGGAGTGTCGTCAGGACATACCCCAGACCGGCTTGGCCCAAACAGGACTAGCGTATGACTTCCGCAACTGCTCCCCGCTGATTGGCGTCTGAGCGTTGGGGTCGCTTAATCCCGGCGCTTACAAAAAGCCTTTTCCGCGCCCAACTCGATCCGTTTCCTCTTCAACTCATTTTCAGGACAATTTTTATTGTGGGCGCTTCTGGACGATTTTTACATCTTTCCACCAGAAACTCCTCTGCTAATTGTCCGAGACACAACTTTACCGGGCCCCGTAGCTGGAGCAGGCCACGGGCTGTTTTCAACAGTCCAATGACGTTCTGTTCCTTACCAACGGTGCTACATTTCTGCATCTTCATCTTGTCAAGAGTGATGTCTTTGTCTTGGCGGGAGAAGAGCACTTGAGAGTATCCTGTTTCCTTGTCTCTGAGTCAATGCCTTGTCTCTGAGTCAATGAATTTTCGAGTCCTTCAAAAGACACGTTTCCCTCGTCCAGGCTGGCACACAACATGTGCTCAAACGCCAAAGAGAAAGTCCCTCAAAGTTGATGGAGACTTACCTGCAGCCATTTTGGGGCAGTAGCTGTCATTCCAGCTTTTCAACCGCGGGGCTCGCTTCTGGTTGCGTCATGAGGTCGCTCAAGTCCGGGGGTCTTTCGCGTCCTCAACACCAGTGGAGCGGGAAGCTGCAACCATCGCGTCTCGCCTTCGACCTTCTTTGGGCGCTTCGGTCATATATATTTTTCTTCCCCTTACCCGATATCGGTGACGAGCAGAGTCCACTACGTGAAGCACAGATGCCCGAAATAACTCCATGGCGCTGCACGTCATCCTCGACGGCTCCAGCGGATGACGCTGAAAATCTCGACTTTGCGATAAGCCGCCGTAGATCATTCGAAGTGGATGAATGATTTCGACCAATGTGCTTTACTGATGATATGGTAGGATTCCACCGTGGTCGCGGACCATTCATAGCGTTATCGCACCTCCAACATTCGCAGTTCCGCACGCGCTTTTCAGATGGGCCTCAGCAAGCAAAGAGGGCCGAGAATGTAGTCTTTTGCGGCGGAATTCTTCAGATGAGACTGCAGTGGACCGCAAGGGACGTCAAATTCAAAGCAGGGCAGGAACGCTTGAGTGCTCATTATGCCTATCCTTCCAAGAGTTCAAATGCCGAAGTCCTCAGGTGGTAAGGTACTTAAATGCTCCCTACGCATACACATCTCGACTAAGTGATTTGAAAACGCCATGTTGACACCGATTACTGAAGTCGACGTTTTATTTTGTCCACCGCGAGACGGTCTTGCGCCACTGAACCCCGAGGCAACATCTTATCAACAACCTAATCAAGTCGCATGAGAAGCGAGAATGCCCTTGGCTTGACCGAGGAGTGGCGCTAGAAAGAAACCAGCCTCGCTCTTCTTGCGTCCACCCACGGAGGGATGCTGCAGGATCTTCTATAGCGCGTGAGCGCTCGGCGAGAGTGTTCCCTGCCATGCCTCTCGTCCCACTTCGATTTTCCTACCGCAGTGGAATACTTTGCTGCCTTGTGGCAAGCTAAAGGGACCGACTGAGGCGCAGGATCAGATTGTTGGCGGGCCGGTCGATTTCTGACATTCCCCTTTGAACTTTTGGCATCCCATTTTCAAATTTTGACGACTTCACAGGAGGATACCTGATTGGCTGTGAGCTGCTGCTAACTACACATCTTGGTAGTCACCTTCTACTGTCGTCTTTGCCTATATGGATACCTATACCCACCACCAGCCTCTGCCCACGCCTGTTACTAATTTGCCAAGTTACCATCGCATACTCCAGGGCCAGTGGCTTACCTAGACTTTGCGGCTTATTAACTAGCGCGCAGTGAAGAGCTGATGGTGTTTAAGCCGACTACTTATCTCAGGGTCGAGAGTGCACGCTTGAGAACGCGCCTATCTACTGCGTTGCTCGCGGACACGCGGCGACGATACATACTACACGGCGGCACTTAGACCTCTACTTCCTTCAAGAGGTCACCAAGCAAAAGATGACGACTCGATCAAGTGGTTATCCGGCAACTTCAGACATCGAAAGCCTACCGGTAGACCTGCGCGCCGTGTGCTCATTCCGAGGTCTGTCAAATATTAAAAATGAGGCGATGGGGCCGGTATTCAGAAGAAAAAAAAAAAATAGCATATGAGGGCTCACTGTCCATCGTCTCTCGCCAAGCATATCTTGAGAACAGCGCCATCGCCGCCGCCACGTCGCCTCCACTGGCCATTGTTGTCCCAAACCTTCTAGTCGCAGGAGCCCCCTGCGCCAAAAGAACCGCCGTGCGGTACATCTTGCCATGGAATGCGTTTTGTCGGATTTTACAATTCAAAATACCGATCTGGGGGCAGGAACAAGTGGTCGGCTCCGCCAACCGTTCAGAAGAAAAGGTCGAGCACGCAGAAGCTCGATGCGTCGCCTTGCTTTTCGACATTCAGCCTGTTCTCTGTGACTTGGTCAGTTGATCCAGCATCTTCGTATCGATGTCCCACATATATGCGCAGTCCCTGGTCTTGGTCAACAAGACGTGGGGGCGTAGAACAAATCGACGCGTCAGTGAAAGAGCGCGAACTCAATTGTGACAAACAGGGGCCTCCGAAATGAGGCTGATGCATATGCGTATTGCGTGGTTGTTGACCTATGGAGCATGGCGCTTAGATGGCATTCGCGCGCGATCATTGTCGACCCCGCTGTCAAGGTTTACTCCCCCGCGCGTAGATAATGCATGGTGGTGTCGCTTAAATTTGAACGCGCAAATCAGGGAACGCCAGCGAGAGGGTTGAATTACAAGGATCGGTAAGTCTTATTCTGCGTTGGAGACGGCTGCTTCACATAGGGAGCCTTCAGTTGAGTCTTCGTTTTTGGTCTCTCCCAGCACTCGAATTTCGAATTTTTTTCTGACCCGGTTCCTTTCCCATGGAGAAGTCCCGTGCCGAACTCAAACGAGACCGAAGATGCGTCAGTCAGGTTCGCGAGGGTCGCAGAGGCACCCCAGAGCGTTCCAAAAGACCGAAAGGAAAAAAAGAGGATCACAAAGCTCTTGATGCCCCTGAAAAAGCGCCGCTGTCAAGCCGTCGCAAAGCAACCCATTCACCAGCTGAAATTTCTATGGCATTCAGGAGTCGATCAAAAGTTCGACAGTCAACTGAAGTCACCACGACAGCACAAAGACCGGAGGATGAGCCAAACCAGAGAAGACGATCGAGATTCAAAACATGGACTACTTTTCGCCTCGCAGGTCTTCCCATTACCTACAAACAGCGCTCGGTTGATGAGGACGAAGCCGAGACGATCATTCGAGAAGTTCTGAAGCTCAGCGAAGACACCCAGATTTATTTGGAGTCTCTTGCAAAGCTCGCTTCATCTATGCACCAAACCGCGACAATACGATTCAGTAACATTCCAGGGGAAATTGAGGAAAGATTACAAGATGGCGACGAAACCAATTTCCAACTTTTAGATGGCAAGAAGAAATTCACCCTGACTTTGGACACCCACTTCGAAGGATTGACCCCTCTGTGTTCCCCGCAGGACGCAGATCACAAGCTTGAGTGAGTATCTCCTTCTGTATCGTTGTTTCTTCCGCTGAATCAATTTGCAGCGTGATTGCTCTCCATGGATTGGGTGGGCATGCTTTCGGGGCTTACAAAGCCAAAGGAGACAGCTATATGTGGCTTCGAGATGGTCTCCGCGAATCTATGCCATCGGCAAAGGTTTCTACGTACGGCTATGATTCTCAGTTGGTGGGCAGTCACTCTTTCCAAGTCCTCTCCGATCTTGGCTCGAGATTCAAGCATGAGCTCGTAAACGAGATCAGAGAACGAGACAGGGTAAGCAAGCGATTCGAATATGTCGCGTACATCGGATACTTACGATTCAGTCCGGAAAAATTATACCCATTGCGTTGTTCGGCTTGAGCCTTGGCGGTCTCGTCATAAAAGAGGTGACTTATCAATCCAAATCTGGAATAATTCCAACTCGCGCTAACTTCTCTGGAAAGGCGCTGCGACAACTTGTCAAGCAGGAAACGGAGATTCTCAAATCAGTCCAAGCACTTTTCTTTTTCGGAACCCCAAACCAAGGCATGGACATCTCTTCGTTGGTGGCAATGGTTCATGGGCAACCAAACGAAGACTTCCTTCGATCCCTTGGAAAGGAATCCCAAGAGTTACAACGCCTCGAGGAGATGTGGGACGACATTGTATCAGGGCCTCAGACTGTTTCGAAGAATCTCAAAATCTACTCATTCTACGAAACCCTCAGGTCCCCGACTGCGGTTCAGATGGTAGGAAGCCTCCAAAATTTTGGGAGTATAAACCTCGGTCATGCCGGTGCTAACCTATCGCAGGAATCTGGACTATGGGAAATGAGTGGAGAATCCAGAGTGCTGGTGAATAAAAACTCCGCAACCAATGGAAGATCTTGGGAAAGGGGGAACAACTACGTCATCGCAGTGAATGCCACACACGAGAATTTGGCAAATTTCAAGAGCTCGAACGACAGCACATACAGGCTAATCGAATCATGGTTGAAGCAGATTTTTGAGGGAAATCAGTCAAGTCAGTCAGCATGAGCATCTCCGAAAGAATTTGAGTTAATATGATTCATAAGACTATGCCGAGGGATCGCTTCCCCCTGATGAACAAGAACTCCTTGATTCCTGCCTGGCCTCGCTTTCGACTCACGAGGAAGAATACCGGTATGAGCAGATCTACGACTCGACGGAAAATGATACCTGTCAATGGATATTCAAGCGCAAAGCCTACAAGGAATGGCTAAGCACCACTTGCCAATCCGTCCTCCGGATCCGAGGCAACCCGGGAGTTGGAAAATCTACCGTGCTGAAGCAAGCATTGCAAACATATAAAAAGGAACATCGACCGCACGATGTTGTTGTGGCCTCGTACTTCTGTTACGGCGGCGGTAAAGATCTTCAAAAGTCTCCCCTGGGCTTTTACAGATGGCTCCTCCGCCAGATAATTCCTCATTTCCCAAAAGTGTTCTGGGACGTGGTCCTTGAATGCCGCACAAGAAATCAGACTGAGGCCTACAATGGAGAATCTTGGTCATGGAGACCCGAGAAACTCCAGAAATACTTGAAAATTCGTCTGCCCGAAGCATGCAGTCGACGACCAATAACAATATTCATTGATGCGCTCGATGAGTTGTCCGACGATCATCGAACCGAGTTCCATGATTTCATCAATACACTCATTGGAACAGCCCCACTTGGGACACTCAAAATCTGCGTCTCATGTCGGTACTATCCAGACCCCTTCACGGGTGGCCTTTCGATCGCAGTGGAAGAGCACAATCGTCGTGACATAAGAGTGTTTGTCAAGACTAGACTGGGCCCCAAAGCCACGCAAACAAAAATGAAAATTAGAATCGAAGAGCAAAAGGAGATTGAGTCGAGAGTCATCGAACAAGCACATGGAAACTTTCAATGGGCAGCTCTCGTTTGCAACAAGGTCATGAAGATGGGGGAGAAGGGTAAACCGACCAGGCACATTCTGCAGGAGATCGATGCAGTTCCAGAAGATCTCAACAAGTTGTACGAGGATCTGATCAAAGAGAATCCAGAGGATCGACAAGAATCCCTCAGACTCTTTCAATGGGTCTGTTTCGCCCCTCGTCCTTTGATGCTTCGCGACCTACAATGGGCTCTAGTACTCTCACCTGAAATGGAAGGGTATTCGATGCAAGACTGCACAAACAACTTGAGTTACAGAAAAGAGCCCGGAGAACTGATAAATGCAATCACCGATTTATCGAGAGGTCTTATTTACATCTCAAGACCCCCTCCTCAGCCCGCTCTGGAAGAAAACGATCTGCTCATCAGGATGGTGTCCTCCGAATGCGAGGACGACGTATACCCGCCGGATCCCCGTTGGTTTGCGGAGGCATTCTTCATACATCAGTCTGTGAGGGACTTTTTATGCCACAGAGGTTTGTCCATGCTTGAGGATTCGCAGTCCGATCCCATCGAGCTTGGTCATCGTACGATCCTTTTCTCTTGTCTTCACTATGCTTTCCTGGAGAAAAGACAAACACACGAAGAAATACTCAACGTCATGCTGCGACCAGATATTGAAAGAAGTTTGGCGGTGCTTTTGAAGCATCACATCGAAAGCTTGGAATCGCAAAAGATCGACCAGTCCTATATTTTGGAAGCCTTTGACTCCTCAGATGGTGGAGAAAGGTTCGAAAAATTACTTCCGTTCATCTGCATAGATGAATATGAGAATCGAGAGTATGACTATGTTGAACGGTCAACCAACATCCGAAATCTGCCACAAATGCTTGCATTCCTGGGTATTGCGAGTGCTTTTCGATCTTTGGTGGCGTTCAACACCAATCTCAACCTACCAAAGAAATTGGGAAAGCCAGAAATCATCGACCAGCGAATCTCCAGAATATCAGAACATATACCTACAGTCCTTGAACGGTTGGAGTCTGGGACGATCAACTTGGAACAAGCATCTGGGACACAGAGAATGACTACCTTTCATGTCGCGGCTCGTTTTGGGCGCGTGGACATCATCAACAGTCTTCTCGAATGCCCTGAAGTCGATCCAAATCGAACATGTGCCATGGGACTAACCGCACTTCATATTGCTGTAGATCACATGAATAGAGAAGTTGTAGAAGTGCTCTCAAAATCCAAGTCTATAGACTTGAACATCCAAAGCACCAACGGGGCTCTGGCTTGGGACTGTTCGACAACAGTCGACTGGTATGGGTCTGGATTAGACTTAATATTCCAGTCTCCACGGATGGACGTCAATCTTCGAGGCAATTTTGGGAACACAATCGCCCATTTAATGATTATGACTACTGCAAGCGATCCTCGGATACCAAAATTGGGCTGGAGTAGAGTTGACCCCAATTTGCAGAATAGATTCGGAGAATCTGTGCTCCATCTAGCAATTCAATACCACTGCAAAGAAGTAGTGGAAGCTCTTCTTGAGATCGAAGGTGTCAATCTCTACCTAGAAGATGACGACGGCGATGTTCCAATATTCAGCATATTCCGCCCAGCATATAAACCAGTCGAAAGATTTCCCAGTGTCCAAGATCCCGGACGCGAGATTATTAGTCAAAGAGTCGACCCCCTTGAGGTTTCCGGTATTCTGGAATTGCTTTTGTCCAAGATGAAAGTACTTGTCAAGAACAGGAAAGGCTCCACACTGCTCCATTGCGCTATGGAATATTCAAATTTGGACTTTGTTTTAATTCTACTCCGTGATGGTAGAATAGAGCTGAACGACGAAAGTTGTTTGGGTAAGGAAGTGCTGGAGTTCCTCACATTGTTTACTGACATTGCACAACATCCTAGACAGGTGCAAGCCGAAGTCGCTGAAATCATCAAGTCACTGCGTGGTGATGGTGGGAGAGTCAAGAACACGAACATGAGGCAGTCACAGTTACTTGGAGACTAAACGGCCTTTCATCTTGTACATCTCAATCTCTTCCAAGGTTCGCTAAATGGCGATAAAACTTCCTGGGCCTTTTCTAAGTCATGTGATGTTTGTGATGCTAGTCTTGTAACATGTGGATTATGAACAGATTGGCGCAAGATTCACCAAGCTAAGGAAACCAGGCACGGGAATGTAGACAATTTGTTGTCGCGTTTCGCATTTTATTTTGTTAGTGTCGCATTTCATTGTTACTATGAGAGGATTGCGCGTCAATGCTATCTCACACCTTCCTTCGGCTTGCCTGGAGACAATCCCTAGCTCTTGGTATCTGAGAGGTTCTAATGCTCTTCGGCTGCGCATTTTGAGATGAAAATCTTCCAGACCGTGACTGTGACTTCTCCTTTACGCCCCACACCTTTCGCAACTGAGCTCCACACTGTTTCCTTCTGGTTGACAATACCCAATAACTTTACTGAAGTCACAATCAGTAAAATCTTCATTTGCCGCTCGGATTATCAAAGAAACTTCACAATGTGACATTCAAAGAGCGTACATTCTAGCGCAAGGCGGTTAGAGCTATGAAAAGACACACCAGCTCTCGACGTCATAAACAATGTAAGACATCCCCGCACCACCGCGGCGTCATTTTTGAAAAGAATGTCAAAAGAGGCGGTTGAAAAATGACCAGGTATCCAAAGCACCGTGCAACAAGAACAATACTGCTTTTCATCCCGCCAAGAATCCAATGCACCCCAGAGCCATTCTCTCAGTAGAAACCACCGCCTGGCACTGCGACAAAAACAATAGTGGCCACAGTAGTCAACAGCAGACTCCACGCCTGGCTCTGTCGCACGATCTTGTCTTGCACCACGCGCACGCTCTCCTCCTGAACCCACGTCTCATGGTCGAAGATCTTGCGGACGAACGGCTTGCGCTTATACGACTGTACCCATGACTCCTCGCTAAAGCTATTGCGGCTGCCGAACGCGTCGAAAGAGGGCGGGTACGAGTGGCGGCCGATGGACGCCTTCATGGCAGTAGGAGACGTGGGACTCGTCGGGATATTGGCGGCTCCTGAATTTGCGCCGGCGCTGGCAATTGTGGCTTCCTCGTCGTCAAAGGTACTGCCTTTCTTGTGTTCAGCCGAGACGTGGATTTCGGCGACGGAGGCAGCGCTGCTGGTAGTGGTGCCCTTGTTTGCGCCGACTATGCCGCTGTTGACGCTGTCGAGGTCTTCCCACGGCTTGAGCGTACGCTTGTGGCCGCGGTGCAAAATCACGCAGAGGCCCTTGTAGGCGGCGATCATGGTCGTGAGGCCAATGAAGAGGACCGGCCACATGAAGATGCGCCACCAGCGCGAGGCGCGAGAGAGGGCGAGGAGCAGTCCGATGATCAGGCCAAAGGCAATGTGGCTGACGCCCATGGTGCGTACAAAGAAGACACGCGGCTTGTTGCCGTTGCAGATGGACCAGCGCACGAAGTTTGGGTGGGCGTGGCCGCGGAGGATGGCTTCGACCATTTTGGCGACTCGATCAAAAGCGGACGGGTGTGTCGTGTGCTGCAGCGCGTGGAGGACATCGGAGCGGTCTCTACCAGACAAGTTCAATTCACGGGGCGAGCCTGGTGCGATATAGTGGGCAATGACGCGGTCGATTTCTTGACGGAGGGGTTGCACGGAAACTGGGTTGTGGATCAGTGGTTGGAAGAAAACAGAGGAGGCCTGCGGACTTACACGCTTGCCACTTCAATCCGGCCTGCGCATTCGCTTCATCCCGCAGCTCCCTGGTGCTGTCCTCGGTCAACACGGGTTGGCTGTAAGCCGACGAGAGAGTATTGCTTGTTATCGTTGGCTCCGGGCTGCGGGTCCGGCTGTACGCATCATCAAGAGTTGCCTTCATGTTCGAAGGGTTGAATGCATCGTGGGGCTTCGTTCCCGATTCTGCATTCCCAACCGTCACCTCCGTCAGGCCAATTGCGGCTGCTTGAGAGGACTTGTCAAAGTCGATTTTGGGCATCATGGGATTGGTCCTCTTCCTGCGCAGTGTTCCAATCTTTGACTGACCCGAGGCAACTTGTGCAGCCTTTTCTTCTGGTGTTACTTCTTCCCACTTCCATTCGGGAGCCAGTGCTTTGCGTTCTGGTTTGAGCGCGTTGAAGCGTTGCTTGTAATCCTGAAGCCACAGATGGAACTGTAGATTCTCGGCGTCATGTGTGACGTAGACGAGATAGTCCATGAAGTCGCGTAATGTACACGGCTATTTGTCTGTCAACATTAAGCACCTTCAAGGGTCTGACTGACGGACGAACCGGCAGTGCCTTGTTGCCCATGACATTTTCAAAGGACAATTCTTCTGGGATACCACGCGTTCCACCCGTTGTGCGGTCAACATATCGCTGACACTCAAGGTTTGTAATTGGACCGTTTGGTCGCTGTACGTAGCTCGGTCGGCGGTAGAAGAGAATAGACATGTTGAGTCTCTTGGTGGCGTGTATGTGAGGCAAGAAAAGATGAGGTGCCTTCCCGGTCTCCTAGAGCCACAGAGAGTTTGGCAAGAGAAAAGGATGAATATAAAAGACAGTCCAGAGTTTGAGGGCCACGAGGAGGCGGCCAGCCACGAAAGAGCTATCAGCCACTTGGGCTCATCAACCGTTAAAAGAAGAGCACAGCGCTTGGAGATTCCGAGAGCTAGCTGACGATAGTGCGTTTTCTTGATGAGCGAGGCTTGAGCTGTCACTTCGGCCACGCAAAACACCTCAAGTGACTAGACGGCTAACGGGTCGACACAAAATGGTGGTAGATGTAGTAGATTGTAGAGGAGTTCGAGCCGATTTAAGTCCCTAGTGAAAGTTGGAAATGTTGCAGAGAAGACCCTGAGACCTTACAATCTCAGAAAGCAAGTTTGTGGTGTTGCAACTTACTTTGAGCGAGGGAGATATAAAACATCCCCATCGATGTCAGGGTACAAATCGACCCTTCTAGCTGTGCTATAGCTGGTCATGACCGGAGTGGCTGTCGAACTTTCCCATCTCCGGTGGACGCGACCAATCCTACCAGTGCTTCATGTTTTGGGAGGCTTAAATGCGCGGCAAGTCAGCACGGGGAACACGTGGCCCAGGCTTTTGGGCATCCCGGCTGCGTCGCCGACCCATACCCCAAGTAGAAAATTTGTTGACGAACGAAGTGGCAGAATAATGCAATTCGAGAGGCTTTTTGGCTCTTCCTGTCATCAGAATCGACGCGCGACAGCGTGACCCGCTCGAAATGGACGCAAAGGCGAAAATCTAAAGGGGTTGACATGGCAGCCAGCTCGGGTCGAAATGCCCGTAGACGCAAAAGTTGGATCGAATGATGCGCAGACCATAGGATAAAGCCAGAGCGCTTGGCGCTTGAAGGCGACCTGTGTTCTAGCATGTCGGGCTATTTGAAGGCTAGGTGGATGGCCTGGTATCGGTGCCACACTTCAAGACTGCCGCATTCGGGAAAGCGGTTGGGGTGGACGTCAGTCATTTCGAGCTTCCTCGGTCCCAAGCTGGTCGTCGAGGCCTTTCCAGACACTTGCAAAACCGAGGTCAACGCTTGCTGCCAATCTGCTCCATCTTCCAAGCTGGCTTGCGGGATGGCAAGAAACACGTGGGAAATGAGCCGAACGACAGTCCGGGGCGCCTCAAGCACAAGCCTCTCACCTTCATTTTCCCCGCGAACGATTGTGACGTAGAATCGCCTTCTACCGCTACATTCGACTTGACTTGCACACCTTCTGCGTCCAGCAGTCTCCAGCAGAGCGGAAGTGGCCAGGTGCAGGTTGATTTCGTGATGTTCCTGCAAACTGTGCCGTAGATTCCTAATTGACAAGGCAGTTATTTGATCCCTGAAACCATCCGATCCCCCTGCTTTCGCGCAGTCTCATGGTAGCGATTGTTGGGTAGTTGATCAAAATCCATGAACTTGGATTGAAGACTTGTCGGCCTTCAGCATGGAAGTAGAATACCAGTTCTCGAGGAACTTGGAGTCTTAAAGGTACAAGTACATCTGCACACCAAATCAATCGTACAAAACAGTGATTGATCGAAGTCGTGAATATGAAGTTATTGCGACAAATTTTGGCGCAAAGCAAGGCTTGTGGAAGTGCTTCGGTTCCATGGCAATGAGATGGCGCGTCTTCTCAATGATTTTGAGGCGAGATTGGGTTCATCAGACGCGAAAAAAGCCACTCTTCTCTGACCGTGATCGAGCTTTTGATGCCCGCTGGCAGCGTGAAATCCGAGAGCATCGTTGGTAAAGCAAATCCAATGTTACGCTGTCCGCATGGCCGCAATATTGCTTGATCCCTCGGTCAGGAATATCTTCTGGGAACAGGAGGCTGTTTCATCTGGGACGTCAAGACTGTCGATTGATTCAAGAACCCATTGAACAGTTGCAGATGTAAGACTTATTCCTCCGCGAGACCCCCAATCATGAGATCGGATAGGAAATCGCTAGAGCAAGCTCAAAAGACAGCGTGACTCTCTTTCACTGTGCGAACCAGGGTATCTAGTTGGCGGTGTGCGGTGCCAGGAACATGTGGAGCCTCCAAGACAAGTTTGGGGATGGCTGATGCTTGGCGAGGACCCTTTCAACGGGACTATTGACAGCGGTCCGCAGCAGTTGGATGGCCTGAATGACTCTTTTGGAGAGACATCGTTTGTCGGGCAGCTTGAAAACGGTGTTGAGGTAACCTGGTATGTGCGAGACCTGGATGATCAACGCCCAGGGCAGATCCTACCCGCGGAGTGGACCATGTGGTCCCTGAACGCCAATCGGCTGCCAAGAGAATACCAGAATCGATCTTATTTGCCTCATGCTCTTTCGAGCGGCCATAGTCTGGCAAGCCATGCTGTGTGACTCAGCATAACCCACTCATGCCAAGAGAAATGAACCCACGGCCGTAACTTCATGATTCGGTGGTCAATGTTCAAAGGCCAGTGAGACCTCAAGGGCTGCATGGAAAGAAGCGAAAGAAATTCGAGCTGCCTGGATTTACTGAAATTTTGCTCCTCAGAGGTCAAATGCTCCAGTCTTGTTGGATACTGAAGTCAAGGTTCCTTTTGCTACCCGCTGTCGTCGTGACTAAGCAAGCAGAACACTTACCGGAGAAGTTGGAATGACTCGATGAAGTACTGCCCTGTAACTTGTGGATCGAAGCCAAAGGTCTCGTGTGCAAAGAAGCAAAGGAAGCAAAGCCACAAAGCGCCAGAGGCACATCGTACCGGGTGCTCAGCGGCAGGCAGCTTGATCTTGAAGGATAAAGCTTGGGAACGGGATTTGCCTGACTGATACGACATACTTCTTTGAGTCTTCGCTTATTTTCCCCGCAATGCCAGGTCAGAGTGGCAGGCAAACTGGCCGTGGTAAAATGGAGACCGCGGAGATGCTCATTGTACATTCTCTGGCGCGCCGCCTCGAAGGTGAGACTGATTTCGAGCGGCCGGATGCAAAGCAGATGCGTAACTCCAGCTTCGAAGTACTCCTACTTTCCGGTAGAAACCAGAACTAGCGTTCCGAGTCGCAAACCGATCTTCAAGGGGCCTGGTCTGTCAGGGACCACCCAAAAACCGGGGAAGCTGAGCCAATAGTGCAAGTTGCCATTACATCCAGCGACTGCTGAGAGTTTTTGACGCGGGTCATACTGGTGGCGAACAACGATGTTGATGAACCATGAGAGCACTTTGTCGCTCTCGCTTTCGACTCCTCAAGTTTTCCAGGGTTGAGCGTCCCGTGGATCACAATGGCTTCGACTTCAATTCTATAACCGAATACATGGTGACCGGTCTTATAGAGTTAGTCGGCTTCGACGCCAATTTCTTCCCAAAGAATTTGGTTCTTCCAAAGGGTCCTCGACAGATACCGGGACAGCACTCAGTGACGCGGCATTATCCTTCTCTGGTTGAGCAACGCTGAAAGGAGCTGAACCTGAGACGTTGGACACTGACACTTGATGTCCATATCGAGGGTGCGACCAGCTAGGGGTTCCACGTGTGTTGGGCTCAAAGGAAGAGGCTTGGGCATACGCAGTCGATAAGGTAGAGTCCTGATCCCAATGTGACAGAGATATTGATGAATCTGGTGAGAGCTGATATCTCGCGAGACCAGCAGTCGTTACATATTGCCGGTAGACTAACGAAATGCTGCCAATGGCGCTGTCGAGAGTAACGATTGAGGTTGAAGAGGAGAGGGACCAGCTGCGGTTGTGTGGAGGTTTGGGTGGAGATGATCTGATAAGATTTACATCTTATCTCCGGCTGCGCCGCTTTGCCAACACCAAGCTACAACAGCTATCTCAACTCGGACGCGTCTTCGTGCAGCGACGCTGCACATCATAAGACCTGTCTCTTCGTCGCAATGGATCCTCCTGCACTTGCGTCTCTCTCCCTGACCCACGTCCATTATGTGAGTCGCGAATTGACGCACTTCCCGCGCTCTTCAATCGACCAATGCTGACAAGAGCAGAACCCTCATGATCGCTTCTCATACATCTGCGCCTGGCTGGCGCTCGTCCCGCAGGGGCTCTGCATATTTTATGCCACTCTGATGTGGTCGAGTCGCGAGGTGGAAGTATGCATGATGTTTGCGGGTCAAATGGCCTGTGAGGCCTTGAATTGGGCTCTGAAGAGGTGGATCAAAGAAGAGCGCCCAAGACGTGAGTAGACGACTGGAGACGCCCATCCCGATCTCACAGCCCACATGTACTGATATGGTCCTCGAATCTAGAAATGTACGGCAAAGGATATGGCATGCCTTCCTCCCACGCACAATTCGTTTCCTTCTTCTCCCTCTACCTGACATTGTTCCTCCTCTTCCGGCACGCCCCGCATCCGACGCAGACACACACGCCCACGACCTACGCCCAGCGCCTTGGGCTCTCCGTGCTCGCCCTTGCATCTGCTGCTGCGGTGGCGTTCTCTCGGATATACCTCACGTACCACACAAACAAGCAAGTCCTCGTTGGTTGCGCCGCTGGAGCCGCTTTTGCCGTTGTGTGGTTCGGCTTCACCACCGTCCTGAGAAGGTCAGGATTGGTGCATTGGGGCTTGGACCACCCATTGGCAAGAGCATTCAGACTGCGAGACTTGGTCATTGAAGAAGACCTCCTGGACGCAGGATGGGCCAGGTGGGAAGACAAGAGGCGGAAAAGGAGTTTGGACGCGAAAAAGAAGCGGTAGAACTTTAGGGGCGCATAACAAAGTGGGAGCTTTGATATTTCTGTGCGCAACCTCGCGTTGATCCAGGGAAACTGGTGGGTGATCTTTCGCCTTGGAGTTCTCGAAAAGCCGGCGTCCACGGAGTATCATTTCTCGAAGGGTCATCGAATACACAGGGTCTTTCTTCTCGGTTAGATCATACTGTATAGGCTCACTCGAATTTCTAAGCATGTGTTCCTGGGTTGAAGGCCAATCGGAGCTCCTCCATTTCGTGAAGGCTCATTCCAACTCGCGATACTAATTTTAGCAGGACTCTCAGTTCCATTCTGAAGCGTCCAATCAGTTCTGCGCAATCGGCGAAGGGATATTGACAACGAGCAGGGCATCGCTCAGAATGCCGCGCCGGTCCAGTGAATCGACGAGTGCCGGAGACGGGCTTCAATATCGACAACCTGTCTACCGAGATTGCAAGTTGAACGTTTACCCGCTGCCGTTATTGAAGGCACTGGAAAACAAAGCTGTACAACCACCCACTCGATATTGACGTGGGACCGTCTGATATGACCATCCACATGTCGCTGTGCAACGGGCCGAGAAGTTCTGGAAGCGAACCGATATGAAAGAAGAGCTGCCTTACTTCTAGACCGGCATGGACGTTATCTGCAAAAGCGTTGGAGATGAAGAGGAGTCGGGCGCGTGTGGGTGCCATGCAAATTCTGCAAGCCACGGTGGCGAAGGCCATCACGAACAAAATAAGCCCATTTGGGGCTGAGTGGTGGTGTTGACGTCGATGGGGGAGGACAAGGCTGCAGTAACCTTGCTCGGATGGGCCGACGGGCCGAGCGCTGGCTCGACCGGAGACAGCTTTTGCAGCCGATTAATTGCAACTCCACTCATTGCCTCTACAAGACCTTCGCCCCCTGTCCCACCCAAGACTTCTTACGGCTCCCCCACACCACGCTGGATGGAAGCGGCTGGACAACAGACGCCCATGACGATCGCTCGTATGCGGAAACTGCACAGGCCAAGAACTCGGTAGATGCGACAGACGACCGTGAGATGAGACTGTGCTGTCCCAAAGGAGAAGTCTGCGAAGTCATTCAAGAGCTGCGTTTTGGAGTGGAAGACGGCATAGAGACGAACAAACGCAGGACCGTTATGTCCAGGACTCTTGCAGGTTACCTTTCAAAAGACAAACATCTTTCATCTGTTTGGTCCTCGAAGCGACCATTCTGGCCCTCTCGAGATGTTTCAGCCAGGCAGATTCGCGTGCATGCGAGCTCGCGGTGTGATGGATTTGGAATCCGTCTAACCGCTGCCAAGAACTCCTTTGCCAGAAGCAACGGTCAGATATGCGGAAGGCTGGCGCTCACGACGCTCAGAGTCCTTTCGGGTCTTTGAATATGCACTGGCCACGCTTTCCTCGACCTCTGTTTGACCTGCGGCGATGGTCATCGTTTTCCGGGGACTTGAACGGCTCACCAAAATTTCAACCATTTTTTGCAAAGCAAGAGAAGCAGTTCAAGAGCATTCTTGGGGAACATGCAAGTAATGCATTATGGGCGTTTACCAGCGTCGCCCAGCTGTTTCGACAGGTAACACGGCGTCCCAAGACCGATAGCCGAGCATCAAGTGTCGGGGTTGATTGGACGGCAAAACCACCAGGAGGAGCATAGGCCGCTTGGAGCACCAAAGAAACAACGTCACTTCGCGCCCCGAGTGTGCAAAACGTACCTGACGAGTGGCGTCTGTTGTGACAACAATGGGGCATGCTTCTGGTTGCAGCAATCTACTTCGGCACGGCGGACATCTCCAACATTGGAAAATCCTCCACCAAAGAAGTTACAAGGCGCACGTCCTTGACTGGGACAGTGTTAGCGAGCCTCTCCTGTAGAGGTTCTTCTATAAAGATGGCGCTCTCATCATTGCTTTGAACGGCACGGCTGGTCCAACTCGATTCCCTCACTACCAACAACATCCACTCTCTTCAACCCCTCACATTCATTCGGAAGCGCTAGACGCTAGAAGAACTATCGACAAAATGAAGTACTCGCTCATGACCCTTGGCGCGTTCGCCGCCTCCGTCTCCGCCCACGGCTACGTCGAGTCTGTCATCGCCGGCAGCTCCACCTACACCGGCTACAACCCCTCGTTCTCCTACCAGACTCCTGCCCCCAAGGCTGTTGGCTGGGCTGCTGAGAACCAGGACAACGGTTACGTCTCGCCTACTGCCGTCGCCGAGCCCGACATCATCTGCCACAAGTCTGCCACCAACGCCAAGGAGTATGTCACCGCTGCTGCTGGTGATGAGATTTCCCTCAAGTGGAACACCTGGCCTGATTCACACCACGGCCCAATCATCAACTACATGGCCTCCTGCGACGGCGACTGCACCACCGTCGACAAGACCAAGCTCAACTTCGTCAAGACGGACGCCAGCGGTCTTGACTCTGGCTCCAACCCCGGCACTTGGGCGACTGACGACCTGATCTCGAACAACTTCGTCTACAAGACCAAGATTCCCGCCGATCTCAAGGCCGGCAACTACGTCCTGCGCCACGAGATCATTGCCCTCCACAGCGCCAGCCAGAAGGACGGTGCTCAGTTCTACCCTCAGTGCATCAACGTCAAGGTCACCGGCTCCGGCTCCACTGCCATCTCTGGCGGCGAGCCTGCCACCTCGTTCTACAAGGAGACCGGCCCCAGCATCCAGTTCAACCTGTACACCACCTTCTCCAGCTACACCATCCCCGGCCCGGCGCTCTGGAGCGGCGCGGCGGCCAAGCTCAGGAGGCACGTCAGGGACTTCCGCCTCTTCTAAGAAGCTACTTTTCCAACGACCAGAAATGGACATGTCGAGGTTGATCCTCACGACGTTCCTGGATAGAAAGAGATTTTGAATGGAAGGGATTTGAAGATGGGAGGATGAGAAGGGATGCCGCTTTGGGCTTTCGGACAACATCATATGCTATTCATGTATCTATCTTATGTTGCAGAGCAATAGGATTGGTGAAGCATATCAGCATCTGTGTTTTCATGCAAAGTGTTCCTCAACTGCAACCACGCCCCTTCCCCTGCCAAGACACAACCAACATCTCCGCCGCAGCACAGCTCGCCCTCCACCCCTCATGCGCGGCCATGTTTCCGCCCACCAAAAACGACCCCTGTACGTGCGTCGCCGTTTCGAGATGCCCACACAGACCAGCCACGCCCCACAAAATCCCGCCAAGCTTAAAACTGCGCGACGGGATCTGCGCTGGCCGCTGCGCTGTTGTCTCAGGCCGTCGTCTCTTCGACCTCGTCTCGACTCGTCTTGACCGGCATCCCGCGAATTTTCCGACCATCAGGGTCGACCGTTAGGTGGTGCATCTATTCTTGAAAGGGGACGCCTCGCGGCGGGTTTGGTCGCTACTTGCTTCATGTAGCGGACGCGCAAGCCGGATGCCCTGGGGCTGGTGCCTGGTGTTTTGTAAATCATGGACCGAACAGCAGGGCTTTCAGACGGTGACGAGTGACGACGCGGACGAGACGGGCAGGCGGACGCCTTGCGGCAAAGCACCGGGCTGGTGGGTTCTTGCGCGTAGGCGGCGGCGGCGACGAGCGGAGAGCGGTACGCCTGAAGTCCATTCTTCAAAGAAGACCATTTGTGCTTGGTATGACTGGAAGAGAAGATGAAATGGACGCGAAGCAGAGGGCAAAATTCTGAACTACAGACGGAGCATTTTCGAGCCATCTGGATTACAGAAGGATACGAACAGAAAGCACAAACGGCAAATGTATTTACCGGCGCAGGTACAACGCAAGAGAAGGATCAAAGGTCTAGACACCGCTCCAGTCGACAATCGTTATTCCCGCCATGACGTTCTCCAAGGACATCCTCGTCAGCGCTGTGCCTCCTACGCACTGCTGGCCTGCGTCGTTTCATTTGGCGCGCGCGGCGGCGCTCCCCTGTCAAGGCACTCCCACGTGTCGTTGGGTGGATGCCTTACCTATGGCTCGACCAAGTCGTTCTGATGAAGACAAGAACAATCTGCAAGCGAGTCCCAGCGCTGCTGACTGGACACTTGCAACTGACTGGCGAGACAGGCGCGTGCTCTGCCTATGTCAAGTCAAGCAGGATTCAGGGGGCCAGGCGTGAAGCCAGGACAGGGATGAACAAAAAACCCGAGCTCCCGCTGAGCTCGAGTTAAGCTCAAGCTGCCGAGCATTTTTAAGGTTGGTGCCGCTGCCGCTGCCGCAGGCCGCCGCCAACGATAACCCTTGGGTCGGGAACGGCGCGACGGGACGCGATGCGATGAGTGCGGAGGAGCAGGATTGAGAGAGAAAAACAGGGGAAGCCACGTGGATTCGTGCAGAATGGGTGCGCGAGCGAGAAGGCCAAGAGAGCGAGATATGACGTCGAGTGTAGGCGATCGGAACTACCAGGAGATGATGAGATAGTTGAAGGCGAATGGAAAAGGGGAGGGAGCATTTATGCAATCAAAGACGGCATGCAGATGGGAGATCCGCAAGCCCCTGAAGACTCTTTCCGTTAAGTCCAATTCATTCGGGCTGAGGGTGCCGTCGAACATTCAAATGCCTTGGACTAAGATTCGGACGATGCACACAGGGAGTGATCGAGCAGTAGCATGAACACTCTTGGCACATTACAAAGCTTTCAACGCGGTGGGTCGACGTGCCAGCAGCGCGGTACAATGATGAGATGTGATGTGGGGGAGCATGATTGAGCAAGTTGAAAGAAGAATTGTACGGCTTGCGGACAGGGAGCATACAAGCACCCCACACATATCGGGCAAGAACATCACCAAGTCTTATAGAATCCAGGGAGCATCCACATTTCAAACACCTCGACTTGAAGACACAGGGAGTAGTCATAGTTGTGCGTCACGACTTTAGCTACCAAACCTCGGAGATAGTCTAATGTAAATCGGAGTGGGGTACTTTATTATCAGGCACTGCTCGTTGAGGCGGTTGGATGACATTGCTCTTTGTTCTCTAGTCTACTTAATTTTGACCATGTCTATCTGTGTACATCCGTGGAGCATTCATTCTCACACCATACGTATCTATTTGAAAATCTCCACAACCTTCCACTCGTTGCCGATCTTCTTTTGCAAGACCCTCTTCTCTATCAGCGGCCAGCCCGTCTCGCCCGGTGTGACGCCCAGAGTTGGAGTGATGTAGCACTCTCGTTGCTCCTTGCCGGCTCCATCGCGGCCCTTGGGCACAATCTTCTCAGCCTTGCCCCAACGAAGCAGTGGCGTGCCGTGAGCCAGATCTATGAGCGATCCAGGCGAGACCGGGCACAGTGGGTGCATGCGAGTCTTTGGCTTCGACGAGGAAGGCGCGGCACGCTGCAAGTGCGAGTACACAACGAACGATGGCAGGGCTCTGGGCGGGGTGTGCGCAAGGACAGAGGACGGATGAATAAAGACAAACCGGGCGGACGGGTCGTCGCGCTGCTCGTGACGCTCGCTGCTGGGAAAAAGAGTCACATACGGCACGTCGATTGCGTGCTTAAATTTGTCAGGACGCGGCTGAGGGTCGCGGGGCGTTAAGTCGGCGCGCAGAGCAATCTGGTCGACAAAACCGGCGGCAACGATATGGTTGAGTTTTTCGAGGAGCTCATTGAGCTCGGTGTCTTTTCTCGGAAAACGCAGGCGAGGCATATCGGCTGCTAGTCCGCTGTGTGGGTTCTCTTTGCGCACAATATTGGTAAGTTGTTGGCGCAGCTGCGTCGCTTCTTGCAATCCTTTGAGGCGCAAAAACCATTCAGCAGCGACATCTTCCGGCTTCTTTTTGCGCTCCTCGTTGAAGAGGAGGAGCGCTCTCAAGAGGCTAATGGCGTCGCTTTTGTGGTCGACCTTGTCGATTTTGGAGAGTCTAGCGCGGGCCTTATTGTAGTCCCTTTTTAGCTGCTCTCTGGCGTCATCGGCGACGTTGTCGTCATGTGTGCGAATGTGATTTTCACCTTTGGAGGGAGGAGCAAGGTCGAGCTGGTTTTGTGGAATCAGGAGGTCGGGAACGACCAGAGCAGAAACAAGGGCGACGGCGTAGGCGGCCAGATTGTGGTTCTGCGCAATGACAAGCATGCGAGAGAAGCGTGGACTGAGAGGGTAGACTGAAAGCCGCTTCCCTTGCGACGTGATTTTGGAGACTATCCGCTTCTCTTCAAATTGGTCTTCCAAGGCACCAAGGTTCTTCAAAAGCTTTTCGGCCTTTTCTAGTTGCTCATCGGATGGCGGCGTCGGGAACGGGAATTTCTTGATTGTTTTGTTGGTCATGCTCTTGAGTTGAAGCACAACACTGTCGATAGGAGTACGGAGGATTTCTGGTTCAGTGACATTCGCAAAGTCCCGCTGGAAGACGGCAGATGAATACAGTGGGTACCAGTGCCCGGGTCCAGTTCGACCAGCACGACCACGACGTTGCTTAGCACTCGCCTTGCTGATCCAGCCAATCTCGAAACTTTGGACACCGGTTCTCTGATCATACTTCTTCTCTTTTGATCTTCCGCAGTCAAATACGTAACGAATACCCGGGATGGTCAAACTGGTCTCGGCAACGTTGGTGGCCAGAACGATGAGACGGGAGCCTTCCGGAGGAGGCTCGAAGACTCTGAGTTGCTGCTTGGTGGGCAGCTGTGAGTAAAGAGGGAGGACGTGGACTTTCGGAGTTGGAGCCTCGTTACCATCCTTGGCAACATCAAACTCATCCTCTTCCTCGTCATCTAGACCATGAATTACCGACTCATCCTCCGAATCTTCTTCGAAATCGTCATGTGCATCGACATCGCCAATATCCATGTCTTCAGTCTCGATAGGTGTCTCGGTCGCAGAGATGCGGACAGGCGGCTGCTTGACTTCAGCGCCCTGGGTAGATGGAAAGGTCTCCTTTAGCTTTTTCGCGAGATGTGTGATTTCATTCTGACCCGTCATGAAGACCAGCATTGCTCCTGGCGGTAGCTTGCGGTGTCCTCGGCGAATTTTTCGAAAGGCCTCTCCGACGTAATCAGAGCTGGTGCGCCTGGGGAAATGCTCTGTCACCCCAAACTCCCTTCCTTCGACCTGAACCAGCGGTGGTGGTCCGCTGGGAAACAAACGTTTGTTTTGCAAAAAATTAGAAACAGGCATCGTGGCAGACATGATGATGAGCTTGAGCGGTTTAGCCTTGGGGAATTTCTTCATGAGCTTACGGCGCAATTGGACACAAAGGCTCATCATGCCAATGAGGATATCCGTGTTGACGCTGCGTTCGTGTGCTTCATCAATAATGATCGCCGAGTACTGTGAGATATCGAATCTCTGGGTCATCTCACGAAGGAGAATGCCGTCCGTCATGAATTTGATTGCAGTGTTGTGGTCGGTAGTGGCATCGAAACGAATCTGGTAACCAACGCGCTTGCCTGCACTTCCCAACTCTTGTCCAACTCGATTTGCCATGCTGACAGCTGCAACTCGTCGGGGCTGAGTGACGCCAATCATGCCGGGGGTAGGTCCCTTGGGATCTCCGTAGCCAGCCTCGTACAAGAACTGTGGCACTTGCGTCGTTTTGCCGCTACCCGTTTCACCCCGTATCATGACGATGTCGTTGTTGTGTATTGCCTCCATGATCTTTTGCTCTTCGGCCACAACTGGCAACTTCATCCGCGCCTCTTGTATTTCCGGCGATCGATTGACTGCTACGCTGTACGCCTTTCGCCACGAGTCCGTTGCAGTCTTGGTAGCCAGCTCCGGGGGAAGCGGATCCTCCTCAGGAGCGCGTGATTTGAAATTGGCAGGTTTTGAAGGTAGTATTGGGAGACTTGCAATGTTGGTCGATGGTGTGTATCCGATAGCTTCATTGCGCGCTGCTGTTGCCCAGTTCTTGAAGGCAGATGAGCGGACTTTGAGATCAGTCTTCAGGGAGTCTTCGTCTTCCTCGTCGTCTTCGTCCGAGTCGTCCTCTCCAGAGCTGTCGTCGTCGTCGTCGCCGCCCTCATCTGAAGAACCGCTTTCTTGTCCCTCCTCCTCGCTCTCCGACTCGGATGCCCCAACAGCACTCCAACCGCTGCGACTGCTGCCGTCACTTTCCTCCCCAGACCCCTCGCCTTCAGAGCTGAAGCCCTCCCACTCTGGCTCTTGAGGTTTGGATTGGAACTTGAGCTCCGGCTTGCCTGCCCGCTTCCTTTTCTTGATTATGGGCTTGCCGTTCTCGTCCAGTTCCAGTGGCCTCTTCAAGCCAGCACCAAAAGTAGACGCCGGCTGCGCCGGTGCTTCCGGCTGCTGCTCCTGCTCTTGCCTCTCGGCCTTTCTCTTGTTCCCAGCAATCGGCTTTTCAGGTTGTGTAGGCTGGGAGTCCTCGTCGTCCGAATCGGTGTGGTAGCCATTGAATCTCTTCTCTGGACGCGCGACGTCCTTGATAATTTCGTCGTTCTTTTGGGTGTCAATACCTGCATTTCTCTGCTGCTGCGCGCGGACGGAGACTTCTCGTCGCGATTCGGTCACGCGGCCAAGCTTTTTGGCACTCTGGAACAACGAGGTATCGATCTTTTGCGCGGCAAGCTTCTTGATCAGGTCGAGGTTCTCCTCCTTTTTGAGCTTGTTGTCCTACACAAGCATTAGCAGCTGATCATGATCACTCCTTGAACTCTCGCAGTCAGAGATTGACATAGAGATTGACGCACAATATACTTGTCCATGCGCTTTTGCTTCTTGGCGCTGATTTTGCTCTGTGGCTGCTGGGCGCGCAATTCCTCTTTCAAGCGTTTTCTTCTCTCCTCCTGCTCCTGTTTGCCCACAGGCAAAATCATCTCCGCATTGGCGTTGTCGGCGGCGGCGGCGGCGGCGGTTCCATTGATCTTGGCGGCAGCGGCGTGTCTCGATGACTCCTCGCGCATACGCGCCTTTTGCTTGCGCACACGGGGCACAAACTTGGCCATTGTGCCGACAGAGGAGGAATTGCACTGGTGGTTGTTGGAAGTTCAACGCTACTCCTCGGGAACCAGACATTATTTCGAGTGGCATGGTCCGTGCGGAGCTTTCTGCCGGGAGAAAGAACTCACCGCCCGGGGGTCCGATAAGGCACACACGACGACGACGACGACGACGACGACGACGACGAAGACGACTGTTCGCGTTAAGATAGTCGAATGCTCCTTAATACTCTACATTGCGGGCTTTTTCTGTTGGAAATATTGTCTCACAGCGGCTTAAATACTCACCGTCAACACACTCTTAGAAATTAGGCCGCTCCATTGACTTGGAAGCAAAAATCGTGGCCCACGAAACCACGACTGTTCCCTCGATACATATCAAAAGACTGGGGAATACTTTGACTACATGTGTACGGCACTTGAATGCTCCCTGTGACTTCTATTCTACAAGATCAAATATCCAAGTTTTGGGGCAGCAAAGTACCTAAATTCTCCCTACACGTACACTATACAAACCCAAACTTATCCATTTGAACATCCTCAGTTCAACGTCCCCATTTCAATATCCCGATAAGATGCAATTCTGGCACCATATCTTGAAATGAAAATTTCTTTCACAGCCTATCATAAAGACACAGGCGACATTCATTCAGTCAATTCGAATGGTCTGGTCCGTGCATCATTTTCTGCCGGTTGATAGTCTTCACCGCCCCGGAGCTCCGACTGGACACCAAGAGCTCGACACAAACAACCTCCAATCCTCACCACTCCATTCGACAAGCTCAGCAATTCCTCCCAGAATAGCTATTGCACCATGGCGACCGCAACGCAGCATCCAACCTATTCATTCCCCGTCCAACCCGAGGCCTTCCCCGCCAAAACGCGCACCGCAGCCGGCACTGTCGACGGCGTACCCACAAACGTCATGGTGGTGCAATTCGAAGACAAGATACTGGTGACGATATCGCAGGCAGGACGGCTAGCGCATTGGGTACGGACATATCAAACCAACCATCGCCATTCTGGCGCACAAGTTGCCGCTAATCGCACGCGCTCAAAACTTTGGACAACATGGATGCTAACCACACACCTCACAGGCCCATGTACCGCTGTCCACCCTCGCAAACGCCTCCCTCGACCCCACCGCGCCGTCGCTCCCCCCGTCGACCTACGCCGACGACGACGACTACAACCCGCTCGAGCCGCACCGCCACGATTCGTCCCTCTTGCCGCTGCCTCAGCTGACCGCGACGCCGATACTGGGGGGAGGGAGCAGTAGTGGTGGCGCTGCGGGCGATGTGCACATGATTACGCAGCTGGTCGCGACGCAGGTGGCGAGCGCGATTGCGACGCGAGACACGGCGGAGAGTCGGTTGGTGGTTGTGGGCGCTGGTTGGGACGTGGCGAGAGCGAGGACGGAGAGAGATGGCTGCGTGCTCGGCAAGGAAGGCTTTCTGGAGGTGATTGGGTTGGTTGTGGGATGCTTGTAGCGTGGTGTTGACTCGAACATGGCAAGAGATGGAGCAAGACACTGGCACAAAGGAAAGTCGGAGTTCGAATGCAAGAGAAGGTCGTATTTTTTGTGGATTCCTCATGATACCCTGTAGGCGTCTATATCATTCATCATGATCCCTTGCTCATTGAACCCCCAGATACCGATTCCAAAACGCCAGCCATTGAATCCCTCCGCCGTGGTCCAAAAATTTTGGTATTTACAGCCACCAACTGCTGCTGAGATCCATCTTTCCTACTGCCTCCGGGTATCCATGTCTTTACGCACTGGCCTTCTGCTTGCTCTGCTCCCTCAAACCGTCGATAATCAGATCGCAGTCCGACATCTCTCCCGCCTTGAGGCCGCGGCCGATCCAACGCTCGTCGCCAAGCGTCTGGACAACCTGGTCCAGTCCGGATTGGTAGTTCCTGATGCCTTTGCTGAGAGCACCAATGGCCTTCTTCCTGACTTGCTCGTCGGTATCATCCTTCGCCAGACCAACCAGCTTTGGCAGCACGCCCTGCTCGCAGACGGTCTGTTGGCCCTTGATGTTGTTTTCGACGGCAGCGCCCACGGAAGCCGCGGCGCCGGCGCGCAATTGCGGCTCGTCAGCGCTCAGAAGTTTTATCAGCGGCTCCCACAGCTGTAGTGGACCAATGTTGTTTGCGTTGTCGATTTGCTCAATCAGATCTTGGAAGTTGTCAAAGGCGGTGAGTTTGGCGGAGAGGTCGACTTCGGGGTTGTGAAGAGCCGTCATGGATTCGCGCATGAGGTCGGCGTCGCTGGGACCGCCGAGGAGCGCGGAGAGAACTTCGGGAGTGAGTTGGGTGCGTGGTTGCGCCTCGGTTGCCGGTTCTGTGCCATTGGAGATGGAGGGTGCAGCGCCGTCGTCGGCGTGTGTGGTTGCGCGCGACGCTTCGCTGTTTTCAATGCCCCAGCGGAGCAGGTTTTGAAGTCGTGGGTCGCTCATGATTGTAGAGTGTGGGATGTGTGGTGGTGTGGATGTCGAGTTGAGGTAGCGTCGAGGAGGGTGGTGACAAAAAAGTGCGACCACTGCTTAGCTATGACGAACGAAGGATTCGCCGCGAAGCTGCCACTGCCTTCCGAGGGGTTCTTGCCGCTAGGGACCAAAACGGTTAGACCTACCGGTGCCAGCTAGGCAGAAGCCGGCAGGCGGTAAGGGAAGGCAGGGCGATGATTAAGCATAACCATGGACGACAGCGGCTGTCAGAGCCTGTCAAGCTCCCTGATGCGACAACACCAAGACAAGACCGCCATGACGATGACGACGAGAATAGCGACATGCCCATCCCCTGAGCACATCGCCGTCCCACTATTGCCGATTCCACGACGACGGAAGACGGGACCGGAGCTCCCGCTGCCCCTCGCTTCACGTGATTTGGCATATTGCGATGGACCTGCGCGTCAATCAGGAGGACCTGCACCCCCTAAACC
The DNA here is from genome assembly GCF_038381095.1 of Phyllosticta capitalensis. Lineage (NCBI taxonomy): Eukaryota > Fungi > Ascomycota > Dothideomycetes > Botryosphaeriales > Phyllostictaceae > Phyllosticta > Phyllosticta capitalensis. The sequence continues at coordinate 427,583 of NW_027117443.1, read as the reverse complement.
TGCAGCCTCCTGCCGCTTGGCGCTTCTGGAAGGAGAACATTGGAGCATTGAGACAATTGTGGACGCCTGGGATGTAGTAAGAAGTAGGTACATAGCTACAATAAGTGCCAAGGGCCACCAACACGGCGACGCGTGGATGATGATGCTGAGAGCATCAATTGTGCTGCCTGGAGGAGGCCACGGCGAATAAACGCAAAATAAATAGCCACATGCGTGCCCCTATTCTCTCGCGGCGGTATTGATTAATGCGCTGGACTGGAATGAAGGCTGCCTGTCGTGGACTTGGTCGACCGACTTGACTTGACCCCCCCTCGGCTGAGTTAGCAGCCACGCACAGACGCAACCAAGACCGCTCTTACTCCCCCGACTCTCCACGTCGACTTCAACCTCATCCCAATCATCTCTCTCTTCCATCCACCACATTCCCCCGCAGCCTTTCCCATCTGCTGCAACTCTACAGCCTCTTCTTCATCCCATCACCGCTCCACTTTGCAACTCCGTCTCTTAATTCTACCTAATCTCTCACCATGGAAGGTAAGTCAACAAAGCTCCCACTGCCCGCCCGCCGCCTCCTGACAACCCGCCCTTTGCCGCTCTTCCTGAGCTCAACTCGCCAATGCGAGCTGCCTGCATCATCCGCTGACCTCAATCTCTCTCTACAGAGGAAGTCGCCGCTCTCGTCATCGACAATGGGTAAGAAATCCCCACGTTTGCAGCCTGGAGCTCCTCGCGTGCGAGGGGGTCAGCTTCAGCCTCCTGGCGCGACCGCCCCCGCCCCCTCGACCCATCGCCATCCGCCACCGCGATACAATGGGTTCTTTGAGATGGATTGAACTGAGCTGACTTGTCATCAGTTCGGGTATGTGCAAGGCCGGTTTCGCCGGCGATGACGCGCCCCGCGCTGTTTTCCGTAAGTCCCGCCCTGCCTCAGCTGTCCGAGGGCCGATTAGGCGCCCGGAAGCTCGATGAGTTGAGATTTGCCAACTGACGCGCTACAGCCTCCATTGTCGGTCGTCCCCGTCACCATGGGTATGTTTTCTCGCAGCGTCAGGCCCGCCGCCGTCGCTTCTGGCGCTAACGCCCCGCAGTATCATGATTGGCATGGGTCAGAAGGACTCGTACGTTGGTGATGAGGCACAGTCGAAGCGTGGTATCCTCACGCTGAGGTACCCCATTGAGCACGGTGTCGTCACCAACTGGGACGACATGGAGAAGATTTGGCACCACACCTTCTACAATGAGCTCCGTGTCGCACCCGAGGAGCACCCCGTCCTGCTCACCGAGGCTCCCATCAACCCCAAGTCCAACCGTGAGAAGATGACGCAAATCGTCTTCGAGACCTTCAACGCCCCGGCCTTCTACGTCTCCATCCAGGCCGTCCTGTCGCTGTACGCCTCCGGTCGTACCACCGGTATCGTCCTCGACTCTGGTGACGGTGTCACCCACGTTGTCCCCATCTACGAAGGTTTCGCCCTTCCCCACGCCATCTCGCGTGTCGACATGGCCGGTCGTGACTTGACCGACTACCTGATGAAGATTCTCGCCGAGCGCGGCTACACCTTCTCCACCACTGCCGAGCGCGAAATCGTCCGTGACATCAAGGAGAAGCTCTGCTACGTCGCCCTCGACTTTGAGCAGGAGATCCAGACCGCCAGCCAGAGCTCTTCGCTCGAGAAGAGCTACGAGCTTCCCGACGGTCAGGTCATCACCATTGGCAACGAGCGTTTCCGTGCTCCCGAGGCTCTCTTCCAGCCTTCCGTCCTGGGTCTCGAATCCGGCGGTATCCACGTCACCACCTTCAACTCCATCATGAAGTGCGATGTCGACGTCAGGAAGGACCTGTACGGCAACATTGTCATGGTAAGTTTGTTCAAAATCCCTGCACCATGCATGCGCTAACGTGACTAGTCTGGTGGTACCACCATGTACCCCGGTATTTCCGACCGTATGCAGAAGGAAATCACCGCCCTCGCTCCCTCGTCGATGAAGGTCAAGATCATCGCTCCCCCCGAGCGCAAGTACTCCGTCTGGATCGGTGGTTCCATTCTCGCCTCGCTCTCCACCTTCCAGCAGATGTGGATCTCCAAGCAGGAGTACGACGAGTCTGGTCCCTCCATTGTCCACCGCAAGTGCTTCTAAGGTGTGTTTTGTCGCTCGATTGATGTGACCACTGCTAACTGTTCGCAGCAACGTCTTGCGTACGATCACGGCTTTGATGACGGCACTTCCCGGCGCGGCGGCGACGCTCGGTCTGGGCTGCGCCTTTTCGCTCGTGCTTGCTCTCCATGTCTGACCAAAATGGCGATCCGAAGAATTTTGGGTGGTTTTGTTACCCTGCGGTGGTGCGGTGCGAAGACGAGCGTGCGTTTTATAATCCCAAGAATCGAATGTGGTTTGTGGTAGGCTTTGCAAGGTGGAGTGCAACGGGGACGGAGCTGCGGGAAAAGCAAGGAGAGGAGAGGACAGCCAGCCTCTCGCCTTTTTCTCTTTTTTGAACCTCTTATGTGATCCAGTCCAAATTTTTTTACTCTTTGATTTTGACAACGGCGGCGGGAGGCCCGGCCTGGCTGGGGAATGTGACATGGCCTTTCCGTCCTCTCTTTTGCCTCTTGAAAGCACCACCGACCCAAATTCAACGTTGTAGCTAAATTCAACCTTGCGGTTTACCACGGCCCACTCTACAAATTATTCCTCTATCCTACTGCTTAGACCGAGTGACGTAAGTCGTTGATGGCGGACATGGTTAAGCTTTACAGCCAGAAGCCTCGAAGCTCTTGAAACACCCGCCGGCACAGGGCCCCCGTTTTCCAAGTCTGGTCAGGGCCGGCCAGGGTACATGTGTTGTTAGTTGGTCACCACCCCCTGTCCATGTACTTACTTGAAGCTCACTGTAGCTATATGTATTGTACAAACTTACCTATGTACCTGACCCCTGCTCACTTGCTGTTGTATGTATGTGTTCTGGAGGAAAGGGGGAATTTTCCCCCTAGGTACGTAACCCTGTGAATGGATTAGGGATGGATTAGGGAAGGGAGTGGAACTGTTTTGTTCACGTGGGCTGTCCCTGTGGTGAGTATTGATGGGTGGGCGGATGGATGGATGGATCGAGTGGGTGGTAGACTGGAGGCGGTGATGTTGGGGTACTTGGTGTGTGAGGTGGATGGGTGGTTAGTTGCGCAAAGGCTCCCTCCTCTCCTCTCGACCATCGTCATATGCATCCATCCATCCATCCGCCTTGCTGTGCCTGCCTTCTTGCCTTGCCTCGCCTCGATCTTGTTGGATGTAGACTAGATGGACAGCTGCAGCTGGAGGATATTGTATTGTGAAAGGAGCTTCGGGGTGGCGTAAGGTACTGACTGCTTAGGTTGTGTTTTTGGGGAGGTACCTACCGTGTTAATGGCTGGCTGGCTGGCTGACCCCGACTGTGGCTTGATTGAGTGAGTGAGTGAGTGAGTGACTGCACGGCTTGATTGAGTGACTTGATGACTGACTGCACGGCTTGATTGACTGACTGACACCACATGACCAGGTGTCAAAGGGTCAAAGCCCAACAACAGGTTGAAGAAGGAAGGGGTTCGGCAGGTAGGTAGGAGGGAGCGTCTGTCTGGGCTACATAGTTCCATTAGTGATGGACGACGGCATATAGTCACACGCGACTTGTCTTGTTTTTCAGCCTGCTCTCTCTGCTGAGCTTGGGAGTTGCGGGGAAATGGTGGTTGGGAAGGTGATGTGTAGAGGGCCGAGTTGTTGTTCTTGTTGTTGTTCTTGTTGTTGTTGTTGTTGTTGTTGTTGTTGCAATCTGATGCTGTCAATGTATGTTGCTTTTTAAGGATTGGGATGCTCGGGTCGGCATACGTGGGTGCAGATGTATGAAGATGGATGCGAGTTCCAAGCGCGTACTTGGGTTTGTGGGTGAGTGGGTGGGGATGTGTCCTGTATGTGCAGTGACTTTTCATTCGAAGCACACACGCTCGACTTGGTCGACTCGCGTAGGCAGGCAAGCAGGCAGGACTGTACAGACAATTCACTCATTTTTTGAATTTTGGATTCATCATTTACCAGAACATGGAAACGCCTGATGGTCATGGTGACGACAAGTCGCCCGTGCCTCTTTTGGGCACAAATAAGATGGATGATCGACTGCTACTACAGCTGGTCATGACTACTTTTGCCCCCAACCCCGGTTTCAAAAACGCCGCTCGCCATGCTGATTGACACTGATGCCTGCCCGAAGATAGTATGGTGGAGGGAGAAGAAGACCTGACCACCGAACCGACCAAGCCAAAACCCAAAAAGGGGGTGTCGAAGAAGTAGAAGAAGAGCAGAAAAAATGCACCACCCATCCGTCGCCTGTCAGAAAGCTCATGTCATCTCGTCGAGCCTTTCGTCTCTTCGTCCCTCAGCCACACGGTTGATGAGTCTCAGTCCCCTCCCCATGAAGTCTTGGGAATGACGGGCAGACGGAAGTCGCGCAGCACGGCAACAAGGTCGTCCATACGGCCCAGCTGGACCAACATGCGCTCCTCGCGATCGCGCCACCCCCTCAACGCCGCGCGCTCCGTCGCGCTCAAGAAACGGTCCTCGTTACCGACGACGTCGGTGCGTTCGGCCTTTTCAATGACGGACGACACGCGACTGCGCTCGTGCTTGACGCGCTGCAGCGCGCGTGCCATTGCCTTGTACGTATCGGTGAGAACAAGCTGCCGCGTGAGGTCCTGGTTGAAGAACCATAGGTACATGGTGCGAGCAGGCGCGCGCGTATTGTCCTTAGGCACCTCTTGCGTGTCGACGAAGCCCGCCTCTTGCATGCGCGTCAGCTCGGCGCGAATGTCCTTGGTCCGCAGCATGCTGAATTGCGACACTTGCTTTTCGTCGAGCTTGCCTTTGGCGTGGAGGATGCGGATGAGCCGCGTCGCCAGAGGCCCCCAGCGTGCTGTGACGATGCTTTCGAGTTCGCGCTGGAGTAGCGCGTTTGATAGTGGCCGAAAATCGACCTTGTACTCTCCACCGCCGCGAGATCCAACCCAGCGCACGAATCGTCGCGGGTCTTCGCAAAGTAAGGAGATGTGTTGTTTGACGAGGGTAATGCGACCAGTGTTGGCCGCCGCGTTGGTGCCATTTGGAACGGGCGAGGATTCGTCTTCTGGAGAGTCCCCCGAGTCTTGTGGCGTACCGATCCCGGCAGCGAGGTCTATGTTTGGGTCGAGGGCATCCAGAACTTCGCGCGCTGTTACTGACGGAAGAGCGTCGGCTTCGTCATCTTCAGTTGGTGCGCCATTGTACGGATCGCTACAGCGAGGCACCTTCTTTTCTAATTGGCGCAGGAGCGCCTCGTAGACTTTGGCCGTAATCTCTCCAATGTACTGCTCAGCGTAGTCGGCTAGCTGCTGTGTCCGCAAGGCGACGATGCACTTTTCCTGGTTTATGCCGACGACAAGCTCCTCCTGTGCCATGTTAACCAAGCTCCCAACTCCAGAGCGCATGGGGACATACATCTAATGCCACTTCCTTCTGGGCTGCTCCATAGCTCGACCCGTTAAGCATGCCAATCTTTACGCGCTTGCGCGCTGGCGCCTCAGTGTCGGCCGCGCTCCGCTTCGTTCCTGCGCCGGCGCCTAGTTGTTCGTCGTCGCTCGCGCTGGCCTCGTCCCTCCACTTGGCGAGGAGTTTCTTCACCTCGGCTTCGAGTTCCAAGACTTGTTTGCCCTTGACGCCGCCAGGAAAGAGGTTTGCTTTTATTATGCGCTCGGCTTCGTTGCGCAAGTCCGACGTGGGGTTGAAGTGCTTGGTGTGTATTTGCGTAACAAAGCCGGAATCCAGGAGCTGGCGCAGCACTTTGTGCAGGTCGTCAATCGTCTTGATGTGGACTTCATCCTTGACCTCGTCCGCATGATCGCCATTTGTGACTCCATTCCCATTAACCTGAACGTCATTGGCCGCCTCTCTTTTCGTCGCAACTCCGTATGCTTGCGCCAAATCGCTGATTTTGGCATTTCCCAGCAACAACAAATTGGATGCAAGACCTCCAGCGGCGTCCCCAAATCTGTCCTCTACCATCTTTGCGATTTTGCCATAGCGCACGAGGGCGTATGCGTGCTGCCAATCGGGCTCGTAGTACGTGTCGTCTTCGCTAGTGTGGTGGAGCACGAGGTGCTGCTGGATGAGGACCGCCAGGCCATGCTTGAGTTCGCGCACAGAGAAATCGGAGGCCTTGAGGAGACCGCGGATCGGGAGGCGACCAAGTTTGGCGAGGATGGAGAAGACGCGCTAGAGAAGAGTCAGAGGTGACTTGCATGGCAAACAAGCTGGAGAGGGCAAGAAGATCCAAGGCGATGTTGGACGGTAACGCGACCAGAAAACATACCGAAGAGAGCTCGCCATAGAGGTCCTCTACCAAAAGTGTGCAGAGTTCGGAAATGTGCTGCGAATAATTTAGCATTTGCGTCGCAAAATTGAGCAAGAATTGAAATACCTCGGCCATGGTGTTGTTCTAGAGACTCTCACTCTCTAGAAAGGGGCAAAGACTACCGGTGGGGGTGCATGAGTGCGCTTTGGAAGATGGTTTGAGAGAAGTTGATGGTGGTGAATCTTCACACAGGCGGGCTTCGGACGGAGGAGCCTCGGGAGTAGGCGCCAGCCAATCAAAAGACTCATGGGTCAGCGGCGCCATGTTCAACTTCGATTCTCTGTAGCAAAACCAAAGGTTCATCCATCACCATTGCTCTACGCCCACCCCTCGTCCGTCTCCCGACGTCCCTCCCCGCCACAATGCTGTCGCGCTCGTCTCTGGGACGTCAAGCCCAGCGCGCTCTGCGCCGCCAATGCGTCCAGCCCGCCGGCCGCCGTGGCCTCGCAGCTCCCGCCTCAGGCTCTTTCCAGTACGAGACGGGCGATGCCAGCGGCGTCAAGTTCGCCAGCAGGGACATGGCCGGCCCTACCACCACCCTGGCCGTCGTCTCCAAGGCCGGTACGAGGTACCAGCCGCTGCCCGGTCTGACCGAGGCCCTCGAGAAATACGCTTTCAAGGTGCACATGTATTCACCTCTGCAATGAGCCTGCGCTGACGCAAAAGGACTTTTCAGAGCACCGAAAAGCGCTCCACCATCCGCATCACCCGCGAATCCGAACTCCTCGGCGCTGAGCTTTTGCCCTTTCACTCCCGCGAGAACCTCGTCCTCTCGACCAAGTTCCTGAGGGATGACCTGCCCTACTTTGTCGAGCTCCTCTCCGAGGTCGTCACCCAGACCAAGTACCCCAGTGCGTACAATGAAGCAGGAAATTGAGGATATTGCTGATGTTGTGAAGCCCACACCCTGAACGAGGAGGTTCTCCCGCTCATCCAGCTGGCGCACAAGAAGGCTCTTGCCAGCACCGAGACTCTTGCCATCAACTCTGCCCACGCTCTGGCCTTCCACCGTGGTCTCGGCAACCCCGTTGTCCCCACCTCCACGACCGCCTACTCCAAGTACCTCAGCGCCGACGCCGTCGCCGAGTTTGCTGCCCAGGCCTACTCCAAGTCCAACATTGCCGTCGTTGCCAACGGCGCCGAGCACTCGGAGCTCACCAAGTGGGTTCGCGAATTCTTCCCCGAGGTTCCCGCTACCGCCAGCCCTCTCTCCAGCCCCCAGACCCAGTACTTTGGTGGTGAGGAGCGCATTGCCCACGCTGGCGGCAACACCATGGTCCTTGGTTTCTCCGGCTCTGGCTCCTTCACCGGTTCCGCCTACAAGCCCGAGGTTGCCGTCATCGGTGCTCTCCTGGGCGGCAAGTCCCAGATCAAGTGGACTCCCGGCTTCACTCTGCTCGCCAAGGCTGCTGAGAAGTACTCGAGCGCACGCATCGACACCAAGAGCCAAATCTACTCTGACTCTGGTCTCCTAACCGTCACCATCAACGGTTCCGCAAGCGACGTTGCTGGCGCCGCTGCCGAGTCTGTCAAGACCATTCAGGAGATTGCCGCTGGCAACATCAAGGCCGAGGACATTCAAAAGGCCAAGGCTCGCGCCAAGTTCCTCGAGCTTGAGCACGGCCAGACCGTCTTTGGCAGCCTCGAGCTGACCGGCGCTGGTCTCGTCCAGAGCGGCAAGCCTTACCAGCTCGACGAGAGCGCCCTCAAGATTGACGCGGTTTCCGAGGAGTCTGTCAAGACTGCTGCCAAGGAGCTGCTCGAGAAGAAGGCTTCCGTTTCGACTGTTGGTGACCTTTTCGTTCTGCCGTACGCTGACGAGCTCGGCCTGAGGGTGTAGATAGGGATTTAGAGAAAATGAGGGTTGGTTGAGTTGTACCATTATTTATTCTCTAGAGCTGCCTTGTGGATACACCGAGAATTTCATTTCCTTAATAGCGATGCATTGGGCAAGATAGAGGAGAGCGTAGCAGCCGCAATGCAATCATATCAATAAAAGGAATGCTCCCCGCTGCAGGGAGGGGCGTCACGTGATGGGGATCCTCCGCTCAAGCTCCGGCCGACGAACTTCGGAGCCCTGCAAGCTCGAGGCGCTACCGACCGCCCAACCCAACTCCAACAACCTTTACCGCCGCAATCACCATGACTTTCGCCTGGAAATCCGCCGGTCTCTCGTACGGACCCCGAAATCTGTCACTCCGGGCCTCGAAGCGCTGACAATGGCTGCTGGACAGTTACAACCGCTACCTTGCGGCCGCATCCCGCGCCGTCCGCCGTTCCCTCAAGGAGGACAAGAGGATTGCTGCCGAGCGTCGCGGCGAGATGGAGCTCAGGTTCGCCAAGTGGACGGTGAGTGGACACAACGGCTGATATGACGGTGGGAGGGAAGCTGATGGGCAGTCAAGGACGGCAAGCAAGGCGACAACAAGAGCCTGGCGTCGGCCAACGCTGCTGCTGCCACCGAGGCTGCTTCCCAGGGCTCTGCCTAAGCGCAACACTGCACACGATAGAAGCATGGCGACGGAAAAGGGAATCGAAGGCATGTGGAAGGAAGGACGGCGGAGATGGGATGCGGCTAGTGCGGGTTACTGGAGTGCATTTTGTATGATGCGGCGGCCGACGGGCGCTGCGTTTGCGTAGAAGCGAAGCTCCATCAATGCCAACCTCACCTCTTCCTTCCACCCAAACTACATCACCACACATGTCTTGTGCCTGTGAGAATTCCGTGCATGCCGCATCATGACACCTGAGCCCGACCGTCCTAAGCCGCCTGATGACTGCGACGACGACGTATCTCAAGGTCTGCCAGCCGCTGACCGCCTTCCGTTCGTGGTCCCCGCAGGCCCGCTCGTGATGCTAACGGCCGCCGACAGAGACAGCGCGCCTCCGACTAGAGGACGAGCTCGCCGCCTTGCAGAGCAATGGTGAGCCTCTCACGCCTTACTCCAGACCCAGACTGCTGATGCGCGTGTCTTCTTCGACCAGGCGTCGCACAGCAGCAGCCCGCCAACCCTGCTCTTTCGCAGATGAAAATCAAGTCGAGGCCCGTTCCTGGCAGTCAGCCAAAGGGCGTTGACATTACTGCCCACTTTACGGCAGCATGTTCAGGTAATGCTATTGCCATCTCCATCTTTTCATTTCTTCGTTTTTTGGTTTTTCTTGGCCATCGCGCTTCAATCTACCACGTCAATCCATTTCCTTGGCTAACCATACGCAGCCCTCGAGACGGGCCAGCTCGTCAAAGATGAATTCTTTACGCTTTTCGAGTCGGTTGGAGCCCTGGAGGTAGGACTACTCACTCTTCATTTCTTCCACTTCTCACATTGTCCCAGATTATGGACCCCAAAATGGACAGCGGATTCCTTGCTCCTGGGGAAACTCTCGAAGAGGATTACGACGTCCAAAAAGATCTTCTCCCAGAAGAGGTGCTCGGCATCATGGACCAGCTCTTTTGCTACGAAATGGCCTGGCATCAAGGCTACCCTCTCTCTCAGACCCTCTTCATCTCGGTGCACATTGATCGAGTGCTGTACCCGGAGCCCAGAGAGCTAGCTGACTCCTTCTTCTCCCGTCGTGATCGGCGGACCGGCCGCTTGTTGGATCCCGACCCCTTTCCTCCTGGAAAACCGCGAATGCACTACGTGCTGTGGGCCTACATCCTGGGCTTGATCAAGTACTGCGATAATGTCGTCCAGAGAGTCACCTCACGAGACTACTTTGAAGAGGAAGATTTTTCCACCCACACGTATGTCAGGCAGCTACTTACTAGATTTTCCGAGCAAGAGATTGGAGATATCTTGGCCCAAGTCACGCAGTCGCTTCAATCGGAGTGGCAACAGGAGTAAGTCGTCCTTCAGTGTATCTGGGACAATTCTGACTCTAGTTCAGCGGTGAATTGAACGCTAGCAAAGAAGTCGTCGATGCACTCGTGTCCCGGCTTGAGCTTCGGACAGCCTTGCTCCAAGTAACATCGCCCGAAATCCCACTGGATCAAACCCAAGATGGGTGGAATGATGTTGCTGACATCATTCGAAAAGTCGAGGAGACACACTCGCTTGGCCGTCCCGTCAAGGAGGCGTTCAGTTCCAAGATTCAGCGTCGACTTGCAAGCACAGTCCCTCCGAGACCAGTCGTGGAGTTGGACTTTGCCCTCGCTTGTCGAATCTTGAACGAGCTTTGTCAGGATAATCTGGAAGTAGTCCGAGGAACGCAGCTACAAAAGATAGGACCTCAAGAGATATTGGTGAGTAACCATGTCCCCATACTCGGAACCGTGACTCTGACGGATCAAAAGACATTTATATGGGCGTTCAATTCTCGGAAACCGCAACCACTTGCATACTCTCGAGCCTGTCTCTCCAATCTTGTTTTTGGAAACGCCGACGAGATGTACGAAGAGCTGATACGGAGAGATATTGCCGATCTAACGCTCTGTAATGACCCAATCCTGGATCCGGTGAACTGGACAATAGAATTGTCGCCCAACCCTCTCATACCTAGCGACAATCGCGCTGTCATGGCCGAGATCATCAACACATTTACTGCCAAAGCAGTGCCCGTGAGTTTTGGACTCGGAAATGAAATTCGATGGCTAATTGGTCTAGGCCTTTCTTGACTTTTGGACAAGTCTCTGTCAGAATCGGTGCCGCACACGGCGTTTGCTTTGCCATAATCTCATCACCTTTCACAACCTGCAGCTTGACGTGAGTTTCGACGATTCTGAGCTACAAAGAATTCATTTTCCGATTGAATACATCTTCATCTCAACGTCTGCTGACCTACAGCCAGACCGAAGTGCTCGACCAGCGGCTCCATGCCATCTCGACCGGCTGCCTGCAGTATCCTCTTACCTCATGGGCCTACCACCAAAAGCTGCGCATCATGGAATGGGTGGTGCAACTCGGCTTCGAGCAAGACATCTACCTGCCCGACGAGTACGCCGGCATGTACTTCTGGCTCAGCACCATCTCGTCGGAGCGTGCCAACCTACTGCAGCGCATTCTCTCCTCCATCCGCGAGCAGCACGCGACCGTCCTCGACACTCCCTCTACCGCTCCACCTTGTCTCCTCTCCACAATCACGGCCATCGAGTCGGCGCTCTACACGGCACGCGCCACCGCCGCCCTCGCTGAAGCCCTGTCAGACATCTACCAGCTCCTGCTCTACCTGCGCGCGGTCCCACTGCCCACGCGCCCGTTTGGCTCCGCCGCGCTGCGGTTCGAGTTACGCATGAAGCCGTTCTTGGGCATCGACACGCCGCAGCTGCCGCTGCCCGACAAGTTCGAGGAAGAGATTCAGCCGTTTGGGCCGTGGAATTGGTGGGATGCCCCAGCCTCAGCCGACGCAGCAGCAGCAGCAGCAGCAGCATCACAACACGAAGGCGCCGAAGACAACGTCGATGGCGAAGAAGCTAGCACCGTCAACAACGGCCTGACGCGCCCCCTCTCCGACATCTGCGACCTTCTCTCCCGAGACATCGCAAAGTTGATCCCCAGCGCAAAGGCACATTTCACGGCTGCCAAAGAGCTTGGGCCGACGGCCGCCCGCGCCGAAAGCGCAGCGCAGTGCTGGGAGCGTGAGCACGTAGCGTCGATGCGGGCGTGCGTGCGGGTCGGATTGCTGGGCGACCAGTTGGGGAAGCTCGGTAAGCGGGGCGAGGAGGGCGTGAAGGAGTTGGCGGGCAGGAGCGGCGTCAGGGTTGTCTTTGGTGGTGAGGAGAAGCATGGTGTTGGGGAGGAGAAGGAGAAGGGCAAGAGCGAGGCGCAGGATGTGGGTAGTGCGTGGTGTCGCGTGCCGAAGGTGGAGATTGAGCCTGCCGCGGCAGCGTGAGAAGAGAAGTAGACGTCTGAGGAGATGCGGGGCAGGGCGAGCTACCGCACCCGGTGGACTGAAGTACCTAGTAGCGTCATTGCGTCTGTCTACATGTACGGATGCCATGTGTGGTGGTGTGTGGTGTGTCGAGGCATCAAACTCTGTTACATAACCAGTAATCCCGCCATTTCTGCTTTCGTCTTCCACCGCTTCCACCACTTCCCCCCCCCCACCCCATCCTTTCTCCCACATCTTTCGCAATCGTCGCCTGTCCGCTACGCAAAAGTCAATACTTTAAGCAGGGATAGCAAAGACCCATCACACACACGCTACGCGCCATGTAGATAGCCAGCAAGCAACAAGTCAGCAGCAAGCAACAAGTCAGCAGCAAGCAAGCAAGTCTTTCTGAATCAACCGTTCATATCCCGATACGACGGGCTCGCAATGTGGTCTTTGAGCAAGCTGGAATTAATTGGATATGGCGTGGTAAGAGTCTGCTCATGGGATAAGTGTCTGGATCTGGAAGGGGTTTTGATGGGAGGCGAGGCGAGAGGGGAACCTAAGGGAAGAAAGACTTGTTCAGTTTTTGGTACGGAGGGGTCTGGCTCCTGCTATGTTGGTGCCGATATTATCCCTTGGCAAGCGCGAAGGGCTATAGAGCCTTCTGAAGGCGGACAGGGAATTGCGTACAGTCAGATTTGTATTGTACTTCGGGGCTCACATTGATTCAAACTCAATGAATTCAAAGGTTGGGATTGTATAATCCCCTAGGGATCACATAATTCAGCATTGGGAGGTCTGCACAATCACGATGATGATAGCAGCGACACGCGATAACAACCAGCGCGGCAACAACGAAATGGTCCTGTTCATCGTCCCCGAATGCTCTGGCTTGGTGAGGAATACGAATAACGAAACCTTGCTGGGGGTGTTGCAATGGATTCTGCGCTGACTGAGCTACTTCAAATATTGGAATATAGCGTAAGAAGATATGGCTAGATTTTGCAAAATTTTTCCGTCTCCGTTTCTAATGTTTGGGTTTTCTCCGTGAAGTCATTTGGGATTCAGCAGTCTTTCCAGGTTGATGCTGATGCTGCTCAACCCCCACCAGAGTACTTCTACTCTCCCTATAGAAAATGTCAATTGAGAGCGCGTCAGAAGATCAGTACCCTCGTCTTTCCAGGTTGGTGCTGATGCTGCTCAACCCCCACCGGATTACTTCTATTCTTCCTATAGAAAATGTCAATTGAGAGCGCGCTAAACGATCAGAACCCTACTAACTCGTTTTCTTTTGGTCCACTATGTTTCTCAACCAGGGCACGACGTTGTCTCTATATGCACCATCATGAGAGGATTTGAATTTTGCCATGTCCGAGTGGGTGGAGTCAATCGGTACGTGAATGTTGTTGTCCCTTGCCTCCCGAGGTCTTGCATGGATTGCAGAATTCTTGTCCACGAGAGCAACAGGTGGTCCGATCATTTTCCACTGCCCATTCACCTGGAATACGTCAATCATATGGATCTATGTGTCGGAGTAGAGTACCCATACGTCCACAGCCGTCGGTGACTCCTTGGTCTCGTAGAAAGAGTAGATGGAAAATTTCGGCCAGCAATTCCTATCGGTTGTGGTAGTCTTATCCCACCTTTTTGACAATTCCTCCAGAACTGCCGAATCTCTTCCTATTGATCGCAGGAATGGCTCGTTTGGCTGACCGGTAACCATTGGAACCAACGAAGATATATCCATGCCCGAGTTCGGGGTCCCAAAAAAGAAGACTGCTGTCACGTATTTGAAAGCGAAATCTTCGTCGTGCGAGTCAGGGTGGTCGAAAAGATGACACAGCGCCTTACTTATATTAGCAAACGTTGATCAAGGTCAGGTCCAGGGAATAAACTCTTTGATAACAAGACCTCCAAGGCTTTGTCCAATCAGGGCAAACATCCTGCTACCTGTACGTTCCTAAAACATTGTCAGTCCAAATAAGTCAAATGATCATTCTTCTCGGGGCTCAACCTTTTGACAATTTTTGCGCAGCGCAATCAGGGCATGCGCAAATTTCAAGCCCAAGTCTTGGAGGTGTTGGAAAGAATCACTGTTCTGCAAGTGCGAATCGTAGCCATAGATGTGAACTCGAGCAGAAGGCAGGGACTTTGGCAGACCGTCTCGAAGCCACATGTAGTCCTTTCCCCTGGCCTTGAAGGATCCAAAGGGGTGTCCACCTAATCCAGGCAAAGCTATTACACTGGCAAAGTTGTCGTTAGACATTTTCCTGTGGTCCACTTAGCACTTACTCAAGATCAGGGTTCCGCGGAGAATACAAGGGAGTGAAGCTCTCAAAGTGAACATCCAGAAACAAGGTCAGTCCCTCAGTAGCATTCTCCGAAGCTCGACATATGACGGTAAGTTGGCCGTCACTGTTGATCTTTCGTTCCACCTCCAGCGGAACGTTTGAGAAACGAATCGTGGCCATCTGGCACTGTGATGCTGGCATGTTTGCAAGCGAATCAACGAAGATTGCCGTTTCATCAACACTGAAAGCTCTGCCAATTACGGCTTTTGTTTGAATTTCATCAAAATACGAGCCGTTGTGGTTGATCGGCAACCCTGACAGACGAAAGACGGTCTCTGACCCAAGTCTCCGCTGAAGTTTTCGATTTCCTGGCTTCTCGACGTTTTTTGGACGCTCATTATTTGCCTGAATCTCGATTGTATCCGACGGTTGGTCCACAAGAGAATGAGGAGTATCATTTGGCTCTGTATCAGCTCCGGGTCGATCCGTAGGCGTTGCGTCAGGGACGCGCGATGGTTTAGTGTCTTCGACGATCCTTAGTGTTGCGTGCTCATCAAAAGACGACCTGTTCTGAGTCGTGCGGAGTTCAGATTCAGTGACTTCGCTAGGAGAATTGTTCCGATGATGGGGTGCGGCGTTATTGCGAGGGGCATGTCGAGAGAATCCATGCCCGGTGACTTCGAAAACTCGCAAGCAGATGTCGATTGCGAGAAGACCAGCGATTATGGTAAGGGCAACAATCAAAGGCTCCATGATTGAGACCCCACAGAGACAACAAACTCATGGAAAAGGATGCTGAGCAAAGTTGAAGGATGTTGGGGACATGAAAAGAGGTTGCTGAACGAGGCGAGGCTGGAGCGAGGCTTAGGCTGCGTTCTGCAGCTGCTTGGTAGCCTCAGCGTCACCGTCAGATGCACTCCACCAATGTGGTACACACGAGCCATAGTAGTGGCGTGGCGCAGTCCTGAGCAAATGCCTTCGACGGCTTTGTTGCACAACTAGGGGTCTGATTACATGGCGTGAGATTGCTGCATGAAGAAACCCCTTAGTTTCGAATTTCATCCTCCCCCGGCCTCCATATACTTTCATCATCTATCTCCTTTGACTTGCATACCTCCTATACCGCTTGACGACTTTGACAATTCCAACCCCAACATTCCACTCGCATCGAGGCTAG
Source organism: Phyllosticta capitalensis (assembly GCF_038381095.1). Taxonomy (NCBI): domain Eukaryota; kingdom Fungi; phylum Ascomycota; class Dothideomycetes; order Botryosphaeriales; family Phyllostictaceae; genus Phyllosticta; species Phyllosticta capitalensis. Next base: position 411,898 of record NW_027117443.1, on the reverse strand, counting down.
GTCATCTGAGCATGCGATATGTCCAGACATTTTCATTGCTGCAGTGTGCTTAAGACTTTCACTGGTTAAGCTGGATTTGAGACAAAAAGCAGTAGATAGAGACGAATCTACGCGAGCACATCCATGCACCTTTGCTAATTTGTTTGCTGACCAGATGCCTTTTCTGCGGTCTCATTGAGATCTTGAAGATCTTTTTTGGCCTCTGATCTTCTGCGACTATCCATTTCCAATATTTCGAGGATTATTTTGGCAGCAAAGATTCTCTTTCGATCCGGAATTTTGTCTTGATCCGGTGTACCAAGTTCCATGAATTTTTGCCACTCGTCCAAGGACAATGGTTGAGGCTTGGGCCTATGTTCTTCCGGCCGACTATTCAGGTATTGGTTGTAGAACTCTTCGCGTGAGTCGGATAATTGGTCAGGCCAGGGCGTAAAAATTCTTCTCGAATTCTTGACCCGATACATGTATGAGTCGTAGAGCACCCTCAATACAGACGTCGCGTACGATATGACGGTTTGACCCCTGCTGTCCTTTTCTTCCGGGCTTATTCTTCCGTCTACGAGTAGCATTTGAACAGCCTCTAAATTTTCCCTGGCTGCAGCGAAGTGGAGCAAGGTGGCGCCAAATTGATTCCTTGTCAACGGGTCCACGGTATCAAAGTTTAGCAGAGTATCAACAACCTCGCTTTGGTTGTTGCTGACTGCGTGATGAAGTGCCGTGAGACCTTTTCTGTCTTGTTCATTAGGATTGACAGTTGGACACTTTAGAAGGCACTTCACAATGTCAGCATAGCCATGATATGTGGCGATGTGAAGCGGTGTCCAATTGCCGTTCCGAGATTTTGGGTTGAGGTTTACGAGACCACTCGGTAAAATTTCGAGGTCTGTTGAGTCCGATTTCGACGAAATGCTTGTGATTATGCGAGCAACAATCTCAGAGCTGCCAGCACTATTGACTCTGTTCTTCAATCGATTGTCGTTGTACTCTAACAGATGTTGTAGCGCACTAGTGATGCCGCAGTGTGCTAGCAAAAATGGAAGACCAAGGAATGGCCGCGCTGCATGGAGCTCGGCCAAGACGAGTTTCAAGCTGCGGCGTTGTTTTGGCGCGGGGAGATCTATCGTCCCTCTATCTTTGTAAAACGCCATAAAATTTCTGTCCCAATCTATCAAGCATTCTTGGAACCGAGAAAGCCTGGTTTGGTGGCATAGTGAACAGAAGTCTTGTAGAATGGGCAGTTGGTCCATTCCCTCCTGTTCTGCGAGAACCACATGGCGCTTGAAACAGTGGAATATCCATATTTCCTGGTAGTCGGAAAGAATCTCATTCTTAGATTCTTGTGGTTGTAGGAAGATGTAACTCAAGCAGGATCTTGCAATCGTAGCATGAGCTCGACCTTCTAGATTCACATTTTCTGCTAATTTCTCTAGCTTAAGTAAGCCTTTCTGGCACAAGTAGTCCTTGACCGACTGGTGTACCAAAAAGGCCTTCTGAAGCCATAGGGGATCAAGTTCAAAGGAATGGTCGCGAAAGAGCATCGTTTCCTGTTTGCTGAGTGCTCTGTAGAATCTGGCAGGTTGACGAAAGATTGTGGGGAAGTCTGTCATGTAGGGCCTGTAATCAGAATCAGGGTGGAACTCAACCAGACCCTTTGACAAATATCTGATGGCGCTACAAACTTGTTCCGGGCTCGTCCTGTATTCCGGACCATTGATGCAATCTTCAATTGATTGTTCTTTCATTGCTGGAGACAAGACCAAGATCCACCTCAACTGCAAGAGGTTGAGCGGCTCTTCGCTATAGCAGATCCACTGGAGAAGCCTGAGAGTCTGTTCACGGTCGTCCTCATTTTCAAGGAGGAGACCTTCGTAAAGTTTGTCCAGGCTTTTTGGGACATCTGCAATCGCAGACTCAATCATCTTGGCCGTTCTGCCTTCTTTGCTCATTTGAATCGCCTTGACCGAAACCAGGACTGCCCATTGGAATATCCCTTGGGCCCTTGTGATGATTTGGTTCTCAATACTGGCTTGATCGATATTTTTGAGGGAGGACAATTCGTGTTTGACGTATGTTGCAATGTCTTGACGGTTCCCTTTCTCCACGGGTATTCTCCATCCCCGGGTAAAAAGATTTGGGTAGTATCGGCACGAAACGCATACTTTCAGCTTTCCTGTCTGATCAAGATCGGAGAGCGTCTGGATGAATTGGACCAGTTCGCCTCTATCAGTTCCAGGACCATCGTCTAGATCTGTCTGCATTGAATCTGAGCTGGCACCAGGACACTCGTCAAGGGCGTCAATAAAAATTGTGATTGGTCGTTGCTGACAAGCCTCTGGGAGGTGCTGATACAATAACGTTCTGAGTTCTTCCAAGGTCCAAGTCCAAGAATTCCGGGGCTGATTTTTGTTTTGTTCTTCGCAGCGCGAAATAAGGCCCCAAAAGGTCCGAGGGAAGTGCGGTAGTAACTGATAGAGCAGCTTTTGATAAAGACCTTGAGGGGTCTTCTGGAGTTTTGTGCCACGACCGTAGAAGAAATAAGAGGCTACGATTGCCCGGTGTGGCGGATCTGACTCATATTGTCGGAGAGCGTATTTTAGTACGGTCGATTTCCCGGCGCCGGCATGTCCCTCAATCCAAAGGAACGGCTCTGAGGAGCTATTGACCCAATAAGTGAAGGTTTTGTCCTTTAGAATCCATTCGCAGGTATTATTCTTCGCATTAGTGATTTGGTGCCTGTGGGTTTCTTGATCAGGAAAGTACAGAGACGCTTGGCATTTGCTGAGTAGCTCATTCTCCTTCTGAGACAGCCGTCCATCAATGTAACCTGACATATTCGTTTAGTTCCATATTGAAGATAATTATAGTTCGACTAACTTGACTGATTGATTCCCAGAATTTCCTCTAGCCAAGACACGATGTCTCCGTACACGTCGTCGCTGGCAGACTTAAATTTCGCCATGTCTGAGTGGGACCTGTTAACTGGTATTACAAAAGAGTTGTCGCCGGTTTCCCAAGGTCGACCATGTGTTGCTGAGGTTCTTTCCACGAGAACAGTCGGTGGTCCAGTCATTTTCCATTCTCCGCTGTACTGAGACCAAACATTAGCTTCTCCATCAACAGGGATTTGTGAGTTGGTGAAGACGCACATTCTGAGCGGCGGTTGGTGATCTCACTGTCTCATAAAAGGAGAAGATCCTCAGGGTTGGTGAAACGTATTTGCTGGCCTCATGTTGAGTGATCTCGTGCCAATTTTTCCCCAGTCGCCGCAAGTCTGTCGATTCCTTTTCTACAGATCGCAGAAATTGTTCGTTTGGTTGGCCGCTGACTATCGGTATCAATGAAGATATATCCATGCCCGAATTGGGGGTGCCGAAGAAAAATATTGCTTCGACACATTTGAGAACATTGGCCTCTTCATCTCGGCCATCGGCAAGCTTGCAAAGTGCCTTTGAAATGTTAGAGGTGTTCCTATAGATGAAGATGTCAAATATTTACCTCTTTCACCACAAGACCCCCAAGGCTTTGGCCAATAAACACAATCGGTCTCATGGCTTGTGATGCCTGTCAAGAAATTAGCAAATATCACTATTTCTGTTATTGTTCCACCCACTCTTCTTCCCGCTCTGATCTGCGACACGAGAGCATGGCCGAACCTTAAGCCTAAGTCTTGGAGACTCTGGAACGAGTTGCTCCTTTGCAGACGGGTATCGTAACCATAGGTAAAGACACGCGCGGCTGGTAGAGACTCCCGCAGGCCATCCCGAAGCCACATGAAGTCATTCTCTCTCGCTTTGAATGACCAAAACGGGTGACCACCCAGCCCCGGTAGAGCAATCACACTGGGACGGTCATCAGTCCGTAATTGCAGCAATCTATTCATGTCACTTACTCAAGACTGTAATTTGCGTCTGATGGTGACTGCAAGGGAGTAAATCCTTTGAAGTGGGTGTCCACGGTCAAACGCACCATCCCGGTGGAGCTCCGGAATGTGAATTCAGGGTCGCTATGTTTTTGCATCCTGAGATACAATGCCGGGGGTATTTCTGAGAATGTGACGGTCGCCGTTTGAGAGGGAGGTGAAGGAAGCTGCGCAAGAGAATGCACATCCACTTCGATCTTGCTGTCAACGTCGAGGGCTTTCCGGATCATCTTTTCAGCCTCTCCTGCATCGACATGGCGGCCTTCGTGGGTGAAAGGGAGGCCTTGGACACGAAAAACACTCTCTGGCCCCAAGCGCAGCTTGTCATGGACCGTCTCGACTTTGGGTAGGCGATTCTGCGAGAGAGAATTTGTTGTTGCATTGATGACTCGCAAGAAAACGATAAATGCCATCAGACCGGTAAGAGCGGTCAGGGCAATCACGCCCCAGGTGCTCTGGAGAATTGCAGAGTCCATGCCTGGGACCACTGCAGAAAATTTGCCGGATAGTGTCCATGAAAAGAGGCGCAGAGGTGGACAGAAAGTCGGAGGAGCGAGGAGTGCGAGGGGGCGAGGAGTGGGGGAAGTTGGAGTAGACAAGGCTTGGCCCCCAATATTGAATGACTGACTTGCATGCCCAATAAGACCCAGTAGTGGCGCCCACCTGCGCGCAATTTGCAAGGCGATGCCATAATTGGTCGGTCAGGGTGGTGTCGAGCCCTGATAAAGGAGGAGGTATGGGCGCTCCGTCCAGCGCAGTCACCTCTGACGTCATCAGTCCGCGCGTCCAGTAGGCGTCCTTGTAGGCGCACACACCCAGATAAAACAAGAGACACAATGTCAATCCACCTATTCACTTTGGTTTTGGTCTGAATCCACAGGGTGGGTCTCAATCCACCTGACCCAACCCGAACCCTACCTGTCAAGTAACATAGAAGAGATTCCCAGACATCTTACTAGAAGGGCGCATTGACTTGGCCAGATGCCCTAGCACCCTACCCGAACCCAAATCTAACCCTCTCCCTTATCCTAAGCAAGTCTTTTGTCAGGATTTGAATAAAAATAGGTCGGATCAAGAACTAGCCTATAGATTGGGGCCAAAGACACTTGAATAGGGTGGATCCGGTAAATAACTGATTAAATAACAACCTACACGTCCCTAATAAAAAGTTTTTCCATTCCCCTGCAGCCCTAGAAACTACCCATCCAAGCAATCAACCGCATGCAGTCACCAGATCGCGTTCATTATCGCCATCACCAGAGGTGAGAAGTAAGCAAGCAGTGACGACACCTCCCTAATCCAGCAGGTAAACATCAAACCAAAGATCAAACATCACAAGCCAGCAAACAAGCGCAAAGGTGAGCGCAAACAAACCCCTAATAATAGGCATGGGAGTCAGTAACGTAAATATCAGAAGTCAGTTACTCAAACACAGGAGCCGCCGGAAATATAAGCGGCCTTCTTAATCCGTCTCTCTAGGCTCAACATGCAGGAAGCATGCAGCCATCTGCAGTGACCTTCGATGGCAATGCTGCTCCAGAGTCCAAAAAAGCTTAAAGCCCGCTTCCGCAGCTCACTCACTCGCTTGGGATGGAACAAAACAGGATATGGATATAGCCTACCAAGCCCGCCAGGCAGCCAGGCCGCCACACACATCCAACACCAGAGCACCAAAACACGAACGCACACGCTCGCAAGCCGCATGGGTGCATGGCCGGGTAGTCGGACGGCAGCTTCAGCTGGTGACAGCCACAGTGACAGTAGTGGCAATGGTAGCAGTCAGTGACATGCCGACAGACCGAAGACCGACTTCCCCACCATCAATCAATCGGTAGAAGTCTACAATACAAGAGAAAGAGGAAGAAGAAAAAAAAGGCAGGCCCAACAAAACGCCGCACAGAATGGTCTCGCACGCGCCTGCCCCGTCCGCTGCACATGACTTCCAAACGCAACAACCCAACGCAACGCAAACCAACTCGATCAATCAGTCAGTCAGTCCAACACCGCTCGCCTCGCCTCACCTCCACACCACGCCACATCATATCTCATCAAGATCATCATCGTCCTTTGCTTGCGGCGCAGCCTTCTTCCCACGGCCATCGAGCTCGTCCATGCGGATGCCATCGGTGTCGTTGCGTCCGCCCATGGCCATGGCCTGGCGGCCCGTGTCGGTGCTCTCGAGGAACTCGCGCAGGCGCTCCTTGAACACCTCGAGGCCCTGCGCCGACGCCGCGTTGGCCATGCGCAGCATCGGGCCCCACAGGTTGAGCGTGTACGTCACGTACGCGCCGATGCCCAGAACTATCAGGAAAAGGAAGTAGATGGGGTTGCGGAGGACTGTCAGGAGTAGACGTGTTAGCGGCTGCCATTTCTCGGTTCTCTTGTGCTGGCGAGGCAATGTTTTGGTGGAGGGGGTAGGGGGCTGGGAGAAGGAAGGACTTACCGGCAATGAACTCGTTCCAGCCCAGCGCGAGCAACAAGCCGTAAAAGTAGATGGGAATCTGCGCAACAGCGCCAATGGCACTGCGCTTCGCCTCGACATACACGCCATCGGCCGTCTTCTTGAAGCGCACGCCCAGATCCGCCTGCTTCGAGTCGGTCAAGACGGTCATTTCCTCCTCGAGGCTCTTGCCCTCTTCCTCATCGACGCCGCCGATGGGAGCGAGGTCCTCCTCGTCGGCGGCCGTGACCGTGGCCGGGGGCGCGCCGATCCAGGCGTCGAGGGGCGGCGGCGCCGACGTGCTCGACAGCCTGAAGCGTGCGAGGAGCGGGATCAAAGTGAGGGTGGATTCGCGGGCGCGCGTGTAGATGCCTTCGATGTCGTCCGTGGGCCGCCAGATGCGCGGCACGCCCGTGTCGTCGTAGCGGAACTTGTCCTCGAAGTTCTCGCGGAGCTTAAGCAGGATGTTGCCCTCCATCGTCTCCTCGTCGAGCTTGGCGCGCAGGCAGCCCCAGCTCTTCCGTCGGAGGCGCCACAGGCCGACCTCGACTTCGTCGGGCGACGCATCAAAGCTGCGGGCGCGCTCCGTGAAGCGAGTCTCTGCATCCGAGACTGTGTCGGTAAAGACCTTCCATATCCTATCCCAGAGCTCCTTTTCCGTGGCAGCTGTGTGCCTCTCACCAGTTTCAGGGGCACCCGAACCGCCACGCCCAGAACCAAGCTTGTTGAATTCGAGACCAACAGACTCGTTCAAGCGTGACCGCACCCAGCGCTCGACGCGGGTTGCCAAGCGGCGCATCTCCTCTTTCCGAAGACGTGCCGATACGTCATCGAGATCCTTCTTGTAGAGGTTGAGCTCCTGGCTATAATTGCTCCACGACGCGCCATCGACCACCGAAGCCTTTGCCTCCTTTTCAAACTTTTCCAGCGCAAGCTTCTTTTGGCTGTCCACAATCTGGGCAAAGTCGTAGTTGCTTCCCTTCTTCTGCCCCGACTTGACCGCCGCGCTTACAGACTCGGAGAATTCGTGGACACCCGACTTGTGCGCCGCGCTCAATTGACCCGCAAACAACGCTTTAAGGCGGGCGTCAATCTTGCCAACCAATTCCTTAGACTTGCGAGCGTAGACGCCCTTGTGGTAACGTGACGCCTCGGTTTCAAAGTTCTTGAGTGCTGCCACGCGCGCGCTGTTCATGGTCTGACCCAGCCCGGAAATGGTCAGAGGCGTGCCTGATCGCACGCCCTCGGCTTGCTTGTCTTCCAGCGGTGTGATGAGCTCGTCAAACACGACCAAGACCTCTCTGGAAATTTCGTCGCATCTAAATTGCGCCAGGAGTTCTTGCTGCGTGGGGAGGTCGAGATCTTTGTTGTTCACAATCTGATCCCAAATGCCCTCGGCGTAGGGAGAGAAGCCATCTGCAGGTATGCGCCGGTGGTATTCGGGCAGGAAAACGGCCTGGTCTCCCTCGTCCATGACTTCGGCGAGCTTGGGGTCCTTGTATCCTTCTCTAAATCTTGTGCTGAGCTTTTCCACCTCCTCGACGAATTTCTCTGGTTGTAAAATCTTGTGCGGTAGAGCGGCGAATGCGAAATCAAAGTAGTCTTCAATCTTGGAGTTCTCGAGGCCCTTGGGTTTTGCGAGGGTGGACCAAATGCGCGACATGTCTTGAAGGAGGGTATTCTTGAGGTTTACGAGTGGAGTATTGCCAATGTGATCGCGAATGACGAAGAAGAGGAGCGAGCGCGGTGCAGACCTGGATGATTAGCACAAAATCGACAGCAGGGGCAGTAGAAACACACTTGCTGTCCTTGAGAAAGAGTTGCAGGTTGACCTCAAAGACGGTTTTGAGGAGACCCATATTCGCGCCTTGGTAGAGACCAACTTGATGCTCCCAAATGTTTACAAGCAAGACCTCGCTGGTCGCAAGCGCAAAGAGGGCGCTTTTCCGCTCAAAGTCTTGGTCCTCGCCGCGTTCCCTGCCATCGGTGCCCTCGACGTCCATGACCAGGATGTTATCCGCCATGGCCTTGTCATTGTTGTTTTCGCGCTTGTTCTTTGACATCCAGATGCCCTTGGTTGTTTGTCGACGCTCATTTTCCGACATGACACCAAACGACGTCTTGAACAGGTGGTTGAGCAGCGTCGACTTGCCGGTGCTCTGCGAGCCAAAAACGGATATCAGGTGGTATTTGAAGCCAGATTTTGTGACCTTTTCGGCGTCGAGGTAGGAGGATAGCTGTTGGCTGCGGCGCGAGTTAGAGGATGCTCAATCGGGCATGGTTGAGCAAAGGTCTTACTTGAACTCCTTGTTCTCATCGATGACTTGGATGCCATGCTCGTAGTGTTTCCCCGTGGACTTGTCGCCCACCGAGGCAAAGTGGCCATTCATGACGACAGAAGGCGAGGACTGCATGGCGTTGAGTTGTGGGCGAGGAGAGCTGCTGGAGCCATTTGGTGCCAAATGGGCGGGTGACGCCATTGGGAGCCACAGGGAGCAGTGGTCAGGCCGTTCCGGTTGGCAGGCAGGATAACAAGCTGGCAGGGTGTGCAACAGCAACTCTAGGAAAACGGTAGGGATACAAAAAGTCCGGGTCAGAAGATAGTTAGTGCTCGTAGGGTTGGATCAGGCGCTGCGGCAACGGGGGCGTGAGTGGTTGGCGTCGTATGTGGCTGGAAACAGCGCGCATGGCACCTCGGACGTCGGCTGCAGTTGCGCGTGTCGTGCACGTCGGGTCGACCTTCGAGTAAACCACGTCGAGGGGTCCCCTTGCCCCATGCCCGCACATCCCACCGCACATCCACATCACTTTCATTCTCACATCCCCCGTTGCTTGGACCATTGTCGAGCAAATGTTTTATTGATCTGCTCAACCTAGCCTAGTATTCGCCGCTTGACCTGTTCGAAATGACCACCCATGCCGACCCCCTCCATTCCATTACAGAGCCGGTCGGTCGCTCAGCATGTCCCTCTTCCTTTTTTTTTGTCTTTTTCTTGAACGCAAAGCAAAAACAAGACGCATCCGAACGGTAAAAACGAGGACCCACCCGGCCGAATAGCACGCTTCGACGAAGAAAAACTATTCTGACGCTGGTATGCAAAAGGCTAACAAAGCCAACCTTGTAGCGAGAGAAGATGCCGTCGTTTGCCGCCGGACGAGAGATTGTAGCCCGACTCACCATCCAATGACCTGAAGAGCATCGCTGGAAGATGGGCGGTCGAAAAAAACACAGAAACGAAGGGGAAATTAGAGAAACCGCAAAATCAAGGAACCACCTAACATATACTTGCTTGTATGCATGCCGAAATGGGCCATTCTGCAAAGAAAAACCGCTGCTTGCAGAGTCGTTGCGAGTCGGATGCAGATGTCTTGACTTGACGAGTCGCCGTCAATACTTTGGTAGTGTGCTAACTCAAACGACTACACCAAGACGCATACGATCAGGGTGACACCTGCTGGGAAATTCCATGAAAAAAGGGAAAAAAAGGAGAGCGTCGACATGTCGGTCTTTAGTAGGTCGCACAAATGCATGCTGGAGATGAAGAAGCCCACGGCCTCAGTGGTAGGCAGGGAAGCCTCCGCGGCCGCTGCCGTAGCTGCTGTGGCGGTTCATCTGAACACCAGGAGGAGGACCGGGACGAGTGTACGTGGCGGTGTTGCAGCACAACATGGCAACGCGAGAGCCGTACTTGGATCCACGAAGGGAAACCATGTGCTTGCGGACGTGGGAGTTGACAATGTCGCGGTGCTGTGGGCCAGAGTTGGCCATGATGTACTGGATCAGGTAGTTGCCGAACTGGTCGCCGGCAATGTCGATGAGGGGGATACGCGGGCGATCAGGGCGGCCCTCGCAGACGATGGCCAGGTAGCTGTCCAGGAACTCGGCACCGCCAATCTTGAGACACTTCTCAACAACCTTGGAGGCGTACTGGTCCATGCTGAAGCGGACAGCATTGAGCAAGATGTAGTCGACAGCACGCTCACGGTCCGGAGCAGCACCATGCTCGCAAATGTGCTGGATGCACCAGTTGCCGAACTGACCATGAGCAATGAGGTCCATGCTGGCCAGGACCTCCTCAATGGCCGGACGCTTCTCTTCCTCAAGACAATTCTCGAAGATGTTTTGCACAACAAGACTACCCGTCTCTCCCAAAGCGACCTGGTGCCACATGCCGGCAAGAGCCTCGTTGACGTACCTCATGATCTGAGGAGGCTCCTCGATCCAGTGAAGCTCAAAGAGCTTCTGCCAGACGTGGCAAGCGTAGCGGTGGACGACCGTGGTCGGAATGTCACGAAGCAGCTCGTGAACCATGACAGCCTTGAAGGTCTCAGGAACCGCGTCAAAGGCCTTTTGAATGACATGGCAGCCAAAGGCATCCTTGCTGAGCTCAACGACGTGACCAGTAATGGCCTTGGCAATGGCAATGATCTGCTCCTGAGTGCCGTGCTCGAAGCAACGCTGAACAAGAAAGTTTCCAAAGCGGTTGACCATGAGCTGGTAAGCTTGGTAGATGATGGACTCGACAATGTCAAACTTTTGCTCGCCCGTGCCCATCTTGAGCTTCTGCTGCAGGAAGATGGATGCCTGCTGGTCATCGTTCTGGACAATCTTGCTGACAATCTGCTCCCAGTTGCAGTTGACGTTGCGGTCAAGCAACTTGCGGTAGTTGACCGGCTCGTTGGGCGAGATGTAAGTCGAGACGGGAGGGTCGGCAGCACCGGTCCAGCCGTTAGAGGCAGCACTGTTGGCAAGGTTGAATTCGGCAGCGGTAGGGGAGAGACGACTGCCGACGGGGGCCTGCGACGGGTAAGGAGTGGGCTGTCCATACATGTTAGTGTGATACGGCTGCGCAGCAGGACGTCCAACACGAACAGAAGGGTTGTAAGGAAAGCCAGCACCCCAAGCATCACCACGATTGCCAAACGCAGAACCAGGACGACCAGGAGGGTTGAAGCGACCCATCGGGTTCTGGGAAATGTCGTTGAACGGCTGGTTCATGCCACGGAAACCAGAGTCGGGCTGAGCGCCACGCATCATGGGAGGACCGTAGCGCTGAGGCTGCGGGCCCGGGACGTAGGCCGGAGCAGAGGGACCAAAACCGCTGCCAAACGGCTGGCGGTTGACAGAGCTGCCCCAAGGGTCCATTCCATAGCCATGCGGGTTAGTGGCGGTAGAGACTGGAGGGTAGGGCACAGTGGGCTTGAAGCCGTTGCCCCAGATGCCAGGAGTCGGAAAGCGAGTGCGGTTGTAGCCAGCGCCAGGGACGGCACCGTTGGTGCCTGCAGCAGCCTCACCACCCTGAGGCCAAGTCTCGTTGCGGGCCATGGCGGGGATGCGAGCAGCTGGATTGAATGTGTACTGCATCTTGCCATCATTCTGCTCGGCCAAGTCACCACGAAGGTCAAAGGCAGCTTCGGAAGACGTGCCAAGAGCCTGACTGATGGTGTGGTTGGTGATCTTGGTCTGGGAAAGCTCCTCATCCATGAGAGCAATCCTCTTGTTGGCCATCTCGAGCTCCTTCCTGAGACTAGAGACTTGCTCCTGGTCGGGCTCGCTAGGCATCGGAGTGAGGATGGGCTTGTCATCGGCAGCAGAGGTGGACTCGGTATCAGGGGAAGAACGGGTGGACTATTTGCTTGTTAGCAGGGTGCCTTTCAATTTGAAGAGGGGACGACGTACCTCAGTTCCGGTGGTGCTCTTCTCCTCGGCGTACATGTCCTTGCTCGGCTTGCCCATGGTGTTTTGCTGCTCGGAAATCTTGGCAAGGAGGGTGTTCATGGCGAAGCTTGCGGTGGCATCGTCAGAGTACGCTCCAGCGGAAGGGCTTGTCTTGGCCATCTGCTTGAGACGGTAAGTGAGATTCTGCTTTGCCGCAAGACTGGGACCACCAGCAACCTTGAAAGGCTTGTGGCTGTTGCCCAGCTTCGACGTGCTCAAAGGGCCGGGCGACTCGGTGCGATTGACCATCTGGCTGTTGCGCTTGGTACCCTGTTGCTTGGTCAGATGATGGCGAGAGAGTAGATGCATGGAGGACTTACATATCCAAGAACAGGAGGAGAGGAGCCGAGGCCCGTGTCCTCGCTACGGGCCATGGGGGAGGTGTTGGCCTTGCGAGGGGTACTGCCAGCCATTTTGTCGATGGTTGACGGCAGACGAGGGTGTGGAGGTGCAGAGAGAAGTAAAAGGTTGGGGGATAAGGCGGATACAAGATTTCAACAGACTGGATGTCGGCGTCAGTCCAAGCGATTCGATAGAAGTGGCAGTAGATGACAGGGAAGATGCAAGAGGCTCGGGCCGTCTGAGTTGAGCAGGAAGAAAAAAGAGTGGAGGGGAGGGAGTGAAGGTCGGGTGAAGAGGAAGTAGAAGGAATAACTTACGGGAAGACTTGGAAGCCCGCTTTTGGCTGTGTGGGGAAGTGACTGACGCCGGCGATCAGGGACTCCGGGAAGAGGCAGGCAGGCGCCGTGTTCCGCCCGTAGAAGGCGGGTGCTGAGCTGATGCACGCCTCTTGCCGGTCGAGGTCGAGGTGAGCGGCGCGCGCGAGAGCAAGACGACGTGAGCGGCTGAGTGCAATTGAGCAAGAGCAAAAGGCGACGCGTCAATTGATCAAAGTCGCCGAGAAAAACGTCAACGAAGCAAGCCAATAGCCAATGCTGACGCCGAGAGAGATCAAGATGGTGTTGAGGTTGGAGGTGGTAAAGGTTTGGTCTCGCACGCGCACACGACGTTGATTTTGACCACCACAACAACAGCAACCATAGCCAAAACGAGCCGGTGTAGAGCCGTCAGGTAAATATCGAAGAGCCAACAATCCTCCACTGGTCATCATAGAAGCCCATGGCCAGAGCACCTTCTACACCCTTCCACTTGCTACTGTTTCCTAGCACTATGAAATCTGGCTGGCCTCCTCCCGTTAGCATTGGCACCAGTCTCGCAGCCGTGGCAGCTTGTCGAGCGCTGGGTGCCCAGATGACCAGCTCCAGATTCTCCTGCTCAACAACGTGGTTTCCATGGACAACCTTTGCAGCAGGCCGCAAAAAGATTGCCGATATCCCATCGCCCTCGTAAATGTGCTCTTCACCTTCACTATCAACAAGTCTGATTTCCGAGCTCCCCGTCACGCGGATCGGGAACGACGCAACTGGACTTTCGGCAAGCCTCTGACCCGTGACTATGAGGATCGAATTGCCCGTCGCTGGCCCATGTCCGATAACAGAGTCCGCCGAGAAGTATTGGTAAAAGTTGCGGGATATTTGCAGGGCAATCCCATAAGTGTCTCCGCCATGGTGGTTGATGATGAAGCTACCGTTGCTCCTGAGTATGGAATCCATCTGGCCGAGCTGCCGTCCTTGCCGGCGATACTGCATGACCTGGCGGAAGGGGGCGATGGGCGATGTTTGCTACCGACCGTTAGACAACTTTCGACCTGCAACGATTCCTTCACCTACCTTCCAGAAGCCATCGATTTTCCTGAACTCCGATTCTCCTTTCGACCTTTTGATGCTCAACGCCACCGTCGAACGATCAATGGCCACATGCGCATCACTGCAAGACTGAGGGGTCATGCGAAAGCTCAAGACGTTGCTCGTTTTGATCTGATACAGGCAAGTCTCTTCGTTGAGGGGTTCGAGCGTGACGTCCATCCGAGCATATTGGCCTGGAGTGTTAAGCTGCGTCACTCTGATGCCACCTTTTGAGCCCATATCTCCTGGATTTGCAACTACAATACTAAATCGTTTCAGGGCCAACGACGACGCATTCCCGTGCGGAACGAATTTCTTGTATAGCTCGCTCAGAGAAGGGGTAGTCATGACGCCATCGTAGTAATGATCCTCCCCGGGCCGCTCCACGTACGTCGACGGCGCACCAGCTTGCAGCAGAAGCTGGCTCATCAATCTTGAGTGGTAGTTGGGTACATTGGTATCGCGGCCTCCGTGCTGCTGGAGAATCGGAATGCCCTTGCAGTTCTCGGCGAGCATTTCGTGGCGATAGCTGTTCAAGGACGCGCGAAGAATCGACTGCTTTCGCGGGTCCATGGGTGCCCAAAACTCGTATGGCACATATTTTTCGATGGACAGGTATCCGGACACCGGCGCAGCGGCGATGATTTTGTCGGGACGGTGGGTCAGGGTGTACCAAACTCCCTGGCCTCCGTTGGAATGGCCAGCAACGAGCCAGCGGTTTATATCCACGCGCGGTCCTGTCCAGCCATGGTCTTTGATCCAGCCAGGGATGGAGGCTATGGCTGCCTCGACGTCCGCAAATCCCCAGGCATGCCAATCGTCGCCGCTCCATGGCGTAGCTCCCGTCGGCAAAAGGACCCAGGCGCACAAGTCTGGAAGTGGTTCTAGGACACTTCTCCACTCTGAATTGTCCGCCTCCACTCCAGCCCCATGAAGCTGCAAGAGAACCGGAGCAGAGGTAGTCTTGCCACATGTTGCTGTTTTCGACGGAGGACGCAGGATCGCATAGGAGACTATACCACCTGGATGGAGAAAGGTCACTTTGTGAGGCTCAGATGCAGAGATTATTTTCAGATCTTGTGCCACATTGATGATGGATGACCCATGATGTTGACCAATGTAGCGAATGTCCAGCTCGATTTTCGAGGCATTGATTCCATCGGAAGACAATTCAAATGGGATGGGTCTCGTTTGGCCAGGAACGAGCTTCGCTGGTATTGAAAGACTCTCAATGGTCCAACCAATCTGGTCAATGTTAGGGAGCACACATCTCGCTGGGCGCATACTCACAGTCTGGGACTTGACCGAGACCACCTCAATGTCTTCGAAACCGACATTACGCACAGCTATGGACCCGTATCGTCCCGCTGGTCTCCCATCAATCGCATCAGGAATTAGAAGATCACCAGCAATCTCCAGCGGCCCTGACCGGCCGGCAGGAACGAGCTCGAGTTTTACTGGAAACTTTATCTCGCCTATGCCCCCCAAAGATCTTACGTCTCTAGACAAACGGACATCGAGACGATGCAAGCCTGGCCCTAGATGGAGTACCGGGGGTGCCTTGCGAAAGGCGTAAAAGTCGCCGCCAAAGTAAGATACTCCATCCAGCCAAAACTCGAGCAAAAAGTCTGTGTACAGTAGGGCAGTCTTGACTCCTTCGCCTTCGACTTTGATGCTCCCCCGGATCCAGGCCTGGTACTGAGATGAAGACCACCCGTAGACGGTGGAAAGGAAATCCCAGTCGACCTGGGGGAACTCTACAGTCACGGACGCATTGGCGCTGCCGTCGTGCGCAGTCGATGCACCGCCCGTCACCTTGGACCACTTTACGGTTCCGTTGGGGGTTAGAGCGCTTCGGAAGATGGAAGAATCATTGTACTCGAGACTGCGAAAGCCGCCGTAGTACTCCAGGGGGTCGGCTCCCCATGGGGCCTCTGCCGCAAACGATGAGTCAATTTGACGCTCCACAGGCGCAGATACGGGATGGCATGCCTCGTGTTCCTATCTGAAATGGGCCAAGAAGCTGCCAGACAGGAGAGAATGCAAGCATGGCATGGGACTGGGGACGGGAGGGAGTGCTCAGAGGTATCTGGGGCAGCATGGCGGGCGTGAACGACTCGACAACGTTTATTGATACGCCCAAGAGGGCAAGCAGGAGGGCGGGGGAAGACAACATGGCTAGTGATGGCTGGGCGGTTGACGGTGGAGGGAGCTATCTCACGGCACAACCGACTAGGCCATGGCCGAGGCGCATAAAAGACGGGTAGCGGTGATGCTGGGGTTGGGTGGTGAGGTTGCAAGGTGATATGCCCGTTTGGGTTTAGGGCGTGCAAGGCGGGCGATCCCTGCAGACGCCGCGTGTAAAAGCAGACGTACGTTGATGCTGCTCGCCCAGCCCGACTTGACGACTTCAGTACCGCGCCGCCCTGCCCTGTCACTGCTACACGCACCTACTACCACCTACTGCCCCAGGCTGCTGACTACTCCACCGTCCGCCCGTCAATGCGGTCCTCGTCCTTCTCCACCGTCGTCACCACCACCAACACCACGTCCACGCTGAACGTCGCACCCGTCCGCTCGTAACACAGGCCAGCTCCCCAGGGCGGCATACGTTGCCCTCCTCCCTCCTCGCCAGCTCCGACATCTTATCCGTCCTCCTCTCCTCTCTCATGGCTTGAGCGATTTGACGACTCTACGCATCGATCCGGCCTCATGGCGTCCAACTCTCTTCCCGGCAGCGAGGCGCATTCCTCGGCCGGTGCGTCGTCGCCGCGCACCTTCAAATTCCCGCCCTTCTCTCCCGACGTCCTTCCGCCGCATGCTAATGAGGGAGTGGGAGATATTGGCATATCCGTCCGCTCGCCGAGCCCCATAAAACCGGGCGAGTACGCGTTCCCCCGGGAGATCGCTGGTATCCCCGCAGAGAGACTGGGCCGCGGTGGGGCAATGGCAATGCCGTGGGAGGAACGAGACATGGGAGACAGAAAAGCCTGAGTGAGGCTCTGAGGACCATTAGGACCCGGCGCGCCAGTGTGAGCGCTAACGCCCACGAAATAGCGGATGCGCTAAGAGCGCCAGTTTCCGTGAAGCTTATCGTAAGTTGGCTTGGCCCCGTTGGACGGACCGCGAGGCTCACAACTTTTACAGGCCCTTTGCGGCATCTGGTACACAACCTCCATCTTGTCAAATACATCCTCCAAGGCCATCCTCACCGCCTTTCCGAAGCCAATCACCCTTACACTCGTCCAATTTCTCTTCGTCTCGAGCTGGTGCCTAGTCCTGTCATGGCTATCAAAAAAGTTTCCCCGCCTGAAATCCTTGATACCGGCATTGAAATATGGAATCCAGCCGCCAAATAAAGACATCATCCTGACGACGCTTCCTCTGACCGTATTCCAAATCGGCGGCCACATTTTGAGCTCCGACGCCATGTCGCGAATCCCCGTGTCTCTGGTCCACACCATCAAAGGTCTCTCGCCTCTGTTTACGGTGCTGGCATACCGATTCTACTTCCGAATCCACTACTCGGTCTACACCTACATGTCCCTGATACCTCTGACTCTCGGAGTCATCATGGCCTGCTCCGCAAACTTTTCGGGAAATTTCATTGGTCTCGTTTACGCGTTCGGTAGCGCGCTCCTATTCGTGACGCAAAACATTGTTTCCAAGAAGCTCTTCAATGAGGCCGAGCAAGCAGAGCAAGACAACCAGCCGGTCAAGCGGCGCAAGCCCGACAAGCTGAACCTGCTCTGCTACTCTGCGGGCTTGGCTTTCCTATTCACGGCGCCCATCTGGTTCGTCTCGGAAGGCTTCCACATCCTCACGGATTTCATGTACGACGCATCGATTGACCTAGAGGTGCGGCCCGGCAGCTACGACCACGGCCGCCTGACGCTAGAGTACATTTTCAACGGCACGTTTCATTTTGCGCAAAATCTCGTTGCCTTTGTTCTTCTTTCCATGGTCAGCCCAGTCACGTATTCGGTGGCGAGTCTGATCAAACGCGTCTTCGTAATCGTGTTTGCAATCATTTGGTTTGGCAATCCGATGACACGCATCCAGGCCATGGGTATTGGGCTCACGTTCATGGGGCTCTACCTGTACGACCGCACGAGGGACAACCGCGCCGACCAAAAGGCGAAGATGATGCACTCGGGGAACCGGCAAGAATCGCTGCTCCCATTGACGTTGGAGAAGCTGGCAGAGAGACCGTCTGCAATTGTAAGCAACTCGAACACCCCGCCTCCAAATGGCGTGATGGCTGGGTATGCCAATGGATTCAACAGAGACGAGAAGAAGCATGACGACGCCGGCCCGGGCAGACCGCGGAGGGAGAGCGGCGCCGTGGGGTGGCTGCCACCGGGCACGAGACAGGAGGATACGTGGAGACCGGGGGATGCGGTTTACGCACACGGGGTGCGAGTGAGTTGAACAGACTTAGAAGGACATGTGGCGTTTTTGGGGAGGCTTTTGTCGGACTGTATAGCCAGTGTATGTACAAGGAAAGATTCCTGCGGGAAGCCATGTATCATGAGTGATGGAAAATAATGCGATGATAACTAATAATTCTTCCATGTTGTTGTGACGTTGGCATGGTGCGGGCGGTGGACGGGCACGGCGCCGAGCTTGGTAGCGCGCGCGCAAATCATTGGCCTGTTCGGGACATGGACTCGTTGCCAACCCCCGACCCCCTTCACCGCGTCCAGAGTCCCGGCCCCGGTCGTCTGCCGTCGCAAAGTCAACATAAGCCAGCAAAAAACTGAAAGTCCTTCTCCAGTGTGCATGACGGACGCTGATGGGCATGCCGACCGAGCGCCCCATGCCCAACTACCTGGACGCATCATGGCCGCCTCTTCTAGCTCAAAGGTCACGGGTACGCCCACGACACGCCCATCCTCACCCATGTTATGCATCAATTATGACCTAACGCTGCTCTAGTCGAATATTACGATCCCTCTGGCCTGTTCCCCATTGTAGAGCCGCATCTGAGGTCTCGCCTGCCGCTGCGCAATCTCCATTGGAAATCTCCTTCGCGCCCTCTGCGCTCCATTGACTCGCTCCACGTCGAGCTGGTGCCTGGACGGGACCCTACCGACGACTTTCTCAAATCGCGGCCTACCTCTTCTGGCGGCGGTCACGATGGCTCGCGCATGCGCGCCGTCTCGTCGGCCTCGGCGCGCCCGGGCTCGTCTGACGGCCGCAAGCGACGTCATCAGATTCCGGGATTGAGCCAGACGCCCTATCTCAAGGTCTACTTGCTGAGATGCGACGACAACGACACCTACAAGGTGACTGCGCGCAAGCAAATCCGCGAGTGGATCCGCGAGAATGCCCCGACCCCCGAGAGCGAGAAGAAGAGCAACCAGGAGAACCACGATGCCTACGAGTACCTGATTCTGCACGTGGTGCTCCCCGACACCGCGGCCGCCGCCCAGCCGCGCTTCAGCGGCTCTACCAGTGCCACTTCGGGGTCTCTGGACAAGCCTAGTGCCTCCCGTTGGCGCGCTTCCACCACCCTCTTTGAAAAGATTCGTCATGACTTCAACATTGCTACCAAGACGGCTCCGGACCGGGTAGGTCAGATTCGGCTCGAGATGAAGGACATCCCTCCGCATCTCCTCCCTCCGGGCATTGGTGGCGACCCGAATCCGTACAAGGAGAGTCCGCAGGAGATTATCAATTCCTGGGCGGACGCCATTACCAAATTCAAGACTCTCATCTTGATTTCATTTGATCTGCGCGTCGGCCAGTATGAGGAGGACATTAAAGAAAAAGACGCACAGCGGCATCTACCGGGCTGGAACTTTAATACGTTCTTCATGCTAAAAGAGGGTTTGGCGCGAGGGTTCGAGAGTGTCGGCCTGGTCGAGGATGCTTTGGTCGGCTATGACGAGTTGTCCGTTGGACTCGATGCCATCATCCGAGAGCAAGCTGAAGAAGGCTCTACCTCAGCCCAATCGTTCCTCGAGCACACTGAAGATCTGAAGCAGCAACTGATCAACTCGAAAAAAGCACCGCAGTTTGACCCCTTCAACAGCAAGCCTATCAGCTCATCGCGCAAGGACTACAGGGGCATGATTCTGTCAAACAACATCTCCGTGTTTGACTTTCAAAGCTACATATTCTCGCGCCAAATGGCCCTACTTCTGCGACTGGGAAACGCAGCCGCATCCCGGTCCGAGTTTTGGAGCGGCTCCAGACCAGGCTCGAGGCCCAATTCAAGACCAACGTCCCGGCACAGCATCCAGGTGCCTGCATCGGCAATCGAAGGGGCCAAATCTGCCGACGACCTTTTCATGGGCTCCAAAGCCGAGCGGGAGGAAGAACAGAATGAAGACCTGACGCATCTCGCCGAGCTGTGTCGGCGAGCCATGGGATTTTTGAACGTTGCGGCACACATGATGAGAGGAGATTTGGCCCATAGTCTCGAGCATGAGGAGGGAGATTATCCACCGAACCTCATAGACAATTTCATCTCGTCGTGGAGCTATGCTGTGGCACAGCAAGTTCTCAACGACACGGTCTCCTCGGCGCTTCCCGAGTCACAAGGAGGCGCAAACGCATCGTCGAGACCGGGCTCGTCTTCCAACCGTCTCGCACCAAAGAATGACCTCAAAGTCGCCGTTCCTGACCAGAACAGGACCCTACATCCCAAACGTTCAAGCTCTCTTTTGGATCGTCGCACATCGGTCCAGGAACTGCCTTCGATTCGGCAAGGCCAGGTTGTATACGACCACGGCAAGTCCAACAGCACCAGCAGTGCAAAGACGGACCAGGGCGCTCGCACCCAAAAGTCGGGTCAGTTGGAGCTCGCAGCTCATCGTGCGGAGCTCTATCTGATTCAGAGAAGGATCTTGGAGCGGATAGGGAAGAAGCTGGATTGGCTTTTGGGCTGGGCGTCCGTTGCTGCCAAGCACCAGGACCAGACATTCACCGATGTGTCGCTCGATGACGAGCCCAAAGCTGCGACCAATGGCGTGGAGCCGAATGGCGATGCTCCAAAGGGAGAGAAGATGGCTGGTGTTTGTGAGCCATCACTTCGCGAGGCAACCGCTTCGATGGAGGATCTTAGGAGGCTTTTTGAGGTATGTACCTGAACGCAATTTTGGGCGCTGTACTAACATTTCTCAGCACTTGAGCGACCTGGCAGTTAAGCACTACTTTGCTGCAAATCGATCAAAGTCTGCAGAGAGTATCATGGGGGATCTCGCTGCAATCAAATTGTAAGACCTTTGCCAGCCTTGAGGAATACTTGCTGACTGGCACAGTGAGGATGGCGATTTCTCATCTGCGACGCAATTCTTCAGCCACATGGCTCCACTTTATGCCCAGAACAGATGGAATCTGGTCGAGGTCACCATGCTGAAGATGTACGCAGAATGCCTCCACAAGCTCAATCGAAAAGACGAGTACGCTCGAGTGCTCCTAGATCTTTTGGCCAAATCAGTGGGCAACAGGAAATCCTGCAGATCTCTCAAACTCCACAAGGCTGGTCCGTCAGGAGGAACTCCGTGGCTGGATGATGATCAGCTGGACACGACGGGGATCCTCAAGCAACTGATTGACTTTTCAGTCGACATGCCGTATGACGTCCAGGCGCCAATGGAACGTTACTTTGCAGACATTGTGGTTGAGCCGTACATCCATCACTATGATGACCAAGACGGTTTTCAACTGAAGCTCAGCTTCCGCCACCTCTTGGAAGATGATGTAGTAGTCGACAAGGCCAAAGTGCGGCTCTCACCGATGGAGCAGGGGGAGAGCCGGGATATTTGGCTTGAGACGAAGGAAAAACTCGAGATTAGCCAAGGCACTGCAACTGCCTGGCTTCACACAAACGTAAGCGCTTGAAACCGGACACAAGGATATTTCTAACTAGAACAGGTTAATACGCTTGGCCTTTATTCGATAGACAAAATAGTCCTCGAGGTAAACAGGATCCACTTTACTCATGAGACAACGACAAAGGAGCATACGCTTGAACCGCTTGGTATTACCATACCTGGTTCGTCAGCGCCGAGCTCAAAGATCCCGCGAAAGTTTCGAACGCTGTCATATCCCCGAGCCGAGGCGTTGGATGCAAAACTATCAGTATCTCGCTCCGTTCACATTGACAAACTAAAGTCGATAGAGCTTGTGGTCCAGCCCTTTGCGAACACGCCAACAAGGCTGGAGGCGCACCTCAAAGCTGCTTCTGCGGGACTGAGACTACGGACCGGGAATGCCCAGGTAATAGAAGGAACAGCTACTATTGCAGACCGTCCAAGTCCTGGCGTGCTCGTGTTTTCAGAGATGGAGCCACAGAGCACTGTAAAGATACGGATCCCCTACGAGTTGGAAGTTACCTTGTCCGAGTTGCACATCAAGTTGGACATTGTATACACCACGGAGCACGGCAAGCACGAGTTTCGGTCCAATTGCACCATCAACATTGAGCTACCTTTGGACGTCAATGTTCACGATCAGTTCATGGAGCAGATGCTCCTGTCGACCTTTAAAGTCACCACATCGAGCCATATACCTCTCGACGTCTTGGATATTCAGCTTCAGGGCACAGCCGCTTTTGATGTTGACCCCGCGCGTCTCTACGGAGACCGCAACCCCGTACGACCAGGCCAGCCGCCTGCGTTTGTATACCGCATTTTTAGAAAGGAGGGCGCCAATCTTACCAATCCCGAAGACTCCAACCTCTCCCTCACAATCGACTATCGCTGTCTCGACGACCACGTCTTCGACAAGCTTGAAGCCAACTTTTGCGCCGCACTGTCCGACAGTGCCTTTGTCTCGTTACGGCGTCTGCTCCTACCGCGTTTCTGGGAGCATCTCAAAGCCACTCTGACGGCCGACGACTGGCAATACGCCAGCTTTCGAAACCAGCTGCGCTGCGGCGAGTATGCCTCGCAACCCATCTGGCCGCAGACGTTGGAGCTGCTCCCACCGGCCCTGCGATCAGATCTCGCCAACTTTCTCTCGACCTGGCATGAGGCCAACCCACCAATCGACGTCACTCCTCCACCATCGCGGGCTGTCTCGCTCGCATCGCCACTCACGCGCCGCATCACCATCACCGTCGCCGTGCCACACCTGCACATTCTCACCACGACGCAGCTCGTTCTGCATCCCCCGCCGCGGCCATCGTCGTCGTCGTCGACAGCGTCCGCGGCTTCGGCAAAGCCGCCCTCGCACCACCGCTCCAAGACAAACACGACGACAAAAACAACAGACCTGACGCAGGCCTACCTCCCTACACCCACGCCCGCCCTCACGCCGCCCATCCTCGCCCTGGGCGTGCCCATCCCCGCTACCATCCGCATCAAACACACGCGCAAGTGGGCCGCGCCCTCGTCCCTCGTCGCCGCCGCCAACATCCCACAGGCCGCCGCGCCTCTTCCCTTCGTCCTCGACGTCGACGCCGACCCCAACACGTGGCTCGTCGCGGGGCCCAAGCGCGCCCTCTTCGAAGCCCGCGAGGGCGAGGTCCGCGAGTGGGACGTCACCCTCGTCCCGCTGCGCACCGGCGCCACCGTGTGGTGTCCCAGCGTCGGCGTGCGGCCTGCGCCGCCGCCCAAAAATGGGAAGCAAAAAGTCGAGCCGCAGCAGCCGGAGACGGAGCTCACGCACGAAGTCGACGCGCTCAGCGCCGCGGCCGCCGTCCGCGTCGTCCCCGACTACGGCAGCGTCACGGTGGGCGTGGCGTTTGGGCCGGGCAGAGGCGAGCGCGATAGCGCCGTGTCGTCGTCGTCCACCACCCGGCCTGGCACCGCAAACCGCGCCAGCACGGGCACCGCCGCTTTCTCCCAACCCCTGCCCCAACGTCCCGGCACGGCGACCACTCGCCCCGGGACATCCGGCCACACGCGCGCCAACACGTCCTCGCTGACCTCCGCGGCCATCACGCCCGCCGACCTGCCCCCCTCCCCTCTGCCCCAAGCGCATGCACAAGCACCCCCTCCCCCTTCAGCGCCTCCGCAGCCCCAGCGCCGCGACACGGTCCTCCTGGACGCCGTACCGCGGCGCGATACGGGCGGGCGCGGTGGTGATGGTGGTAGTGGCAGCGCGGGAGCGGCGGCAGCAGCAAAGGCCAAGAAGCGTGAGGGCTGGACGGTCGAGGTGAGGGGCGGGGGCGTTGGTGCTGCGTCTGCTTCTGCTTCGGCTTCGACTCCTTCCTCTGCCATTGTCACGACTAACCCTATGGCCATGGCTGCGGCTATGGCTACGCCTGCCGTCCCTGCTGTGGGTGGGTTCGATGGTGTTGGGCAGAAGGACATGGACAAGGGCGTTGCCGATGCTGGTGAGAAGGACGAGACGAGCGTCGTGGCTCAACCGCCTCTCGAGGTCCAGATACAAAACGTCGACGTAGACGTCGACGTGGACGCCAGCAACCTCAACCTCGCAGGTGAACCGCCCGCCGCTGACGGCGATGGCGATGGCGACGATGACGTTGTGGTGGAGGCGGAAACAGAAGAGGGCGAAGCGGAGGGGGACGGACGTGGTGGACATGGACACGGAGGCGCGGATGAGGCGGAGGAGGTGGAGGAGCAAGTGCAAGCATAATCAGCATGTCATGTATCCATCCAACCACCCGCGCAAGAACGAACCTGCCTGCAGCGAAGCACTGCCAAGTGCGCCGCCACACCACCTTAGTCCCAACCAGTCTCGCTTGTATGTACGTAGTAGCCTACCTACAGCAGCAGCAATCTCAACCATACGAGACTCTCGTGTGTGCCAGTGCCAGCGCCAGTAGCAGGAATAACAGACAGGGGTGGTCCGCGGAGAAAGGGGAGAAAGTGAGAAAGGGGGAAAGGGAGGGAGAGAGGCTACATGTGTGTACTGTATGTAGGTAGAAGGGAGGAGGACTACTGAGCAGGAGGAGGATAAGGAAGCCGAGCCAAGCCAAGTCACAATCGAAAGAAAGCATCAAGAAGATTTGCCCTCTCTCGTGCGTTGTTGCCATTGCCCATTGTGTTGTGTCGTGCGTGTTGTAATTAATGCTTTGGTTCTCCATCCCATCCCATCCAGCCAGCACTGCAACTTTTTTGAAAAAAAAAAAAGTCTCTGTTCCATCTGTTCTACACCGCGTACCTTGGGACACATGTGTGTTTTCAAGGTGGTGCGTGTGGAGCGCGCGGCAGGGAGGGAGAGAGACAGACAAGAGAGAGCCGGGCTCGGCTTCCCCTTCTTGCCACCACCACCACCACACACGCACGTACAATACAGTACCACACCCGACTCTTGCGAAACCCTTTTATCAGAAGCCAGCTAGCTGCAAAAAAAAAAAAAAAAAAAAAGCGTCCTCATTTCCCCCTATTTGCGCCAATACATTTCCCATCCACATGCCTTATTCGCCAGTACCAGCCAGTACCATCAGTACGTACCCCATTTTTTTGCCATGCCATCCACCCAGATATAAAAACGCCATTCGCACATGCATGCAGCCGCCGTCCGTGGCCATGAATCAAAGCAATAATCGCAAAGAGGAAAACAAGGCGGGGGGCAGAGGAAACAAAAAAAACCCCCCCAGCCATGCCATGTCCCTAGATAGCCCCTGCGAAACCCAAACTCTCCCTCACAGCCTTCGGCAGCGCCATGAGCCTCTCCTGCGCATCCCTAGCGGCCGCAACCGCCTGGTCTTGATTCCCATTCTTCTCGGCCGTGTTGGCAACCAAGCCCGTCGCAACAACAACCCACAGCGGATTGCCAGCGCGGAGGGCCAGCTGGCGCGAGTTGCGCGCGCCCTTGTCGGCCTGGGCGCTGACGATGTCTTTGAAGAAGGTGGCCGCCAGCACCGTGATGCAGATGGCGAGGAGGAGCGAGTTGCCGGCGTTTTTGGAAGCGTTGAGCGCGTGTTGTAGGTTTTGCTTCATGCTGACGACCGAGGGGGCGGTGGGGGCGACGGCGGTGGAGGAGGAGGAAGCCGAAGAGGAGAAGAGAGAGCCGCTGGGTTGCGTCGTGGCTTTGAGGAGGAACAGCGCAGCGCGGATGGCTTCGTTGGGGTGCGCTTCGGCGCGCGCTTCGACGGTGCGGAGGAGCGCCGAGGCGTCGTAGTGTAGCGGATGCGAGGGCGTGCGCAGGATGAGGAGCGCGTTGATGGCGGCGAGCGTGGTGAGGTCCGTGTGCGGCGAGTGTTCTTTGCGCGCGTTGCTGTGGAGCACATTGTAGTAGCTGATGGCCTTTGGGAGGTTGCCGGTAGCTTGATTGATCATGCCCGAGAGATAGGTGGAGAAACGGGCCATGGGTTTTTGTACGGCCGCGGGGAACTGATCGACTTCGCTTTGGAGCGCTTTGCACAGGTCGGAGGCGGCCTTCCAATCGCACTTGTTGCAGGCGACAAAGGTTTGTTGTACACGCATGTACCATGAGAGCATGCGATGCCATGTGACGCGCTCGGCAGCAGATGGAAGCGATACGAGCGCTGGATCGGGGATCTGGAGATGTTCTGATACTGGTGTCAATGAGAGAACATCATCGATTCTGGTTCTCATACCACGACTCATCTTGAGGCCTTCCTCGAGAAACTTCTGGAGCCTGTCTGCCACTGGGTTCTGCAGCTGAAAGGTCGAGGCGCTGAGATAGTATCCGAGAGCACACAAGTCTCGCCGGCGCATCCACGACATGGTCAGTCTGTCTCGTTGACCCTCGCCCTTCTGAAAGATGCCACCAGTCGATTGGGTCAATGGACCAGTCTGACTTTGGTGTATCAAGACGGAGAAAGATTCACTCTCTGCGAGATCTTGTCTTTGGATGAGATTGTCCAGAATGCCTTGCAATGATGACATCTTTGCACCTGCAGCACTGGCCTTGGAGCTTTGGAGGTGGCAGAGGAGGTCCATCAGATCCAGATACGGCACCATGAAGCCAAGTTCGGCCTCGGTCAACTCCAGCTGCAAGCTTCGTGCCGATGCGATGGCACGCTGGGCCTGTTCGACGCTGTCCGGAGCCATGATGCGCAGGTGAACTGTGGCCTCCATCGCTGAAGCCGTGACGAAGATGGCGCGGTCTCCTTGCGATTCAGCCAGGGTGGCTATTGAGCGGAGGCTGTTCTGGGCGGTAATGAGGTCCCCTCGCGAGCCCGACTTCATACATAGCAAGGCGCGTAGGAAGCGGAAAGCGTAGATCCAGACTTTGTGTTGGTGCCTTGTACCGTCAGCAAATGAAGTATGCGAGGATTTGTTAACTCACATTTCAGCCGTGTTCAACACATTTTCTATCGACTTCATTGCAGCGGCATGGTTGGTCTTGAACAGCGAGCGAGCCAGCAAGTGCTGCATGCTGTACTTCAAGTCCAGCAGGCGATTCCTATCACACAACGGGATGCCCTTGCTGAGAAACTCCTGCGTCACGTCGTCATTGTCCGTTTCCTCGTGAAGAAGGCTGGCATATTTGAGAATCAATATGCCTTCCATGCGCGGAGGGAGCCGGAATTTCTTCAGCACCGTCTCGAGACACCCCAGCCCTCTTGCCATGAGTGCGTAGTATCGTTCATGGTCCTTTTCGCGTTTCGAGAGCGAGACCACGGGAGCGATTTTGTGCGCGGCGCGAATGTATTCGTCGGCGAGTGAGAGCAGTAGACCGGCATAGTCTGTCTGCGTAGGAGCAGGTCGCGAGGCAGGTATTTGGACCGAGACGGCTTGTCGCGGGCGGGGAGTTGAAGACTGCTGTGGTCGATGCGGCGACGAGCTTGGAGGATGTTGCGGTCGTGAAGGCGGTCGAGGCATCGGCGGTTGTGGGGAGGCGTATTGGTGAGGTGGAATGGGTAGACGTCCGAATTGCTGCTGGTACGCATTGTTTTGGGCGGGTGGTTGCGCGTGCGGGTGCGAAGGAGATCGTTGAGGTATCACAACCATGGGATGCGCCGGCCGATACGCTTGCTGGTGCTGTTGGTGTTGGGCAAGGTATGCGCCTGTGGTTCCCGGCAAAGGCGCGGGCGGCGACGACGAGGGAGCGTATTGATTCTGGTGGTGGTGAGGTTGCCTTTGTTGAGGGTGAAATTGGGGCGGAGGTGCGCCGGGGTAGCCGCCCGCAGGTGGAGGGTAGGGATAGGGCATTTTGGGCAGCTACTACAGGTCATGTACACTTTCTCATGATGATGGCGATGCGCGTCGAGTTGGGTGAGACGTGCCGGGTGGACGTGCGGCGGTTGGAGTGACGTCCAAAGTGAGCCCTCGAGCTATGCCTGGTATGGACGGGCCGAGGCATCTGGAGACCCTGACCAAATATATTCCATCGTGAATTTCCAAAGCTGACGGACCTCTCAGCCTTCACCATGATACCAGATCTTTCCTGGGCCCTCGGCCGCTCCAAAACCTCCTTCTATCACGGCAATGACTCCATTAAACTAAAAACAACCTCTGGAGACTCGGTTTCTCTATCAGATTTGGCAAAAGAAACCACACCGCCATGCCATCTCAATCCGCTGCTCTTCAACGGCACTTTGCAGACAGTCTGGACGACGGTCAACTCCAGCGACGTGCCCGTCGTCTACAAGCGCAAGCTCTTCGAGTCTGACAGTCGGCTCTACCCGGGAACCTTTGCCGTAGACTTTGTCCACCGCATTCCCTCCCCCGACGCCGACGGCTCGCTGCCGCCCCGGACCACCTACTACTCTGACCAAGAGTTTGGTGAGATTGGCTCCGACGACTCCAAGCCGCTGCTCGTGACCCTGCACGGCTTGTCGGGAGGCAGCCATGAAATTTACCTCCGCCACGTGCTTGCCCCCCTGACCAAGGACCTTGGCTGGGAGGCCTGTGTTGTGAATGCAAGAGGATGCGCCATGAGCAAAATCACCACGAGCATCATGTACAATGCACGTGCCACCTGGGATGTGAGGCAGGTGGTCAATTGGCTGCGTGAGAAGTTTCCAAACAGACCCCTCTTTGGCATTGGCTTTTCACTCGGCGCCAACATTCTCACCAATGTGAGACAATTCGACGTAAACAAAAGTGAGACTGGGCTGATGAAATGACAGTATCTGGGCGAAGAAGGCGAGAACTGCCAATTGAAAGCAGCAGTCGTCTGCTCCAACCCGTGGAACTTGGAAGTTGCCTCATGGGGATTGCGCAACTCGTGGTGGGGACGAGAGGTCTACCAGAGGTTCATGGGAAACAACATGAAAAAGCTGTTTGAGAGGTACGGCGCGAGAAAAAATTCAAAACTCTTGCAGACTGACAGGAGACCAGACACGCAGACATGCTCATCAAAAACCCCGACATTGACGCTGAAAGGATTCGAAGCATAACGTATCTTTATGAATTTGACAGGTAAGTGGCGGCACATCTTCAAAGCGGCCATGCTGACGGATTGTATTCAGAGCACTTCAATGTCCCGCCTGGGGGTATCCGACCGAGTCGGCGTACTATCGGGATGCTTCGTCGTGCGATGCGTTGTTGGCTATCAGGATTCCATTGCTTGCTATCAATGCTGAAGATGATCCGGTAAGTGAATTTGTTTTGCTTGACCGATAAAGCACTAAATAGGTCTTTAGATTTCCGTAAAGGAAGCGATCCCCTACGTGGAGTTCGAGCAGAATCCTTATACTGTCTTGTGCGCCACCTCGCTGGGTGGCCATCTCAGCTGGTTCCAATCAAATGGAGACCGCTGGTTCGCAAAAGCCGTGAGTAGAGCTTTCTTCTTTGATGATGGTATTGACTGATGCGCGTAGGCCGCCGCGTTCTTGGACAAGGTTGCCAAGGATATTGACTTGAGCGCCATTCAACCAAAGCAAAGCCACAATGGCAGCGTCGGTGCTTCAGAGGCAGGAAAGCGGCCCGTGTATGAGCCCATGCGCCGAAAGTGGCACATTCCAAAGGAGCACACTGCCTGAAAAGAGCGGCTGTGACCCGGGCCGCGGAGAGCTGCATCCGCCTCTCAGTTCCCATCCCACCGACAGATCTCCTAAACTCACAGGCCTGAATATTTTCAACTTGGGTATATAGCAAGGAAGGAAAGGCAGGCTCAACCAAACGAAACCCTCTTCTTGGGTTTGGCGGATTTGGCAGGCTTGGGTTCTTCCGACTTGTCCGATTCAGACGCCTTGGACTTCTTTTTGCGGCGGAGCGACTGCTTGGTTTCCTCCTGGATAGATTGTTAGAATAGCAAATAGACAGGGTTAGATGCACTCACCAGCTTGGATTTCTTCTCCTCCTGCCGCGCCTCTGCCTCCTTCCTCCTGGCCTCCCTGATTTCTTCCATCTGCCGGGCTCTCATCAACTTGGACTCGATCTGGCCCTCCTTTTCGGCGTTGACCATGGCGAGAATCGTCATCATGCTTTGCTAGACTTGGTATTAGCTCGAGATTCGACCGGTGCGACCCGTCGACCCGCAACCCGAGAAAAATTTCCGTGGCGTCGTACCTGGTCGTCGACAAAGACCTTGCCCTTCTTCTTGCCCTTGCCCTTTTGCACGCCGGCGGGCGTGATCATGTTCAGCTTGGGTATTCCCAGCTGGGCCTCGGTGTAGGTCCTCTCCTTCTTGGCCTTTCCGACGCTGACTTTGACGGTTCCGTCGGGGTTATGCGTGACATTGCGCTGCTTCTGCGACTTTTTCTTGCTGGAGCCGGTGGGCGCACTCTTGGCCTTGGACGACTTGACGGGGGCCATGGCAACGGGAGTTCAGACGGCGGGTATGGTGGAAGGTGGTGGATTTGGAGAAATGTCAAAGTTGTCGAGCGCCAGGGCGAGCGATTGGATGCGATCGGCGGGTCCGTGCGTCGTTCGTGCGCGCTTGGGCCACCCTTAAGCAACGGCGCCAGGCGCGGGCAGACGAGCAGCCCGGGCAGGCGTCATCTTCACCACCACCATCAGACTACATGCACTCGTCTACAACCCACGACATTCTGCCAAATCGCCCAGCCATGTCGAGTCACAGGCTCTTCCGCTTCCCCAAGCCACACTGGATCAACAGCGCCAACACGCGCACAGCTGGCGTCTACGCCGCGGGAGCCCTGGTGCGTACCTAGCTACACACCCATGCCCACTCCAGACAGGCACAGTGCTCCCATTATTCTGACACCAATCCCGCGCGCATGCAGTTCTCGCTCGGATTCTTCTTCTTCGTCGACGCGGCCGCCTTCTCCAAGTCGGCCAAGAACGGCTCCGACGTGCACATCACCTTTGTCGACTGGATCCCGTCCATCTGCTCGGCGCTGGGCATGCTCGTCATCAACAGCATCGACAAGTCGCGCCTCAGCGCCGACAGCTTCAGCTATTCGGGCAACGGCGTCGCCTGGAAGGCCCGCCTGGTTCTCTTCTTGGGCTTTGCCCTCATGGCCGGCGGCCTGGCTGGTAGCGTGGTGAGTAGTAATATACAAAAAATGCCTTTGGGGATGCTGATTGAGGTCTCGTCAGACCGTCATGGTGCTCAAATATGTCGTCCCCGAATACCCGTTCCCTACGCTTTGGTTCGGCGTGTCCAACGTCGTTGCGAATGCGCTTGTGATGCTCAGGTAAGTGTGCCGTTTCCCTCTCTGTGCAAGCTAAGCTAACCTTGTCTAGCTCTGCGATTCTATGGGTATCTCAAAATATGGAAGATGAGTATACCTACAACCTCGCCCTCTAAACATGACGATCAAAAGTAAGGCACGGAAGCAAGGGTGGATTTTTGGAGGACATTGAATTCCCAGCACGGAGTGCAACGGCGCAATGGGGCTGGATCTTTCTTGTAGTTGTTACTGTGGCATCATATCGAGCATTGAGACAAATTTCCCTTCCGACACTCAATACGAGCAGGGCACGTGCACAGCGTCATAGAAGCTGAGTCCAACACTGGTGATGGGAATATTAAGCTGTCGTCGAAAACCAGATTTTTGGCCGCTCAAACACGTAATGTCATGACATGAAACCCAGCTCCATGAAGCGCCCTGCCAATAGGAAATGAATCCTACTAATCTACAATATGCCCGCCCCACGGGCAAAGCAGCCGGCCCAAAAACGATGCAAAGATCTCCTAGAATTCCTCGTCCTCCTGAAAGAACATGGTGAAACTTATAATGGTTCCGTAGATTAGCAGACCTCCGATGATGGACATGACCATGGCGGGGGTCGAGATGAGGGCGCAGTGGGCCAGCAGAGCGGGCAGAGCTGTGGGTTGAGTGAGTGTTAGCCACGCAGTTGCGACGGTGCAGGCAGCAAGAGTGGGAGCGTGGTCCGTACCAATGCCCATGACAACCAAGAAGCCGGTCAAGAAGCGGCCAAAGTCAATGACGCCGTTCCCTGCGCTCTCCATAAAGTCGTCCGGGTTGGCCGCACGGCCGCAAATCCAGTTTGGCAGCGGCGCGATTACGTAGGTTGCGACGACCAGCAGCGGGTAGTAGACGTGCCATAATGCGCACGACAAAATGACGAGGAGGAACCCAATGGCGAGAACCTGCCGGCTTGTCAGATGCGGGCTGCGCTCGTTTGGAGTTTGTCACGTACGAAGGACAGCGCAATGATGGTTTTGAGTCCGGCCATGTCGACTCTGGTCTGCGGCGGTGCGCTGGGTGGACGGGAAGGTGGTCGGATCGCGGGAGGTCACAAGAGGTGGGCGCAGTGGCAGACGGAGGCTGCTGGGAGCCTGAGGTGGACGTTGCGACGACAGTTGACGACGAGAGGTTGTGGTGTTGGTGGTGCTGAGGCCGCTGACGGTGTGTTGCAGTCTGAGGTGGTGGTCAAGATCCCTGCGGCAGGCTTGAGCTCGCTGCCGTCGGGGAAAGAAGCTCTGATCCGCGCGTCTACCACTACACCACCCGTTGCCTGAAGCTCTCTACCAACTTTCAACCTCATCACCACCTTTGCCCACCTCGCCCACTCCCATCTCCTCCTCCACTTCTTCCGTTGCTCGCTCCTCCAGCTCGGAGCTGCATCATCCAACATGTTTCGCAACAATTACGACAACGACTCCGTCACCTTGTACGTCTCGAGCCAACCACGCATCCAGCCATCACTAACAGCTCCCAGCTCGCCCCAAGGCCGCATCTTCCAGGTCGAATATGCTCAAGAGGCAGTAAAGCAGGGCTCGTGTGTTGTCGGAGTGGTCAGCAAGACGCACGTCGTCCTGGCAGCAATCAAGGCAAGCTCCACGCATCCCGTCCACACACTGGCCGTCAAACACGTAGCTGACTCTACCCGCCCAATCTAGCGCAACGCCGAAGAGCTCTCGTCATACCAAAAGAAGATTATCCCAATCGACTCGCACTACGGCGTCGCGCTCGCCGGCCTCGCCTCTGACGCCCGCGTCCTGTCCAACTTCATGAAGCAGCAGTCGCTGGCGTCGCGCCTGACGTACGACCGGGCGATGCCGCTGGCGGAAATCACGGCGCGCATTGGCGACCGGGCCCAGTCCAACACGCAGCACTACGGCAAGCGGCCATACGGCGTTGGGCTGCTAGTGGCGGGCGTGGACCAAAAGGGCCCGCACCTGTTCGAGTTCCAGCCGTCGGGCGTGACGCAGGAGATGGCGGCGTGCGGCATCGGCGCCCGCAGCCAGATGGCCCGGACGTACCTGGAGCGCAACCTCGACGAGTTCGAGGCCAGCTCCCGCGAGGAGCTCGTCAAGCACGCCCTGCGCGCCCTCAAGGAGAGCCTGAGCCAGGACAAGCAGCTGACGGTCGACAATACGAGCATAGGCGTTGCAGGCGTGGGCGAGGACTTTAAGCTGTACGAGGGCCCCACCATTGCCAACTGGCTGGAGACGACGTTTGAGAACAGGGAACAGGAGGGCGGCGCCGAGAGCATGGAGGTTGACACATAGGCGCGTGGTGGGACTCTGGACGGCGAGGCGGCGTTCCGGGATGGCAATAGACACGAGCAGTAGCATTCCGGGCATCTAAATGGACATGAGTTCTGAGGATTTTGCGTGGATGATGAGTGTGTACCAATGTACTGCAAACAAACACCCCAAGCTGGCAATCAGCTCCTTGAGCCTCAATGTTGAAAACCAAAGCTGCAAATTCCTCGACATAATTCAACCACAAACAATTACAGAACCCTGAATATACTCAATGCCCGTAATCGAACTTCCGTGAGTGTATTTGCAGCTTCCCAACACGACTCCAGCTCACGTGGCCGCGAGACCTCCGCGCGCGCGTCGCCCCGCTCCAACCAAACACCAAAACACCACGCAGCTCACCCACATCCATCACCCATCCACGGCCGACAGAGGCAAGAACGCGCATACGCACGCCCTCCTCCTCCTCTTCTTCTTCTTCCTCGCCGCACAACGCGCCTGACCTCGCCTCGTCTCGTCTCCCCCGATCCTCCTTGAGCGCTAGAACGCAGGCAACGAACAACGGCCCAGACAGCCGACTCACAACGTACCTACACATCCACCCGCTCGTGCAATCCTCTCCATCGCCCGCCAGCTCGCCAGCCCGCTCGCCCCCAATGGCGCCCTCGACGCCGTACCCGCGCGCAACCGTCAAGCGCATCGTCAAGGCGCACAGCAACCGGCCGCTGAGCAAGAATGCTGATGTCATGGTGAGTGCGTGGTGGTGGTGGTGGTGGTGGTGGTGGTGGTGTCGCCTTTTCCTCTCTTTCTCTTGCGCCCTCTTGGTTCTACCAACCTCACCTTCCACCCACTCACCCACCTAGATTGTTTGAACAGAATGATGTGGGCGCTGGCTGACGTGATGATGTTGATTCGGGTGACAGATTTTTCTCGACTATGTCTTGTTTCTTGAAGAGTAAGTGTGTTGGGTTTTTCGTGTTGGAGCGGTTGCTGGGGCTTAGGGAGGGGAGTGGGGAGGATGGGAGAGGAGTCGAGGTGGCTATCTGGCTTGCTTCTCTGCCTACATCCCCACACCTCCAACTACTCGGCATGGGCGGGCAGGCAGTCTGGCAAGCTGGACGGCTTCCCTGGCCAGACGCGACGCCGCGAGCGACCTCTACCCTGCCTACGTCCCTCGCCCATGGCCGTCCATCTCGTCCCTCTCCACCCCCTTGTCCTCCCCCACCAGAGCGGCAAAAACTCTCCCGTGCGCCACTGGCTGGCCAGCGCTCTCCACTGTTGGACAGTGGTGGTCGTAGCACTTATTGCATTCATCAACACACACATAGCGAACACAACGCTAACATGCCCCCCACACAGACTCATCCGCGAAGCAAGCACGTCGTCCAAAGCGGCCGGCGAGCGGCAGATCAGCGCTGCGGCGGTGCGCAAGGTTAGAGAGGTACGTACATGCACACGTGTGCCATTGTTTATCAAGCTTGGATTGGTCGATGTGGGTGGGATGGATATGGCGATGGTCGTGGGCTTGGGCGTGGTCGATCGATTGGCCGACTGATGACTGACTGGCTGGCTGACTGCTCAACAGAAGACGCTGAACAAGTTCAAGGGATGAGGTGGTTACGTTCGATTACGATCAGCCTGTCGTCTGCTACTGCTACTGCGTCTTCATGAGAAAGAGACGAAACGAAAGAAAAAGCCAGGCAGAGCAAGGCGCAGGTAGACAGCTCTGGGATGCCGGCATCAGCACTTTGGCGTTGGAATTGGCGTTGGTTTCGGCGTAGGTACGGACGGATGGGCGAATGGACGGACAAACCGCCCGTGCACGGCTTCAGCACCTCCCTACGCACAGCGACATTCTCATCTTTTCCTTCTCTATCTCTTTCTTCGCGGGTCAGATGGGACGGACACTGACCCGGATACGGTATGGGATGGGGTGTCTGGAGTTTGTTGTTCTTTTCTGGCTTACGGTTTCCAATTCAAATCAATCCATCCGACTCAAGAACCACATCCCGCACCGACGAAATCGCACAAGAGGACAGCGGCTGCCAAATTACACACATACACACCTTGTGACCAGGCGCTGATGAAGCGGCTCCGCCAACTGATTGATGGCATGGAGCAACATGGTTTGCTGTCGATCTCAAGGCTGCACTGTTTCGCAATCCTGAGGACACTAACGATGACTCCTCATACCCTCAACGGCAAAGGACGACTGTCGGCGGTGTTTTGAGGAAACGGAGGTCGGGCTGTGTGTTTGGGCTGTCGACGTCCGTGTGCAGTATATCTGTCCATTCATCCTCCTATCCATCACTACTATGCTGATATTTACAGTCGCAGGAGCAGTAGCAGCTGCTGCTGTCGTCGTTGTTGCCGTGCCATGCCTTGCCATGTCAAGCCACACCGAGCGTCCCGTCCTCGCACCTTTCTCTGTCCCATCCGTCCATCCGTCTCGTAGACGAGCGCGTTCGTATTTAACAGGCAGACAACGGTGAGACCTCCGTAGCCTACCGAGGCATGGTAGCAAAATCCGTGGCAAACAGGGAAGAAACCGAGCCATCGCAAGCAGAGAGCATTCAAAAGCGCGACCACGGACACATGGAAAATTTTCCATCTTCAAAGCGCGTGCGTCCATGGAGCATTTCAAGGCCCAGACAGACCCTGCTTGAAACTAGAACTGACCAAGTCCTTTACGCAGGGTCACAGGGAGCATTCGTGGTTGGTTGTGTGCCACGCTCTAGCTACCAGGCCTCGCGCCCAGCCGCTCTCGGTGCTGATGTTGGCCTCTGGCTGCATCAACGAAGCTCGCTCGCTTCAGAGGCGGGCGTATCGGGAGCTGTCATGCGCCGACGGCAAGTTTTGCAGCCTCCTAACGTGCCTAAAACATGAGATAAGTCTGGACAAGAAGTGCAGCAATAGAGCGGTACTCACCTCGCAAACAACCCAGCCGCAAGCCCATAAAGAAGCACAAGAAAAAGGTAAAAAAGCATCGACACCGCCTCCCGCCGCGGCCTTTGGCCCCTGAAGAGGCAAAAGTTGACCCCGCACAGCACCAACGCCGACGAGCCCGCGAGGGCGACGTTGAGGAGGCAAAAGTCGACGTGCTGCGGGTCGCACGCGAGCAAAAGCGTGTTTACAGTGGCGAACACGACAACAACGAGGACCATGAGGTTGATCCGGATGCAGTCGATGAGGGAGAACCCGGATGGTGAGGTGGGTTGGTGCGAGTGGGCGCGCTTCCGCGATCTCGCCTCATACCGCCGACGATGGTGGCGGAGGAGTGGTTCTGGACGTGAATTTTGGCGGTTGTGCTCAGAGGGCGGAGTGTCGTCGGAATCGACTTCGGCACTTTTCGATGTGGATTTAGACGGTGGTGGCGATTGTGGTGGGAGTTTTGAGTACGCAGGAGGTCCGTGTTCGAGATCCGGGGACTCCATATTGTATAGGGAGGTGAAGGGCAGCGAGGTGATGGAAAAGGGAGAGAGAAGGCGTGGGCAGCGTGGCTGTTATATCTGCTGGGAGAGTTGTGAGGGAACCAAGGGACGCGTTGCCATTCAATGACGGCCCAACACTCCCCTGGTAGCAAAAGTCCGTGGCACACGTAGCTACGAATACTCCTTCTAACTCTTCGGAAAGGACTTGGTTGACTCCAGGATTGAATGCGGAAGGCGCTTGGATGCTCCCTGTATACATACATATTTACTTGGAGACTTTCCACTGCTCTACGGCGCTTCTACCCAGCTGCTTTTTCTTGGTCTGACCTTCGGAAGGGGATCGACGAGAAGGCAGGTGGGCAGATATCCGAGCCTTAGATGGCAGAGGATGGAGAGCGGCCGAGGCTTGGGGAGCGTAGTTGTACGGCATGCTAGAGTATGAGTGAAAGGACGGCCGGTTGGTTGGCTGAGTGGCTGGCTGTGTTGTCTGTGAATTCCTAGTTGATTGATTGATTGATTGGACAAAATTCGAATTCAGCTTTAGAATTCAAATTTTTTCGGGTTTAAAAAAATTCCACATTTACAGATTGTGACTACCTGAGTTAAGATCTTGACATCATCCTACTTAGCTAAACGTATTTCATAGGTATAGTTAGGCTCTGTATACAAGTAGGGCTAGTATAAACAGGAGCCTAGAAACTCTCTAAAGCACTGCTACTACTACAGTACTTCGCAGTTCCAGATAAGAGGTAGTTCTTAAAGCCTAAACTTGGATTCCAAACACTTATGAGACTCAAAGGTAGAATCTGACTTCATCTTTCAATTGGTTACCAATTGACTGATTGATGACGTAGTCTCAAGACGTACAGTACAGTCACACAAGCTAGGACATGCACACCACCACGTCAGGCAGGGTATAGACAAGTAGACGCAGGGACAGACGGTAAACAGTTGGAATAAACAGTCCAGGGGCGCCCACAAAGATAGGTAAGGCACGTCGGCCGTGATTTCCTGCTACCTGCCTGCCTGCCTGCTCATTTCGTCGGCGCCCTGTTGTCTTGACGTCCGATTATAATCTCTACATTACTCTGTTAGCTGAAAATGCACATGAATCGTTACGCAACATCTGCATTTATTTCATAGAACGTGACAATCTAGCTAGTGGCGCGAAGTGTGAAGTGCAGTATCCACACCCGAAAATTCCCGTCTTTCCGTTCTTTCTTCCCTGCAATACAACCAGCGATCGTGAGAAGTAAAAAGCAATTGGGGAGAAGCGAGTGGTATCTATCCAACGAGAGGTATCTTGCGATTGAGAGCGAGAGCGTCATGGCAAGCGAGAGTGATGAGGAGGATGAAAGGCACACCACGGAACGATTGAGACTGCAGCGAGCGGTTTCTTTTTTTGCTTCTTCTTCGTCTTAGTCTTCCTCGCCGACCTTCTTTCAAACGCCCAAATCAATAAGTCATCGCCAGAGCCGGGAGAGCATAGCAGACCGAAACGACTGGATGAAAGTAGAGTTGCCAAAACCTCATAAGCGACAGGCAGGCAGCAAATCAAGAAGGCCTGGGTATAGCATCCTCGTCGCTCGAGGTCCGCGAGGAGGGAGGGGTGGAGGAGCCTTTGCTGGCGCCGCTCCCGAAGGTAGCATCGACGCTGGTGGCCCCCGACGAGCCAGTGTCCGACGACTCTTCTTCGACCGTCGTCTTCATGACGCTGTTGAACCGCAGGATGGACCGAGGCCATCGGTGCGGCGACGGGCGCTTCTTGATTGCTGGCGTCGGCTCGTTGAGGGCCGCAGGACACGGCGTCGCGGATCGCTGGCCCATCTGCTTGATGCGCTCGTCGAAGCGCACCGACGGTCGCTCGTGCCTGTCCAAAGGCGCAGCTCGCGCGGGCATGGCCTCCTTTCGACTACTGGGGCTGTCAGCGGCGTGTATCGTGAAAGGGACGGGAACTTCATACATCAGGGCCTCTGTCGGCCTGGATCTCTCCGGCTTCTGGGGTTTGGTAGCAACCTCGCGCTGAAGAGACTGGAGACGCGCGCGCTGATGGAACAGGCAACCGCATTGAATGCCAGATGGGAACGAGATGCGGGATGTATCGCATCTCCAGACGGACTCCTTGCGCGACCACTCCAGTTCTTGCGGCTTGTTTGGATCTGCGTATTGGAAGCAGCCGCTGCAGACCCAGTCTGCCGTCTGCGGATGCCTCACCACCCCGCATCGAGTACGCTTGTCGCACTGGAGACATCCTTGGAAGCGGCCTGAGCTGCGGACTTGATCCAAAGACTGATAGCCCCAAGCCCTGGTCAGCTCTTGATGCGACGTGTCGACGAGTCGGAACCTCCCCGTCGCCGGGCGATTGGAGATGGTCTTCCTAAAGTCTTCGATCGCGTCCAGGAAGATGAAGGTGCGCTTGAACAGCGTGGTTTGCAGCTTGATGGGACCGCCGCCGCTCCTGGGGCCTGCGCCGTTTTTCCCACCCGCTGCAAGACCTACGACTGGCCGTTGGATCCATTCCTTCGTGATGCTCTTGGGCGCATACATTTCCCTCTCCAGCTGCGCCTTCTGCGTCTCTGCAAACGACTCGACCTCCCATCTCAGCGTCGAGTCGCCCAGCTCGAAGAAAAACGTTGCTCCCTGTCCTTTCCCTCCGTCTTCACCACTCAATGTACTGCCGTAGGGCACGAAATTGTGTCGAAAATTGAATTTGCGCTCGGTGACAAGCCACAGATCCAGCACTGCGGAGACGAGCCGGTTGTCGACATCCTTGATAGCGGGATCTTGCCGGGACGCACCGGGCAAGGACTGGTGCCAAATGGCAAGGGCGAGTTGTGAGATGTAAATTCGAATGGCAGCTTCAACCTCTCGAGTGTCGACATCGGCCTGGCTGCGCACAGGGGTCGGAGTGTCGCGGGAATGATATCGAGACGGTGTGATACCGCGGGGATTATATCGAGACGCAGTGATACCGGTATTCAAGGCGAAGGTCTTGCAATTGACGCTGACATCGGTCCCGAGCGCTGTTCGGACTGTGTGGTGCTTGCATCCCTCTGGGTTATTTGGGTCGTACATGGCACATTGGAATGGCGCGACGCTCGGGCGTCTTTGGGAGTAGGAGGGTCCCAGCGACTGGGAGGACGCTTGGGATGCGAGGCTCAGTCTCTGCATGTCGGGGAAGACATGGCCCGAAAGTGCGCTCGACGTCCTCGGGCTTCCCTGCATCGACTGCGATTGCGAGGTCGAGGGCGAGTAGAAGGTGCCATGACTGCGGCTGGAATGGGCCGAGCTGATTGACGAATTTCGGCCATGGTAACGAGGACGAGACTGAACTGCAGGCGGTGGGTATATAGTCAGAGGGCGAGAGGATCTCTCTGCGCGCAGCTCCTCGAGTTGAGCCTCGTCAACCTTCTGGAAAAACTCAAACCTGAACTCCTTTTTCTTCTGTTCCCTGAGAAGCTGGTGCTGGAGGTCTTGCTGAGTGCGTTGCTGAAGTTGCAGTTGCAGCTGGTGACCACGAATTGTATTTGCTAGTTGTTGCTGGGCCTGCTGCTGCTGTTGGAATTGCTGCCGTGGATCCAACGGGACTTGGACCGGCACAAGATAGGTGGCCTGCAAGAAGGGGTTTGGCTGGGCGAAGAGTGTTTGCTGTTGGAGTGCCTGTTGTTGTGTCATGGGAAGCATAAACGGAACCGACATGGCGGGATTCGTCATGAAAGTGATTGACCAGGCGCGCAACCGCTCCAGGCGGAGTTGGCATTTAGGACTGCTGGAATGAGGGGTGCTGCGCGCGAGTCGGGGGAATGCTCTGAAAATATATCACAATCAAGCACATGTCTACGACCTCATATGACCATTGACGTCGTCGGGA
This sequence comes from Phyllosticta capitalensis, assembly GCF_038381095.1. NCBI lineage: Eukaryota > Fungi > Ascomycota > Dothideomycetes > Botryosphaeriales > Phyllostictaceae > Phyllosticta > Phyllosticta capitalensis. Next base: position 371,072 of record NW_027117443.1, on the reverse strand, counting down.
CTGGTTGGACCACTACTCCCTGGATTTGTGAGGCCGTTTCTAGTCGCGTCTAATGATTAGGCCGCGAGTAGTGCACCCGTTTCAGCGAGCTTACGCTGCTTCAACATGGCCGTTGCTGACCTCGACCAAGGTTCCGCTGCAAAGATGCTGCTCGAGGGTCGTGGCAACCGCAAAATGGCGGTTCTGTTACGAGAGCTGGCGACGCCATGTCTGCTTGCAAAACACGACCCCACGACCGTGTTGTTGTTGCTTTGCCGCTTCGGGCATAGGGCGCCGCGAAAGGATTGACCGAGGCACAACGGCCATGTATCCCTTTGAACGTCTCCGGATAGTCATTCGGTCGGCAGCGCAAACAACGGGAATTTCCTCAGACGGGTGTCTCGGATCCTCTCTAGTCGGCCAAAACGGCGGAGGTCCTCTCAAGGAGGTGTGTTTGGGCTGGTCCAGGCCGTGTATGTCGTGATATGTATCAGAACACCCCCTTGGCGTAATCCGTTCCAGATTGGCCTCTTGGATACCAGTCCCCACGGCAGAATCTCTTTCATGGTCGCTCAAGGGGTCCGAGAAGGAGGTGGGGAACTGTGTTGGGTTTGTTCCTGCCGTTCTCCTGAGATGATTGGTCCCGGCAATTCGGCTTGCCTGCGCAAATCCGGGGCTCGACGTTTGGCCAGACAGAGGCAGGTGTGCTCTCCAGGGAATTGTATTGGTGAACCAGCGAGGCGGCGTTGCTACGTCATCTGGGACAGCCGCGTTGCTCGGCTACAGCCGTCACGGTTGATGAGTCGATTGAATGTCGATGATCTGCTCGGTGCTGTCTACTATGCATGCGCGGCGATGCAGTGAATTCATCTCTTTCTCATTCTTCTTGCGATATCCGCTCGTTTGCTCAGCGGGATGCATGATGAAGCTGCGCGCTACTAAACCTAGGGCAACCTCATGGCTGGGCCAATAAGACGCGCTGCGTGGCCGGCTTCCATGTGAAAATTCTTGCTCGGGCTTTGCTCACGATGGACACGCGAAAGGCGTGAAAGGGTTGAACGGAGGTGTTGATCGTCGAATTCCCGGTCCCATCAAAGGCAGTCCGAAGTTCGGCGCCACAAGATGCATTTCTGACCGGCAGGTTTCTCGCGTCGCTCTGATTGGCAGCGGCAATAGCAAAGGCATTGCTGTAGTTGATGGTGTTCGGCGCGTATGGTGTTGGAAGATGGTTGGAGTTGGGCGGGAAAGCGCGCGAGACTGGTTCATGATCGTGTCACGTCCTGACGTCAACCGTTATTGCCTTATTCACGAGTCTGCTCACTGCTACCAAAGCAGAATTACTGTCGCATTGAACTTATCATCTGATCAATCACCTGCGCATTGAAGCTCTCGATCCGGATTTTCCACAATTTTCATTGAACAACATTTTCCCCAAGCCAGGTTGGCAACGTGCTCAAGAGCGAGGTACTCTCTGATCGAGATCCACTACGAGCCCCCCGAAGCTCTAGTCTACCCAGAGAAATTAGAGAAGAGTGAAAAGATCAACTCACTACAAGCCTTACCAAGATTCGGGGCCCGGAGCCCTCTATCGACCAACACACCGGAATACCGCAACAGTACGAAACTAAACAGCCCCGGCACCATAACAAGAGTTGAGCTAAAACCAACACCGGCAGAACGCGCATTGGACGCACAACACGCTACCCGCTATCCGCTGTGAGTCCCCTCGATTGTGCTTTACATCGTGCATTGCTCTAAGTCTGCACTAATCCAAGCTCACCAAAATCCATCCACACCACGACGGCAACAGACGCGCCATCTTCACGAAAGACACCAGGAGATAGACCGTACACCACGCGCCGAGTCCCACGCTCACGCCTGTTCGAGTCCGTCTCATTCTTTCCACGCCGTGTCCATGAGCAGCCCGCCGACTTCGAACATAAACCAAGCGTTGCTAAAGCTAGCGATGCAGGAACTAAATCACTCCAAGGAGCTCACAGGCACGCCGCAGAGTACCGCGAACTCAAACGATCAACCGCCTTGCTGACTGCAACCTCAAATCTCCAGCTCCCGTTCATTCCCAGCGCATACAAGACCCAAAAACGACCCCATCGCCTTAATCCAACTCCTACCACACACGCGCGATCGCCGCGCTTAGCCCAAAGCGGCATTCCGGGACGACTTCGGCCTCGGTAATCATTCGGCCCGCACCTTACCTAATCGGGAACTGAACTATATATAGTGCAAATTCCAGAAAAAAATCAACCAAATCGGCCGGTTGGCGCAATGGTAGCGCGTGCCCCTCCTACGAGGACCAAAGGGCAAGGTTGTGGGTTCGAGTCCCATGCTGGTCGCTTTTTTGGCCTTTTCAAGGTCTATTTTATATATTTTTTGTCTTTTTATGAGTCTGGGGGGTCTTGGGGGGCTAGGGGCGAGGTTGGGGGCTTTTTTGGGCGGAGCGGGGCCCGGGGGCGGAGCGGAGGGCGGGAACGAAGGCGGAGGAACACCAGTGTCGAGAGGAACATCTGTTTTAGCTGCGTTGACCAGCGACGAATAAGTTAGGTGTCAGTTGAGGTGTAGGTGTGAACTGGGTGCGGGCGGGCATGGGGCGGCGTGGATCGACTGCTCGGACAGATGCAGCGAGACAGACAGGCGACACGACAGCGAGAGACATTGAAGTAGACGGTAGGGCGTGAGTATCGTTCTTTAAAGGGTAACTAAAATCATCAAAATCTCTCGTGCTTCTGAACCGCGATATTCAACAGATCGCAAACGACTCCATCGCTTACGCACTTGACCCCTTTCGAGGAAAATTACGAGCACACCGCCGCGACGCCTACCCAGGTTTTGCGGGGCGTCGCAATCGACAGATGAACGAGCAGGTCGTAAGTGTTCGACTGTTGTTTGGCACTGAGGGACAGCGAGGGCGTCAAGGCAGTCGCGGCTCTACAACGAAGCTGGCATCGAGACTGAAGAAGACGACAGTAAGAAGGCGGGCTTGGCAAGGAGCATCAACGACGAGACTAAGTCGGTGGAAGGGAAAATTGAAGGAAAAAGATGACGACAAAGGTGTAAAAGCCACGTGCATGTCTTGTACAGGTGCATGTTCTACTCATGCACCTAGGTAGTAACAAGACGTCCGACCACCAAATGCCCCTATCCCAGCTCTTGATTCGTCGACGTGGGATGTCAGAATCTTGTTTACATGTAGACGCCGTCCAACACAATGACGGGCTGAGATTGCGTTCTGTCCGTCTTGCGAGCAGCTACATGTGTGTAGGTATCCCCCGACTCAGCCCATGGAGCGAGGTGGAGAGAAATTGCAGCAACAAGATAGAGACGCGTCTAGAAAGAGAGAGGAATACATGGCTTGCTGTCAGCTTCGTAGTGTGCCTGTGGCATTGCTGTGCCTTTCCAGTGTGATGGTATAGGGTCTGGAGTCGGAGCATGGCTGCTTTCCCTCCACACCATCCGTCCCACACCACCAACCTACATGTACCTGACTTGCTGGCACCGCGAACCAAGTTCCAGGTGCCTACCGCGTCAGCCCGGCAGCCCTCTTCACTCCACAACATCAAGCCCGCGCAGACCCATTCGCTCTCGCTCATCAGCCCGCCTCTTCGCCCATCGTCGCTTTTCGCCATCATCGACATCACACCTCACCCGCACCTCCACACCTTCGCACAATCCTTCCACCAACCTCCCGCCAACGCAACCGCCTGCCCTCGCTCCCCTCACAGCCGCAACCATGCCCCGCAGAAAGGGCCTCCGTGAGTTCTTCGACAACATGACCGATGCGGAAGCCGCCCAGTTTATGCGTGAGATGGAGGAACAGGACGAAGAGTTCGCAAAGAAAGAACAAGAGCTGAAGGAGCAGGACGAGCAGCACGAGAAGGAGGAGTTGGAGAAAAGGGCGCGGCGCGAGGAACAACGTCGGCAGCAGCGCAGAGGCGTCGTCGTTGTCCCGAATGAGAGCGACCCGGGCTACGAGGAGGCAAAGGCGGCGGGAAAGACGGTCGTGGTGGCCGACCTCATGGCCGCCATGACGAGTGAGCGTCCTCTTGCTGGTCCTGCTTCTGTCTCTGCGCCTCGCCAGTCGTACGCGTCGCAGCAGCAGCAGCAGCAGCAGCAGCAACAGAAGCAGAAGGCCTCGCTGAATACAGCATCTCGGCCAGCGAGCCGCGCAGTCGTTCCGCCAGCGGCCCAGTCGAACAAGAAGCAGACACAGCAACAGCAGCAGCAGCAGCCATCCGCATCCAAGTCCAGCAGCGCGGCATCAGCACCACGCTTTCCCCCTCCGCCCACTCAAGCCCGGTCGACGCAGAAGAAGCGCTCGCGCTCGCGCTCGCGCGAAGAAGCGGCAGCGACGGCCAACGACACCAACGAGCATCACGAGCAGCAGGAAGCCATGCCACGCGGTCCCCCTCTTCACCGTTCCCCCTCGACCAAAAGGCCCAAAAAAAGTGACTGAGTTGGTGTCCGTCCCCGTCCGCCAATCAATCGACCGCGTTTACCATCAAATGATGGATCGGGGAGCTTCATGGTGCGGCGCGGCGCATGGGGCGGGGAGCGGAAGACAGGGCGGCGCGGCGGAGAGATGGACGGTGGACAAGGAAGCAGGCCAGCGGACAGGATGGGCAGCGGATGGACATGGTCGAGGCCGGACCGCGTGGGTCTAGCGTGTCGTATGGAGAGGAGGAAAGATGAACAACAGGAAAGCGACTGGTGGAGCACGAGGAGTGGACAGCGAGGGCGGTAGGCTGGTCGGGAGGGAGCGGAACACGCCGACGCAGGGAGCGACCCGTCCATCCGTCGCCAACACAACACAAGCGCCGTGGTCTGTCGACACATTCCACCGTCCTTGAATCGTTCACGGCAGACAGAAGAAGCAACGTGGTTTGCGACGTGGGGGACGACGTACGCCCATGTCTCGGGGAAGCGCATGGAGAGCCAGGAGACAGAGGGGATGACGCAGGAGAGTTCATGTGTCGTCGACGGGCATGGCAACTTGTTGGAGATGGGCTGCTGCGCTGATCGCAAGCTGGCTACAGCGGTGGTGGTGATGGACATCGGATGGCCCCTGGCACGAAATGCTCTCACTCGTCGGTCAGCCAATCTAGTCTCTTGTCGCACGCACCGCAAGTCGAAGCCGACGGACATTGATCAAAGTATTTTTGTAGACGGCGATGACGCATGGCGTTGTTTCGTTTGATGACGACCCGACCCCCAGCCGGCGACATGTCTGTATGCACGTTCCCACCTACGCGACGATGCAAATGAATGCTCTTTTGGGGTAGCCGAGCGCATCCTGTTACAGGCCCGGCCAGAGGCAGAGCGTTTTTGCGGTGTAGAGGTAGGTAACCATCTCCAGCGCCCAATGCAAGGCCGCCAGAGAAGGGACGACGACGGCCGAGATGGCAACGAGAGGGATGGAGAGGCCAGTCAATCCCTCGTCAGACGATGGCAATTCTACAACATCCCTTTTGGTTGTTCACATACTGCGTATAGAGGCCTCCTTTCGAGATTGCCAGACCAAGTTGATGCCGAATGGAGAGCTCGGCGTTAACACACTGGGGAGATCAGTATGCACATGACGGCAAAGGGGAAGCCCTAAAACTGCCACTCGCTGCATGCGCGCCGATAAGACGCAGATGGACCGAACTGATAGGGATGGAATAGGGATGAGGTGAGTTCACGGAATGGTCTCAAGACGCTGGGCTGGAGCTAGAGGAAACGTTCTTTTGGCAGAGGAGGAGTGGCATGTCTCCTGTACATTTGTATAAAAATCCACACACCATCAAAACATTCCTCTCTCGTGATGGACGCTGGTGGTGGCCTGGAATGGATTCTATCCAGGCGGATCAGCGCAAACAAGCAACAACAAAAAAGACGCAGACGGTGATGCGGGGAGACGGACGGTGAAGATCGCGTCGAGCCGGTCAAACAAAGCAGGCAGTCTGCGACGACAGGCTTCAGGACTCCCGTCGAGATGCGTGATGGGTACTACAATGCAGTCTGTGTGTGGACGACGACGTCCCAGTGCTGACTCGGGGCGGCGCGCTGCTCTCTTCTGGCCACTGGCCCCGCGACGCTTACGCAAAGCTCCACCTCCACCACCACCACCTCTACCCTCCTCCCAAACCACCACCATAGAAACCCCGTCCCCGTCGCCGTGCTGTCCGTCTTTTCTGCTTCTTGTTGATTTCTCCCACGCCTCGTCGAAACATCCCAAGACGGGCCCGAGACAGCCTCCAGCTCAGCTCAGCTCCCTCATCCCAACCGCATCCCACCCCCGTCTCGGCATCCCGCCCACCAACTCATCCTCCCCTATCCGCATACCTGATCTCCTCGCCTCGACTCCAATCCACCGCATCTGGTTTCTCTCTCAGCATGGCCTCGCTCTCTTCATCGCGCCAGCGGTCCTCCGACTCGCTATCTACCCAGGCCTCGATGCAATCCGACAACTCGGCAAAGCGCATCCGCTTGCAACCCGCCCACTTTGACGCCGACGATGCCCAGAGTAAGTTCAAAATTCGCGTCTCAACCAAGTCATTTGCAAATTTCACGCCCAAAACTTTTCAAATTTCAACTTGGCCCTGAAGATCAAAATCACCACAAATCACCCAAATCACGTGGCCTACCTTGATCAGTGTGCTAACATGTGGTAGTTTTGACCTGCCACACGCTCGAGTACAGCATGCGGTTAGCAGAGGAGCACGACTCGGCTCGGTTGGCCGAGACGGAGCAGGAAGACGAAGCAGAGCTCCAGTCTAGCAGCGTCCGCTATGTTGTTGCATCAAACACCACCAACCACTCCATGTCGCCAGCAGAAGCAGCAGAGGCTGCCGAGTCGACGCGGCCGACGTCTCCTCTGCACGTTGAGAGCATCCAGCCCCGCGACCGCACCCGCGAGGAGTACGTCAATGCCCTCAAGCAGGGCTACGACCAGCTGATTGAACTGCTCCTCCGCGACATTGCTCGCGGTTGCGACACGCTCGTCGGCTCCAAAGTGCCTTCTGTCAGCAAAATCTGCTACGACATTCTTACCTCGACCGAAAACAGCATCCTCCACGCCCTGCTCGATGGCAACCTAGCCTGGGACGCCGAGCACGACTCTGCCACGGTCGAGGCCGTCCAGCGTCTGCGAACCCAGGCCGCCTCGCAGCCGTGCATCTACCAGCGCGTCCTCGTCGACGAGCTGAACCAATCCCCCAGCCCCACCGAGCTCTTTGATGTGATTGAGGCCCTGCGTCGCTACTCGCGCACCAGCGAGTGGGAGCTCGCCCTGTCCGTCGACACGTACAAGAACCCCGACAAGTGGAACGAAAACCTCTCCCGGGCCGGCCGCCGCAAGTACCTGGCGTCGTACGAGAACCCCTACAGCACGCCGTCCGAGGCGCGCATTGCCGAGCTCGAAATGTTTTGCCAAAAGCTGCACTCGCGCCTCGACAAGACGCCCACCAACGAGTGGTCGGAGCCGCTCCGCTTCCCGCTCGTCGACGTGGGATACACTTGCAACTACGCCGTCCGCGAGTCGTCCAACGACGCCCACACCTCGGCCAAGTTTTTGATGAACCTGGTCGAGGCGGTGGCAAACTCGCTCTTCCCGGGGCGTGGCTTCAAGGCCAAGCAATTCCCCATCTTTCTCATCTTTGAAGCGCAGCAAGCCGTCATGGCGGACCTGGTCATGGGGGCGTTGTCGCAAGCGCTGCTGTCGACGGGCGGCGGCACCGCCTACTGGTCGACGGACCTGCTCCACGCGTCGGCCATGTCGGTCGACGACAAGAACTGGATGCGGTACGAAAAGTGGGCGGTGGACCACTCGCCGTACGTGGCCAACTGCCGCGCCGACGCGCCGCGCCAGAACGCCGAGCTGGACCGCATCAAGCGCATCATCGAGGCCAAGAAGCGCGAGATGCTGCTGCTCAAGCGCGAGTACAACGAGGGCCAGCTGCAGATGCGCCTCGCGGCCCGCGACATTACGAGACGCGTCGCCCGCTGCAACCGCTACCAGTTCTGAAGAGCGACCGCGCAGGACGACTCAATCTTGGCCCTTGCTCTTGGCGAGTGAGGTGACAGGCCGATTCAACTCGGTTGGCCCATCTGAAATTCCATCCCGGCAACATTTCATTCCGTTATGCCATCTCCTTCTCGATCCTTGTGCTTTGTTTCCTTGTCTGTCTCGATGTATTCGACGGCGGGCCGACAGGGAGGTGTACGGATGGTGGTGGTGTTGCGGTGTCGATTTGGAGATGGAAGATGGCTATGGTTTGAAGAGGCGACGCAACGAACGGCCGACAAACAACAGGCGTCTCACGCTGTTTGACGAGCGCATTCGAGTCAGCAGAGGACGATGAAGGGGGAGATGAGATGGCATCGAGTGAGACGCCCGACCGACCGGTCTTATACAAAGCAGGCAGCACCGCATCTCCTTGGCCAACCAACCAGTCGACGGGCCTTTGGCCGAGCGGACGGAGCCCCGACGGCAGCCTGGCATCAGCACATTGACGCTCGTCGGACGAGAAAGGGGAGCGCTCGCAGGCCATAGACCATCGGCGTCAACAAACGCGGCACAGACGGCGTGCAAACAAACGACAACAAGCGACCGACGCAATCGAGCAGAGAAAGGCAGAGATGAGGAAAGAGAAGGAATCGAGTCCTCGAATGGCTGGCGGGAGCTCTGTTGTCATGTCTCGTGCGTTGCGTGCTCGGGCTGGCTGCTCTCCCGCACGGTTGGGGTCCGGGGCGATTGCGACATCGAGGCGTCTTCTTGCTCTTTTCTTGAGTGCTCGCTCGACACACACGGCCAACACAATACAACGCAGCACAGCGCGCTCATCTCACCGTCACCGTCTCAGACAGTGGAATGCGCGCGTGGTTGGTCGGTTGGTGGCGACGAGCGACCTGCGTCGTTGATGTGCTAGCTGCCTGCCCGCTCTGCGATGCTTGGCTGCTCGTCGCGACACTGGCACACCTCCGCTGCACCTCGGCGGCGCCGCGACATTGGCTGCTGTGTCGCGCGCTCAGCTCAGGTCATCTCAGCTCGGCTCAGAGCGCAGCACATCGCGACCGCCATCAACGCCCTACGGCTTGGCGGGAAGGGAGGGCGTTGGCGGGTTTGGTGGGCGTGCGGGCGTGGTGGTGGTTGGCCCAGCACGCAAAGCACGCACTCAGTAGTGGCGACGCAACAATTGCATCCATTGTATATACGTACATCTACATACATACACACATACAGAGGTAGCTGAACCCAATATCAATCACGACGCGGACGAAATACATCTCTCTGGTGGACACCCGACTTTCCCTATCCGTCCATACGTGATGTGCCGTCCCGCCGATCTATCTATGGCGTGATGATTCCGTGCGAGCGTGCGCGCAGTGTGTTTGTCAGGTGTAGTTCGCCCCAAGTCTCAGCTGCGCTCTGTGTTGATGTCCGTCTGACTCATTTCGTCCATACAAAAGTACAATTCGTGCGCCTACATTTCGCGCTGGCTGCATCCGGCATCAAAGACACAGAACGAGCATCAGGGGAATAATGGATGGGCAAGAGGGAGAGATGGGGCCATGTGGCGAATTTGTTTGACATGGCCGTCAGCTTCAGTTAGGTACCCTAGGAAAGGTCTCAAATCACTTTCGTATCGTCGTATGGAAAGTCTAGTCTAGCTTGGTTTTGCGTCGCCATTGCATCTTTATTCTCTCTCTCCCTTTCTCTCCCTCTTTCTCATTCCTTTTTTTTTTTTTTTCCCTTCGTCTTGACAGTCGACGTGCCCATCATCACAGTCTATTCCATCTCCTTTTTCTTCCACTGGGGGTATCTCTCCACCATCTGCGCCTCCACCTTCCCTCCATCCTACAACGTATACCTGAACCCCGGATTCTCCAACTCGGTCGCGTCGCGCATGCCCAACTCAACCGCCTCCCTCCGCATCGCCTCCTCCTCTTCCGGCCCCCTCGCCGCCGCCTCGCGATCCCTCTTCCGATTACTGCACCACATATACGCATACAGCGCGACCACACTAAGCAGCTTAACCACATAGCCGACCAACATGGCCACATACGCGCTATGATAGCCGGGGGCCTCGCTATCCCTAAAAGTCTGCGGGCCAATGATATTGCCGACGCAGTACCCGGTAAAGATGGCGGCGCCGGTGAGCTGTTTTTTGGTGTACCCGCTCACGTTGCTGCTGACCATGGTGAGGCTCATGCTGAAACCTAGACCTTGGAAGAAGCAGAGCCACAGCGCGACGAGGCGGCCCCACTTGTTGGTGTCGGGGAGTCCGACGAGGAGGGCGCTGCCGAGGATGCAGATGCAGTTGGCCGTGATCATGGTGATGCACCGGCTGTTGGGGAAGCGTGTGCAGATGATGCCGCCGCCCAGGAGGGCTGCGAATTGTACGAAGCCGCCCGGGATTTGGAGATACTGCGTCCCGAGGGTCGAGTAGCCGAAGGTTTTGATGATGATGGATGTGAACTAGGGGGTGTTAGTAAGGGAGAGCAGGTGGGGAGGGGAGGGGGAGGGTAGGGGGGGGGGGGAGTAGGAGAAAAGCTCGACAGGTGGATGGCAGGGGGTCTCAGGGGCACTCAAAGGCGCATCCCCATGCCATGCCATCCCCAACAACGCGCTCTTCCAACCACCCCCCGAAACACAAAAGAAAACACTCACACTAGTCAAGGCCGAGTTCGGCACCTGCGCGCCCACGGCCATGATGAACAAAATCCACGTCTTGGGATCAGTCGCACACTGCCATGCCTGATCCTTCTTGAAATGGGCATTCTTGACGCCCTGGCGGTTAGCGGCGACGCGGTCGACGGCGATGGCGCGCTCGCGCTCAGTCAAGAATTTGGCCGATGAGGGGAGGTCCGGGAGGAGGCAGAAGGAAATGCATCCCCAGAAGATGCTGACGGCTCCGAAGATGATGAAGACGTATTGCCACCGCGCGAGGCTGCCCGTGGTGATGTGCCCGATGGCGTAGCCGATGAGTCTGCAGGGGGAGGGTTAGCTGGGAGCGTGAGAGGATGGAGGGGTGTTGGGTATTGGGTGGATGCATAGAGGAAAGGGGAGGGCAGGGAGGGGCACAGGTGGATACGTACCCGCCGACCATGGTGGCGATTCCGTTGGTACCTACGCGGCAGCAGGGGAAGGAATACGTTAGCCAGGACTGACCGACCACTCAACCGCTCGACCGCTACAGATCCTGCCAGACCAAAACAACGGCATGGACCAGATCCCCACTTGGAGCGTTGGAGGGTGCTTCGCGGCGGCGGAGGCTTCTTCACTTACAGTAGTAGGCCTCCAGGCGCAGGGGCTGCTCTGCGGATGTGTACCACAGGCCCATGACCAGCACGAAGCCTGGCATTGTCATCAGCAATGGGGCGGGTCGTCGGAGGAGACGGACATGTGGACATACCTGGGTTGATGGCGGCCTCGACCAGCCCGAGCATGAAGCGGTTGACGGCGATGCCGGCGAAGTTGTAGCACGCCGGCGTCGTGATGAGAATGACTCCCCAGCCTGGTGTCCATCGTTGGTGGTCGAAATCTCAGAAATGGCACGCAACTTACCAAAGGTGATCCAGCTCAGGAACTTGCCAATGGGGAACCTGCGACGGCGTCAGCTGCGGCACGACAGTCTATCGAGGAGACGCACCTCTGCATAATGTACCCCGACGGGTACTGCGCAACGAGGTAGCCAAAGTAAAAGATCTGTGACAGTCAGTCGAATGCTCCAGGAGCTGGGTGAGGGGGAGCGTACCGAGTTGAGCCACGAGTACTGATTGCCATGCAGATGCGTCCCCTGCTTGAGACCGTAGACGCTCGAATAGTTGATGGCATTCTGCTCCCATCAGTACCTGTCCACTGAAAAACACTCGGCAACACACACCTTGTCAAGGTACTGGAGCAGATAGGTCATGAAGAGGACGGGCACGATGCGCATGTCAATCTTGCGCAGCACCTTCTTGGCCTCGGACTCGTCGTACTCGAGCCCCTCGGTCTTCTTGAACACTTCGTAGCTGTCATCGAGGGCGGACGAGTTTTCGCTCGCCGACGCCCTCTCGAGGTCGGCGTGCTCGAGCGGCGCCTTGTAGTCGTTGGCGGCGGCGGCCATGATGCAGGCTCACGGTTCCGGCTAGTGTCTGGCGGGGGAGAGAATCGACCGGCTGGGGTACCACGACGAAACGAGCACAGCAGCTGGGGACTGAAGAAACAAAAAGATCGATTTCTTTTTGACAGCTACGGCGGCTACAACGACACGATGCACCAGTGCAAAAAGATGGGAGGCGGGCGCCGTATTGCGTGCTTGCCACAACGCAAGCCGGATGCCGTGGCCGTTGTGGACGGTCATCTCGGACGAGGGAGCTTTTCTCCATTGCGGCCCACCGAGCGACGCGGTGTTTGAGGGCAGCATGACGGAGCGGCGCATTGTCGTGAGGAGGGCGAGGCTCTGATTGGTGTTGGCACGAGGAGCGTGGTGTTTTTTCGACAATTGCCCCCTGCGGCGTCCTGATCACGACATTCGCTTGGAGTTGACGCAACCGACGACGTCGACGTGCGCGTGTTGTCGACGGTATATCCAGCTTCCGAGGTACAATCACTCGAATACTCCCCGCATCTTTTGTCGAGTCTGAGTGCATCTTTTCCTCTTGTTACGATGGACTTGGACTCTTTCCCATTGGATAGCAGCAGCTTGAGTGCTCTTATCCGCGCTTTTCAAAGCTTCAGTTCCTCATCCGATTGCCAGCTTTGCCTATCAAGCTCAGCCCCAGTCCCAGCTCTTTCCAGCGGTCAACATTTCTCCATTCGATGATCCGGATTCAGCCGACGAATCGAAGCACGCGAGCGAAAGAATTGTAGGTGGACGTCATCGAGTCGAGTGTCGAGGTGCCGTCACCAATGGCTCCAGCCGTGATAGTAACAGGTCTCCAACAACGGATATATGGTCAACAAACGGAAGTATACGACGTTGACGAAGCAGCCAAGATGGTGAACAGTTTAGACTTGGTGGTTTACCGGGTAGAGTCCAGGTCCAGGGCGGACAAGGCGCCCGATACGAGTCGTGCCGGCGAGCCTCAGTCGGTTACATGACTCGGGCCAACCTTGTTTCCCACTCAAGTGCGACAAGACTGCGCCCAGATGCCCCACAACCTTTTCTCCAACCTCAAGTCCTTCCGCTTGTCTAACTAAAGTATCCACGAGAAGCCTCTTTCTCCCGTCTCAGAGCCTCTCCTCAACATTCCAACGTTTTCAAATCCTCCCGTTCCATCCGTCGCAAGCCAAATTCGAAACACTACCACTCCGTCCGCCCGTCGCCTCTCGCTGCACTCTCGGTCGACTGTTGACGGCGGGTCAAGCGGCTCAGGCCGTGCCGGACATGGCATTGCCGTTCTTACAGTACCTAGATGCACAAAATATTGAGGCTGTTTTTGTTCCTTTTGCTTAATTACTTTGGGGCCCAGCTCTGCCCAGTCGTCTCAGTACCTCTCGCTTGCTCGCCCACCGTTTCACCTGTGCTGGAGAATCCATATTCCATCTCAACAACCGCAGCACATCGTGGCGTTTGGTTTTGGGTCCGCCACCCTCCCTAGATCCGGCTCCTCCTTTCGTCCTTTCCTCTTCTCAGTTAACCCAATTCTCCGGTTTCCACACTACCCAGGGTACCGCTCCAGGCACTGCCCTCTTGGCTCGCGACTCCGTCTCTCACTGTAGGTCCAAAACGAGCGTCATGCGGCTTCAATGCATCCAGACTACAGAACCTGCCACGGCGTCATGTCAGCTCGACACCAGACTAAGCCGCAACCATTCCCTAGCGCCTCCATAGCATCCGCTGCCATGTTGCGCTATCAATTCCCCTTTCTTTAGCGCTCGTCCAGCGTCTTTTAAGCTTCTCTGTCTGTTTGCGTGTCTTTGTTGAGCTACTGCCACTCCTTATATCCTGTCGCGTGCCGTCCAGTCCGTCCCGTGTCCCCCAGCAGGTCATGTGCCGGCAGCGTCGTCAGCGCCATGTATACAATGATTCGGTCCAGAATGTCGTGGATAGCTTCGGCCTTCTACTCCAAGACTGAGAAGTCTCCAGCAGGTCCCGACATGGGCGGCGCGCCCGACGTCCTCCTCGCCGCCGCGCAAAGAATCGTCGCCGTCCAAAACGTCCACAGCGACGTCCCGCACCGCCTCTCGCTGTTCATATCCCTCACCCCGCTGCCCTACCGCCTGTGCGACGAGGCCGGCGAAGAAGGCGAATACTACGAACTCTCGCGCCACTCCTCCCTCGGCCATTATCCGGAATTCCAAAGCAACGAGGGCAAATGGGAAGCCATAGTGCTCCTCCGCCTGTCCAAGAGCACCGTCGAGATCCGCACCGCCGACACATGGCGCCCGTTTGCGGAATTCCTCAACACGCTCCCCCCAGTGACCGACGCCGTCTACGGACCCGGAACGCTCTCGTGGAAGCAAGCGCTGCAATGGGACACCAACGGCCGGCACTTTCCGCTGATGCAGCTCCCCGGCGAGCTGCGCAACATCATCTACGACCACGTCGTGTCCTTTTGCTACCCGTACGAGTTTGAGCACAGCTGGAACTACCTGGGGCCGGCGGGGACGGCGGGGCTGTTGTCGCGCGACTTCAGACATCCCGGCTCCCACGTGCGCGCCGAGCTGTGCGGGCGTGGCCGCATCGTCAACGGCTGCGGTCCCATCCTGTCCCTGCTCCTCACCAGCAAGCAGGTCAAGGCCGAGTTCTCCCATCGGCTGTGGCTGACGGGCGAGTTTCGCTTCCAAACCGCCTACACGCTGCGCCGTTTTCTCGAGTGCCGTCCTCCGCCTCCAGCCTCCCTTACCGTTGCCCCAACGGCTCTAGCAAAGCTCACCCTGCAGCTGACCACGTGGAGCGCCGTCAAGTTCTTCGGTGCCTGGATATACACAGCCGCGCAACCCTGGGGACCAGCCGACGCCGAAGTCCTGCGCGGCCTGCCCCTCCGCGTGCTGGAGCTGCGCCTCGGCCATCGCGAGGACTACTCGGGCTTCCGCATGGACAGCTGGCTCGCGCCGTGCTGCCACAAGGTGCTGACGGGGCTCATCCTGTGGGCCGCCAAAGACTACGTCGTCGACATCCCGACTGTGCGCATCGAGGGCTGCGTGGCCGCCGACGTCAAGACGGCCTGGGTGCAGCTGCTGGCCGACGCGCGCGCGCGCCGCGTCTCGTCCGTCACCGAGTGGGACGTGATTGGGCATTCATGGGCGCTGCTGCGAAAGGGCGAGAGCTGGCTTGTGCGGACCAACTCGTAAGTTTTCCCTGGGTGGTGAGGGTTTTAGGCGTTGTTGTTGGTTCCTGACTGCGTGAACTGACTTGATGTGCAGGGGTCTGGGTTGTAATCTCCTCGACCACAAGCACAGCTGCTACGACCAGCTCGGCCACTGCACCGACTCCTTCTGCCTCTCCGAGAGCAACTTTTGCCGCGCGGCTGGGTGAATGCCAAGGGTCCTGATATCACCAGCCCGATGCTCCCTCCCAACATCATGATCTGACCATCTGCTCATCTATCCGACCACTCCTCGACTCTGGAGCAGACGGCCCAATTGACAGGTAGGCAGCCCATCCATCCGCTGCCTCGATCGTGTCCATGACCAGATATGTGCGTCTCAGCCGTGGAGCATCCGCAATGCCCGGCAAACCGCCCACCTCCAGGCCCCGGCCACCTCCAGCGAGCTCCAGACCGGAGGCGGCCACGAGCAGCCAAGCAGCCTGCCCAACACGCCCCCAACGGACCTACCGACGCGGCGGCGAAACCTCCCAGACCCGCGCAAGTATCCATCTTGAGGTCGACCCGACCGCTCGGCGTCGCTGCGTCGCTCTGCGCGGACGGTTTTACCGCGTCTGGTGTCCGGCAAGCGAAGCGTGACGTGTGAAGCTTTATCGCTCCAAGCCGACACGACCATCGCAGGAGAAGCAGGGAAGGAGGACTAGCTGATTGGATGGATGGACGGACGGACGGATGATGACAAGGTGGCGAACGAGAAAGCCTTTTACAGTGGTCGCCATGCCTCGGAAGCGTTATCTTTTCGCGTCAAAAGGAAATACAAGAGAGAAGCGCGGCCAAGCAAGTGTACCATATTTCAACAACATCATGTGATTACATCACTACCACAGTAGAGCCTCAACCGAGATCTCTGATTGGTTTCCGACGGAGAATGTCTTTTTGTAGCTCTGTCCGACATGTTTGACATGGAGACTGCCGACACGAGTGGGCTGGAACACGGGAGGCATCAAACCATATAAGACGATCGTTAAGAGCGCAAACAATGGAATCCACCACTGCTTCCAACAGTGCAATCCAGTCGAGACTTCAGCGAACTCGGGTCTGGCCCACCTTAGCTCCAATCGTTTTGCAGGCAGACTCGCGACGGGGCAATGATGCGTTGCTTTGCGTAGTTGTTCCCATAAACATCACCGCGCGCCACCAATCCCGTGCCAACGACCATCTGTATCTTCTCCCCGTCCCACGTCTCGTCCTTCTCGTCGACGACGTCGTTTACTTGATCGGCCTGCAGGGCGGGGTCTCTGACCCTGAACGACTTGCCGACATACGTGCGCGGCGGGACCCATTCAAAGTGAGTCCGGTGCGTTAGCAGCCGGAGGTGGAGGTTGCCGGCTTGATGCAAGATCTGGCAGAGGCTCTGATCCATCGCCTTGTTCTCGTCGTCGTCCCTGTCCCTTAGCATCCAAATCGGCGGACGTCCGTAGAGGAATTTCCTCCTCATATAATCGTAGGTGGCCTTCAAATCTCCCTTGGCCATGGACTTTGGACACAAAACTTCCCCTGGCTCGCTCCGAGCAATTTGAGGATGGCAGTCGTCGGGGAACTGCTGTCTCAAGATGTTGACTCTGAACGCACTCGCTTGGCTGACATCCACTGCCATCATGTTAGTTGCTGCTAGATGTATGGTGCCAAGAGCTCACCCTTCTCCATTTGCTGAAACATCTTTTTCGCCATCATTCTGAATGTGTAGTCGCCAAACTTGTTCTTGGGGTCGCGGAAGTGAATGAACGGGTCCCCAAAAATCGCACGCAGCAAAAAGTCCGACAGCAAGGCAGCAAGGACAAGGAACGGATGATCCATCTCCACCAGTGACCACCAGTCCTTGATACTCGTAACCTGCCGAACCCAGTGGAGGAACGACTGCTGCCGGACCCACTCC
This sequence comes from Phyllosticta capitalensis, assembly GCF_038381095.1. Lineage (NCBI taxonomy): Eukaryota > Fungi > Ascomycota > Dothideomycetes > Botryosphaeriales > Phyllostictaceae > Phyllosticta > Phyllosticta capitalensis. The sequence goes on along the minus strand of NW_027117443.1, from coordinate 353,902 downwards.
GCCTGCGGCTTCTTCGGACTCAGGGGCGCCTTGAAAGATTCGATACTGTACTTTCGGGCCCAGGCTCTGATAGAGGCATGCAGATTCTTGAAGGCAAAGGCGATGGGCTGGTCGCCCTCGGGAGCCCACCTCGAATCCTCGCACTTCAGGAACCGTTCTTGAAACAGCCCGAGCTCCGCAACGCACTCTTCTAGCTCTTGCTGCTTGCTTTCGAGCCGCTGCTCGAGATCTTCCTTCTCGCGCGACCACTGCGCGGCGACCTCTTCGATTTTCGGTCCCTGGCCTCGCTGGAGCGCGAGGAGCTCGTGAGGACTCGTCGAGTTTTGATCGATGCCGTCTTTCACTGATCTGACGAGCTGGTACAGGTCGCTTTCTTTCTCCGCGTTCTCAATTTCTTTCTCTTTTGCCAATGACACGCACAATCCCTCAATCTCGGATGGTCCTCGCTCTTCGGTCTCGATATCCTTCGCCTCAGGGGTCAGCTTGGCACGCTTTCGAGTGACGGGCGATTCATCCTCTCGTCTTGCTCTCGTTTGCTTGGTGGATCGTGGTTTTGCCATCCTTTCCTCAATCGTAAGCAGAGCAATGAAGATCTCCTAGCTGAAAAAAAAAAAGCCGGGGCAGAGGCCTGGAAACCAGCCTTGATGGATCCAGCCTCTTTATCGCGACACATGCTCTGCACGATTGACCGCCCGAAGCTAATCAGGAGCATCAGAAAGCTACTCCTCATACTAAACCCTTTCTTGGTCGTTATCGCATTCATAGACCGTGCGATCAATGCCTTTCTACTGACTCGTCTTGGTTTTCCAAGGACACGGCTGACAGAAGAGCTTAAATTACGGACCATCTCGCCAATCAGGTACGATTACAACAGACTGGGTATCATTTGCCGTGGCATGTCCGAGTCGAGCCAATCGGAATTCTTACACAACATCCCGTAAAGTTCACGCCCAGAAGGGTTTCTACCTAGTCGTTGTTTTGTTCTGTTTCCCAAGCTCAACACCAAACGAGAAGTCCATCTCGGCGTGCCAGTTCATCACCACACAACCACGTCTACCCACTGAGGAGCTCTCATTTTTTCGTCATCGATCAAGTACACAGAAAGGAACCTACAATGACTTTTAGGAGGCCGCCTTGCCCCAGGGGTGGCCACCCGGACTTGCCTTGTCAATGGGCCAGTTCAAACTCAAAGCTCAGCGCACGCACTCAAACATCACCACCTCCTAGCACTTGCCTTTCACATGTTTCACATGCTGCGTTCCAGCGTTCCCGCATGCTTCCGTAGGTGTCGGCGGGACAAGTTGCGCCGCCTCTCGCAACCCACTCGACTCTATTACAAATAGCTCAGCTGCGGACCAGATGGGCTCCTCTCTTCCATCTCTCAAAAAAATCGACAGAAGCTTCAATTGGTCGCAATGTCTGAACTACGGGCTTCAATGTCTGAGCTTCGTGTCTCAACAACTCCAGAATCGAGCTTCTCCGAAGCCCGGGCGTCGTCTGTGACGTCTGAGATAGCGCACAAAATTGTCCTTGGTCTCGACTTCGGGACAACCTACACTGGTAAGAAGAGCGTCAAATTCTCTCGTCGCCATGTTGATATTTTGGCCAGGCGTGGCGTACGGGACGACAGCCGGCACGTCCAAAGACGATGAAATCGTTTGCAACTGGCCAGGGGCCTCGATTGCCTCGCAAAAAGTCCCGTCGCGCATCGCGTACGAGGAAGAAAACGTGAAGCTCAACTCGGACAAATGGGGCTTCGAGGTCACCGGCCGCATGAGTTCGTATTCGTGGTTCAAACTGCTGCTCGACTCCAAAGTCGACCGGACCAAGTACGACGACGCCTCGCTTTTCACCACTTACGGCGGCATTCTGCAGCTCCCGGACTGGCGCACGCCGAGAGACGTGGTCGAGGACTTCCTGGGGTGCGTTTGCGAGTTCGTGACTGAGCACCTCACGAAGAGATTCACCGCGGAAAATTTCAGGACCATTCCCGTCGAAGTCTGGATTACCGTGCCCGCCATCTGGAGCGAAGCGGCAAAAGATCAGACCAGGGCTGCGGCTATGGCAGCCGGATTTGGGTCTCGACCGGGCGACAGCGTCAAAATGATCACCGAGCCCGAAGCTGCCGCCCTGGACGTCCTCAGGATGGCCCGCAAGTCGCCCGATCCTATTGCCGAGGGCGAGACCTTCATGGTTTGCGACTGTGGAGGCGGAACGGTTGATCTTACGACGTACGTCGTCGAGTCCTGCAAGCCGGTGTACAAGTTCCAGGAGGTCTGCGCCGGCGAAGGGGGCAAGTGTGGCGGGTCGTTCGTCGACCGCAAATTTGACGAATGGATGTCGCAAAAGTTTGGGAGAAAGTATACCGACCTTGGCGCGAAGCATCGAAGTCCAGGCTCAGCTATGATGGAATCTTTTGAGAGAGCTAAACTGCGCTTCGAACCCAAGTTGCTTGAGCGCGGAAACGCGGAGTTGGTTGAAATCGAGAACGTAAAGATGGACGTCGACGGCTCCGACCTCTACGATCGCAAGGAGAGCACTGTGTCGTTCCCATGGTAAGCAAAACCTCATTTCCGACTTACAATAATTCCCGTGCTGGTACTGAAGTCTCCCAGGAAGGTGATGCAGTCCTTTTTCGATCCAGTGGTCAACAAAATCCTCGAGCTTGTCAAAAAGCAGGTCCGGGAGGCCAAGAAGAAGAGCGGACTCAACATCAACCGCATCGTCCTCGTCGGCGGCTTCGGCGACAGTCGCTACGTGAATCGTCGGCTGAGATACTGGTGCCAGTCACAGGGTCCAAAAATCAAACTACTCTCTCCACCAGACTGTCAGGGAGCCATCATGAAAGGTGCCGTGATCCGCGGCCTCGAAGGCTTGAAGCCCAACGTCAGGATCTCACGGCATCATTATGGCTTTGGCATTAGTCTTCCCTTCAGGGAGGGCAAGGATCGGCCCGAGGACATGTGGGTTGGGAGTTTCGACCGCCAGAAAATGGCGTACAACAGAATGTGTTGGGCCTTGAAAAAGGTAAGTACGTTGTAGTCAATGATGGATGTGACCAAGCTGAAGACTCGCAGGGCCAGAAGATCCTGAGCGACTTCATGGCTACCTGCAGCATCCAACGCGAAATCCTGCCAAACGAGGTGCGCGACCACGACGCCTTGGATATCCTCACTTGCAGCACAGACCACGCCCCAGATTTTGAGTACACGAAGGGGATGAAGCTTGTGGGGACCATCCAGATGACCTTCAACGAGGAGGACATGAATAATGCTCGGTCTTGGTACAACCACAGGATAGGCAAGTGGGTCCGCGTTCTCTATTACGACATCCACGTCAATATGAGCGCTGATGAAGGCTACTTGATGGTCAAAGTCATGAACGACAAGAGGGAGATGGGTGCGGCTGTCATTGAGTTCTATTAGGAGGACTGAGGGCCCGATTCCAGGGTGAGAGTTCTGGTGGCGGAAAGGCCTGGGTGATGTCAGAAACCCAAAATTGCGCTGAACTTGGGCGTTGGCTTCGGAAGTTGTCGGTGTTTAGGGTGCAGGATTTGTCTGTTGGTGTCCGTCAGTCTTTACAGAGTGGCCATATGTTTTTAGTGTCGTCTTTGTATCTTTGCACACCGCAAGCTGAGCCGCCCATGAGTGAATCAAGCAAAGACAGGGACTCACAAAACAAGGTTCGCACTGCCATGCCATGCGATTGATCAAGTCAATCGATATCTGGACGCGTCGATGTGCCAAAGCAGGTGCCTTTGGTAAGGTTGTTGTTGAGCGGTGAACGGGTAGTTGCGTATCAGTCGCCTGACAAGTGACGCATCCACTTTTCGTGTCGCGAATCCCTGCCCTTCTGCTTGCTTTTTGTGCCTCCATGCAGACCCTGAAGCTCCACCCGCTGTCTGTGTGCCGCAGTAAGCCGTCGGCTTCATCTTGCTCAGGTCACTGTCCAACGCAAACCGCATGGAAGGCTGTGAGGATGGGAAACAGCGATCCGAACTCCCCGTTTTTGATTTTGACTGCAGATTTACCGAGATTTCGGGCAGCTCGAATGTAGTATCCATCATGGAAGGAGCCATCCATGGATGGTTGGCGGTAACGTTTAAGGCACTGCGTGCAGGCTTGGTTCTTTCGAAAAAAGCTTAGTTAGCAGTGACATGGACTAATTAGGCAGGCCTTTACTTTGATGCAGGTCCCAACAGGTCTGCAGGGCAGTTTGACCCAAGTGGCTGAAGTCTAAGACTGAAGAATCCTGGCCTTTTTGCCCACAACTCTACCAACCTATCGCGTTGTCGATCTAGGCACGTTTACATCGACGACGACGGCTCTCCTACGAAGCGGAAAAATTTAACTGGACCATCAAATCAGTAGCAGGTGGAATTGCATTGTGTTTCAATGCATATGATTCTTCTGGAAACTTTATACGCTCCATCATGATCAATATCCGTCTTTCCCGGCTAGCGGATCCGTCAGCGCGCAAATAATGCTCATGATACAGTTCCCACTTGCCGCTCGTCTCGCGGCTTCGATACACAGTACGAAACAGCTACCTGGCACCACTTGACATCGTGTTAAACTGTCGAACTCAACTTGAGTTGGCAACGAATTAATGGTAGTTGTTATCCTGGGCACCTGCTTTCAGCTCCGGTTGACTCGACACCCAAACTCACGTCCTAGCCTTAGGCTGCTCAGGTCCTCGGTGAGCACCTGGAACCGGCCTCGAACTGCAGCAGACAATGTAGGAGAAATGCAGTAATGTCTTGAAGGTTGGCGCAATCCTGTGGACGTTGGAGTTCCAGAATTGAGGCAGAATGCACCCTAATGTCGGACTCAGAATGTAGAGTCGATGATTTCCGGCTCCTCTTGATCTTCGAGGGGAAGAGCTGGGCGCTTTTGGTCCAGGTACACGCTTGCACCAATAATGATGCATCGACGCTCTTGGTTATGGCTTCTGGAGTGTCTATATCCTATCAGACTGGTACCAAACACTACTTGGACAAGCTTCCCTTCGTTCGATTCATCTCCGTTGTTCACGCAAAGGGCGCTTCCAGGCTGGTAAAGGCTCGAGTGAACTAAGAACGGCCGTCCGAGGTAGGCTGATGGCTGCACCCACACCAGCTTGGATTTCTGGGTTAGCAAGCAAAAGTGGATGTTGCCGGCCATAACCATAAGCTCGTACAGGTGCTTGTTGCTCCGTACAACCTCATATCTTGTTAGCTCCTTCTTAAAGATTGTGGCGCATGGCCCCCCGATGAATTTCGCCGCCAAATTCCTGTAAATGGTGGACATCTGGGCGAGGGTTGTTCCCTTTGGATACATCAGATCGCGTGCATGGATCGCATGCATCGTCCCTGAGTGGCCAGGGTCTGGGAATACGCTTCTGATTGTCTAGGCACGCTAGGTGATGGCTTCCTCGGGATCATCTACACCAAGTAAGAACAGGTCTGAAAAAGGCAGAACGGCGTACTTACTTGATTCTAGCATCTCAAAAAATTGTGTGGCCTTCGATGGGAAAGAGCTTGTTGCGTCGCCTTGAGTTGTATTCTAGAGATGGAAAAACTGTTTGCTAAGGATGTTGGTTCGAATGAATTCCGAAAGAATAGCTGCCAGTACCAGGTACAGCGATTCAGATTGCATGATGGATCGAAAGCTCTTGAAATCCGCGACTGGGCGAATCAACTCCATCAACCGTTTGTTTCCCTTCCAGCAAAGCACATCGATTCTTCGTTCTTCAAAGGACTTGGGGCAGCGACCTTTGGCCCAGCTTCTCAAGCCCTTTTGAAGGTGGCAGACAGCGAGTTGAATGTTGGCGTCATCCTCGGGGCGCTATCTGCCCTCTCTGCTGTTGCTGGTGAGCATGAAGTTGCGCAGGTCCTCGACCTTTTGTTTCAGGTCACCATTGTCAAGGGTCAGTTGCGTGGTCTCTCTCTCTAGCTGGTCTTCAAGATCATTGGCCTCTTGTGTCTTTTCCTGCAACTTCTTCTTTGTCTCCTCTAAATTCTGCCTCAGACTGACCAATTCTTGCGCCTGAGGATCTGGTCCAACGTCTTCGACCAACTCAAGATTCTCGTGATTTGTGGTATTTGTAGGTCGCTCAAAGGGCCAGCCGGGATAGGTTCTATAGTGTTCGACTTCCGCAGGATTACTCCCTGTGTCCATGTCAGCTCTGTATCACCGCTGGTCAAGAGATAGGAATCGTGCCTTGCCACTCGACTATTGGCATGAGCCGATCGCTCTCTAGCGGCTGTTCAATACTTTCTTTGGCCACCTCAGGTTGTGTCTTTAAGGAGGCTTTCTTCTGTGTCTTCGGCGGTCGTTTGTGGACTCGTGGCCTGGCAGACTTTTGTTTTGTCTGTCTCATGATTCAACCTTCCTTTACTCCGACTGGTGGCTCGGACTGGAGCCTTTGCGATCAACGAGTCGCTTGTGGTTGATCCATAGTGGGCTCGCAAGGTTCTATCGTTCCGGAGAAAGTGGTCGGGGACCTGTGTCAAGCGAACGCAAGGGATGGAAATTTGCGTTTGCGAAGAAAAGGGTTTGACCGTGAAGAGATTTGAAATGTGTAGCAGACGTGTACTGAATGCACTCTAGGAACCAACAGACACAAAACACTCTTCCTTCTCCTCTTCCAATCACGTTGCTGATTAGCCATGCAAGCTCTGCTGTGGCTGGCGCAACGAGGAGCAGTTATAATCCTTAAAGTACGGGAACAGTTTAGCACTGAGTCTTTTCCATCCTTAACCCGGCTCTTGCATCATTGCCAGAACTTATTTGTGAAAAACGAGAACATCTATCATCCTCAATTGACACAGCTGAGTGCGAAAGCTGCAAAATCATCAAAGCGGAAACAAGATCAAAATTTGACGGTGACATATGCAAAGCGGGTAGCCGCGCACCAGCTGGACAGGTGGAGCAGGACGGGAGAGAGTGTTTTGGTGTTGCAGACAAAACGCGGTGAATGGTTTCCTGAGCGATCTGAGCGCGGGGACACCTATCTGCCCGCGCCGCGTCTTTGCATTCGACCCCAGAGCTAACATGGATAAGTACCATGACATTTGACAGGCCCTTTGTAGCACCAAGTCTTGGCCGCCAGGACTAACCTTATCACTTTCCTCCTAAAGTCTGTTGTTTGGCTGAATTTTTCTCTGCCTGCAGCGCACCTTCCTGCTTGTTTGTCCTGATTCTTCCACACCGTCACGTACTATTCTCCAACGACTCGATCTATCGTGTATCCTTTTGCTTCAACACCAGGAACCCTATGAGCCATGGAGAGATCGACTGCTATGGTAACAGATGTGAAAGCATCTTAGAATGGATCTACAGCATCATCTAAAAGATTTAAAATCATCGTGGGGCTGGATTTTGGCACCACATACTCGGGTAGGCCATTCTATTACACTTTTCTTTCTCGAACCAGTCGCATTGTATCCAATCACGTGTACTGACATTGGAAAGGAATGTGTTGGGTCAAGTTAACCAGGCAAGTTCAAGATATTGAGGTCATAAAGAACTATCCTAGGCGGTCTGAAATTGCCTCCAAAGTCCCATCACGCATGGTGTACGTCTCGGAAAATCCAAAACTAAGTGAGAACAAGTTTGGGTTCCTGATCAAGCCATCTTACCAACAGGTGGCCTGGTTCAAGTTGCGCCTGGACAAGGACACACGCCCAACCGAGTTCGATGACCCTAACCTTAAGACCTTGTCAGACCCGTCTGAAGATCGTCTTCCTGGCAGACTGTCTGCAAAAATTGTGACCAAAGATTTTCTAAAGGAACTCCACGTGCTTCTTATAAAAGACCTCGCAAAATCGATTCACAAAAGCGAATTGTATTCTATCCCTATTGAGGTTTGGCTCACGGTACCAGCTTCCTAGAGCGACCCGGCCAAGATGAAGACTCGCAATGCTGCCATTGAAGCAGGTTTTAGCAAGCAAGCTAAGGACTCAGTCAAGATCATTACGGAGCCAGAGGCCGCTGGAATTTTTGCTCTTTGCCCTGAAGTTAATCAGGGCGATAGACTGGTTAACATTAGAGAGACCTTTGCCGTTTGTAATTGTAGAGGTGGGACTGTCGATCTCACAGCGTACACCCTCAAGTCCGGCCCGCCACGTCTAAGTTCCAGGAGGTATGCAAGGGAAAGGCTAGCAAGTATGGTTCTACCATGATTGATCGCGCATTCTGCGAATGGATAGAAAAGCAGTTTGGAGAGGCCTACACTGATCTTCTACTGGCTGACCGCGGTCCGGGGAGCTGTTTTATGAGAGACTTTGAAGACCACAAGGCGACGTTCAGCAGCAAAATGCTTTGTAATCTGAAGCAAGAGTACGTTAAAGTTGAACCCCTTGAGATGGATGTGGCAAGGTTATTGAAGTATAATCAGGACACTGACACAGTGAACTTGTTGCTATAAGTAATCAATAGACAACATTTGCATTTAAGTTGCTGCTAATGATTTGCCAAAGGAAAACATTCAAGGGCTTTTTTGATAAAGCTATCAAACACATTATCCAGCTTCTAAGCGAGCAAATCCAGGAGGCGAAGGCTGCATTAGGCGGGTGCAATATTGATCAAGTTATCCTTGTTAGCAGGCTGGGTAACAATCTCTACGTTAGAGACTAGCTGATTGCCTAGTGCGACTAACAAAATCCTCCACTCAGCCTGATTTCTCCGCCGCTCGGTGATTCACAAACCTGTATTATAAGAGGAGCGGCAATCTGTAGTCTTTTAGGGATGCAGCCGACTTATAGGGTTTCTTGACGGCACTATGGCTTCGGCGTCAGTCTCCCCTTTCGCGAAGATATTGATTCTTAAGAGAATGCTTAGTACGATGATGAGGGAGACAAGATGTGCTACACTTGTATAGAGTGGCTCCTTAGAAAAGTAAGTGGAACTATCCGACCCGTGTTTCCCTGCTAATCGCCCACTAGCGCCAATTTATTAAAAACGACTTTCATATTAAGGTTAAAGTCCGCAAGCACTTTACTTACACGTTAAAGAGGCAAGATAAGATAGAGCTCTAGGCGTGCGACAAGGATCAAGCGCCGGACTATAACACTAACGCGAGTCTGACTAAAGTGATAACGATCCCCTATAAATTTTACAAGACCGACTTACTTGGCGTCAAGCGGACCTATAGTGACACGCTAAAGAAGCCCTGTTAGGTGCTCCGCTACAAGGTCCGTGCAAATATAGCCGCTGATGAGGGCGTCTTGACTGTCAAGATTGCAGGCAACAGGGTTTTCACCACGCACACAATCGTCTTCCACGAGATGAGATGATCGAACTTAAGGTTCTACCATGGTTATCTCCTATCAGCGCGGCAAGTAGAAGTTATAAAGAGCTTAGGGTTTTTAATATCAAGCAACAACTTAGTACACAGTGCTTAGGAAAGCTCTATTGCTTTGTAAGCTTTGCATTTTAGAACATTACAGGTGTCAGTTAGGTGTTAGAGGAAGTAGACTGTAGTTTTAAAAGCAGGTGCGCATCTACCTAGAGTTTTCCTAGGCTTCTATCCTTAAAACCGTCTGTATTTTTAGTCGATAGCTTAATATCTAGTGATGCTATTAGTTCCTGCTATTTGCTTACTATAGCGTGCTATCTTAGAAAGTTTAGCTTAACAATTAAAAACTTTGCATCAATATCATCTTATTAGATTAGAGACTATAACAGGTGAATCGCACTGTATAACATATTATATGCTATCTAAAGGAAGTGTTTATAATCCTAGACTTAGCTAGAGTAGCAATTCCTACTAGAATGTTAGAAAGACGGCGCGCTGCTACCCTACTAAGTAAGATAGTAGAGGTGGTTTCTTAAAAGCTCCACTAGACCCCTTATTATAGCATTAAGGGAAGTATAAGGTGTACGAGATTCACGCGCTAGCGCGATAGATAGTATTGTAATTACTAGCTACATGTTAGTATAGAATACCTACTAATTAGGTCTTAGCTACTCTTAGCGTTATATTCCTCTCTTAGGGATTATTAGCAAACAAAAACACGTCTAATTAGTCCTAGTAGTAGGGCTTAGTAATAGCTACTAAAATACTACCTAATAGCACTAGATTAATCGATATTTATTATTAATAGGTGGAGCGGAAGCTATACCTAATCAAGTAGTCTAGGTAGCTAAGCTCTTGCTAGGAACCTACTACCTAAGGCAACAACTTACTATATAACATTTCTAGCCTACCTACTGTATTATTAATGTTCAAGGTATAGCAAAGGTCTATAAACATTAAATATATAGCTGCATAATAGCTTCTACCTTATTATAATTAAGTACAGCTAACCTAACAAAGGAGAGCTTTTTTAAACAATATTTACACTCTATATAGGAGATTCTAGAGTAATCTAACTTCATGAGATTTTTTCAGGAGTCTATAGGTAGGAAAAAACCGTATCTAGAGAAGAGTTCTCTATTGCTAGGCTTATATATCCTTATTATAATAATAGCGCAACTCTCCTATAAAAAGTTAATAAAAGGATGTAAGATTTCCCCTATTTAGTATAATAGGGCCTGCTTTAGCATCCCTTAGACAAATTAACGATTAGAATTTTCTAAATTAGTAGCCTGCGGATAAGTAAACTCTTCTCTATCTTGTCTTAATAAGCAAGACTTATAGAAACTTGCTAGATTGCCTTTACTAGATAGTAGTCTAGGTTCTAAAGTATAGTACGTCCAACTAATTAAACTAGTAGAATATGCCCGTCTAATACTACTTTTATATAGATAGTTTAGTTGTACTACACCCCTACTAATAAGACTACCCCTAAAAATCCTACCGCAACACTATTACTAGCAAGCTCTTCCGTTAAAGCTATAAACTATACTAAGCCTACCTGGTATCACCTTAGAGACCTTAACTAGGATTCTTAAATATCCCTAGTAGGGCTTGTTTAAGTAATCTCTCTTTAGCTTAAAAACAGCCTCTAGCTAGCGCCTCTTAGCTTCTTAAATAACTCTTATCCCTTCCTTCCTCAACAACCTAGAGGCGCTAAAGTATAATTATTTAGTAATAGTCTAATAGTGTAGGAGCCTAGTAGTATTAAGAACCTAATAGAATTTTCTTAGGGCTTCCTATAATTTATATCCCTAGATATTAACTAAACATTAATCCTAGACAGCACCTAGTCACGTGATGCGCGTTACACTAGATATAGATTAAAAGGTTTAACACTAGTTTAATCTATCGCATCTACTTTCTACGTATCTACTCCCTTAATAAGAGAAGACTTAGTACCCTCTTTTACCCTATACCTCCTTTATTACTTGCTAGAACTTCTTAAATTAAACACTACTGCTTCCTATACTACTACCTTGCTATTAACTAGTATTAACTTAATCTGCTTTGCCTACTACTATATACAAGCTGCTAGTACTTTTTATCTAATGCTATAACTAAGTTATCTTGTTCTTTTGCTAATACCCCTAGTAAAGTCTAGGCTAAAGTAGCTTGGCTGCTTGTTATTATAAAAAAGGTCCCCTATACTATAAATTCTAATAAGCCTAGCGCGACATAACAATCCTTTACTAAAGTAGTTAGTCTACTAAAACGACCCTAAACTAAAGACCCTACCCTAGTACTTTAGTAGGATAACAAGATAGTCTATAGTTAGCTGCTATGTAAGAAGAGGAAGCCGTGCTTAGAGGGCTATCACTCTATTCTTTCTAGTAGGCTCTCTAAGGCATCTAGGATGTATGTTAGTAAATTTACTATCCTTAAGTATCTAAAGTTTAAACCAGGGCTAGCTTTCCTATTCTTAGAAAAGTCTAAGGCTACAGGTTATAAACTTAACAAGAAGAATAGGAGATTTATTAACGTTTCCCTAAATCTAGCCTTTAGTGCTATAAAAGTTAAGGCTAGACTTTAGCTTAGGAATTATTATTAGGATATATCCTAATACCTAGAGGAACTACAGAGCTAGGGACCTAGTATCATTTAGCTAGAGCCTTAGGAACAAGGCTTTAACTTCTATAACACTTTAAATAGGACTAACCTTATTCTATAGGGTAGGAAAGCTTAAATTAGCAGATTAGAGCAGGCGCTAGCAATTCTATAGCGTGGTTATCTATATCCTAACTTTATAGCTATTAGCAGCTAGCGCTAGGACTATAATAAACTTAAACAGGGTAAGCCCTTTCTTTAATTAGAGTATTAGACTAAATAGGTCTTAAGCTTCTATAAGCAACATAGGTACTAGACTCTAGTTATCTAGTAGAAGATAGAGGTGTGCAAGGGCAATACTTTACTACCTATACTAAAAAACAACTAATTGTATTCTTTCTCTCCTGCAATATTATCTTTAAGTCTAAAAAACAGGAAAATAGAAAGTTTTATTAGCTTAACAATGGTGTCTATAAGCCTGTCTACTTGCGCCGCATAAAAATTCTAGTCAGGAAAAACAAAATTTGCAACGACTATAAAAATTCCTAAAACTTTATTAATCGCCTCTTTAGGTTAGAAATTAAGATCCAGGCAACAGGGAGTTAAAAGGGTAAGATCTATATCTATCTAGCACCTTGTCCTCTGCAAGATTAAAACATATAGAGTTTTGATAGATTAGTAGATTACTTATCTAACAACTTGCAAACAATGTGAGAATACGGAACTCTAACCTAGAGTCAGCTGTTAGCGATCATAAGGACCGCGTAAGCAAAGTGGTTAGAAACATAGTTGGGCCCCTGTCTGCGTTTCCAAGGTGCAAGTAGCTAATAGGAGATTTACCTAGTTTCAAGCTTTCACACTTTTAGGGTGCCTGATACTATAGTGTTCCACGTCCTAATGTATTTATAAGTTTCTATACCTGCTAGTAGCCTGTTTAATATGTTACTATTCAAAAAATTTACTGTTATAAGATAAGACCAGACTAAAGACCTGCTCAATTTGCTGGTGGTCAGTTTTGACTATTTGGGAAACAGATTGCGTATACTAGGTTGCCTATCTCCCCACAATTGAGGCTAGTCTAGTCTGAATCATCGGGCTATCTTTTTAAGACTTCAACAACAAGCTCTTCCCTTCCTATGTATTTTAAAACTTGCTTGAATCAGGTTAGCTTACAGGTGCTCCGGGTCTTTCAAGTTCACAGAGGTACCAGTAGTGTGTAGCAAAGAGCCTAGTTTCTTTGATATCTTTAAGAACCCTTTTATTCCCCCCCTTCCTCCATCAGATGTTGTGTAAAGTGGCCCAAAATCCTAGTTGCCTTAACACACGGGCGTCTAGAAGGGTTGCGCGCCACGTGAATAGTAGATGTAGAGGCCTACAAGCGACACTACAATAATGACTGCGCTCTGGCGTAAATATTGACGTAGTGACAGTGAGTTATTAAGAAAGCCAAAAAAGCGCATCAATCGCACGATGAAGCAGTGGATGACAAGATCGATGCAGACCTTGACAAGGAACGGGTACCAATCAGAGCAGCCTTGCCACTTGTGGTAATCGCCGTATGCAATTGGAAGAAAGGGGACAAGTGCGAGGAAGGTTGTAGAAGTTGTTACCGCGGTTGCCTCTGGTGGATCCTCGCCGTTGGTTGTGGCTGGAATCTTGCGAACTTGCGTGTTATCATCTCTCAAAATAGCTGTTGGGGTATCAGGCTGTGCGACGGAGCCTGGCGGTAGAGCGTTAAGGGATCGAGGCTAGGTGAGAGAGGAGAGGGTCAGCTTCAGCGCCATACTATTTCCTGCCGCACGACTTGCTTACGTCTTGCTTTCCATCAACCTGCGAGACACCGCTCATGGTAATGTTGTTCTGGTATTCAGGACTTTTTGGTTGTTCCTGATAACAGTCCATCGTTGATGATCGGCCTGAGTGAGCACGGAGAGTTGGAGGCGTCGATCTGTTCAGCGCTTGATGGGTGTGACGGTGAAAAGAGAGGCTTGCTTGTATGAGCTCGATGCAATTTGCGTCGAGCGAAGACAAGCTGGGGGATGTTTGTTGTGAGGTGGTGATGGTTGTTGAGGGGTGGAGGTCCGGGGGTTGAAGAAGAGCTTGAATACCTCAGCCGCCTTCCCACAAAGGAAAGCGCCAGCACGTCGCCGACAGCACGCTGCGACTTCCGCAAGTGCGCTGCCTACCTACCTCGCCAGGCAACACCAGCGCCTTGCAGCCTCCTCTCCCACACCGGTTCCGTCGCCGGAGGGAGCCCTACTCCAACCCGATGAGTGATGACAGAGCAGCGTGAAGACGATCAAGCGAGAAGACTTCTGGAGGCTCGTGGTGTGGAGCAGAAAGACTGAGGTGTTACAAGAACCTCGAGTAGATATCTACGCTTCCCGAGGCGCACTCAGAAATCATGGCCACGAATGGATATCTTCACTGCCTCTGGGTACTCGCCAGAACAGCCCCATCGACGACATGTTCATCGAGCTCGACTCCGTCTACAGGCTCCGCAGCACTCCGCTCCTCACTCCCACTCAACCGAAAACCCGAGCCCCTCATGCTCTCCGGCACCTCAATCGCGCACACACTAATCACCAGCCCAACGACGCACAGGACGACGCAGCTATAATACACACTCTGGTAGCCAACATGGCCCAGCTCGCCAGCCGGGCGGCCAGCATCGCCATACCTGTGCTCCACGCCCTGCGCCACAGCCGTGAGCACGGCCAAACCAAGCACCGAGCCGCCAACCTGCAGGGCGACATTGAAGACGCCGGCAGCGGCGCCCTGGTCGCTGCGCGATGCGGCCGAGACGACGACGAAGTTTGCCGTGATGTAGATGGCGCCGATGCCGGCGATGTACAGCACCATGCCCGGGAAGGTGAAGCGCCAGTAGGACGTATGGGTGTCGATGAAGGAGAAGAGGAGCACGCCGGGGATGGCGAGACTCCATCCGGCGATGAACATGAGGCGTGCGCCGAGTACGGGGACGAGGCGGCCGGCGAGCGTGTTGAAGAGCAGTGCGCTGATTCCAAGCGGGATGAATAGGACTGACGTGTGGATGGGGCTGTTGCCGAAGGATTGAAGCTGCACGGTGAGGAAGTAGGTACAGGCCTGGCGGACGGCGTAGGTGTTGACGGCGAGGATGAGTGTTAGGTTGAAGGACAGCGAGCGGAAGAGGTAGGGTGCTAGCACTGCTTGAGGCGCGGTGCGCTCGTGAAAGACGAAGAGTAGGAGTAGCAGCGTTGCGATTATGAGCGTGACGATGATTTGTATTGCACTCCATCCTACGCTGTTCGCCGATGAGAGTGCGTAGGTCAAGAGCAGGATTCCAGGGACGCCGAGAGAGATCCCAAGGGCGTCGAACCGAATCAAGCTGTCAAAGACAGCTTGAAAAAGGTGTTTTTCGGGACGTCTAGCCCCTGAGTTCTCCTCTGGATCGGTCGGGGATGGGTTTACAGCGCGCTCTGGGCTTGGTCGTGGAAGGATGAAATACGCCGCAGGGATGACTATGGCTGAAAGAATAAGTGAAGTCCAGAAGATCCATTCCCATCCGAGCAGGTCAGTCAGGACACCGCCTAGGATAAGTCCAATGATGAAGCCCAGGGATCCAGAAGCGCCCCAGATCCCCAGCGCCTTTGCCTTGCGCGCCAGATCCGAAAACTGGACTGCGAGCTGCGCCTGCGCCGCGGGGATCGTAAACGCAGCGCCAATGCCTTGGAAGGCTCTTGCCATAACGAGGCCGATGAACGTTGGGGAGAGCGCGCAAACGAGAGTGAAGAGTGCGAAAAAACAAGTCCCGAAGAGGAGCATTCGCCTGTGTCCGAAGATGTCACCCCCACGCCCACCAACGAGCAAGAAGCCGCCGAACTGAACAGCGATCAGAAGGGAGTCTATGATAACTTCAAAAGCGGCTCTAACGTACCGTGAGCGCATACGCAGAAATGATCCATTGCAAGTCCCCCACGTCGACGTTGAATTGGCGCTGAATTGTCGGCAGCGCAATCGTGATGGCACTCAGATTGGACAAATCCAAGAACATGGCCGAGCATCTGGTAGTTCGATGGTAAGCTCGAATATCTGGGGTCGGTCAGATGGCTGCAGTCGCGGTTGCAGCTGCGGCTGAGGAGGTACGTACACCACCGCCAGAATGTAGTAGGGATTTTTGTCGGCCGCCATTTCACATAACGTAGCAAAAAATCGAGACCGAGGCAATGAAATTCGTTCCTGTAGTCGTCGCGACGCGGCTGTCGTTGTTGTCGTTGCTGCCGAATTTATCGCAAGGGGGATCAAGGGGCGGTACCGCTTGCAGCCACCGTTGGCGGTGTCGCCGTCAGCTTGCTAGCGGCGAGCCCATCATCAACTGCAACACAAAATCCATCGAACAATTTCATCGACACAAAAGATTGCACATTTTCGTGTGTATAGGGAGTTGGGTATAGGATTGGAAGATCCGGTTGTCTGTCGGTCGAAGAATGTGTATGATGGGACTTCTCTAATTGTCTTGCCCATTGTGCCTGCATACTCAATTCCTTTTTCTGCTGCTATGCGCCGGTCTATTTCATCGTCTTCGAAGTACGGCGGCCATGGTGAGCGGTTGGAATAGGAAGCGCAACTGACGTTGAGCTTGCAGGGCGTTGGACTCAAACCCCCTTTTCGCGCACCTCTCCGCTAGCCATTGTCAACTCCACAGCAAACGTCACCTTGCTGATATGCGCATGGTTGCCCCACTGCCCCATTCCTAGCCACGAGGTTCTCCAGAGATGCGAAAAAGCCGCAGTGATAGGTAGCTGAGCCGTTTAGCCGCGGTCGGTTGGGGCAAGTGTCCCGAGGCCGAACCATCTCCTCTGCCCGAGCTCTTTCAATTTTGGTGTCCGCTTTCTTCTCTCAGATGATCCGTGTCGTTCGAGAATCGCATGCAGAAGTTCGTTCGAGCTATGGTGATGTATATTCGGGCGTTCGGTCTTGCGCAAAGACGAAATCAAGGTCGACAGGCAGGAGTTTTTGTAAGCAGGCCACTTATCGAACGACAATGAACCCACTCGGACGCAATAGCGGCCGCGCGCAAACAAGGCCAATTGAATGGTCACGGCGCTTCTGTCCTGGTTCTTCCCCCATGGGTTGTCTTTCCCCGGACGGTCGACCAATCGGGCCTTCGGGCAGACTTGTCCGAGGCAGACGGGTCCAACCTCTTCGCCCAGACGGCTGTTCGGTCGGCCAGTTCTCCACTCCACACTACTGTCCCTCCGCACGGGATTCGTGATGAAGAAATTTCGTCGTGGAGTCCCCGCCTGCTCGCCCGCACGCCTAGGCGCTACGGCCTTCCTTACTGGTAATAGCCGCTGGTAGGTTCCGTCTGTGTGCCAAGTACCGGTACGCTAGCAAGTCGTACTCGTATGTTGCACTCTGCCCCACTGGGACAGAGTAGAGCTCATCTCGTGGCCCTCTCGAGCCTCAAGGACAGCCAACACGTCATTTCCATCGGCGCTGGGACAAGATGGAGGCCAAGTCCTGCAACCGGTAAACATTTTGCTCGGGCGTGCTTGTCCAATTTGTCAACTCGCAGATACCTCGTCGCTCAAGATTTCCTCAGCAATGGGTGAAGATGGCGAGATACGGCTAAAAGGGCCGTGGAGAGAGGACGTCACAGGCCGCAGCTGGGTCTGGTCAACTTCTGGGGCCCCGCTTCAACAATTTGTGGGGTCGCGAATTGACCCCGGCTCTCGTGATCATCGGTCCGCACAACACTGACGGCCTTGCTTCCCTTTCTTCGGCGCTCTCGAGAGCATCGTCAAGGCACAAACGAGGATGGCCCGCTTTGCCTGAGCGCCTCGGGATGCTGGGCGCTGGCGCTCGGTGCAACTGTCGACGAGGGCGACGCAGTACATGAAGAAGAAAACCCCCGCGGCGAAAAGATGGAGACACGCTGCTGCTTTCATGCACCCCGGATCCGACGCCATGGAATCGTCCAAAGGCCTGACTCAGCGGGTCCTCCTGGCCCTGGTGCTGCTCGTCTCTTTCTGCGTCAACGGCGCTGCTGCTTTGACAACCACTGGAAAAGACGGCGAAAATGCGCGCTACGAAAACAAGCACCGCCTGTTTGTTCTGACCGACATCAGCAATGAGCCCGACGACCAGATGAGTCTGGTGCGCCTTTTGGTGCATTCCAACGAACTGCAGATCGAGGGCATTGCCGCAATCACCTCTGTGTGGCTCAACTACACCACCGACTTACCCACGATCCACCAGGTCATCAACACGTACGGAGAGGTCGTTGACAACCTCAATGCCAACGTACCAGACGGCGGAAAGTACCCTTCTGCAGAGGAGCTTTTGGCCAAAACGTACACTGGCCACCCCGTGTACGGTTTGGCGGCGCTCGCCTCGAACTGGACGTCCATGAGCAATGCATCGATTGCTCTCATCAATGCGACTGACGCGTCCGAAGAGAAGCTCTGGGTCACGGTCTGGGGTGGCGCAAACGTGCTAGCCGAGGCGCTGAACCATGTCGAGCAGACGCGCAGCGCGGAGGAGACTGCCAATTTCGTTTCCAAGCTGCACGTATACTCGATTTCCGATCAGGACGACGCCGGACCTTGGATCAGGGAGAAGTTTCCCAAGCTGTTCTTCATTGCTTCTCTTCACGGCTTCAGCGAATACAGCCAGGCGGCGTGGATTGTGAGTCTGGTCAATGCTTTTTCGAATCCGCACTGACTCACCAAAACAGGGCATATCCGGCGAGCATTTGCGGCACTTTGACGCCGGCGGCCCAGACTCGTCGCTGGTGACCAATGAGTGGCTGCAAGAAAATGTCCGCCTGGGCACGCTGGGCAAGCAGTACCCCAACTTCACGTACATCATGGAGGGCGACACGCCGTCGTTCCTATCCTTGATCCCCAATGGCCTGACGCAACCCGAGTATCCACAATGGGGCGGCTGGGGCGGTCGCTACTTGAATGTCGACTCGTCTGGACGCAGTCTTGTCTTTTCTAATGCGGCCGACTATGTCGTTGGCATGAACAATGAGACGTTTGTCTCTGCATACGCAACGATTTGGCGCTGGCGCAAGGCGTTCCAATACGACTTTGCGGCGCGCATGGCGTGGGCGGCGTATGGAAATGACACGTCCAAGACGAACCACCATCCTGTGGCTATTGTCAATGGCAGCGCCTCCCTGGACACGATCAAGGTCCCGTACACGCTCGGAGAGTCGATTGTCCTCGATGCATCAGAATCGTGGGATCCAGACAATGACGGCTTGTCGTTCAGCTGGTACAACTACCGCGAATCTAGTATTCGTCTTGACGGTGGCGACATTCCCCAAGTTTCGCCAAACGTCACCATCACTTCGTTGGACGAGCAGTCGACGGTGGTCGAGCTTGTTCCCCAGCAGAATCTTGTAAGCCCTTTCCTCTCCTGGCTGGACTTGTCACTGACGAATTTTAGACTCTGCACATCATCTTGACTGTAGAGGACGATCGTCCCATGAACCTGGCGACTTACCGCCGTATTATTCTGGAACCCGAGGCATGAGGAGATGGTGTCTTTTAAGTTTTCTTGGTTCAAAAGGCTCGGCCATCGCGTTGAGCCGAGATAGACCGACTTGTAAATAATTGTTTCCACAAAAATTAAGAAGTATTGATCCGTTCTTTGGCTGATTGGAGAGGCCTCGTCCGCGCCATCGGCCTCGCATACAATTGCGCGCTGACTCATGGTGCTTTGAACGCAAAAGAACTTGTGCAAAGGTATGAAGGTGGGGTTTTCGTGATGGTGTCGACCTGATGTCAATTTACAGTTGGCATGCAACATGGATGCTTGACTCGCGGCCGTCGCAGAGGCAAGAGGTCGCGATACGGGTCATGTTCGACCGAGCCATCTTGCTCCCTGATCCCTCCAGCAAACCACACTTCTCCCGTTGCCGCGACCTAAGACTTTTAGTCCACTGACCACTTGCTCCAACTGTACCATTGAATCGTCTTTAGCGCCAGGCTCGTCTTTCCAAATCTCGACACCATCCCATGAACCCTTTTTCTTGGCCATTGAGGCAACCCTCAATGCCTGCGACAGATCTGCAACCTCGAAAAGAACAACCTTTGAATGTACGTCATCCGCGACATCCAGGAGCCGGGGGTAGAACAGATCGCCGTCGTCGGGTATCTCGGAAACACCCGCTGGTGGGACAAGGGCTAGTTTTGGCTCGAATTTGCGCACGGAACGCGCAGTGGTTTTTCGAAAGTCGTGAGAGGAAATGTAGGGTGGATTCGATATCAATATGTCCCAATTCGGCGAGGCTCTACTTTTCAGCAGTGCTGGCAGAGGTTGTCCTTGCGGGGAAACATCTCCTGTGGCCAAGACGTCTGCCTGGGCAAACTCGGCATGCCTTGCCTGACATCGCGCCTTGTTTTCCTCGGCCAAATCTAGACATCTTTTGGAGACGTCGACGCCGAGGAGCTGCAAGTCGGGTGGGTCGCCCGACTGGCTGAAGAGGTGTTCCAACAGCAACGGGATACAACCGGAACCGGTACAAAGATCGAGGACACGTAAGCGGTTGGGCAGGCAATCATTCGACTGTAAGAGGTGCGCGAGGTGCGCCACGGAGGCTGCTGTGTCTTGTCTGGCAAAGGTCAGCGGACAAAGTACCAGGCTCGAGCCAGAGGCGCTCACCGAGGTATCAGGACTCCCGGCCTGCAGACAATCTCGAGGTCACCAAAGTATTCTGTACCGAGAATGTACTGCAGCGGTTTGCCGGTGGCGCGCTGACGAACCATGACTTGCAGACGCGTCTGCCATGTTTGTGGAGCATTGCGCGAACGCGCCGCAAGCCCTACGGCGTGGTCCTGGAGCCAACGGAGCTCATTGCGGGCGGATTCGAGATCTCGACAGACTGGGAGGAGCAGTTTCAAGAGCGGATTCGCATTGTGGGCGTGACGAATAAGGCGAGGAGAAAGTCGCGGCATGAGAGGGAGCAAGAAAAGGTGATGCAACGAGAAATGGCCGTGTCGGCTGCAGGGGAACACCGCCCGGACCCCGGACCGCATGCGCCGATAGGGCTGATGGACGACACCCTTCTCGCGCTCGTCGTCCTCCTTCAACCAACCATCACCACCTGCCGTGCCACCGGCATTTGCTTCCAACGGCCCATTCTTCCAGAATCAGTCATGCGCCATGCCACGGCTGCCAATGTCAGCCTCCTCCCGTCCCATTCGAGCTCATCCAACCTGCTGTCAGCCACCACTTGCCCATCGCCAGTTGTCGACATGGGGCTAAACTATCTGCGCTCGTGACGGGTTTCGTCGTGGGCCGAAGCGATCAGTCATCTTATCTTATGCTTCTTACCCGTTTGAGCAGAAATCAGCCAGTCAAAGAGAACCGAAATTTTGAATCCGTACCCCTGTCAATTTGGAGAAGAGCCTTGGTTCAACTATTGCCACATTCAACCTGAGGTATCACCCGGATGCTGCCTGGCTTCTCGACTGTAGGGCCTACTTTGAGCACTTGGAGTCAGCATGCGCGCTCTATTTGAGACTATACCACCGCCAATCGATGCGTCCGGCTGACATATCCTTGGACATACCCCGCAACAAGTAGGAGCCTTGCAAAGCTATCCTACGATTGAGAGCTGATGGTCGACCATTCCATTGTCCGTGTCTTTTTTTATTGTCGGCACTGAAGCTAGCAGAACGGGACACCAAAAGCAATTACACCCCTTACATGAATCGCTTCAATGGCAGCTTAGGGAAGTGCCACCTACGCGTCACAACTGTTTCTAGCCCTGGGGAACAAGCCGTTCCCAGCCCCACAGTGGGCCTTTTGATTCTGAGCACCGACTGGCTTGCTATGCATGACGACTTGGCGCCGCTGCGAATCATTTGATCCTCCGCTCTACAACACACACCCAATGCCTTGGCGGTGGCTTGGTGCGCTGGATACACCTCCGAACGAACTGTAACGTGGACAGCCTTTGAACTGACCAAAGCCTATCTCGGCTTCTGTACTCTTAGCACTCATTGATATCACTAAAAGCACTGGCTGCGCTCACTCTTCTTCAGGTGACGTCTCATTTTTTGGAATCACCATGGCATTCTTCATCGAATTTTGAGGCTCTCTATCACTTTTCGGCACTTTCCTCTGCTCGTTACGTATTTGGATCGCACTAGTTGCCAAGCTTTCGTCGACTGTCCCGGTAATCCCGCGGCGCGGATCTGGGGAAGTGCCTATCTACCATAAGCTTATCCCGTGGAGCGGCTTCAACCTTACACAAGCAACCCTGCCAAAGCGTGGCGTTTGTCCGCTGTGTCCAAGGTTGTGAACCAGAAGGTCTTGCTGGATTGGTTCTCGAAAGGTTCGAGGCAACTGTCTCGGCCTCGTGGTGACGTTTGGCTGCCATTTCCGCCCAAATGGTCAGAAGACGATATCCATACGTCCAACTGCTGGCTCGAATGAGGACTCACGGCTGCCGCCACACTTCTCGGCGGACCATGGGACCCGCTTTGCTTGAGAACCCGTTGGAGTTCCGTGGGGGGCGAAGACGGTCTCCGCTGCCGGTGGGTGGTTTTGTCCGGCATTGACATGTCATGAACGAGCCGACTCCAGCCAAGACCCGGCCCATAGTTACCCAAGAACGAGACAATCCGAACCTACAGGCGCGAGAATCAGTCAGCCGAGCCATGAGACCTCGAGACAACCAGTCAGTTCCTTCGTCAAGCAGCCTCGACGACCATCTCTGTCCATTCCACCGCCCAGAATCATGCTGACGACAATCTTTTGCAGATGGTGTCCGCCTCCTACCCACCTTTTTACCCAAAAAGGAAGCCGTGTATACTCCACCATCTGTCCTGGCTCGGGCCGGAGGAGACCAAGAGCTGAATCGATTCGCTGCAGCGGCAATGGCGTCTTTGAATCCTTTTTGCTATAAAACGGCAATTTCTTCTATACCATGATGGATACCAGGGTGCTCGTTTCGTTGTATTTCCAGCCTTGTCTATATTCGCGCTGTGGGCCTTGTAAATATGCGTTGCACTTTACTTCCGCTCCTAACGTCTGCCGTCCTTGTCCGTGCATGGCTTCCCGACAATCCAGCACCGGGCGCGAGCCTTTCGGCCTTTACCAGCAGCGGCACCAGCAAGATCCGTGGCGTCAATGCCGGGTCCCAATACATCATTGAGCCTTGGATGGCAGCCGACGTCTGGAAAAACACTCTTGGGTGTGGTGATGCACAAGCTGAGCGCCAATGCGTCCAAACGGCCTACAATGGTGACATGGACGCCGCGGGCGCGGCATGGCAAAAGCACTGGGATAGCTGGATCACGCAGAGCGACATTCAGACTATGAAATCGTATGGTCTCAACACAATTCGTATCCCGGTGGGCTTTTGGATGAAGGAGGATTTGCTCAATGAGTACGAGCGTTTCCCGAAAGGCGGGTTCTCCCCTGGCTGATCTTTTGGGCGTTCGTCATATTGCCCATTTTGGCTGACTTGGCGCAGGTGGATTCAATCATTTGGTCAAGTTTTGTGGCTGGGCGTCTGATGCCGGCATGTACATTATCATTGGTAAGTCGACTTGCGCCACGGCTGTCCTGTCGTGCTTATTGTTCCTGTAATTTGAGAACACCGGCACCGATCTGACACTCGCAGATCTACACGGCATGCCTGGCCGTCAAGTTGCCAACAATGCCTTTACCGGCGACGTACGTTCAGTCCCATCATCCTTTGACCTTAACCCTGAACCTATCCCTCCACTCACACACCGCCCCTTATAGTACGAATCGACCACGGGCTTCTACCAATCGGACTACGAGTCTGGCCGCGCATACGAGTTCCTGTCGTGGATCGCCAACCAAACGCACAGCAACAGCGCCTTCCGCAACGTGGGCGCGCTCGAGCTGGTCAACGAGCCCAAGCGCGAGGACAGCGGCGACACACAGTGGATGGTAGAGCACTACTACGGGTCAGCGATTGATGCGGTGCGCGAAGCGGAGGCGACACTGGGCGTTTCCGATGCGGCGAAGTTGCATTTGGCTGTCATGGATGATTTGTGGTATGCACAACTTGTCCCCCTTCCCCTGAAATACCCCTTTTGTCCCAGAAAACTACCCCCTTCCCGTCGCCAACCCAGCACCACCTAACGCGTGCGTATTTCTCTCCAGGGAATCCGGGCCGCTCCCCTCGACGGCCCTCACCTCCTCCCAACTCAGCACGCTCCTCTACGACGACCACAACTACCAAGCGTCGCCCATCACGTCGTGCGGCGGAGCGCTGACGTGCGCCCTCTCTTACACGTGCAGCGCCACCGTCGGCCAGGGCAACCGCGTCACGTCGCAGACGCCCAAAATCGTCGGCGAGTGGGCTCTCAAGCTGGACCAACTGGGCGGCCAGGAGCTGGCCAACAAGGACTTTTTCAAGAGCTATGCTGCCGCCCAGATGGACATGTATGAGCGCGAGGGATTGAAGGGCTGGGTCTATTGGAGCTGGAAGGTCCAGGCGAATGAGAATTTTACGGATGCTTTGCAGTGGAGCTATAAGGGTGAGTTTTGTGCCTCCTGCGTTGGAGAGTTGAATCCGCGGTATGCATGTGTGCTGACGACTTTCGTGCGATGTAGACGCCGTAACGGCGGGGATCATCGGTGAGGATCTGAATGCTATGGTGGCCGGCAGCCCGTGTTGAATGGGGTGGTAGAGTCATGCGCGGAGTGGTTGGCCAGACGAGAGTGTCAATCAGGAGGGGTTTCAAATTAGGCCAGAATGAGAGGATTTGCACCATTCCACAGCTGAGGGAAGACGGTCAGAGTTGTTGCACATAGGCAAGTGATGAGACCTGAAGTAGTGCCAAAAAAGCTCCTGGAATACATTGAGCAGCTACTGACAAAGAGCAACAACAAGAACATGAGGAAGAAGCACACCTTTCGCCAAAATTCAAGTGAGAAAACACGACAAAAAAATTTCTTTCTGCGTACATCTCTTGCCACGAACAGGCCAAATTTGTGTGACTTGTACACATGCGCGAAGGTGGAAGTCAATTGGGAATTGACGTAGAAGGTATGGCCGACCCATCTGTGGAGCCATCGACATCGACATCGACATCGACGACATCGACACCGACGACATCGACATCGCCATCGCCATCAGCATCGCCATCGTTATCGCCCTCGGCATTGCCATCGGCCTCCGCAATTTCTTGGTCCTGGTGCGAGTCCATCCTCTGCTTTTTGGCCGGCGTGGCTGTCATCGGACTCTCGAAAATCGGTTGAGTCCGTTCGTATTTCTCCCTCGCTAACCTTGTCAGGTTCGGGTTCTGGTAGCGACATGTAATGTTTTTTTCTTTGCAACTAGTGCAGGAGGGCCATGCGTAGTCGCAGTTGCAAGTCTCGGAAGACATCCAGCAAGCATCGCACCTTTTTCGCTGGGAGGGTATGTTTGGGTTCTTTCCATTCGTTGCCTTGGGAGATGTGCTCGGCCCCTTTCCCTTATTTGCCTGTTTCTTTTCTTGCTCCGCTTCAAGTCTCTTTCGCTTGACTTCTGTTGCATGTGGATTGCTGTAGCGGCACCGGATTTTTGATTTCCTACACAGAGAGCATTTTGGGAACTTGTAGTCGCACGACCTTTTCTTGGCCCAGCACTCATTGCACCTAACCCGAACGGTACGAGGGAAACGAGAAAGCTCCTGCGCACGGGATGAAGTTTTCTGGCTGCGAGTTGGCCGCTTGCTGAGCTCCTGTGGTGTCTTGTCCGCTTGGTGTTTGCTGGATTGGCAGGCCGTAGCTCCAGTGTTCTAACTGCCTCTCAACTCTGATCGACACTTTTCCAGCTCCTTCTCCAGGTGCGTATTCTTCTTGTGAAGATCCTCTATCTCTTTTTCCAGTGCCTTTTCGTCCTCCGCGTCGTCTTTCTCAAATGTCTTCAACATGTCGGAAGCGGTCTTGAGTTTATGGGCAGCAGTCTTGAAGGCAGCAAAGAGGCCTCTTTGCATCAAATTTCGCTTGTTGCGTCTGTCTTGTATGGACTGCTCGTGCTCTGACCGGAAATCGTGATCGATGCTTGTGGAGGACGACATTCTTAGAGGTGCTTGTTGAAGATGCTGCGTTGCGCTTTTAGGAGATTTGGATTTGCTGATGACGGACTTTTGTTCTGCAGGCTGTAGTGATTCCGTCACAGGTATTAACAACGTTCAATTGTCAATGTATGGCTGGGAGCTGCAGAAGTACAAATATCTTGTTACCAATCGCTTGCTAAGGGCTGACGGAGGCGACAATGGGCGCGCTTATCTCTGATTCATCCTTGACATGCGCAAAAAGCTCATGCTCGGGTGGCGATTGATTGCAAAAGAATTCACAAGTCAAACTGAGTTTCCCGGCAAGCTCACGGACGCCACGTCAGCTGAATCGAGCAAACGAGCAGAAGTACGTTGACGAATATTTCCAAGATGTATTTGAAAACTTCTGTATTGTTCTGTTTTCTAAAGCGCGTTGCCAAAAACCAGCAGGTGTGGCAGACGGGAGCTTTCCCCATTTCGACCAAAGTCTTCAGCCACATCAATGTAGACCTTCGACCATCGAAACAACCAACAAAACGCTCAAAGCTACAAACTTCCATCTACTCATCAAGCGTCTTGGATCTACACGAAACTAAGACCAAATCCACCTCTTTACCTCCGAAACACACGAACATATCGTAGGCGAAGAAATCGATACAGGGGAACCAAATTTGCGGCCTGTTTCTTGAGATGCCTCATTTTGACATTTGCTGCTCTCTTTCCAACTCTACTTGCCTTTGCCATCGTCTTAAGCATTCAACGGCTCAGCGGGCAGGCGCATTGACTAACTGCACTTGATTGACTGATGGCGCTACTACTACCGACTGCGTGACAGCTGATATACTCCCCGACGACTTCCTGCGCGACTGACTGCCCTCATGACTGAAGGCCTTCACGACTGGCTGCATGAATGACTGGCTTGTGACTCCTAGGGAGTTGACCGAAGTGTGTGTCGGACAGTCCACCAAGTCGTCTGTCTAATGACCCGGCAAAGCCGGAGTTCTGTGAGCCTTCGCTCCTCTCTCGGAAGTCGCGACTTCCGAAAACGGACAAGTAAAAAAAGAGAATTACCAGTCGCCCATGTGACTCAGTTCAGATACACTCACGCAAAGCTCAAGACTGAAATGACAGAAATGCTTTCCAAACCCCGCGACATGCAGCTATCTAGCAATGCTATTCCTCGAAATTTAGTTTGATTTGATCAGAACCCAGCTCCCGCCTTTCATTGAAGACTCTCACACTCAGAAGGCCTTCTTCAGCATTCATGTTGATGTAAATGGTGTAGTAGAAGTGTGTGAACGCCGGAGGTCTCTTTCTCGGCTGGAAGAGGGCCCTTTTTCTCTTCCTAGGGCGAGGTGTTTGCGAGTCCCCTCTTGTGAACGAGATTTCAATGCATCCCTCGCGCTTGGGCTTTGGATCTTGCGAGTATTCGAAATCTGGTGGGCGCTCTGCGTGACACGAGAAAAGATCGATCTGCACTTGCAGCTCTCGACCCTCACCACGCAAAACTTGTCGCTCGATATTGTGGCCCCAATCCCAATTATTGCTCAATTCTTGGCCCTGTTGGAAAGTCAGATCATATTTTCCTGGAAACCCAGCTCCCCAGTGTAATCAAAGCAGTCCTTACCTTTGAAACAAACCATTTGATCCTGCGGTAACACATCTTCCGCCCGTCCTGTTTGTCAATCCAGTGGTCCTCCTCAGGATCAACGCCTTCTCTGAATGGCGCGCTCCAGCCGAATCCGTAGTGAAAGCGAGCGATCCTGACTCTTGGCTTCAAATTCAAGAGCCCACGTATCACGGCACCTTTCATTTTTGCCGCCTGGCAATTTGGAGGGCATGACAATTTGATCTTTTTTTCTTGGGAATCACACCAAGTTTGCAGGCGATTATGCAGGTAAGAGCTGTCACCAAAGCCGCCGGCCAGCACAATTCTTGACACTTCCAGTCCTCTTATTTTCGAACGTTCGAATTGTGCTTCGACCTTGTGCAGAATACCGTCAACCACTGGATCGAAGAAAGACTGCATGACTTCGCTACGCATCCTTAGTACATTTATTGCAACGCATGTAACCTGCAGCATTAAGGAGACTTACCAAGGTAAGATAATGGTATGTTCTTCGGGGTCGTAAAACTTCGACTCCTGGACACCTACCATATCCACGTTCTCAATCTTCACTTTTGCGTTCTTTTCCATCGTCTTTGGCCCAAAATTCAACTTTGCCTTTTCAAATGATTGCATCATCCCTGAACCAAGTCCCCTTTTCCTACGGCTGAGGCTGGTGTAGCAGCTCTTGAACTCCTTACACATCCAATTTTCGAAGTTGCGATCCACAAATGTGGAGCCGTATGGGCCTCCTTCTCCTGCAATAAGTTCTTGAAATTCCAGCTGGGAGTCCCGGGTGATGACCTCGTATGTCGTGAGATCTGCGGTCCCGCCGCCGCAGTCGCAGACCACAAATTTGTCTCCTTTTACAATCGGGTCAACCGAGGCACCGTGGAGATTTTCATGTAGAACTGATATTGCCGCTGCTTCTGGTTCCAAAATGAGTTTGAGGCTGTCAGATGGACCGGACGCGAACCCAGCCGCTTTCACGGCCTCGCTTGTCTTTCGCTTTGCTGCAAAAGACCAAATTGCTGGGACGGTCACCACAACCTCAATTGGTGTATTTCGGACATCTTCTGTGAATCTCTTCTTGAGCTGGTCATCGACAAACTCCCAAACAAGCTTAAGATAGTCCTCGCAGACCATCTCGGCTGAACGGCCCCTCGGAAGCTGAAGGAGTCCTCGAGCGTTGGAGTAAGACGACTGGGTTTTGTATTTGTCGGTCTTCATGTTGTCGCTCAGGAGTAGCTTAAACCATGAGTAGGAACTCATTTTTGCGCTGACTTGGAAGCCCCAGGCATCCTCTTCAAGCCTTTCCTGGTTTTCGTGCAGATAAGCGATAGCGGTGGGTGTCTTGTGGGATGCTCCAGATGATTCCGGCCATTTGGTCACGATCTCGATGTTGTTGACGTCACCGGCTGATGTTCCATATGCAACGCCTGACCGTCCATTAGTCTGGAGAACATGAAGATGTTATTTGTCATACCTGTGAAGGTAGTCCCGAAGTCTAGACCCAGAACTATTTTGGGAGGATCCATCGTGTTGGAGTGAGAAGTAGAAGGCGTGCTAGGCGTTCTCGGGTCCTTTGCGTAAACCGGACCACAGAGATTGGCAGATTTATCAAGAGGAAGCACGAGCTGGAAATGCTTTCCCGCTTTGATGGCGACAGGCAACTTCCTTGGGGCCGAAAATTCCATGTGATTGCTTGGTATTAGAAGAAGCATTATTCTGTTGACGCTTAAAATTCCTGAGTCTGAGCTATCGGGTCTTGGAACACTGACGGCGATTCATGTCTGCGGGGAAGATTCTGCTTTTACTGACAGAGTGTCGGGCGACATAGACTCCACCACATGCTTGATAAGCTTCTGTGAGCCAACCAGCAAGGATCTTATGTTTTATGCGACTACTTTCATACCCAGCTTTGGCCGAGCCGATTTCATTGTTCAATTCCACAATATTACGCGAGGAACCAAATTGGACCGCCCGCTTGCTGCTCCCATCCCATTGTCCCTCCACGGTTCAACTCAATCAGATCGAGGGCCAACATTACCAGCGCAGCTTGTTAACCATTCCCAGCCGCCCAGGTCATCCCAGAGAAGACTGCAACTCTCAAAACCCATCTTGAGCAAGCATGGATCAAGAAGAAACCCAGAGCATTATGGAGCCTCTCCGAGACCTTCAAAACACCCACAAGATGCTATCCAGAGGCTTCCTAGATCTTCTCAAGGAATATAACAAGAACGAGGCTGATGTCTTCAGCAACATTCAGCGGGAGGTGGAAATACTAGCAAGTGAGCTTGAGGGGAAGAAACGGGATTTGACAAGATGCGAGGAAAATCTCAAGATGCGCGAAGCAGAGCTGAACAGCATTCGTAAAAGCTTCTTCAAGTGCGAGGATGTCAGATGGGTTCCGGAGGCAGACCAGTCTATCCGTTCCACAGTTGAGGATGTTCAGGAGCAAATACGGACATGGGCAAAAGATTACGGTCCAGAGACCTTTCCGGATCTTTTCGAACTTGAGATGTCGGACTTTGAGTCTTTCTTCCAGCGAGTCTATGAAATCACTGGATACAAGAATATCCACGACTTGGGGACACTCGAGCATCCATTTCTCATCCTGGCCGCCTTATTGTGTGAATTCACTCGGACCCACATCCTATCGGACCCCTTCTTCCACTTCAGAGATCCTGACGACGCTGACCACAGGTCGTCATTTGCTGGGAAGCTGGCCAAATTGTATTCTGGAATGTTGAAGGGTATGTGATGTTCTGATCGAATCTGATCAAAGGGAGACACTGACAGTGTAAGTAGATGACGCGCAGAAAGCAATATCATGGAGGAAACAAATGTTTCGACATGAATTTCCAAGCTCTCGTAATGTTTCGACCAACAGGTCAAATCAGGACGAGTTGCTGACGCCGAATTGCACCAAAAAGGAGACGTTGATTCGCATGTACAACAATCTGGCGGACATGTTCGTCAACGCAATCCCCACTCAGATGCTGAATGATCATGAACGGACTGAAAAGATGCGCGACGACCTGGACCACATATTAAAACGCGCTGGCAATCTCCACTTCCGACTTCTCACACAGCAAACTCGTTTCGTGTGGCTCTCTCCAGTTCTCCAAGTCGGGACAGAATTCCGCGTTTCCAACGATGAATATTGGATTGACCACTTCCACCACCTTGACAACGGAGAGGACAGATCATGGGACGGCGCGATTATCAAAGTTGTGGTTGGGATGGGATTGAGCGCCGATGGCCACGCCCTTGGAGAGAACATTCCGAGGAGTCGCATTATTGCGCCCTCCCGTCTCTTCCTTAAAAAGACGCCCAAGACTGACGACACTCATTCTCAAAGGCACAGTAACCGGATTGTGTGCGGACCCAAAGACCAAGGGAGCTCGCCTGCATTCGACAATGTCAGCTTGACGCCCAGCAAATCGCCATTTGGCCCAGCGCTTTCGATTCCTAAACCTCACTCGGGCGGAAAGCAACGAGCAAGCTGTGACGCTTGTTATGAGAGGAAATGCCATTGCGACTTCAATGTTCCTGTCTGTGGTCGTTGTGCTAAGACTGGGAAATGTTGTCGCTGGCCTGACGTTGCAGCAGCAAAGAAGAAAGCGGAAGCAAAGAAGAAAGCGGAAGCAAAGAAGAAATCAGGAGCAAAGAAGAAAGCTCAGTCTCGACTTGGATCTTCTTGCAAAAAGCTTGGAAGCACAGGAGCAGGTCAAGAATAGGCCAAAAGTACAGGCGAGTAGAATTGAACAGAGGAGTGTTGTCCAGGTAGAGCAGTAACCCTATGGTGATGACGGGCGGCAGATTTCGCACTATCGCCAAGATGCGTTCCGAAAAAATTCCAAGTCGCGTGTTTAAGTTGTTTCTTTCCATCCTTTGAACGCTTGCTTCCCTGTTTTCTCTTTGACTTACAATAGGTAGTAGCAAACGTCGTTCTCAGAGGCTTTGAATTAGGAAGAGCTGGCGGTGGCGACCAAATTGGAAGCTATGCGCTAATGCCTGTCTTCAACTTCTCTTCTCGTCGTGCTGGTTACCCCCCGCCTATGTGGCTTGCTTATGGACAACGCTATCTCCGCAATTGAGCAACCACGAAAATGACGTCCTCGATGATGGCCGCTCAAGATGGAAGTATGATGATGCATGGGCGCAATCTATTTATTTTAAGTTGACTTCCTGTTTATGCTTGATGTTGTCGCTCAATTGATCCCCTGGTAAGCTGGAGGAAGGTAAGATAGCTACGGTGCAAGATCCTGGAGCGAAGTGTAGGGCTATTGCTGCGGCGTGCCATCGAACCTTCCGGAAGTAGACAGGGAATTAGGCGCTGCAAAAAGGCACCGAGGGGGAGGTAGGTAGGGAGAGGCACCACCCGAAACCAGAAGGTGGCATGCGCTTAACCCCAAAAAGAACCGATCAAGTTTGGATTTGGTTAGAAAAGGGAAGCTTGCACGTGGGTTGTGCGCACTAGGGAGGCACTCCTAATGCAGCGACGACAATCAAATGTGATGACAACCAGCGCGGAATTGACAGCACGACATCAACAGCGCGAAGATGACGACGCAATGACCATCCACCGGGACAATTGATCCCTGTCAGCCCGTCTTCCAGCTAACCGGGGATGTTGAATTGGATTCTTGCACCAATTTATCTACAGTCCATATCGTTGCTCCTAGCCGCCTCATGACCACATTGACGATAAATCTAGATTCAACCAATTGTCTCAACAACAACGTCAACTATCAGAGCACTTACAGCGATTGCTCACTCATTGAATCGCGTTGTTTTTGACGCATGCAAAGCTGTCATCACCAAGCGAGGGCATGCAATTGCCGTAAACCCTCGGTTCGATCTCAAGTGCGCAAAAGAGTTCCTGAGCGCATCGTTGTAATCAAGGATCATGTGCAAAATGTTACTGCTATGTTTATCACGTCCGTGACGGGTGGGCAAGAGGCGACAATCCCGCGATGTAGGGAAGGTGTCGGATCCGAGGGTCAGGGGTCAAGCTTACGCCGCAGACCACCCCCACGACCAAATCAAAAAAATTGAACAATGCACAGGCATAACAAGGACTTAAAAGAAAGCTTGGACGAATGTTCATCTGGATTCCAGCGGTAGTGGATGCCCGGTGTAACCCGAGCCTTATGTCTTGGCCTTGGCATGCCAATATCAACACCAAACGGGCCTGGCAAGATCTGAGAGTAATCCCTATTAGAGTAAATGGTACATGGAGCAAGAGGAACCCAAATGTAGGCTAATATAATATCAAAACGCCACATCTGCGGCAAGCCGCGAGGCCGTGAATTGTCATATTTTTAGATTTTGTGGTCATTTTCAGCACTTCCATTGCATCAAATGCACTGCTAAAGTAGTTAGAAGACACTGAATTATGTTGTGCACCTGTTGTTTATGCAGGTTGACGCGTAAGTAGTGCAGTCATGCTGAAGAAATAGAGCGCGGTTGCGGTTTCGACGCCTGGTTCGCTAAGGTCCGTGCTCCTATTGGTCCGAGAGGACCCCTGAAGGTCGCTGACCCCTGTTGACGACGATTAGCTATTCTGCAAGCGACTCAGAGGTGCACTGCCTGGAACTTTTCAAACTCTACATAGCGGCGGAGTTAGTAGTACATTGTCCTAGAGGAGTCAAAATGAAGTCCAATGATGGGTACAGGCGCATTATCTTGTATTGGCATCTTTCCTGTGGGTCGGCATACTTGCAACTTTCTCCCTCTTCTTTCTAGTGAAATGCATGTGCCGGAATGCAACAAGAACAGGGTACCTAGATGAAGACAAAGATTTTGTAAGTTGCAGCTAGGGATGTCAAAACACCCCTATTCTTGCATCCTCGTATTGTCAAGGGCTGGACAGAACAAATCCGATATGCCGCAAATTGTCGCGATGGTAGTTGATTCACCAAAGGTAGTCAAAGGAGCAAGGAAATGGGACCAATCTTTATCCTGCCGCGTTGCTACTAGCTTTGCACTCCGAACCGGAGACTCCAACACCCCTCAGTCCGTGACCGAAACAGCAATCATGAAGGCTCCCGCCTCAGCCTGGAAGTTGGTGTGTTCGAGACGAACCTTGGGCTGTCTTGCAAGCCACACGTACAGCCGTGCCCACATTCAGTGCTGTCTCAGTCATCGTCGTCGAACTTGTTGAGCTCGTTTCTTTTGCGGCCAGGGGCAAGTTAGCCAATCGAGCAGCTGGTTTTGCAGAGGCTGGCTGAATCTCCCGCATCTGCCTCAGGCTGGTGTTGAGGTAGTCCCATGTCAATTCCACATAGTCACGGGACGGAAGGATATTTTTCGATCTATACCACTTGATTGGCTGAGTCCCCCTACCGCGCGGGAAATAGGCTCAGGTTGTTGAGCAACAACGGCGATCCAAGCTTGGCAGGCGACGGTGAAGATGGAAACCGGAGTAATAGCTCCCGCTGTGAATAGAGAAGAGGCATTGGCTGCTCCCGTGTTAATCAGGACGTTGGCTTGTTTGAACCGAAACTTAGATAGTCCTGCAAACTGTGAATAGCTCCCTCTGGGTATCAAAAAGAGATGTTGGCTGCGCCCGTGTGCATCATGACGTTGGCTTGTTCGCACCGAACCTTGATATGTCCTGCCAGCCGTGAGTAAAGCTCCCTATCTATGTTAAAAACAGAAATGGTAGACGAGACCGCATCAACCAGGACTTCGAATCATGAGATACAAACCTTGGGCTGTTCTGGATGCCGCGGAGGAAACTTCCCATTTGTTTCCAAGAAAAAATCAGCAGACGCGCTCGCACTAGCCAGGACCTCTTCTCATGGAAACCAAACCCTGGACCGTCCTGCATGCCGCTAGGGAAAGCTTCCAGTGCGCATATGAACAGGTAGAACGGGTAGATGACTCCGTCTCTCCCAGGACTTCGGATCGTTCGAGCTACATCTCGGACTATGCCGCAGCCCGCGAGCGAATGCTCATCATCCGTGTCAAAAACAGCAATGGTAGACGAGCCCGCATCAGTGAGAATTTCAAATCATGAGAGACAAATCTTGAGCTGTGCTGGATGCCGCGAGGAAAAGCTTCTATGGAGATGGCGCTTGCTGCCCAGATGGCCAGACACCGAGTCCCGTCGTACCATCGGGCGATGCAGGATAAGGTCGACCGTTTTCAACTGGAGGACACATTAATCAGCAGCAGAGTAACGTCGGAGAGGAGATGAAATCTATTCGTGACAAATCTGCCTGTGGCGCAGGTCTACATGGACACACTGAGGCCAAGAGCCCACCCCAGACCCGTTCGTTGGTTTTCGCCAACTGCCTCTGCGTCTCCTTGATCCCATGCCACGTCAAAAGAGCCCCTGGAAATGTTTGTACAGCCGGATGCATCAATTGCGCGCCTTTGGAAGCCTTCGCCCATTAGCATGAAGATGTGACCAGTGATAGAGCGACCAACGAGCCACCAGCCTGTCTACAGCCCCTGAGCCCCTGAGCCCATGTCTACTTCTTCCACTTCTTCTCTTCCTTTTGCGGCTCCTGAACATGCACACCATGGAACCACTCGGCTTGCTCCTTGCGATTCTTCCACCGCTTGATCGAGAGCACCTGGCCCTTGAGCCCCGCACCCTCCACCAAAGTGACATTCGGGACGATAGCCTTGTTGGTCAGGTCATACAACTTGCCCGGGCCAAAAAGACGCTTTCCATGTGTCGTCTTGGTCACCTGCTCAATGAGGTACTGCTTGAGAGCTTCCTTCTGCTCCTTCGTCTTGACAGCCATGAGCGCCATATCGGGCGCGGGCACGAACGTCTGTAGGCGAATCTGGCCGTCGATCTTGATGGCGACCGGCATATCCTGCGACGACAGGGCGTCGATGAGCTCGTCGCTGTAGCTGGGGAAGGACTCGGTGAAGATGGACTGCGGCGGCGGCAGGTCTTGGATGGCTTGCTCCCGACCCGCCTTGGTGAAGACGCGGTAGGCTGGCGACTTGACCAGCAGCTCGTAGCATTCTTCGGCAAAGGCCGGCGCAATGGGCGCGAGCATGATGAGGAGGGACTGCACTGCTTGGAAGAAGCGTTGCGGAAACTCCGATTCTAGGAGGTTTTTGCCGTCCTTGCCGCGGAGGACGGGGTTGCCAGACGTGTCGATGCTGACTTCGCCGTCTGCGGGGATGCTCTCTAGCAGGGTGTTCGTAAGCTTGGTCAGGTCCGAAATGACGGTGTTGAGGGAGATTGTCGACTCGAGCGAGTTGGTGACCTTCCTGATGGTCTTTTGCGTGTCGAGCAACACTTCATCGGCGGCTTTTGATTTCCCTAATTCAGGCTTGCCTTGCGGTGGTCGCGGTTGAGTCTCTTCCAAAAACCGAGGCGGTTTGGAATTAGACTGCAGGTAAAGAGGCAAGTCAGATGCAGCTCTTGTCAACTTCCAAACGCGCCTGAACCATCGCTGAATGCCAACAATCTTCTTCTCGTCCCATTTCAAAACTTCCGTGACAGGAGCTTGGAACAAGATGTGGGCGCGAGTAGTATCAGCGCCCCATTTCGAAATGCAGTCGACGGGGTCGACGCCATTGTACTTGCTCTTTGACATTTTCTCGTACGAAACAGCGGCCAGCTTGCCAGTCTCTTTGATGTGGACAGCGTCCGATTTTTCGAACAACTCGTCGGGCTTTAGAAAACGTCCAGAGTCAGGGTCCTTGTAAGTTATGCCATGTACCATGCCTTGCGTTATCAGCTTTTTGAAAGGCTCGCCCCTGAACTCGCTCCCGCCACCGCCCCATTTTTCAGTGCTGGCCAGAAACTTGGATATGAAGCGAGCATAGAGAAGATGCAAGATGGCATGCTCAACTCCGCCGATGTAGACGTCTATGGGCAAAAAATCATCTGCTTCTTTGCGACCGACGAGCTCTTTGTCGTTATGAGGGTCTGCGAAGCGCAAAAAGTACCACGACGAATCTATGAACGTATCCATAGTATCCGTTTCACGCTTCGCCGGTTTGCTGCATTTTGGACACTCCGTGTTGACCCAGTCGGACATTTTCTCATCGGCCAGGGGGTTGCCACCTTTTCCAAGCTGGCTCCCCACAAGCTTTGGAAGCTGGACAGGAAGATCAGACTCCTTGACTGGGACAGGCCCACAGGAGTCACAGTGGACGATTGGTATGGGAGCTCCCCAATATCGTTGTCGACTGATCAGCCAATCGCGAAGCCGCCAATTCTCCTTGATTTCAACCTCTTGACCACTGGCGCGCAGCAACTTGACGAGCTCAGAGATTGCTTCGTCCGACTTGAGCCCACTCACAGGACCGCAAGCTCCGCTTAGTCTTCCTTTGAGATAAAAAGGCTTGTCTCCTTTCTCTGCTGGCTTCATATCACGAGCCATTGCCTTCACAGGCTTGGCGTTCTCGTTCTCGACTACTTTCAAGATTGGTGTGTTTCCTTGGTTTTCCTTCCAGAACGCAAAATCCCGGGCATCATGGCCTGGCACACCCATGACCGCGCCCGATCCATAGCCGCTCAGAACATATGGCGCCACAAATACAGGCAAGGGCTTCTGAACATGTTGCGAAGGATTATCGAGAGAAGATGCGGGGTTGATTGCGTGGACACCGGGCAGCAGGAATCCGGCCTTGGAATCGGGAGGATAATAGGGGGCGTCGTCGATGAATTTTTGTAGCTCCGGAAAGCCTTGGGCCATTTCCTTGACTATCGGGTGTTCAAGAGAGAGGGCAACATATTGGACTCCAAACAGAGTATCAATGCGAGTGGTGAATATTTCGGCCGGGGGGAGGTGTTCGCCATCAATTGTCTGCATCTGGAATTGGAGCCTTTGGCCTGTCGATCTCCCAAGCCAATTCTTTTGCATGGTCAGAACGCGCTCTGGCCATCTTCCATCTTTTGCAAGGACCGAGTCGATGTCTTTGAGGAGGGCTTCTTTGAATGCGGTGATGCGCAAAAACCACTGCTTCATGAGCCTTCTCTCTACTTTTGCGCCAGAACGCCATGAGCAGCCGTTGGAGTCGACTTGTTCATTCGCAAGAACGGTGCCGTCGACAGGGTCCCAATTGACCTGGGCTTCTTCCTGGTAGGCAAGTCCACGGGAGTGTAGATAAAGGAACAAACGCTGAGTGTGCTTGTAGTACGAGGGGTCACAGGTCATGAGCTCCTACATTGAAGAGACATCGATTAGCTACATACAGGTTGGATCGCTGTAAGGACGTACTCGGTCCCAGTCCCAATGGCCATTCATAGCCTGCAGTTGTCCCTTCATCTTCTCAATGTTGGACACGGTCCACTCTGCCGGATCGATGCCTCGTTCAATGGCGGCATTCTCAGCCGGCAAACCAAAAGCATCCCAGCCCATTGGATGTATCGCATGGTATCCACGGAGTCTCCAGAATCGCGCGAGAACGTCAGAGATGGTGTAGACCCGGACGTGACCCATATGCAGCGCTCCAGACGGGTACGGAAACATGGACAGAATGTACTTTTTCTGAGCAGCTACAGGGCCCTGCTCCTCCCCCATTCTTTGCCATTTGTGCCGCCATTTCTGGTCAATGCTTGGAAAATGAAGCCTGTCTTGATCGTTGTCCGCTTCGGTCGAGGCAACGCGCCTAAGTTGCGGGAGGCGCACTCGTAGGAGAGGTCGGCGAGCCCATGACGAGCGTGCGGCAAGGACGCTTAGGGCGGTCATGGGATTGAGTGGCCGGGCGCAAGCATTGGGGCGTGGTCAAAGAGCGAGCGTTGGCGCGTTGGAGCGGATGTGCTCGAGCGACCGTCTGGTGTTTTTGGCTTCCCCGGTCCCGACTCCCGAGCGGGCCGTGATGAGGCTCCCGACGTCGGGCCGGTCGCATCTTGGCACGGTGCCCACGGGCCGAGACAGCGCGTCTACCGGAATTGGAGACGACCGGTCTTTATCCCCTGCGCCAAACCAAAGCCAATCTTGTTCCTCTCCACTCCATCCCGAAGCACACTAGATGCGCACGACTATGGCTCGCCCCAGTCTGCTCTTCAGATAGTGCCCGTCCCGTTCCTCTCGCCGCTTCGCTCACCTCTACGGCACCACCGCCATGTCTCGCTACGCCAGCCAGCCTCTCCGCGACTCTCTCGAGCTAGCCTCCCTTGCGTCATCCGACCAGGACTCGCGACGAGATTCGGAGTCGTCGTCGCCTGGTCCTCCTTCCTCGAGGCGATTGTCACTTGAAGATGAAGATCCACTGTCCGATCAGAACCCCGCTCGCGCGCGCTCCTTCTCCGCTGGCTCCACCTTCGACTTCTCCGCGAACCTATTCCCTT
This sequence comes from Phyllosticta capitalensis, assembly GCF_038381095.1. Taxonomy (NCBI): domain Eukaryota; kingdom Fungi; phylum Ascomycota; class Dothideomycetes; order Botryosphaeriales; family Phyllostictaceae; genus Phyllosticta; species Phyllosticta capitalensis. Next base: position 315,108 of record NW_027117443.1, on the reverse strand, counting down.
TATCTACTACGGCCGCCGGATACACTGCGCTGGGAGCTCCCACTGCTGCACATTTTGAGCCAACGTCTACGTTGAACGGTGGCTCGTTGGAAAAGCTCAAGTCGCTGACGTTCCTCAACGGTGTTTCGCTGGTCGTCGGTCTCATAATTGGATCCGGAATCTTTTCTTCCCCGAGTCAAGTCAACATCAATGCCGGATCACCCGGGGCGTCGCTCATAATATGGCTGGTCGCGGGTCTCCTCGCATGGACTGGTGCTGCGAGCTACGCTGAGCTAGGCGGAGCGATTCCTCTGAATGGCGGCGCGCAGGTCTACCTAGCCAAGATATTCGGAGAATGGTCTGGCTTCCTGTTTACGTGGAGCGCTGTATGCGTCTTGAAGCCTGGATCTGCAGCAATCATCGCCATCATCCTTGGGGAGTACTGCGTGCGCGCCGTCATTGGCCCGGACGCCGCAGAAATCAGCATCTGGTTAAACAAGGGCGTGGCGCTTGGGGGACTCATACTCGTTACACTGCTCAATTGTGTCTCTACGAAGCTGGGTACGAGAAGCGCCGATGTCTTCATGTTTCTCAAATTCATCGCCTTGCTTGGGATCACGATTGCTGGAATCGTTGTCGCAGCCACCGGATGGTCTTGGAAGGGACCTGCTAGCGGGGACTGGGAAGACAAGGGTTGGTTCGAGGGCACGAACACGAACATTTCCAACCTCGCTGTAGCGCTTTACGCGGGGCTCTGGGCGTTTGACGGTTGGGACAATGTAATGCCTCCTCTCTGGTCATCTTCGCGCACGCTAATAGTCCCAGGTCAACTATGTTACGGGAGAATTCATCAACCCTGCCCGTGACCTGCCCAGAGTCATCCACACTTCCCTTCCGCTCGTAATCCTCGCCTACATCCTCGCAAACATCGCATACTTTCTCGTTCTACCTTTGTCGACCATTGCATCAAGCAATACCGTGGCCGTCGCATTTGGATCACAGGTCTTGGGCCCAATCGGTTCGCTCATCCTCGCCCTGGCCGTCGGAGGGAGTTGCTTCGGTGCACTCAACGCGACCACCTTCACGAGCGGACGACTGGTCTACGCCGCCGGGAAAGAGGGCTACCTACCGGAGATCTTTGGCAAGATTGGAGTGCGAAACCGCTCCGCAGTGCGCCTAAACTCGCGAGCCAGCCGGTCCAGCAATCGTTTCGTGGAAATGATTTCAGACGACGCAGGATTCTTCATGACACCCATCAACGCAATGGTCCTCAACGGGGCTCTCACGGCCGTATACATTCTTATTGGGGAGTTTTCAACGCTGGTGACTTTCTATGGCGTCGCAGGGTATACCTTTTACTTTTTCACGGTCCTCGGTTTGATTGTGCTTCGGGTTAAGGAGCCTGATTTGGAGCGCCCTTACAAGACGTGGATCACCACGCCGATAATATTTTGTTGTGTCAGCTTGTTTTTGGTCAGCCGTGCTGTGATAGCAGAGCCTTTCCAGACATTGCTGGTGTTGGCGTTTATTCTAGCAGGGGTTCCTCTGTACTGGTGGAGAATCGGGCGCCATGGCGAGCGCGGTGAAAAAAGCGGATGGAAGTTTTGGAAGCAATGGAGTAAATCATAGCCTTTGAAAAAGATAGACTATGTTCAATTGGAAGCAGACATTTATTCTGACGCTCTCCAATGGGGATGGATATAGTCCGTGCCGGGTTTCCCTTTTTGGACTGCCGGAAAAATGATGTCACCGGAACGACCAACGCGTCGCAAACGCGTCTCCCGCCAGGCGCAACGACAACACAACCCAACCCCAACCGCTGCCATGGACGTCTGGGCGGGTGATATCGAGCTCCCCGGTGGAGGCCGCATCGAAAGTAGGTCTCCAAACCTTCGCCAACCATATGCCACACTTCCTGAGAGAGTCAAGATGTCGAACTCGTGTCCGAAAACCCCGTCGCCTTCTCCATGTCGCGTACGCCGATCCAGTTCCTCGCAACCGTGGACATGACTAGAATACCGCTCTATATGGCCATTGAATCGCCCATGGAGGTCTACTCAGAGCGACAAGCAACGCAAGTCTGGTTCAATACCCTACTGCTCGACCATTTCTACACCGATGACGCGGAGGCGCAATGGTGGCAGGACTTTCAGAACCAGTCGCCGGTCGGAATACTTGCGAAAGCGCATGATGGAACCAAAGCAGGCTCTGGTCCAAAGTTGACTGAGATACTATTCTTTGCCAGTGCTGAACCCAAAGGTCTTGCCAGCTCATTTTCGTCAAACGCTCCCCAAACACCGACGATCAGGCTACTGGCCGTGCCATTATCATCAGACCTCCTCCATCCAGCTCCCGCGCAATCTTCGCCCCCTTTGTCACCGAACGCGAGTCCAGTATTTCAAGAGCAAGAAGAGGTTGCGCAGTTTCTGCCCCAATCAGCCACAACGAGTAGTCTCGAGGCGCGAAAACGCGAGAGCGTCTCCAACATCTTTGATGAAGCCGAAGAGCGACGTAAACGTGCAAGACGCAAGGGGGGCCAGAGCGTGGCAGCTGCTGCCTCTCGTGCCAACGAGCCAATCCCGCAGCTCAAGCGCTCCACCTCCTCGAATCTTACAGAGCCGCCTCTCGATGCAAAGGGCCGCCGCGACTCTCCGAATACTAGCTTCAGCCAGCCAGCCACCAAGACCAGTCGGTCACTATCGCGCTCCCCCAGTGTGAATCTCGAGATTCGACCAGCCAGTCGAAGAGAGGGTCTTGACAGCCACGCGAAACGCTCCTCGCTATCACGTGTCGCGAGCGTGGCGGACCTAGACAGCGAACCGACGATCGAGTCCCGAAATAAAGATACAATATCGCGGCTCGTCATGGCTGGCATGCGCATGTACGGCCTACACCAGCGCAAGCGAGGCAATAAGGCGCACGCCCGACGGGCCTCTGTCGCGCCCGGCACCGACTCACAGGCAGGACAGCATGACGAGGACGTAACGCTGGAAGACGCGGCTAGGGACGAGGAGTACAAGTTGGTCTACCATCAAACGTACAGAGGGGCGGTATTTGCAATGGTACGTGTCTACTGATTTCTTGGCATGATCGTTCTTGCCAGGCTGACGATGATTCTGAAGCGCAAACACATGTCGACACGACTGCTTGGGCAGTATGTAGACGAGCTCCGAGATGTTGTCGACAAGCTCCTTGCCATCTTTTGCAACGATCCACTCCCCTCCTCTTATCCGCAATCGCCCGGCGCGGAACCGACGCCAGGCAATGTCAAGGGGAGCTTCGGCACGCCGAATCTGTCGGAGACAAAAAGCCCTTTTGTACAGCAGGCCAATCACTTCAATGGTGATGATAACCCTGTGCATACACCGGTCGTACGTAGGACTGCGAGGTGATGCTGCTGGGTTTGGGCGGGTGGACTATGGCAAGCTTTGGTAGATATCAGACTGGACAGACAATCATGTCAGCAAGTCTACAATTCAGTGTGGTACGTAAGTAAAGTTTAATCCGATGTCTAACAGTCTAATCGTTGTTCCAAATTGGCCGTATTCCGGTGTCAATCCACCATAGGTCGGGTGTCCACTGTGAGAAGATCCCCTGTTAATACCACCGCAATGCCATTCTACTTTTTTTTAGTCTGTTTCTGTACTCGATCGTCAATACATGCTCCTCAAAAGTTTTCAAAAGGTGGTACATTGATAGGTCTTTCTCTTTTTGAAAGTGTTCTAAGCCGGGGGTTGCTAAGCGACCTCCGCTACAAGCCGTATATTTTCAACCGTAAATCTTTTTGTGTTCCATGATTTTCCAGACTTTATCACATATATAAAGTTGCTTTCTGAAATTTAATTGGAAGAGGGCTAGCGTGTGTTGGGGAGGCGCGAGGTGGGCGCGTCAGGAGCTATCCATGGATCAACACCAAAGCACGGATATATTTACTTCATTTCACTTCTAACTGCGCGCCCACGGAAAGCGCCCAGACGCCCGCCCTGCTGCCTACTTATTTCCTGCCTCGCGCCCACGCCTAACCTTCAAAACCACAACACCGAACCGCAACGCAAGATCTTGAACTTTCGCAAGCTCACGACCAGCCCATTTGCGCCGCCAGCTTCCCAAGCTCTCATTCGGTGTTTTCGACCGCCAATCTCCTGTTTGTTCGCCGTAAGTCGCGCCCCGTCTCCTTCAACACCAGCGCGTCGCTCTGGTGACATTGGCACTGGTTCCTCTGCCCTTGAGCTCTCCCATCGCGACCGCTCGCACTGGGAGCTCGCAATGTCTACCCGCTCACCCTCAAGGTTTCTGACAATTCATTAGACCATGCACACTCCCGACGAGTACTCTTCCTCTCTCCCTGCCGCAGCCGACCCCCCTGCGGACCAGAAAGTCTCCGGCGTCTCTGCAGTCTCCGATGGTCCCAGTCCTCCACCACATCGCACCAGCGAGAGCGGCCACCCCCTGGAGGAGCTGGAAGCCACCCTCAAGAGGCAAGAGGCGGCCGCAGAGAGTGCGAAAGAGTATTTCCTCCGTGGAAAGGCGCTGGGGTGGAAGGATCCGGACCACTTGTACAATTTCGAGTACGAGAAGCGGAAGGAGGCGTGGTGGAAAGCCCTGGCCCGGCGTGCCAACACGGTTTGGGATCTCGACCAGAAGCGGAACCCCGTCAGTGAAAATCGGAGCTCGCCTCGTCCCTCGCGTCTCCGCTTCGCGCCCCAGTGCGAAGCCAACGACGGTACCATCCGCTGTCTGAGTCTCCCAAGCCGCGAGAGCCGCCGCAATTATTGCTACGACCGCAGGCACCCAGCCTACGTTCCCGGAACTTGGGCTGCTGGGCAAGGCTTTAAGCACACAAACACGTCGTGGTACACAACCACGGCGTCGTGGGAGCAGGAACTGAAGAAGGCGAGGAAGATGAAGAAGTCGGCGAAGCAGCTTGTCAAGCCCTCTGCTTCGTTGGCCGATTCTGCCAATCCTACCTCTGATGACGTTCCTGCTCCAGCCTTGTTGCCCAGGCGCCACCGCGATCAAGACGACAACGACAATGGTGGTGAGAGCCTGTCCGATCGTCCCGCCAGTCCCAAGCGGGTACGTCTCTCGCCGCCGCCCAAGTCTTCCTCGTCGCCAGTCTCCGCTGCGTCGACCTTCAGCCGCCCGTCAATTCTCCCGGCTGTTGGTTCTCTCTCGCCTGCCCAGTCCGCCTCCCTCTCACCACCATCGCCCCGCCCGTGGGCGATTTCCAGCCAGAAGCGCCGCCGCGACGACGAAGACGACAATCACAACGACGAGGACGAGTCCCAGTACCAGTCCCCCAAGCGCATCCGCCTCTCGACGATGCCGCTGCCGAAGCGTGCTGGGTCCGCCCCTCCCGCTCTCGCCACGGGCCCCGTCCTCGTCGCCCGTCCCGCCGTCGCCAGTCTTGTTCTCGCTGCCGGTCCCAGCAGCTTGAGCACCAGCAGCAGCGCCAGCCAAGTCCCCGCCGCTGCTCCGGACTCGCCTTCTCGCCAGGCGTCGCCTCCACCTCAATCTTCTCCTCCCGCTCCCTCGCCATCGCCCTCTGGTAGCTCTCCAAGTTCGCTGTCCGCCGCCGTCGCCGCCGCCGCCGATCCAGACGACCAAGCCACCGAGCGCGACCAGCGTCTCGGTGGGTGGAATTACCGGGGATGGGAAGCCATCGTCCGCTTGTGTCGCTCTGTCTTTTAACCTATCTGTCGGCTTTGTGCGATCTAGTGCCGGCTAGATTCGTTTCCGACATTCAGATGAAAATCCGGTCTCGAGGCTCTGGGTGGATATCCTCAACGGTTTTTTCAGCGGCACTGCAGCAAAGCAGCACGACCAGGAGCTCTGGGTGGACATTTCCTTTGATCATTCCTGGGTGTCGAATTTGCGCGGTCCAGTGCCGGCTAGCACCGTTTTCGGCATTCAGATGAAAATCCGGTCTCGGGGCTCAGGGTGGACATCCTCGACAGTTTTTTCAGCGGCACTGCAGCAGAACAGCACGATCAGGAGCTCTGGGTGGACATCTCCTTTATCATTCCTGTTTGTCGACTTTACGCGGTCTAGTGCCGGCTAGCATCGTTTTCGGCATTCAGATGAAAATCCGGTCTCGTGTCTGCGTCGCGGCTTTGGATGGACAAGACCTACCTATTTCCAATACACTACCGCATCGCCGTTTTACGCCTTTTCTCCCGAGTGTCGTCCTTCTTCCAGCTCGCAATCCGGTATCGCCGCCTTTTACACTTCCATTCTCGTCCCGTCTCGACTTTTGTGGAACAGGCTTGTTTGTATACGTTTGCACCGTCCGTACCAGCATCGACTCTTCGGGCAGAGTTGTGTGTCAAAAATATACAAAATGGAGCTCTGGGTGTACATCTCCAGCCAAAAAACTTGAAAAGGCATTTACTGCGGAGGCAAAAAAATATTTTGAGGTTGTACTGAACAGACACCACCAGGAACACATGGGACTCTGGAACTCCATTCGAGCCAACACACACCGCTCGCCGCAACGCAACAATTCGACCACGTCCTTAAATCATGGCTGCCAACTTACGCCTGTCAGCTTGAGCTCGCTCACTGCAGTCCTACGGCGAAACCACGCTTGTCGACTTGTAACTCGTCGACAGCCTTTAGACTGTTTAGTTGCTTACACTGTATCATCCCTCGATATTGCGGCTTTATTTTGGGTCGGCATATTGTAATCGGCTCAGTTTGTTTCTGTACCTTTACCGCCATTCAGCGCAATCTTATTAGGCAGAGCGCGTGCGCGATTGTTAGAAAGGGGGCTCTAGGAGGTCATCCCTACTGAAAAAAAAGTTCAACCGGTATCTACTGCGAAGGCAAAAAGAGGAAAAAAAAAAAAAAAAAAAGAGACGTTCTCAATCCACCTTTCCTTGTTGGCTTTAACCTGAATCTATAGGATGGTTCTAAATCCACCTGACCCAAGCCTAACCCTAAAAACTAACCTAGAGGAGATTCTAAGAGCCCTTACTAGAATGGCATATTGATCGGGCTAGAGACCCTAGCGCCCCTAATCCAACCTATATCTAACCCTAACCTATATCCCAAGTAAATGTTTGTATGGATTAGGAGAAAAAAAAAAGGGGTCGGGGGGGGGGGGGGTGGATTAAGAGCTAAGAGGTTGGATTTAGAACCATCCTATGGATCCAGGCTAAAAATAATTAAATAGGGTGGATCAAGTAAATAACCGAAAACAAGAAAGAAAAACCCCCTAAACTGATCAGAGTGGTAAGCAACCCCACCCCACCCCACCGAGGCCTTGGTGGGGTGGGGTGGCCTTGGGCAATCGTCAAGGGCGGTGGGATTGCGCAATCAGGGGTCCAGTGGTGTGGGGTGGGGTAGGATTGCTGAAAGCACTTGCCTAATTAGGTAATTTTCTTGGTGTTGAGTTTTATTTTAGACACCCCCTCTACCTCCCACCAACGATTAGTAGACTGACTCGGGCCGAGTAGCGCGTAGAGAGATTAGTATATATGTAAGGAGGTGGTGCAAAAGCTGCAAGTAAGTGGAGTAAGGTAGAACTAGCCAATTAGAGTGCGCGAAAACTCAACACCAAGCAAAATTTTATAATATTTTAAACTTCGGCAACTCGGCAACCCCACCGGCAGGTCTGGTGGCGTGGGATTGCCGAATTTGAGGCCTCAGTGGCGTGGGGTGGGGTGGGAGTTGCGCAACTGAGTTGCGCAACTCAGCAATCGGTGGGGTTGCTTACCACTCTGAAACTGATCAGATGTATAGGTAACATTCGAATAGCTTATAGGACATACCTTGAGGACTAACCGTTGACCTCTATTTGTACGGCACTAATACGACACGTCCTTGAATCTTAAGGGGCGCTAGAAGCCGATTAGCTTGAGCCTACTTCCTCGTGCTCGCTATAGTGCCATGGCGACGCTATATCTGTCGACCTTCTCTCTTGTTAGCAGCCTCTAGACACACTACTATCGGCGCTCTGCCTGACCCTTACGCAGCAAAATCTCTGGATCCATAGGTTTTTCTTTACACCATCATCAAATACCACACAACGGCGCAGTCACTATTACCTCGCATTCTGCCGCTAGCTGGCGTTCTTAACTACCACACTTATAACCTTCGCGCTCGCTGGAGTACATTGAGAGCACTCGATCGGTCGATTTTCCACACATCCACAACAAATGGACCCGTATCGCTCTTCCCATCCAGGATGCTGTTGACCTGCGTGGCCTAAGCTTGTCATCGCATCGAGAACAGCTCTGCTTTACCCTTTACACCACAACCTCCTCATTGGGCAGGGGATATCCGTACACCAGGGAAGGGGCTCCTGGTCACAAATACATGGGTCTTAACGCGGGTGCGCCAGGGACAGGACGCCAAGGAGCACTTCCGCGGACCCTCCGCGGACTGGCTCAATAATCTAATACGAACCTCTGGCGCCTTTGTTCAGTAACGCAATCGCATCTTGTCGGAGCTCTCCTCTGCTGACCATGATTGACGCCACTTCTTAATGACCATGATCGTTGCTCGACCGCGATAACTCAAGCGGTGCTCTGCAGCTGTCATAATTCTATCATTAGTAGCCGCAAAACCACCGCGCTTTTTCGGAAGCACAAAGTCTGTCAGAGGCGGAATTACCATGTCTGCTTTTGACCGGACGTTACCGGGCTCGTCTCTTCCATATCTTTCACCTACATCTTTGTCGCCTCGCTGGGCGGGGTCTTTGCAAACTTCATCTGATAGGGCTCTAGGCGGACATGTTTAATTGAGGACTTGAACATATGAGCTTGTGTTCAGACGGACAGAGTACAAAACGATCCATCACAAGGACGAGGCGATCGCGGGGTTTCCTGTGCGCTTTCGCTGCCACCGAGCTATCTGATGTTTTCTTACCCTGAATGTTGCTGCGCTCCGGGAGTTGTCGTACTACCGACGTCCTCCGCCTACAACACCACATGATGATGCACTTCCCGAACGACAGTTGCGATGGCGTCGGACGTCATCACATTGCAACGAGTCCCGACGAAAAGACGGACTCATTGATTCCATCGCCCACAAGTCACTGAGTAGACATGTCAAAGTCACTGAGTAGACATGTCGAGGCGTTGTGCCGTGAACACGAAATTCATTCAACCATTCAAATCTTCCTCGTCCGCTCCATGGTCTATCAGTTCGTTGAGAACACCATGCGGGCCAGCCGACCCGACTTCTATGAGCATCGCTGCCCTTTCTTTTCTCTAAATAACGCCATCGCTTCCCATCACAAATGCCCGGTGTTGAATACGCTAGCCACCCGTTCTGTTCAATCGTTCCATGCAAGCCAAGCGCTATACCGTGATTCCAAGTCTGGCCGAGGATTGATAGAAGAAATTTCAAACAAAAGCCCAGACTCCTGAACACCAATGAAAAGAAAGGGAGGGGGGATTGAAAGGTACGCCAGGACTGGAAGTCGTACTCGCACCTGTCTGGGCTTCCCGTTTCAGTCTTCGTCATCGTCGTCGACCACCACGGCTGGATCAAACATGCGCATAATGCTGTCCAGCTTGACGCGCATCTCGTCGTATTCGGCATCGGGATCGCTTTGTGCTGTGACGGCGCCGCCGGCACCCACAGTCCACGTTTCGAACGTCTGGCCGCCGTCTTCACTCTTGCCAATCGTCTCGTCGTGGCCTTGGTGTCGTTCGTCCCAGCGGAACGCCGTACGAATCACAACGGCAAAGTCGCCGCCGCCGCCGACATCGAGGTAGCCCATGACACCCGAGTAGACGCCGCGGGGCACGATGTCTTCGAGGTCCTGCAGCAGCTCGCAGCTGCGCTTCTTGGGCGCGCCGGTCATGGAGCCGGGCGGCAGCGAGGCGCGCAGGAGCGCGACACCTTCAGCTTCGCAATCCTTCTTTTTTTGGCCGTCGCCATCCATCCCCAGCTGTCCCTCAACGACGCTGACAAGCTGCCACACGGTCTCGTACTCTTCGACGCCCATCAGCTTGCTCACCCACACGTTGCCCGCTCCCGCGACGCCGTGCAGGTCGTGTCGGACGAGGTCGACGATCATGAGGTTCTCGGCGCGCTCTTTCGCGGATCCTAGGATGCGCTCCGCCTCTCCACGATCTACCGTCTCAATCTGACCCGACGCCGTCTGCCGCGTCTTCTTGACCGTTCCTTTGATCGGTCGGAACTGGCAGCGGCCGCCGCGCGTCCAGCTGAGGAAGCGCTCGGGGCTGCTACTGACGACAGTGGCGCCAGCGAGGCGGATGTAGGCGCCAAAAGGCGCGGGGTTGAGGCGGCGCAGGCGCGTGTACAGTTGCCAGGGTAGGGAGTGGGAGGAATCTTGGGTACGGGGGAGCTGCACGGAGGTCGGTGCGGTCAGGCAGAGTTCGTAGGAGTTGCCGGCGCGGATGTGGTGGTGGCAGGTGGCGACTTTCGAGGTGTAGGAGGGGCGTGGCGGCGTGGTGATGGAGGCGCGGTGGAGGAGAGCCGTCAGTGCTTTGCGAGAAGTTTTACTGTCGAGTGTCGCGGCTGGAGAGGGAGAGGACGGGGTTTTATTGGCTTTGTTGTGGAGGGTAGTGCCGTTGTGGAGGCCATTCAGGGGGTTCGAAGTTGCGGATTTGGGGGCCAGCTTGGAGAATTGGTCCTGAGAAGGCGAATGGACTGGAGCCGCAAGAGCATTCTTCAACTTAATAGTCGTATCGTGCACCCACTTGTCGTCCCCCTCGATGCTCTGGACGTGAATGGTTTGCTCGACGTGATTGACCACAATGCTCCTGAGGACAAACGCAAACAGGATGTCCGGCCTCCGCCCTCCTCTGGCGCCGATTACTTTTGGGTGGACGTTGATAGTCTCCAGCCCGGCTTCATAGCTGACAATACCGGCGAGTCCGCCCCAGAAAGGTACTTCCGCCGGTCCATTGTGAGTGCGGCATCGCTCGGAAAGATCTTTGAGGTAGGCCCACACGTCAACGATGGGCTGGTTGTAGAGCAGCTCATCCCCACACCAAAGCTGCAGAATCTGGTTTTGGACGTAGTATTCGAGTCTGAGAGACCTGCCTTCGGGATCCAGACAGCAAAGAACGGAGTGTGATCCGGTCTCGGCCCTGATGGGCTCCTTTTTGGAATTCAACCCGGACTCCAGGATGATGGTCTGGCCACTTGGGAGCCCCAGCAGCGAGCTGATGTTCTTGACATCGCACGTGGTAGCCGTGAAGCGCTCGTGGAGCACGGTGCACTGAGGCGTGTTGACCAAACCCCTTTCCAGGAGAGTCGCGTGCACAGCATCCCATGGATTCGCAGTCAAACCCGTTTGAGCCGGACGGAAAGAGGAGTCGATACGAGCATCGCTGTGGCCGTTTCCATTAGCCAGCGGCTGAGGGTTGACAGATTTCCTGGTTCTGGTATTCAGCCACTTTGTAGCCTGCTGCCACCAGTTTCGGATGATTTGCGCTCCGGCCGGATTGGTGCAAATGGACTCGGGGTGATACTGGACTCCCCAAAAGGGATGGACGAGATGCTCGACGGCCATCAAGACGGGTCCGTTCATGGTGCTGTCCAGATCCCAGGCTACCGGCCGTAGCTTCGGACATTTTTGACTCGGCTTCCACAGTTCGGTCGTCGGTTTGAAATGCTGCAGGTCGACTCGGAGGGAGTGATACTGGGTGGCGTGGACGTCGCCCACGTCTTGAAAGATGGAGCTCTGTTGATGAAGCACTCTGGTAATGATGCCATGGCGTGGCTCGGGCAGCTTGCTGATGGATGCTCCGTAGGCATGTGCCAGACTTTGGAAACCGAGGCAGATGCCGAGGACGGGCAGCTCTTGTCCACTCGACGGCAGAGTCCACAGGCGCGAAATCAATCCTACATCTCCTGAATTGGTGACAGTGCCGGGTCCTGGACCCGCGACGACCGCGTCATACCCAGAGAGGAAATCGGAGAATTTTGATGGTTCCTGCCCCAGAAACCGCGGGTCGTCGATGTGGATAGTGGTCACGTCAGCTCCGATGGCCTGACGCAAGAGCGCGACGATGTTGTTGGCAAACGAGTCATAGGCATCAAGAAAGAGAATCCGAGGTGCATGACAAGCGTCGTCTTTGGCCATGTCGAGACTCTGTCGGAGATCGGAGAAATGGAACGCAAAGTTTCCGAGAGCCAAGAAAGAAAAACAGATGGGGATATGGTGGAACAAATATCGAACAGGAGAAGGATAATAGATGAAAATTTACAAAGAAAATGCAAGCTCGTCAAACATTTGTCAAAAGGCACATGTCCGTACGGACCGAAGGAAGCGATGTTTGAAGCTGTTTGACGCATCAGCGAAGCCGTCAAGAAGTCTAGGTTGATGTCTCACCAAGTTGTACCACACTACTCTACGTCTCGACAGCAAACATGATGGGTTGGATGGAGAGCACGGCAGATGGACAAAGAGGAAGTCGGGGCCGGCCAAATTCGGGCGCGGAAGAAATTTCCTCATGGATGCAGCCGCTAAACTTTAAGCTTATCTCTCGGCTCCAACGTTTCCGGCGATCCGCTAGCCCATTTCGTGTGAGGTACGCACAACAACTCGGATTCCCATCGCGACTTTTGACAGCCCACTCGGCAGTTTTCACAATGACCTTCGGCATCAGTGTTTGACAGTCAACGCGCGGCAGTTTTCCGAACTTGATGCCGGGTCGCACGATGGCTCCGAGCGACTTGTGATTACTATTCTCGCCATCAGCCCAGTTTCGCCTTCTCCCGAAGACCACCACGTTCCTTGCATCAGGATGTCGAGCGTCTCGGTCTCACTACCAAGCTTCTTCGTACTCGTATGTCGTATTGAGCAATACTTGGACGGGAAAAAGTCCTGTGGTCCACAAACAAAAGTATTCGCTTTCCCCCACCGTAAGAAAGCCGTCCCAAGATATGGCGATCGTCCGGCCTTCGAATCAGAATCCTGACATTGGGTACCGACATCCGGCTTTGTAAAACTTGGATCAGCGGGCGTTGGCCTCAGCTTGGGCGTATTCGTCTCCAATGACGAAGGAGAAACCATGTCGACGATCAGTAGCACTCGCATCGTAGCCACAGCCCAGCAGCCGGCTTCGCGGCATGCTTGCCGAGTTCGTCTCAAGCTTGACGTTTCATGCGCATATCCACGCGAAAGTGTCAACGGCGGAGGTGATGTTAGTCGACCAGACGTTTCGCTCATCCACCTGACTGGCCCTTGGCACGAACACTTGTCTTGATTGGACTGAGTGTCATGTTGGACGCGGCTCTTGGAGTCCGTAAGACCGATTTTGGACCCCCCGCGGTAGCCGTGCTTGAGGCTTGGTTGCACACGGCGCCCACGCGGCGTTTACGCCCTATGAGGCAAGTGGAGCACGACGGGGCTGGTATAAAGAGTCCGTCCCCAGAACCATATTTTTCTTGAACACCCTTTGTCCAGACGTTGTTCCAATGGCAGGGTAACACTCTCTGCAAGAGCCGCGTCGCCGAGTGCGAGCGGCAGGAATTAGCTCCGCCATGAATAAGCATCCGCGGGTCCGTGTCGCAGGATGGGTCGCAACCAGGAGAATGGATACGGCACCGTTCATCGCCTCGTCTGCTTTCCCCGCGGTTACATGCCGGCCAGAAATCCCTCGTTATGTCATCAGCCATGCCAGCTCCACAATCCCAAGGTGGGAGCGAAGCCGCTCAGCTTTCGGCTTCGCAGTCCGCCTGGTACCGGTGCAGGCACTGCTCCGACTCGTTCAAACGCGAAGACCACCTTCGCCGTCACGAGCTCAGCCATGGCTTCCCACGCTTCCTGTGTGACCACAATGGCTGTGGCATGCGCTTCCACCGCAAGGACGTCCTACAGCGGCACAAGCTCGTCCATCAGCCAAATCCTCTGAAGCGCCGTCGAAAGCCCCGCCGCGGTCCAATCCCTCATGGTCCCATACAACAAGCCGGGGGCGCCACGTCGTGGTCTGGAGAGGATAGTGCAGAGGGCTCTGCCACGAGCCCGGATGCTTCTCACCCTCCTCTCCACCAGTCCGAGGCCTTGGCCACAGACATCCTGACCAACCTGCCGGGCGTCCAAGTGTCCAACGGCCATGGCGCCGGCGGGAGGATGCCAGTGGACCCACTGTCGGCCCAGTCGTTTGACACATTCAACTTAGCCAACGAATGGAGCTATGGCCTTGACGACTGGCCCGACTACACGTTACCCTTTGACGGGTACAACGTCAGGTCATGGCAAGACTACGCCATGCCAAACTTCGAGACAGCCGTGACGGCTGACGTCCTTCCCTTTTTTGCCCTCGCCCACAATCCCAACGCCAACTTTGCCGCCGCCGCGATGCCGGCGCCAGTGACACTTCCACTCAACTCACAAGATATGGTGCGCTGTGTCAACGCGTACAGACGAGGAGTCTTGCCGCGACATCCGTTCCTCCACCACGTTACTTGCGAAATGGAATGCCTGACCCAGAACTCAGCACTCTACTACGCCATGGCTATGGCTGGCGCCATGGAGTTGGACCAATACAGATCAAAGGCAGAAAAGCTTCACAAGCTGGCAATTCAAGAGTTGGAGGAAGGGACTAAATCGGTAGGTGACCCTTTTGACGTGGAAGCGGGCTCACTAACATCCCAAAGGTCATTGCCCAACTCCGCGATATTCAAGCACGAATACTCTTAATAGAGTTCGGCATATGGTACGGAGACGACAACATGCGGCGCTGGGCACGGCGTGAGCGCCATAACATGGCACAGGTAAGCCAATGTCCTGGTATCTACTGATGCCGCATTCTGAAACGTGTTCAACTTTGTCCCGTCACAACACCCAACTCGCTCTGCGAGTTTGGATGGCGCAACAGCACAATGACAATCCCTTTAGAACCGAGTGGAGTTCCTTCAAGACCACTTCCTGCCGCTCGATTACAACAATTGGCCAGCGTGGCGGCGGCGCGAAGAAATGAAGCGCACCGCCTTCGCCTTTGTCGTCTGCAGCATCGTGCAGACATTCTACTACGACGAAGAGTTCAACATAACCGCCGAAAAAGTCGAAATGACGCTGCCATGTCCGGACACGGTGTGGGAGGCGACGACCGAGGAAGACTGGCGGCGCGAGGTGGCCAACCTGTCGCTGCACGAGAAGGCCGAAATAAACTTTCCTGCCGCGGCCCACGCCATCCTGTCGCGCGACACGGCGCACTTTACCGACTACGAGCTGGCCACCGTCTTTGGACAACAGATCCTGCTCGCCGTCATTTGCGACACCTTCAACACGGCGCATCGCCTGCGCAACAACTACACGTCGCTCGCGGCGTGGGAGGCGCGCGACATGGGCGCGTTTCGTCTGCGCGAGAGCCTCGATGGCGCACTTGTTCTCTGGGCGGATCTTTGGTGGGCCCCGGTCGAACACCTCTGGGATCATGGCAGCCCGACTTTGCCCAAGGCCGAGTGCCAGATTCTGCATCAGTATGCGCGAGTGCGCGTGAACCGCAACAGGAATTTCGCACAGAATCGCCCAGCGTGGACGTACAAGGCGGTAGATGCTGCTGTTGAGGCTTTTTCGTCAATTTCGAAAACGGGGTTTACGGAGGTAACGCCCCCTCCCCCTTGATTCCCCCTGTGCACCGTGGCTCTACCCCCTGATCTTTTTAAACCCAATAGCCCCTTTTTAAACATGCTGATCAAACTCAGGTTGCAACACACGCTCCCACAATCTTCTCCGTCTCTGGCTACTACATGTGCACCGAGCTCGCGCGTGTAATGCTATCCTACCTGACGACCATCGCCCTCCCCTCGTATGCGCCCCTGACGCCGCGCGATAATGAGCTCGTAACGCGCATCCGGCAAGCCGTCCGCCGCCACACCACGTCGGCGCCCTTCACGCGCTTCAGCTCCACACTCGGCGCCGTGCCGCGGCCCGGGTCCTGCATCGGGCACATGGGTACCGCCTTGTCTGCAGCATCAGGCGCAGTATCCACAAGCACACCATCCGGAAGCGGGGCGACAGGCGAAACAGGCGGGTCAGCGAGCTCGACAACGTCACCAGCAACCTCTGTGCATGCAGTCGCGACGCCGATTCTGCCATCGAACACCAACACGGCCGGGTCGACGGGCAGCACGTCGACAGCGTCGTCCGCCGCGCCGCCATCCGCTCCCCCCTCACTGCAACGCTCCCTCTCCACCTCGTCGTCCGCGCGCTCCAACGTGCCGCTCAAACCCGCTCTCCCCGGGCAACGCGGGCACCACTCGCCTCCCATATCCACCTCGTCGCATCCCGCACCGCCGCCGCAGTCCACGCTCCCGCAAACCAACCGCCCGCGCACGCTCAGCGGCACGCCGACGCTCGCGTCCGCCGTCGCCGCGTCGGCCGCGTCCAGCTCTAGCAGCCTGGCCACCCTCGCCCGCCAGGTCGACCAGCTGTGGACTATTGGCTTCGGCGGCGACGACTGGAAGAGCATGCGCACGGCGCACCCGGCGCGCAGTAGAGGCATGCACGCGGCCCCGGGGATGCGGAGTGCGGGGAGCGGCGAGCAGGCGGCGGGGCAGGGCGCGGGAGGAGGGCCGCCGCAGCAGGCTCAGAGCCAGAGCCATGGCGGCGTCGGTGTTGGCGTTGGTGTGGGAGGGCCGGTTGGTGGGACGGGAAGGCCGGCGGGTGGAGGTCGGCGCGCGGCGCCTGGTGTGACAGTGGTAGCTGGTGATTTGGGCATGGGAGGGATGGCGACGGACGGGCAGTGAGGGAGGATGGGGAGGTTGATGAGTCGAGACTGGAGAGTGAGATTCGCGGCGTCCTGATTATGGCTATGGCGACGACCGATTGTTACCTATGGTATAAGAGTGTATGAAGCGAACAAGGTATTGTGACAGCAGCTGTACGAAAGTTTGTCGGGGCGAAGAAAAAGAAAGGAAATACAATTGTCGTCTTGCGAGAAGCTATGAGGGGATCGCCGGAGAAAGGATGGGTCGCTTGATGCCCCAGTGTGAGGTGGGATAGGACCAAGGATAGGAAGGTGTTCAGGTGGACTGGGGGATAACTTGATGATTTGGTTCTAGGGGCTCTGTGTAGGTAGGGTTGGTTATACATTTGTATCAAGTTCCGTGAAGAACCTGGGATATGAACTGTGCTCAACCCATGTACTATGAGAGACGACTTGGGCGCAAAGATGTGCCCTGTCAACTGTAGGGGGTTTATGATGGTCTCGTTTGATTCGTTATTCTCCCTTCGCAGCAGTCGTGCCGCATTGTGATCTAATATGGTCGATGGGCACTTATGGCCCGAGATTGATCTTTACATGTAAACGCCATTTCGGAGACTCGGAATATCGGTTGGCCTGGCATCCAAACAGCTACTCACCGCATCCTTCCAATATCTCTAGAGTTTGTGCCTCTTGGCGCCACTCGCAATCTTTGAAAACTCCGCCTGTGGAATACCCGCCTTGAACCTCTCCAAGCCTCCAAACACCTCTTCAACATTCTGCAAGTCCAGGATGTCCTTCTCATGCTTTTGCAGGAGTGCCTTGATTTTTGTCAAGCTGTCCGGGACCAGATGCGGGCCGAGACGGTCGTCGATCTCGGCGAGGACCAAGTCGCGGAACTTGTTGCTGTCGCCGCCAGCGTCGATGATCTTGTTGACGAAGCCAGTCGCCAGCATTTCCTCCGCCGTGATACGCTTGCTCATGATGAGCGCTTCCTTAGCCTTGGAAACGCCCATGCGCTGGACGACGGCGCGGCTGGCGCCGCCCTCGGCGACGAGGCCGAGCGACGAGAAGGGCGTCAGGAAGAAGGCGTGAGGAGCGGCGTAGATGAAGTCCGAAAAGGCAACGATTGCGGCCGTCAATCCGACGACGGGTCCGTTGAGCGCCGTCACCAAGATCTTTGGGTGCGTGTAGAAGGCGCGGGTGACGAAGAGATTGTTGGCCACGAAGCCTTTGAGATAGTAGCGCTCAGGAGAGGCCTCGGCCTCGGGCGGTTCGCGTGAGATGGAAACGTCGGCACCACTGCAAAGACAATAGGTGTTAGCTCGCTGTCAGCGGGAAATGGTGCGGGAGCGCTCACGCAGAGAAAAAGCGCCCTGTGCCGGCGAGAAGTGTCACAAAGACGTCATCGCGTTTAGCGATCTCGTTCAGCAGCTGGGCCATGCGAAAGTAGAGGTCTTGGTTCATGGCATTGAGCTTCTTTGGCTGATTGAGCGTGATGATGGCGACTTTACCGCGCACCTCGAGGGTGACGGCCTCTTCTGGGTTAACAGATGCCATATTGGGTATGAAGCTTGATGTGAGAGCTTGGTGAGGTGTAGCTGTAAAACTGAAGGGGTATCTCAATCAGGACAAACACGCATTAAAGATAAAAGCCGTATATGTATTGAGAGAAGATCAAAGCGGAGGTGCCGACGACACCGCACGTAGGGTGAGAGTGAATTGGCCGTGGACCGCGGTGATCACGAATCCCTGGGCGACTTGTCGTGGAGAGCCGAGGTTCTGGTTGCAGCCGACTGCCCTGACGCCAAAATAAGGTTATCTTATCTTGACCCGGATCAGCCGTTCTTGCAGCTCCGGCGGTCAGTCTTTCTGCCAAACTGCAAGTCACTGCCGAATCATGCCGCTTCTGTTCCATCATTCGAGACCATCGCATTCGCTGCTCCGAAAACATTCTCGACATTACCCACCAGGACTGCAATCACCTTGAACCGTCTCGTCGCCGGCGCCACCCACGAACAAAATGGCCGGCCCAAACCTTGAAGTCTTCAAAGTAAATCTTTACGGCCGAACTCCACAATTTGCGCCGCGCCCAAGCTGACGCTTTCCCCCAGTTCGGCCTCTACATCCTCTTCCCTATTGGTTACATGTGGTATTTCGGCACCAACCTCGAAGAGCGATTCAGCGTGCCCGACTTCTGGCCCAAGGACAACCAAACCCACAAGATCCCCTTCGAGAAGGACGAGATACAGTCCGAGTTGGCGCGCATGAAGGCGCGTCGTTTGGCGATGCGCGAAAACAGATTGGCTGGCGAGGGACAGACCGAGGAGGCAAAGAAGGCGCACGAAGACTTCGAGAAGGCCATGGCCGATTTGCAACGGTTGCGACAGTCCCAGGCCGCCGAGGCCGCCGAAGCACAGAAACAGTCCAACAGTGGGTGGTTCAACGGTGTATGGCCAAAGAAGGAGTGATTGGAGGAAGCAAAAAGATCGAGAACAAAGGCAGAGCTTGCATCATTGGCGTTTGGGGAGCATGGAGCGGGAGTTTCAACCTGATATCCGACAACCAGCCTCTTGGCTATTCCATTTATATGCTATACAACACTCTACACTCATCTACGTCTATTGGAAATCCTTTACCTTGTCCATTAGGTCCTCCCATGCCGCATCGCTTACTCCACCTTGCGTACAATTCCAGTAGACGGCTTGCACGCCCAGCACTGGTGCCACCTCCTTGAGATGGTCGACAAACTTGCCCAACTCTTCTGCTTCTAGGTCTTTGGAAAGCGCAACCATCGTGTCCTCATTCGGCACCCAGAGGATGTCCATCTGGTCAATCTCCAGACCGATGGCTTGGGCGACCTTTTCGGCGACCGCTTTTGTCTCGGACGGCTCAGCAAAGATCACTGCTGTCCCGTCCTCGCCGTCTTCTACGTCCAACGCTCCAGCTTCGAGAGCAGCTTCCAGCACCTGTTCCGAGTCTACGCCCTCCTTTGCCTTATATTCTATCCGGCCCTTTCTCGTAAACATGAAGCTGACAGAGGACGTGCTGCCGCCGCCCTTCTTTATGACGTTGCGCATGTCGTTCAAAGTGCGATTTCTCGACTCGGCTTCGCAGTCGATCATGACGGCGACGGATCCGGGCATCATGGCTTCCAGTGTGACAGGCTCGAGGGCGGCCCCAGATGCAGAAACACCCTGACCTCGCTGGATGGCTTGTTCGATGATGTTTTTGGGGATGGATGCCTTTTTAGCGCTTTGAATGGCTAGGGCGAGGCGCGGATTCAAGTTGGGGTCAGGGCCGCCCACTGGAGTAGTGTTAGCGGTGACCAAACGAAACTAAGCAATCCAATTGCTCACATTTAACAGCCAGCGAGATTGCGTGCGAGTTGGATGAGCGCTGCTTGGTCATTTGCGCGTCCTTTTTGGCCTTGTCGTGCTTGACGGTTGACCATTTGTTGTGTCCAGATTGCAGCCGCGACGACATCGCAAGACCCCTCTGGCACGTGCGGCAGACATTGCTGCTCGCGCTGAAGCTTCTCAGTAGCAGTCGTGGGGTGGGAATTGACATGGCGACGAGCTGGAGTTTTTTGTGGAGGGAGTTGCAACTGCTGCTTGAAGATCTTCTTGGGCAGTGATTGGCGCAACGGTCGGAGGTCACATCGATTCCCCGAGCGCGGAGGTGCCACCCAGACCGCAACTCCTACACCCAAACCACAACGTCGCTCGCTGCAGCGCCTTCAACGGCATTCTCTCACTTTGCGCCCATCGACCTGCCTCATGAGATACCCGAAGTAACGCATTACACGCAAACCCTACCCTCGTTCTTTAGCAATGGCTTCGACCGACTCCCCGGGGCCAGCCCCTCCGCCTTCGACCAGCACCGCGAGCGTCAACGCCTCCGCCTCAACAAATACCGACCTCGATGTCACCAAGCTACACGCGCTACCGTCCGAGCAACAGGAGCTTTACCTGCTCACATTTACTACCGACCTTGCGCGACTCACCTCCCGCCTCGATCATGATGGCGCTTCTGCGCACCAGGTGTACATCAAGAAGGAGGCCTTCAAAGTCATCATGCTCTCCTCTCCCGCTCCTACCCGCGTCATACGCGCCAATGTCGGCCGCGCACTAGGCGACGTATTTGCAAAGGGCGACCGCAAGCTGCTCTTCGAGACAATCAACGAGCTGGTCAACATTCTCAACACGAGCGGCAAGACGGACAAAGAGCTCAAGACACGACATGCGGCTGTACATTGCCTAGGTGCCGTCTTCGAATCTGCGGGAGATAGCGCAATCGGGCCCTCTGGTCTTGCTGCGCAGGTAATCCTGAAGCAAGTCAAGGCGGCGCAAAACCACACGGGGTACCGCAGCAGCGTGTTCAGGGCACTAGGCCGGGTCGTCAAGGGGGTCGCAAAATTGCTGGATGAAGTCGTCGCAAGAGATATTTGGAAACAGGCGCGTACGGCGGCTAGCTCGGATCGCAGTGCAAGCGTACAAGCTAGCGCTGCATGGTGCTTGGAGCAGCTCGTGTGCGCCACGACGCACTTTGACAACTCGGGCGACTTTGAGAAGTTGGCTGGTGTCGTTTGGAAGGCGATTGACAATTCAAGTCCTACGGTCCGACATGCCGCTGCCAGCACCTTGGCATCGGCATTGGTCAAGAGCTATTCGGAGCATCCGCTGCGAGATGCTATACCCAAGGTCAAAAAACCGAAAAAGTCAAAGAGACAGAGTATGCCAATTGGCGATGCTGAAGATGAAATGGCTGAGAGGCCAGGAAGTCCGGCGCCGAGCAAACCTGTCACTCAACTAGTTTTTTCACTTGCGGATTTGCTCAAGCAGCTGAGCACACAGTACTGCAAGAGCACCACAAGTAATCGGACGAGGACTGGTATAGCGGTATGCTATATAAAAATCGTCAAGGGCCTTCCCAAGGGTGTGATCGAGACCAAGTATGGCGAAATTGCCAAACACTTGTTTCTTGAGCTCCTCAGTGCGCAGACCATCGCCAACAACCGCTACCGCCAGCTCATCACCCGCAAATTCGTCCGTCTGGTCTTAGAGGAGGTCGTCGGCCGCCAAATTCTGGGCGAGACAGGCCAACTCAATGCTGTCAGGTTTCTCGTAAACGAGATACTAAAGGACTATCCCCAAACGCTAAAGGAGCGTCCGGAGCCGAGTAAGCAGGTACTCACGGGTACTCTGACCGCCCTTACTTCTCTCATGAAGAGTTTGGGCTCTGCGGTCAACTCCGTTGCCGACATGTGTAGAGATGCCCTGATTGGTGTGCTGCAGCATCCAAGTTACACTGTCCAAGTCCACACGTCCTCGTGCTTACGTGCCTTTGTCGTCGCATGTCCACAGCAGTTGATCCCTGCAGTCACAATCTGTATGAACAGCGTCAATAGAGAGTTGGGTCAGCTCACGGGCCCGAGACCATCACCGCGAAAATGCGTCGGTCTGTCAAACGGTCTGTCCGCGGTGCTAAGCACAACGTCATCACAGCCTCTTTACGGCTCCGTCGACGTCAACTCGAGGGTTTTGCAACAAGCCACGACCCTTCTCAAGAGTAGTAGCGGCTCCGACCTCAGAATCTCCAGCACCCAGATTCAAGTGGCCTGGATCCTGATTGGCGGCCTCATGACCCTAGGACCCAACTTTGTCAAGATTCACCTTTCCCAACTGCTCCTGCTCTGGAAGAATGCTCTTCCCAAGCCGCTGAACAAGGACAGCATCGTCTCACGCAATCTTCTTGATCTCTCATTTCTGACGCATGTGCGCGAGTGCGCTCTTGGCTCTGTGTTGACGTTTTTGGAGTTCAACAGCCGCTTGTTGACGGCCGATGTGACCAAGCGTCTCGCAGCGATGCTCCAGAACACAACTCTATTCCTGAATTCATTGCCGGCCAAGAAGACGACAGAGGAAATGCAACAGCGTCTTTCTCCAGCTCTGCAACTCCATGATCTCGATCTCATGGTCCGCCGCCGCGTGCTGCAGTGCTATACCAAGCTGGTGAATCTCAGTCCTGCGGGCAGTTCTGAGATGCTTCTTCAGACGAACCTCCTCCCGCTAGCCGTCACAAGCTTTGCCGACCCAGACAACTACGGCTTGCCCACGAACAGCCTCAGTGCCAGCATTGCCAGCTCCGCCAGCACATTCGAGAGCATATGGGAAGTCGGCGACAATTCTGGATTCGGCGTTACGGGTCTGGTTCGAGGGTTCGACGTTAAACCCCTGGCTGGAGAAGTTGGCGACAAGGGAAACAGGCACTGGACTTCAAAGCCAGGACCTGAGTATGCCGCGGACTCTGTCCTTCTCTCGCCCGTCTGCAACGCCACCGAGCACGACTCGATATCGCTCTATATTCGCAGAGATGGCAACGTGGACATGGACGAGCTTCCCGACCCACCCGCCACCGAGGTTGTGAACGCTGCCTTGAGTCTGTTTGCGATTTTGCTGCCACTGCAGACACCCAAGGTTCAGGAGAGCTTGCTGGAACAGATTCAATCTTTCTTGTCGGCGGGCACATTGGTGCGAGACCCAGCTAGAAAAGCGGCCATGACGGTCAACATCGCTACGGCGCTCCTGGGTGCGCTCAAGGTTGCGAACAAGGAGACGTCGAGCCCACCGGGTGATTTGAAGAGCGCGGCTGTAGAAAAAGCTCTGCAGGAGCTCCTTCATGTGAGTGACCATTATGGTTTTCATTGCCTAGTGAAGACTAACACTTCCAAGTCGTTCATTATAGATTCCGACCAATACGTCCGTCACATTGCCGGTGAGGCTTTGGGGCGACTGAGCAGCAGCTCGGGCAACACTTTCACCACAAGCGAGATCAACTACCTCATCGACACGATTGTAGCCAACAGAAACCCGAATGTTCGTGCCGGGTGTGCCGTGTCTCTCGGAGCCATTCACTCTCAACTAGGTGGCATGGCCGCCGGCTTCCACCTCAAGAGCATTCTTGGAATTCTCATGTCTCTGGCGAGTGATCCGCATCCGTCGGTCCACTTTTGGGCTTTGGACAGTCTGTCAAGAGTCGCAGACTCCGCCGGTCTCAGCTTCTCGGGCTTTGTCACCAGTACCCTGGGCATGATAGCGCAGCTATATGTGTCGGAGACGCACAACGAGCAAGTCGCGTCTCTCGCATCCTCCAACATCGAGACGGATCTTCCTACACCTGCAGTTCTAGCACGATGCGTCGACAGTATCATCAATGTTCTCGGACCTGACTTGCAAGATCTATCGAAGGCGCGCGATCTCATCATGGCTCTCATCACTCAATTCCAATCCGAGGAGGAGCTCTTGGTGTTTGTGGAGGGACTAAGGTGTGAAGAACACTTGTCACTTTACGCGCCTGGGCATATGGAGTTTGGCGCCTATGTCAATCGCCTACAACGGGACTTGGATTCCTCCTCTTCGCTCATCAGGGACATGGCAATTGACGGTTTACACAACTTGATGCGCCGAAACGCCGAAGAGATTATTCGCACCGCCAACCCAGGTCTAGAAGATACCATCTGGCTCATTCTCAACCAGAACCCTGACCTAGACGTCATCCATTCCATGATGCGCAACTGGCTACACCAGACTGCCCTCTCCCATACTGAGGACTGGGTGCAGCGTTGCAACTCTGTTTTGACGAAGACGATCCGTCGGGCAGAGGAAAGCAGAGATCCCAAGACTCCGGCGAAGCCCAAGGCAGTCGCCACAAGCGGGGTGCCAGAGCTACAGGATGATGAGGTCGCTGGCTTCGCGGCGGCTGCTGGCACAAAAGAGGAAGACTCGGCTGCCGTTGGTAGCTCCACACAGGAGCTGCTTAATTGGCAAGTCCGGAGCTTCGCCATGGACCTCCTGTCCGAACTCCTCAACATTGTTGGACACGAAGCGGCTATCCACGGCGACGACATTGCGCCGCAACAAGCACTTCAAACACGCATTGCGGACATCGTGCGTATCGGCTTCACGGCGTCCACTGCTGGTGTGGCTCAGCTGCGTCTTCGTGGTCTGCGCATCGTTGATCAAGTGCTCAAAACTTTTGGCAAGACGCCTGACCCCGATTTCCCCGAAGCGCCTCTGCTTGAGCAATACCAGGCGCAGATTGGATCGGCACTTACGCCTGCGTTTGCGGCGGACTCCAGCCCTGAACTTGCTGCCGAAGCCGTCTCCGTCTGCGCAACCTTTATATCAACGGGTATTGTGACCGATGTGGAACGCATGGGCCGCATCCTCAAACTGCTCGTCCAAGCGCTAGAAAACTTCTCGTCTGATGCTGAGACAGCTAGCATTGGTGATTTGAAGGGTCTGAGCAGCAACGCGCAGGTCATGGTCAAGATGGCCGTGTTTTCGGCTTGGGCAGAATTGCAGATTGCCAGCAAAGAGCAGCGTTACCTGGTCGACGTAGTCAAGCCATATGTTGCGAAGCTGACGCCGTTCTGGCTGAGCAGCTTGAGGGAGTTTGCAAGACTACGCTTTGAGCCTGATGTTCAGGCCAGTGGTGCAGTCACGGGAAGCCTGAGCGGCAGCTTGGATACGATTTACGCAGCGCTGAATCGGGAGACGCTGTTGAAGGTAAGACGCTTCTGGATTGCTTTAACTCGGAGTACTAACCTTGATATAGTTTTACCAAGACTCGTGGCTCAACCTCGTCGACGCCATTGCCAGCCTCATCGATGAGGACTCGGAGTTTGTTTTCGACGCGCTGGACGGCAAGACCGAAGTCGGAGACGATGAAGAGGGATCAAGTGCTGCTCCAGTCAAGAAGCCGGCTGCCGACATCAACTACCGTGATGAGCCCGTAGCCTTTTTCTTCGTCTTGTTCGGCCTTGCGTTTGAAGCGTTGGTGACCAGCGGCCGGCCGTCGTCCAGTGATACCAAGACACAGAGTGCACAGACGCTCGAAATTTTGAGAGCACTAAAGAACATTCTAAAGCCCAGCGTCTCTGGCCATGCAATCTACCAAGAAGTTGTGTTTTCAGAGACGATGGATATGCTGGACCGCCTTGTCCTTACAGAAGGTCTGGAGGTACAGGAAGTCATTGTTGAGATTGCGCGGAACTTGTGCATGGGTCACCCGAGTGCGCAGAGAGGGCCTGCTCCGAATGGCGAGGAGACGCTGTCGGATGACATTGAACAGCTCTTTGAGCTGACACGCATCATCGTCCTTGTGCTCGCGGGTTTGGTACCGGGAATAGGCGACAACAACACACAAGGTACGTCCGACATTCTGCTTTGGAACTTAAGAGGGACTAATCATGTTCGTAGCCCGCCATTCTCTCACTGACGAGTCCACTACCCTCATCAACCACGCACTAGCTGCTCTCGTTGATGCTGCGGGCGTATTTCCCTCCATCATCCGGACCGACTTGCACGCCTGTCTTCTCCAGATCTTTGTCACCATCCTATCCACTCCCTCGACGCAATCACTTGTCGTCCCTCAAGTTTTGCCAATCTTCCGCCGATTCGTGGCCAGTCTATCAGCCTCATACAATCCGGACCACCCGATGCAAGAAGAGACACAGGCTCAGCTGCGTAGTACACTCGACCGCTTCTTGCTGATTGTCAAGAACGCACAGAAGCGCGAGTTTGAAGCCGCACCACAGTGTGAGAAGAATACCGTCCTGGCGAGCACGATTCTTTTGTCTTCGGCCGCCAATGTACTCGATCCCTCCGACCCGCTCCTCGCGCGCTTTATCGACGAGCTTGTTGATTGTCTCGGCAACCGCGTCACAAGCAAAGTCGCCGCCAACTGCTGCCGCTCGCTCCTGCTCCTCCCCAAAAGGAGCGCTGGCGGCGACGCCGCAAAATCACCCGATCACAGCGAAGCAGCCGCAACGGCCACGGCCCTCTCCAAGCTCCTCCTCCCCCACCTCATCCCGTTCCTCACCCACCCAACCGCTCTGGAAGGTCTCGACGAATCGCGCACCCTCGTCGCGCACTCCCTCACACTCCTCCCATCGACGCTCCCACCGCCCAGCATCCCCTCGGCCGTGGCGCTCGTCCTGCCGTCGCTCCTCGCGCGGGCCAAGAGCGAGGGCAGCCCCGTCTGGCGCGAGACGGCGGACCGGCTTGTCGAGCTCGCGGGCATCGACGGCACGGCCTTCCGCGGCGTCGTTACGGGCCTGCAGCCCGACGTCCGCGCCTTCATGGAGGAGGTTGTGCGCAGCGGGCAGAGCGCCAAGGCGAGAGAGGAGGGGGCGGGGAGCGAGGAGGATGTCAGGGTGGGTCAGCCGACTATCGAGCTCAAGATGGATTTTGCGGCATGAGTTGGATGGTAAACGGAGGGTGGGTGGTTTGTGTATATTGTAGGGTGGAGGATTTGTATGTACATACGTCGTGGGAAAAATCAGATCCTGTTGTTGTTGGTCAGGTGATGGGGCTTTGCTTGGCTACCTATCTTCGGGAGGCCCGCGGAGCCGCAATGCCAACATTTCCTTTTCAGCAAGTGATTTTTGCTGTTTCTGTGATTCAAAGGTCGATAGTGTTTCTTTTGCGCGTAGGCAACTTGCAATACTTCATTTGCCTGTTCTAAGCAGAATGGTCTCTCCGTCTAGTATTACCGGAACGCATGTATCAGCTGACTACACGTGACACTCACGTGCCTCCCTACCCATGAACGAAGATGGCAAGAAGTGGAACAGGTTGAATAGCGAAACAGCGAATAGAGCTGTAAATTAAGGGGTTCATTGATCAGTGAGTTGAGCAGTGCTTTAAGCGACAACTTCTGCCGGCGAATCAAGCATCGACTTCCTTGACGGCAAGGTAAATGTAAAGCGCAGAATTCTTGTCGTTGTAATGGGATGCTGTTTTGGTATCGCGCTGTAGAGAATGTAACAATACAGAGGTTTTACAAAACGTCTTGGAAAGAAGGTTTTATCGACCAAATTGCGCGTCTCTACGTGATTCATGATTCCCCGAAGTTGCCGTTTGGAAACAGTCACGACCCCAGCATGAGCGTCTTCGCGCAAGTCAGATGAATCGGAGTCAAGCAAAACTCTTGTTGCTGGTGTTCCGTGATTATCCAAGGTATTGGGAACTTCGAGAACCGATAGAGAAGTCTGTCTTAGTGCTAGTTTTAAAGGCCCGCAATAATTGGCAATGTATCCGTAATCCTACATCTCTCATCCACAACCGAGCGACTAGATGCTAAATTACCTATGCCGGAATCATCACAGCCAGCGCAATGAAGAATCGTCACCAGGTCTCGCAAAAACGAAGACCCATCCTCAACCACTGGAATCGACAATCCTTCCAAAAGCGCACCGCAGAATACTCCGAAAGCGTCTGTAAGAGTGCCGTCTAGCTCGGGCATCGAAAATAATGACCTGTCGCAGCAAGAACAGTCTATGAGAGACCGAAGCGACACACGGACTTTGGAGCTAAAGGGCGCTATTATTTTCTTGAAGAAGAGTTGCGACTTGCTCAAGACTTACGAGAAACATGAAGCAGAGCGCACAAAGGCGTTGGAAAAAAATGAGAGCGCAACAAGAAGAGCTGGATTAGTGCCAAATTGCCCTGGTCTAGCGTTCGGCCTTAGGGGACGAAGACACAAATTGGGCTGCTGAGGACAGCTAGAACATCAAGCGGGAAGTGCAAAAAATCTAGGGGTTGATTAGAACATGGTCAAAGACCTACATTAATAATAGCAGAGACCGGCTGCCGAGCGAGATCTTGGACGGTTTCTTTCTACGAATCTTTCTGTCCCCCCAAGCTCTTAGCGCACAGAAGCAACAGTTCCTTATGCTTGCTGCTTTCCTGTCCGAATTCGTTCGCGTTGAAATCTAGCAAGATCCTCTGTTCCACTTCAAAGGCACACGATTTGCAGAGACAATGGATTTGATTCTGCGTCGTGAATTGGTAAGTAAGTAAGAAATCCTTGAGGAAGAGAATTGAGGAATGACCAAGGACTAGATTACAGCCATAAAGCACACTCATACCGCAAGTATTTTTCGGCTTCAATTCCCGGATTCCAGCAACGCTTGGACCGCGGACTCTCGGCTGCACGAAGTTCTTGCCCCAAGGACCAGCAACGAGGAGGCGCTAAAATGCATCTATAATGATCTGAGCGATCGCTTCATAAACAAATTATCTCCATGGCCTCTAAGAAATTTCGGAGACGACGAAAGCCAAGTAGCGCATCGCTCCCTCAATCACATCTTAACACGCGCCGGTAACCTGCATTTTCGACTCCTGACCCAACCAGCCAAATTCGAATGGATATCTCCTTCAATACACGCGGAGAAAAAATTTCAATCCCACCACCCTGGATTAGAAGTCGACCAATTGCAGGCTTTGTCAAAGGCGTTTGGATTTCTGACCCCGCCTATTGAGATTTCTGACCCCGTCTTTTCAGATTTCTGACCCCGCCTTTTAAGGTGCCCTTTTTCCAGCGCGTCGTCCAGCGTGTTATCCAGCGCATAGTCAGTCAAGCAGTCAGTCGAGCAGTCAGTTAAGTAGTCAGTTGAGCAGTCAGTCGAGCAGTGAGTCGAGCAGTGAGTCGAGCGGTCAGTCGAGCGGTTAGTCAAGCAGTCAGTCAAGCAGTCAGTCAAGCAGTCAGTCAAGCAGTCAGTCATCAGGTAGGCAGTCAGTCGCGCAACCAGTTAGTCGCGCAGCCAGTCGCGCAGCCAGTCGCGCAGCAACCAACTCGCGCAATCCATCATCAGGTAGGCAGTTAGCCTTGAGGCAGTCGGTCGCGCAAGCAGTTGCGCCCTTAGCAGTATGGAGGCGGGGCCAGAAATCTGAAAAGACGGGGTCAGAAATCTGAATAGACGGGGTCAGAAATCTAATTGCCTTGTCAAACAGCGAGGACGAATCTCGCGACGGTTCAAAAATCGCAATGGTTGTTGGCCTCGGCTTGATCGCGCATAGTGACCCTTTCGGGAAACACTCAGAGCATCAAGTCATTGCGCGATCTCGTGTCTACTTAGAGGACAGCGGAGAAGACGCCACGGATCATTCGTCTCGTGAACGCTCAGAATCCCTCACACTACTGGCAAGGCTCAATTGGAAGGCATTACATAACTACGGCCATCCACGCTACAACAGCTCTAAACAAACAAGATGCGATGCATGTGTAGAGTCAGGAGAGCACTTGACTCGTGACTTTGCCCTTCCGAGCTGCTCTAGTTGCAGGGAAAACAACCTCAAATTCCATTACACCAACAAAAGCATAAGAAAGAGCACAAGGAAGGAGTAAGAGTCTAAATCTAAAAAAAAGACAGGCTATAAGCCCACCTAAAGGCTCTCCGGTAAAGAATCAAGGAAGAGAGTCTGCCAACAATGACCGGGAGACAGAACCTTCTATGAACGAGCCATATTCGAATTTGATCTCTAACGAGGCCACTTCTCCCTCCTTAGTCCACAGACTATGCAAGTGATGGAGAGTCCATGTTACGGCGTTAATAGAACACGAAATTAAAGATATCTGTCTCACCCCTCTTATTTCATCCAACTTGTTCACTCTCTTGCTCTTAGGAATATTCCCTAGCGGGGAGAAGCGTAGCTAGATATATACCTGCAAAATTTAGCCCAAGAAATTGCATTCCGGATAAACATCAGATGTTCGTAGCCAATTAGATGGCAGAGAAAGATTGTCAGGGGCCCGTGCATGACAAGCTACCCGGTGAAAGGGGGTCCGCGGGGGAACCCCCCGTGAGCATTCACTACTCGATCGACTGCTTAATCCACTGCTCCTTGACTGCTCAGTCGACTGCTCAATTCACTACTTAATCGACTACTCAATTGACTGCTCGATCAACTACTCAATCGACTGTTAGGTTGGGCGCTCCCTCCGCTAAGGGCCTCATTGTCGAGAGCTTGGGTCCGACACTCGACGATCGAAATATCCTGGTATCTTGTCTGCGTTTTCTTCTTGTTGTCTTGATCCATAGAACACTTTCTGGCGGGTTGCAAAAAAGTGACAGGACGGCTTTGATGCAGGTGGGGGGCCTAATGAAGACCTGAGCAACAACTTCAGACGTTGCTGTGAGAAAGGTGGAGGAGGCAGGTCCTGGTGGCAGAAAGGGTAGCGTAGACATCTGACAAAAGCGGTCACCGTCGCCATTGGCACCACAGCCTTCCATAGCCGCGATTTTAATGACGGGCAGTTGTTGAAGAGATGTCTTGCTCTTCGCTTCTCCGTCACTCAGTGAGCGAGGCGTACGGTAACTGTAGCAGTTTATGGAAGATTACATGCGCGGCACAGCATCGCCACCGACATCGCTCATCCATGTGATACCAGAGTAGAGCGAGTGTCGCAGCAGTATAATGACTCCGTGGGTTGTCAGGACAACAATGGTGTACCAGCGGTCGGGATTGACAAAGATGGTGCGGATGTCAGGTGGCTCGGTGGGTTGATTCGCGCGTGGCTCAGCCCCTGACGAACCACGGGACGGGCCGAGCCGAACCGTAGAGCCAGGATTTACCCCAACAGTCCCTCTACGCTTTCCCTCCGAATGGCCCGGAAACCGCTCCTGCTAATTGAGTCATTGCTAGTAGCAGCAAGATTGTGGTTGTACGTGTCGTCGAGAGCCTGGTATGTACAGCCGCAAAGCGACGAGACCTGCGTTGTCGTTTCGGTGTGGCAAGAGGTGCGACTTGATAGTTCCAGTGTGGCTGACAGATGTGTAGAGGGAAGGCGCGAAAGGGAGCGCTTTCTAGGGAGTGATATGAAGGGGAACTTGACAGAACCTGATCCCCTTCCCTGTCGACTTTTCCCCTCGCAGCAATGAAACATGTTTTGCACCAGTGTGGTGCAACTTTTCCTGTCCTCTGGATCATAAATTCGGTACCAAGTCTCCAGCTTCAGCATGGAGAAACCACATCAAAGTTTAGGCGCGGATATTATGAGAGCATTTGCAGTGTTGCGGTGGCTATCCAAATTTGGTTCGGGTCTAATATCCAGCGCCGAAACTCGAGCGTTGCTCAACCAAGTCCTGAACCAACGGCATCCGAACATCATAACGGATTCTGCACAGAGCCCACTGTGATGTATCTGTTGACCATATGGTCAAATCTCGATGGGGATGAGTATTGTGATATTCGGACAAGAAGTCGACTCGCTTCTTCGCCGAATCTCGACCAAGACGTTGATATCCTACCCCTGAACTATGGACCGTTGCCGTCCTATTTGTCTTTGGATAATGTCCTGACCAAAGGATTGTTGAGGTTCGCGTCGTGCCCTGTGGAAGAGTCAGTTTCCTGCTGTGAACTGTACCATGGTTGAGAACGTCAGAAAGAGCAATTTCACTGTCGCCCGCATAAACGAACCACAGACCGAAACAACCAGAGTTCTGCCCGATGACTGTATTTTTTGCCCCCAGACCCCCCAGATGGCCTTTAAAAAGCGAGACCCTTCCCCTCTGAGAAACTCATCGTCCATCTTCTCTGCCATCCACACACTCGAAGTCAACAAGTCCACACAAGCCACACCACAACTCAACACCACACCACCACTTCGAGCATCAAGTCAAAGCGACATCAAAACTTCAACTCTGACTACCACCTACGAAGAGAAGACTTGAACAAGTACTCCTTACACCACACACTGCCGCTCTCATCAAGCGACAGAACCCATACCAAACTCCACCTCCAACACATTTGCAGTAAGTCTGCCGTCTCCTATACCGTAAGCTTCTACTTACCATGTACGAGAATTCCACTTACAATGTACGGCAATATGGTCCGTTGGAATCTGGAGGTTGCTGCCGCCAGCCAGGAGAATGGGACCGTCCCCCCTGCGACGACAGCCGGGAACGTCGCGCGTCCTTTCTACCAGCAGTCTTCGATCGACTCCACCGAGACTGTCCACAGCGTCGGCGAACCTGTAGCTTGCACGGAGGCCGTCCAGAGCGTCGCCGAAAAGGGAACCGACCGCAACGCCAACAACCAGAACGACGGTCTACCGGCCGACCGATTGGCCGATGTCATGAACGCCGACCCCACCGTCGACGGCTTCGCACACTTCGGCGAGCAGATGGCGAGATACGAGGAGGTCCGCAGCAGACTCCCGCATTGGCCCCGGATGGCCTGCCACCTGAGCGGCATCAACCAGAATATCCGCAGGTCGAGGACAGACGACATGCCCATGCCGCACTTCATGGTGATCCT
The DNA here is from genome assembly GCF_038381095.1 of Phyllosticta capitalensis. Lineage (NCBI taxonomy): Eukaryota > Fungi > Ascomycota > Dothideomycetes > Botryosphaeriales > Phyllostictaceae > Phyllosticta > Phyllosticta capitalensis. The sequence continues at coordinate 282,386 of NW_027117443.1, read as the reverse complement.
GGAACTGAACTCCAAGATATTAGAAGCCAGGATGCACCTGCAGTTCGTCAAGGACGAGTGGGAAAAGATCAAGGCGTCGCGCCCCTGCTGCCTCGACGAGCTCAACCGCATCCACGAGCCCCACGAAAATCGCGACTCCGGTCTGTACAGGCACCGCCATAGGGATTGCCACTGTATCGCCCTGCCATGGAGGGAGCTCATCCGAGCGGTCACGTTGCGCGTGGCAAACCTCGAATTGGCCGCGGAAAAGGCCATTGACGAGGCAGCACCAGTCTTCACGTTGCGGCGCTCTAAGGCCGTAAGGAGAGAGTCGAGGAACAGCACAAAGTCCGGGAGAGACACCGCTTCGAAGCCGAAGCAAACCGCCCCTAAGACCAGCCAAAAGAAACCCAAAAAGACCGAACGAAAGAAGGTCTCCTTCGACCTCTCGACCAACCTCTTTGGCCAAGAGCACCGCAAACGCCGCCAATGGGACTTCAAACGGACCAAGGTGGCCTTTTACAAACCTGGAAAGTGGGCGCCTGGCATCGCTCGGCGCATCAAGGGCGAGGTCTCCACGCCCTTCCCCTCGTGCTTTGCATCCCCAAAGGACAAGACCTGGATTTACAACGACACCTTCCTTAACACGAGCGGTTATAAAGGCTTCCAAAGGGAGTTCTTTGGCTACGACGATCCCGTCGAGTCTGCCCGTCTCGGGGCGGTGGAAAAGTCCTCGAGGGCCGAAGACGAGGAGGAGAAGCAACGACCAGCAGAGCGCCGCCCACCTGTGTTCATGGGTAAGAAGAGGGAGAGAAGGGGAAGCATCTGAGTAAAGTCGGCATGGGAGCAGTCGCAGAGTCGACATGAGGTTGCTTGCGCACCTCAACAACGGCAACCAATCGGGATGAAAACGGCGACAGGAGTTCTCCGCGTTATTTGACCACCGCAACAACTCGAAACAAGAAAGACGACAGGGAAGCAGACACGATCTGGCAAGACGCGATCAGCGCAACTCAGTAACGGCAACCACTTGGCGATGGAACGGTGGACCTCGACCAGCGCAACCGTCTCGCTGCACACAACTCTTGCGAGCGGAAGCGCGAAGAAATAGAACGCCTCACCTCCGAGCGAGACCAGTCACCAGAACCGCTCAAAAACGGGGACGAAGAAAGGTAGACAGAGTCGACCAAAGTCGATGATCTGCGTGCGTACTTTGAACACCGCAACCATCGCAATTTTTGGAACTGGACTGATAGGCGCCTCTGGGCTTTTTCCCATGCGTCCAGTCCTTGCGCCGCCCTCGTAGCGCTGTTGAGGGCGGAGGCAAACGCCACGCTTCTTATTTTGATCTGATTTTTTCATCGCTGTGCTTGCTTCATGTGGGACTGCGAAGAATATTTGGTCAGTGCTCGGAGGGGAGAGGCGGGGGTTGTTGCAAATGGCGGGTTGCGCTGGGTTTGGAAGGCGTTGGAGCTTGCTTGGGGAGTCCAGGTTGTTCGATTTCTGATGTGTGTCAGTACCTGTAGAACACCCATCTGCAACGGTAGATTACCTGGAGATATCACTGGAAGTCTGTGGTAGGTGACAAATTCATGCTCCAAGTTCTCAGGAGTGCTAAACAGACTGGTGCTGATCAAGTGAAATTCCGTAGATGAGGAGCTTTCGTAGATGGCGGCAAATACTGAACATAGCCTCAAGACAGATATTTCCAAAACTCAGGAGGCCCGACGGGCCTCTGGAAGGTGCTAGGTCGACAAACGTCGAAGGCAATCACCCAGCAGTAGCACCTGCCCTCAGTCGCCCCGGCCCACACACCCGTGCAATCGCTATATTAATCAAAGTCGTCAGATCAGTTTCAACAACAGAAAATCCGTCGTAGTGTAGTGGTAAACACGCCAGTCTCCACATGGCGGCCCTTGGTTGTGGCGCACCTTCGGGAGTGCGTCACGGGTGCCGCAGTGCAACCCAGGTATGGGCAGCCGGCCCCCATACCACCCAAGGATCCCGACCTGGAATATGACTGGAGGCCCGAGTTCGATTCTCGGCGATGGAAAGATTCTTTTTGTCCTGCTGGCCAATTTTTTGCCCTGCTGGCCTCCTGAGGGGTAGAAGGAAGTGGTGATTGTTTTGGCGCTCGCTTGCGCCTGTTGTCTTTTTTGGAGGCAGTTTGTCCAAGCCGGTTGATGCACGTCAGGCCGAGTAGACAGCGCCAGATTGATTGTTAAGTCGCAGGGCGCTATCCTCCATTGCCGTATCCTACTTTGCCGATTATTAGCGTCTTTTCAGTCAATCCATGATCAGTCTGCGGTCCTGTTAGCACCAATTCCAGGCTGGCTAGATGTTGCACGTCAAATGGGACAGGGTCATGATTCAATGGGAAATATCACCCATGCCCTTGATTCAAATGATACCCAAAAGATGCAAACCCAAAGCCATGTGAACCAAACTCCCTCAAGCGCCGTAGCCAGTCGAGCCCAGAGAGGGTGTGACGTTTAGTCGTCGCTACGCTCCCTCTGATAGCGCTCCTCCCTGGAAGTCTCCTCCTCGACTTCTCTCTTCATGGCGTCCCTCAGCCTCTCCTCCTGTTTTCTCCAGTGACTACCCTCCTCGTAGTCTGCGCTAATGCCGAGCGCTTTGCGCAGCTTCTCGCTTTCCTCAATTTTGGCCGCGGCCAGCTCGTGCACCTGATGGGACTTGAGCTTCTGCGCTTTAGACTTGTCCATCTTCTGGTTCGAGTGCTCGGCTTCCTTCTGGAGCTTCTTGCGCAGGGCGTCGCATTGGTCGTCGATCTCGTCTTCGTCAACGCTAGACAGGCGTTAGCACGATGTTTGACCATGGGAACTTGACATGCGAACCCTTCATCCTCCAGCCGGTCTCTCAGCTCAAAGACCTTAACCTCGATGGCGCGCTTGCGGTCATGCTCGAGGATCTCGCGGTCGGGTTGCCGCTGGTGATGTTGCTTGATTTGGTCGTAGTCTTTGGAGTAGGGCGCGGTCTGGTCGCGTGGCTTGAGAAGCGAGAGATTGCGCTGGACGTAGCCGGAGGTACCGCTACCACGCGGCGTCGAAAGGCCGACGTTGGAGGACATGGTTGTGGTGTTGATGGAGTGACGTTGGCTCGGAGGTTTGAAGTTCGCCGCACCAGGCAGTTGCAGGGTATCTCGTAGCCGACATGCTCCGCTGGCTGCGGGGCAGATGCGGCAACTACTTGTTCGACTCACACCCCGCCATGACGCCGTCGCGTTTCTCGCTGAACATCGTCTTCTGCATTCCACAAGACACAGAAAATGGCAGAACTCGGAGATTCCTCGATATCAGCATCTGCTGCACCCTACACGTCTCTTCCATTTCCTCCTGTGACCAAGCAGCATATTCTGAATTGCTCATACCATTCATGGCATCCAAGGTAAAGATCTGTCTTGTCGCAAAGCAGCAACAGGAACTGACAACCATGGTCATAGGTACCGCAAAATTACACCCAAAGCCCGTCTGATCCCTCTTACCGCACCGTTTCTGTCCTACCTACGTGCAGACGGCATCGTTCTGCCTGACGACGACGCTTCTCCTCCCCGCGACTGGTCCGATGACGACAGCGGAATATTTTCTTCAACCGAGAATCCGGATGCTGCGGAGGAAAGCGAAGACGAGGATCCGTCGGCAGAATGGCGCGACGTACATGCGCAGATCAAGAACACGATTGAAGAGCTAGGAGGCAAGGTAGTGCCCAAGTTGAACTGGAGCGCGCCAAAGGACGCGACATGGATCAACGCGAACAGCATGGAGTGTCGCACCCCAAGCGACGTGTATCTTTTGCTGAAGAGCAGCGACTTTGTCACGCACGACCTGGAACATGCCTTCGATGACACAGAGGAGGCTTCCACTGCGGACGGAGCGGACAAGGCGCAAGCAGACCCTGAGATACCATACCACCTTGTCCTGCGAAAGCACTTTTTGCTGAACCCATCGCTCGAGTTTCGGTGCTTTGTGCGGCGGCGAAACATTGTAGCCATCTCCCAGCGCGACCTAAACCATTTCGACTTCCTCTTCTCCCTCTCCGACACCTTCCGCTCCCGCATCACCTCCTTCTTCAACGAGAACCTCCGGGACACCTTTCCCGATGAAAGCTTCGTCTTCGATATCTACATTCCGCCGCCGCACGACAAGGTCTGGCTTGTAGACATCAATCCGTGGGCGCAAAGGACCGACCCGCTGCTGTTCAGCTGGTTGGAGCTACTTACCATGGATGGACCGGATTCGGACAAGTGGGTACAGAAGCAAAAGGCGCAAGAGGCGAAGCAGGCAGCGAATGTCGTGTCAATCCCAATAGCCCCGGAATCTACAGCATCATCCGCCTCCACGCAGGCTTTGGATCACGACGACAACGCTTCCGAGGCTTCCACCGTGACGCCATCAGACTCGGAAGACGATGATGTGGACGAAGAAATCTGGACGCCGGAGATTCGTCTTGTCAAGAAGGATGATCCTGAGGCATACAGCTTCGCGACCCCGCAGTACAGCGCACACAAGCTGCCCAGGGACGTGGTCGATGCAAGTCGTGGCGGCGAGGGAGCAATGCGCGAGTTTGCGGAGAAATGGAAGGAGGTGTTGGCGAAGGCTGAGCGAGATGATCAGGAGGCTTCGAGTGACAGTGATGGCGATGATTGAGGGAGGGCAGGTGGTCACATTGGTTTTTGAAAAGGGAGGTTCATAGGACCAGAGAATAGGATAGGGCGTGTTGTAGTCTGCAAGCATCTTGTCGGCCCAGTGCGGATAGATTTCGCTTTTTATGCGGGATTCGTCTGAGGCCTTCAATATTGATATCCTCGCCTCATAATATGTTGCATGCCAGACATCTCCCCACGTGTAAGCCCTATCAACACCAATCACCATCCTCGCAACTGCTTATCCTACCACCCAATCGCCAATGTTCGAACACAGTCGATTGATTTCGACCTTGTACTCTATCTTCCCTCCTGGCCAAGTAAGAAAGCAGCTCTTCGTCTTGTACGTTGAGTTGCCCTCCCAAGTCCTTCCTCTTCCGGACAGAAATGTTGTCCGCTGGCTTGTTCAGTTGTTCCGGGAACGTAGACGTAGATGTCTGTTGACTTTCGATAAGAATTTTATGTTGGGCTTGGAGGCCAAGGCTGTAGCTAGCACGAGGTGAATAGATCGATGAACACTGGTAAGCCTATTGAGATGGTCAGCTAATCAATTATTCAACTGGTGTAGTGTGCAGAGAATCCTCCAGAGGTGAGTTGACGTGGTTAGTTGGAGTCTATCCTTCTTCTGTGTGTCACCACGTTTATCCCACGCATCTCATCCAGTTCGCACCAGTCGCCGAGCCATTCTTTCTCGACACCGCTCTCTCTGCGTATCAGCATGTCCTTCCAGTTCGCACTATTTACCGTGTCATCTATTCGAGTCGCAATTTGCGACGCCTCCTTGGGCGCTCGACTCTAGCCCTGATACTGTCGCCTGTGCCCATCCCCTTGCCTGTGAAGAGTACTGCTGCTGCTGATGTCGAACCGGTTCGCTCATTTATACTCACAGGCCCATCTTGCGGACTGTCGATCTGTCCCAACACCACTTCCAGCAGCGGCCCAGTCCATTCGCAAACGAGTTTGCTGGAGATGAAAGTTTAGCGTCCACTTGTTCCGGAGTCGCTCGTTGACTGACAGTTTGTCATCCAAACTCTGTTCCCTCCGAAAGGGCTTGAAGCGATTCGCGGGTAGCAGGTCCAATCCCACATTCAAGACATCAACGTTTCTGTCAACCGTCGCAAGCACCATGGACAATTAGATAAAGCGAGAGAGAAGAGACATGGTTGGATTGTTTCGGTAGTGGGACAATGGGAGCTGTGCGAGCGCGGTGAGCCTGCTATGTATGTCTTGTGAGCGCGACGGTTGGATTGCTGCACATCCTTTTGCTTTTGGCTTGCTGGCTTGCGGCATCTACTTGCGCATGGACTCTGCAGAGGATACGGTGCCGATTCAATCGAGTGCACGGAATGATAGCTACAGACCAAGTTGCCTCTGTGCTTGTGTGCAGGCAACAGACCCCGGGGCGGCGCTGCGGGCTGATAGTGAGGTGAGATTTCAAGCACACACCTTCTGATGCTCTTCGACTAGTTGGAACAAATTATGCTCTTGGATTCTAAGAAAGAAACAGTCTCTTCAAGCTTGAATTGATGAGCTTCGGGTCACGTCGCGTTGTTGTGGAGAGCATTCAATTTTGGGTGTCGCATCCCATGTGGTGCTCAGCGTCGCAACACATCCTGCCATCGAGCATGCGGATTATAAAGAGATCTCTTGATGCATACCATATGATGGTCTAAAGAGCCCAAATCCGGGATGCAGCATGCAGCAGCCTATTGTTGAGATTTGCATCTACACGCAGTCAGTGATGCCTTCGCCCGGGGGCCTCTAGCAGGGCAGGGGACCTAGACTACCCCGACGGGCCTCCTATTATCCGTAGGGTACCTGCTCTGTATGTCGCAGTCGGGCACCTCGCTTAGCGCGCCGGTGGTTTAAATGCTCCGCGATCCGTCCATCCACTTACAACCTCTGGCAAACAGCAGAGCCATCGTGAGTGCACCAACATTTGAAGCTTCAATTGATCTCCGGGATTCTTGCTGATCTCAGTTCTCTAAAAGATGACACCAAAATCTTCTCCTCCTGCTCTCGGTGCCGGCGCCGCCGCCGTGCAATCGTGAGTCTCTCCCAACTCTTCACATCTCGACCACAACAATGCTGACCCACTCGCTCAGATCTCCGCCGGCGGGCGGCGCCGCCACCACCACCACGCCTCCCGCTGCTGCTGCTGCCGCTGCCGCCGCCGCCGCCGCCGCGCCCAACTCGTGAGTCCTCTGTTCCATCTCACCAAGACAAGCTTTGCTGACGACAAGACAGTTCTCCGCCGGCTTCGGCCGTTGCCGCTGCTCCCCCAGGGGCTCCGGCGCCCTCCTCGTAAGTTCTCCTCTCTCTTGAAGCTTTGCTCGATACTCACACGCAACCAGTCCTCCGCCGCTCCCTGCCGCCAGCGCGCTGGCACCCCTCCTCCTCGGCCCGGGCCCTCACCCGCTCACCCTGGCCAACCTCCTCAACGCCGGGCTCGTAAGTTCTCCAACCCACCTCTCACGCCTCCTTCTCCGAATCCATACTGACATCTCCTCTCTCCACCGACAGCTCCAAGGCCCTGGTGAAGACCTGCGCGAGCGGATGTTGAGGTGGTTGGGCGGGGTGAGGCCGGGGGACGCACCCTGGATGTGGGAAAACGGCTGGCCCGGAGAGGAGTTCCTCTGGGTGCCTCCCGAGGTGCGTTCCTCCCGGTGAGCTGAGGGGGACGGGGTGGAGGAGTGATGCCCTCCAGCCGGCGCGCTGGTCGGCTGACAGACAATCAAGTCTCGTGTCTGCTCGCTGATTTTGTTTCTCCTGGTGCTTGATGCGTGACGTGACTTTGCTTGTGATGTACGCCAGCTGGGCGATGCCCGCCGACCTCTGACGGGTGGAAGCTTGGAATGGTTTTGAGCTTTCACTATACTGATTGTGAGCCTGATTCCGTCGAACGCAAATGATTTGTGAAAGTAGGACTGCCCGGATCAGACCTACATGCTCTTCAACAGCCCTTCCAAACCCCCAGTAGCAAGAACAGCTTTTCCGTGGCAATCTGTTCTCGCTGCCACTTCGCCTGCTTAAATGTCCTATCAACACGACAGCCTTTCCGCCTCATTTTCGAGCCGAAATTGATCAACAGCCAGACGAAAAGCACACCAATACACCGGAGCCTCGTCGAAAGCCTCCCGTAATCCTCCTCCTCCTCCTCTGTCTGGTCTCGGGCTCCTCATACAAGCCCGCAACCATCACCATCACCATCCATCCGGAGCGGCTGACTGGTCGGCAACCCGATCCTCCGTCCGGTCTACTCGTTAATGGGCACCAGAACAACGACTTTGGTGACGACTACGAAGAAGAAGACTGCAAGACTGGCGCCTCTACTCCCCTCGCTCGCTGCAGGCCTGCCGTTTTCCTCGTCCGCCGACTCAACCACCAGCAGAAGACCGGACATTGGAAGGGCGCAGAAGCAGGAGGAGGAGCAGGAGCAGGAGCAGGAGCAGGAGCAGGACGGGAGTTCCCACGTGCGCCCTACGCTGCAGCAGCGCATGTGCTTGATGGTGCGGTTACTCGATGCAGCGAATACCGGATCTGCTAGGCTGCTAGGTGTGGTGCGGACGACAGGATCGTGGGACGAATGGACGGACGGACGTACGGACGCTTTATTTGGCGGCATCTCCTGTTACTCCTGTGCTCGACGCGCACACACACATATATGTACGCTTGAGAGGCTGCAGGCTCCTGGCCGCGTCAGGCGCGTTGTCGTTCTGGATTTGACGAGTTTTGAACGCCGCGTTAGGGCGATGTGTCTACCCGGCCGCAGATGTGTAGGACACCTCTACTGCAGGATTTGGGTTCGAGAGACCTGGACTGACGGAACCGGCCAAGTCTCTCGAGAGGAGGCGAAATGTCCTCATTTGGTGTAGACGGTACAGGGCATGGCAAGACAAAGCACGCCATGCTCGCCATACATTCCCTTAAAATTAACACGCCAACCACCCATCTCGCCAGCATCGTAAAGTATCGAACACAGCCGTCCACTGAGCCCCTTCGCTGACTCCACCCGTACGTTCGTTCGTGGCACTGGAGCCGAGCGACATACACCTGGTGCCACACCCTCCGTACACGCCGGGCAACGCAGCGCCGTTGCCGTATGCTCGAAGGAGGGAGAGCCGTGCTGGAGAGAGGGATACGAGGTGAGCGAGCGAGCAAGAGGAGCCAGCCAGGGGCGACTCGCCGCGCCGATACAGGCAAAACGGACAGTACCGGCTAATCCATCAAGGCAGGGTGCAAAGCAGCGCAGCATGACCCCCTTGTTTTCCAGCCGGCCGCCTCCCAGCACCGAGCCGAGCAAGAGCCACAGCTTCCCGTGCGACCCGGCGTGCCCTCCGCGTCGACAGGAAACACTCGCAGTTGTGGTAGGCAAGGAGACGGCCGGGGGGGGGGGGGGGGGGGGGGGGGTACCTACGTGCGATGCTCCAGGTCAGGACACAGCGTAGTGGGGCGATGGGCTGGTATTACAGCAGGCCAGGACACATGGCGTGGCGCAGGAGGATGGCAGACCATGAGCCGGAGGAGCATGGGAGATGTCATGAACGGGATGGACCGGTCGAGCTCCAGAGTCAAGTCGAGCTGGCGTGGAAGCTTGCCGCGGTGTAGTGGCACGGGTGCCCGACGTCTTGAGCTCCTGGGGTCGTTGTTGAGACAGGGGAGAGGGGTGTTTTTAGCTCTTGTTCTTGCTCTATTCTGCTCGAGGCATGGAGTGCTCAGGCTGTTGTGTGCTTTTCCAGGATCCTCAAGCTACAATGTGGGCGTCTTGGCTGGATTGTACGGTCGGCTGATTGAGCGAGCTGGAGGCACGGCTGACGCCAATATGGAAAACAGCGTTGCTCAAGGCTTGAGTGTCCTAGTTGGACAATCCACAGGGGGACGCGGCAGCCCGTGGCGGGTATGAGCAAGTCGACAGCAACCAGACAGGCAGCAAGACTGAAATGCAAATGTTCCATTTTTGCGTAAAAAGCAAAATCTAGGGTATCTTTCCCGTCGACCCAATATCTATCAACGCCAAACGACCAGACAAGATCCAGCAAACGCGCCGCCGCAACTCGAAATGCAACTACGGTCCCTTTCCAGGCGTGGCCGCGTTTGGCGTGACCGGGCTGGTCGGCGCGGTTCCCGCCTTGCTCTTGCTGCGCTTGATGCGCTTTGGTGCCTTTGCCAACGTCTCGAGCGCCGGGATAGGGGTCGGCGGCTTCGAAGTGCCCTCCTTGACGCCAGCACCCGGGCCTTCTATGCTCTGGACAACGTTCTTGGCAGCCGCGGCCGCCTCGGCTGCGGCTTGCGCCTTGGCCTGCGACGCTTGCACCTGGCGCGCCGTGGCGCTGAAGACGAACGAGCCCGGCTCGCCGACCAGCGGGTTGGTGTCGGAGAATTCAGAGCCGTACTGCTTGAAGAGGTGGATGGATTGCGTGAGGGCAGTGAGCGAGGTTGCGGCCGCTGCGGCCGTGGCACCAGTGGCGGCGCCCTTCTTTTGCTGGCCGGGCTGCGGTTGTGAGCCGTTGGGCTGCGAGGAATCCTGGGTTTGGGAAGCCGTCTCCGTGGCGGAATTCAGCATGCTGCTTTCCACGCCAATGGGGGAGCCGGCGCGCGAGCTGCGCCGTGATGCTGAGGCGGAGCCGCCGGAGCGAGGCAGCGTTGAGGAGGGCGGAAAGTAGGAGTAGCCACGGCCAGACGTGTAGATTGGGAGGGAGGCGGCCAGGTTGAAGAATTTGGAGAGGGATGTGGATGCGGCAAGCTTTCCTGGTAGTCAGCACGGCGCAGAGAATTCAAACACACGGGGAAAACGCACAATCTTGTTGCCAACAATGTCTTCAAGCGATGCAGCTTGGTATATGTTTTCGCCAATTACATAGTATGTTGCCAGCACGGTCAACTCGTCGTCATGATTGCCGGGCCTCTTTCGCCGATTCTGTTTCCGCAAGACATAGACCCCAGTGTCGGTGCCGTCTGGCTTGCGCTCAGGCTCTGCGACGACCATAAACTCCAAGCCTTGCATAGTACGCAGCCGCTTCTCAAAGGCGTCGCGATCAGCCAGCCACGGCGCACCCTGGTTCTGAATCAAGAGGGCCCAATTGTTGGAGGTGCGATCCATGTAATCCGACTCGGCAAAGTATAGGTGGATTGTGCCGCGATGCAGGCCGCCGAAGAAGTGGTAGAGGTTGGCCAGAGCCGCCGGATTGCGCCATTGGAGCTCGTCCAGCGGGGTTTGCTGGACTGCAGCCATGGTGGGTTGGAGTGGGAGTTGGGAGATGGATTTGGAGAGTCGAGGTGACGTCTGGATAAGCGTTGGAGAAGAACCGTGCATAGGGCTGAATGGCGCTAGCGGCCTAGTCTCTTGGCGTAGGCGCGTTTGACGTGTGCGAGCAAGCGACGCGACCGAAGATTGCGGACCATCCATCAACGAAACATTCCCCCTCGCGTCAACTCATCTTGCCAGCGATTCTTTTTTATTTGCCGTTTTCCAGCACGCCTACCGTTGTCTCCGCTGCCTCCAGATACGCAGCCCTGCTGCTCACCCGTCTCACGAGATGGATCTCGTTCAGACCGTCCGCAAGGAAGGCTCAAGGTATGTGATGCCCATCAAATGCTTGTCTACACGCGCTAATGCAACCCAGGGGCAACCTTGCTATTGGCAGCAATGTCGACTGGAGCAAAATTGCGTCTGATTCTCAGCGCGAGAATTATCTAGGACACTCGGTCCATGCACGTGAGTTGCTCCCTTTCATCGTGCCTGCTCTTTCTGCGGAATGCGCGCGGCTTCCAACCCTCCGCTGCGACTGCATGCTTGCTTCCTGAATTGCCATCATTGTGACTGCTTGACCAAGTTTGGAGACCGAGCTGCCTCTCACTTTACCACCTCTCGCGCTTCATAATTACCCTTATCTTCAGGAGGACCAGGAGCTGCACACTGTACTTCGTCCACCGAGCTCTTTATCTTCTGCTCAATTTCCCTCGTCTCTTAATCCGGGCAAGTTTCTGACAATCCTACAGCGGTCGGGCGTTGGCAAAAGGGTCGCGACCTAAACTGGTACGCCAAGGCCAACAAGTCTGCCTTTCACATCGACGACGAGGAAAAGAAGCAGATCGAGGAAGAGAAGCGCCAGATCAAGGAACGTGAAGCTGCCATGATGGACGAGATGCTTGGAATTAAGCGCCCTGGTCCAGCCAACTCAAACCCCTCCAACGCCAACCTGACTCCAGTTGGTCCGAGGGAGGCACAGACTCGTGCCAGATCTGCTGTCGCTCAGACCAATGCCAACCGTGGAGACTACGAAGACGAACTAGGTGCCGGTGGAAGCGGCCGTGGCATCGGCTATGGCAAGAGGTCCGGTGACATGAGGGGAGAACGCGATGTCCTAGAAGGCGAAGGAATCGATTCACGCACAACGGACAGGGACGCCCACAGGCACCGTTCGAGCCGTCACCACCACCGCCACCATCATAGACGCAGCCACCGATCCCGATCCCGCTCTCGTGAGCACAGAAGCCGCCGCTACGATGATGAGCGGCCTCGTGAGCGTGAACCAGCTCGCAGGCGCAACTATGATGAGGAGCGGCCCCGTGAGCGCGAATCAGGCCGTAGGCGCAACTATGATGAGGAGCATCCGCGTGAGCGCGAATCAGCTCGCAGCCGCTACCATGATGAAGAGCGACCGCGCGAGCATCACCGCAGGCGCAACCGCGACTACAACGACGGCACTCGTTCACGTTCCCCTGAACGCCCTCGCCGTGGTCAATACGACGAGCGCGCTTCCGGCCGTGAACATGGAGGTCATCGGCGCTACGAGGACCGAAACCGCTCACCCGAACAACCTCCTGCTCGCCGCGAGCCGTCCTGGTCGCCCAAGCGAACGATTTCTCCCCTTCCTGAGGGTTAGGCGCCCCAGTACTGGTAGATGGGAAACGGCGTTGGCGTTGAAATGGCATTCAGACACGGTTGCTCAAGGGAGGGAGACAGGCAGAGTATGATATGATACCAATCGTTAGTATAACAAGGCATCGGTTGCTCTTCAGGCTTCTCAATCCACTCATATTTCCTCCATGCTTTTCACATAGTTTCGTTGTGGCTGCTTTGCTCCACAAATTCTAATAGATACACCCCAATTTTGTCGCGCATTGACTTGCTGATAATTGCAAGAGAATTATATACAAACCAACCTATTATACACGCAAGGTGGTTGGTTCCAACAGACTTGGGGTGGAGAAGCTCCTCTACCGCCCGCCTTCCCATTGAAAGTCCGATTCACATTCGGCTGGCGCTCGATTTCACAGCCAATTCCCAAAGCACAATTGCTTCACACCCGTCCCTTCACACTCTGTTCACACTCTGTTCACACTTGATGAAGCATAAAAACCTTCCGCGGCGATGATTCTTTCTCTCCTTTTCCTCCTCAGCCATCCGACCCGTCTCTCTCTCTCTCTCTCCCATCTCTTTCTTCCGCTCTTTCTCTCTCTCTTTCTCCCTCTGTCTTTTTGCCTCCCCCCGCTTCTCTCGACACCCGACGACACCACCACCACCATCACCACCATGGCCTCCCACTTCTCCACCATCTCTTCTCTCCGCCCCCGCGCCACCCTCTGCGGGCACGTCCTCCCCTCGACGGCCCGCGTCACTCGCTCGCGCTCCGGAGCCTCTCGTCTCTCCCAGCAGCAGAAGCAGCAGCGAAAACACCAAGTCTCCGCACCCCCCTCGCTCTGTGGCCTCTGCCACCAGCGGATCGTCCTCGCCCGCCGCCTCGACCGCAACGTGCCCCTGCAGGCCAGGGCAGAGCGTGAGTACCTGCTGGCCAGGGATCAGCATTGGGCCCTGCGGGACAGGGCACAGCGTGAGACCCAGCAGGCCAAGGAAGAGCGAAAGGAGAAGCACGACGCCGCCAGAAAAGCCAAGGCCAGGCGCAATCGGGCACGCGCCGCGCTCTCCAACTGGGAGACGCACATTGAGTCGTTGGAGGAGGAGGACCAGCACCAGCACCTCCAGCACCTCCAGCAACGCCGGCACCAGAGTCCACCGCCGTCTGCCGCTGGTCGGCATGACAGCGCCGTCGCCACCAGCCCGCCGCCGCCGCCGCCGCCCCCAGGACCGTCTTTTGTCTCTCCCTCGTCCCAGTCGTCGCCGCTGCCGCCATCTGCTCCTCGCTCCCCCTCCGCGGCCTCATCCTCGGCCTCTTCCTCCTCCTCCTCCTCCTCCTCCTCCTCTCTCGCCCGGCGCGCCGCCTTCGACCCAGCGCAGCAGCACCGCGCCCCTTCCTCCTACCGAAGCGGCAAGCTTGGCCGGGGCTCGCTCTCGCGCTACTCCGCCAACTACCGGCCGGGGCGCCACCAGGCAGACCGGTTCCGCGTCGAGGACACGAGCTTCGCCAGGTGGGACTGGGACGTTTACGAAGAGGAGATGTGGTGGCGCCACGCCGAGGAGCGCTTCGGTCCCAGGAGGCACTGGTCCCCATTTCTGCGCCTCGAGTTGGAAGAGAAGCTCGACAAGTGGTGGGAAGACGGCTCCAATTGGTTGGATGAGTTGGACGAGCAGGATCGCATACGAAGGGAAGAGGAGGAGGAAGAGGAAGAGGAGGAGGAAGAGGAAGAGGAGGACCTGTTCGAGGGGTGCACCAATTGGCCTCCACGTTAAGGATTGACGCTCGCTGCTGGCGGTGGGCGTTCATTGTTCGTCTCCTCGTGTGGGACTTGATTGGATGGTTGGAGTTTCGCTGAGGTTTTTTCACTCCCGCATCGCAGTCGGATTGGGCATGGCATCGGATGGGACGACATGGTGTGGTTGGTTTCTTTCGGGTTTGGGTCTTCTTTTCACGTAATTTTACTGTTCCAGGTCGGCACGGTGTGCAGGACTTGATGCCGCCTTTTTACACGCATCGTCGACGCATTGCGGTATTTTTAGCCCAGTTTTTCAAGGTTTTCTGGCTCTTTCGATTGCTTCTGTTCATATGTGATTTTGAAGATGAGAATCGACCGCACGGGGGGTCATCGACAGACGCGCACGATGGAACTTGGAAAAATTGACTCTCAGATGAAAAGTTGTGATGGAGTCACAGAGTCAACAGATCAACTGGATGGACTGTCTATACGAGCGGTGAAGTGGGCGGTGTGGCATATGCGGCAGAACCCATACGAGTTCCGCCACTCCTTCGCTGCGGTGACCAAGTAAAGCCAGTCCATAGTAATACATCTATGACTCGAACTATTTCCTGTCGCCGCGCATCGCCAAAGCTCCTGCTGATGGTTGACCATGTTGTCCAGTTCCGCCCAGGTAGTTTTTTGACCCATCGTTCTCGGCACGTATAGTGATCGCACTTCCACCCACGATCGCGCTCCCACCACCACTTGCGATCCCGTCGACCTGCGAACCACCACTTCGCCCCCAAGACAACCGCCACGATGGACGAGCGCGAGGAAGAATTATCCTCGATCACTGCAATCTTCCCGGAACTGGTCATCCAACCAGATGACCCGTTTTCGGCCTCCATCGAGCTGCCTGTCGCGCCGCTGGCGCCGCTCAACATTGCCTTCCCGTCCGCCGCGCCCCCGACGCCGCCGACCTCTGACAACGAGGGCCGCACGTACAATTTGGGCCCTGGTCGGGCAGCTGGTGCCTCGAAAGAGGTTCACCAGCTTGCGTATCTGCCGCCGCTCATGCTGCAGATAACGCTGCCTGAAGGCTACCCGGCGGAGAAGCCGCCGCAGTTCGAGCTCGCGGCGGGCGCCAACTGGGTGCCCGAGAACGTTTTGAAAAAGCTCGTTCTCGGCGGTGAGGCTCTCTGGGAGGAATACGGCCGCGGCCAGGTTGTCTTCGCCTACATTGACTCGCTCCAGCAAGCTGCCGAAAGGTGCTTCGATCTGGTCGACAAGGCCGAGAAGCCGCTCGAAATGCCCGCCAACATGAAGATCGAACTACTCGACTTCAACATGCAGGCCAAGCGTCGCCAGTTTGAACAGGAGACTTTCGACTGCGGTGTTTGCCTCGAGCCGAAGAAGGGCAGCGTCTGCTATCGCATGCTGCGCTGCGGTCACGTTTTCTGCGTCGGATGCTTGCAGGACTTTTATAACAGCTGCATTACCGAGGGAGACGTTTCCAGCGTCAAGTGCATCGACCCAAGCTGCGGTAAAGAAGGCGACGGCAAGAAAAAGGACCGCACCCTCAACCCTTCAGAGCTTTTGCAAATTCCAATCGACAAGGCCATGGTCCAGCGCTACGCCGAGCTGAAGCGCAAGAAGAAGATCGAATCGGACAAAGATACCATCTACTGCCCGCGCAACTGGTGCCAGGGCTTTGCGCGCTCGAGCAAGCATCCTAAGATTACCGATATTACCCAAGTCCCCGATTCCGACAGCGAGTCCGACACTGCAGACGCGGACAATGACAACAAGGAGCGCGCATCCCGTCTCACAATCTGCGAGAAGTGCGACTACGCTTTCTGCCGCGTCTGTCTGGCGGGCTGGCACGGCGAATACGTGCGCTGCTATCCACGCAACGCCAAAGAGCTCTCCGAAGAAGAACAGGCATCCTACAACTGGCTGCGCCGCCACACGTCACCTTGTCCGACCTGCTCAAGTCCGTGCCAGAAGACGCACGGCTGTAACCACATGGTCTGCTTCCAGTGCCGAACCCACTTCTGCTACCTCTGCAGCGCCTGGCTTGACTCCTACAACCCCTACGAGCATTTCAACACCGAGGGCACTCCGTGCTACATGCGTCTGTGGGAGCTGGAAGAGGGCGACGAGGCCGAGGGCAATGCCCGCAACGACATGTTTGTCGGTGGGTTGCGTGGATGGGAGGCCGATGCCGTCGCGGCCAATGAAGCCGCCAACGAAGCCGCCGCGCAGGAACTCCAGGATGAAGAAGACGCTGCGGCCGCTGCTGTCCTTGCGGCTGGTCAGAATCAACACCATGCTGCACCGGCTCCAGCCCCCAATCCCATCCAGAATCCGAATCCGGCTCCCATCCCCCAAGCCAACCACCACCCACACCCGCCTGCCAACCAGCTAAACGCAAATGCGAACCCGTTCAATCCCAACCCAAACCCCAATCGCAATCGCAATCGCAATCCCAACCCAAACCCCGTCCGTGAAGTCCTCGTCATCGACCTAGCCGACTTCCATTTCGAAGACGAAGAAGAAGACGATCATCCGGCCCTGCCCGCCCGCGAGCAGCGTCGCGCCGCCGCAGTGCAGCCAAACCCCAACCACGCCAACCCGCTCCACCCGCGCCAGCGCAACCAGCACGGCCGCCAGCGGCCGCCCGCCGAGCCCGGCCGCTTCCACGCCATGCGCAACGGGCCCAACAACCAGCGGCGCGTGGGCCACCAGGAGCGGCAGCGCGGTCAGGGTCAGGGTCAGGGTCGTGGCCAAGGCCGTGGTGGACGAGGTGGAAACGGAGGACGAGGCGGACGAGGAGGAGGGCAGATGGGCTTCGACGGCCATATATCCGACGGCGACGACGAGCCCGCCGGCGCTCGAGGAGGAGGAGGAGGCATCAGGGGGGCGCGAGCGGGAGTAGTCGGCGCCGCCGCTCCCGCCGCCGCAGACCCGGGCATCCAGCGCTTCCTGCGCATGGTCGTCGCGGACGAGGAGGACGGCTGGGACAGCGACGAGTTGGACGGCGATGACCAAGCCTTTGCCATCCCGGTCCGCGACTGAGTCGTCGGACACGGTCGGTGCGCATGCAGAGATCGGCGGTGGCAGCAGCAGCCGCTTTTTGTCTTGTTCGTTGGTCCGTTCGTTTGTATATAGCTTTCCTTCATTCAGGTGCTTGGGTCGGCGCCGTGGCGTCTTTTCAATGGGTGGGCAGGCATATCCCGGGCATGGCGCTTCGTGGCTGGCGTCAATGGTTCAGTATTTCGCATCCGTGCATTGGGAGCTATCGTGGTGATGAATGGATTTTTTGAGGTTGAGAGCTGCCCGTTCGCGCGTGTGTACGGAGTCTCTGTGGAGGTACGCAACCGGTCGCGGAGGTATGATATCTTTGTTGGCATGCTGTTGAGACCAAGTACATCCATCTGCTCGTTGGGCGCAGCCCACTTTGCGGACACATCGGATCTCGTCGAGGTGGGCAGCAAAGGGACGTGTCACGTGTAAGTCACGGAAATGTCACGTTTTTGGTCTGATACCATCTCATGTAAATCCAGATGGATATCGGACTCCATGCTATTACACCCCTCTGAAGCAATGGCGACGGCGACGACGACGAACAATTGAAGCGACCCGAGTGAAAAAACCAGTGGTAAATCAAGCGCTGTAGAAAATCAGACGGCGAAGAGAGCGGCAAATCGTGAACCAAGCCGCGGATTTCAGATGAAGTATTAGACCAAGCAGCGGACCAAACAACAGACTGTCTATCAGTCTAAGACGTCAAGCAGCCCTTCACAGGATAGCGAACTGCGTCCACGTCCATGCGAGATTCTTGCAACAATCCTCAATCCCTTCATTTTCGATGCGAATGCTCCACGTCCACGTGTCTCTTTTGCTACAAATGCCTACCCGACAGCTATTCAATTATAACACAACCAAATACCGAGCGCCGAAACAAGTCCAGCCATCCACGCGCTCCTCCGTTCATCACAGAACCTGCGTGACGAAGACAATCAGCTCAAACCAACACGCGCAGTATCAGATGAAAGGAATGGTATGGAGGAGAATCAGACGTCAAGGGTGATTTCACGCGCGCGACCGACGTATCGGCCGGCGTCGTGTAAGCCATGCATAGCGAGTTATCATCATTGCTGCTCGCGGGAATACGAGGGTGGAGGTTGAGTGATAGGAGGGACGAGTTGACTTACCAGAAGCGCAAATGGGGCGGATGGACTACCCAATCACTTAAACTCTATCCCAGAATCTGCAAAGAGATGGCAGTCAGCTCAATCCGAATCAGCGGTGGCAGCGACTTTGAGTGAATGGTACGGAGCAAAATCAGACGTTAAGGGTGATTTCACACGCGCGACCGACGTATCGGCCGGCGTCGTGTAAGCCATGCACAGCGTGTTTATCATCATTGTAGCTCGCGCAGATATGGGGACTGATTGAGTGTGGCGGGTCGACGTACCAGAAGAGTAGATGGAGATTGCGGTGGCGGAGGTATGTCGCGGTGCTCCGAGGGAGAGGGAAAACGACCGAGGAAGGCTGACGGTTGAAGAATAGGCTTGCAGGGAAGACTTGACGTTCTGTTAGCGTGTCTCGGTTATGCATGCGGGACGGCACGGTACAGGGACTGCGACGGGGATGTTTCAGACATGGGATCGGGGTCTTCCTTGATGTCGGCACGCGGGTTTACCCGCTTGAGTGACTCGGATGGGGATTGGTCTCGTCAAATACGACAGGGTTTGTGGATGGATTGGCGAAGGGACATACCTGTAGCGGTGGAAAGGAGCTGTTGGGATGGAAAAGGACTGTCGACGTGGAAAAGGACTATCGCGGTCGCAGCTGGATCGCTTCGGAGGACGTTTACCCGGGTGGAGAATACGATCGCGAAGCTCAATGTATGCGATTAGGGAAGGCGTGAAGGAGGTCATTTGCCTTGAGTGCATTGAGCTGCAGTCGCAGGGGATGGTCGGCGAGACGATTCCCGCAATCTACTTGCGTTGTCATGTCAGTGATTCTACACGCGAGCAAGCGATCAGGATTGTTGAAGGAGGTCGTGTACTCAGACGGGTATGTTGAGCTCATATGTGTCGTAACATTTCGCAAATCTCAGTCGGTCATCACTGGGGCTTGTAATGGATTAATGGGGACGAGAGTGCTTACCTGCGAAGGAGTTTGCCTTTGCGTTACTGCTGTGACAGATTACAGATGAAGCTCTTGCCTGTTTGCTACTTTGTGTCAGCCATTTGTAGCTTGAACGAAGTGATCAGTCGAATTCGAGTAGCGGAGGGTTGGTTCAGACGGTAAGTGTCAAATCATGGCAATCAGTAGGAAGAAGATGGCTGTGGTCATCATTGGAGCTTGTGGTTCGGCGAGCACACGGCTGGAATATGTACTTACCAGTGGGAGTCGGCTTGCAGGAGATGAGTGGCATTGACTGGCTGTAGTACCATGTTAGCATCTCGGTCCGACAGTGAAAATTTCAGAGTTGCGGGAGATTTGATTGATTCAGACATGTCTGTTAAATCATGGTGATCATAACAAGCACAATACAGATATGTGTCATCATTTGAAAGTGTTGACGGACGATCAGGAGATAGAGGAACTTGCCTTTGTGCACGACTTCGGCTTGCTGTCGTTGTTGACAATTTGGGAACGAGATCTGCTTTCTTCTTGCATGTCAGCCATTGTCCACCAGGAGGTGTCAGAGTCGTGGAGTATTCAGACACGGGGCTACTCTGGGTAACCCAAAAGCCATTGCGTGGAAGTTCCGGCTTGCTTTTAAATTGACTCATGTGTTGTCATCACTTGAGGCTTCTGTTCGACAAATTCTTTGTCGAATGTGCGCTTACCTGGAACCTCTTGGGATGGACATCAACAGACGCCATTGCAGAGTGTCCTCGGTGGAAAGTTGCTTCCACAAGCATCGGTAACTAGTTAATGTCTCGTGTCAGTATCGATTGGTGCAAGTCGCCGACAGGGTTGGGAGATGCGAGGCGATTCAGAATCAAATACCGTCGGTTTGCGGCTGGCATCCAAATGCTTCCGATTCATCATTGGTTTCGGGTGGATGAGGGCAGGGGATCGGGGTTTGAAAGACTTACACCTCTCTGCAGAGACCATCAACTTGCAAAGACACCGGCTTCCGCCCTTCAGTCCAGACCAGGCCGTGTGAACAAATTGTTGAGCTGTGTGTCCAATTCCCATTACGCGTACGTCCACTGCGTTGAAGCAATTGTTTACCGACTGCGTCGGCATCGAATCCTTCAAAGAAAAGCGGAGGCGGAGTGGAAGGCCCGTCGATGTACGTTTGTGCGGAAAATGCACGCTTGCTGGTCTGCGGAAGATTTTCAGATTCGGTCGGAAGCCTAAGGCGAAGTTTGCGGAGAGGGTGGAAGGAATCAGTTCGGCAAAATAGATCAAATAAAACCAGGGTCATGCGGCCAACTATATTGGCATCCAGGTCCAATGGTGGTCATCATGTGCGGGGAAGGTGGACAAGACGCTCAAGAGTACTTACCGTGCGATCCGGTTGCAAAAGCCGGAATGGGTGGTTCTGTCAACGGTCTTTTGTTGTTAGCAACGCTCAACATCTGGATGAAGGATTCGGGGAGGGTGTGGTAGAATCAGGGTATTTTTGCAACTCATTCGGCCGGCGAAACCTCTCGTAGAACAACGCATTTTTCGTCATGGGAATTGTAGAGTGTGCGGGAGACAGGGAAACTTACGGGGTCAGATTTCTGTGTCTAAATGAAGTCGGAGGTTTGGTCATTCGTTTATCGAACAAGCAGCCGTTGGGAGCTAGACCTTTGCGGGAATCATTAGCTGTGAAATAACATTGGACGACAGAATATAAACGGGAAGGGTCTGAAATTCAGAATGCCGTAGGTTGTCTCACGAAGATTCGATTGAAATGGGTACATGAGGGATGTTCTCATCATATAGTTTGCAAGTGCGAGGGCCAAGGGGTTGTGGGTTTGACTTACAGAATATGGATGTTTTCGATATTTGTGCGCCACCTGTATCCACCTAGTCATTAGCAGCTGGAACAAATCGGAAATTCAAGGATTTGGGTGTGTGTAGCAGTCAGAGTGTGTTTTTGTATCATCGGTCCAAAGGCGCTCAAGAGCAGAAACAAGATTGATTGAAGGTCATCATCGGAGGGTAGACAGGTGCTCGGCCAGGGTGGTATTGACTTACCCGTCTCACTTGCAGGCAGTACGATGGAGCTGCAAACAAAGAGCGCACTGCACTGGACATTGTGTGTGTTCGTTGAAGGCACGTGGGCGGGAAGAGATTATTTTGCAGATGTGCAAGTCGTCCGACAGCTTTTGTACCGAACCAGTTCGAAACCCCCGGAGCATCATGTGCTGTCGACTGGAAGGCCGAAAGAAACCGCGTCGGCACTTGGAATCTGCCTGAATGCTGTAAATTAGCATTGATCGCTTTGAAATCGAAGGAACCGATTGAAGAGGGTGAAGAATTCAGACGGAAAGGATGTAGTTTGGGTCGTTCTCAGCGCAAAAACCTCCAGCCTGTCTGCCGACCGCACGACTCACCAAAACCAGCACGAGGCGGTTCGGGCGATGCGCGGAAGGAAGGCCAAGAGGACAGGCTCGAGTCTGTTCTGTTTTTGTCTCATCATGGGATGGAAAACGCCCGGATGTGAAGCGTTTTGTCTGAAGAACGGGCGTTGACTTACCAACCAGGCTCGTAATTGCGAACCGCGGGCGCGATTGCGGCCACGATTTCAGCGATGCGAAAGCAAAAACAAGGACTGAGAGAAGCCATGGAGAGTAGAGAATGAAAACGAAACTTGAGGTTGACGTGTTGGCAAGGTTTGCAAATGAGGTGGATGGAAGAGGTGCGTGGCGGTGTGCGTGTTTGGTTTTCAAAACGGGTAGCCGCGCGGCGACGACACTTCTCGATACATCCACAACAACAACAATACGCGGCAACATGGTTGTATGGAGGCCTCTGTAGAAGTTCTTAGATGTGATGTGAACAGACACAACTATGGCATTAG
The DNA here is from genome assembly GCF_038381095.1 of Phyllosticta capitalensis. Lineage (NCBI taxonomy): Eukaryota > Fungi > Ascomycota > Dothideomycetes > Botryosphaeriales > Phyllostictaceae > Phyllosticta > Phyllosticta capitalensis. The sequence continues at coordinate 260,130 of NW_027117443.1, read as the reverse complement.
CATTTAATTCACACTGCATAATGATCAAATTTGCGTGTGATTACCCCTGAATCGGAAAGGTTTCCTCACGATCTCCGTCAAATCCAGGGTATCGCAATGATTGGAGATATCTAACCGTATAGAGTAGCCTAAAGCCCTTCGATCCCTTCCAACCCTTGACCCAGCGCCACACACTCACATCTTACCACCCTTCCATCAACCTCGCACCACTCTTCAACCCACCACGCACCACCTTCGATCCACCCAGCACCACCCTTCGACCCACCCAGCACCGCAAACTCAGGTCCTACGACACAAAAATGCCCGGCATCGTCAACCCCGTCGAGACTTGCTTGATCAATGTTCAATTCCTGATGGATGAGCCGGAGCTCCGGGCCGTCTTCTGGGCGATGCACGAGGGATTGACGTTGACCATTCAATCAGGTATGGGAGCTTGCTATCCTCCCTCGCCCACAAATCCTGTCATGCAGCTAACGTACCCGGCAGCCGCGCGCCAATACAACTGCACTTATCCCCAAGATATGTGGCTCGTGAGCAGCCACATCACCTGCCCCACCTGCGTCATTGCCTTGGGACTGTCCCGGGAGAACGGCTTTGCCATCGAAAGGATCTACCGCGTCGAGAGGGAAGGAATGCTACGAAAGCTCAAGCGGTGGAAGGCCAAAGCGCGCGGCAAGTTGATGATGAAGTTCTACGAGATGCGCTACGGCCCTGACTGGCGGGTCTTCGTGTACCGTTAGAACAGACACTGCAGGCGCGTTGAAGGGCAGCCGAATTACTGGGAAGCATGGGAGAGCAAAGAGTGCGGTCCGAGGATTAATGATATTCCCCTCGGAATTTTTGGTCCGCCCACCGTGAAAATGCTGTACAAGCAACAAATGATCCTCGTAGAGCGTAGAGATATTTGCATATCCAGAGGTGGAAAGCTCCATGTATTTCCAGACCACCGTAGACCCTACATACGGACGCGACCGCATGAATGATTGATCCAAGCCTCAAGTCTCGGTCGCACTGGCGCCGCTCTTCTTCAAGTACCGACACAGGGCCAGTGGCTCAATAAAAAGAGAATGTTGGAATCGCTGCCGTCCGCCGAGGCCATGGTTTCGGCCAAGGTGACGAGTAAACATGGCGGATTCCGTTGATTTACGCCATGCAGCCATGCCATGCAGGTCCAACACCGAGTACCGTAGAGAACCAAGGTACCCCGAATGGACTGTTGGCGACGCCAAGTAACCAGGCCCACCACCCACATACGACCATGAATCTGATTGGGGATGTTTTGGGAAGAAGGTTGGCGGAGGCCGAGAAACATTTATACCCACGACAGGGCTCGCTTGTCACGTAGCGCCGGAAAATCGGGGCCCGATCTGACTGGAGGTAGGTTCCAAGGAGGTTGTGCTTCGCCCTGTCCCAGGCCTACTTGGAAGGTGCCGCTTAAGTTCTACGCCGTCTGCCTAATGTAAGTGTCTATGCGAATGATGCGGATTTCCATTTTGTCGATCGCTGACGTCCGCACAGAACAAACCAACGCCGGCCTCTGCCAGACTCACAACGTACTCTTCGATCCCCCTGAAGAACCATGTTCCCAGCCTGATCACTAGCAGCCAAAAGACTGCCCAGAATTGCGCCAGCCGCTTCCTCGGACAGCATTTCTCGCAAAACACACATTCGGTCTCTGCGGTCGCGACCATACTTGTCTGTTTGCAAATGGAGCGCGGGCGGGACGAGCGAACAATTGCATAGTGATGCATAGACCGCTGGGGCGAACAACTGGGGAGTGACCCGGAACTTCATGGAAAGCGGTTCAAGATTCGGGAAGGCTTTGAACTCGGGAAAGATAGCAATAGATGGTTCTTTAGGTTGCTGTCCCAGCAAATGAAACCAGGATAAATCTCAGGCAGTATTGGACCACGATATGATCGAGACAATCGGCAGGAGCCAAACTTGGAGCTGCGATTGGCTTCTATCGCAAAGAAACATTTCCACGGCGGTCCCAGCGCCAGCAAAACAAAGACATCAAAGATCGGAGAAGTTCACAGACGGCTCTCAGCACAAAGAGCGAACGAGACAAAGGTACTGCGACTCGGCAGGCCCATCTCTTCTTGGCCAAACGGTTTGATTCCACGCTCTTTTCTTCCTCTGGCTCTCATCATAAGACCCCTGCTAACGGTTAGGACGCATTGCAGGCCAAACCTCGCCGCGACCACGCCCTACAGCTTCGGAGACACCGACCTGCGGAATCCGGTAAGACAGGGGCGACAACCGGAGGAGCGCGAGATATTTACCTACGGCAGGACCGCTGTGCACTCAATCTCGACGTCGGTACCGAGCGGAAGGGTTTTGACGGCCACACATCTGGAGCAGGATAAGCGTCGGCTCATACAAGTTTGAAAAGGGAGACGGGTGAGAGCGGGGGAACACGTACGTCCGACAGGGCTTGACGTCGCCCCAGTACTGCATGTAGACCTCGTTCATCTTGGCAAAGTTGCTCATGTCGTCAATGAAGACGTTGACCTTGACGACGTTCTCGATCGTGGTGCCCGCGGCTTCAAGCACCGCCTTCAGGTTCTGGATGACGCGGTGCTGCGGGAATGGTCAGCGGGGCTCCTCTGCCGGTATCCTTGCGCCGATTTCTATGGGGATGCCGTGTGACCTGGTCGGAGGGTGGTAGACAACGGAGGGGTACCAAGAACATACCGTGCGTGCCTGGATGTCGCCCTCAACCATCTTGCCGGTTGCAGGGTCGACGGCGACCTGACCGGAGCAGTAAACGGTGCCATTGGCGACAATGCCCTGGGACAGAACGCCGGGCAGAGGCGGAGGAGCATTTTGCGTGAGAATCGCAGTCTTGGCCGGCATGTTTGATGTATGAAGCTGGTGCACTTGGTACGGATTCAGAAGAGAATACCGAAGACGGTTTCTTGGTGTTTTGCAAACTGTTGTCACGGGCGGGGAAGAGAGTATTGCAAACGAGTTTGAATTGAGGCCAGCGAAGCTTATATAGCGGGAACGATGTCGTGTAGCCAAGACACGCCCTAGGGCGCGTCCGCCCCGCTGTGAAATCGCGCTGTCATGCATATGCATCAGCATTATCTAGGCTTTTGCGGGACCGAGTCGTGGGAGACGTCGTCGGCGACGTTGGATTTAAGCCGTCGGCGCTATCTCACGCTTTTCCCCAAGGGGCTTAAGCGTAGCTGGGGTCTGCCGGTAGAACGCGCCTTTAGCCGAGGTGTTCACCGCCTTCTTCAACCTCATTCTTCTCCTGATGACTGCCCTCCTACTCCATCAAACTTTTTTGTTGTCAAGTCCAGATGTGGATGTTCGACTTTGAAAGATCACATGTGCTGTTGAGGCAATTCGAGATTCAGGGGCTTTGGCAGATTTGAGAGTGCAAACCGAGCCCAGCTTCCAAGCAGTATAGCACAATCCCATGCCAGTTTGTGTGGCCAGTCGATAGCCGACTGCACGTCTGACGAGTCCTTGGCCAGGAATTTCTCTGTCGAAACGAAATGACATGGAGTTGCCTGCCTTCAAGCTGCCGGAGGCCCCTGAGAGAGATCGAGAGCACCAGTTCAATTGGCGAAGTGCGAGTCCGACGGATCCTATGAATCGATGCCATCCGGATAGGCCCGTTTATTCCCCTTCCAAAGATTTCTCCTGCTGCCTCTCCCATCGGAACTCCCCTTGCTCATATTGTCCAATCTTCTTGTGCGTCTTCTGGCCGATCGCATTGCCGGAGTTCCGGAACTGTTCGCTCGCGCGAAGTGACTCGAAGAAAAATCGCAACCTGAAGCTCTTGGTACATCTGGATCGATGTGGTTGCCTGTAGGATCGGGGTTGCGGCAGAGATTTGTTGCAGACCTAGACGCCGGAACCAGGATGTTAGCTGAATTTGCTTCTTCCAAAGCTTCTCGACTATGCGGAGGAGCTTCTCTGCCTCTGCTACCACCGCCCAGCCCATCGAGGACCTTACCTTCCCGTAGAAGTCTCGTGTGCAACTTCGAATTCTGTGTCTCGTGGTCTGGTCGAGCGAGCACAGTCGCAAAAAGGCTGGCTCTGGAATGTACCAGATGTCGTCTGTGTATAGACCCGAGCAAACAGCAATTCGGGCCGAGAACTGCCTAATCCGAGGAACCGATCTGCATCTCGCTTATGGTCCGCATTCTACTTCTGGCAGTTGGCTGTGAGTATGAAGCCCAGGAGAGGGGGCAAAAGCTGACTCCTTTCGCAGAGCGATCCGACGTGGAGAAAGATCAAGCTCAAGCCAAGAGCTGTGGCCTTGTCGACAACTCCCTTTGGAATGATCCGGCCATGGAGAGTCCATCTTGAGTCGCCTTTGTGGCGTGATAGCCAGTTGTCCTGCTTGGGTCCTTCGAGAAGCCTCATGGTCTTTTCCGGAGCAATCAACGAAAGGCATCAGTACCTGGAGCGGTATCGGCTCCGTTGATGGTCTGTAGTCGTTTCGCTTGGTGTGCCCTGTCGTCCGCACCGGACTGTCCCAGACGATGTGACTGCACGCCGGTCGCAAGAGACCTAGTATCGTCAGAGCCGAGGATACGAAAGCGGTGGTGTCGAACGATACTGGGGTTTCGACAGGGGATCCTCGTGGTTGCGAGACTGAGTCTGCGGGGGATGGTCGAAAGGGTCTTGCGCGGGTTGTCAATGCTCCTGAGGCTGCAGTGATGAGACCGCAGAACGGTTTGGAGATGCGGCAGGTTCGATCTGGTGTACATGAAGTGCTAAAGAGGATTGGGATCTCTCGACCTTGCTGCAATGAAGGGCATGGGCAATTAGTGCGGTGTGGACCTGGCTGTTGATTGGGTGGATCCCAATTAGGTTTGGTGCAATCAGGTCCTGCCTGGTTTTCCGGTCACTCCCAGCCGACCAGCACCTGCGAAATCAAAGACTCAGCTCCATCCAACTCCATCCTCATCTCATCAACGTCCACTCCTTCGATGTTCTTCCATCATTCGCTTGCAGACAATCTTCTTGCATTCATCCAATCTGCGTCGACCAAGACGGTGGTATGCTTGCGTAAGTACACTGCGACGTGGAAGCGATACCTCCAGCTGACACGCTCCAGATACCACCTCTCACGGCGACGCCCTTGAGCCTTTCCCACCCGGCTTCCGCATGCTTGCTGGCGACCCGTTCCAGCGTAACTTCACTGGCCTCCCCGTCCCCGACCCGCCCAAGCCCTGGACTGGTGGCAATGTTACGCAAGAGGCCTTGAGGCTGAAGGCAGTTGGCTTCAACTGCCTTCACTACTCAGTCAACCCACCTGAGGGCACGCTCTACCGCCACTTCATGCCGGACAAGAACTTTCTCAATGAGAACTGCTCGGACGGTCTGTTCCAATCGTCGCCCTCGCTGTCTTCTGTTGAGCGACTACTTCTACCCGTCGCAACACTTCCATCTCGCCAACCCACCTTTCCCGCATTCCATACTGATTCACTGAGTCTTTGGTAAGTCTCATCTCCAGCCATCAACCTGCTGTGGCTGACGTCTCCTCAGCTTGCGAAAAGGGCCTCTGCGATCCGGGCAAGATCTCAAGCCATGCCCAATCGGTCTAGGCAAAGGGTGTTTTCCAAGAGTGGTCACATACGACTACATTCGCACCTGGACACGTCCTGCGAGGTGGCGCAGGACAAGTCTGCGTCTTGGTTTGTTCCCTTGTGCCCACCAGCGATACATCAATTACTAACGTTACCTCGCATGGTAATAGTGTCGTTTTGCAATTGACCACTAGTCAGACGCCGAGGGTGCTGGCGAAGATGCTGCTGCTCCCGCTACCTTGACCCCCAAGAAGCGCGGCCGTCCCAAGAAGGCTGAGCTCGCGAAGGACAACGACGTGGTCAAGCAGGAGCCTGGCTCCGAGGTCGAGTCCAAGGCCGACTCTGTCATGCAGGGCAGCAACGTCGCTGATCAGCTGCTCGCTGCTGCTGAGGCCGGCGGCGCCCTTTTGCCCGGATCCCACTCGCTCCTTATATCGACTGCAGTTCATCTGGGACTATCTTCATGGCTTCCAGTACGCACCTCGCCATGCTCGCCAGACCATCCATGCCGTCTGCCATGCCGAAGACTTTGAAGAAGCGGCAAAGATGGTCGATCAGTCATGAAGCGTCGAAGCTGGGATGGCGCAATTCGGTCGGCCGGAGGAGGCATTCTGGAGCAAATTCAAGAAGAGAGTCCTCAATTGCGGATGGGTCACAGGCAGGATGGGTTTCCACCACCCAGTGGAGGATTTGGGACTATGGTTGGTTTCGAAATACGTTGGCTCTGTCAGTGTAGCGCGCGTGCGGCCCAGGACATCTAAGGACATCAGGCAGCGATACAGTGCTGTACGTAGTTTTCAATCCACTCCCACTGCTGTTGGTCAATCAGAGTACAGCATGTGCCTTGCCTTTCGTGATCAGCTGGGAAAAATGACTTGTGAAGAGCGCTGTTGCGTTAGTGTTTCCGTCATACGGGCTCATCACATGGTAGCGCTTTTTGGTTTTCACTTGGTAGAGTGCGGCAAGATTCAATATGAGCAAAATCCGTCTTCATGAATCTTCCACACCACAGCACGATCCTCTTCTCTCCACCAAAACGCGTTCTCGCCATCACTCTCGATCTCACAACCTTCAAACCCACCACCACCTCCATAAAAATTAAAATGTCTTCTTCACCAATTTCAGAAGAGGACCAGGGCGTCTTCGCCAACTTCTCGGGCGTTGTGGGGAGCGTGCTGTCTCCTGAGGCACTCGCCGCAGAAATGGTAAGGCATCCGACTTGAAGCCTTTTTCAGCACACACTGATTCCAGGCCAGGAGCGCGGAGCCAATTGGCTCAACCTTGCCCGCCGCGACCGCCGCCTCGTCTTGCGCAGCGACGCGGGCGCCATGGCCCTCGGCCTCATGGAGGCGTTGCCGGACGTAAGCTTTTCCAGCTTCCCAATTGAGCATTTACTAAAGCCTTTACAGCTCAGCCACGAGGCCATTGTCGAGCTCGTCCGCCGCGAGATCGGCTTGACTGAGGGAGAGGCCTCCTCCCTCCTCCACTTGGTCTCGTCGGTCTCCGGCGACGAGGAGTCGGCAGTGGCCGACTACAACCCAGACAGCGAGGTGGAGGGTGAGGAGGTGGAGGAGGGCTCGGAGCCGCCGAGCGACGGCGACGGCGACAACGACGAAGACGACGACGACGATGACGATGACGACGAGGGACCGCTGCGGGAGATGAGCTCTTCGGAGCTGAACCGCCGCCGCCGCTAAGTCTTCCAATTTGGAAGCAAATTCACGACTACTACTCTCCAATTGATCGTTTCTTGCGGTGGGCTTTTTCCTGAACTCATATACCCAATGTAGAAATGCTTTGTTCCTATAGATGCATCTCTTGTAGCATAGATTTTGCACTGAAATGGTGGTGATGCGTGGTATTTTTGAAGACAAACGAATTATCTACGTGACTATGGGCTCAAATTTTGGAGGCATTTGGGAGCAAGCAGAGGTACAGTGTGTATATACCGCTCCATATCCGCTGGGGCTACCACCACCACACCACTACACCGACGCATCAAACCACCATTCCCACACAATCTCGAAAACCTCTCCAGCAATGGACTCTTTTGCCTCTTTCGCTCTCTTCGTCTACGAGATGGATCCCTGGGAGGTCTTTGCTGTCGCGCTCTTCGCGACATACTTTCTCTTCATCAACTTCCGCAACCAGCACCGGGAGCCCGAGCCCGACGCCCGGGAGGAGCTGCGCCTTTGGATGAGCTGCGTTGCATGCATTCTGCTGGCCGTGAGGTCTCTGACATGAGAGGTACGAAGCACTTCAGGCTGTGAGATCCGAGATCTCTTTGAATTAAATCTTCTCCTCTCAATTGCTCGACCATGGGATGCACATTCGCTAATCAAAGAGTGTAGAAACCTGTCTCCCGTCGCCCTCTTCTTCTGCTCCCCCTCCAAAGTCAAGTCCCCCCGGGCATCGATCATCCACCACGGCAATCTCGAGATGGATCAGGAATACTGGTGTGGGAAGGAAAGGCAGAAGCTTTGAATGGAAACATTGTGCCACCGATCTATCTCATGGCAACGGGAGGAGAAGAAGAAGCGAGCGGTAAAGCGTTTGGAAAGCCTTCCTCGAAGGGAGACTTCCAGTCCTGATGCAGTGTTCCTAGCTCCTGCAATGCTCTCGAAAGCCCATACTCTTTGTAAACGGATACGCCTGCTCATGAATGGCATCTTCCGTAGCCTAGAGCGTGCTTGCTTCTATAATTGCGGGCCGCAGTGCCTTAATCGTGACCATTGCACTCACTGCGTTGCCTGATCAGACTGCTTTCAATGCAGCTACCGCTCGCGATATTACCTGCTTTGTGACACGAACGAGCCTGTCCATGCGTGAATGATGGCAGGAACAGAGCCCTCCACGTCATAGTGGCTGCCATTGGTGTTGAACTGGGCTGCCCGGAACGCTCTGGGGCTAGACCCGGCCCGAGCGCCGCTGTCATCTTGACGCGTCCCTCTTCCTTGACCTACCATCTCTTCCTCTCTCTTCCATTCCATCTCAACAACATCATCATCACAAACCCTTCTCATCACACCTCCATCTCAATCTTCTCTCATTGCAAATCACACGGCCCTCGCGGTCCCGATCACTCCTTGAAACTCCAATCCATGGACTGCGGGGGCCGTCGAGGAGTCATCGACAGCCGCGTCCACACATGGACTGGCCTCCGACCTCGCCACTCTCACCTCAGGTGGGGCGGAGGCCTCGCAGGCATCATCACTGCCTCAGGTAGGACACTCTGTGGCGACTCAATCCCTCCTGGTGAACGCTGGTGAACTGACATGAGCGAAACAGTCGCCTTCTTGTTCCGGAGCCCATCATGGCGGGAATGGCACGAACTGCACTGGTTGGCCTCTCGCTCCCTCCACAGTGCACTGAACAGGGGGGACGCGGGAGGCCTCGCGGGTATAATATGGCCCGTGGTAAGTCTCGTTCTGACAGAATCGTTCGTTGCATGCCTGCTGATCTCACTTCATCAAGGCCCGGTGCCCATTTTCCATTCGGAGTGCCTCTCGGTATCCACAACACCTGGGTTCTCCCCAATTTCTGGGGTATTTGATCTGATGTGAGTCGCCCTCAGTTCAGTCAATTTGAACCGCAAGCTGACCACTGTGCAACAGCATCATTTCGAGCGACGGTCGATCCGACCGAACGAACGAGGCGCTGTCGGCGTTTTTCGCAGCGACTACATTGAGATTCACCACCCAGGCGTCAGCGATGCTGCACCAACCCGGGCGGCTCGCCGCAAATGCTCCTCCAGAAAGACAAGAAGATGATGGAGCGCTCGTACGTGAACCTGGACGGCGGCAAGACGTCCTGGGTGGAGGCCCAGTACCTTGTCCCGTACCAGGACCACGGTGAGAGGAATGCAGAATACCGCCTCCAGCCTGTTTTCGTACTTGGTGGCGCACCGGGCGGAGTTGGAGGAGGGAAAGAAGGCCAAGGATCAGGCAAGCTTGTGTTCGCGCGTTCATGGAGTCGTCAGACGTCGCGTCACAGTCGTTGGCCAACACATCAGCCAGTATGCTGAGCTCGGAGACGCCGACGGTCTTTGGTCAACCCATCAGCGAGCATGTTGAGCTCGGAGACGCCGAGTCTGCGTCAAGCACCTCTTGCGTCACCTCAGTGGCTTCAGGTATGAATGCCCCTGCAAAATGCTGCACTATTCAAGCTAACGTGGCGGTAGGATCTTGGACAATGGCAAGCCTACTCTCTCGCTCTCGGGTTCCGCCAGCGCATTCAGGCGCATGCCCTGCCGTGGCCGCACCTCACGCGACCGGGTTGATCACACCTTTGAACCGGGAAATATCTCCAGCCACGCGCACTATGTCCAGGGCAGCAGTGTTTTCCAAGAGTGGTCACATTAGTCGGACTACGTGCATCCAACTGCGCTCCATGCCATGCCGTTGCTGCACCGGATCCGCGAGATGCTTGCGCGTGGCGAGGAAGTTGAGGACCGCGAAGTTACTCTCAACTTGAACGAGTCGACCCAGGCAAGATCTCCAGCCATGCGCACTATGTCCAGGGCAGCAGTGTTTTCCAAGAGTGGTCACATTCGACGGACTGCGGACCTCCAACTGCACTTCGTGCCAGGTCACTCAGGACAAGTTGGCCAAGTAGCCGCAGGTATGCCGTCCTCACAGTCTTTCTGCTTGATCCACAAACTAACGCATCGCAGGATGATTTCTCGATCTGTGCTCGTGTTCTTCAAAGCAGCGAACCCGGATCCGGCAAGGTCACCAGCCAGCGAAACAGTGAAGAGAGCGACGAAAGAGGTCGCTGTAAGATCAACAGCTAGCTGAAAAGTGCGGAAAGTGATAAGAGGAGTCACCAGGAGGACCACCGAGCAACGAGGTCTTGCGGGTTTGGGTATTCGGGAAATCGAGCGACGGGGTCTTGCAGTTTGGGGGTTTCGAGCAATTGAATAATGGTCAAGGTCCAAGGGCAAGGGGATTCAGAGCATGGACTGCATTGAGTGTAAGGGGAATGGTCATTTCGACTGGTCACTGGTCACTTGGTGCATTCGGTGGTGGATCACGCCTTGGGGAACTCAGTGGAATCGAATTGATAGTTTGGGTCAACAGCATTGTCATTCATCAGCATCATGTTTGAGCAATCATGTTTGAGCAATCATAGTGTTCAATTGAACTCTCTTCCGCAGCCCTTGTATCTTTGGTCCGCTTGATTGCTATGAGCAATCCCCATTGAATCTCCCAGCTTCCTGACGAGTCCCTGACCCGAATTGTGCGACAAACCAATGGCTGTGAATGGAAGGCTGTCTGTGTCAGTGACGTTTGCCAGGAGCAGTGCCAGTCATAGTCCCCTACCAATTGGAATTGTGTCTCTCGAGCTGGGCTCAATTGTCACCCTCGTCGCCCTTGTCGCCATTGTCGCCGTTCTTGACCGACCTCGCGACGACGACGATGGCCCAAATCACAAAGCCGGCGAAGACAAGGAACCAGAGAACCAGCAAGGCCGTGGCCCACTTGCTGAGGCTGCGGCCGGCGTGGCGGTCCCGGAACTGCGGCTGTTCCTGCTGCTGCTCCTCGACACGGAACGGATCCTGCGGCGGAGGGGCCTGCGCCGAGAGACTGGTGGTGGAGCGGTGGCGGGCGTGGGAGCGCGAAGGAGGGGAGGGCGCGTGGAGGGACGCCAGCTCGACGCCCTCGTCGTCGGCGGGGGGAGTGGCGCGGGCAGGGGGCTTTTGGCAGACATGTCGTCAGCAATTGATCTTGTGGAATCCTTGCAGGAGCTCGAAGTAGTGGACTTGCCATGGTGGTGTTTGTGCTCTCGCTGGTCTTGGAGAGGCTTTGGGAGGAGGGCTTTGTGGGAGAGCTGCTCTGGAGGATGCGCGTCAGCTCAATTACTCTCAATCACTGCAATTGGACAGGAGATTCTCACGCAGCTGGCAATGCGTCTGTTGGCTTGCAGAGAGACATGCAGAGTGGTTTTGGTGGCGCGCTGGCTGCTGTGGGTTGGAGTGGTGCGAATTGCAAATGGTACGGCCTGTTGGAGGGGTGCCGAGGGGGCCGCCAGGGGTCTACCCAACGGGCCTGTTCCCCACTGGCTGTCGCGCACCACCAAAAGACTTCATTCCAGGCTGAAAGTTCACCTTTTCCAGTTTCGTATCGTGGCCCATGTGATTATACAGGATGCGAACTTCTGGAAATATCTTGCAGTGTCGCCCGTCTAATAATGGGACTTGGTTTGGTCAAACAAAGCACCTATCAAGAACTCTTTCATTCCATGGGACCAATGTGGACTGAAAAAGGCCATTGAAAAGCTTCCCAGCTGCCGTAGCACGCTCGTGAAAGTTCGTATTCGCATTCCGACTTCGCTAGGGCTATCGCGCAGTCACGATGCCTCCACATGCTACCGCCGCACGTCTCCGAACTAGATTGCGGACTGCCCAGGAACTCAGGTGAACTGATCATGCGCGGCTGGCGCCTGGCTGGCGCCTGGGGTCGACCAATGGTGGCTTCCGGAATCGCTACGCCAACTGGTCAGCGGATCTGGTGGCTCTTCCGCCAGATCAACAACCCTCCTCTTCCTCAACCTTCAACCTCAACCTCAACCACCACCTCAACTCACCACCGCATCTGCCATCCTTCTCTCTGTGGGTTCCATCTGCTTCCATGAAGCGCTTCTTCGCATCTGATGAACTGCGACTGACAGCGTCAGCTCTGGGTCTGTGCCTTTCTTGTTTCTGATCGGGTCTCCGGCCCTTGGGTTGGCTGGTAAGTCAAGACCTTCCCGACACCTCCTCGGGACTACGCAGCTTGACCTTTCTGACACACTCTCCTCTGCAGACCTCTGTCGGTCCTCCCCCAATCGCACTGTTGTGCCTGGTGGCCGGCGCCCAAGAACGCGTCAGGTAAGCCATCCCCAGTCAACCCGATGTGGACAGGTATACTCATCCTCAACTTGCAGGACGCACTCGGAGGAAGGTCGAAGACTTCCACTGGAGGCGTGGGCGGGACCTCCCACCAAGGTTCCGCGCAGACTATTACTTCAAGAAGCACGATCCACGCATAACTCAACCGCCGCCAAAGATGACACGCCAGGGGGTGGAGATCTTCAACACCTGTTTTTTCCAGTTCAACAGAGTCCGGATTCACGACAGAAAGGATCCACTTCTAATCCATCGATCGTTGACCGACACAAGGGAAGACATCGCCAACGGCTTCCCGCCTCAAGATATCCACTTCGACTTTGGCTGGCGTCCCGCAATTCTCATGTACATGGAATGGCTAGCCTACTCCATCAAACAGTACAATCCTCGTCTTACTCGAGGATATTGGGTTCTGGCAAGACTGATCTCGCAGTCATTGCACAGACACTCGGAGTGATCTCACTGCAGTACTGGATTGCAGGCATCATCATCGACGAAGGCCTGCTGCACGACCGCACAAAATACTGCCCGGGACTTGCGGTCGCTTGCGGTGTCCTGTCCAGGTGAGCCTTTCTCTGATCAATCATTTCGAACATTGCCAATGCTAACACAATACTGAACCCAGTCCAGCGTCACCGCCCACACCCGCCAGTGGAGCACGTGCCAAAATTTTCGGGCACGTTGGAGAACCGCGCCAAGTTTTCCTTGAACAAGCGCAGGCGTGCGCAGATTCAACCCGGCCGGATTCTCTTCCTCAAGCACCAATCTTCCATTCACCTTTTCATGTGCTTGATCTATCAAGTGGGCGACAACAACAAGGAGTTCTCGTGCGGCGCGACAGCTTCACTGGTGCGGGCTGGTTCAGCTCCAATTTCACTGCTCAGCACAACGCCTGCGAAATTTCTAACGCCACCCCCAAGGCGCCCAGTCTTTAGTCGTCGCGACAAAAGAGCTATGGGCTGCAGGTGGAATCCGAAGTCTCTACGCAGGTAAGCATTGAAATGCGTTCAGACACGAGGAGTGCTCCTCTGACGCGCCCGCAGGAAACGGCCTGAATGTCGTCAAGTTCATGCCAGAATCGGCTGTCAAGTTCGGCGCATTCGAGGTGAGCGACCCAGTCGAAGCACATTGATCCACCACTAAGATTCCAAGGCTTCAAAACGACTGTTTTCAAAGATTGAGGGCCACAACAGTCCCCCAGAAATCCTCCCATGTCCAAGCTTATGGCCTTATGGCCAGAGGATCACTGGGACTGGAAGGTTGATGGCCCCTCGATTCTCGCATTGCCATTTTCGGGGTTCATGGTTGACGCATGGGCCTGCTCTCATTGCGTCTGGAAAAGCATGATCATCAGCGGATTCGGCGAAATGGTTTCACAGTCAGTCTCCTTTGCCCGGAAACATTTCAGTCCTGCTGATTCCTGCCCAGATTTGTTGTGTACCCACTGTTGCTCATACACCAAGAGCAAAGTGGTTGACGAATACGACTTGTCACCCATTGAACAACAGGCACTCCACCGAGGGGTCAGTTTCACCGGCTTCAGCGACCAGAAGCGCCCTGGCCTTCTTGCCATCGCCATGAGCACTTTATGATTCGCAACAAGTGCGGCTTCGCTGGATCAACAGACTCACCACGTAAGGAAAGGGAACCGGAGGGCATGTCTGTTCGAGCGTCATTTCAACCCTCAGATTTGTGCGGGACGGTCGGTGGGATGGATTCGGACAAGGAGGAGGTTGGACAAGATTTCTAAGGTCTTTCGATGGTCGTGTACGCGGTCGGCGTCGGTAGTGACTTACAATACCTCTGCTCTCTTGCTTGATGTCCCACTTTGATGCCGCGCTACGTGATTGATATTGCATCTCAGCGGATCTGGTCGACTGCCGTAGCTCAGTGCAAGCTTCTAGGAAACATCTTGGCCACACCCAAGAGGCCAGGATCTGAGAAGCAATGATTTGAGGCGAATGCTGAGCGTCCTACACGGTCCCAGACCGTATGAGCCGCCCGGTACTCTGTCATTTACAGCGCAGAATTGCTCCAACCTCCGAAAAATTCGTTGCCTGTCAGCGACTCATCCAGCTTCGAGTTGCCCAAAGCAGAGAGAGTAAGCGACAGGGAGCGGTCGCAGGCCCGCAGAACAGATTCAAAATCAGGTACGAGAAGACAAATCATGGCCTCAAAGGCATCACAATCCATGCATGTACAGAAGCATTGAAGCAGCATTGTCCCATTCCGTAGCCAGATTATCAAGCCGTTTCTGAAAGATCGGTGCAGTCCCCAACCCTGCATCTTGCTCCGGAAGCCCGCGCGCCTGATGTGCCGCAACCCCCGTTGTCTCCTTAATTGCTTCGAGCGGAACCTGGAGCCTGCCTTCCAGCAGACGAGGCCTTAGCACAAAGATACCTCAAGTTCTTGTGGCAATTGTGCGTATACTCTGTTCTGCAGCCCTGCCTGGAGTCGATTCCCGGGGTCTTCGGGGTCTTGGTATCGCGGGAGGGGTAAAGCACCATCGTCTTGGGCCCCTGAGCACGCGGCGGCGGGTTTTGTTGCTCTCGTTGTAGGCTTCATGAAGGGATTGGGAGCGGCGGTAGTCTTGGAAAAGCGAGCGAGGCTTTCGGGGAGAGGAAGCGGTGCGGTGGAAGCTGCTGTAGCGCTGTTCGAAGGTGAATTCTCAGGGGGAAGGGGGCTTCCAATTGTGAGTTTTCGACACATTGAAAGATCCATAGGGGAGAGGGGAGAATGGCTGCAGGTGTTTTGGCGCTAAAGTACCTCGAGGGAG
This sequence comes from Phyllosticta capitalensis, assembly GCF_038381095.1. Taxonomy (NCBI): domain Eukaryota; kingdom Fungi; phylum Ascomycota; class Dothideomycetes; order Botryosphaeriales; family Phyllostictaceae; genus Phyllosticta; species Phyllosticta capitalensis. Next base: position 244,913 of record NW_027117443.1, on the reverse strand, counting down.
GCCAAAGAGGTGGTGGTTCCGTCTCAAGGTGGTTTGCTCCGTCAGTCAGGGGGGCACCTCATGCTGAAAGTTGGCGTGGGATTGGCATTCAATGGCGAGATTTGGAGGTTTGGGGACGCAGTGCAAAGCTGCAGAGATGTCCTGGCAGCGTGGGCTCTGAATACGCTGTGCGTGTGGTTGCTGTGCGTGGCTGCCATCTCGAGCATCCATCGGCGGCCAATCTTCCACCCACAACACCAACATCCGAGAGCTTCGTGACAGTTTGACAACCACCACAAACCGCACCGTCCAACCGTCACGCCCTGCTCCTCGCTCTCTGCTCGCGCTCTCGCTGCCGCCGCTCCCACAAGCTCTCCTTCTCAAGCGCCACTTTCAAACCTCCATCTCCGCGCCGCCGCTCACCTCCACTACCACCACTACTACTCCTCCTCCTCCTCCTCCTCCTCCTCCACCACCACCATGTCGGGCGCCGCCACCACCACCCTCTTCCTCGCCCGCGGGCCTTACAAGCCCAAATACATCAACTGCGAGGTCCTCCACATTGTGGCCTGCGCGGTCCTGGGGACCATGGCGCTCCCCGAGGAGACGGAGGTCGCTCTGGCGGCCATGATGCTCAAGTACCACCTGGGCAGGGAGCAGCGCTTCGAGCGCATCACGGACCCCGAGGACTTCGAGCTCATGGGGCACATTGCGGAGATTTTTTGTGCGGAGTGCCCGCACGTCCACGGTAGGATCCGCCGTCCCTTGGTCCACACGGCCTCGGTTGGTACGTGTTTGAATGCTCCTCGAGAACGTTTTTGGCATTGAGGATGGGTGCTAATCCAGAGACTAGACCTCGAGGACCCGCTCGTCGCCGCCGGCCTCGTCGACCCCCTCCCCCGCCACGTCTTCCTCAAGGAGCGTGGCAGGCTTCTGCTGCGCAAAGCGTGGTCGAAGTTGCGCCACCGTCACTAGGGGCGCCTTCCCTTCTCGACGATCGCGGGCACCACCAGCCCATCTGGTCTCGGGCGTTTGGGTTCTCTCGGGTGACCCGGCGCGGTCTTTTTCTCGTCTGGAGTCTGGAGTAGGGGGGTTCGGGCTGCCCCGTTGACAGCACCGTTTGTCTTCTGGTTTCTGGGGGGAGCATCCGGGTGGAGTCTGGTGTTTTTTGGGAGTTTTCGCTGCCTCGTCGACAGCATTTCGCATGGCCGGCGCGCCCTTTTACGAATCGAAGTTTTTTCCTTGTTGTTCCAAACTGATCTGTATGCTGCCGTGAAGACTCACAGAAGCTGACGTCCAATTGCGAACCATCTGCCACTATTTCAGTCCAGTGATTCACTGATGTGAAGCTCTTGCGCAGACTTTGATCACAACAACAGCCTCTTTTGCTCGACTTTCGACACCACCACCACCACTCGACAAGATCACAAGCTCCCCCGAGAAGCCTCGCTTCTCAAGCACTCTCGCTCCTCAGGCACTCTCGCTCCTAAAACATCTCTCCCACCACTCCAACCACCATGGGAAACCGCTCTTCGAAGCCCGCCCGCCGCCGCCCAGGCGCCAAATTTGGCGTCAGGGTCGCCGTTCCAGGCCTGATCAGCAAGCGAGGCTTCCGGGCCGTGTTCAACCACCTGACGGCGCACAACCACGCGGCGAGCGGCTGGATCCAGATCCTGAGCCCGCAGCTGCAGCTGCAGCTCCTGACCTCCGAGTTCCTGGAGCAGGCCGACCGCGTCGAAGTCTGGTCTCGCGACGACTTCAACATCATCATCCGCATGTACGAGACGGCCGGCAAGACGGGCCCGGGCGGCTTTGACTCGATCCGCCATTGCGCCGTCCACCGCTGCCCGATCCTCGTGTACGTTTTCCCCTCTCTCTCTCCCCTTCTCCCTCTCTCTGTTGCTGTTGGGCTTGGCTGACTGTTCCCGAGGCCCGAATGGTCGTGAGACCGCGACATTCCGAAAACCATCCACCGGCTGGAAAACAACGGCTTTTTGGCAGGATTTGGGAAGGGATGATTGCTACAGGGAATCAGGGGTTGGGCCTGGGATTTACTCGCTGGAATGGCCGAAAGAGGGTTCAAGTTGGGTTCAGGAGCAGACAATCAGGGCTTTCGACTCCTCTTCTTACGGCGAATGGGCTTGCGGCTTCTCTGAAAGCTCTGCATACAGTGATTGAATGAGAGTTCTTCTCCTCATGAACGACCGTAGGGATATCATCCAGTGATCGTCTCCTCGGAAGCTCCGTGCTACCGTGTTGAACAAGAAGCTTTTCTGTCCTGGAATCTGCGCTGCGATGCTAAGAGCCGACAAATGTTGTGGAGGCGGTCCAGATATCCCGTAGAACATGTAGGATCAGAGTGGGCACATCCCACACATGGCTACTATAATCATTCTGCGGCAATGAGAGTAGCTCTCATTTGGACGTGTTCCATGGGCTGCTTCCAATAGAGCTCATTTTCGACTTGCCCGCCAGCCCGAGCGTAGCCATATCATTCGGTTGCTCGAGTGCCTGTACGCTAGTCCCAAAATGCCACCTCGGGCACAGATCGGGGTGGAGGGACAGAGGAGCGGCACCCCGGCGCCCTCCCATCCTCGCCGCCGCGGGCGAGTGATCTGGCGGGTGATCCGAGCGCCCCCGGGTTGTTTAAAAGGACCTCGACCGCGGCCCTCCCTCCTCTTCTTTTCTTCTTCTTCATAGGCGTTCCGGCGTCAAGCTGGGTCCCCTCCCCCTTCCTTCCCCCCAGTCCATGCGGGCCTGGTAAACCCGCACGGCAATCTTTGGAACCTCTTCATTGCTCTGCGTAAGAACACGTTTTTTCATTGAGGCTTTGGCTCTACGCCGGACCTTTGAGAAGAACGTCGGATTGAGGGAGTGCGGTGCTTTTGTTTGTGATGTTCGGGCGCGTGTTTGCGGGCGGCAAAGTGGGTTGTTGACACCACTCGAGGCTCACGAGAGGGCGCAGCAAGGGATCTTGGACCCGTATGCATAGCCTCGATCGTAATGAAGCTCTTGAAAGCTCACCGTTTGAAGGATACATGTCAACAGTAGGCCCAAGGAGACTCTATCTCAGCTCCGCCTGAAGGCGGCTTGAGGCCAACATCCAGCGCTGTTGGTGACGTACAGTATGAGCAGATTTGCGAGATGTCTCGTCGCAAGAGCCGCCATACCATCAAAATCAAACGCAGCGTCCCTTGAGGTGGAGAGAGCGAGGTTCTGATGCTGTACTATCGCATGTTCCAGAGCCTTCAACCACCAGACACGCCGGTGCAAATGCAGCCAACGTGGCTCGCTCGTATACGCGCGAATCCAGTCGACAAGGCGCCGAGCAATGCAGAATTTTCCGCGTAACGGCACCATTCACTTTGTTTCGCGGCGACTTGTGGAGGCTTCAACACCTGCTCGAACAACTCGCCATCACCACCGTGGAGCAGCTTCGAGGACGTTCCTGAAGCAAACTCGTTGCCGGACAAAAGCTTTCTACGCCAGCTTTCCAGCGGACCGCGGATTTCGGGATACTTCGCGACCTGCCGAGACACGACGAGGACTTGCAACGAATGCGCAGCATGTTACTGCGGCGCGTGGTCCACCTTGAAGACGAGAGTGGCCGTTGGTGATGGTTTCGATGATGAAGAGCTTGGTAAGGATGCGGATTGCGCACAGCCATGAGATACGAGGGCACCCTCAGATGTCAAGGAGCTGATGCCGAGTCCGCAGGACGTTGAATCCAGCGTGTAGCAACCAGATTGGGCCGAAGCGACGTCTGGACCGCACGCCGTCCACGATGAGCAGCTAGAATCCACGTAGACGAGAACCAGAAGGAGGCCCAGTTGACCGGCAGAGTTCGAACAGGCCGTCCGTTGACGATGATGCCTCACGCCCATACCAAACACGGCGGCCACCGAATGGCTTGCGCGAGGTGCAAGAAGCGGAGATACGCGCGGTACATTGCCAAATAAGAGTGCTGGGAGAGTCGAAAGCCGCCATCGAGCGTGCTGATGCTCGACAGCATGCTACGAAGCAGGAACAAGGCCTACGAACGAGATCGGCGACAAGTTCCCTTCGACACGGTCGACAGGCACTGCGGGTCTGGAGACAAACGGGTTGGTGTGGACAGCTTCAAAGCCCGGCCTTCGCTGATTCAGGGTACTTGATCAAGCCATGGCCTTGCTGGCACTGATGAATGGCGACTGAAAGACAAAAGGCGCTCAGATGGGGGTGGATGTACTGCCACGCTCCCGCCCTCAGTCGATTGTTCAAGTTGGCAATCCTCGTGTCTGCAGGCCTCGCCGGCAGTCTTCAGAAGACAACTCAAACCAGAATCTGGCCAGGCGAATCGACATTGCAATCCTTGGCCGCAGACGACTTCCGAAAAAAACGGTAGTGGATAGGGCGCTCGAGAAGTTCGGATATGTGAAAGCCGAATTGTGGACGTTGAAACAGACCACGGTGAGCCATACGCCCGCCCTGCACGACAGCACGCCGCTAACTTAGAAAAGTCGCAGTCAGGCAAGCAATCCGTTCCGAGAGATAGTGTCATTCGACACCGACGCCATTTCGTGCCATGCCAGCAAAGTCGTCAAATCGATTCGCGTCACAGCTTGCCCAGTTTTGATCCAATACTTCTGGAGATCTGGGAGTGGGCAATCGACGATGAAGACGATCGATGCCGGAAAGGCCGACTCGATGAGGGATACTCAGGTCAGATAATTCCGTGGTGGACGAGGACCCAATGACATTGGAAGCAGGATCCGTGAACAGACCAGGTCCGAGGCCTTGAAAGAAGTCGACTCAAAAGAGGAAATTCCAGTACGTAGCTGGCCTGCACGCAGCCAGAAGCGGAGACGAAATGACGGACCTGCGATGGCAGAAAAAAGAGAGCAGGAGCGAGGCCCCTGGGGTATACGAAAGCCTCGCCGGGACTCGGGGATGGAAACTGGAAACCAATGAAATGCGGACTAGCCCTGAGTGACTGGAAAATACGGGTGCTCGATTACCAGCCGCAGAAAATGAGGAAGAGACATGAAAGAGCAGCGAGAAGACCGAGGACGACTGCCAGAATGAAAGAGACTGTCGGCATGGCCCTGACGAAACGGCCACGTTTGTAAAACGAAGAAAAGGAGAAGACTCGAGGTAAGAAAGTGAGCATGGCCCTACCAACCACCCATGCAGTGCTCTACTGAAAGCAGACTTTAGAAAGGAAAGGACTAGAACAGCAAAAGACAAGACTTGAAAACGGAAGAAGCGATTCTGCGTAGTGCTTAAGCACTAGACAGGAGGAAGAGGTTTGGATGGCTGAACAAAAACACTCCGAGCTGCAAGAGAAGACGACTTAGGAACCCACTGGCGGAATACTTGCGCAAGAAGTGCGAAATCAAGAGAGAACGTCGATGTTGCTGGCTGTGAGGCGGACGAAAAGGTGGCTTCACAAAACGGTTGAGCCGCAAGATCTGAATCAAAGAGGCGAAACGACACGAAATAGCCGAAAAGGGGACGACGGCGGACATTGCGATTAAAAGTAGGAAGTCGGCTGCGAAAGGTAAGTAAAGGGAGTTGCTGCAGCATGAGGAGAGAAAGAGTTCGGGGCTTACTGAATAGGGAAACCAGGGAACACTTCAGAGAAGATCAGACAGAACCAAACGCTCTTGGAGAATGCGAAGCAAGATGACGCTGGACCTACGCAGTCGTAAAGCGACAGCAAATTTTGGCGTGTCCACTCGTGCTTAAAGCACTACAGGACGGCTTGCAGGATGGAATCAGAGAGGACGAGGAGGGCCGACCATCCAAACAGCGCTTGAATCTGCTTCATAGAGATGTAAGCAGAGCCAAAACGACACAAGGACGGCAAATGAAGACCAATGCCACTTGCTCTTCGAGAAACAACAACGAAAGAAAGAGAAACGGCAAAGTAGACGAGGCGCAACTCTCAGAGCAGTGCAAAACAACTTGGAAAGGAAAAAAAGGGAGAGAAAAAGGAGATTGGAGCTCAAAAATGCCCCGGCCCCACGGGCTACCCACACTTGACCATCAGGGATGGACGGGCGGTGAACGGAAAAAACGAAAGCAGAAGAGGACTCGTGAGTAGCACTGGGCCGTTCGACCACCTGTGCAGTGCAAAGAAAAGGACAGAAATGGCTGACTGGATTGACGCAGACAAGGAAATGAGATAAGCGCTGACCATGAGCCACAGATGAACCGCTCAAAGAATGAAGAGAAGACGCAAAGAAAAAAGGAGAGGATGAAGTGTCATCGCCAAACGGCTTGACAAGAAAAGGACGATCGAAAACGCGCAAAACTCGAAGCTCGAAAGGGGCTCAAGGCCCCTGAAAAAAAAAGAAATTCAACAAAGAAGACACAGGAGCCTAGATGGATGGATGTCAGCATTCGCGTTACACGTACGCAAAGAGGATATCGAGTCCAGATCGACAGTCAGCAAAAGCAGCTGCAGCCGTCATCTACTTCAATTGTTGACCTTGTCCCACGGATGGGGAAACGCATTAAAAACACATTGTTGCCGAAGAAGAGAAGCCCACCGACGCCGTGCTATGCTCTTAGAAGAATCTCCACCAGATGAAGACGATCATGATGAAAGCCAGAGCGCCGACCGGACCATACTGCAAAGACGTCAGCCCACAACAACAGCGAGAAGCCATAGCCCTGAGTTCTTACCTGCTTGAAGAGAAGCTCCCAGTTGATCCTGACAGCGGCCTTGCGGTACTTTCTGCTGTCTTCCCGGAGCCTGCTGCTCATGTCGCCCATACGCTCAAGACTGTCGCCGCGGTAAAGCAAATCCTCAATATTCTTGGTCATAATCTTCGTCACGTCCTTGAGCTCGTCGTTGAGCTTATCCAGGTTCTGCGTGGCACGGCTGTCCTGGTACGTCTTCTTGGTGCGTTGGATGAACGTGTCAAACTCGACAAACGCGTACGGCCGGCATGTCGCTGCCAGGTACTGCTGGCTGGGGTATGTGGTTGTGAATTCCGACTTGAGGTCGGCAAGGTATGTGAAGGCCAGCTTCCGCGGATACGAGCGATCGCATATGCAGAGGAAGACGAGGGCGTCGTCGATGAGGTAGCTGCGGAGGTCCCGGTGAGCAAAGACCACAACACGACGACTGCAAGAAAAGCCTACTGGATCGTGTATTGACTACCCTCGATGCTTGCCTGGGGCTCAGAGTTGCGATTGACGCGCCGGAGAATCTGCTTGACCTTGTTCTTCATGTCGACGAGCTCGGATTCGGACTGCCCCAACGTCGGAGGTCAGCAGCAAGCCACAACGACGCCCGCCGCCAGGGAAACTTGACGAGGAGATTCCGTACCTGTTCATCATCCACCGAGGCAGCCAAGACCAGGCCTACGCTCTGTCAGCGCCTCTGCCGCTTAGCTGGACGTCGGGGGTCGGTTGAGGACACGCGGACGTGATTTTGGAACCTTTGCTGAGCAAGGGGCCACGTACCGTCCAGCCGCGCAATCTGCGTGGACCTGATCATTGCGATAGTCGGTAGCGCTTCGCGGGCGCATCAACGAGGGGCGTGGAGAGGGAAAAAGAGGTGGAGTGGATGGTGTTGATCTTGGGAAGTGAGCTGCAGTGATGGGATGGCCGGGACATCGGCGATTAAAGCGCCGATATGCCGGCGGTGGCAGAATCAGGGGGGCGGTCCTCATGCTGGCTTTGCTACCCTGGTCGAAGAAACGTCATCGGCCCAAGGGAGCTCTCCCAAGCTCCAGACGCGTCCCGCGAACTGACCCGACCAACTACTTTGAGAGCTACTACACCGCGTCTGGAGCTGTACGACCGCGCTCCCATTCATCTTGAACACTCTCGGCACGTTCGGGGATTGGAATACAGCTTCTATGGGCCCGCCGCGCCAACTCCTCTTCTCCACAAACAGCCGCACTGTGTCTGCCTGCCTTGGGAGCAGCCTCCAGGTGGATGAATGAACACTGGACTTGTTCCCCAAGGAATCACGACTATCAGATGAAGCATCACTTTCTTTAACGGCACATTGTTTCTCCTGGAAGCCCCTGAAATCCAGCCACTAGCAGCTTCTGGTGTGTTTGCCGGTCGCAAACTTTCCCCGGGAACAGGAACCGTAAAACAACTTTTCCGGACTCCCGGCTTCCCGTCTGGAGCCTGAAGATCTTTCTCTTGCTAGCCTCCCCATCCATCACCCTCGGGAGTCACGTGACCAGGTCGAGATATTTCATCAGCCATGGAACCGGATGCCGAACCTGCCTCTTCGCCATTGTCTGACGTCCCCAGTGACTTTGACACCCTCAACGACGGATTGGACGGGACTCTCGAGCATGGCGGCCCTGTCAAGAGCACCGCAGAAGCAGAGCCAAACCAAGACCTTGACAACTCTAGCCTGCCTTCCGCGCCGCAAGAGCTGACGACTATACAAAGGCAGAATGACACCATCGACCGAGTTGTGCCTGTTGGCCAAGGAAACAATGGTATGAAAGACGGAGATCACCAAAAGTCTTCAACGGCAAAACAAGCAGCGCTAGATGGACTTGGCGGAGACGACCAAAAATCTTCAACAGCAAACCGAGCGGCACCAGATGAAAACGAAGACGATCCAAAATCGTCAACGGTAAACCGAGCGACGCTAGATGAATGTAATGGAGATGACCAAAGATCGTCAGGCGCAAAGCGAGCGTCGCCAAACGAACCAGACGGAGATGACAAAAATTCGTTGGAAGCAAACCAAGCAGTGCTAGATGAAGTAGACGGAGACGAGAAGCAATCAATCGCCAAAAAACACGCAAGCGACATTCCCGACGTGGAGCCTCAGGCCCGTCCAGCACGAAAAAGGAAACTACCCAAGCGATACGAAGACCATCTCAACTCTAGCCCTCCGCACCCGAGGAAGGAGCCCAAACTATGTGAAGAACATCCCGACTCAAGCCCTCGGCGTCCGACGACCAAACGCCAAGCAAGCACCAACGACACACATCCTCTGTCGGATCATCACCGAGACCCACCATCTCTCGAAGCCGAAGCCGCCAACAACATACCGCAGTGTGAAGCAGAGCTGCATTCAACGCAAGAGCCCGTGATGGATTCGGAGAGTGCAGGACAGTCTCAGGCGCTTCGCCCTCGTCGCCAGCGCAAAGCGCCCAAGAGCTACAATGAACCAGGCAGCGATGAAGAGTTCGTGGCCGAAGCACCTGCCAAAAGCAAAAGGACGACAAGTGCTGGTGAGAAGCCCAAGCGTGTTGCACCAACCTGGGCGCCCGACTATCTCCTGCAAGATCCCAAGTCGAGGCTGGGCAAGGCAAACCTCACTGTAAGTACATTATCGACTCCAACTGCATCGCGCGCCAAAAGTCTCACGTCCGTCGCCAGGCCATTCTCAAAGACCCGCGCGCCTGGGAGTCACTGAGCAAAGAGCAGCAGATCCAGCTGACCCAACTGCTCCCCAATGTGCCGGGCCTGGACCTCGACCCCGCCAACGTGGACAGCGACTGCCTCTACAGCATCGTGCACGAGTTCCTCAACAACTCGGCCCTGCTCTCCGACATTGCCATGTTTGGCGAAGACCTGCGCGAAGGCCGGCTGGACCCCGACTGGCAGCGCGACGGCCAGGCCGCCATGGAGATGCGCGCGCGCGGCGACTTTGACGACTGGAAGGTCCAGGAGATGGAGGCTTTTTGGGGCCAGAAGCAGAAGCTGCAGTACGACGTCTTGGCTGGCGAGTCGAGCAAGATTAAGCTTGAGGAGCTGGTCCGCGAGGGCACCGTCCAGGTCGGCGACGTCTGGGTGTACAAGCGCAATTTTCCCAAGGACGGCGCCGTCGTGGAGAAGGAGGCCAAGGTGAGTTGTCCGGAGCGTTTTGCCCTTGCAAACACAGCTTCGCTTTGGGCATACACAAAGACTCTAACTCCCCCGTAGGTCATTTCCATCACCGCCGACCACAAGCTCGTCTTCAGCTTCCCACCTGGCACAGCAAAGTTCAGCTCCCCCAACGCCGGCGAGGACGTTGTGACGGAGCCTCTCAGCGGCCCGCAGCAGCTCGGCGACGCCATGATCAAGGAGGACGGCCGAGTCGGTAGCTACCGCAACAATAATGCTTGGAAAGAGTATCGCGTCTTCAGGAACCAGAACGACATTGGCCACCTGTGGGAGCGGCGCGAGCTATACTGGGCCAAGAAGACCGAGGGAAGTCACTTCAAGTGATGCGTGTCGGCTGGCGTGCGAGGGAGCAAAACATCCCTGGGCGGAGTCATGGTGCGTGTTCTAGCGGATGGCAACGACTGGGTCAGGCGCTGGGGCACCGTTTGATGAAATACGGGATCGCATTCTAAGCCTCAGCCTTGGTTGGAGCGACTGAGATGGAGCGTTCCTCAATAGGGCTCAACTTGTGTGAGTGCCAGTCATCGGATTTGAAAAGGCCCTCGCTTTAAGAGCGCCGCGAGATGATATTTTCAAAAGCAGATAGAAGTCTGCAATAGCTACCAAATCTTACATATTTGAAATTGAGCTCAAACCATCTACCGTGATTTGACTCGTCCAATCCTGCGCTTCCCAATTCGGCAGCTCAACGTTCGTGGTGACATTCCGGGATTCGACCGAGCCAGGGCCGTGCGCACCAGGTCTGTTCCATGCTCTCGGCTCTGCCCGACCACCAACCTTCCATTTCCTCGACCTACTCCAAACCGCAAGCAAGACAACAAAGTTTTCTCAAAACAAAAATATGTCCACATCGAAACAAGCAGAGCACCGACGAGCGCACAACCTGCTGCTCGTGTCGAAGCTGTTGAGCTGCCGCGACAATACATCGCCATTCACGCTGGTGGTGGACTCGCTGGAGAAGAGCGGCAAGGGCGTGGTGCGCGAGTTTGTGCGGCGAGCAAATGTGCGGTTGCTCCGAATCCCAGTCGTCAGCTGAATGCCGTTTGGTTGATCATGGAGAAATGGGGAAGAGCTAGGGAAACGTTTTTTGCTGATTTGTTTGGGTTGTTTGGCAGGCTGCAAAAATCAAGGTTGTCCTCGTCAGCTACGAGACGCTGCGCAAGCCGCGTGGGGTCGATGTTCTGGTCCAGGGGACGAGACAGACGCCGGCGGTGGTGCAGCGTGAGCTGGTGAAGATGCTGGCTGAGGCTAGAGGGAAGCAGAGTAGGTCATTGATTCCTGTAGCCCCGTACCGACTTTGGGTTTCCCGCACGCATCTCGAAGATCCCATAGTGACGTTTCTGCAGAAGTACTTCTCGTGATCGACAACCTCAACCACCTCTGCGACCACCCCGGCACCAGCTCCAACCTGCCCGAATTCCTCTCTTCGTTCCTGGGCCCCACCGTCTCGCTCCTCGCCACGTACCATGCCGACGTACCGCTGTCGTCTCTGCGCGATCCGTACGCGCCGCACCCCCTGATCCTCCTCAGGTACCTCGTCACGACCATCCTGCGCCCCCACTCGCTGCACCACGTGCTGGCCGAGAAGGCGGCCCGCGACAAGAGTCTGGCGAGCCCCGTCTTCGGCCTCAGCGAAGAGGTCGAGGGCGTGGTCGGCGGGCTCGGCCGCAACGCTGGAGCCGCCGCCGACAACCACCATCATCGCAGCGCCCCCGCCGAGCACCTGCGCCGAGGCGTCGTCCTCGAGATGGAGTATCGGCGCAAGAGCGGCCGCGGCGTCCACGAGTGGTTTTTCTTGCCCGACCCTTCTTCAAGCTCGAGAACCACCTCGGTGTCCAAGGAGCAGAAGACGGCGCAGATTATGCTGCTGGATGACCATCCGCTGTATCGCCACGTCCCGGGTGTCGCAGAGGCGGCGCAAGAGGGCGAAGAGTTTGACACGACGTTCAATCTGGGGTTGACGGAGAAGCAGCGCCGGGATAGGGAGGGCGTCGTGTTGCCGTACTTTGATGCGCAGAGCGGGGAGGGCCCGGGCGAGGGAGGACGCATTCTGTATGACATGGGCGAGGAGGATGACTTTGATGAGGAGGAGGATGAGATATGAGAAGGTGGTGCAAGCGCTGCTGCCGTCTGGGGTAGTGCTGTGCAATCCACGGCAGGTCTACGTAGTTGCATCTAAAGCATCTTCGTCACTTCCTCTCTGCAGACTCTCCCCTGTTTTTGTCTTCATTTCCCACCAGCGAACATGGAACAGCAAGAATTCAGGCCGCAAATCAGTGCCGCAATTCGAGATGAATTTGAAGAGATGTGGAAAGACAGGGTGTTCCGCAACATCTTCGTCACAGCATGGCCCTTGGACTGCTTGGAGAGAATCGCAAAACAGGGGAGTCTGATCGCTCCCCGTAAATTTGTTTGGGACTCGATTCTCAGATACAAGATCAATCGCGAATTTTTGCCTGAACCAAAACACAGGCGATTTTGGTACGAAGACTGCGAGGAAGAATTCTACGACAATATGGTAAAACTCACTATTCTCTTGGAAAAACTCTGGACAATTGCAAAGGCCCGTTTGAATATCGAAGGAATGGTGGCAAGCATTTGAGGCATCCTGGATACCCGTACCTGCTCAGGAAGCACGGGCCCGCCAGAGCCAGCTTCTTGCAGCGCTGCCAACACCTCCGCTGCCCGCGTCCTCCAACCCATCTACCAACTCCAACCACAACGTCGCTCGACGCGTCTCTTCGCCGCCACCTGTCGCCCCTAAGCTGTCCGAGGAGCTCGACTCATCCCTCCCGCGTTACTTGGCCTCTCCACCGTCAAGCGCAGCAGAAGCAGCTCCGCGCAGCCTTTGCCCGTGCAATTCCTGCAAACCACCGCCGCAGTCTCCAAACTCTGCAACGTCGCCGCCGCGAGACTCCGAGCCTTCATCTCCCGCTTTCCACCTTTCAAAACGCCGTTGATTGCTGCCTTTGCCGAACTCGCTGTCTCCGACCTCTCCCAAGACCGCTCGCAACCGCGCCAAAACTCTGCCTCCAGACGACCTCCCAATCTTGATACAACAAGCACAAAATTCTGGACGCCATAATTTAATATCAAGCCCCAAACGTCTTGCATCGGCGCTCCGAGCACCCAGTCACAAGGCCATCCGGTTGTCAGTCCAATCAAGGCTCTCTCTCGAACAAACCCAAAGTCAGGAGCAGGACCTGGCACAATGGTCGACCCCGGATTCAGGCGGTCGCGCAGGCCCGACTCTACGTCCATGTGGGAAAACGACGACCGAAGCAGACCTCCTCCATCGCGAGGGCCAAAAGACGGCGCACGAAAAGACGGCGGCAGGTTTCGCTCGCGCTCAAGAGACAGGCACGAAGACCGGCGGGGCGGCGACAAGCGTGGAGACCTCAATGACAGCCGTGACAGACGGAGAAGAGGTACGTCAACACGTACGAAAGCAAGATTCTTGCTAACCAAAGCAGACGACCGCGACAGGTCCCGCTCACCCCGCCCTCACGATTCTCGCGACCGAAGACGAAGCCCACCGCGCGGTCCTCGTGGCCCAGCAGCTGACAGAGGCGGAGCCGGCCGCTCTCGCAAAAACGCAGGCCTCCCCTTCGCAGGCGGCGTGACGCAGCCCAGCGCACGGCCATGGGAGAAGGAATACCAACCGGCACAGGCAAACGGCAACACCAATGGCGAATCCATGGACGTGGATGGGGAAGATTTTGATCCCGAAGAGGCGGAGATGCACAGGGTCATGGGCTTCAGCAAGTTTCGGTCGACGCACCAGCAAAAGGTGCCCGGAAACGAGTACAACTATGCGGTGAAAAAGGAGAAGGTCACAAAGTACAGGCAGTACATGAATCGTACTGGAGGTTTCAACAGGCCGCTCAGTCCAAGCCGGTAGACGCGGTACCATCGACTTTGGGCCTGGCACTGAACTTGAGGAATCATGGACCGGGAACATTGTTACGACTGTTTACAGGCATAGAATTGGCGTTGGAGCTGGGCAAGGTTGCACTCAGACAAAAGTTGCCCTTGTACATTACAAATTGAGGTTTCGAAAGACCTCTCTTCCCGAGATACCAATCAAACAGCATTTCCAAGCGGCCCTCGTGAAAATATTTGGCTTCGTCTTCTCTCAATCACGCTGTGACGTAAGCTCTTTGCGCAAAGTGGTGGCCGGTCGCGCCGAGAGCGAGCCACGTCGGCCACTTTGAAGCTGTCGAGCTCGAGCTGCATCACCAACGACGGAGCTCACCCCTCCACCAATTCGACCATGACACCCTTGCGAGCGCCGTCGGGCTTCGCTGGAAGCTCCGCGCGCTCACCAATGGCGTTGCTCGCCTATATCCTCGCCGCACTAGCCTTCTTCACGACCCCGCTGGTCGCTGCCAGCGCCGACACCTCCACTGCCGTCAAGGAAATCGAAAAGGCCACCAACGCGAGCTTGCTATGGGGTCCCTATAAGCCGAACCTGTACTTTGGCGTCCGGCCACGCATTCCAAAGAGCTTGGCTGTGGGATTGCTGTGGGCCAAGGTCGAGGACTACACCTCGGTGCAGCACAGTACGAGATTTGGACAATTGGGTTAGAAGCAATTGCTGATGTTTGGGGTGTAGACTTTCGCCACACATGCGAGCAGAACGAGGGCATGGCCGGCTACGGCTGGGACGTGTTTGACCCGCGCCGCGGCGGCCGCCAGACGATCCACGACGCCGGCAACCAGATTGACATTTCGACCGAGTTTGTCAAGATCCCCGGCGGCGAGCACGGCGGCAGCTGGGCTGTCAGGGTCAAGGGAACGCCGCGCCCGGATGCGCCAGCGGACCTCAAGACGACCGTCATCTCATACGCCAGTCTCGAAGGCCTAGGAACCGTGGCTCCCAAGGACGACAATGAGGAAGAGCTGGGCTACCCTGGGGACGTCAACTTTCTGGGCCAGACGCCAGAGCTGGGCAAGTTTGTGCTCAAGGTGACCAAGGGCAAGGGTGAGCATCCGGCCGAGGAGCATCCCGAGTACCAGAAGAAGCCGCTGGACCACACGTTTGTCCACAGCTTCCAGGTGCCCGAGCAGGCCATTTGGCAGGTCAAGAATGTGTTGTTTGCGCACCTGAAGCAGAATGTCGAGGCTGTTGTCAAGGAGTACGGCCAGGACCACATGCCGCCGCCCGAGCAAATCTACACCATCATCAACAAGCCAGGCATGGGCTCGCTGCACCTGGTCCAAAAGGTGTTTGAAGGCCCGTTTGAGTTCGACGTCCTTTACTCATCGGCCTCGGCGCCCAACGAGGTCACGTCGGACGTCGTCACCGAGGAAATCGACGCCATCACCCGCGACTTTTCCAAGCGCTACGACGAGATTCTCAAGCCGCAGGCGCCCTTTGACGACGAGCACTACGAGGAGTTTTCCAGGTCGCTCTTCTCCAACCTGGTCGGCGGCATCGGCTACTTTTACGGCGACGAAGTCGTCGATCGCTCCAACGACCCGGCGTATGAAGAGGAGGACGGGGGCTTTTGGGAGGCGGCGGCCGAGGCGCGCGCCAGAAACGAGCCGCAGCTCGAGGGCCCGCATGAGCTTTTTACGAGCATTCCGTCGCGGCCATTCTTCCCCAGAGGCTTCTTGTGGGACGAAGGGTTCCACCTGCTGCCCATTGTCGACTGGGACATTGACCTCACGCTCCAAATCATCAAGTCGTGGTTCAACCTGATGGACGAGGACGGGTGGATTGCGCGCGAGCAGATTCTCGGCCTCGAGGCTCGCAGCAAGGTGCCCCCCGAGTTCCAGGTGCAGTATCCGCACTACGCCAACCCGCCCACGCTCTTCTTCATCCTGAGCGCCTTTACCGAGAAGCTCAAGTCCGAGGTCGTGTCGACGGATCAGGAGACGGTTGCCGGACAGACCGGATCGCTCTACCTCCAGAACCACGCCGCGGCCGTGCAGTACCTCAAGGACCTCTACCCGCTGCTCAAGAGGCACTACCAATGGTTCCGGCGCACGCAGCAGGGCGACATCAAGTCGTACGACCGCGAGGCCTTTTCGTCCAAGGAGGGCTACCGCTGGCGCGGCCGCACCCCGCGCCACATCCTCACGTCGGGGCTGGACGACTACCCGCGGGCGCAGCCGCCGCACCCGGGCGAGCTGCACGTCGACCTGCTCAGCTGGATGGGCATGATGACGCGGTCGATGCGCGACATTGCTTCGTTCCTGGACGAGGACGACGACGTGGCCGAATTCTCCAAGTCCTACGAGGCCGTCGTGCGCAACGTCGACGACCTGCACTGGAGCGAAACACACCAAACCTACTGCGACGCGACGGTCGACGCGTACGACGAGTCCACCCTCGTCTGCCACAAGGGCTACATCTCGCTCTTCCCGTTCCTGCTCGGCCTGGTGCAGTCGCCCGACCGCCTCGCCGCCGTCCTCGACCTCCTCGCCGACCCTGACGAGCTCTGGTCCGACCACGGCATCCGCTCGCTCAGCAAGCGCGACCCGGCGTACGGCACGGACGAAAACTACTGGCGCTCCCCCGTCTGGCTCAACATCAACTACCTGGCCGTCGCGCGCCTCTTCGACGTGGCAAACGACAAGACGAACCCCCACCGCGCCCGCGCCGCCACCCTGTACAACGATCTGCGCCGCAATCTGGTCGACACCGTCTTTGAGAGCTGGCAGGAGACCGGCTTTGCCTGGGAGCAGTATAACGACGAGACGGGCAAGGGACAGCGCACCCAGCATTTTACCGGCTGGACTAGCTTGGTTGCCAAGATTGCGGCGATGCCCGAGATCAAGAAGGCGCAGGTGGCGCATGATGAGCTTTAGACTCGAGCGTGGCATGCGTCGGTCGGGGAGGGAGTGTTGTGGTTGTGGTGCGAGATGGAGGATGACGAGGACTCGGACGGAGTGATCAGGGGGCCGGGCGCACTGGAAAATCGCCATGATGGCGGGACGCAAGCATGTTCGCAAAAGCTCTCTCGCAGCGTCGTCGTGGCCACGTCAGCAGATCAGAGCAGTGCGCTGTTTATTTTTCGTCGACGGCCTACCAGGAGGTGCTGCTAGTGGTCTGAGGATTTTGATTTCGTGTATGTACCCCACTCCGCATCATTGTAGATTTGTAGATTTTGTGGGTCGAAGGCATGAATTTGAAAAAAGCATTCGTTGTTTTCGTTTTCAGAAGCACTCACCTCCTGGTGGGGATCTCTCTCTCTCTCTCTCTCTCTCTCTCTCTCTCTCTCTCTCCCTTATAGCCACCCCTGCTCGTTCGGGCGCCTGCGCCTGCGCCTGCGTCTGCGTCTGCGTTCATCCCCCCGCCTCTCTGTCTCGTTCGTTCGTTCTCGTCCCCGTCCTCGTCCTTGTGACAACAAACAGGCCGATAGACCGACCTACCTCCCTCCTACCCGCGGTCAAAAAGTTCAAAACGCCTCTCTCTTACCTACCTACCTACCTACCTACCCACCTTCCATTCCTGTAATAGCATTAAAAAGAATTAGTATTTTAAATCAATCTACCCCCGCGTGTATAACGACGACAACAACAAAACCAAGTAAACTCCAAAGGCCTACGCCTCTACGCCTACTATCTATGGAGCGGTGGATGTTACCGATGTATAAAAGGGGTAGAGGTAGGGAGGGCTGGGAGTAGATATTACGAGGTTTTTATGGAACGAGTGGACAGCAAAAAACGCAGGCCCTGCGCTAATACTGCGCAAGGGAAAGAGGCTGATATACTGCTCTACATACCCCCTTAGCTACTGCCTGATAAGGAAGTGGCTGGAGAGAGATACTAGAAACAGGACTTGTTTTTGCTGACTAAGTAGCTAAATAGGACTTCTTTAATGTGGCTGAGATATTTTTTAAACGGTCCATTATGAAGGAGGAGATGAGACTTAAACTAAAGGACTCTTAAATTGCTTACCCCTATAGAGGAGTGGGGCCTGCACCAGAGCCCCTAGTAGTAGAAGGTGCATAAGGTTAGGGGTGATAACTACTAAGCCACGCATTAGCAGCACTACCAGGCTCATAACTATGGAATGAGCGGACAGCAAAAAACGCAGGCCCTGCGCTAATACTGCGCGAGGGAAAGAGGCTGATATACTGCTCTACAGTTTTTGAATCAGGGATGGATTTTGATTTTGAGGTTTATCGCGGCGTTGGTTTTGTCGCTTTGTGGATTGGTAATGATGCCCGGGACAGCAGCAGCAGCAGCAGCAGCAGCTTCTGTCTGCATGTGACGACCACCTAGTTGCCGTCTTGCCGACACGACAAATGGGATGATGTGATGGAAGTGAATTGAGCTGGATATAAAAGAATGCTAAACGCCTACTACTTTGACTTTCTTCTGTCCAAGTGCAACCAACAGCAGTATGGAACTTGCACCTCACCACCTCGGTCGACCGCGGTGCTACCGCTGCGTCTGCGTCTGCTGCAGTTGCTGTCCTCGAGGGGTCTCGCTGTCTAAACTACCCCTGCCGCTATCTCCGCCCTTGTCTTGATCCCCTTTGCCCCGGTCTTTCCCGGCCCCCTCCCCCACAAACGCATCCACCTCCTCATCGCTCACGTCCCCCGCAAACTCGGGCGCCTCGACCAAACTCGCCAAACTGTCGTCGTCATCGTCGTCATCGTCGTCGAGCCGCGGCGAAGTCTTGGGCTTATCGCCCTCCAAACGCGTCCTGACGAAAAAGACGAGCAAGCCGACGTCATACGACGCCTTGAGGGCGCCCGCGACGACAAAGGCGACCCAAAAGCGGCGACTCCCCGCCAACAGGCCGGTGAAGGAGGGGCCGGCGCTCTGCGAGAGGGTTTTGACGACATTGACAATGCCCATGACGGCCGTGCGCTCGGCGGGCAGCACGACGGCGCTGAGGAAGGCCGAGCGCGGCGCCTGGTCCATGCTAGCCAGCAGGGCGCGGGCGACGAGGAGCGCCACCGTGGCGCCCAGGCTGCGCGGCGCGGGGAACAGCGCGAGGAAGATGGCAGATGGTAAATGTGTGAAGGCCATTGTTTTGACCAGGCCGATGCGCTTGGAGATGGCCGACGCGAAGATGTTGCCGATGCTGCTGGCGAACCACGCCCCTGATGTGATGGTGCCGAGGGTGGACTTGGCCATGTGGAATTTGCGGTCCATGAAGTAGTTTATCAGCGAGAAAGGCACCATGCCCGAGGCGAGCGAGTCGATGAAGAAGAGCCCGCTGAGTTTGAGGAGCGTCCAGCGCGTGCCGGGCGAGAGGGAGGCGATGGCGTTGGGTTTCTTGGAGGGGACTTTGGGAGGAGGCGGCGGCGCGCGGCGGCTGGTTGTGGTTGCGGCATCATTCTCGTCTCGGTCGTTTTCGCCAGTCCTCTCCTGCAAGAGGAAGCCCTCGTGCTCATCGTCCTCGCCCTCCTCGGCGCGCACCTCCTTGGCCGTCTCGACCTCGCACTTGCGGCTCAGCAGCAGCGTCAGGGCGCCCTTTGCCAGGCCAATCGCGCCGTACAGGTTGAAGACGGCGCGGTAGGCCGACAGCTCGTTCCAGCCGCTGAAGCTCTTGATGTGCTCGACGAAGAAGCCGCAGCCCGAGGAGCCCAGCGCCGTGCCCAGGGTCCCGATGACAACGTACCAGGCAAAGACGTCGGCGCGGGCGTCGGCGGGGACCAGCTGCGCGAGCGTGCTCTCCTCGACGGCGCGAAAGGGCCCGATTTCGTTGCCGCTGACGCTTATCACTCCAATGACGGCTCCGAATAGTAGGATCCAGTAGTTGCTCGAGACGGAGAAGAAGATGCCCGCCACCGACATGCTCACGCTGCCCAAGAGGAGCGTGCGGCGCCGGCCTAGGCTGTCGGCCACGAGCGTGAGGAGGAGGGATACGCCAACATCGCCGAGCAGCGTCAGCGTCATGAATAGTCCGATGCGTGCGTCGGGGATGGATAGCCGCTCGAAGAAGAGCGCCAGGATGAGCGCCACGCCGCCGTACGCCGCCATGCGCAGGAAGCGCGTCGCGTAGATGATGTAGACGTCGCGCGGGCAGCCCAGCAGCGTGCGGATGCCCAGCTCGGACAGCACCTTGCTGCCCAGGTCGCCCAGGCGCGGCATGGCTGAGGTGCGGTGGTTGCGGTGGATGCGTGTCGTAAAGTGCGAGAGCAGAGTAGAGCGCGATCCGGGATCAGATAAGGGCGGGACGGACGAGCAGATGATTGTCTTTTTTATTATCTTTTTTCTTCGGCGCTCGGATCTGCGCAGGCAGGCGATGGGGAGAGTAGGCTTACGCCAGCCGTCGAGTGGGCGCGAGATTAGCTACCACGAGCAGCGCAGCGTTCCGCAGAGAGAAGGGCAAAAAGTGGGGTTGCTTCGGACGGGATGCAGCCTCGCTGTCGACTTCTTGCCGGGAGCCGGCGGGTGCGTTGTGAGGTGGCAGGCTATGGCGACGGGAAGGTCCTCCAGAGCATGGCAAGAAATGTAGAGCTCTTGCGGCAGCAGCGATGGACTACATTTGATGGATTAGTGTTGGTGTTGTGGTTGAGGCAGACAGGCAGACGGGCAGGGCAGTGCAAAATGCAATTTTGGGCGGGGAAACTTCGATTGGATGCACGACGACGCGACGCCGACGCGCGGCCCACGTGAACTGATTCAGATTTTGTTCCGATATTTGTTTCATGAGGTCGACACACTTTTTCAGTCCGAGAAGATGCAGTTGTGTTTGTTTGCGACGTTGATATAAGCTTTGCCCTGGCGATGGATCCATGGGTTATGCATTACACGTGACTGGACCCCTGTTGGGAGCCTTGTCGTCCAACTTGGACCGAAAAGATGAAATCCACAAACCATCTGTTTCTGCATCTGCTCAATCCGCTCTTCCCAAAGCATTGACCGGACCATGGTCGCAGAATTCCATTGTCCGCACAGCTTGGAAACGATCAAGTTTCCTACCTCCACAGCAATCGCAAGTCTCCACATCCAACCCCATGTACATGTACCTAGCCCTACGACCAACAGTCAGTACCGCCACAACCGCCGAACTGCCCAACTCTAGCGCTCCCGCCGTCCAGAAACACGCCGGACGTTGGAGGGACGGTCCGCACTCCGCAGCCACAAACCACAGGAGCCAGCCACGACGGAGGCATGGCCGCAAGGCGCCCCTAGCTGCCTGCCTGCCTGTCCACCTAACCGAGAGCCAAGCCAGGCCGCCCGGTGCGGCCCTTTTCCCAATTGCGTAGGTCGATCTTCGCCGAGTTGCTTGGGCCGTGTTGGGGGGCCGTCGTCACGAAGACATCTTCTCCATACTTGCTTCGCACTGTTTCATTCTGCTTTCATTTTGCGTGCTTTAGCCCGCTTGAAGACTGAGGGGCTGATCATGTGTATTGTGCAATACAGGGCGAGGCAGGGGGAGACGCGGTGCTGAAGATGGGTATGTATGCGTGATGTCCGAGGCTGCTCGTCTGACTCTAGCATAGGTAAGTAGGTACCTACCTGTACGAGGTCCACGGGCTACCCAGGGTTGGGCAAGAGATGATGCATACATGGATGCATTGCAAGCCCCCACCGCGAGTGACAACGACGCATGCTTGCTTGCCTGCTTTCTCTCCAGTCCCCGCCGTCCTGTCTGTCGCAAACAAGCCCGCCGCAAACCCTTCACCCAGCTCACAATCCAGACGTCGAACGGCCAATCCAATCCTCATCCACCAAAGCAGGCTCCCCCTTCTTCCTCATGCTCGCTCGGGCTCCCTCGGGCTTGTTCAGGCTCGCTCAAACCTTCAACACAGGCACCGGCTCCTCATTCATGACCGCCGAACAAACCCTCTTGCCGTCGCGGAACTGCTCCACGATGACCACACGGCGCAGGATTTCGCCCTCTAGATCTACGGGCAGCAGGATGAATGCGCCGGCGTCGTCGTTGTTGTCGACGTTGTTCTTGTTTTTCTTGTTTACGGTGTCAGAGGAGGAGGACGAGGAGGTCTTGCTGGCAGAGGCATTGGCAGTGCAAGTAGCGCTGTACGCGGCCCCAACAACGCGCCACTCGATGCGAAACATGAGCTCGCCGGTGCTCGGGTACGTCTGCGCATACTCCCCACAGACGTCAATAACGCCGGGCGCAGAGCAGCAGATGCCGATGTGCAGGTCGACGAAGGCGGGCTGTGCGTGCGTGCGTGCATTAGCTGGTCGCACTCTATGAAACAAACCTCCATGAAACCCCGGATGATGGTAGCCAGCCGCGATGAAGAAGAAACTCACATAAACAGTATAATACTCGGCATTCTGCCACACGCGCGTCTCGACAACAACCTCGCCGTAGGGCGGCGCCGCTGCTTCGCCCTCTCCCTCCGCACTTCCTCCTCCTCCTTCGCCGACGATCTGCCGGTTCAGCGTGCGGTAGTACGTCGTCAGCAGGTCGGCTTCGACGACGGCGTTGCCGACGAGGCTGTCGCGGCGGGGGCGTAGAGACGCTTGGTCGGCCTCTTGCTCGTACGTCTTGTTCTGGTTGTTCTGGTTGTTCTGGCTGTACTGGTTGTACTGGTCGTACCACTTCTCGGTGGTGCTCGTCGCAATGAGCGGCGGCGACGAGGGCGGAGCGTCATAGGACTCGGAGACGGCGGCTGTGGAGCTGGAGTTGGAGTTGGAGCTGCTGCTGCTGCTGAAGAGCGAGATGAGTGAGTCGGGCGCTACCGTGATGCGTGGTGCGTCGGCGTGGCCGTGGGCATGGCTGTAGCCGTGAGGCGTGGTCATCGTGCTGACAGTAGAGCAGTGGTGTTGGCTTGTTTTGAGGTCGTTTTGGGTAGCGGAGACAAGTGGTGCAGAGCTGGTAGGGCTTTGGGGCGTTGAGCGACGGTTGGAGCAGTCGAGGTCTAGAGAGGAGAAGATAAGACCTGTGGAGTGCGCTGCAGCAAGTGGAGCAAGAGGTCGCAAGGCCACGCGTGGTGAGTGTATGGAGGTGATTGATGGGCTTGACTTTGACTGTGAGTGACTGACTGCCAGGACCGATTGTTTGTGCCGGTTTGGATGGCCTACGCGCGGGCGGATGTCGTGTGATGAGGCTCTATCTCCTGGGTTGCTGTGGCGAGCGACCATATAGATACATGGACTGCCAACTCCAGGTCTTCTCGGCGCCTGGCTGATCGGATTACAGACAGACCTATCTACCGGGCGATGGAGAGTACCTAAATGTAGGTATTCACCTCGCACATGGTGTACAGTGAGTATTCAAGCGAAGCTGGGCATACCATGACTTGGCCATCATATTCCGCCATCATCGTCATTATTATCATCATTACCAGCAGTCATCCACCACATACGTTGCCATCTCATTTCCACTTTCTCCAACCTGCACATGACCCCCTCCTATCCACAGATCTCGCGATTCTCATCACTTTAGTCACCGGGTAGCACTGTTTACGAAGATTTTCTTTGCATTTTAGCTCTTCTTTTCATCCAAGCTTGCTGCAAATGTGTCGGTGCTGCTCTAAGGCAGACCCTTTTCAATTATTCCAGAATCAAGTCTCCATCGCTCCGTTTTGCTTTCCCGAGCTTTCCCCAAGTCATCCACCACGACAACCATCAGCTAGTCGATGACCAGCCAGCCAAAAGCGCAAGCGGCAAAGTCGCCCCATCAAAAGCCGGGCAACGCGAGCAGCTTGTTCTCGAGAATCTCAAGCAGCTCCTCGAGGGCGTGGTGGCGGTCGAGGTGGGCGGTGGCGGACGAGCGCTCCAGGACGGTGAAGCAGTCGATCGTGTGCGCGTGGTTGCGGTAGCGGCCCATCAGGACCGCCTCGTAGCGCGTCGTGCGCGTCGCGCTGTTGTTGTGGTGCACCTTGTACACCAGGCGGTGGTCGACGAAGTGCGAGAACACGATGCTGCCCGTGTCTAGGTAGGCGTGCGGTGTTAGTGGAGGGAGAGACAGGGTGGTAAAGAGGGCGGGGAGGAGGAGGGAGGGAGGGAGGGAGGGAGTAGTACTCAGCACAAGCTCCTTGATGAAGCTAAATTCGAGCATGCGGTCGACGTTGCTTCCGGTGAGGGAACTGTGCGAAAGAGAGTCAGTACAGACGCCGTCGCGAGGAGGGCGGGCGGCAAACACGTACAGCGAGGGTGTGGGAGGCCTGGACATGTCGTCGGCGGTCAAGGTGTCTGGCAACTGAGGCTGAAGCAGGGGATGGGCGTAACGCGTGAGAGGTGATAGCTGAAGGTTTGCCTGCTCGTAGGTGTCGAGGGAGGTGTTCGCCAGCTGAGCCTTAGAGGGAGTTGGAGTGGAAGGAGATTGTTGGGTGGGAGTAGAAGGAGATTGCTGGGTGGGAGTGCGAAGTGACTGCTGGGTGGGTGTGGTCGGAGACTCCTCGCAATCCTGCTGCTCAAACGCCGCGATGGATGTCTGGATTTCGAGAACCTTTTTGGTGCGATTGCCAGTCGAGGATGCGTCCGCGCACTGGGAGTGCTCGTCGTCAAGCAAGGTCTCTGTCAGCGAAGCCTGAGTGGGAGTGGTGGGAGATTGTTGGGTTGGCGTAGTGGGAGTGCTCAGTGACTGCTCGCGGTACTGCTGCTCGAAAGCCTCGACGGATGACTTTCTGATCTTGAGACGGTACCTTGCCGGGGTCTTCTTGATCTGGTTGCCAGGCGAAGTGTCTGCAAGCTGGGAGTGATCGTCTTCGAGCGAGATGTCTGCCAGCTGGGCCTGAATGGGTGTTGGAGGTGACTGGGACTGCTCGCGGTTTTGCTGCTCGAACGCCTCGATGGACTTTCTGATCTTCAGCCGGTACCGAGCCGGAATCCTCTTGGAGCCGTCTTTGAGCATCATGGCCGTCGGGTGACCAGATTGCGGTTGGCGAGGTGTTCGTTGTCGGCCGTCGGGTGACAAGTGTGCGGGCGTCGAGTTGATGTTTTTGCCAGCAGCCCAAAATGGTAGGACTGGAGCACCTGAGGCAGAACCTTTGGCTATCTCTGCGCGCTTATGCGCAGCAAGTTTCTCCTTGTGCTTCCTTGTGCGCAAAATTCTTGAATTCATCGATAGCCACAAGTTTGCTTCTTTTTTATCTACATGTTCGCCCATCACTGCAGAATTTTTGCACAATTCCTGAAGGATATTTGCACAAGAATCTTCTGCACCTACAGGTATGACATAGGAGTTTTTACGCAGTCATGAGACTGCAAGAATTCTATTCCAAACACAGAATTACTTTAAAACTCGGTAGTGATATCCGAGCATATCGCCGGGTACGCCACGTGCGTAGGGCTTAGCGCAGCCGCCAGGATCAACGCGACGGACCGCCTCCGCGCGAAAACTTTAATTGCACCTCATCTCATCAAACCAACACCACAAACCTGCAGCCCTCATGTTCGAGCTACCAGAAGCCAAGCGGTAAGTCTGGCTACCCGCTGCCAGCCCAGCTTTATAGGCCCGTCCGCTCACACGCCTGGTCGCAGCGTCCGCCGCGACGAGCTCCACTCGCCTGCGTCGTCGCCGCGCTCGTCGCCGGACCCGGCTCTCGCCGACCTGCTGCGCGCGCAGCTGGCGTCGCGTATCGACATTGAGCTGGTCGACGCTCCTCAACCGCGCGCCATCGTCGAACCCTCTCGCGATGCGGATGATGCCGCATCAGAAGATGAGGAGTTGGAGTTTCGCCTGTTTGCCGCACCAGCGGGGAATGCAGCAACCGACGGTGCAGCCGCGGCATCAGCGCCGCAGAAGATCCGCATTAAGTCTCCCGACCTGGAAAGTGGCGATGGCGGCTTCATCAATCCAGAGCGCCCCAGATCGTACTATTTCTCCGGCGAGCCCAATGAAGAGCTGCGACTACAGCTGGACGCGGCGGCCGTCACCGGCGATCAGGTGATGAGCTGGGCGCTGCAAAAATGGCCTGGCTGCGCGCTTCCTTGGAAAGTCAAGACGACTGCCTTGGATCGAAAGGCCAGAGAGGCACTTGGTATCTCCGGGGGAAACATGACGGAGCCTGCGACTGAGAAGAGGAAGCGGAAGGGGAAGAAGGCCAGAATCGCGACCCGCACCAAGTTGAAGGCAAAGGCCGAGGCGAAAGAGGCGCAAGCGAAGGAGAAGGAGGAGAAGGAGCTGGCGGAGAGGGTCAAGAGGGCCAAGAGGAACAGGGAGAAGAAGCTCAAGAAGAGGCAGCGTAACAAGTTGAAGAGAGCGGCGGCTGGCGAACAGGACGATGGCCAACCGCAAAATGACTCCAGCGGGGAAGATGGGGACGATGTGTCAAATACAAGTGCTTGATCCTCGCTGTGGTCGTCGATACGTACGCAAATCCAGCACCATCAATCATTCCGCTAAGCCAAATTGCAATTGAGGCAGTCGGAGTTTACGTTTGTCCCTGATAGAGAACTCAAGGCTTCTGGGTCTTTGATTCGTCGGGTCCCTGCGGTGCCGCCCGGGGCCCCAGCAAAAGAAAAGGGCAGACAAGGGGCTGTGCCGCGGTGTGGGGCGCACAGACAGGGATACAAGATCGACGTGAAACGTCGACCGAGACTTTTTCACATCCCGCGCGCTTGCAAGCCTGTTCACCCATCAACCACAACAATCAAAGTACATCCAACCAGGAAATCGACTTCGAAAAAATTACCATGTCAAGAATGTGAGTTGGACAGCTTCGACAAGGCAGTTCTGTGCTAAACCTGGGGTAGAGCAAGCCGCCACATCTTTCTTGGCGGGATGGTTGTTGGCGCCGGTGCTGCCGTTCCGTTGACAGCATGGTGCATGAACCGCAAAATACAGCCCGTCGACCTTAGCAACGGACGGCTTGAATTCAGCAACGGAGAACACGGCATCGTTTCTCACAGCCGCGAGTTGGAAAAGGCCTTCAAGGAGTTCATGGACATCTCGAAAGATGCCTCAAAAGTGTCTTCGCAAAGAATGAACATGATAGCTAGAGGACCGAGAAGCATTGCCGAGCTGCAGGCAACAGGGGATCCAGAACTCTCAGAGCTCCAGTCTCGCAATCTCAACATGCGGTTGATTGAGATGAGACTACTCGGAATATTGTCGCTGACGGCAGCCGAGCTTCTGCTTGAGCAAGCTCACTTGCTCGGCGAGAATCACCCTCGCGAGCTGGAAATGGTCCAACAGTATCTTCATCTGCACCAATCTGGGGTCGCGCAGATGATGATGGCCGATCTCACTGGGGCTTGGAAGTCTCAGTCTCAGCCTTTCAGCAAATTTCCGGACTTTGATTCTACCAATCTCATGACTTGCGCGTGGAAGGTGGATTCTTTACACGTCCAGTGGTCGTATGGCTTCAAGGGAGAGGTGCCGAAGGACATGGATATGGTGCATCGTGCTCTGTCTACTGGATATGGGCTCCACGACAAAAGCTGGGCAGCGGAGTGCTACACCTCAGATGACGAGAACATCAAATGGGTCACGATCCTTGAGCGCTTGTTCAAGTGCTTCCCGGATGACTTCTTCGATGAGATGGAGCGCAACTAGACTATATTTCAGCTACTCCCGGAGTCCCGAACCTGGAGCAAGCAACTCATGGACGCCAATGTCCAGGCTGTGCCGCATGGCTCATCAAACGAGCGGGGCTCAAAATGCAAGAGATCGACGTGTAACCTGACTCGCGGCTTTTCATATTTAACCAGACCTGCGCTCGCACTTTCATACAGCATACGTAGCAACATGACGACCCCGAAAAGAGGCCTCTGGAGCCTCCTGTTCGACAAGTAAGTTCCCTCGCTTTCCATGGCACCTTTCCGCTAACAACGCCCAAGACGCGTGAGCTTGTTCGACTTGTTCTCGCAAATGGCTCTCGTCATCGGATCTGCCGCTGTGCTCGCCCCATTCTACAAGAACGACGACGGCGGCGTCGCCGATGCCGTCAAGCTGTACCAGTCAGAGCGCAGCCGCCTTGACGAATTGCTGCTGAAACGACGCAACGCCATCACTAAGGGGAATGAGGGTGATGTGAGCTTGGACTGGCGTGAAAGGGAGGAGCTAGACAAGATCAATCAGGCGCAAAAGAAGGTTTACATGTCAATGATGTCCTTGAAGGCGTCTGCGAAGTCTTTGACGGATGAGTTGACGGAGGAAAAGGCCAAGGTTCTGGGTCTGAGGCGGCCGAGCGACAAGAACGACCAGGGGGAGAGAAGGTGGCCAGGCGATGCATGAGTGGAGATTCGGGCGACTCTGCTGTTTTCCAAATCTGCCTTTGGACGCCCTAAGAAAAAGTAGTAACTCTCTGAGCTTGCTATCTGATGTGTTGGCCCAAGAACCGTGCGTGATCATCTCTCCGATGGGTGGACGGTGCAGTGTTTCCCGTTGCCGCAGCCAGGGGCAGGGGGCTAGCCGTGCCAGCGGGGTCGACAGGGGTGGGTGATACAAGAAGATCAGCGCGAACGCGACTTTTCGTCGAAACGCGCGCGCCTTTCGCCGTCTCCATCTTCCAGCGTGCGAACCATCATGCTTTCACCGGGCCGGTGAGCAGAAGACTCCGCGACCAATGGTCTCAGCTAACATGGCGCAGAATCAGCGTCCGCGGCATCGTGGCCGCCGCATCAATCGCTTCGGCACCCTTCGCCTTCCTCGCAGGAGACTACAACGGGATGAAGCGTTCCAAGAACCAAGCGTTCGTCGACCTCGATATACTCAACAATCAAATGCGCCAGAAGATTCCAGCCGCAACCGATGACGACTTAATTAAGGCCATGGAGCTGCTGTCAGCCAAGCGCAAAAGCGTGCATTGGTGGCTTTTAAGCCATAGCATGCACACTACTCAGATGGCTACTGAGAGAATTCACCGAGTTACAAAAGCAAGAGCTGGACAAGAACATGGCAGTGCGGTCGCTAATGAACGCCATGCTTAAAAGACTCGAGGGCATGACGCTCATGACCGTGGCGGAACTGGGGTTGCTTGAGGCAAAGATGAGCATGAAGGCCAACAATGAAAATACGACCCAGTCTGCTGTTGCGCTTCAGCAAGGACTCGGTCTGGTCTTCCTGGCCGACTACGCACAGGCGGAGATAACCAAGGCGCTGGAAAACGGCGCACCGGCGCCAAACATCGATCTCGCTCCCCTGTTTCTTCCAAATATCGAACAAGCGCGTTTTCGCTGGTCTTTCGGTTGCAGTGCGCTTCCAGATGGTTTCAGCAGGGATGCAAAGTGCGGACTGCGTGATCACGAGTCTTCTTGGGTCGGCTTTTTGGACATCGGCCGTCAGATGAAGCATGAAGACCTGAAGTGGGTTTCTATCTACGAGCATGCGTGGCCTCTGGAAATCTCTGTCGAGAGAGTAGACTAAGCCCGTAACATCAAAATACTGCAGTACTGGGGGATCATTCACTGCAAGTCATGTCGCCAATGGTTGAAACTGGCATTCATGATCAGAGCAGTCCTTGTCAATGAACCCAGAGGATTCCGTGATTGTGCCGCAAATCAAAGCTTAATATGGCGGTTCGATTGGAAAAGCACTACCGCTAAGCCTATCAACCACCAAAAATAACACTGTGACCGGCAGTCAAGAAATGCGCAGATTACCGGCCATATCGTAGAGCGGGGTGGAAAGAGAGACGAGTCATTCAAAGATGAAGGGAAACATAAATACAAGCTTTCAACCCCACAAATCCTTTACACCACCAGACCATTTTCTCACGACGCACAAACCTGACGATGTGCTCACGAATGCTGCTTCCCAAACGGTATTTACGCGATCTCGAGACGATTGAATTCCTCGCTGCTGATAACATTCAGGTTGAGTTCTCTCGTCGGCTGCCGTGTTGGCCGACCAGCGGGCGGATGCTGCGGATACGACCGCTGTCACATGACAGCGATTGGCCAGCTGAAACATTTTCATCAAGCGATCCAGCTGAAACAGTCCGCCTTCGGGTTTCCAGGACAGTTCAGTAACGAGCTCTTTCGGGAAGTAGGAGGTTCATCCGAGATCTTCAACGCCCTCGTGGAGTTTGCGAACGCGCGCAACAGTGTGAAATTGTTTCTCCAGGAAGAAGAATTAGCCCTTTCTCAGTACAAGGGCGAGATCCTCGCCGATCTGGACGAGCAGATCCTTCAAAGGATGAAGCGCGTCAGCTACATACAAGCGCACATGGAAGCATCGGTCAAACGGTTGCAAGGCCTGATCTTGGAAGGAACGTCAAACCTGCTTGATCTTGAGATTGAATTTGATGGGTCAATCAAGACAATCGAGTCAATCGAGATGAGGCATAAATCTCTTAATCTTGTTTTCGAGGCCGATTTCATCGACTCCGCTGCGGTGTCAGCACGGGTCTGCAATGAATTTTGCTTGCCAAACCGTCAAGTCCCCAGGGATTTGCTCCAACAAATTGAGAGTGTGTGTTGGCGATGGTGTTTTGGCTTCAAAGAACTCCCGGATGACATGTCCAAAGCCTATGGGTATGATGAAGAGGGCAAGAGTTTCGGACTGCACGATCACGAAAGCAACGTTTCGCTGAGGACCGAGAAATACGACAAGGATTTGAAATGGATTTCATTTGTGGAGAATGGGTACCCTACAATTTACAGAGAACACCAACGTGCGGCTGCGGCGAACAGGTAGAGGAAGACGGTGTTGACAGCGGAAGAACAAAATATCAACCTTGACAAAAATTGCCTGCCTCGCCTGGCCCAAAAGCCGCTATCCAAAAATTTGTCAGGGAGCAGTCGGCATCGCCTTGCAGTTGAAAGCTTTTCTGCAATGATGCAGCACGAAGATTATGCAAGGGAGGATCACTCTTCACAAGTCTTTGTTCACCTTGTCTTGGTTCTGCAACAGCGCAAGGAGCTGCAAGGGGAGGTTCTTTACGTTATTTATATGGCGAATCGAGCGCGGACAGGAATGTCGCACAGTTGTGGAACATCATCGCCGTTTTATTCGTGCGTCAACCGGCGTGAAGATTTTCTCCCAACTCCACCCCAACTCGATCCGAATCTGCCATGACACTGAAACAAACCCTCCGGTACGTCCAACAGTTTTCACAACAAACAATTATCGTCACAATGAGCTGACCACACCGACTAGCGTTGGCCGCGTGCTCCTCTGGTGCAGTCTGGGAGGAGGTTATGCCATGGGTGTATTCTATGGATACAAAGCTTATGTCGCACTTGCCGCACTCAAGAAACTCGACCCCCGGGAGTATTTCAAGCTCGCGCGTCAAAAGTCCTCAGAAAAGATGGACCAGCTCAAGGCAAAGGGACTTGGTCAACAGCGCCTTTCAAGTCGCTTTCGGGAATGGAAGGCCGGGAAATCGCGCGGCGAAGATGAGCGCCAGGAGCTGCAGGAGCAGTCTAAGAAGCGGGCAAATGCCAATGACGCCCCTGAGACCACCAAGAAGCAAACTCCAAAAGATCGGGGCCCATCTTGAAGCGGATCCCGGTCCGGCGTCAACGCAAGGGGCTAGGAAATATGATGATATCAGTGGTCATGTTGGCCAGTGGCCATTGAAACGCGGACAGAAATACAAGCGCTGCGCCATGTGTAACATTATCCCAATTTTAAATGTGCGTCAATCGCCCTGCCGCCTCTTGAAGATTTGCTGCCCAGCCCACTCCGCCAGTTTTTTCTGTGTCCATCATGGCTTCGAAACAAGCTCTCCCGTATGTGTAAAGGTCTACGCAGCAACCGCTGCTTGTCTACGTCTATTGGTCTAACAACTCGTATCTAGCTCTGGCCGCAGTATTCTTTGGCGTGGCTTCAAAGCCGTCTGTCTAATGGGTGTAGGCGCTGAGCTACATTCTCGTCTTGGATCCAAAAGATACATGCACTCACGTATGGAGTTCGACGAAGCATTTGCCCAAGCCGAAAACATTGTCCTCAAGATGCAACTTGATCTGGATTTCGATGCCGCGGTACCGGGATACATAACCCGCGAGAAAACAATAAACAAGAGCAAGAGGCGGATAATCGACCGCGCATGGCTGCATCTCAAAGCATCGGAGCTACAAGCAGCCGGAACGTTCCGACTTCAGGCCTGCCAAATGTTGGAAATGGCGAAAACTTTAGTGGAGGATGAAAAGGAGAAGGCTTCATTGAACGAGCGAAGTCAGAAAGCGTTCTCCCAGGGGATATATGAAATTGCCTCATCGGAAAGACTCTTCAGAGCACTGAATGAGCATCCAGGCGTGCCTGTGTTGAAGGACGAAGAGACCATCAAATTCTTGGACAGAGTTGACGCCTTGCGCTTTTGCTGGGCATTTGGGACGAGGCCATCACTTGCTAGCCCTGCAACCTCGGGTGAGCCTGACGACAAGATAAAATGGGTAGCATGGACGCACAAAGTTCACGACGGTTTCCGTACAGGAAAACATCTCAGCGACAAAGAGTGCAAGGAGATTCAGGAGCAGTGTGAGAAGCCTCCCTCCATTGCCGTGGATCAGGTCGTGGGATTGTAACCAAGTTCACTCAAGGTGGATTTTTAGAGGGCGCCGGCGCAAGGGGGCTGTAGAGGACGGGTTGATCTGATTGGTCAGTCTGGCCCACCGCGGCGCGAACAGGGGTACCCACAAAACCTGCGCGACGTGTAACATCGCCGACATGTATTTTTCCGTCCTCAACTCCCAAATCTCAACTCAACTCAACTCAACTTTTTCCATCAACGTCACCACTGATTCGTGTCTAACATGGCTTCAGGAAGGTACGTGCAAGCTCCTCTGCCGCGATGGCCACTTGTCTCCCCGCAGCATGCTGATCACGCGCATCCAGCTTCCTCCGCAGGTGGTTTTTCCGCAGCCTTCGCACAGGCATTGTCCTGGGAGTTGGCTTCGTGGGAGGACAATATAAGGTATTTCATGACAATTCCGGTCTTTTGGACTACTCGGGCGCAAGAGCCAAAGCACAAGCAGCCTTGAGGGAGGCGGAAGAGAAGGTGAAAGACGCGGCCGCACAACGGCAAAAGAACGCTGCTCCAGGCGAAAATCTGGTCCCGACGCCATGGGAGACAGCTTGCAGCCTCTCTATCTCTCGAACAAGAGAGTATCTCGTTGTTTCCAACATGCAAGTGGCTGGAGTGATGTGGCTGCAGGCACAGGAATTACTTCAGAGGCTAGGGGAGGACGAGACCACCAAAGAGGAGAGGCTCGAATTTGCCGGCAATGGGCTGAAAATGATCGGCGCTTCGGAGTTACTGCAGGCAGGACTGGACGCGAATCCAGCGTCCTCAATGAGTTTGGATGAGGAAGGGGTCTCACGATTCCTGAACGACGTTGAAGCGTTTCGCTTCCGTTGGTCTTTTGGCTTAAGGACAGGAGCTGGCGACAAGCTGCATTGGGTCGAATTCAACGATGTTTTGAGAAGCGCCAAGACCCTCAGCGACGAAGAAATCCAGGAACTTCGGGAAGGCAAGGAGATCAAGGTGGACGTTGACATGTCCCAACTTGTCAAAAAATGACCAAAAGCACCGCCCATTTCACGCCACAAGATCTAATTCATAAGGCTGCAGGCCTCGGACGAATGGTCGTCCACTCGGCATCCTTCACGTCTTGGAAATCCATCACCTGGTCGCCTCCGCCAAATCTGTGCTGCGTGTCCTTCCAGTTTCGGTTCTCCGCAGTCTCCGGCCTCCATCGCCAGCTTCTCTTCATCCGTTCGTCAAGCTTTCCCTCCATGCAGTCGGCAATGTACCGGCCGATGATGGGAATGTGCATGAAGCCGTGGCCGCTTCCTCCAACGCCGAGGATCAAGCTCCTGTGGTCTGGATGCGGCGTGATCAAAAAGGCGCGGTTGGGCGTGTCCGCGCACCAGCATATCCGCGCAAAGCTAAACGGGCGCTCGGCGAGATGCGGCATCGCTTCGCGCAGGAATTGGCGCGCGCGTTCCTCGGCTTCAAGGGGTATTTGGTGTTTTGCAAATGGGACGGACGATGCTTTTCCATTGACCGGATCGGTCACCATGTTCAAATAGCCTGGATGTTCATCGCATATTTTCAGTTCATGGTTGTCTTCGTCTGGCTCCATGAAGAATCCCCTGTCTCCCGTCAGTGTTGGTCGTATTGGATGAGGTGGACAGACCGTTCAACATTAAAAAGCACTGGCAAATTGCGGTACAGCTTTGCTTCATCTGCAGTCATCTTGATGTGCGAAAGCGTCCATGCCGTCGGCCTCAATTGGTCCTTCATGTCCAAGAGCTGGGGAGCGGTCGCTCCAGCGCAGAGAATCGTCCGATCAGCCCGCCACTCAATGCCGTCTTCCGTCCTAGCTCCTTTGACATCGCCATCTTCAAAAATAAAACCGCTCACTTTGCCCTGCGGACTTCCCGTGACCAGCTTGACGCCCAGTTGCTGAGCTTCCATGGCCGCCGACACCAAGGCTTTTCGAGCGTGGACCCAGCCGGCGCCGGTAGATTTGTACCAGCCTTTCCAGCCAGGGAAGTCGCCGGTCAAGACGCCATCTGGCATCGTTTTTCGAAACTCGGCTGGCGTGTTTAACTCCCGAAAGCCATTTTCTGGCGTAGGTTGCTCCCGCACGTGAAGCCACTCAATCGTCTCCGGCCTTGTTCCAGCAATGATGTAGCCGGTGTCATGATAGTACGGCTTGAAGACGGGGTCCGTCCGCCAAGCTTCGGTAGCGTCGTTGAGCAGTGTGTTGTTGACGAATTCCTCGTCGTTTTCGCGGCCTGAGAAGGAGCCTGTGGTCGGTCAGGCTTCAACTCCCCTTGGCTGACCGAGTCAAGGCATACCTTGCTCTACAATTTTGTTAACATCGTTACCTGCCGATATGGCCGATGGAACAGGGTAGGGATCGAGGATGGTGACGTTTTTGTAGCCGCGGCGCGCCAAGTGCAGTGCGGTCGAGCTGCCCCAGGTGCCGCAGCCGACTATCAAGGTGGAACTTGAAGAACTGATCTGGGAGGCCATGGTGGAGAGCGTAATTCGCCCTCAGACGCACTTTGGCAGCCATTTCTTATGTAGTGAGGTCGGCGGGTTTCCGTATCTGGCGACGGGCACGGGCCGCTGGCGATGCGGGGCACATGGCGTTAGACTGCGCGTGGACCTTCCACACCATCTCCGTTCACACCCAACGCTTCGATCACACAAAGATATCGGCAACCGCCGCGTTCGTAAACGAACAAGACCGCCTGTCTCCTGTCCGGGGAAATCAATATCCTGCACCGGTGGCACCAAACCAGATGCCGCGTCGTAAGGCCACCAATGGGAACCAGCCCCCAAAGTCCCGTTCGCGCAGCGGCTGCTTAACCTGCCGGAAGAGGAAGATTCGTATGTCCTATTCTGTTCCTGCGCCTGTCTTGGTGCTCTCCGACTGACTGGGTCGTCGCAGGCTGCGATGAAGGCAAGCCGACGTGCTCCAACTGCCGCTCCAAGAACCTAGAATGCCAGCGCGGCGTCGCTCTAAAATGGGAGGCAGAGTACGCCAGCCGAGGGCTTGCGTTTGGCAGAACCGGAGTACGACAATCGGAAGCCTCATGAGAAGAACAATTCTGACGTTGAGCAGGTGTGGAACAAGAATGGGAGCTCGTCAGATGAGCCACCGAGCGCTGACCCGGCGGCTCTCCGGTGGCTCCCTCTGCCCCCAATTCAGCCCTACCATTTTGTGAACAGCACCATTGATGGATTTGAAGACTCGTTGGCCGAGCAAGAAGAACTGAGCATGCTCTCTGGACACTATGGCAGGCTTATCACAATGCCGGACAGTCCCGGGTCGTCGTGTTCCTCCGCGTCTGGACTCGAAACACCAGGGCACTTCTTTAGTCTTCCCTACGTGACAAGCCCTCGAGGGTCCTTTTCACTGCCGATGGACTCCATTCTCTATGCCCCAAAAGCATTTCCACAGCTAGAAGATCGATCTCTCGCTTCGCTCCTGAATTACTACCTGGATCGACTATGTCCGCTCACAACCCCTAGCGTTCGGTCAAAATCTCCTTTTGCATCTTTGGTGGTACCGTTCATCCTTTCAGCGTCTCCAAACGCTCTCGACTCGGTCCTCGCGCTAGCCGCACGGCATCTAGCCAAATCCAACCGTTCGTGGAAGTCGGTAGCCATGCAGCTAGAGGGAAAGGTGCTACACACTTTGAGAAAGCGCCTGATATCAGAGGATCCCTCCAAGGTCGCGCTGGATCCAGAAGTACCAATCATCATGATGATGCTCTGCATGTACGAAATCATCAACAAGTGCGACGAGCGGTGGGTGATACACCTCAAAGGAGCGCGGGACTTGTTTGTCACGAGGAGGAAACTTCTTGCAGGAACTTCCCCCGACTCTCTCTTACACTTTTCCGAGCGCTTCTTCGCCTACCAGGACGTCATTGGCCGCACTGCCTGCGGCGAAGTCCCAATCTTTGGCCACGACTACTGGAAGTCGGATGACCAGGAAGTCGACGCATGGCTTGGCGGGAGTCCGGAACTCATTTCGATCGTATTCTCCATTACCGATCTTTGTCGTCTGCAGCGCGTGGATCCAGAAGCTGCGTCAAAGGACAAGTTTGCCATTGAGGCGGAGAAGCTCGAGCGGCGACTGGCCAGTCTCGTACAGACCATGCGCGACCCCAGCGACGAGCTGCTGTGGCGGTCTGCCGAGATGAAGCGGCTTGCTACTGTTGTATATTTGTACTGCGCTCTGTACGGAGCCTCGCCTACGACACCCTTGGTGGTCGATCATGTCCGACAGATCCTCAAGCACG
The DNA here is from genome assembly GCF_038381095.1 of Phyllosticta capitalensis. NCBI lineage: Eukaryota > Fungi > Ascomycota > Dothideomycetes > Botryosphaeriales > Phyllostictaceae > Phyllosticta > Phyllosticta capitalensis. The sequence continues at coordinate 208,531 of NW_027117443.1, read as the reverse complement.
TGGCCTACTGCGTCGACCGGGACATTACTGCCGCCTTGACATGGCCCGTCTTTGTCGCAGCGGCGGAGCTCGATCCCTTGCAAGACGAAATCTGGAACGATGCCGAAACCGGCCAACCGGTCTACGGACGCCCACTTGTCCTCAAGGCTCTCGATCACATGTCCAAAACCAGCGTGGCCAACGCGCTCAAGACGCGGTCGGTGATAACCGCCGTGTGGCAAGAACGCGAGATCAAGCCCGCAAAGTCGTCACCGCCGCCTCCAGTGACGACGGGGAGTAGTAGCAGCGGCGAATCCGAGCTGAATGACTGGGCAATCTTTGTTGCTCCCTTTAGCCGCAACATGAGTCTGGCGTGACACCCACTTCTGAAAGAAATGGTCTCTGACTTTTTGTGGTACAGGGGTGTTGAGGATCAACTGAGAGCCGAGCGGCGTGGGTAAGGTCTTGTGTGATAAGCAGCGGGGGGCGGCCCCCTGCCTGCTTGCCGACTCTTTGGCAGTGGGGACCCCCGCTTGGACCTTCACTCCCGACTTTCCTTCGTCCACCATGTCTCTATCGAGAGCTTTCAATCTTGTCCGAGGATATGCACCATCTCAGATACGTGACGACGGCTAGATGGTTCTGGTTGGTGGTGGCAGAGTAGATAAATATCATCTGCTCCGGCTAGTAATCGACCTGACTTGTAAATAGTCTCTCTGCATACTCGACACCACCATGGCTGCGCCGATGGATGCCGTGGAAGATGTCCCAGGGACCGAGTACCTGGTTGATGGTACTTGTGAAAATGCATCAGACGAGCCAGCGCTAATGCGGGACACAGTGCGCCACAACATGGACGTCTCGCACGCCGGGGCCGACATTATTCTGCTTCCGCAACCAACGCCCTGCGCGGGTGATCCGCTGGTGCGTGAATCAGACCTCCCGTAAAGTCGGTGACTAACCAATGTCAGAATTGGAGCCGATTCAAAAAGTACTACCAGCTCTTCCTGCTCTCGCTCTATGCCTGCTCCTTTTCCTATGGCGAAAACGTTCTCGGAGGTACGTTGGCCGGCACCAACCGCACCAACCCATGAAACTAATCTTCCCGCCCAGCGGCATGGACAACCGTCAGCACAGACACAGGCGTCAGTCTGACCAACATGAACGGCGGCAGCGCCCTCAACTACCTCCTGCTGGGCTTCGTCAACATCTTCTGGATCCCTGCGTGTATGAAGATTGGGCGGCGACCCGTCCTCCTCATCACGACGGCACTGACGCTGGGATCTGCCCTCTGGACCGGCTTCTTCCACGGCACGGTGCAGTGGATGTTTTCGATGGTGTTGGGCGGCTCTGGGACGAGTGCGTACGAGGCGGTCATTCAACTCTGTGTGTTTGACATGTTTTTTGTGCATCAGCGGGGAAGGGGGCTGGCGGTCTATTTGTTTGGGCAGCAGTTGGGTTCAATGTGAGTACTACGAGAGCAGACGCGGAGTGACACTGATGAGAGACGTGACAGTCTCGGTCTCATAACTGGCGGCAGCATTGCCGATTCTCTCGGCTGGCGATGGGCGCAGTATATTTCGGCCATCATCAATGGCGGCGTGCTACTCCTCCTGCTCCTCAGCTTCGAGGAGACAATGTTTCCACGCTTCCTCTTCTCCAGTCAGGGGCGTGTACCGCCACCCGTAATATCCGCAACAACAACCTCGCCCTTACCAAGCCCAGCAAAACCTCATGGGGCCGACAGCAAGAGCCCGCGCGCCTCGAGCTCCTCCACTTCCGCCGACGTTGAAGTGGACGCCGCCACCGCCATGCCCCACATCCCCAAACGGACTGCCCTGCAGAAACTCCAGCTCTGGACATGCTGCAAAGAAGACACGACAAGCTACTGGGACTACTTCAAGCGACCGTTCCTCCTCTTCGCCGCCCCCAACATCGTGATCCCAGGCCTCATCTTCGCCTTCGGCTGCACCGCCGGCATCGTCTCCTTCAACACCATCTCGGAAATCATGACAGCGCCGCCCTACAACTGGAGCACCACGTCGACGGGGCTCATCTTCCTGGCAGCGCTGGTCGGCAACGGCATCGGCTGGCTCGTCGCGGGCCCGCTCGCCGACGCCCTCGTGCTGCGCCTCGCCCGCCGCAACGCCGGCCTCAAGGAGCCCGAGATGCGCCTGTGGGCACTCGCGCCGTGCTGCGTCCTCGCCGCCGCCGGCTACCTCCTGTACGGCTGGGGCGCCCAGCGCGGCGTGCACTGGTCCGCCATCGCCGTCGGCCTGGCCGCCATGATTGCGCACCAAGTCGGCGCGTGCGGCGTCGCGACGGCGTACGCCATGGACTGCTTCGGCGGCGTCGGGGGCGAGCTGGTCGTCGTGCTGGCCATTTGCTCCAGCGTCGTCAATTTTGCCATTAGCTACGCCGTGCAGCCGTTTGTTGAGGCGGCTGGGTATGGATGGACCTTTACGTTTTTCGGCGGCTGCGTCGTGCTGAGTTTGGTTGGCGGAGGCGTGTTGGGGTGGCGCGGTAAGCGTTTGAGGAGGGCGTGGAGGGGGCGGTATTGGCGGCTTGTGGGGGAAAGGGAGAAGGCTAGGGGTGTGTAGGGGTGTCGTCTGGGAACGAGGAATATATGATTAGCAGATGCTTCAATTTCCGGCTGCGTCGCTCTTGATCTCGCCGATACAATCAAACGTGCCATGTCGATCTGTTGCAGTGAAGTGTAGAGGTCTTGGCTGTGCCGGTATTCCTCTCGTCATCGCTCACCACAGAATCCAGTCTGTGGCCGCAAGATCGAACAGAACAAGGAAAAAGAGTCCCCGCTTGCGTTAGCCGTAGAGCTGCGATGAGTGGTAGGTATGGCACTTTTGGAAGTTCGTCTTTCAGATGACAAGAGAAACCCGTAACGCGTCTTGTTCGTTCTGGATGCCGATATTTTCTGCAAATAGCCCAACCACCATAATTCCACAAAACGAGCGCGGGTTCCGTGTCGACTATCCAGTCAAACGGAAGGAGTGGGTTACAGGAAGCCGAGGACTATGAAATGAGGGCTTTTGGCTTGTTCTTCGTGTTGAGCAGTAGAAGCTGAGGAATCAAGATGAACCGTACTCGCTGCTTTGGAACGTGTAGACTGAAGCATTCGGTATTGGGTAGTCACTGTCAAGCTGGTTGTTTTGGAATTCTTCGTTGTAGTTACTATGTACGCAACTCCCAATCTAGATGATTTCGCATTCAACCACTTCGCCTCTTTCTTCGAATGCGCGGATAAGGCCTACATCTAGACCTTTCGCCCTGGTAGTTCTCGATGTAATATGACACCATGCCCAATCTCGAAAATCTTTTTGCGACATGATCCTCAAGACGCAAGACCAAACAATGAATGCTGACACCCCAGTTGCCGAAATAATCTTCTGCCTCCATCAATTGGAACAGGTGAACCTCCTGCGGTTCATCACTGTCTGCTGCCCCGGACCGATCGTCACGTCGCCAAAAATCCGTCTTCCAAGTCTGGTCGCCCAAATGGCCGGGTCCGGGCTGCAACACGCCGCCTCGGTGCAGGACACAGGGCAGCATCCTACTCCGCAAGACGAGCTTGCTGCTTTCCAAGATGCCAAACGGGACGTTTTTTGCGTAGACGCAATTCGCTTCTACAACTTCTGCGATGTGTTCTCTTTTCAGCGACTGTTCATAGTTGAAGGCACCGGGAACCGAGGCCCACGACCATGTAGGCAGATTGAAGGGCCGCTCAGACGTCGAGGGACTTTGGGAGTCGGAGTCTCGTATCCAGGCCAGATCATCAATCAGAGAATCTGACCACAGGCCGGCTAGGTATTCTGATCCTGGACGAACGAGCTGAAATTTTTGCGCTATACCGCTCAAGGCAACCAGCCGGTCTTTTGGGTTCGTTACTTTCAGAATCGAGTATGTCGAGACGACCTTGTGGTTCCAAGTTCTTTGGATCTCCAGTGTACGTCTGGTGTCGTCCTCATTGCTCCTGGGGGTTGTTGTTGCAGGCTGTGTTGCCCAAGCAATACTCCTCTTATCAAAGTATCTCTCAAGGTTACCTTTCCAAACTTGAGTTGAACTACCACACTCGCATTCAATTGTACAAGCGCATTGGTATACAACCTCAGATTCAGTAAAGAAAAGCACTCGGGGGGATAGAACGCGTTCTTGATAGATCCAAGATCGTGTCAAAAGAGGGACTCTGATGTTCTCACTGGCGTAGCGCTTCCAGTCGTTTTGCCATCTATGTAGCGATAAGTAGTGGTGTCGACGAACAAATAATGGCCACTCATGCTTGCCGAGTCGCAGAGTGGCGACATGTCGGGCTTGCTGTTTAGCAGGCGTAGGAATATTTCGGAGTCCGGCCGTGCTGTCATCCCCAAAAACAGCCCCAAGTGTAAACTTGGCGCCCCTGTAAACATCAAACATTTTTCCCGCCTCTTTACGCCAGTCGTTCTCATCACCTTGGATTATACAGATGCAGTCAATCCACAAGTACTTCAACCCAAGGCCTCGGGTAAACATCACGGCGTCGCGAAACGTTTGTGGTAGCGACTCCCATGAGATACGGCGTTCTTCTTTAGTCGTGGGGATAGTCATACAAGCCGGCTTATAACTGCCCCAGCAATAGCTGAGTGCAGCGTATTCGCGTGAGGTTCCTGGGGGGATTGTAGTGCTATCAATTAGCCTGACATCCAAGCCCATCCCACCCGGATCGATATCAATCAGTCGCGTAGGAGTGACCGACCCTTCAGCTTGCATGACGCATAGCTTGTGTAGACTTAAGCAGTCTTCAATGCGACTTCGTGCCCACATCATAGATTGCTCCATCGAGTTCAAAGTAGTCTTTCGCCTTTGTATGTTGAAGATGCCAGTGTCATGGAAATAAGGAAGTTCGTATGCGGTAAAAATATCGTATCTGGACTTTCCCGGGCCTCCAATGAGCATCGCACGGACTACACCGCAATCCATTACTGACTCCAATGCGTCCTTGGCTTCTGGATTGATTGCTTCATCCCGGGTTATTTCTTCCAGAATGAGGAGTTTGACCTTGCAGGATGAGCAGCGAGGGGCTTCATTGTTGAGGTCTTCACGTGTTGGATCCTGATTTTTCGAGAGAATCCCGTCTTCGAGCGAACCGTCCCAACCACACACGTGACATTCGTTTCGGAGACTGTCCTCATCGTCACACCCATCCGGCAAATCGATGAAAGGGACACTCGGATCGAGAGTCGGAAGCGACGTCAGATCGCCAGCGTTCTCAATCACGCCGCCTCCATCCGTCGACGAAGGAGGACTGTCGGCCGACATACTGGCTGTGACGTTAGTTGGGCAAGACAGGATGGGTTGGAGTTGCAACTTCTTCTGCGAAGTGCGGGGCTTTCAAGACACGGATCAAAAGTGGATCTGCGCAGGTAAGCGAACGAACTGACGACGGATTGACAGGCGCGGGCTGTACATACTTCACTTCTTTGGCGATAGGTCGATTTGAGTGGTACTTCTTGTGCGGATGAGGTGAAATAGGAGGAGAAGACATGTGTGGTGTTGAAGTGTCGACTTCAGTCTCTGGAGCTGCTTGATTCTGGAAGGCAACTACTCTCGGGCGGCAAGCCGGCGGCACCCTCCTCTCAAATACCTCCTGTCACCTCATGCATGCGCGCGGCAATTTCTCATCAATTCAGCCTCGTCTTGATCTCATCAACCAGTCAAAGTCCAAGGACCCAAGGTACATCACTGGTGCCTGGCACGTTGGCCGATCCAAACCCCACTTTCCAATCAAGTCCATTCTACCAGTGCTAGTGTGCGCGTCCTGCTGGCAACGCAACTCAACATCAGCCTCGATTGCATTGAGTTGCCAGACCACACTGCGCCACAAACACCTCCCCAGGCATGCTCAATGCCATCCATCCCTTCCAAAATGCACACACCTGTCTATCGATAGTCGCAGAAAAACCTGCACTTCCCCATGTCATATCCACCCATCTCTTCTCGGCCCCTTTTGGTTCCCCTATTCTTAAACTCTGCTCCCGTACACAAACACACAATGTACGCATCACACCACATTATACATACATATTATCCACGACAATCATCTCTTCTCCCATCTCCTCTTCTCCCATCTCACCTCATCTAACCAACTGACCAGCCACATTATCCCTATCCCAATAGTAACAAGCTGACGCCGGCCAGCCTGGTCGGCCGTCCATCTCATTTCCATTGTTCCAAAGCCAGGGAAAAAAGAAGGAGCCCGGACCTACCTTAGCACGCACCAAGCACTACGACCCGACCGACCAACCAACCGACCGACCTAGTTGCCAGTGCCAGTGCCAGCGTTCCCCAGCACAAGACCCGGGCTAGGCCAGTCCGCCCGCAGTCCACAAACAAGCGCAGCGACATCAGCACGTTTGTTCGGCAGACAGACAGACAGATGGCGATGATGCATTTCGTATCCACATTTCTACCCCTAGCCCAATTCGGGGTCATACTCATATTTAGTGGCAATACTGATCCCTAGTTCAATCCGATCCAATTCCTATAGCCAGAGTCCTGATGCCCAATTCCCAAACCACCCCATTCCATTCCATCCCATCCCATCCCATCGCGAGCTAGAAAGAAAAAGAGAAGGAGGAAAAGGGGGACGAGAGAAAAAAAGAAGATGCAAAAGAAATCATGCAGAATCCACCCACACCACACCACACCCTCACGTCTCCTACACACTCTCAACCTCAACTCCCACTGCCGCTGCCACTCCCGGCACTGCCATCTCTCTCCCCCTCCTTCGCCGGCTCCTTGCCCCTCGCCCTCGCGCTCCCCTCGCCGATCCCGCGCTCGCCAGCGCCGCGCTGCTCGTCGCGCTCCAAGCGGGGGACCTCGCGACTGAGCAAGGCGCGGAGCTCATCCGAGATGACCTCCTTGCGCTCGTCGTCGTCGTCGTCGGGTGGCGTGTTGTTGCCACTTTGGGGCAGAGCCGACGAGGAGCCACGGCCAGCGGCGGCAGCGGCGCGTCTCGCTTGGGCGGAAGCCGCGGCCTTGAAGCGGCGGCGCTGGCGTAGGAGGAGCTTGGCGGTGCTGGGGATGGGCAGGGAGGAGCGGGCGTTCTTCTTGTCGACGGCGGCGACGGTGCGCTGGAAGCGGCGGAAGAGGGCCTCGGCGCGGACGAGGGTCGAGGGGAGGTCGATGGTGAACTTCAACTCGTTGACGTACTTGAGGACCTCGTCGAAGCCCTGCAGGTGCGTCATGATGATGTCGCGGTGTTTCTCGAGGATGGCCAGCGCGATGAAGAGGTGGAAGTTGGAGCTGAGGTAGTCGGTCCACAGCCGCTCCCACAGCGTAAGGACGTCGTCCCAGTTGAATTCGCGCTTGTACCACACCAGCAGCATGCGGAAGAAGAAGAAGAAGTTGGTCGAGTCGAGCTTTTGGAGATGCAGGTAGAGCGTTGGGTCCATGAGTTGGACGAGTTGGTCGAGCGTCAGGAGTTGTAGGCGCATGCCGCTCTGGTCGCGGAGGAAGTTGCGCTCCATGCGTTCCATAAAGCCGACGAAAAGCCAAAAGGCAAATCTCTCGTCTACCATGACGACGTAGATGGGCGCGAGGAGGTCCGACATGCCCTGAACGTACCCTAAATCTTTGTTGTACTCGTTGTAGTTCAACAGCATTTCCCTCATTTTCGCAAGTGGTCCCTCCTTCCAATCTTCGGCAGACAGCGATTCGAAGTCCTCATTCCTTGTGGGTCCATGTTCCTTGTCGTTTTTTGAACCCAGATACATGAGTACCTCTGGATCTGCTCGGTGCACGTCCTTTTCTACATGAAGTACCCCATAGAATGGGGTAATGTCAGTCGAAGTGTCTTTGTAAGCGCCACGGGAGACATACCTATGCGATGCTTTTGCTCACGCCACCACGTCATCTCCTCCGTTTCTTCCCCTGAATCTCCTGCCTTCTCCACTTCTTCCCAGCGCTCCGTTAGCCGCTCGTACTCTTCGATCAGACTTATCTTTATGGCTTGGCGCTCGGGTTCCATGCTATCCCACTCATAGATACCCAGCAAAAACGGCCATGCTTCCCTCCTCACACCGTCCTTTGGATCCAAGCCGCCGTGAAAGATGCGCTCCTTGACCTCCTCGGGCGTGACGATGAGTCGGCCGGTCGTGAGGTCGAAAAAGCCTTTCCATTCATCCAGAGTAACCGGTCGTCGACGGTCGCTCAACGACATGTTGGCGGCCTCCATGTCCAAAATCTCAAACTCGCCCACCTCGCTGTCTTCCTTTTGGAGTACGTCCTTGGCCGTCCATATGCGCTGGTTTCGCTCGCGCTCGCTCTGCTCTGCGATGCTCATGGCCCACCGCGCCAGGTAGAGGCGTGCGCTGTCGAATTCATTTTGTACTCTTTCTACCTCAGGGCTCTTCATGAATTGCCGCACCGGTTGCGGCACGTTGGGATTTTCGGCGACGGCCTGCGCTGTTCGGCGCGTAAAAGTCGTTACCTGGCTCATCTTTTCCAAAAAGGTCCACTGCGCCTGTTTGAGAGCATTCGTGATGGGGTCCATGCCGCCGGGGCCCTTTTTCTGTGCGGCTGCGCTGCTTTCTTCCCGGGGATTCTTTTTGTCCGCGTTTGGGCCTTGGCCAAATCCAACAATGTCCGCCTCGCTCGGCTCAATGAGAAAGATGCTGGGTTCGGCCGTGCTGCGCACGACGCGTACGTATCGCTTCAACCAGCGCAGCACCTCATCGCCACCCCAAAACATATTGCCACCTTCGGAAAAAGGGTCAAAGCTCTCCTTGGCGAGTTTCTTGCGCTGCATAATAGTGCTCTGGCATTCGGAGTCGTGGAAGAAGAGGGCAGGAAAGCTGTCGCCGGCGCGCGTGTTGATGACGACGCTGCCGAACCACCATCCAATGCTCGGCGGGCGCACCATTAGGCTGAAGATTTCCGACACAGGTACGGCGAAGGCGTACGTGCCGAGTGCGGAGCTGCCATGACTGGTGGTTGGTGGTGGTGGCACCAGGTACGACTGACGCGGTGGCGACGACGAGTCGGAGAGGTCAAGCTTGACATAGGTCGAGTACGCGTCGCCTAGGGACGATTCGGGGAGCCAGGAGAGAAGCAGAGAAGATGCGGTGGCTGATGACGACGAGCTCGCATTGCTAGATTCTGAGGAGGCGGATTTCTGTTGGACAAGGGCGATAAAGCCGGGAATGTTGTCCTTGGCCGTGCGAGTCGGATGCACATAGACCTGAGGGCTGTCTCAACATGACGCCTGCGGAAGAACAATGTGTACGGACCTTGCTTTTGGCAAACAGTAGCTTCACACCTTTGCCGGAGGTGGTGTGCTTGATGGTGTTGTAGTCGCCTTCCTCGTCGTCAGACATGTCGTAGAAGGAAGCCGTTGGGGAGGGCGGGCCGGGAGAGGATTTGGATGCGGATGCAGAGGCAGAGGCTGAAGAGGAGGCCATGATGGCGATTTATATGCAGCGAGATGGTCTGTGGGTGGAAGTAGGCCGGTCACAGGGCCGCGTTGGAGCGTGATAGGTTATGGCGCAGACTGGAGTAGAGATGCCTGAGTGAGAGCAGCAGGCGGATGGCGGGGATGGGCCGATGACGTCTGGCCGCTAGCGGGGTTGAGCTGCTGCTGCGCCACACTTTTGTTCCATCTTCTTTGATAACCCTGTGGCGGAACCAAACATCTTTTGTAGAGTATTTCATTCATGAAATACTACTCCTTTCGTCCCTTGATTTATCCCTTTCCCTCTCCACCACCCTACATCACAGTACCAAGGGCGTCCATCGTGCATGTTCCACAATCACTTATACTGCTGCCTAAAGTAGCCACGAATCAAGTCGAGTGGATACGAATAATAATCCAGTGCCATGATCCAGCTCTCATGCCATGCCGTCCCATTGACGCCACCCTTCGCAATTAGCCCGCGGTAAGAGACTGCTTTTCCGCCCTTCTTCCACCATATTATCAATCAGTCCGTCAGTATCCAGCCTGAGCCGTGCCCTGCAAGTGCGCAGCAAACTGAGCCCCTAATCGCATGTCCCATTCTCCATAACGCCACACATGTCCCGCCCAGCGCTATGCAATCCCTCGACATGGGCGTACCCGCCCTAGGCCCGCTAGGATTATTCGTCGGTCTGAGTGGTTCTCGTTCGCGTCTGTCCGCTCGCTGCTCGTCGTACCTATCATCTAAACCGGCCCCCTGTGGACGGGGGGTTAGCACTGTGTGACCTCTCAAACGGGTTGCGCGTAGGAGTCGATAGTCCAGTACCTCCGGGGCTGACGCTGCCGGTAGGACTGCCTGATCTGCCCGACCCCCAAAGCCGCTGCTTCAATCGCTCTTGAGCTGTGGCGCCTCCTCCGCTGCTACCCGGCGGCGGCGTGTCAATTGACGGCCGCGACGAGAGTGTCGACTGTGCGCTCTGATAACTGCCAGCACGCTGGCTGGGCAGCGGTCGCCCCTGGCTGCTCATGACATCTTGCGGCGGCAGCACCCTGCCCTGCGAGTTGACCATGCGCGGTGCCGGGCGATTGCGCAACGAAGTCGGCTGCGGCGGAGGAGTCTGCTGGGCTGGCGGATCCCAGAGGTCGCTGAGGCCGCCTCTGCTAGGCGCCGTCTGCTGCGTCTGGGGAGCCGTCGAGCGTACAAACTGCTGGGTAGAAGGCGGAGCGGGGGCCTTTGGGTCTGCAGGCAACCATGGCGGAAACGGACGGCCCTTTTCCATGTAGTATGCGCGCAGGACGCGGGCAATGTGGGTATCGTCTTCGGTGTCGCCGTCGCCTTCGCTGTCGAGGAGGTTGCGTCGGAGCGAGTTGTATCGCGAGGTGGTGGTGGTGAGGAGGTTGGAGAGGTAGGACGACATGGCTTCGCGGCAGCGTCGGAGCGACTAGGCTGCCAGAGATGGGTCGGATCGTAGGTAGGTAAGGTATTTGGAGGGAGTGGTTGTGGCGGCAGCGGAGAGGTGGTGACGGAGGGGCCGGCCAAGGACGGCGTGGAGGGAAGCGCGCACAGTCCCGCGGGCAGCGATGGAGCTCAATGCGCGGCGAAACTCCCGTCGGTTTCAAAAGAGCCGCGTCGGCCTGTGATATTAGGCAAAGTTGGAGGTTGATGTTGTCGTCGAGAGCAAGAGGAGGTTGAAGGTCGAGGTTGGACAGCAGATGAGTGGGCTTTGAGGCCTTGTCAAAGAAAGAAGAGCCCACTGACTACTGCTGCCCACCTAGCCGCCACTGCACCGCCTTGCCCAGCCACAGCCTTTTTCTCCACATGTTTATCTCGACCATCTCTCTTTCAAACCGACTATCAACTCCATCGTCTGCATCCAAGACGATATCAAGAAAAAGGCCTCCCTCTTCAGCATCCCTCGAATGACCACGAGCGATCCGAGTCGCAAATATACGAAGTGGCCATGGCAAAAAATGAATAAATGACCCTGACGATCCATGGCCCGGTCCACCTCTTCGCTTCGCTTCGCGCCGCCTCCGCCGCCACCATCCCGTTACCCGGCAGCAACTCAACACCAACAACGGCTGTGCGGTCACGTCGACAACAACACGATGACCATCAACTCGCGCGCCTCTTCGACCGTTGGAGCCTTTCATTCATCAGTTGTCATGGATTTCGATCATTTCGATGGCTGTAGCCGCCGCCTATCGCTTCTTCGATTTCTTTCTCTCCCGACATTCACCAAGCTGACTAGCCCGGACTATCGTTTGGCGTTTCGCAACCGACGATTCTTGTCTAAAAACCAGACGAACCCCATGCGACGTTCAATCTTGGAAATCCGCCCAGACTAGACCGTTCCGAGTTTGGCGCGCACTATCTGATTGGTCGAGGCGGCGGCTAGGTTCAGGCCAGTGTCTCAATTCGGCAATGTTCTTCCCACATGCTCCACCTGCCGAAGTCTGATGCTTGTATTCTTCCACGGATGAGCGACTCAGATGGGATAGATCATGCGCCGATGCGTCCTCATATCCATGGAATTCAACTTTGCCTCATTCTTGCTGGCAACCCTCCTTCGCGATGCTGGCGCGCGCCAATTTGCTCCTGCGGACAGGCCTACCAAGTATATGCTCGACACCAAGCGAATCTACAGCGAGGATTGGAAACAAGCATGGAAAGCTCTATGCGGAGCGGCTTCGAGTCCATCACGACGGAGATTTGAGTGTTCTAGGGCATCGATCAGAAGGCTTCTCGCAGCCCACCTACCTCTGGTTACCAAGCGCTGGATGATATGCCCTTGTTCTGGCTCCGATACGCAGCTTCCCTTAAGCGATGCCGCCCCAATCGCCAGCCCGTATTACCTGTCAACGTCGAAACGGCTTTCCAGGCTCGAAATGCTTGCTAAGATCCAAATACAGGGGTGAAGCCCGCGCCGATCTCCTTCTCTTCTAGCGAATACAACGGATTTGCGGACATTTTACCTATTTCTCTCCGCTTTGAACCTTTCGCGCTTCTTCCACCAAATAGGACCCTAGAACTGTGTCTCCACTCACACATTTCTTCGTGTCCCGTAGATCGCGGCGCCAATGGACACGAGATCACTGGAAGAGGCTTCATGCCCAGGTCAACTACTCGTCCGGTGAAACCCTTCGATGGTGATCAATCTGCGTCTGCCGCAGGAGAGATATCTGGTCTCGAACTCTATTCGTCAATCAATCAAGCCATCCTCAAGGTCAAGTTCGCGCAATGCCGTGATTTCATGACCACCCCTTGTCTTCTATCTTTAGCTAACTTCGATTACAGGGTACTCATCGAATCAACTCCGAGGTCATGGCCGTGTAGCAGAGCGGCAGCAGCGCTGGTGCTGCTGCTGCCGCCGAGAACCGCCGCGAAATATAAATGCACAATTGCGGTTCGCATCGTCGCGATATCTGCAATTCTCTCTCCCTCTCGACACTTACAATGGACATTCGTTCCTCTTTTCGACAACTTTTTTCTTCGTCGCATTCAGAGCAGACCAAAGGGACAAAGCAGATCAATGAGTCAGATGTATACCAACATGTCAAACTCGCAACGCCGTCAATGATCCGCGTCATCAAGCTGGAACAGAACAAGGTCAACAACACCATCTCATGTGTCATTCGTCTCGTCGAACGAGGCGACGCCGAATACCACGCCTTGTCATATGTCTGGGGAGATTCGAAACCAACCAGGCAAATCTACCTACGCTATGGTGCCGACCAAAGGCGCTCATTTCCGCTCCATGAGAACCTTTGGCGGTTTCTTGACTGGGCCTGAAATCAGCAAATGTTTGACAAGTGGCTCTGGACGGATCGGATCTGTCTCAACCAGGACGATAGCGACGAAATATCTCAGCAGGTTCCGAAAATGGGAGAAATATTCCACGACGCCCATCAGGTTATAATCTGGTTGGGCATGTCCAAAAAAGAAGGAGAACGCGTCGCAACAATTCTAGACCGCAACTCCTATTATTTCAGCTCGGGAGCGTGGCGTGAAGAGTTATGGAAAGGATATTCTCCAAAAACGAAGCGTGCCGCCTTGACTGCTTATTACAACGAGTACTGGAGTCGTGTTTGGGTGATCCAAGAAGTCGCACTTGCCAAGTCCGCTACGATTGTAATAGGCGACAAGGTTGTGCCTTACGAGGAATTCAAACACAAAATTGACATCATTAGGACGGAACATGGGGTGACAGGGATCAACGCCGCGCCCGGGCCAATCAGGCTCAAAAATCATAACCACAAAAGTGAACTGTGGGAGGTTCTGGGCCTTGCAAACCACAGTGCACTTAAGTGCAAAGAACCCAATGATCGAGTCTACGGCGGTCTAGGCCTGGTGGCCTCCAGAGCTGATGGTACATCACCTGTCGACTTCATTGAAGTCGACTATTCCAAACCATTTATGGAAGTGTTCCTTGACGCATTCCTCGAATCGCAAACGCCTATCAGAAAAACAGGCTGCATACTCAACTATATACCAAATGTCGAAGGCAACTACGACTGGGGACAACTTTTCGATACCTTCAAAAGATACCTGGACAATCCTAAGACTTCAGTCAGACACAGAAACTTGGCAGGAGACCTTCTTCAAGTCTGCGACGCCTTCAACACCATGTTTCTCATCCTAGGTTCTGGTCCAGGGTGCTGGGGCTTTTCCCGACTGATCCATTTCAGCCTCAACGGACTTGAATCTTCGATACCGAATGCAGACGATCGCACATTACGAGACAGCGCAGCGATGAAAGGCGTTGCAGTCGCGCTGGAACTCCAAGATAATAACAAACCCTCAGTCCAGTTCGGACGCAGGCAGAAAACTGCAGCCTTGGTGTTTGAAGACTGGAAGGCCTCCCGCAGACCTTATACTTCAGCACAGTCTCCATGGCGATGCGCTGCCCACCACAAAAGTCATGAAGACAATTCCCAAGTCCCCAGAGCGAGGAAGATGAAAGATTTCCGCGACGCACCAGGGGAGCGTTTGAGAAACCAGTATTGGGGAGGACTCAACTCCTTTTGTGTGCCGTCGTGCCGTCTGGCAGAGGTGTGCGGGAGATATTCGCACGACTCGCCGCGGTCCGGCGACGCGACGACCATGATATTTGATTTGCCCGAGGTCGGCTTTCGCGTCGTTTTCGAGCAGCTGTATGAGTTCGCCACGGCTGGGCGAACCCACAAATTCCCCAACCTCGAGTGCAGGTGCAGCGGTGCCCCCTGGAGTGACTGGAATGACGGCTTGGCTCCTCTTGAGGAGTCGTTTTTTGGCAAAGTCTACTTTGAGTTCCTGGATACGGACATGTATCGAAAAGGGCTGGAGGACCTACGTACCTGGTGATTCGACGCAATCGCGCGCAGCTTTCCGTAAAGCATGCGGCGATGACTGCCCCGTGGGCTTTCCTTTCAACCATGCCTGTCGCACCATCACTTCAAGAGCGGAATCGACTTGTCCACTCTAGAGACGCGCCTCTCAGAGAATTGCAAGCAAGAGATGGATCCAGGCAATTTGCGTCCAAGGGGCGGCTGGCTTTACCGTCGCCGCTGCCATCGCCTCAGAACGCCCAAAACTCGCTTGCGGAATGCTTCAACCACTGGATGGAAAGATTGGAAAAGATGCATGCTGTTTTCAGGGAGTTCTTCCTTCGTTTTCCTTTTTAGCTCTTTTGTTGAATTTCTACACTCGTCTCTCTTGTTGGTAACTTTCTTTCATGCCAACTTAGTCAGTCAAGGATCAGGGGCACGATTGCACATTGAGCAATGTCCTCCAAGCTGTACAATCTCGTCGTTCGAAATGTATCGATCGAACTGAACGACAATTACCGCTCATCCAAGGATGCGTTGGTCTTCCGTGATCCGTCTGCTAACTTACTGGCGTTTCATTGGCTGATTTACCTTTCTTACAGGTACCTTTGGATACATCCATGGCAGGCGTGAGGGCCTGCCTTCTACTGCTTCTTCGGTTTCTTTGGCGCCCGACATTAACCACGCTAACTGGCCCCGGACGGTCATTTAGCACTTCGCAACCAACAATTCTTGTCCCAAAACCAGACGTTCCCAATGCAACGTTCAATCTTGAATCATCATCTTGACTAGACTGATTCAGGTTTGGGGTCCGAGATTTCATTGGTCAGACCAGCGGCTAAGCTCAGGTGGTCTGCCGAATTCGGCAACTTTCTTTGGACAGCTCAATGCTCTGTCAGTGCTCTGTTAATCATGCAGCGACTTTGTACGAGCTGCCGGTACGACGAAGGTCACCAATAATCGTGTGTGCGACTCTGAAAGAGGTGCCAGCGCAGAGCAAGCCCACAAATGTCGTCCTGGTTCAGCCTTGCGCCTTCCTCAACTGCAAACCTGGGCTGTCAGGGAGTGGGAAATCGCTCATCTTGTTACCTTGGCGCCAGCAATTCTGGCTGCCCTTTTGCAGCGTGAGCAGTGCATCAGTCCTCGAAAGTGCCAGTCACTAAAGATGGCTGACCGGCCACCAGACGAAGCGCCGAGTTGAACAGCGATTCCATTTCCGCGCGCTGGTTTACAGAACATTGCTCCACAGCTCATGTCATCATGTCAACGGTCTCTTCGAGTCAATTTCAGCACGCTGAACTCGCTACTGCATCGACAATCCGCCTCATCAAACTACGGGAGCAGAAAGTCGACGGCACAGTCGCCTGCGCTTTGCGGCACCTGGACGTCGCTGAGCAGCCCGACTTCGAGTACTATGCACTGTCATACGTCTGGGGGAATCCTGCCCCCACTAGACACATATACGTGGAAGAACTCCAGTTTCCTCTCCATGAAGCGCTCTGGCAATTCATGAATTGGGCATGGGGTCAAAACATGTTTGATCGATGGATTTGGACCGATCGGATCTGCCTTAATCAGGAAGACGACAGCGAAATAGCGCAACAAATCCCGAGAATGGGACGTATATTCCACGACGCCAAACAAGTCATGGCCTGGCTTGGGATGTCTCAGACCAAGGGCGACTCTTTCGTTAAACTTTTGAATCGGCAATCTACCAACTTTGATAAAGAGCGAGGCATGCCCGAGATCCAGAAGCAATATTCTCAGCAAGAGCTATCTGATGTTGAGGCGATTGTTGGCCACGAGTATTGCAAGCGCGTTTGGATCCTGCAAGAAGTTTTGAACGCCAAGTCTCTTGTCTTCTTAATAGGTAATATCCAGGTGACACTTGAGGAATTGCGTACGACGTGCGCCCTGCTCCCGAACTTGGGTCAAAATGATTACTTTCTGGGGAAAACACCTATGGAGAGGCTGCACCAGGCCACAAAAACTCGTGGAAACTGGAAACTAGGGAGGTTGCTGTACTTTATGAACAGCGGCTGGTTCCAGTGCCAACGACCCAACGATCGAATTTACGGTTGTCTTGGCTTGGTAGCTTCCAGAGCTGATGGCACATCTCCTATTGACTTTATCAAAGTTGACTACGGCAGATCATATCCCGAGGTGTTCCTTGACGCACTACTTGAGGCCCATTCGCCGATTGATGATTGCTCCAGCGAGCCTTTGGATATGATCCTCCCCGGGAGCAGACATCCAACAGCTGTGCATGAACCAATATTCGACCTCTTCAAGAGATACCTGGGAAGCAGCCGGACTTCAGAAAGACACAAAATATTTGCAGGCTATGTCCTGCAGGCCTGTGATGCCTTCATCCTGATTTTCCTGCTCTCGGGCTGCCTTCCTGGATGCAGCCAATTTGTCGACCCACTCAATCGTCTAGACGTATACTCTAGAACGACTTTTACTCCGACATTCCGAGAAAGCGCGACAATTCTAGGGTACTTGATCGGGACCAGTAGTCTGCTGCAGACTGAAGCCTCGATATTCGAAAATTGGAAGGTCAGCCGCCAGCCCCATATTTCGGCACAGTCCCCGTGGCGATGCGCAGCCCACGCAGCCCGCCGAAGTCCCAAGTCGATGGACGAGAAAAATTGTCATCGCGCCGAAGCTGGGACATGTTTGCGGGGGAAGCAAAAGCACTGATACAAACTCTGTGCTTACAACCACATAATTTGGCCCGGGCTTGTGGGGAATACTCTCTCGATGCGCCACACCTGTGCGACGCATCGATCATGACGTTGGAACTGCTTGAGGGGGGCTTCTTTGCCATACTTCGACAATTGTCAAAACCTGAAATACCAAGGCAGACTGGGTTCATTTTTGAAAAAGCGGTCCGATGCTCGTGCCGGGACGTTTCATGTGATGAGTCGGAGGCGCGTGAGGAATCCTTTTTTTGCGAACTTGTCTTTCAGTTTCTGGATAAAGAGACGGATCTAGAAGGCAAAGGCAACAACCAACACGGCAACTGATATTTCATGTAACGACATGAACGGCCTTCAGCGATGCAAGCACGGAAAGACACACGTATCACTATAAGAACAACATCGATCAGTATGAAGTAGATGCTGTTTGGCATCAATCACAATTTGAGGTCAGAGGTTGGTCTTTCAGTACCCTTCAGCTATTGGAGCACCATCGGCTGACTGTATTTGCATGGAGGTAACTTTGTATACTCCTATGGTAGGCGTGAGGGCCAGGCAGCACACAGCAATGCTGACATGACCATCAAAGCCCCACCACTGCCACTTTCACTGCCACATTTGCCACTACTGAGGCTCAAGGCTGGCTCCCTCACGCTCACTATAAGCGTATTCTTCCCCACTTTTCGCTTCTCGCTAGATCATCCGGGCAATCTGGAAGCAATCATCGGCTCATCAACTCTTCTTTCTCTCGTCATGCCGAACCAATACTATCAGTACGATAAACTCGCAACACCATCGACAATTCGCCTCATTCGGCTTAATCACCACAAAATCAATGACACAGTCGTGTGCGAGCTCCGCCATGCCGAACAGACCGAAGTCGAATATGATGCCCTTTCCTATCGCTGGGGAGATAAAACGCTCACTAGATGCATCTATCTTCGTCGTGGTGGCAGACTGCATTTACTCCCTGTTCATAAAAATCTAGGGCGCTTTCTGGACTGGGCATGGAGCCAAAATCAAATGCCTGGCCAATGGATATGGACTGATCGTATCTGTCTGGACCAGAATAATGATAAAGAGATGTCGCAGCAAATCCCACGAATGGGCACCATTTTTGCCGGCGCCAACAGAGTCTTAGCATGGCTGGGCATGGATGACAGCGAAGGCCGAGATCTACAGGCTCTCCTGGACTGGTCTGGCGATCCTACAACGCTACGGAACACGTCCGTCCGTCAAACGATCCCGCAGGAAACAATTCTGGCCGCTTATTCTGTACTGGTCAACAAATACTGGGGCCGTATCTGGATAGTTCAAGAAATTGTTAATGCCCGCCGCCTCGTCATTATCGTGGGCAACTTCGGCATAGACTTCCAAGCGTTGGAAGACAGGTGTCTTGCCTTGTTTCCTCCTAGCGGCTTTCCTCGCCTCAGGAATCTCTCCGACTGGCGCTTCAAGCATGAGAAATTGGAGCTGTGGAGCATACTTGGATCTACGAATTGGGGGCTTTTCAAATGCCAGCGGCTTCACGATCGTGTCTACGGGGTCTTGGGCTTGGTAGCCACTCACCCAGACGGGACTTCGCCGGTCGACTACATTGACGTTGACTACACCAAGCCACCAGCTGAAATTATCCTCGACGCAGCGCTCGAATCGCGGCCGCCGTTGGACAGGTGTCCTGAAATCTTCCACGACGCCCTACTCGACGACCATGGCATGATCCAGGAGCGAACATTCGACGCTTTTGGGAAGTACTTGGCTAGTGAGCGGACATCACCACGACACAGAGAGTTAGCAAGCTACGCACTCCGGGCCTGCGACGCATTGAACATACTCTCTTCGTTCGAAGAATCCCGTGTGGCGGCTTGGTTTGAATACTCGGCCCTGTGTTCGTTTTTCGCGAGGCTAGGAGACACTTCCACTTCCGGCGACGGCGGCGATGGCGGCGATGGCGGCGATGTTTTCGAGCCCAGCATAATCGACAGTGCCGTCATGATGGGCCTTTCCATGTCTATCGGCTTTAGCATGGACATTGTTACGAGCGTAACTCGCGGCTTCGACTGGGCCAAGGCGACGGCAACGGATTTCGCCAACTGGAAGGATTGCCGAATGCCATATATTTCGACAAAATCCCCATGGAGGTGCGCTCGACATCATTCAGATGGTCGATGGAGGCACCGCGTAAGAGGTAAATCAAGCGCGACGCTGAAACATAAGGTATTGGATCCTGCCACGATCGAGAGGGCATGCGGCAGATATTCGTCACACCGGCAGGCCTGCGACGGGTCCAAATTGATCTTCGACATGCCCGACGTGGGATTCCGTCTGGTATTGCAACAAAAGAACAACAACAGGCAGAAGCTGAGAATGCATATGCTGTTTTTGCATCCACAGACAAGAGCGGAATGGTAAGAGGCTTCATTTTCTCTTTCCCCTCTCCCACTCTTTCTTCCAACATCCAAAATGTCCCACGCTGCCACCGCTCTGTGTCTCGGTCGACAGGAGTAGCCAGCTTCTTCCACAACCTCTCAATAGCAGACGACTGACTGGATGTAGCGATGATGATGGCTCAGACGTCTATTCTGATGACTCTGATGGTGGTGATTACACCCACCAACAAGTCCGTGACCGGATTTCTGAGCTTCCTGATGAATTCCGATTCCTGACTGTCATGGTTGGCAAAGGGCTAGCCAGTGTCTTATCTGCGTACACGTGAAGCCAGTCTGGTCCGGTTGGGTCTGCAGTGGAAGGGAGGGAAACAACCATATTGAAGGAATTGTATCTCACGACGACAATCACGCCGCCGTTTCTCCATAGGAGTCTGTCCAATTGGCTGCCGCGGCGGCTGCATTTGAGATGGGTGGTCCAATCGGGCAATGGATAAAGACAGCCGGCAATCGACAAGGGTGTGCTCTTTCTCGAGGCTTTTTCTCCAATACTTGCGAAATGATGCTTATTCTGTTCCATGGATACGACCGTCGACATAAGCGATGCATGTCAGCCCCAGCCTTGCGGTCCCGTGGGGGCTGAGGTATCCGAGAGAGCCTTTTTGCATTCTTGCTCTTGAAAACGCTCCTCTCCGCACTCAATTCGTGGAACTCTGGACATGAGATTCGTGCTGCAGTCGCCATGTCTTACGAATACCAATACGCTCAACTTGCCACAAACTCGACAATCCGTCTCATTAAGCTCGAGGAAAAAGTAAACAACACAATAACTTGCACTATCTGCCATGTCGACCGAAATGAGCAGCCCGACTTCGTATATGATGCGCTATCCTACGTCTGGGGAGACGCAACACCGACAAGATATATATATTTGATCGATTCAGAAGGCAGTCGGATGTCCTTCTTTCCTGTTCACGAGAATCTCTGGCGCTTTCTCAACTGGGCCATGGATTCAGGCTTCCGCGAATTCTGCAGCTGCTCCTGGATCTGGACCGATCGGATTTGTTTGAACCAAGAAGATGGAGAGGAGATAGCGCAGCAGATTCCAATGATGGGAGATATTTTCCGCAACGCTGAGCGGGTATTCGCCTGGCTGGGGGTGTCTCAGGAAGAACTCGAGTATTTGATCCCGTCCAGACACGAGTCTTTAGATGCATCAGTCGTACCCCTCCCGGAGGAAAACCCCATCGAGTCCAAAGAGACCAATTTGGACGTATATCAAAAACGTGTGGCCCTCATCCGCGGAAATCCATACTGGAGGCGAATTTGGGTCATACAAGAAATCGTAAGCGCAAAAGAACTCCTTTTTCTGATCGGAGACACGGTGTTCTGGGAGTTCCAGCCGGTGTTCCGGTTCCTCAACCCTTATTTTCAAACCAGTCGCGGCCCTGACATGACGTACCTCTGGAGAATGCGTTGCTCGCAAGGAAAGTCTGAGCTAGCAGATCTGCTAATGGCCATTACTTCGAGCGATTATGAGACCGGACGACCGCACGATCGAGTTTATGGCCTGTTAGGCCTAGTATCTGCCCATGACGACGGCACGTCGCCTCTGGAATACATCGATGTCGACTACAACAAGTCGCCGTGGGATGTGATTCTTGACGCTGTGCTCGAGTCAAGGCCATATTTCAACGACTACCCACTCCTTGTGGAAAATCTATTGATGCAACAAAGGAATAAGCATATCCAACAGCCCGTGCTCGAATGTTTCAAAAGCTATTTGTGTAGCGACCGCACATCAGAAAGACACTTGGAATTGGCACGTCTCGCTCTCCAGGCTTGCGAAGCCTTGCAAATCTTCTCTTCAGCTCTAGGGGCGGACGAAATTTATCGGCTCATCAGGTCAATACTGATTGACGTTGAAAACACGATCATCAATGGGAATTTCGAACCAACCATCCAAGATCGTGCTTTTGCACTTGGACTTGCGCTTGCGTTGAAATCCAGTGACGAGCAAACTTCGGACTGTGAAAGCGGTAGGAGCTCTCGACCGATGGGATCATCTTCCTGGCGATGCAATGCTCATCAATCTCGAGTGGATCCTACAAGAGCCACAAATGAACACCTCAGGGGAGAGTGGAGTTCAACGATAGAATGGTCTTTTGATGAAACCCCACAATTTCTCGTGGACGCTTGCGCTGAGTACTCAGCCGATGAGCCCCGATCCTGCGATGGGAGGGCGATGACATTCGAGATCCCTGAGGCCGGCTTACGTCTCATGTTCCAATCCCTGGTAAAAGAATGGTTTGAATACGACCTCGAAATACGCTTGCAGTTTCTACAAACGGATTCCACTGGTCTTGGAGGCAGCAAAAGGTGCGTGACATCGATGCTCCATCTCTCTTGTTGGTCAAGGCTTGCAGGCACAGCTAAGGTGCTCGATCAGTTCAGATTGCTAACGGAATAAGTAGTGCATCGTATGGCGCAGACGGTTGCCACGACGAGACATGCAGCGATGGTGCACGACCAACAAGGCACCATGGCAGCAAGATGCTAAAGCGTGTACGAGAACGAATTCTTGGGAAGTGAACGTGGTCAGACCGCGGCCTCGCACACCCCGCTCTTGCAGTGCCAGATAGTCGTTTGCCGCAAAGAGTCCCATTGAACAACGCACCGAACGATATCCGCGCCTCGCGTCGATCGCCGCAGGCCCACTACGCCTCACTTTTGCTCAATTATCCAACCAGCGGCCATGAATGTGCCCCGCCTGCATTTCCAAAATTTGTGGCTGAGCAGTCACCGACCCCGACGACCAGCGCTTCTTCACTCGGTCCAGGTTCTTTGATTCCTTCCTCCTCTACCCATCTCAACTCACTCTCTACAAAAATCATCAGGCGCCACGACTTCCATCGAAACCTGCGGGTCTCTTCGACTTTCAAAACAACCTGACCGTTTCCAGGATGTCTAATGAATACAAATACACCAAACTCGCAACAGCTTCAACGATTCGCCTTATCAAGCTAGAATCGCAAAAGCTTGATGAAAAAGTTGCGTGCGTTATTCGTCATGTTGAACAGTCCGACTTCGAGTACCATGCGCTATCTTATGTCTGGGGAGATCCAACGCCGACAAGAGAAATCTATCTCAGCAATGGCCCCGGTGAGAGTAAGCCCAATGAGTTTTGTCTATTCGCAGTCCATGAAAATCTGTCGCGGTTCCTCAGCTGGGCCTGGGATCAGAATATTTTTGAGCAATGGATCTGGACAGACCGAATTTGCCTGAATCAGGAAGACAGCGAGGAAATTGCACAGCAGGTCCCAAGAATGGGGAAGATTTTCTGCGATGCAGTAATGGTCATGGCCTGGCTTGGAATGCCCTATGAACATGGCCAACATTTGATACCTTTGCGAAACTGGTGGGCCAGTTCAGGAGACCCGCAGATCACGGAAGACACACAACTCGCTGCTCGTGCCGTACTGGAAAGCGACTACTGGACCCGTATCTGGATTGTGCAAGAAGTTTTGATGGCCAAAAACATCACTGTCATTGTTGGGGACGTGGAGTTCTCTTTTGACCCAGGGATTAAAAAGTGTGCCCTCCTGAACAAGCTCACCGTCTCGAATTCAAACCATCTTCATATTTGGCGCAACAGGCGCGAGCCTCTTACGCTATCCGGCGTCTTGGATCTCGCAAGTCATGGTATTTTCAAGAGTCAAAGAATTCATGATCGAGTCTACGGCTTCTTGGGATTGTTCTCCGACAGCACTGGCGCATCACCGAGTCATCATATCGACGTCAACTATAGTAAGCCGCCATCTGAAGTTCTTCTCGATGCAATATTCGAGTCAAAGCCACCACTTGACGCATGTCCAAAGTTTTTCAGAAATCTTCTATGGAGCAGAAACGGGATGATGCAAGAGCCAGTGTTTGACGCCTTCCAGAGGTACTTGAATAGTAACAACACGTCAGAAAGACATCAAGAGCTTGCAAGTCTAGCTCTCCAGACTTGTGATGCCTTGAATGTTATCTCTTTACTCTCGGGATCTCGTACGGGCGCCTTTTTCGGATATCCTGATAGCCACTACCAACTATTCTGGTCACTTGTCAACAACGAACACACGCCTGATTACAAGCCGACCGTGAAGGATCGCGCCGTCATAATGGGTCTTTCAATGGCAGTAGGGTTCAATGAGCCCTTGAAAAATGACACGGACAATACCGACGAGCTAAGATGGGAAGACTGGAAGACGCACAGGGAGCCTCACATCTCGACGCGCCCTCCATGGCGATGCGGTGCCCATTTCGCAGAGAAACGATACTACTCCAGGGCGCAGGCGATCCAATTGTTTTCTACCAAAGACATCAATCCACAAGCTGTTTCGATGCTTTGCGAAAAGTACTCGTCGGACTCGCCAGCTTGTGACGGCTCGGTCATGGCATTTGAAATCCCCGAAGTACGGTTCCGTCTAGTCTTGGCGCGCACCCAGAAACGACATGAGGGTGTGTTTGAGGCGACAGTGTTCATAGAATTCCTGGGTGGGGAATGTCCACAGGATGAGGTGTTGCACTTTGGGAAGCTGTACAAATGGGACAAGACGCAGAAGACATGGAGAAATCCGGAACAAATGACGAGCCCAGGGTACGAAATATCCTCTTCATCCCTCTAGAGTCACAAGCTCTTAGGATCGCAGGCTCTTTATGAACTAACGCTACCACAGATTACCAGGATCAAGCGGTGGAGAACAGAGCAATGTATCTGACGAAGGGCTCAAACTTGAATCTGACCAAGGAAATCAGGATGATAGGTCTCCGGAAAATCCCCAAGCATCTGAGGACGGAACAAGCGATGAATCAGGTGACGACGAACTGAGAATTCCTCCAAGAATCACTCACAGCCTCGACAGGCCAGATTGGCAGAACGATCCGCTCCTTAGGACACTCTTGGAATAGAGAAAGACAGTTCTTGGTTCTATTTCCTTTCCGAGTACACTCCTTCCAGCTACCATTCAAGTCCATATGTGCAAAATTTTGCATTCCGACCAATCGAATGATGGCGACCTGGCGACTCCTTGCGGAACTGGCGGCACGACTGACTTGCTCCACAACTGGCTGCGCGATTGATTAATAACGCAACTGCTGAGAGTCGATGGGAGGACGCGCTGGATAGTGATGTGCTGAGCTCCAGAGAGCTCTTGAAAATAATTAGGAAGTGGATCTGCGTCAAAAATCCTGATAGGGGGAGGCTCTCTCAGGAGGCTGCTCCAATCATCGCGTGACGAGATGCATGTCAGCCCCGCCTTGCGGCCTTGTGGGGGCTGAAGCCTCCCATGAGACGGACTCCCGGGCGACGTTGGAAGATTTTTCCACGCCGAAGAACTGAACTCAGCGCTCTACCTGCCTCGACTGCAACCAGGTCGAGACCCAGTCACTCATCTCTTTATTCCTCACCGCTCGGCCATAATGATTACGAGGGATCAGAGCGTAAGTGTCATCGCGACTGAATGCGCACGAAACAGAGTTTTGAAGAACCTAGCTAACAACCAGCAGACAAAGACAAAGCGCTGAACCGGTCAGCAACTCATACCACACGCACTCATACTGTGGCCTACCCCAGCCAATTTCTGCAATGTCGAGCCAGTACGAATACTCTTCGCTCGCCACGCCGTCAACGATCCGCCTGATCCAGGTCAAGAAGCAGAAAGTCAACGGCGTGATCGATTGCGCCATCCGACACGTTGACTACGCCAAACAACCCGACTTCAAATACTATGCGCTGTCTTACGTCTGGGGAGATAGCTCACCTACAAGGCAACTCTATTTAACCGATCCAGCTGGTGAAAAACTAATCCTACCTATCCATGAGAATCTCTGGCGATTTCTCAATTGGGCCTGGAACCGGGGCTGGCATGACCACTGGATCTGGACGGATCGAATTTGTTTGAATCAGCAGGACAAAGAAGAGATGGCACAACAAATTCCACGTATGGGGAAAGCCTTTGCAAATGCGGAGAAGGTCCTGTCCTGGCTCGGCATGTCTGAGCAAGAAGGCTTGGGACTGCAAGCTCGCCTGGAGGGAGCCACCTCCCAACCCGTAGCTCCCGTACTGTTGAATGAGTACTGGAGCCGCGTATGGATCGTGCAGGAGGTTCTCAATGCCAAAGACGTCGTCGTTGTCGTAGGTAACGTGGAGGCGCGTCTGTGGGACCTGAAGCACAGATTCCACGTCTTGCTCAACGCAGAATGCGGCATTTTATCCTTGTTCAATATGCGCAATCAAGGACTACTGGGGCTACTGAAAGCCATGTCCTCTGACCGCTACCAATGCCAACGCCCACATGATCGCGTGTATGGGATTATGGGCTTGGTACGTATTCATTTGGACGGCACGTCGCCCGTTGATTACATCGAAGTCGACTATGACAAGCCACCAGCCCATGCGTTGATTGACGCAGTGCTAGAGTCACGGCCGGATCCAAAGGAAATTTTCCAATCGATCCGAGAGTTTTGGCGACAACACGCCGAACTGTCACAGAAGCCGCTTTCTGAGACCCTGATGGATTACTTAAAAAGCGAACAGACATCAATCAGACACAAAAGGTTAGCCACATATATACTTCAGGTCTGTGATGGCTTGTACAATTTCAGACTATTTGACACGGTTTGTGGGTTTTGTAACCCTTCTAAAATGGACAATATTTCTGTCCTCTTCCAAAGTCTGCGTTGGAAAAGACTGATAGTTGATGGTCGATTCCTAGACACTGTACAAGACAGCGCAATCATGATTGGTATGTCCTTGAGGGGGGAATTCGATAAAGAGAGGAAGACCTACCAATCGGAATGCTGGAAGAATTTCCGCAAACAGTACGTAAGACATTCGTCCTGGCTGTGCGCTGCCCATGGCACCTCAAACAGAAGCAGACAATGCCAAGTCAGGGGCCAATCAACCATCGCGATCAATGCCGTGTGCAGGAATATTTTCAAGAAGTGCAAACATTACCACGACTCTCTGGGCCAACAACCATCTTGTGACATATCGGAAATGACGTTCGAGATACCAGAAGTCGGCTTCCAGCTCATCATCAATCGACGGACGCAGTACGTCGGCCTTGGCCATTTTGCAGGTTTAGAAGGTTTCCTGGGACAGGCGCGGATGCGGTTCTTGCATCCAGATCCTGCTGTTCAGACAACAGACAAATTGTAGGCACCTTTTTCTTCTTTCAATGCCCTCGAACGGAGTAGTTGGACTTGCGATTACATGCACCCCCGAAGCTGCTGCCTGAAAATGCTAACTCTGACCTACAGCGAGTTGTACAAGTCAATGTCGGAACGGGTGGACTTACCCGACGACGACGATGGCGACGCATCAGTCGACGAGTCTTCCATCGACGAGTCTTCCGTCGACTACGAGTCCCCAGACGACGAGTATTGCGTCTGCAAGTTTGCTTTCTGTCCGTCATCAGTCGACGAGTCACCAATTTACGAGCCATCAATCTACGAAGACCCTTCAGTCAACAAAAGCCCACCAGTCGACAAGCCACCAGCCCATAATTCGTCAGCCGCCTTCAACCGACTAGCACTCAAATCCTCCATGAAGCCGAACATCCTGCGACGAATCAAAGAACGAATGAGGCCACGGACTAAACATGCTGATCGTCGAGAGTGTCGGACGCAAGCTCTCGACGATGAGGTACTCGCGGAGGGATCGCGCGATTTTGTGATTGACTAAGTAGTTAATTGAGCAGCCAATCCAGCCGTCAATCGAGCATGTAATCGAGCAGTCAATCAAATAGCCAGACACAAGCATATGTACCTAGCTACGTTTCACTCCACTGAAGACAAAGAATCAGCTCCCAAAAGACCCACCACAGCTGCCAAGGTCGCCTGCGTCTAGCAGGACAAATGGCCTTGCTATTTCCAACAGCTCATCCAACACTTTCGGACAAGCCACTAGCCCTCAGACGTTCCTGAAGCTGAATAGTTACGGACCTTGTGGTAGAATCCGGGATTTGATTTGATGCCAAACCACCCCTTTTTTGTTGGAATCGAGACGGTAGACTTGTTGTCTAGGCTGCTACAAGATGCCTATGAGCATGCACACATGGGTCCTTGAGCATATATCTGATTGGCTACAACGCAGGAATACTCAAAATGGTTGGCCCAATAAGGTAACATTTTAAAAGACATTGCCCATCAGGAGTGGTGGGACTTCTCCGGAGGCTGCTGATTTGATCATGACGGAGATAGTCCGAGGTGCGTCTCTTAAACTATGCGCGTCAGCAACAGCCTTGCGGAGCTGATGCTATGCCGAGACGATATTCTTTATGCTCTGTTCCGAACAATTCCTTTTTCCTTCTTCTTTCTACTCAATCCATGGAAACCTGGACGTGGTCTTGGTTCGTTCTTCGCCATGTCGTACGAATGCTCATATACTGAGCTCCCTACGCCGTCAACTATCCGCCTGATTGAGCTAGAGGAAAACAAGGTCAACGAGACTTTCGCATGCGTCATCTACTACGTCGACTGCGCTCAATCCGAGTGGACGCACCTCGAATATAATGCGCTATCCTACGTCTGGGGGGACTCAAGGCCGACAAGACACATATATCTGATCGGCTCAACCGATGAAATGTATCCGGTCTCTGTCCACGAGAACCTGTGGCGGTTTTTGGCGTGGGCCTGGGAAAAGGGCCTCCATAAGGGGTCGTATATCTGGACCGATCGGATTTGCTTGAACCAACACAACGACGACGAAATGGCGCAACGGGTTCCAAGAATGGGCGAAATTTTTCGCAACGCAACGCGCGTGTTTGCCTGGCTTGGTATGTCGGAGCACCAAGGCCAGCATCTCAAACCCTTCTTGGATCTATATCGTGACGGAGAAGACCCACGAGAACACCCCTGCGCCCCGGAGACACCGCTCGCCGTCGCTGCCATCGCAAATAACGAGTACTGGACCCGCGTCTGGATCTTGCAAGAATTTGCACTTGCCAAGCAGGTTGTCGTCGTTGTGGGAGACGTTGAGACAACCACGGAGGAGTTGGACGTAATCGAATACTGTTTTCGAGGACTCCATATCGCCTCCTGGAGACAAATGAAACGCGTCTTGAATTTGCGAAGATCTGAAGGAGGGGTTCAGCAGCTACGGGAGATGTCACCAATCATGGTCTCCAGCGATTACCTTGGTTGCAAGTTCCAAAGCAAACGACTCCATGATCGAGTCTACGGCGTGTTGGGTCTACTGGCTGACCATATGGATGGCACATCACCCATTGACTACATCGACGTCGACTACAGCAAGCCAACCGCTGAAGTGATCCTCGATGCACTTCTTGAGTCGCGGGTGCCTACCGAGGAAGAGTACTTTCTTACATATACAGCAGGCATGTTACTTGAATGGGGCAACATCATGATGGGCAACATCATGATTGAAGAACCCCTGCACGAGCTCTTCAAGAAGTACTTGCGCAGCAATCGAACATCCGAAAGACACAAAAGCCTGGCACGCCTAGCCATGCAGTCCTACGACGCGTTAAACGGCCTTCTCTGGCTGATGACGTCAAATGCGAATTCAAATCGTTTTCAAGAAGAGCAGCCACCAGACCTGAAATCGATGCGCGGCCTGTTCGGAAGGATCCCCCGAAGCTTCGATCCTGTCTTGATGCCCACACCACAGCAAAGCGCAATAATGATAGGACTTGCCCTTGTGAGCGAGATAAACTGCCAACGACCCAGAACAAGCGATTTCGTGTCCGCGGCAGCGCCATGCCTCGAACCCGAATGGACCAGTCCTGTGTGGCGATGCAAAAAGCATCAAGTCAAGTATCCAGAAGAAGAGGAAAGCAGAAACGACGCCAAGTACCCCAAATGGATCACGCACGGAATGTGTGGCCCAGAACCTATCGGCGCGACTGGGAGCTCCGAATTCAATGCCCCAAATTTCAACCTGCGCCACTTCGCAAAGGCGTGCCCAGAGTACTCTGCTTCGCAGCCTTGCAACGCATCGACCATGTTGTTCAAGATTCCCGAGGTAGGCTTTCGCCTGACCTTTCAGGTTGTTCAAAGAGCGATAACTGGACCATGGCATGTCTGTTTGCTGGGCATGGGGTTCAATTTCTGGACAGACTCAGATGGCGATGAGAAAATGCTTCTGGCACCCGCGACCAACAAACCACTCGAGCTAGAATGAAGTGATCATTGTTGCACAACTGAAGGAGCAATTTGGGTTGGCAGCAATGCTACGCAAGGCAATATCGACGTCGATTGTGTTGCGTTGCCTCTTTTGAGCCTTTTATTTCCTAGTAATTATTCTTTTAGGCAAGTGCTTAGGAATAGGGGGCTCTCTCTTTGGGCCAAAAAGTCCTCCTGTCCTACATCTAGAAACTATGTTGCGAGCTACAAACACATTCATCCCAGGAAACTAGGGTAAAATGAAGAGATGGCTAATTTCCACCCCCCCCCCCCCCCCTTATAGCTAATTTCCCCCCTCCCACTTTGAGTGCCTCCTAACCACCACGCAGCCCACGTTTGCGCAGTGTTTTTGCAACCCCTTTGCGATATTAGTTATTAGAAGGGGGCCTACTAAGAAAAGGGTGAAAAAATATAAAAGGGAGAGATAAATTAAGTATATCTTAATAGTAGTGCTTATATAAGCAACCATCTAGTTGATTATATAAGCGCGGACTTCTTACCCCTTAATGTCCCCTTTTTATAATACTAAGAGACTTTAAGGGTCCTGATTGTAAGGGAGCTTTATTAACTACTAAAAGGCTTCTCTAAAGCTAGCTTTCAGCATAAAAGAAGCTTTATTCTTGGTAATTTTAGCCCTAGACATAAGGGGGGATGGAAAATATTAAAGAAGGGGAGGGAATCAGCTATCTCTTAAAATGATAGCCTCTCCACCTGATTTAGCAGTCAGCGCAATGAGGGCAATAAAGGCAACAAACACAATAAAGGCAACAAACACAATAAAGGCAACGCAACCTAGCCCCTAGACAATTGCGTTGCGCAACCATATTGCCGCAATTAAGCACCAGCTTGTGCACATGGTTGGACTTGTTGACTCACCGCTTTTATCGTCTTCGCCCTTGGCGACTGGCTCCTGATTTTGATTCTAATCGAGTCTGAAATCTCACTTCACACCGTTGCAGCAACTTAGACGCTAGTACTCGCTCCCACTTTTGCAACCTGAAAAGGTACAACATACTTCCAACAAAACACCCAAGTCCAACAAGAACCACCACTACTCGAACCGTCCATCAAAGGTACTAGCCACTGCTATAGCCGCAACATGTACATGCATGGATCCGCAGAGCTCTCCCTCCTCACGCCCCTCCACAACTGCCACCGAAGCTAACCAACTGCTGCCGAGACTCACGATTCACAATGTCAGACCGTGGTGGTGCTGCTGCTGCTGTCGGCCTGTGAAGCGGCCGCTGTAGGGCCTGCAGGAGCAGCAAGGTCGGTCCGTCAACACACAAGCCCTTCTCAAACTACGTACGTACGACCTAGCCTGCAAAATCCCCCCTCTTCCCCTCTTCCCCTCTTCCTCCACTTCCTCCTCTCCTAGTTGCCCTACATACACCACCTCCCTCCGCCTCGCCACGCCCAACCAACCCTTCGTTCTGCTGCGCTCGTTGCTCTACACAGTCCATCTCACCAAGCCAGCCAGCGCCGTCCCGCGCAGGCGAGCTCCGAGGTAGCGGAAGGAAGGGAATCGGAAAAGGGGGGAGGCGCGCGGACTAGACCAGGGTAAAGGGAAGATGGGGGAGGGGGAGGAGGATGAGAGCGCAGGGGCGGTTGCGTGTGATTGCGTTGGGAGCTTACTGTACTGTACCTGGGGGCCTGGGCAGAGGCTGGCAGAGTGAGCGGTCGACCATGTATTGCACACAATAGATACGTGAATGGATGGATACATGGATACATGGATGGATGGAGTGGATGGATGGACAAGTGTGTTGCTGCGTCTTGGTTTCTTTCCTTTTGGTTCATGGTCTATTACATGTCATTAGCTATGTACAACAACAACGACAACAACAACGACAAGTAAGTCGTACACGACGTCCACCGATCCCTCGTCATTCGCCGCCTAGACGACCGAAGTGTTTGTTTTCCGCTTTCCCACACTCTCCCCACGCATATCGCAAATCTCGCAACCGCGCTCTCTCTCTCTCCCCCCTTATCTCTTCCAACTGAAAACACACCATCCCATCACCTCACCACCCAAACACCGTCGCCACGCTCCCAAAACCCCACCACGTGCCCACGACGCCCACCGCCACCGCCGCCACGCCCACGACGCCGACCGCCCCCGCAGCCGCCAAAAACCTTGGGCAAAAAACACGATACAGCATCAAATGCCTCCTCAACCACGCCACCTCTCCAGCCGTCGCCAACCCAATCCCCACAAAAACGGCCAAGTACGTCGCAACAGCCATGGCAACAGCGCCGAGGAGCGCGGGGCGCTTGGGGGGGCGCACCAGAGTGGGAGCGCGGGGACGGCGACGGCGCACAGGATGTGCGGGGCGAAGGTGTTGAGGGTGACGAGGAGCGGCGAGAGCGGGTAGGAGACGGCGTGCGTGGATAGGAAGGCCGTGTCCCACTGGATGCTGGACAGCGTGGCGCTGTGGCCGGTGGTGAAGAAGTGCGAGAGGGCGAGGAGGGCGAGGGTCGTGGGGCCGATTGCTGAGGGGGTGGGGCGGGTAGACGTCGTCGAGGAAGAGGAGGAGGACGAGGACGGGGAGAAGGGCAGGTTGGGCATGTTGAGCCTGTTTGCGGCGACGATTTCGAACACGCAGAAGATCTGGATGAGCAGCGCGGCGACGGCGCCCGCGCCCATGGGCTTCTGCACGTGCACCAGCAGCAGCGCCCACGCCGTGACGAGCAGGGCGTAGCGGCTGCCATGGATGTTGGCATACCCTCTAATCTCGAGCGCGGTGTTCGCGTCCTGCGAGACGACGGTGGGGTCGGCGTCGTCGCCGGGGCGGGCGGGCCGCGTGCGGATCTGGAGCAGCGGCTTGCACCACGCGTAGACGGTGTAGCCGACGGCGAGCGCGAGGCCGATGGTCACGCGGCTGAAGACGACGCGGATGCCCTTCTGGCTGCGCTTGGGGAGCTGCGGGAAGAAGTCGGCGTCGTCGGCCGCGTCGAGGCCCCAGAATGACGCTGATAGCAGCAGCCCGATGCGGAATGTGAAGCCCAGCCAGAAGGGCGCCAGACCGTGGTAGGATGCCGTGCGCGTGTAGAAGAGCTTGATGGCTTCGGGCAGCGCGATGGCGACGAGCAGCGGGATGAAGAGCTGCCAGAGCGCAGACGTTGACGACGTGGACGAGGCGTAGTAAGTGGATTTGCAGTAGGGCATTTGCTCTTCGCGGCAGAGGCGCGACAGCGACGAGAGGCGCGTGAGCAGGATGAAGACGAGCGAGTGGTAGCAGCCCAGCGCGCGGTCTTCGGGCTTGTCCTGGCGCAGCGACGACGCGAAGAACAAGACGCCCAGCGTCGCCAGCAGAAAGTACAGGATGCGGTCCTCCCAGATGGTGTACGAGTTGGACGCGAAGCCGGCGGCCAGCAGCGTGGGGAACAGCAGGCTAACCCAGCCGAAAAACGAGTTTGGCAACGGAGAGCGCACGCGGAATTTGGCGGTCGACAGCGCGGAGCCCAGGCCGAGCAACGACAGCACCGCGCCGCCGAACAGGACCGAGTGCCGCACTTCAAACGGCTCGACGAGGTAGCCCGCTGCTGCTCCACCGACTGCACCAAAAAAGAGACCCAGCAGGCCCCTCATCAGCAAGAGCGGCGTGAGATCAGTGTGGTCACCCGTGACGCCGCGCGCGTAGACAACGAGTACCGCCAGCGACGCCGCCAGCACACCAATGCCCTGAACCATGCTGACGAGGTGGAACTCGGCCCAAAGGCTCTTGCAGACGCTCAGGGTCAGCTTTTGGTAGCTCGAGTACCGCTCGTACGCCTGCTTCCACTGCTCCTGGGTTGGCTTCGTCTTGAGCGCATCCCATGCCCGCTGGGCCGTGTCCCAGAGCCCCAGCGGAGACACCTCTTGCTCGGTCAGGCCCTTGGCGAGGGCGTACTCGTGCTGGTAGCGGTGAATCTGCGCCGCGGCGAGACGGTTGACCAGAGCAAGGTTGTGGTAGTCGTTGCCTTTGGCGCCAATGAAGGCCTCCTCAATCGGTTTACCCAGATTGTTGAACGGAATGGGCAAGCCTAAGAGCAGCGCAAGTGTGGGCACAAGGTCAATCTGGTTGACCGGGCGCTCCTTTGCCGTCGCAGGCGGCTGGACGTAATCGGGGTGGCTGCGTCCAAAGATGCCCTTTTTCGAGTACATCCACAGGGCGGCCTCGACCTCGTCGTCCGACTCGCCGCCGTGGTCGCCCTTCGAGTCCATCCCGTGGTCGCCCATGACAACTAACAAGGTGTTGTCATCGATGGTCTCAACCACACGTCGGAACACGGCGTCCATCTGTTGCAGCTTGGCCGTCATGGCGGGGTGGTCGGGCCCGTAGCGGTGGCCCGCATGATCCACGCCCAGGTAATGGCCGATCAGAACGTCCCACTTGGATGAGTTGGTTGGTGCGAGGTATGGGAAGAGGTGCTCGTTCACCCCATTGTCGACCGTGTGGAGATCCCAGACGTTGAACGAATCGTACGGCCGCGTGAGCTCCTCGTCAAATAGCCCCGGGAAAAGCGAGTGCCAAGTGTCGTCGCCCAAGTGCACGACGTTCTTGCTAGCATTGCGCAGCTGGGCTATCAGATTGTCCTCTTCAATGGACGTGCCGGCAAAATTGGAACCCGCGTCGATAAAAGTCGGTAGCGTCCCGGTCGTCAGTCCCTTGAGTCTTTGCAGAGTTGTCGTTGGCGGATCCGCGATGAAGGGGAGCAGCACCGCATTGTTGGGCTGCTTGGTCGCAGTCTCGTGCAAAAAGGGAATCGCATTGTGGAAATGGTGCGGCTCGCGGTCGTCCTCGCGGGGGAGAAACGGAACCGTAAAGTCGTAGCGCAGCGCGTCGACGATGATGACGACGGCCTTGTCAAACGACTTGGGATGCCAACAGCCCTTTTCTACAGACCCCCCTTTGTGTGTCGAGTCTACCGGCGGTACCGCGCAGTCGGATTTGTCGTCGAGAACCAGACGTGTCAGGAGAAAGCCGGTGGTGAAGAGGTACAGGCCCAGGACGTGAAGAACGCTGGCCGGTTAGCTTCAGAAACACTACGTACAAGGCAGACTCACACCATGAGAACAAAAAAGGCAACCAGGAGACTGTGCGAGCTCTTGAATTGCAGCTCCCGCCGCTTTTCGACCGCCTTTGCATCGCCAGACCTGTTGCGGAGGCCTTGAGCTTCCTCCTGCTCTTGCCTGGCCTTTGCGGCCGCGAATTGGGCGGCAATGCCCTGGTATTCGGTCCTGGGTTTCCCCTCCTCCATTGGCGCTTCAATTGCAATGGCTACCGAAATGACATTGGGCGGGTGAGGGTCGAAAGCGATGTATATGGCTGTCGGCGAAATCAGAAGCAGTGGAGAGGTTCGGATTATGTTCGGATCGACGTCAGCACATGGACGCACGCGGACATCCCTGCCGCCGACAAGCTTAATTTCAGTTGCCATGCGCGCCCTATTTTGGTAAACACCGGTCGGCGGCCTCTCCCGCCTCCGCTACTGCAGGAACCGGATTCACCTCCTACCGACAAAGGCAGGAACCGCGCCCACGGGGCATTTGGAATCGGTTTGTTGCGTTTTGTATCATACATTACAGAACAGAAGCTATAAACTCGCGGAGGGAGCGCTAGTCCCAACGAGCAATTGACTATCCAAGTTGCAACAGCGGCCAGAGTGGGAAGAGACGAGGCGTCTCAGACAACAAAACTGTGGGGGTCTCATCGCTGATGCGCTCAGAAAAAAAGCACGCGCTGCAAGAATGTACAGAAAAGACGCCGAAATGTGCAATGCAAGGTCTTTTCATCAGGAGCTCCCAGAGCCGCTCCGCAAACGCCAACGCTGCAGGTTGTCGAGTGGTGGATTGCAGTGGGGGAATAAACAATAAAGAGAGTGAGCTGGCACCGACACCAGTAAAAGAGTGCAGACCGCCGTCGAGTCTACACACAAGAAAAATCGTCATCAAAAAGGAAACAGGGAAAGCGCAGTCGGTCGTAGCCAGAGGCTTTCAATGGTTGGCATTGATTGCTAGGCAAGTGTCGGGGTTGGACGAGCGTGCTCAGATGGAGTACTCGTTCTTTTCGTTGGTCTTTTCCTTGAGACCACCTATGCGCTCGAGGTCAAGGGAGACGAAGCGGTCGTTTTGGTCCTTTTGGTATGGCGGCAGTTGCTCGTCCTGCACGGGCTCGAGACCGACGCTGTGCTCGCCGACGCGGACGACAACGACGCGTCCAGGCTGCTTGCTGCCCTTGTCGTCTACTTCCTCGGGGAAAGTTATGCGAATCTCTGGAATGGGACTGTCAGGAGAGCGCGCTTCGTTCATGAATTCCTTCTTTTCATCGTAGACGTATATCGAGCCGCGGTTGTCGCCAGGGTAGGGAGGGGCCGTGGTCAGAGTAAGGCTGCGGTGGTGGTGCGATACCTTGGCATTGGGATCGTGCTCGTTGTACATGGGCAGCTCCGACTGCTTTTTGGCGTTGCGCGCGCGGCGAAGCACGAAGAGAGCAATGACGGACAGGAAGGCGACGAGGACCAGGACCAGGAGAGCGATGAGGAGCTTGATCATGGAGGGCGAGAGGGAAAAGTCGCCGTCACGGCGGACCAGAGTCGAGGCGTAGGCCATGGTGAAACGAGTGGCGGTGGATTGGTATTGTTGGTGGAAGCGTGTGTCCGAGGGCCAAAACAAATGCGCGGGGGCGAGGACAAGAGGTAAACGCGTGTTTGACTCTGCTGTGTCTGGGCAAACAGTGAGCAATGCGGGCGGCGGGCGAGAAGAAGACTCGGCGGAGGGCGTACCGGCGCAAGGAGTTTTTTGGAGTTGGGGTTGTTGGGTCCAAGGAGTGGTGGGAACCAAGTCGAGTCGAGTCGAGGTCCTGGATATCGCAAGCAGAGAAAGAGTGTCTGGCAAGGCAGTCGGGCTGAGAGAGTGAAGCCGACGACTGGTGCTCTCGAGAGGGAATGAACGACGGCGGACGGAAAAGGAAAAAGAGAAGGAAGTGTGGTGTTGAAGAAGGGGAGTGCGAGGAGAGCGGGTGGATTGTTCACGGTTCCCAATTGGGGCGCTAGCGCCGAGACGGAAATTGCGCTGCTGGATCTGCCAACCAACTTGGACCATCATGCACCTCGCCCGCACCACGGCGCTTGCGTGGTCCTCCAAAGCGAATCACGATCACCGCCGGACGAGTCTCGAAGCAGAGCGCATACACGACCACTGCACAGCCTCTGCCCAAATCTCAGGAGCCGCACGGCCGACCACCACCCCTTCAAAAGCCAAACGTCATATGCCACTCGACAATCGACAGAGATAGAGTTGCCGTTAAGGTTATTGCACGAGGGCCCTTCTGAAGCGCATCCGGTCTCGAAGAGATGAGAAATCCGGGGGTCTTTGCCCTGACGCAAGGGGTGTCTTTGACGATGGTGCATTCCCCGCACTGGACTCGACAACACACGCCAGGACCTTACAAAGAGCAGCACACGTGGAAGCTGATGATGTTTATGTAGGGCCTTCATTCTTTGCAGCTCGGCAATCGATGGCCAAGATGACGCAGGAGACGACGACGTCCAGTGCACATGCCGAAGTTTTTGCGTCTGAGAATAGAACAGCCGGAGCAACGTCGAGTCTCGTGGAAAAAGCCGGGCACGGCAAATGAGGGCGAGGCGGCTTCAAATCGAGTGGACGGCATCAAAAACCGAAGGCAAAGACACGGGCGGCGGGTCAGTGGACGGCGAGGGCACACAAGTTATGGAAAAAGACGTAGACTTATGCAGTCGTTATCTAGGACCCAACGTGGAGCATCAGGTTTGGTCAGGTCTGGTGTGCAGCGGGTGCATCGTGACACTGGCGACGCGACGACGCATTTGGAATTGGCTTGGACGGCAATTGGTCAAGTGTCCGGGACGGTGAGGGTAGTGGAGACGATGGGTTGCGTCGGAAAATAAGAGAGGAGAGCAAGAGGGAAGCCAGCGTCTCATCGGCAAGGCGAGGACGCTGTGAAACCATGCTGTCTCAAGATGGTGCGTCGGGGAGCGGCAGAGGGAGAGGAGGAGTAACGTTGGATACAAACTTGGTGGTGAGAAAGAGGACATGGAAATCGACAGCCTCAGGCTCTCCCTCACCATTGCTAGTAGGCAGTAGTTCACCGGCAGTGCAGCCCTGCTCAACGGCGGCACGCGAGTGGTTGGTGTTGATGGCCCTCTTGATCGACCGCAGGCCCCATTTTTAGCAGAGCAACCAGGCGATCCATGAGAGGGATCGCAGCGACATGGAGCCAGAGCGGCCCGCAGAGCCACAGCCCACAGCTCACAAACACCATTCTCCAAAGGGTACCCTCGTACCCTGCAAACCCTAACTCCAACACCAAGACGCCCGCCCTACGCCTAGCTACATATCACTACTGAGGTCGTTCCCGCATCCGCCGCCGCCGCCCCGCCGCCGCCGCCGCCGCCAAACTTACTTCCTCTCCCAAACTCTCTCTCTTCGTCGACTCTTCTTCTTCTTCACCACCACTCCACTCCCTCTTCCTCTCCGCTGTCCGACCTCAGCCCAGCTCCATCTCGCGCTTCCGCCCCTCCCGCGCGCTTCCCTCGCACCCGCCCACCGTCCGCCGCGCCGTCCGCTCACTCCACGTCCCAAAAGTACACGTCCGCCGCCGTGCCGATACACGTCCTCACGTCCCTCGCCCACTCCCACGGGAGCTTGTCCTCTCGTCGTCCTTGTCCTTTGCCACGACGCGCCAGATTCCTCGCTTCCTCGACCCGCAGCATCCCTTGCGTCTCCACCCGCCCGCGACACCCTCTGCGCCTTCTTGGGAGTCGAGAGGCACTCACTGATGCGTCCCTTGACAAGCGCGCGAGCATACCACTTCGAGCTTAGCATGCGCAGCGCTTGACACACACACACACAAAGCCTTCTGTAATTACTGTCTACCCAAGGGGTCCCGTTCTCCCAGCCTGTATATTCCGAATCCCTAAAAGGTCCGTCCTCGCTCCCTCTCTCTTGCCGCCGCCCTCCGTCGTCATCCACCACCGCTGCTGCTGCTGCTGTGTGCTGACCCAGCCTGCACCACAGCTCCCGCTCCACACCACCACACCACTCTCGACACACACTCCTCAGCTCTTGTCGCCTCCAATTCCTTCCCACCCTCGCCAATCCGGCTGCAGATGATGGTCTCGGGCATGGTCAGCAGGCAGACGTTCCCGCTGCAGACGGGAAAGGTGCGTAAGCCTGCCACTATCGTGTGCAACAGCAATTCTGACTGCCCCAAGGCCATGCCGGCCTCCCGCTTCGGAGATTTTGGCGGAGTCCGCCCTACTGACGACGACCGCCCCTCTGCGCCCTCGTCCTTTGCAAACGGCACCAAGCCCTACGGCAACATTTGGGGTAACGGCGCTCTCAACACCAACTTTGCCTCGAGGGACCGTAAGGCCGTTGCCGCTCCGCGTGTCATACGCCCGTTGGCTAATGTGCGCGCAGAAAACGGTTCCTACCGCTCCTCGGCACCAGACGAGAGCGAGGTCAAAACCGGTTCAGGGTCTCTTGTCGCCTCGTCAGAGACGGACTGGACCCATCAACGGACCCCATGGAACATATCCGAAACAGCGACTCAGCCCGTTGCAAGTCGGAGAGCCTCGAGCGTGTCGCCCGTCAGTCACGTCCCGTCCTCGCAGGCCTACGTAGACCCCACGTCCCAGCGCTTCCCAGTCTCCCGCGGGCCAATGATGGCTCAGGCCCTGGCCACCAAGTCGACGTCCAAGCCCATCCTGGACCCTACGACTGGCAACTTTGTAGCTCGACGTGCCACCGACGACCGTTACGAATTCAATTCTTTCGTCGACATTGATCAGCGCCAGAGGTGGACGGATGCCCCAAGCCTTCATTCGCCAACCGAAGACCGCCGCAGTGTTGCCAATTCGGAATACTTTTCAAGCTCCAGCGCAGCTCCTTCGCGAAGCGGCAGTCTGCCCCCATCACGCCATGGCTCTGATCCCGTTCAGTTTTCTCAGCCTTCAGACCCATATTCTCGCTTCCCTGCGTCGGCTTCCGCGGCCGCCCGAGCACAAAGTCAAGCCATGTCGAGCCAATCCAATGGCCGTTACCAGGAGCGCATCGATTCGGCATATGGTGACATGTTTGCCCCGTTTTCACGCATGTCTGTAGACAACAGCAACAAGGTGCCCGAGCAGGCATTGACGCTTCACAAGTCGTCGTTCAATGCACCGACCAGCGC
This sequence comes from Phyllosticta capitalensis, assembly GCF_038381095.1. Classification (NCBI taxonomy): domain Eukaryota; kingdom Fungi; phylum Ascomycota; class Dothideomycetes; order Botryosphaeriales; family Phyllostictaceae; genus Phyllosticta; species Phyllosticta capitalensis. The sequence continues at coordinate 168,324 of NW_027117443.1, read as the reverse complement.
CGGCAACTATGGCCACCCGCAATCAGTGTATGCGCGTCAAGTCGCGGACATGACTCAACAACATCTCGGTGCCGAAGACAATGGCGCCGGGTCCTTTACTCCTGAAGGCTATCCCAATCCCAATTCCAACCAATACGATCACGTCCCACTGCGCGGCATGCAGTTTGGCAACCGCGCGGGCGTCATGACTCCAAGTGTCGATTTCCGGCACAGCCCGCAGTACTACTCGACTGGCGGCACGCCGCCCGTCTACGACCCTCTGTATCCTTCGCGCAACCCACCAAATGGACGCTCGCAGCAAGATGCTGTGGTGCTTGAGAGGAAGCTGCGAGGAATCCAACAAGAGCAGCAAGGTTATGCGCCCTACGCACAGATTTCTGCTCAATTTCCTCGCCAGTTTGACCCGTACATTTACAGCATGCACATGAGCGGCATGCCAGGCATTCACATGCACATGCCGATGATGCCGGGGATGATGCATCAACTTGAGCCGCCCAAGGGTCCCAGACACGACGAGAGCGGCCCAGGTCTCAGAAGTGCCATGCTCGACGAGTTCAAGCACAACAGCCGGAGCAAGCACTACAACTTGAAGGTAAGGACATCTTTCCACGTCAATGAATCCCGCTAATCAAAGTAGGACATTTATGAGCACATTTGCGAGTTTAGCGGCGACCAGCATGGCTCTCGCTTTATTCAACAGAAACTCGAAACGGCCAACAGCGACGAAAAGGAGCGAGTTTTCAAAGAGATTCAGCCGAATGCGATGCAGCTCATGACGGACGTCTTTGGCAACTATGTCATTCAAAAATTTTTCGAGCACGGCGACCAGAACCAGAAGCGCATTCTCGCCAATCGCATGAAAGGCCATGTCTTGAACCTGTCGCTGCAAATGTACGGCTGCAGAGTGGTTCAAAAAGCCCTCGAACACGTCTTGACCGACCAACAGGCGTCAATGGTCAAAGAGCTGGAGAGCAACGTCCTGCGCTGCGTCAGAGATCAAAATGGCAACCACGTCATTCAAAAGGCCATTGAAAGAGTGCCCGCAGAGCACATTCAATTCATCATTGACGCATTCATCAGTCAGGTGTCGTCACTCTCGGTCCATGGCTACGGATGCCGCGTCATCCAGCGCATGCTTGAGCACTGCGAGCAGCCAGCGCGCCGCTCCATCTTGACGGAGCTCCACGCTTGTGCCATGACTCTGATCCCTGACCAGTACGGCAACTACGTCACGCAGCACATCATCGAACACGGCGAGCCAGAGGATCGCACCAAGATCATCGAGCTGGTCAAGGTCCAGCTGCTCGCCTTTGCCAAGCACAAGTTTGCAAGCAACGTGGTTGAAAAGTGTCTCATCTTTGGCACCGACGCACAGCGGCGAGAGATGATGGAAAAGATGTGTGAAAAGACGGAGCGAGGGGAGAGCACGCTCATGTCGCTCATCAAAGACGGCTATGGCAACTATGTTATTCGTATGTGTGGTGTTGGTTCAGCAGTGCAAAAACACTAACTTGTTGCAGAAAAAATGCTGGACACTCTCAGCGCGCCCGACTACGCAACGTTCCTCGAGCAGCTTCAACCCGAGATTCAAAAGGCCAAGCGGACACTGGCGGGCAAACAGGTCCAAGCTGTAGGCGCCTCTCGCGGCGATGATCAGCACAAGCTAGTAGCTAACCAGATCAACAAGGTCGAAAAGAAGATGCACCGCTTTGACACGCACAGCATGGTACCGGACGCGGTTCAGCGCAACAGCGTCAGTCCGACTATGCTCAGCACTCAGCCTTCAGCCACGGGCTCGCCCAAATCGGGCATGACGGACGACAAGAGTACTCAGCCCAGCTCGCCTCCAACCGTGGCCAGCGACTCTCCGCAACTTCCAAAGGCTGTTCCCTGATGGCCGTGACCGTGTTGCTCGACGATTCGGCCGAGAGACGGCACCGCAACGCAGTCAACATAAACTGTTTCATACTGTCTGTTTTCGATCGTTCGCCTCGGCGTTTGAAGGTTGGCGTTCCTTGCTAGGACATGTTGCCATTTCGAGAATGAATCGCGCCATAGACGACCTGGGTATCCTCGACGCAGGGTTACCCAGCCGACACGCTTCACCATCATCGCCTCGCTTTCGACGGCCTCGCGCTGTTTCATCACCAAGCGTCGCTTCTCCGAGCATCTGTATTATTTACCCCGTTTCGATTTCTTGTTTTTCCTTTTTTTCCCATTTTGCCGTCTGCCGGACGGCGTGTGCATGGTAATCTTTCCTGGGAGTGGGAAAGGAAAGAAAAAAAGACTGAAAGATAATGGCGCCGAGTTGACTTTATTCTCTTCTGCGAACAAAATGTGGGGTTCAACGGCGATTTTTGTCTTCACTTCTCCGCTACGGTTGTTTTTATCTTCTCAGCCTGCGCTGACCGACAGAGCTGCCACATTCACTCAAGACTACGACTACTACTAAATTTTGACGCTGTCACGCTACAATGTACAACGAGAGTACAATGGTGTGAATGACTGGTATGGTACGGGGGAAAGGGGAGAATCGGAGCAACATGGCCTTTTTTGCTTTTTATTCCTGATTGTCTCTTTACAACTCGATTTGCTCGGATTTTCTCGGGGAATGACGGTAGATGACCATATGACCGTTATGGCCTCGACGTACTTTTTGCGTAGGTACAACAGAACTGCAGCAGTCGGCTCCCCGGCGTTGTTGAGAATTTGTTTTGGGGTCTACCGTTAAGTCTGTACAATTTGTTCGACACCACACTCGCTGTCCTATTTTTCCTCTACATCAAATTTTCCCAAGCCGCCTTGAGCTTTGTTGAGCGACGTGGCGGCGTCCTTGGCTACCGTTGCTGCTCTTTCGGATAGAGGGTCGTCTGGAGTACGAGTTCTAGGCCAAATATCACTTTCAGACATGTCCCCTGTCCTGTGCCTTGCTTGCTGCAGATGGGTGCTGAATGCTCCTGACGTGCGACCCTCTCCTTGCATTGACCGCCTTGGCCGCCGAAATTGGACCGAGCCATCTCCTCGCCGCCCCTGTCCCGTCCCGCCGGCGACGACCACATCGTCATCCCACCTTGAACTTTGGTTGTGTCCCCAAACACTCTGCATCCCCCGCTCAATGACCACGCCACGCCTCCCCCTTTTCCGCCCAACGCTCCTCCGCTCGCTGGGCTACTCTTCCAACGGCAGCGCAATACCCAGACTCGCCCACTGCCCGCGCCGGAGACTGCAGCCGCAGCGTCACCTCCGAGGAGCGGTGAGGGGTGAACACCGATCCTTTGGAACCACGACGAGAGGCTGCGTCAGAGTCGACGCCAGTCCTACGCAGAGATATGGCACCGCCAACGAGCCTATTCCTCCTCCAAACGCGCCGCCAAAAAATGTAAGCGGTACCGCAAGTCAAAAGGCCACGAGCGAGTCCAAACCAAACCCAAAGGACAAGGCGGGGGCAAAAGGAGGCAAAGATGCAGCAGGAAAACAGCAGCAAGAGCCACAGTCGGCCGCAAAGATGTCTGGAGATGTTCCCAAGGCCTCGCCCACAATGTTCGAGACGGAGAACGCGACTGCGCCGCCCATAACCGCAACGCCTCCACCCCCTTCCGACAACGGCGGCACCGCCACGAGCGCATACGACACGGCCGCTGACACGACACCAAGCGAGAGCAGCGAGACCGGCGACGTGTTGCGCATGCCGCCCCCGTCGCCGCGCAAACCGCACCTCACGACCCCTCCCTACGTGCACCACTTCGACACGTGGTCGCTGGTCAAGCAGCTCGAAGCGTCGGGCTTCCGAGAAGATCAGAGCATCTCCATCATGAAGTCGATCCGCCTCACGCTCAACCAAAACATGGAGATTGCGCGCGCGGGCCTCGTCTCGCAGTCGGATGTGGAGAACGAGACGTACCTGTTCCGCGCTGCCTGCAGCGAGCTGCGCACCGAAGTCGGGAATAACCGTAAAGCGGAGAATGAGCGTATGCTCACGCAGCGCAACCAGCTGCAGCACGAGGTCGACATTTTGGGGCAGCGGTTGGGCCAGGAGACGGGCAATCTCAAGGATGAGCTCAAGGGCATGTTTGACGATCGCGGGATGGCCGTGCGCATGGAGCAGCGCAGCATGGAGACCAAGGTACGTTATGATTTTTTCCTGGGGCTTGAAGCGTTGCATCTAACCCAAGTGGTGGGCAGATCCAAGAACTCAACTACAAAATCACCGTAGCACTCAACTCGGACGCGCGCTCCGAAGTCGAGGGTCTCCGCTGGATCATCACGCGGCGCGCCGTGACGGCGCTCGTCATCGTTGCCGCTGCCATCCTCGCCGCCCTCCGGTACTCGTCCTACATGACGCACGTCCAGGACGCCGACCGCCGCCTCATGTCCAAAGCCGGCGGCAAGAAGAACGGCGGCGGCGGTGCCTCATCATCTCCCGCCAACTCGTCGTCTGCGGCCGACGGCGGCTCGTCGGGGGCTGCGAATGCCCACGCGGACGCGGCTGCTGCCGCTGCTGCTGCCGACGCTGCGCACAACGACGCTCACGGCAACAGCCCCATTGCGCTCGATGCGGGCGCGTCGGCTAATCCTGGTTCGTCGAGCGGCGTCTACCTCGGCGGCGACGTGTACGGCGGCGGCAGTGCGGCGATGCGCGCGCTGGAGCAGCGGGACGGCGGCGCGGGAGACGGCGTCATTGTCAGCGAGGGCGGCGTCAGCCTGGGATGAAGAGAGAGCGCGATGCGGAAAGCTGTCACCCCCGAAGATAGGGAGCAGTTTGGAGGGGAATGTGAATATCCGAGTTGCTACGAATCGAATAGATGGAAGGGCCCCGGCGACGGCGCGAGTGGGAAAAGAGTCGTCGAGCTGTGCAACGCTGCTGAAGAGGGGGTGGTCTGGGCAGGGCAGAGCAGAGCAGAGCAGCGCGACGCAGAGCAGGGCTGTGAACAGTTTTGCTGCATGCACGTATGTATGCACGACAGACTTGGCAGACATGTATCCCTGATGGTGGTGGGTGGGGGTGTGGTTGCGCGAGACGGGCCAAGAAAGACCCAGGAACCACCGCACGCACGTCCTATACGTCCATCATCATTTCATAAATCCTCAGGAAGGGAGTTTCAGCAGCATGCAAGAAGAAAGCTTTGTCCCATGGAGCTGGGAATGGGATCCACGGCGAGGGAGATGATGGGCTGGCTGGGCAAAGAAAGGAAAGGGTGAAGAGATGGGAAATCGGGCAACCGTACACGCATACATGCATGCAGATTCTTTCTTCACAGGCTGCCTGCTGTCAAGCAAGGGGGAAGAGGGAGCAGGCATGCATGGGAAGGAGTACGGTACGGGGCGAAGAGATGGCAGGGAGATGCCCGCAAGGCATCGCCCACTCGAGGCCTTGCCTTTACTGGATGGAGTAAAGAAAGAGAAACAGAAATTGCGGACAGAAAAGAAAAGAAAACAAGATACCCCGTCAAATCATGTCGATCTACAATCCTAAATCCCCATTCTATGAGACGCTGTACGAGCAAGTGGTGTAGATGCAGCCAAGGAGGAGCAGGGAGCAGGAACATGGACGTCGTTCGCTGCGGCCTAGGTGCGTCGACGAGCCTTTGATTCCATCCATCCAGCATGGAAGGCGGGCAGGCGGGCAGAGGGTGGTGGGTATGCCGCCGGCCAGTCGCTTCTGCGGGAAAAAGATTTACACAGTACGACCGATGGTCGGACTCTGCGTTTGGGAAGCAGACAGGAGATGAATAATGCGGTAGGGTAGGTAGGTAGGACAGACAGGTAGAGGGGGGGGGTCGGCCGTGGGGCCAGTGCTAGGAGTAGTACATTGGTAGTACTGTTCTGCCCGGCTTGTTGTACCTATCTAGCCCAGACGAACCAACCAACGCAAGGGATAGGGCAGAGCAGAGCTGCTGCAAGAGCTGCTGCAAGAGCTGGCTGGCTGGCTGGCCTGCACAGGCACTTCAATCACCTGAAGCTCCCTTCCTCTTGTTTCTCAGTCGTACAGATTCGGAGCGTGAAGACATTTCTTCGGCGATGCGGCATGTATTGTATTGTATGTACATCTCGCATGCAGATATTGCAAGGTACGTACAGTACGCACGTATACTATATGCGAGGCGAACGAACACCTCATTCCTTGCCCCTCCGCCCGTCGTTGAGGTTAATGTTTGATGGATTGCTGTGTGGACTGTCTGCGTGTGGGGTACTGTAACCGGCAGCCATCACACGACGAATTTGCCCTTCGTCGGGTGGGATTGGTATGCAGGGCTTTGGGTTTTGTTATGAATGGGTGAAATCAAGATGGATTGGTAAAGAGATGGGACTAGAGGAGCCTTTTATGCAGCCCTCCAGACCTCACCGCTTGCCTATTTGGGTTTCCACTCGAAACCGTAACAGGTTTACATTTGGCATCTGGCATCTGGCAAGAGCAAAATCAGACCTAGCGAGAAGCGCGCTCACAGTCTTGGTATGTAGGTGCCCACTTGACGTGCGGAAGCAGAATTGAATAGCGGTAGCAGATGTATTCACACAATTGTTGTGCAGACCAGGAGGCGGTTGTAAGTGCCTTGCGGAAAGGGGCTTGAGATTTTCCACTCCACCATCGTACAGCACTTTTTGGCGCGTTCTTGTCCTCCTCATTCTCCTTACGCAGCTCAGCCCGAAGCAAAAAAAGACTCAGACCTAGGTACCTTTTCTTCCCCTGCGCAGCCAGCGCCTGTCGGAGACCTGTCAATTCGAAAGTCTGCTTGCTTACCTGTGCCGATCCACTTTTGATCGATGTTTTGAAAAACTTAGCACACGAGATTCAAACCTCAACCATCCCGACTCTCGAAACGGCCTTGGCACAATGTCGACCTGGTGCAAGAGACTAAGGAGGTGGTGCAAGAGACGGTCTCGATGGAATCCGAGGACAAGGGATCCTCCACCATCCACAGGGAAAAATCCGGAGACGAGGACCTACAACCAAACGTGTTTCCCAACTACCGAATCGAATGCGCCCCTTATCGATCTCACTCACGCGTTCGATACCAAAGTCACAAAAGTCATGAAGAAGTTGTTGGTCAAGCGCAAACAGTGCCGCGTCTGTGGATGGGAAGGCACGTCCGAAGACTTCTGTCTCTCACACGGCAAGGCCAAGCGTGAAGAATTACAAGAGCAAGCCTCCCGGTGCATTTCCTGTAGGACCAGACTCTTAATCATGGAAGAGATAACCCGCCTTGAGGGTTTGGTACCGGAAGCCACGGACACCTTGGAAACACACGTACTCGGCTCCCGTGTCGATTTCATGTGGCTCTTGCCACGAGGGCTTGAATGTGAAACTCGATGCTACGATATTTTTATGCCGTCCGAAGCTTCTCATTCCAACTTCGATGAAATATCTACGTTTTCGAGGAGAACCATCAGCTGGGACGCCACAATGAAAGATTCATTGAAACAGTCGATACAGTGGGCGCGTGGACACATCACAGAGTGCGCAAATCAGCACGACCAGTGTGATATCCGAAACGGTATCAACTTGGACGGCTCGACCGGTGGCACGTCGGTGAATCCTTCGCGACTGATTGATGTCAGTCCGGATGGAATGCCGGGCCTGGATGTCAAGCTACGGGACCACACTTCTCTTCCTTCCGGGAAGCCCCTTGAATACGCGGCCCTGAGTTATAGCTGGGGTACTTATAAACCAGACTGTATGACCACCGATGCAACAATTGAGAAGAATCTGGATTGTATGCCGTGGGAATCACTCCCATCAACATTTCAAGACGCCGTGGAGATTACCCGAGGCCTTGGATTAAAATATCTCTGGATTGATAGTGTCTGCATCATCCAAGGCAACACTAAAGACTGGTCCCAAGAGGCGGGCAAAATGTTTGATGTCTATAAAGGGGCCAAAGTAACGCTTGCGGCACTTTTTGGGTATAATAGCACATCTGGACTTCGAGATTCAACGATCAATGAGCAGTCCAAAATCTTGGCGCATCTACAGATGGGTCAACAATCTACCTGCCCGATCTTCATTCGTCGTCACCATTATCTATCCCACAATTATGGACAAACGCCCCATCATTCTGAGGGTAATCTAATTGCCCCTCTCTTAACAAGAGCCTGGACCTATCAAGAACGTATTGTATCACCCAGGGTGCTTTTCTTCACCGAAGGTGAGGTAGTATACCACTGTGCCGCCACGGTTGCATGTGAATGTGGTAGCGCGAGCTTCACTTGGGAGAGAAGCATCTGGAACGTGGCCGAAAAAACATCAATCTTCGGTGCCATCTTTGACGTATTGCGACCAGAGACAAGCAGTCACATTGAAGAAGAATCCCAGAGCTCCAGCAATGACAAACGCTTGTCTGTGGTCCAGTCTAGGTGGAGGAGAATCATTGTCGAAGAGTTTGTCAGGCTGGACGTAACAAACCCACGGGACAGGTTGCCCGCCTTGGGAGCCATTGCCGAGATGTTCCAGCTTGCTCGTCCCACGTCGAGATACCTCGCAGGCCTGTGGTCGGATTCTTTGATCGATGATTTGACCTGGACACCTTATCATGAGAAAAGACCTTCCAGCCACAGGAAGAGAGCCACCAGACCCTTCGATTTGCCCACGTGGACTTGGGCTTCGCTTCAATCCGATATAATCTACATGCCACCGTACAGTGAAAGAACATACCTGGCAGAGATCGTGGAAGCAACTTGCGAGTACGCAAAAGACAACCCCTTCGGAATCTTGGAACGCAGCAAACTGGTGCTACGCAGCAAGATGCTGCCCTTGACCTTGAAGAACGACAGAGAATTGTGCGAACCCGGCTTCCTTGATGGTCAGACTTGGCAGTGGTTAAGGGACTGTGAACCAGACGACCATCCGGATGAGCCTCAAGGCCAAGACGTGCACTTGCTTCAATTGGTGAAGGAAGGGTTTTCGACGCCCGACGCAGATTCGGTCACCATTTATTGCTTGGTTTTGCATGCAGAGGATCATAAGGCAAGAGTATACACGAGATTCGGCATATTAAGCATTGATTTTGATATGCTTCGAGTCCAGGAGGAAAAGGAGGGGCGCCTTTATCGCGCATTTGAGGAGAGAGGCGAAGTGGTTGAGTGCGAGATTCGCTAGATGGGTGGTCATGCAAGTAGCTCACAGGAAATTTCTCTATGTTCAGGTAATTGTAAGGCTTATTTTGAAAGTTTCGACGATTGCGATTCAGACAGATAGGCTTCGCATTTTCATTGTCTGCGGCAGGGACCTTGAGAGACCCGATTTGAAGCCGAACTGTCTCTTTCCTAACGGATTCTCCTCATTGCGCAACGCAATCAGTGTATCCACTGCTCAGGGCAGCGCGACGCAATTGACGACGATATTGCGTCGATTTTGTTGCTATCAAGAGGGCATCAGCGTCTCTGCAGATGTTGTGGAACCGCGCGTGAGACATGGCTGGTCGATGAGTAAGGACAGCCGCGCGCGCTGTGCATGAGCTGATTTCGAAGGGTCAGGAATTGCCAGCTTAATGCCCTAGTGGAGCGCTTGCCTTCCACCGTCATCACGTCAGCCTGGGCAGACAGATAGAGAGAGTGTCGCTCTTTCCCCCATTGCATCAAGTAAACCCAACTCGTCTTTTTCTCCCACCACCACCCTACACAACCACCCCCTCTACCGCCTCCATAACCGCACTATACAACTCGCAGCCCCTCAGGGCCTCACACTTTCCTCAACCCCCGCCGCCTCGGCGCCGCCCGCCTCAGAAACACTTCGGCATCGCTTTCTTCTCTGTCTCCTCCTTCTTGCCATCTTGTCCTGGCAAGACGCACCATCCAGCTCAACCTGACGCGAAAGAAACAGAGTGTACGTACACAACGCTCCGTAGCTCGTCGGTTCGTTCGCTTACCTGAGCAGGTCCACTTTTTGATCGATGCTCTGAAGCCATACCACCCCACCTCGAAGGACGAACTTCCTGAACATCATGTCGAACAACAATCCTCCATTGTCGACGGAAGGAGGCGGCGTCATGGACAACGTTGATGATCTAATCTCGACCCCGAACTCCGACCCGAATATCCCTCTTATCGATCTGTCGCACATCAAGAGCTTGTCAGACAAAGATTGTCCCATTTGCTGTCAATACCCTGAGAAGGATCTTTCTGCCGGAACCTTCGAGCGTGGACTTCTACAATTGCAAGCATCTCGATGCGTCTTCTGCAAGATCAAAGTTCTCATCATGGAGGCAATAGCCCGATTGGAGGGAGTGAGCCCGGATATCACGGATAAAATGTTTCGACGAAGCTTTAGGGACGCATTTTTCTACCCAAGGGGTAAATCGTCTGCATGGGTCCACGATGTTTTCATACAATCTGAAGCTCCCCGATCCCAAATCTATGACATTGAGGACATCGTCGAAATACCAAGGCGGAATTTTACTTGGGATGTCTCACGAGAAGATTCGATCCAAAGATCGATCGAATGGGCAAAAAACCAAGTAATTGACCAGATGTGTCCATGCGCTGCGCGAGCTGATGATTGGGCCGCTCCTACTCGACTGATTGATGTCGATCCGGGTGGAATGGGTTTGGACGTCCAGCTGCGGTACAGCGCTTCTATTCCTCAAGAAAATCTCGACTACGCCGCACTGAGCTATTGCTGGGGTGGTTATGAGCCGGAATGTATGACCACACCCAAAATGATGAACCAGAATTTGCGTCGTATATCGTGGGAATCAATGCCACAAACTTTCCGCGACACTGTCACCTTTACCCGAGGCCTTGGATTAAAGTATCTTTGGATCGATAGTATCTGCATCATTCAAGACAAAGATCAAGATGACGGCGGTGATGACTGGCGCAGAGAAGCAGGAAGAATGTTTGGTGTTTATAAGAATGCGAAAGTTACCTTTGCAGCTCTTTTTGGGGAGAATAGCACAACTGGACTCCGAGATACCCAATTCGAGCAGCAGACACGCGTCGCAGCCAAGCTTCGACTCGACCAATCCACCTACTCACTCTGTGTTCGTCGTTGCCATTACCTCTGGAATGGTATGAGAGGGTCTATTGGAATTGGCAGGTTCCCCCTTTTGACAAGAGCATGGACCTATCAAGAACGCATGATGTCACCCAGGAAGCTTTTCTTCACCGAAGATGAGATTATCTACCAATGTGCTTGTGGAGCCACATGTGAGTGTGGTAGGGCAATAGAATCCATAGAATCCTCGGCGCAAGAGGCAGTACTACGCAGAATCAGTCAAGGCCAACTTCAGTATGCCGACCGGAAAATTCAAAAAGCATGGATAGATGTTGTCTTCAATTATTCAGGACTAAACCTAAGTCAACCGAAAGACAGACTGGCCGCTTTGGGAGCAATAGCTGAAATGTTTCACCGTCAGCGTCCGGAATCGGCATACCTCGCAGGCCTGTGGTCAGATTCATTGCACCAAGACCTGACGTGGTATCGTGACAGATTTGTGGAGATTCGCTCCAACTTCCGGGGGCAACCCGACCGACCTTTCAATTTGCCTACGTGGTCGTGGGCCTCACTTCGATGCCAAGTCAGTTTTACCGATGTCAACGATCCGACGCCTCTAGCCGAAATCGTGACAGCTCTTTGTGTCTATGCTGAAGACAACCGCTTCGGGACCCTACAACAAAGCAAATTGGTCTTACGGAGCATGGTACTCTTTTGCTCCCTGAGGAGCGACGGAGAAGATTATGTACTCGACGTCGACGGTGAGACTCAGGTGATCCCATTTTGGCTTATCGACATAGACTGGGAACAAGAATGCTTTCCGGACGGGTCTGAAGCTCAAGACGTTTACCTCTTCCAAATACTGCACGACCGCGGGTCTAAAGACACAAATCCCGACACCAAGTGCCTTATATTACGTCTCAAGGACCGTGCCGCAAACTCGAGGACATTTTCAAGATTGGGCATCATGTCGTACAGTACGCCTCGTAGTCCTGGGTCTGATTTTGATGACGATGACAAAACGCTTCGTATTCACCGTTTGTTTGAGGAACGAGGTACTACGGAAGAATGCGAAATTGAATAGATTGCGAGTCGAACATGTAGCGAATGCGGACTCGAAAAGGACACTTTCAGGAACTCAGCCCGACGCATTTTCTAGGGTGGACGCTGGGAAATTGAATGCTTTAATTGACGCCTCTCGTAATCGCAGGTGCGATGTTGTCTTTCTCTTTCTATTCGGAAACTTGACTACCACTTAACGCGACTAAATCTGAATGAAACCCCCTTTCTCTGCAGCCTTCGGCTTCCTCGTCTCTTTTGACTTGATAGTCAACACGGAACCTGCGTTCGCTTTACGCAATCACGCTAAATAGCTTCAAAGGCTTTGCTAGGCGCAAGCGCAGGGTTGCATGTGAGATAGGAAAGAGAGGGATGGAGAAAGGTCTAGATTCACTTGCAGCCGCAGTCACTGGTGCCATTACAGCAGCAGCAAGCCTTTGGTGTGTCTGCTCAGGCGAAGAAAAGAGGAGTTGAGGAGTTGAAAAGAGTTGGAGCGGCACAAAGACGCGAGAGACGTGATGAGGTAGTCGCGCCTGCTCGCAAATACTGGTCACCTGGTACCTACCTAATTGGGGAGTTGTAAGCAAGCACTAGCTACATCCAGATGTACCGAGAAGCAGACAGGCTCTCAGAGGTCTCACCGCTAGCCTGCAGGCAATCCGCCTGTTCGAGTGCTCCAAGCAGCGTGGAAGCTCCCTCGGCCCGCTCACTCCTTCAAGTCACTCTCTTGTAGCTCACGCCCCTCGCCTCGCCCTAACATACAAACGAAGTTTAAGCCTCTACTCTCCATCAGTGACACACTAACGACTACTTATCTGCGGTAATAAGACGGAAAATTGTGCATGGCCAACTTTCCTACTTGTGAGCATTCTGAATCCTTGTGCTTTGTCACCGGGATATCTGCCCGCCTCGCCTCGCTGCGTTTGTGCAGATCTTACACAACTTTTGTTTGCCTTCACGGCTTTGATGGAAGTGGAGGTCCGGGCGCTTTGGCGCAGTCACCACTAACGTCATCAGTGGTAGTTAGGCGCGTCCTTGAGGGCGCATACACCTAGACAGAAAAACAACCTTCATGGCCTTCGTTAGGTTATGAGCCCTCGCCCCAACCGCTGCCTTTACGCTTAGTCTTGAGCCAAGCGACCTCTCCAAATCAATTCCGCTTGCCAGATTCGCGCTGTAGGCGTCTCGCTGTCACCGGCGCGCGCACTCACTTCACCGTAAAGCGACACTCGATCTGTTCACGAAACACGGGAGCTTTGCGACCAATAACTCATGATCTGAGCCCTACCTCTACACACGTCGCCAGCAAAACCTCTTGCCGCTGAATCCTCTGGGGCGCGGCGCGACACACCCCACACTTGACACTTCCATTATCTTCGACGAAACCTGATCCTTTGCGGCCGAACATGACTGGCCTTGACAGGCTCCCGAGCCCGTCTACTTCTACGTCTAATCCGAGGCACCGGCCTGGTGATCAAGTGGCGCGAAAACGCTGCGACTGTTCCTGTTCCTGGACACCCTCCGCTAAGGTGCGAGACCGAGCAGAGAGCTCACCGTCTGCGACCGTTCCCATCCCTGGACGTCCCCTACTAAGGTGCAAAACTGAGTGAAGAACTCACCGTCCACATCCATTCCTGGGCACCGGCTTGGTGAAAAAGTGGTGCGAAACCTCGGCGAAGGCACGAAACCTGTCTGCGAAACCTCGTCTGCGAAAATCCGTCTAAGATTAACTCGTCCGCGGCGAGGCTCATGTACGACCTGTTCCTTGATCTGATCGACACGACACAATGGATTATGGGATGAACAAGCACGGGGAAAATATATGGTATTGAGTTTCAGGAGCAGTCGGCCGCCGGCCACCGCAGCGGCGTAGTCACCTGTGACTTTACCAGCAGTAGTTATGCCCGTCTTCTGGCACGCGTCGTCCATAGCCAGAACAACAAATTTCAAAACATTTGTCAGCAAGCTTAGGTGGAGTGTACAAATTGCGGGGCCGAGCGGGCAACTTGGTGCACGACAGGAGGGGCTGACGTTACCGAAGAAGACGTTGGCGCTTAAGTATCCACTGCACAGCCCCGATTACATGGGCAAGTTCTTGTCAGATTTTTCGGCAATCCAGCTCAGCCTGAAGTGAAGGAACCATCTCGCCTCTCTTTCAGCTACGCAACTTGCTCCTACCAATCCGCATGCCAGTGCGATCGCCTCCGCGGGTTCCTTTTCCATCGATGCCCTGCATATTGAACAAGAGGAACGTCCAAATCATTCCACTCCGTGGAGCGGTATTTCAATAATGTCGGCCAATAATTCTCCACCGACAGAAAAACGAGAAGTGATGAGTAGGACTCGCGACCAAACTGAATCACCAAGCCGCGGATCAAATATCCCTCTTATTGAGCTTCCGTGCACGTTCGACGCAAAGGGGGAAATGCTCGTTGAGAGCTTGTCGGACAAGTGCCGGTCGTGTGGCTGGGACGGAACGCCCAGAGACATTTTCGTCCCGGAATCCCAGGCCATGAACAGAAAGTACAAAGTCAAAGTCACACGTCATGAACTACAGGAGGAAGGAACCCGCTGCCTTTGCTGCAAGATCAGGCTTCTCTTTTTAGAAGAGATCACTCGATACGAGGGAGCGAGCTCAGAAGCCAGCGACCTATTGTTGATTGAAACTCTGTACAATGGCCGTGTCAGTTATGGGGTTGTCTTCCTTGGCCACTCCAGAAGCGATTGCCTTTTCTACGACATTTTCATACCAATCGAATCTTCGCTTCCCGACATTGATGGCACCTTCACATTATCAAGGCGTAGGACTGCCTATGACGCATCACTAGAGGACTCCATGGACCACTCCATTAAATGGGCGCAACAGCCTATTTCGGACTGTCTGCGTCTGCACAGACAATGCGCCATACAGATTGACAGTCCGATCATTCCCACGCGACTATTGGACGTCGATCCAGATGGGAAGGGCATGGGCACGAACGTTCAGCTTCAGGACTTCTCTTCTGCTACCCCAGGCACTTCGATTGAATATGCCGCCCTGAGCTATTGCTGGGGTAGTTACAAGCCAGAGTGTATGACCACCCGAGAAACACTCGCCAGAAATCTATGTCGCATCCCTAGTGGTTTACTGCCCCAAACTTTCTACGACGCCGTGAAAGTTACCCGAGGCCTAGGTCTAAAATATCTCTGGATTGATAGTGTCTGCATTATCCAGGGGGACGAGAATGACTGGCGTAGAGAGGCTGGGAGAATGTTTGATGTCTACAGGGGCTCCAAAATCACGCTTGCGGCTGTTTCTGGAAAAGATAGCAGAGCAGGGCTCCGAACTACAACAATCAAGCAGCAGACGCACATGCTGGCGAAATTGAACCTAGGTCAATTCACCTACCCGCTCTACTTTCGCAACCATCACTACCTATGGTATCCAGAGACTGGGTTCAGTTTGCACTTGAGAAACCCTAATGTCCCCCTTTTAACACGGGCATGGATTTATCAAGAACGCATGCTATCTCCCCGGATACTCTTCTTTACGGAGAGCGAAGTCATATTTCAGTGCACTTGCGAGGTCAAATGCGAGTGTGGCAGCGCTACTGATGGCTGGAAGAATCGGATCATAGACTATTGCGACAAGTTGAGATTCTTCTTGGCAACACGACCAAATGCAGACGACCAGAGTCTCAATGACAAGGAGACTGTCACCGAAGAGTTGTTCAAGATTCAGGAGACGTGGAGGACTCTAGTCGTATGTGACTATTCGATCTTGGCCCTGACGAATCCACGGGACAAATTAGCCGCCTTGGGAGCCATTGCCGAGCAGTTTCAGCGCGTTCGACCGGGAGCGCGATACCTCGCGGGCTTGTGGTCGGATTCTCTTCTTGATGATATGTTGTGGTTATCTTACGGCTCAACGCCACCCTACCAAAGCCGCTCCCAGGATAGAGAGGAACCGGACAGGCCCTTCAATCTCCCAACATGGTCGTGGGCCTCAATGGGAGGCGGTGTCCACTACGGTAGGGAGTTTGATCAAAGAAGATACTGCGTAGAAGTCGTGGAGGCGACTTGCATCTACGCCAACGACAACAGTTTCGGCGTCTTGGAAAACAGCACGCTGATCTTAAGAGGTATCTTGCTGTCCTGTGTCATCCATAGGAATGGACAGTTGATTGAACCCAGCTCACTTGGTGAAGATGCGTGGGAGTGTCTTTCCACAGATGCTATGTGGGACTCGAGATATCCTCAAGAACAAGAAGTGTACCTGCTTCATGTAAGGGATTGTGGGCATAAGGGATTTTCTACTTACGCTTGTGGCCTGATCTTGAATCTTGAGGATTGTAACGCAAACCCAAGGATATTTTCGAGATTGGGCTATTTTTCTGACAATTCTCTGGCAAATGGGGAGGAATTTTACCCGCTTGACCGCGCTTTAAAGGAAAGAGGTACACTGGAAGAAATTGAAATCCGCTAGGCGTGGACATTCCCAGACACTACGCGACCAGACTTCTTCGGTTTTAAGAGCGACCAATGAATGCTTGAGCCCACGCTCTTCAAAATTGCACGTGTCATCTCTCGCGCTCTTGACTTCGATGTCCTGTCACTGTGAGAAATGCGAACTTTGACCCATTCCGACTGATGGTATATACTCGCTGGCTTGAAGCCCACAGATAGCAGTCGATATAAGATCTCACACACGGCATGGAATAAGAAAAGATGGGGGGATGGAACAAGAAAGAGAGGCTTAGACATGGCGGCCGCCGCAGTCACTTGTGCCGTCACGGCAGCACAGATTCAGCGCCTCTGCGGGCGTTTAGATTTCTGGCCCCTCCTCCTAAGAGAGATACTTACCAACCAGCACTTTGTCCGGTGCGTCGTCCAGTGCGTCGTCCAGTGCGTCGTCCAGTGCGTCGTCCAGTGCGTCGTCCAGTGCGTCGTCCAGTGCGTCGTCCAGTGCGTCGTCCAGTCCGTCATCCAGTGGTCAGTTGCGCAGTCAGTCAAACAGTCAGTCAAACAGTCAGTCGCGCAGTCAGTCAAGCAGTCAGTCAAGCAGTCAGTCAAATAGTCAGTCAAGCAGTCAGTCGTTAGGTAGGTAGTCAGTCGCGCAGCGAGTTGCGCATTACCTAACTCGCGCAGTTAGTTGTCAGGTAGGTATTTAGTTATGAGACAGATAACCGCGCAAGCAGTCGCGCTGTTGGTTGTATACATTGTCAGGATAGTCACGCCCTTAGCAGTATTGAGGCGGGGTCAAAAATCTGGAACGACGGGTCAGAAATCTAATCACCCTTCTGCGCGGGCGCGGCGTGCTACATCAAAAAGTCAATCTCCTCAGACTTCTAGATGACGAAGAAAAGAGCCGGATAAGGGGCGAAATTCGCCCCAGACGCCGCAGTGTGAGTGCGTAGGCAGCTCGCATCTCTTGCTCTATCCTTTCGGTGTACTTGCCGGCTCCCCCAGATCAAAAAGGGCCACCAACAAATTGGCAGTTGCGCAGTTCGAACAAAGCTCTGGAGGCCACCCTGAGTGGATAAGAAGAATGCATCCCAATGGAGACGTGCCGAGGGAGATGCGCAATGAATGCTGGATGATGATCGGACGCGCTGGATGACGTGCTAGGCGATGCAATGGACGACGGCGCATGGTGTTGTCGCGGGCGAAAGAGCCGCTCCGTCATTTGGCTTCCAAGACTAACAAGAGAGAGTGTGTGCAAAAGCGCGGCGTATGGCGTTCTTCGAGCGCGACGCGCGAGGTGATGATTTAGAGCCCAAGCGGGAGCGCGTGTACAGACGCCCGTCCGTTTGACGCGAGAGCAAGTGTTGCAACGCGTCGCGACGCGTCTTGATGGGATGCGGCGTACAGGCGCAGTAGGTGTTTTGCTGATGGAATGTCGAATCTATCTGGAAGAGAGCTGAGGCGCTCGCTCCTCAACTTGACAGCAAGAATGTTTGTTTGCAAGAGCTCGCGGGCGCGGCGCGTGTCGTGACGTCGCGAATTGTCAAACTGATTGAGGTGATGGACAGGAGAAGAAATAGATAGGCAGACGTGGGCTGGCGGAGTCGGCACTAAGCACAATCGTTGGATGTAAACGAAACTTTTCCCAAAGTAGAACAACACAGCATGCCGGCTACAAAGCTCCGGGGTGCTCAAATCCTCTAACACCTCAACAGCAAAAGAATCAAACACTCCCAACACGCGCCGGCTGGTCTCAAAACATGGCAGGCGGTAATGGTTCAAAAGCGGAAGAAGGAAGTGTGGTTTGAATAGAGTCGGATGGTCGGCTCGGTAGCGTCGCACGCGCTCGGACCACTGAACCACACAAAATCCACTATGTCCGCGGTTTTTTGGCCCGCTTGACACATTTACTTTAGCTA
Source organism: Phyllosticta capitalensis (assembly GCF_038381095.1). Lineage (NCBI taxonomy): Eukaryota > Fungi > Ascomycota > Dothideomycetes > Botryosphaeriales > Phyllostictaceae > Phyllosticta > Phyllosticta capitalensis. The sequence continues at coordinate 149,973 of NW_027117443.1, read as the reverse complement.
CTAGTAGTTTTTAGGGTGATTGATTTACTCTGGTTGGCATTGCAAACCACTACACCCCACCTTAACACCCCCTAGGCCCTGCTTCTTCCCAATCTCCTTCTATCCTCTTAGCCACACACAATATATATATACAACAAACGGCTGTGCCCTTCAACAAATCAGCCAACCAAGCATCTTCCGTGGCGCAATTGGCTAGCGCGTCTGACTGTTACGGTCTGTTGTCACGAACAGCGAGCAATCAGGAGGTTGACAGTTCAAGCCTGTCCGGGAGAGAGTTCTTCTTTTTGCATTTTTGCAACCCACCCACTCGACGACCAACCCCCTTGTGCCAAGGTGGTGTCTGAGCGTCGGGATTAAGTGGAGCCCCTCCCCCAATGAACGCGACAAGTCGATCTTCGTATTTTGCGAATCAAAGGCCAAGCTTTCTTCTTCATTGCCGTTGTGGGTGGGCATGCAGTGGTCGAGTTTTGGTTTTTTTTTTTTTTTTGGGGGGGGGGGGGGGGGGTTTTGCTTCCATTCGACAACCTACTGTCTGAACTAGTGGCGTGGAAGTCCCCTACCTAGCTCCTTCAAGAAACGCTTCTTTCTCCAACCTCTTTTCTCCAACCCCTCTCGCCTCCTTGACGTACATACAAAATCTTGGCAAGCAAAGAGATCCTCGTGAACAATTAAAAAAACTCCCAGCTCCCATCCATCCATCCCGGTTCAAAATACCGACCCATTCGTCGTCATCAGAAGAACAAAACACACGCGGTCCGCCCGTACTTTTTTCCCCGCCCGCCTTCTAGCTCTGCACTTGCATCTTGCACTCACTCCGCCGCAATTCACGCACGCCCCAGAGGCCGAATCGTACAGCGCCGCTCTAATACCACCCCTATTGAGCCTGCTCGGCGATGCTCTTCATGACCCACTTCTCCAAGCCGCCGAGGGCGATAATCTCCTGCACGTTGGGGGGCAGCTCGCCGACGCGCTGGCTCCAGCTGTCGCCGCCGGGGCCCTCGGTGACGGTGACCTTGCTGCGGCGGACGTCCCACTCAAAGGTCCAGCCAGTGCGGCGGGTGGGGGACTTGTCTGAGCCGAACGCGGCGCGCAGGCGCTCGACCAGCTTGGGGACCTCGACGCCCATGAGGGCGTTGTTGATGCTGTTGCGGCCGAAGATGTTGGCGAAGCTGCCGGCCACCACCAGCGGGATGCCCTTTGCCAGGATGGCCGTGGCCGCCTGCTCGCGCGACGAGCCGCAGCCAAAGTTGAAGCCCGACACCAGCACGTCGCCCGCCTTGGCGACCGATGCGAACGTCTTGTCGTAGTTTTCCATGACCACCTCGGCCATCTTTTCGCGCGTCACGTCGTCTTGGTACGTGTACTTGCCCGGGTAGATGCCGTCCGTGTTGATGTTGTCGGCGTCGCAAAAGACGATTTCGCCGCGGACGACCTCGGGGAAGCCGGGGAGGATTTCGGTGAGGGATTCTGATGATGAAGATGAGCTGTCGGCAGACGTCGAGGCGCTGGGCTCGGCCGCGCCAATCGTTTGCTCCGCCGACGACACCATGGATTCGGCCTGCGCAATGATTTGCTCGAGGGCGTCTTCGATCGTGTTGCCAATCAAGTCGCCCTCGCCGCGCACGACGCCCGTCCATCCAGGAGGCGTCTGGAACCAGCCGGGGCCAGCAATCTTGCCCGTCAGCGCGCTGGCCGCAACGACCTCTGGGCTGGCGAGATAGGCCTTGGCTTCGGTAGAACCCATGCGTCCTTTGAAGTTGCGGTTGCTGGCGCTGACACCGACCTCGCCAGGCTCAAGCAGACCCGTTCCCAAACCGATGCAGGGACCGCAGCCGCTGGGCAGGGGCGTGGCGCCAGCTTGGAGCAGCGTGTCCCAGTCTCCAGCTTCTCTTGCGGCTGCCTCCTCCAGCGTCGATGCTGCAGCAATATAAAAGTTGACGTGCTCGGGAATCTTGGGAACTTGGCCACCATTCTTCTCGGCGGCTTCCTTGAAAACGCGAGCGGCGGCAGCAATGTCGGAGCTGCGCGAGTTGGTGCAAGAGACCAGGTAGGCCTTGTTGACCTTGATATCCTGGGCCTCGAGATCGGGAAGAGGAGTTGCAACCTTGACCGAGTTGGGGCCAGAGACGTACGGGGTCAGGGTCGAAAGATCGAGGTACAGCTTCTTGGCGTAGGTGGCGCCGGGGTCGGCAACGGGAGCATTCTCAAACAGCTCGTCCAGACGCTCGTGGTTGAAGCGCGAGATGCGGTTGGTCTCGAGAATGTTGCCGTCGTTGTACATGGTGGCTTCGGTGGCCTTGAAGCGCAACCACCCCTTCAGAGTCGAGTCCATGGGGAAGAGGCCGCTGAGGGCACCCCATTCGGTCGTCATGTTGGCAATTGCCAGACGATCGTCAATGGGAAGGCTGGCAAGCGTTTCGGGGGAGCCGGTGAATTCAATGGCGTGGTTCAGCACATCGTCACTGTTGAAGAGACCGCAGAGAGCGACAATGATATCCTTGCCCGTGACGCCAGGAGGCAAAACTCCAGTCAGAGTGACCTTGGCAATGGGGGGAATCTGCCACCAAGTCTTGGTGGTTGCCCAGATGGAGGCGGCGTCGGTGCGGACGACGGGCGTGCCCAGGCATCCAATGCCGCCATACATGTTGGTGTGACTGTCCGAGGCCACGGCCAAGGTGCCGGGGAACGCATAACCCTCTTCGACCATAATCTGGTGACCAATGCCTCTGCCGGCGGGGTAAAAGTCGACGCCCTGCTTCTTGGCAAACTCTTCGATTTGGCGGTATTTCTTCAGGTTGGACTCGCTCTTGTTTTGCACGTCGTGGTCCAGCGTCATGACCGTCTGCCTGTTGTTTGCAATCTTGGTGCCGCCAATGCCCATAAACTTGAGAGCGACAGGCCACGAGTTGTCGTGGGTCATGCAGTGGGCGGGACGAATGGTGACATAGTCGCCCGACTTGACAAACTTGCCCTCGGGCAGGCCGACGGCATACTTTTGGACAATCTTCTCGGTCAAAGTCTGGGGGGTCGTGGGCTTTTGGAGGGTGGACAACAGGGACGAGGCGCCGGGGTCCTCGAGCTGCGAGTGAAAGACGTGTTCCTGCTTTTTGGAAGTTGACGGCGAGGAGTATAACCGCGGGCGGTGGAACGACTGGGGTTGGCGGAGGACGAGACGACTGGCGGGCAAACTCGAGCGGAGCTAAAGAATGGGTCAGTTGGAGATGGGTCAGAGCGAATTGAAGCGTACCAGGGCAGGCCGTCTGGCCAAGAGGCCGGCAGCGCGTAAGGACACGGCCATGGTGGTGATGTCTGCGGAAGTGGAGCGGAAGAGGCCGACGGCTTGAACTTTTTGGCTTCCCCGGATTTTCGCTTAGCAATAGCCGCCGCTTGACTGGCGCAATTGATTAGATGGTTATCGGAGCCATTGATATACAAAAGAACAAAGCACGACTCGCCCCGAACATGTCCACCGCTTGCGACAAACTCTGAAAGACGTCCAGCTCAACGACTGCGACGCCATGTGCCCAATTCTAAGCTTGGCCGAAGTCGGCAACTCTCCAATGACTCACCACCGGCCGAAATTTGACCAAGTCTGACTCGTCGCTGTCGTCACTCCACTTCCCCGCCTCTACTCTTCTTTTCCAACACCTTCAATTCTTCCTCTGCACACAAAAGGACGCCAGGAATCTGCTCTCCACATCCGCAATGCCCTCCCGCTCAGAAATCTCCTACTTTGGCGCCGGCCCCGCCCCGCTGCCCACCTCCGTCCTCGAGCGCGCCGCCTCCGTCCTGCTCAACTACGAAAACCAGGGCATTGGAATTTGCGAAATCTCGCACCGCTCCGCCGCCGCGACCAAGATTCTGGAAGACGCAAAGTCCGCACTGGCCCAGCTGTACGACATTCCCGCCGACTATGAGATTCTGTTCCTGCAGGGTGGCGGCAGCGGCGAGTTCAGTGCCGTCGTGTACAACCTGGTGGCGCGCTGGGTCGAGAAGCGGAGACTGCGCATCGTGGCGGAGCTGGGCGAGGGCAAGGACGCCGAGGTGCTGGAAAAGCTGAAGACGGCCGTCCGCGACGAGCTCAGGCTCGACTATCTCGTGACGGGTTCGTGGTCGCTCAAGGCGTCGCAAGAGGCAGCGCGGTTGGTGGGCAAGAACCAAGTCAACGTCGCCGTCGACGCGCGCAAGGCCAATGATGGCAAATTTGGCAAGATTCCTTCCGAGGCCGAATGGAAGCCCTCGTCCCGCCCGGCCTTTACCTACTTTTGCGACAACGAGACGGTCGATGGCGTCGAATTCCCCGCTTTCCCCTCGGTCCTCGAGGGCGCCGACGACGACACTCCTGTCGTTGCCGACATGTCGTCCAACTTTATTTCCCGCGCCGTGGACGTCAAGAAGTACGGCGTCATCTTTGGCGGTGCGCAAAAGAACGTTGGCAACGCCGGCGTCACCATCGTCATTGTCAAGAAGAGCCTCCTGACGCCCATGGCGGCGCCGACTCTTCTCCAATCGCTCAGCCTGCCCGTCGGCCCCGTCGTCTTCGACTGGCCGACCATTGCCAAGAACAACTCGCTCTACAACACGCTGCCCATCTTCGACGTGTGGGTCGCGGGACAGGTGATGCAGTCGTTGCTGGACACGTACGGCGCGCAAAAGATTGCCGGCCAGGAAAAGGTTGCCAACCAAAAGGCCGAGCTGCTGTACGGCGTGCTCGACGCGCATCCCGCCGTCTACCGCGTTGTCCCGGACAAGGCGGCGCGCAGCCGCATGAACATTTGCTTCCGCGTGCACGGCGGCGACGACGCGCGCGAAAAGGAGTTTTTGGCTGCCGCCGAGAAGAGGGGCCTCACGGGCTTGAAGGGCCACCGCAGCGTCGGCGGCATGAGAGCGAGCAACTGTGAGTGACACAAACCACGGGAGACCCAAGCAACAACAAGCTGACCCTGCACAGACAACGCCGTATCCCTCGAGGCGGCTCAAAAGCTGGCACAATTCTTGCAGGACTTTGCCGCCGGCTCTGCATAGACGGCCGTCTAACAACACCTGCGAAAACACCACTTGTGGCAGCATGTGTTGTTTTGCAGCAATCTCATCATGGCTAAAGCAGGGACACGCCGGCGAGTGGCTGCGCTGGATTTAGGTAACGGAGCGGGAACGCCTTTCGGGTTCTTAGATGAAGGTTGACGCTTACAGCGGCGAGGGCGGCGGGGCCATCCTTGGTGGCAGACATGGTGTGCGGCCAGCAGATGAACGAGCAGTGCCATGTTCGTCGTCACCTAGATGGCGCGAGGAGAACATGAGAGTGCAAACAATATTATTTTCATCACACGCCGATCTGAGGTGGAGTGGGTACAAAAACATGGCAGCAAGAACACAATCTCCCTCACGATTCCACAAACCCTCTGTTTCATGACGCGAACACCCACCACCACTGCCAGTACTGTACACACGTAGACCATGTAGGTCATTTAATGAGTAATCAGCAGCGCCCGCTCCACCACCATCCCAACCACCTCGGCCAGTCAGCCGTCGACATCATACAGTACCTACAATCTCGAGCCTACATCACCCACCTGTCGATTTGATTTTGTGCACCATGAACAAACCAACTTGTGCACCCAGAGAGACCGACCATCTTGCATCACTACACCCACCCTATACAGCCCATGCCGGACGTTGTTTCTGGCCTCAATGTCACTCTCTGTCGGCCCATTCCCCCTTTCATGCTGCTCTGCTCTGTGATGCGAGGCGACTCGCTTGCGAGTAGTGTCTCGCAGCGAGGTACTGTGCTTCTACCTGCTTTATGGAAGAAGGTTGTGCACAGATGAGAGTCAGAGAGCAGGGCGGCACGCCCGATGTCAACCCTGTCTCGATTTGCTGGGACAAGGGTGCGGACAGCAGCGCAGGGATACGGCGGGTGTGGCGGGGGTGGGGTGGTGGTCTGTGGTGTTAATGGTGATGACGAGAGCGATGACGATGACAGCCTCGCTAACAAGGGCCGTTGAAGAGGACGTAGGCGGTGGTTATCAGACGCAACAAGGGGAGATGACACAGAAGGAGGCAGGCAGGAGGAAAGAGATGCAGCGTGTAGGCACATGAATATAGATACCTAGGCACCACTTCAGGTCTGTACGTTAGTTGGAGTACGTACACCACCACACAGACTGAAGAGACCAAGACGGCGTACCTAAACGCAACCGTTCATAACGGAATCTACCCCTTCCTTCCCTTTCATATCCTCCTGCCCTACTCACTCTCATCTCACCCCCCCTTTTCCCTGCCTAGGTACCTACCTTACCTCGACGTCATCCTGTCTGCCTCCGTCAATGCACGGAGGCGGCTGCACGACATCTTGGCCACTCGTCCGCCCTGCTCGCTTGCAGGGTGGCTCCGTTTCTTCACGGAGCCATGTAGCAACCGGTGGCGGCAAGTCGGGATGAGTGTTGGGTCATGCGGGTTGAGGGAGGAAGATGCCGGTGTGTGTGACCTGCGGCAGGCAGACCTGCGGCAGGGCAGGGCAGTTGATACGATGGGGTGGGATGGGGTGGATTGACTTGCTTGGCTTGGCGACGTGTGTAGGTGGGGAGGGAAGGAAGAAAGACATGGGCTTAAGGGAAGCTGTGGTAAGAGGGTAAATGAGGTTGGATGCGCGCAAGGGGGCAGGCATGCGAGCGAGTGAGGGGTAGGTAGGTATATGCAAGCCAGATATTTACGGGTAGCCACACTTTCGCTCCCTCAGACCAGCTCTCCAGCCCACAAACCAATCAATGAAACAGTACTATTTTGCACACTGCCTAAGGTACGTCATACCTCTCCACACATGACAGGCAGAAGACGCAAGAAGTTTGAAAAGTAAATTGGCATTTCAGATGTCACAACTGCTTCTACTACAACTACAGCTACCCACCACTGCGCATCCACCTAGTCGTACAACCTACTTATGCCAGACACGACTGCCCACCCATCCCATCCTTGCCAGTCAATGTGCCCCTACGTACACTCTTTCCCTCCCACCCAGCCTTCCAAGCTTTCGTGCGCCTATCCCCAGGTCGTTACTCGACTCCACTCGTCCACCAAACAAAACCGCTTGCATAAACTCGCCCCTTACCCCCAGGCGCCATGAATGCGTGAAAAAAAGAAACACAGAAAAAATGACAAAAAGGGAAAAAGAAAACTAGGTATCGACAAAGAGTCGGCGATGGGGTATATATGCGAGCCAACCAACCATCCAACTAACCAGCCAGCCCAAACCGCTCCCACCTATCTGCCTGCCTGCCGCCACCACAACACTCCCAAACACCCACCGGTAGCCCGCAACCCAGAATTCAGAGGTCGAGAAGAGAGATGAGAAAAGAGAGATGAACGCCTCGTTTGCGCCGGCCGGCTGCTCCTCCTGACTCGTTGTGCGTCGTTGATGACTGACCGTCTCGCGTCGTCCAGAGGCAAACGTACACGGAGCGGAGGTAGCGGTAATCGTGTTCGAGCTCGTCCGTTCGTCCCCGCGCTGCGAGGGACGCTTGGGTTGGGCGCAGCGCTGCTGTGCCAATCTGCGCGGCCGAGAGAGAGGATGATCCGGCATCCTCAAACGGTTTCGGCGGACGTTCCTCCGTGACGATGTTGCCTTCGACCCCTTCTTCAAAGCTGAAACTCGTTGGATGAGCGAATGAACCCCTTCATCTCACGTCTTCGCGCCCCGTCCTCTCCCGACAGCTTTCTTGGCCTTCGCCCAAACGCTCCTCCACTCGCGCCGGACGACGCTGCGAAAGTGCTCGTTCCAGCCGTACGTGATGGCGTTGGCCAAGCCGACGTACTGGGTGCTAGCGGCCGCGACGGCGAGCCAGCGGACCTGGTGGCCGAGGGCAGCCTCGGCGAGGCGCGACGTGATGCCGGGGGTCCAGAGCGCAATGTACATGATGGGGTAGGCGTTGAGGAGCAGCATGCGGCGGACCTCGCGCTCGACGGCCGCGTTGCGCTGGCTGGTCTGCATGGCCATGTAGGCGTGGATGCTGGTGGGCGAGTAGACGTCGGCGGGGGGCGGGGCGGCGGCCGACGACGAGGCGATGGACTCGGCGAGCGTGAGCGTCTGCGACGGCTTGTGCCGGATCGACGACGGGGCGAGCATGCCGGCGTATTCGAAGGTGGTGTCGAGTGAGGGAGAGGGGGGTGCTGCTGCTGGCGCCAGTGGCCGCTCCGAGTCGTCCGTCGTCGGCCGGTGCAGCGACAGCGACAGCGACGTCGTCGTGTCCGGCGGGCTGCCGCTCGCGCTGGGCCGCAGCGTGCTGACGGAGCCGGCCTCCAGGTCGCTCATCATGAGGTCATCGGAGCCGCGGGCGGCGCGGGCGGTCGTGACCGACGGCCGCGGGTACGTCAGGTCGGACGACGTGTCGGCGTGGGCGAAGAGCTCGGGAGATGACGGCGCGAGGTAGCGGTCTTTGTTGGGGATGACGACTTGGAACGACTCGTCGACCTCGGGGATGGCCGAGCACGTCTCCGGCCTGTATTCAGCGCGCGACGGCTTTGCGAGTTCGAGTTCGAGCGGCTCGTTGGGATGCCGGAAGGGCAGCGAGCGTAGACGGGAGAAGGAGTCTTTGGAAGGGCCCGGGTCGGAGAGGGATGCTTGCAGCTGCTTGATTCCTTTAAAGTGGCGGCGGACATAGACGTAAATGTAGAGGTAGATGAAGGAGGTGGACAAGATGATGGCAACGCGCCAGCCATCACCAAGTGCATAGCGTAGGGCAATGCGCCGCTTGGGGATCCAGCACCAGTTGCCGCCAATGGGTTGAATGGCGCCTAGACCGACGGCAGTGCTACCTAGGGGATTTGTCAGGGGGTCTCATGAAACGATGCGAGGCTAAGGGGTGTGACACTTACTAGTGACTAGGGGGACAACCCAGACGGATGCGCAGATCAACACCTTGCTAATGATGGACGTCTCAGGGAGGTACGTTCTGCGGATGACGGTGAAATGGGTGACCAAGGCGATGGCGAGAATCGAAAAGTCGGCGGCCTAGAACGTTGGTCAACAGAGCTCTTGTTGATATCGAAGGATTCGTACTTGAACAGTGAGATGGCCAATGTATCCATTGGCGTCGCAGGTAGGGCCTTTGTTGAGATCATGATGATGGTCGACGATGTACAGTCCGGAGATGGAATTGTTCAGCGAGTTGACAAACTCTGGGATATCATTAGCCTTTCATCCCAGTATACCGAATTGCCGTCTTACCAGCCAGTGAAAGATTAAACACAAGAGCATGGCGAAAAGAACGCTTTTGTTGCGAGAAAATCAGGTACGAGACAAGCACGGTAAACGTCGCAAACGTAGAAAGAACGCTTCCAATCAACGTAGGTATGTTGACGGCCGAGTCATATCCCATCCCGAAGCATGAGGTCGCGAATTAGGTGAGAGTACAATGGCCACGACGCATGCGACGTGGGCTGAGAATCCGGCATTGGTCGAAGGGAGTGAGGATGGGGATGAAGAAGTGAGGTCGAAGGTGGAGAGCGGCAAGTGTAGATTGGAGAGAGAGAGCGGAGGTAGGTAATGACTAACCCCCCTAGACACGACAAGGTCTGGGTAGATCGCCGTCCCGCAGCCCAAGGCATTTATTCCTTGTTGTTGGGACAGCATGGCGGCATGCGCCATCTTGGCCAGAGAGGTCACTAGGTGTCGACTAACGCGCGGCCTCTCATGTCCGTCCGCCCGTCTCTGCTCCGTCGCGCGGCCGAGATGCTGTCCTGTCCGCATCAACTGCGGCTTGTTTCTTTTTTGGTTATGCGCGCTGCGAACCCGTCAATTGATTTCTTATGCAACTGCGGAGATCCATATAATGCTGTGCTGCCCTGTCGTGAAAGCGTTCAGTTTCGGTCGACCGAATCGCCGCAAACCCTCGCATGGTGTTTGCCCTTCATGAACATGGACTGCTCTGGTTCGAGTCCTTTACCTCGCTTCATGGCACGCTTGTTCATCAAAGCCTCCGTTTCCATAGTCGATCGAACAAACAATACAACGGAGCCAAAACGACCGTGTCGATCGCATCTCTTCCTCTGACCGTCGTCTGAACACCAGCGCGGTCTCGAAATTGAAGTGGCCAAGCAAGCACGATCGCATCGCGCGCGGGGCCATATGCTCGGCTCATGCAAATGTTTCCTGTTGCAGACGCTGTTTGTTATGAGCGGCGCCACAATAACTCTGGCACGATCCGCGCAGGGACTAGGCACCAAGCAGCCCGACCAAATCGCAGAGCTCCATCAGCGTCTCGCGGTACCTACCGGTGATGATTGCCCCACGCCTCGCAAAGATGCAAGAAGAGGCAGCTTTTGCACGAAACACCTGGTGGCCGACGGGCGGACGGACTCGACAAGACCGACCCGTCTCCGTGGAGCGCAGGTTTTCAGACAGCTGCTGCGTCACAACTACAACAACAGTCAAAGCTGCTTGTTGGCAACGGGGCTCTCTGCTCCGAAACGCCCATCTCGACCCGCTTGGCGTCGCGCAGCTGCTCTTGAACCGAGTTCCAGGTCAGTTCAAACGTACAAGTCCCAGAACGTCCATCTTGTGTCAAGACGCAGACTGTCTCAGGCGTGCGCCTGAACCCGCTGGCCTGGTCGGGCTCTCGTCAATTACCCATTTCGTCTGTTGACCGGCACGTTAACAGCCGGGCGGCTTTTAGCCTTACGGGTTTCACGGCGGAGGCGATCCTTTGAGGATTTTGGCGGCGGGTTAAGAGGCGAGCGAGACGCTATTGTCGTGACGCTTCGCCAGGCTAAATGGTAGAGTCCGTCCCAGGTACCTCTGCCAGATCGGGGCGCGAAAGTATGCAGACTCAGTGTGTCTCTGGATCCAAAAGCTTCGCCCAGCGGCAGTGTGGCCCCGCGTCAGGGGATTAAGGTTGCGTTTCGGATACGGCCGAGGCAGCAAAAAGCCAAATGTTCCATGGTATCCAAAAAACGGAGCGGACGACGCCCTGGATTTGGGGAGACGGTTTGAGAAGTGTCGATTCGGTAAAGCGTACGCCCTCTACCCATATACTCTGGCAACATTGAGGCCATTGTCGTCGACGTGGCGCAAGACTCGCCGACTTTCTGATCTAATAAATCGAAGAAAAAGGTAAATCGAAACACTACTACGTCAGAAGGTTGACCAACCCACGTCAGGACTTTTGGTGTTGCTGGCGTTGGGTGTTGACGTAGGGCTGCGTCACTCAGCTTTTAAAAGCCCGGTGCATGCACAATTTGTGCTCCGCATGCAGTTCTTTCATAATTGCCATGTCGACCCTTGCCAAGGTAGGAATCTCCATGTATCTATCCTACATGGATGGATGCAGTTGAAGGAGGAAGGCGTGGAAGATGGAGGCCGTTAGTGGTGCTTTCCCTCTTGACTCGACACTCACAAAATGCAGCTGGTCCAAAGAGCATTGTTGGGGTTCTTTCCAAAAATGTAAACAGACTGACGTCTTGCAGTTCTGGCAACAGTAATGGCGCTGTGTGGAAGCTGCTTCTCGAGAAAGAAGATGGTTCAAAGATGACTTTCACCGAAGCTTTCCTGCGAACTCACCACATCATCATCTCCATCGATACACTAGAGCAATCAGTGTTTTTGGCTGTCCATCACTACCGTCCATTCATTCAGCAACAAAGATGCTCACCCTCGCGCTCGACATGTGGCCGGCGTTCATGACGTCGGCGCCCATGTCCATGCGAGTCGTCAATCCACCATACGACAACACAACGACCCATTGGATCAGCGGCACCGAAGACTCCCCTCTCATGCTCAAAATCCATGACAACCGCTCCGACCCCGATGACTCCACGACGTGGAGACAGTACAGACTCATCCGCGATACCTGTGGTGCACCACTGGTTGCCATCAGATTCAACACCGAGGGGAAGCGACACAAACCAATCTTCCACGTAACCAGGCCCGACAGCAAAGTCCCCATTTTCACCTTTAGGCCGCGCATAGACAGTCTGTGTTTGTTCAAAGGCTGCTGCTTGTGTTCGTTTTGGCTCACCTTTTCCCCCAGAAAAATGGAAGGACTTCCGAGCAGACATCCGCATCAACAACGACACTGTTTATATGAACGCCCGCGACGGCAGCGCCGCGTTCATCGATGTCGTGGATCCTCATACTCGGGGTGGGCGCCGCACACTCGCGCAGATCCACCGCCGTCATCCGAAATAGCAATTCACTTACCGAGTTGACATGGACATGCGAGTGGATATGCTCTTCATCACCACCATCTGCACGCTCATGGACCTGAGCATCATGGAATGCATGGCTGCAAACCATCTGCAACGCTTGCTCAAGTGGGGATCAGCCCGCATGCCCAGGATTTTCAGGAAGAGGGAAAGCTACCAGGGCATCGAAAGAGATATCCCCAAACTTTGGCAATAAGGCTGAAGCAAGCCCCTTTGGTGTTTTCCTTGATACGGGCTGGTTCCAGGACAGTGGACATTTCCAGGAGAAGACATCTGAAATCCACGAAGGTTGGTGGCAGGTCTGACAACTCCCCGACTTCTTGGATACAGAGGTAGGGCTGGAATTAGGGCTGAAGGATTCCTGGATGACGGGCTGATGAAAGAGTTGGATGGTCCCGTCGTCATGGTGTCTTGGCATGGCTTCCATTTTGGTGTGTGGGTCTGTGGCTGTTCCGGTCTTGTTTTTTGCCCCCAAATGGCCAAGTCGGCCTTTCTTTGTCATGCGCCACGGGACCATTGATTTTGTGGGGGCTGATGGCTGTGCGATGGTCAGCGATCACTACTTTTGTACTTAACCACCATACCTTCTCCATGAGAATGGCAGAGCGTTCAATCGAATTCAAACCTTTTGCAAAATGACCACTCACGAGCAATTTTCGACACAACTCGGCCTCTTTCCGGAGTTCGTGGCCCAACAGCAGGAGAAGCTTGAGCTGAAAGAAAAGATATCCTGGTCAGGCAGTGACTCGGTGGTCAAGACGTTTGACGGCCGGCAGCTCTTTCAAGTCGAAGGAAAAGCCTGGTCCATGAGCGCTCGGAAACACGTCAGGGACGGACAGGGCCGAGACTTGTTCACGATCCGCAAACACGTCTGGAGTTGCCTGCTACCAAGCTACTATATTGAGGATCTCGCAGGGAACAGGATCTGCGAAGTGAGCGGAAGTTGGAGTTGTACGTTCCCGCCGCATTTGACCACATGCCCGTACTGATCTTGCCGTGCAGGGGCTCACACCAAGGCGAAATGCGATTTTGTATCGATTGGCGGAAAATCAGAAACGCTCTCTCTCAGAGGCAACTGGACGCATACTGGAGCCGAAATCAAGCACGAACCCACTGGCCAGATGGTAGCAAACATTACCAGAACCATGAAGGCGCGCGACCTGTTTGCCAATGCCCAGACGTACACGATTTTCGTGGCGCCCAATGTCGACATGGCGTTGATGGTGGCGATATGCGTTTGCTTGGACGACAGAACAACAAATTCCTCGTGATGTGGATGGTGGTCTCTGAGCTCAGATGAGCTGGTTGGAGTTTTTGAATCGAAGACGGACGAGATGGGAAGCATTCAGCTGCATTTCTGCTCAGTCGACATCAGTGCTACGGCAAGACTGCTGAGACCAAGCTTTGGAAGGACGCTGAAAGTCTGAGTCGCAAGTTGTGAGGTCGTGACCTCTGGGAACGGAGCCTTCATGCCTGTACCTGGACCAGGGTTTGGAGCCTCCCGATATTTGCCGATGGCAAGGGTGGAAACGGTCCATGAGTCCGTCGTCTTTCACCAATTGGAGTTGGCGTTTTGCGGAGTCTTTTGGAATGAGGGGCTGTCCTCGTGAGCAAAGGATGGATTGGGACAGAGAAGAAAGGAGTGGACGAAGTTGTGGACGAATGAATTGGAAGAAACGTCATCAGCCTTATCGATACCAATTAACATGGTCCGTGCACGAATTTGATCCATCCGTAGGTCAACCCTGCGTCGTCTGCCCGAAAGTTCCCCATTACCGTCAGCCCTCACTCCACAGCTGCCTCGACCTAATAAACATTTGCTTTGCTCCTATTCTCATATCCTATGATCGATTCCCACAGATGACCACCGGCATAATGCGGTGGATTGCTCCTCGTGCACGACTCATTCGCATGCGCGCATGTCGTGCCAAACCTTTCTCGCCTTCTGCTCCGGCCGCCGTCCAACATACCGTTCGCACATTTGCAAAGGTCCGGCACCCTGAGGGCATCGAGGCAGGCGAATGGTTCAGCGCCTCAGGTCCTAGCCCTTTGCCTGTCGAGCACAAGGGCGAAAATGGAAAACCTCCGGACGAGCGAACACTAAAGCTGGGCAAGAGTGAGTACAAGAGATGTTATTGACAGAGCTTAAATTGACAAAAACTCCAGCGATTCGTATCCTACACGAGCGCCTTCCTACCCTCCTCGCAAATCCTCTTCCGCAAGAAATCATTTCGCCACAAGTCACCCTCCACCTGTTCCCATCGACACACCCACACCTGCCCACCGTCAGTGGCCGCATCGCATACATGGCTGCCCTCTGGACCGCACCAGTCGCCTGGGGCCGGGTACCCATCCTGGGCAATGTCCGCTTAGACATAACATCTGAACGCATGGTGCGCAACGGTGGTGGAAACGCGCCGTCCAACTTTCGACAAGAAAAGCTCATTGTCAAGTGGAAGACGTGCGGCAAAACCAAAGGCAAAGGCATCGGCGCGGTATTCCGTGGCATCGCGGGTATCGAGCAAATTGCCGACTTTTTGGGAGGCGCGGGCAAGGGCGACGAAGAATTCCAAGGCCTCTTCATATTCGAATTTGACGAGGAAGGAAGAATCGTCACGCACACGATTGAGCACGTCGAGGAGAATCGAGACTGGGAGAAGACGACGCGCTTCATCAGCGTCACGGACTGGCTGCTGGGCAAGGCATGGGGCAAAAAGGAGCCCTCGGGATTGGCGCTTGGATACTGCAGGACAGACTATGACGATCGGAGGAGACATGGGCAGAGCCAAAGGTAAAGATGGCGGGTTGACGACTTGTACAGTTACGGGCGTTTGGAAACTGAAAGGACGGCGCAATCATGTACAGTATACAAGGCGGTGGGATCCACTCTGCGAGATGATACTCCAATCACGGCACAATACAGCTCTTCTCTACTCGTACTGGTCGGGCCAAGGCCCCGTTTGGATCGACTGACAGGCGCGGACGACGGGAGAGGAGCCTTTGACGTGCGCAAGCCGGTGGCGGGAGCAGCCCAGGCTGACAGCGTGACTGGACTGCATGAGGTCGAATGGCCAGCAAAGAGGCGTAGGTGCGTTGCAGCGAGACTGGAGCATGAGGTGGAGCGGGGGCCAGTAGAGTGCAGAGGTGCAGTCGTCACAATTTCCTGGAACCAAAAGTCATCCGGCCCGCGACGCTGGGATGCAGCTCCCCATCACCTCCCGGCCTAGCTCGAGCCTGCACCAACACCACGCACATCCACCTCCACCACCAAATAATTCCATCTCCCTCTTGTCTTTTGTCTTCTTCGCCACGCTCTCTGTTGGTTGCCTCGTTGCGCGTCTTCCTCGCCCCCGTTTCCATCCGCCGGTTGCTGGTTCCGTCACCCTGACCCTGACTGACGTCCACCGGCCCGCCCGACCTCCGCTTGCCCTGTCACCCACACCTGGCACCACCCACTCCCGACCCTGCGCAGGCTATCGCCAAACAGCCTAGCGAAACACCATGGCCGACCCTTCTGGATCCATGGATCTGAGTGAGTCGACACCCCGAGCCCATTGCTGCAATGCAAATGCTGATGGCTGCCAGACTCCCCGCTCAACCTCACGCCCGAGGAGAAGCGCGTCTTCGGCGAGCTCTTCCGCCAAGCCGATACCGAGCAGATGGGCGTAGTAACCGGCGAGGTCGCCGTCAAGTTCTTCGAGCGGACGAAGCTTCC
Source organism: Phyllosticta capitalensis (assembly GCF_038381095.1). Taxonomy (NCBI): domain Eukaryota; kingdom Fungi; phylum Ascomycota; class Dothideomycetes; order Botryosphaeriales; family Phyllostictaceae; genus Phyllosticta; species Phyllosticta capitalensis. Next base: position 134,060 of record NW_027117443.1, on the reverse strand, counting down.
CCCGGCAGTCCTGGGAGAGGTAGTTCCCCGGGAGCCGAGCTTGGATATATTCAGGAGCTGACCAAGACAAGATATGGCAAATTGCAGACACGGAAAACAGAGGCCTTTTGACCTCGTCGGGCTTCTGTCAGGTCCTTCGTCTCATTGGACACTACCAGGCGGGAAGACAGCCCAGCCCCGAGTTGGCCTTTAGACGTGAGTCCAGGAAATCTTGCAGCGAGCCAGTCTGACCTTTGTAGCCGGCCCTCTCCCCAAGTTCGATTCTCCAGTGCCCGCGGGGCCCCCCGCACACTCTCCCATCTCGCCGCAGATGAGCGGACCCATCCGTGTCCCTCCTTTGACCCCAGACAAGGCCGCACAATACGCAGGGTTGTTTGAGAAGTCTGGCGCTCAGAATGGGCTTCTACCAGGTACGCCTTCCGCACGGTATACGAGTGCAGCGCTGACTGCAAACAGGAGACATGGCCAAGACGATTTTTGAAAAGGCGAGGTTGCCAAATGAGACTCTCGGCCGCATCTGGGCGCTGGCAGACACGGAGCAACGCGGTGCCCTCGGCGTCACGGAATTCATCATTGCCATGCATTTGATCGCGTCTTACAGCAGCGGCCAGATGAAGGGCCTGCCATCATCCTTACCCGCAGGTCTGTACGAGGCCGCAGCACGACGCGCGCCAGCACGCGGACCTCCTGGACCCATTCCACGGCAGTTCAGTGGTGCTAGCCGTGGTGCGAGCCCGATGCCCGGAAGGCCCCAGTTCGCGACTCCTCCTCAGACTGCGCAACAGACTGGAAACGATTGGGTAATATCCCCGCAAGAAAAGGCGCAATACGACCAGCTCTTTGCCAAGGTCGACACAGCTGGATCAGGATTCCTCACTGGTGAGCAGGCCGTGCTCTTTTTCAGCGACTCTGGCCTGCCTGAAGATGTGCTCGCTGCAATCTGGGACTTGGCAGACATCAACTCCGAGGGCCGGCTGAACCGTGACGAATTCGCAGTTGCCATGCACCTGATCCGCCAGCAACGGCCAAAGCCTGGTATCCAGCATCTTCCGTCCGCGTTGCCCCCGAATCTTGTGCCTCCCAGCATGCGCAGCCAGAGACCACAAGCCAGCCAGCCAAGTGCGTTTGACAGCAGCGCCGCCTTTGCCCAACCTCCCACAATCCAGGCGCCCAAGTCTGCCTCGGAAGACTTGTTTGGTCTGGACGCGTTTTCTTCCCCGCCCGTTCAGCAGCAATCTACCGGTGGCTCTGGAAACTTTGGAGTTGCCAAGGACCCATTCAGCAGCGGAGCAGCTTCCCCTGGATCACCTTCGCGGATGACATTTCAACCCTCTCCACAAAACCCGTCAAACATGTTCAAGCCCTTTGTGCCGTCCTCTTCGTTTGGACAAACGCTCACTGCTCAGGGCACCGGAGGCTCTCAGGGACGCAGCCCCCCGCCCCCGCAACAGCCCTCGGCCATGGATGACTTGCTTGGAGACGAGCAGGGAGAAAGCAAAAAGATTTCAGACGATAGTGTCGAGCTGGGCAACATGTCGAACCAGATTAGTACTCTGCGTAATCAGATGCAGGAAGTCAGCATCAAGAAGAACAACACCGAAAACGACCTCAACAACACGGCTGCTCAAAAGCGCGATCTCGAGTCGCGTTTGTCGCAATTCAGGACACAGTACGAAGCCGAGGTGCAGACTGTCAAGCAGCTAGAGGAGAAGCTCAATGCTTCTCGCAACGAGACGCGCAAGCTGCAGCAAGAGCTGGCCATGATTGAAGGAACCTATCAAGATCTCCAGGCGCAGCACCAGCAGGTCGCCACCGCTCTCAATGCTGATCAGCAAGAAAATGCCAACCTCAAGGAGCGCATTCGGCAGACAAACGCAGAGATTGCCCAGCTGCGTCCCCAGCTCGACAAGATGCGGTCGGACGCACGTCAGCAAAAGGGCATGGTTGCCATTGGCAAGAAGCAGCTCGCCACCAACGAGGGAGAGCGTGACAAGATCAAGAACGAGATGAATGAATTGAGAAGGGAAAACTCGCAAAGCCCGTCCGACGCGAGACCTGGGTCTGCAGCCGCTGCCGCCAGCCCTGCACCCTCCAACGCTTCGCACAACACTAATCCGTTTTTTAGGAGGTCGCCGCAACCGCAGGCTGAAAACACCATGTCACCTTCAGGCTTTTCCCGCGACAATGCCCAGGCCAGTTTCGACAACTTTTTCGGTCCTGCTCTTGGTACTCCGCAATCTGGTGGACCGCCGCCGCCAACTTCATTTTCCAAGGCCGAGCCAAACGTCCCGGCCTTTTCCGCGCCGTCCGGTCAATCTGTCCAATCTTCGGAACCAGGTGTGCCTACCCCGTCCGCGTCCCCGCCTCTCTCATCCCATCACGAATCACCGCGTGCCGCCGAGCCGCCTGCGCCTCCCGAGTCTCGTCAATTCTCCTCCAGCATCCTGCCCATCCGCGAAGGGGGTGGCCGTCAGGGCTCGTTTAGCTCCTCGGTCAAGGCCTCGGCGCCGGCGAGCAGGTATGGTGGTTATGGTAATCAGACTCCGACTAACGCGCCTGGATCTTCAGCTTCGGCAGGTGAACCCAAGGCCCTCGACAGGACGGACACGCAGCGCTCTGAACTCGGCCCCTCGCCTTTCCAGCGCTCTCTCTCCCCTGCGGTCAGCCACAACAGCGACGCGGCGAGGTCTGCGGGCAACGAGGAGCGTAAGGCTACCTTTCAGTCTTTCGCCACCCCTGACGCGGCTGACATGCCAGGCGCCTTTCCAGAGACGGCGACACCCATCCAGCCGGAGACGACGGGCCAAAGCCAGGCCAGCAAGAACAGCTTTGCCGCTTCGTTCAGTGGTCCATCCCGGGCTGGCACCGCCAAGAGCGACTTTGACGCCGCCTTTGCTGGATTTGGATCTGGCCGCCAGTTCCAGGAGAAGCAGCACACTGGCTCGTCCCTGAATGGATCGGTCGACTCGGCTTCCAAGTTTAACAAGGAGTTCCCTCCGATTGAGAACCTGGGCGCCGACGAGGAGAGTGATTCCGCCAGCGAGCGCGGTTTCGAGGATGACTTTGCGCCGGCATCCCCGCAGCAGGCCCGCCACGAGTCGAGGCCGGGTACGGCCACTGGTGCTGCGAATGAAGGTAAGGACGTTGACTTCTCTCGCAACGCTGGTGACCTGCCCACGCCGAATGCGCAACAGCCTCCTCCGAGCTACGAACAGACGACTGGTAGCCGCAGCGGCGCCAGAGGATCTGATCAGTTTCCTCCGGAGTTTGACGGTCTGCTGCCTTCGCGTCAGGATCCCACGGCTTCCCAGGAAGCTTCTCCTGAAAAGGCACTTGCCTCGCCGGCGCTCACGCAAGGCCAGACGCTGTTTGGCGGGTCGAGCGCCGCTGGAAAGGCCCCGGCTACGGGATTCCCTCTTGCATCGGGCTCGAATGCTAACACGCCGTCCTCTTCTACAGTTCCTTCGGACGCTTACCACTCAGCTCAATCATATCCGTCCACCGAGAAGACGACGTCACCGGTTAACAACCACTCGCAGCTGTCGCAGCAGCCATCCAAGTCTGCGTTTGACGACGACTTTGATGCCGGATTCGACGACCTTGCCGAGGCCAAGGACGCGACTGCAAACCAAGAGGACGATGACATCTTCTCCCCGCAGCACCGCGATGGCGCGGATGAGTTCAATCCCGTCTTCGACTCTCCCGCCGCCAGCAAGAGCAACACTGTTGCCAGCCAGGCGACCCCGACGCTCCCCAACCCGCAGAGAACTGGAGAGGATTCCTTTTCCGACTTTGAGCACCTGACACAGAGCTTTGCAAGCTCCAAGCCGGCGGCTCAGAGTACGGCTGCAAGCAGTCACGACTGGGACGCCATCTTCAGCGGCCTGTCGGACAGCCAGCCGGCGCCGACATCTGCTGGCGCAGAGGAAAGTGCTACCCCTTCGGCCAACCAGAGCGCTAGCCTCGAGGCGCCAAAGAAGCCAGAGCTTGGTCGTGCGCTGAGCACGGGCACCGAACACGACGACCCGATCCTCAAGAACCTGACGGGTATGGGATACCCGCGGGCGGAAGCATTGGCGGCGCTGGAAAAATACGATTACGACATTAACAAGGTACGTGGAAGACTCCGGCGACGCAAGCGCATGGTTTTTAGCATGGCAGATCTCAAGATGGAGCCGAGGGACATTTACGGAAATAGGAGGAAACAAGATCACGATGACGACGACTATGATGGATGAAAGGACGGAGGGCTGATTTGTGTGCGTTGAATAGGCTGTGGAGTTCCTCTCGTCCAAGTCGCGCGAGTAGACGGATGGACGTGCGGATGAGGAGAAGCTTCATGCGACAAGCCTTGTCGTATCGCCCAGGCTCGACCAAACAACTCGACTTCGCCAGCGAGTTGTCGCGGATTTCGTCTCTCTTCTCAACTCTTGACCGAGTCAAGTCTAATCTCCTTTCCGATCCCCGAGTTGTCGACTCGGAGTACTGGTCCTCTGACCACACACTTTTCCTTCTTGCAACTACTTTTCTCTTTCCTTTCGAGGTGGAGTGCATTGGTGAGTCGACTTTGTTGGCATTGCGTAGGAGTGGCTTGCTGGCCTAAGCGGTTGGCTCTGTATGTGGCTGTCAAGGTGGACACTTTGATTCTCCCTCGTTTTAATTTTTCTTTGCAGTTTTGGTGATTGTCGCATGGTGGAAGGCAACTGGGCTGGAAAGCTAATGATTGAAGTGCATAGTCGGGTGGATGGATATGGAACAAGGGTGGGAGCAGCGGCATTGTATAGCGAGTAGCGGAGTGAAGGTAATTAATTCGTCTCTTGTCCAGATTCCATCTCCATGCGATGCCTTCGAGTCAGGAGCTGCAGACGAGCGCGACTGCAAGTTCGACACTGACGTCTGTTCAGCCTTACGGCGGGACCGTGCGCCAGCTTTCCCCAGAACAGACCCCACAGCCAGACGGGCGCTAACAGTTACCTCGGGCGTCCCCGCATTAGTACAACACCACCCGGACTTAACATGGTGATGTTGGCCGCTGAAGCCGTGGTATATGTAGGCAATCACTTGAGAAAATCTCCAATTCAGTCTTGTTTCCAGCAGAGCATCCAAATCTCTTTGAAAGTCTCCTCGTTTCGTCCAATCGCAAGACAAAAATCACAATGCCCCCAAAAACACCTTCAACCGACACCTCTCCTCCCATCGTCCCAACCATGCCAACATCAGACCTGCCACCGCCCCTCACCCACTTCCTGCACTCCCTCGACGCCTTCATCGCCCGCGACATCGCACCCCTCCAGGCGGCCGACGACAACGCGCGCTTCTTCGACCACCGGCGCGAGCCGTCGCGCACCGACTTCTCCGCCAACGGCCTGCCCACGCCGGCGTGGGAGGCGCTGCTGGCGCAGGCGGTCCGGCGCGCCGACGCCGCCGGCTTCTGGCGCTTCTGCCTGCCGGCCAAGTACGGCGGGCGCGGCGCGAGCAACCACGACATGGCGGTTGTGCGCGAGCACCTGGCGGCCAAGGGGCTGGGCCTGTTCAACGACCTGCAGACCGAGCATAGCGTCGTGGGCAACTTCCCCGACGTCGTCATGGTCGAGGCGTTTGGCGACGAGGCGCAGAAGACGCTGTTGGTCGAGGGCCGGTTGAAGGGGGATGTAAGGTGTACGTTTGGCCTGACGGAGCCGGGCCGGGGCAGCGATGCGACGTGGATGCGGACAAGGGCGAGGTGGGTGGATGGAGAGAGGGGAGGCGAAGGACACTGGGTCCTGGATGGCACCAAAATGTGGCAGACGGGCATGCATCGCGCGACGCACTGCTTCGTGTTTGCGCGGACGGCGGGGCGCGACGGCGACAAGGAGGGCATTAGCTGTTTTGTCGTGCCGGCCGACGCCGACGGCGTCCGGGTCGAGAGCTACGAGTGGTGCGTCTGCCCCCTTCTTCCCTTTCTTCCCTTTCCCCTTCCCCCTTTTCCCACCCCCTGAAACCCAACCCCCCCCTTCCCACACCACCACCAACACAACCAGGACCCTCAACATGCCCACCGACCACGCGACCGTCTCCTTCACCGCCGTGCGCCTCCCCCCCTCCTCCCTCCTCGGGCCCCTCCACGGCGGCCTCGCCCTCGCGCAGACCTTCGTCCACGAAAACCGCATCCGGCAGGCCGCGTCCTCGCTCGGCGCGGCCTCGTACTGCGTGGCGCGCAGCCTGTCGCACGCGCGCACGCGCGCCCCCTTCGGCGCGCCGCTCGGCGCCAACCAGGCCATCTCGTTCCCGCTGGTGGCGCAGCACGCGCAGGTCCTGGCATTGCGGCACCTGATCCGTGCAACTGCCACGAAAATGGATCAGTGTGGGGAAGACTGGCGGAGGATTGAGCGCGAGGTGGGCGCTGAGGTGGCTGTTTGTAATGTGTGGGCGAATCGCCTGGTTTGTGACGCCGCCGATTGGGCCATTCAGGTGCATGGCGCGCGCGGGTATAGTCGCCATGAGCCGTTTGAGCATATCTGGCGCCATCATCGCAGGTATCGCATTACTGAGGGCGCGGAGCAGGTCTTGATGCGCAAGGTGGCGGGGAGGCTGTTGGGGTTGGGGGGAGGGGTGGGAAGGGGGAGGGGAGGGAGGGGCAGGGGGAGGAAGTCAAGGATGGGGTTAAGGGGGAGACGGTCAAGGCGTTGTTGTAGCGAGTGATGAGAAGAGCGGCCACGTGTAACGTATCTATTAAAGCCGGCAGGCAGGAGGCACAAAGTCCCTCACGCGGCTTTAGATTCCCAAAACTACATCCCTCCTCCATCGCAACTGTCTGTCACTGCTGCGGCAGCAAGTGGAATTACTAGCACCAGTGATCTGGTGCCAGGCGGATTCTCCTGCCGCAAAATCGGCGTTTTCGTTGCGAACGGGCGAAGTGAATGGAGACTGATGAGTCACGTGGTGCGTGCATCAACACGAGTTGGATTTTCAAAAAGACTCGACGAGCACGGGACCCCATTCAAGGGCAAGGCTTTGAGTTGAGTTGTTGTTCCTGTCATCTAGAGTAATGAAGTACATTTCAAAGGATTCATTTGTGGAAAGAACATCTTGATCTAACGGATTTCAATCTCTTCAACAGTGCCCCTCTGCTCGAACGCTCGAGGAAGATCGCTCTCTTCCAAAACAACAAAGACGCCCAATCGCGAAAACACTCTCGGGCATGCATTGCAATCCACAAGACGCAGCACCAAGTATTTGGGTGACCCATCCGAAATCTCGGCAACCAGGAGTAGATATACCTCCAGTTCTTCGGGGAAATTCAGGCAGGACTTTGGATCAAAGTCGGGATAATTATACCCGCGAATCTTGTTGGAATGACTATACAGCAGCCCATCTTTTTTCAGAGTGCAGGACAGCATCATACCTCGTAGGATAAGTGTGCTGCTCTTTAAGATTCCGAACTGGTTATTTTCAGCCCACAAACACTCCGCTTTCACGACCTCGATAAGATGCACCTCGGTCGGATCTCCATAGCTTATTCCTCCTTTGAATGAGGCCCACGACCATGTGGGAAGGTTGAAATGCCTTTTAGGAGGAAACGTGCTGGAACCTCTGGCGGGCAGAGTGGCGGACCAGAGTAAGTCATCAGGCAATGAATCTGTCCACAAGCCGGCGAGGTACTCTGATCCCAGACGAACCTGCTGAAATTGCTCGGCTAAGGCTCCCAAAGCGACCAACCTGTCTCCTGAGTTGGTGATTTCAAGGTTTGAATAAGCCCTAGCGACACATTTTCTCCAAACTTCCGGAATCCTGAAAGACCCCATTTCCACGTCTCTGTTAACGTTACTTTCCAGAGGTATGTCTCTCTCTGAGACTGAATGCATCGCCTGAAAAATTCTTCTCTTGGGCCGACTCGCTTCACTAGGCTTTCCGTCCCCCATGCTCTCTAAGGCACCACACTCGCAATCGTATTCGCAAGCGCATTCATAAATAACCTCGCTTTCGGTAAAGAAGAGCACTCGAGGCGATATAATGCGTTCTTGAAAGGTCCAAGCTCGTGTCAAAAGAGGATCTTCGTTCGGCTCGAAATCACGTCCCAGGTAGTGTTGGCGACGTATATAAAGTGGGTAAGTGAATTGGCCAAGCCTAAAAGTTGCCACAGGCCGCGTCTCCTGTTTCATTGTTGTATTCCGGAGTCCAGATGTACTATCCTTGCCAAAAAGGGCCGCAAGAGTAACTTTGGAATTCTTGTAAACATGAAACATTCGCCCTGCTTCCCTTTGCCAATCATCTTGGTCTCCTTGAATTATGCAGATACTGTCGATCCAGAGGTATTTTAATCCAAGGCCTCGAGTGAATTTGACAGCATCGCGGAAAGTAGGTGGTAGTGAATCCCATGATATACGGTTTAAGTTCCTGTCCTTGTTGTCGCGAGTGGTCATAGATTCTGGCTTATAATCGCCCCAACAGTAGCTCAGGGCGGCGTATTCACGCGGAGTCGCCGAATCAATACCATTGAATTCCCGCAGCTTAATGTCCAGGCCCATGCCACCCGGATTGACATCAATTAGTCTCGTGGGAAAAACTGGGTCATCATCTTGCTCGACACATCGCTTGTGTTGACGTAGGCAGTTGTTTATGTGGCCTCGTGCCCATATTATTGATTGTTCCATTGAATCATCCAGCGTCAGGTCCGGGGCGATTGTCCTATCCGTTACAGAGAAGATTTCCCTGATGTACGAAGTGGGAGTTTCGGATGGCACAAAAAGATCGTAGTAAATCCAGCGACGATCCCACCATCTGTCCTTGTGTTCATCGTCAAATGATGCAATATCCGCACTCCTTGGGTTCCATAGAAGCGCGTATCCGTCCTTTGGACCCAATCCCCCATGTTCAGTTATCGCATCCAGCAAAAAAACTTCGAATTTGCAGGACCAGCAACTGGATCCCTTCTTGGGGCGATCTTTAAGCCGCACAGACCGCGAAATAGTCCCATCCAAAGGCAATGTGTCCGAGGGTCTCAAAAAGCACAAGGAGCACTCCTCCGACGAGCTCGTCGGGACCCATTGACCTTTTTCGTCGACCTCGTAAGGCAAATCGACAGTAGTGGGTAAATCTGGCTGCGGAGTTGAGGAGCAACTCGGATCGCTACTCTTCGTTGTCGTCGTCGGATCTGCTTCTTCCGTCGATGGAGGTGAAGGTTCGTCGGCCGACATGCTGACCGAGGCGTTCATTCTTCCAATCCGGACGGCTTGAAGTTGCAAACTCGTTCTGTCTGCGGAGTGGGGAGTTTTCAAGACATCGATCAAAAGTGGAGCTGCTCATGTAAGCGAACGAGCCAATGAGTCGACATGTGCTGGCTGCAGATACCTCGATATTCTCGCGTCAGGTCGAGTTGGGCGATGAGTCTTGTCAGATGAGGTTAGGAGAAGGAGGAAGAGGAAAAGTAGAGGAAAAGTAGAGGAAAAGTAGAGGAGGATGCAGAAGTGCTGACAATCTGCCTGCTCGTGCTGACTTGATTTTGGAGGGTAAGTGCGAGGCGTCGGGGCTGTACGGTGGGGGCAGACATCTTTCCGATTGACGTCGCCCCCTCTCTGCTGTGCAACCAATCAACCGGCAAAGATGAGGCCCAAAGCCATGGAAGGAATACAAGGAGCCGACGATAAGAGGAAGAACAAGTCAACCCACGGCCTCCGACCCCAACTCGTCACATCTGCTGTCGCGGTCGGTATTCTGTTGATTACTGCACCAACCCTTTAAAAGTCGCTCGATCCCGTTTGTTGATGTTGCGGCGTTGGAGTTGCATTTCCTACCAAAGTCGCTGGCTTCTTTGCTTCTCCACTCTCGCCTCTTCAACGGCTCCGTCCTGCCCTTTCCCTCGGCCATGTCATCCGCGGTTGACCGAGGAACTTCTCACTGCCATGGGTCCCTGAGCCGACGACACTCGGTTTCCGGCCCGCGAATGGTTCTTGTCCGCTGCTTGAAACCCCCGAATGGCCTGGCAAGTCTGCAGAAATTGGCGACGCCCTTTGCCATACCCAAAAGCTCGCCCGATAGCTGAAATTGAGTTACAATTTACGACGTGCGCGTCCCAGCCCTCTGGGCAAGCGCGCCTGACGGGCTCTCTTCAGTCGACTGCGCCTGGAGTTGAGCCCTGCCCGTCAACAATCACTTCGATGATTTATGACGACGCAACGTGCGACACGGCCGCAAGACCTCTCAAACAAACCGCCAACTTGCGCGCCTCTCCATATCGATCTCGCTCGAAAACACTGTCAGTCGTGTCACCTGCTTGCCTTCTCGTCCGCCCGTTCGCCTGCTCATGTTAGTTGTCCGCCTGTCCGCCTGTCCGCTCACTTGCTCGCTTTCAATCGTGTTGCTCCTTGGTCTGCTCGCTCATCCGCTCAAATTGGACATGCTCTTTGACTTTGAACGTCTGCACGTCTGTTCGTTCGCCCAAATTGGACATGCTCTTGAACTTCAATCGCCTAGACGTCCGCTCGTCCGCTCAAATCGGAAATGATCTCGACCTTCAAACGTCTACACGTCTGCTCGTCCGCCCAAGTTAGATATGCTCTCGAACTTCACGCGTCATAACCCAGGATTTTTACAAAGATTTCCTCGCGCTATTCTTCCAAATTTCCCCCCACTCTCCTTCTCAACTTCTTTGCCCTCATCTATCCATAACAAGTCAACACCGTGACTTACCACTTATGACATAAGCCAGATCCACCGCCATCTTCTTCAATCCTTCCGATGCAGGCGCGTGCTTAGTCTTTGATAACTCAACGAGCCCCAGCATAGTCAAGACTTTTCTCTCCCTTTTCAACTGTCTTCATACTCCGTCATCCTAGTACTTAGGGAAGAAGGACTTCACCACATATGAACTTGCATCGCACTCTGAGTTTGGAATTTTTGTCGCCCTCTATTTTCAAGTCTTGGTGTGTGCTGAGAAAGTTTCTCTGGTCTTTCTCTCACTATCAGCTGTCTCCTTTCAGGTGTTTCCCCTGGAGGATTTTCTTTTTTCCCCTGGTACAATTTGCATTTGCACTTTGGTTCATTTTGTCAGCTTTAAAAATATGAAAGTCCATCAACTTTGACAAGCGAAGCCACAAACTATTCATCGGAGTCTAGACTTAGACATGGCGGAGAGTCTGATGCGTCGAATTCTTACAACTATATATCTGAGTCTCTATAGCTATATTAATATATCGCTCTCTTTATCTTCTCCATCCTGCAAAGGTCCTGCGTTGGTGGGTGCGGCCGGTCGTCCCGGGGACACTTGGTTGTCTTGTATTTAGCCTGTATAAAATGGAACACAGAATTGCCCACAGGTGGCTGGAATGCTCCCTTTACTGTCCCCATATTCCCACGTGTTGCTCCAAAAACGCAGTGCGGTAGCAGTTCTGCGAAGGTCGAAGTGTCGTCGTCCAGATCAGTCGGGGCAGTCTCAGGCCTAGTGCAGCACAGGCGTATAAATGCTCCTCAAATGCTCCTCATCACCACAGCTTTGCGAGTTCAAGCCTCCAAGTCTTCTGGTGGTAGTAAGATTGAAAGCTCCCTGCCTATACGTGCTGACGTGCTGCTTCTGAAATGCGGTGCGGTGGTGGCAGTTATGCGAGGTCGAAGCATCGTCGTCTAGGCCAATCGGGTGCCCACCACAGCCCGCCCGCCCCTTCCCACGCACCCACCAATCGCACCACCGCACTCCACACACCTACCACAACCCATCCCCCCCTCCCCACCTTCTCCTTCCCCCCCTCCCCATTTTTTTATTCACTACATGAACCCATTTTCTCGCTCCCCCTCCCAACAGAACAGCCAACTATCTTCCGTGGCGCAATTGGCTAGCGCGTCTGACTGTTACAGCTTGTTCGCGCAAAGGAGCAGCTAGCAATCAGGAGGTTGACAGTTCAAGCCTGTCCGGGAGAGGATTTCTTTTTGTGTTTTTTTGGTGGGGAGGTGGAGGGGAGTTAAGCGAGCAAGCGACCCACCCTCGTTTTGTTTAGTGCGCTGAGTGTGGTGTGCTGAGCGTGGTGCCGGTTGCTGCTGCGGTGCTTGCTATGGAATAACTAGTGGTGGTGAGGCGGATTGGTGGTGGTGGTGGTGGGGTGCGTGTGCTTGTTACCTACGTCTGTTGGTGATGATGGTCCTCGACTACCTATGTTTCTAGATTGCGACATGATGTCTCGGAGCTGATAATTTCTGTCGTCAACATTGAGGTTCGCAGATGCCGGTGAATGGGTTTCATTCATGACCGTATATTGCTAGCTGATTTTGCAGATGATGCGCCCGCCTAGCATTTGCGCCGCGCCAGTATTTTTGCACTCGCCTCCTTGAACTACTGCTGACCAATTTCCGCCATGCCTGTCGCGTATATACGCCTTCAAAATCACATCTCTCATTTCTTCTCCCTCTGCTGCCACAGCTCCTCAATGGCCAGGCGCGTCCCCTCGACAATGGCGCCCCACTCGACCTTGTGCAGCTTTTCCTCAAAGTCCTCCAGGCGCTCGTCCTCGCCGGCGACAAAGGGGATCTCGCGCGTCAGGATGGGCGTGCCCATGTCGACCTCTTGGATCACGTAGTGCACCATGACGCCGGTGCGCGTCGTCTTGCCGGCGCGCCAGTCGGCGTGGGCGCGGTCGATGGCGTGCGTCTGTGGGGTTTAGGTCAGCGCGACTGTCGTCGCACAGAGAAGAGGGAGGGCCTTCGTACGCCATTGTACTCGCCCGGCAGGGCCGGATGCAGGTTGATGATGGGGACGCTGGCGGCGGCCAGGGCGTCGAGCAGCGGCGGCGACAGGATGAGCATGTAGCCTGGAGGGTTGCGAATTAGTCAACGGAGGCAACGAAAGATGGTCGGTCGCGCATCACTACTGACCGGCGCACACGACCATGTCGGGCGCGTCGTCGAGCACCAGCTTGGCCAGGTCCTTGTCAAACTCCTCGCGCTGCTGCGGGCGCGCCAGGTCCGGGAAGCGCTCCTTGTAGGGCGGGAAGCCGTGGTAGTGCGTCGCGATGCCGGCCTGCTTTGCGCGCTCTAGCCCGTAGGCAGCCTTCTTGTCCGAGATGACGCGCGCGATGGACGTGTTGGGCAGACGGCCATCTTGGGTCGCGTCGATGAGGGCTTGGAGGTTGGTTCCGCTGCCTGGGAGGAACATGTTAGAGGGTGACGTGAGCCAAGGCGGAGGGCTTACCGGAGATTAGGACGGTGAGGCGGGTGTGATGGCGGTCGACCATGGTGAGAGAGACATGGTGTAGTATTAATGGGAGCGCGAGGCCGAGCGGAGAGGGGAGAATTGAAGAAAATGTGGGGCGTGGGGTAGGTCGCGGCTTATCGGCTTATCGCGGGCGATGGGGACATGGAGGTACTGTACTGGGCCGAACAGAGTGAAATGACAAGGTCATCAGGTGGAGAGTTGATGCTGCTGACAGAGGCGCGCGACCACAAGTCTCGACTGGATTCGTGTTGACGGGTTGGGGCGTCAGGTGACTGCAGCTTGACCCGTGACGGCTAGGCTGCAAGTCCAACAGACTGGAGGCGCAAGCTGGACCACTCCGGCTGCCTCTTCCACTCACCGCCGCCCAACTCCACTCCACCCACCTACACCCGTCTACTCCTACCTACTCCTACCTCTGCATCAACCACCGCATCAACCCTCGTCAACCACAAACCTCACTCTACGACACACACATCCACCATGCGTTCCAAGTTCAAGGACGAGCACCCCTTTGAGAAGCGCAAGGCTGAGGCGGAGCGCATCCGCCAAAAGTACAACGACCGCATTCCCGTAAGCACACCCCTCTGCCCCTCTCTGTCTCCATCTAACCCTCGCCCGCCCTCCTCCAGGTAATCTGCGAAAAGGTCGAAAAGTCCGACATTGCCACCATCGACAAGAAGAAGTACCTGGTCCCCTCGGACCTGACCGTCGGCCAGTTTGTCTACGTCATCCGCAAGCGTATCAAGCTCTCGCCCGAAAAGGCCATCTTCATCTTCGTCGACGAGGTCCTGCCGCCCACGGCCGCCCTCATGTCGAGCATCTACGAGGAGCACAAGGACGAGGACGGCTTCCTCTACATCACGTACGTTTGCTGCTTTGTTCGACGACGACGACGACACCGTCGTGAGTCACCGCCATGGCCGACGCTTACTAACCGCTCGCTATCCATGCAGATACTCCGGCGAGAACACGTTCGGAGGCTTCGAAGCCTGTTGAGAAGCTCCTCTCCTGCCTTTTAGGTCTCGGGTTCACGGCACGGACGACTTGCGGATGGATGGTTCCGACGGCGCTGACAGACGGCGTTTGGTGACGGCTCATTTTTGTTCCTTTTTCCTTTCTCCTTTCGGGTTCAGGTTGAGAGAGATCATGCACGACGGACGATATTATCGACAGAGACTCTATCAGCAAGCAAAGCGAGGGGCGGAGCGGGCGGCCGTCGCGACGCGCGACGCTGTGCCGGCACAACACAACACCACGGACTGCGGCCTCTGCAACGGCAGGCTGCTGCCCCCCGACACATGGTCGCCCGCTTGCCCCTCATCTTCATCCCCCTACCCTTTGTGTCTTCAAGTTGGTTGGTTGATTGACGCGGGCGGGGTCTTCAGGTAGCAGCTGCTCTTTCTCAATTCACACTGGTTAAACAGAAATCCGTCGTTGGATAAGCACCTTGATGCATGCTGTAGCAGTAACCCGGCCAGTCGCCCGTTATCAGACAGTTCAGAATAGCCCCAGAGACGACTGCAGACCGTGTGGGAAATGATGCAACCTGTGAGGCTGAAGATAGCCTTGTGGGTACCTAGATAGGGCCGCCGACGGTGCCTGTGACGCCATCCACCCATCCACCCATCCATCCATCCCTCCTCAACACTCCCGCCGTGCTGTGCAGTCCCTCTCCCCTTTTGGCGGCCAGCTGGCTGACTGGCCGGCTGCGCTGAGCGTCAGCCAGACATGATGGCGCTGGTTGGTCACAGGTCATCAGCACACCCAACAAGCATCTGACGCCATGGAACAATGCTATCTGCGTTGATCACTCAGGAACCCCCCCGCCACCCCACTTCTACATACACGATACACCACTTATGTCTTTGCTGCTGACGAACGGAACGCATGCCATCGCGACAGAACAGATGGAAAGACGACTCTTGTTTGGTGAATTCTTGCGCTTATCTCTTGCGATGCGCGGCGTGCGTGCGTGCATTTGTTCGTTGCTAGGTCTCTTCCCTGCCTTGTTCTACTCTGCTCTGCTCTGCTCTGCGGCTGGAACGGGTAGAGTGATACGTAGCCGACAGAGTAGATACATGTAGTGGATGGGATACTTGGATGTGGTTGGGTAGTTGAATTGAGCGTTGACTTCCATTAGCTACTTGGTTGTCCGCCTCGGCGTGGCTCGCTCGGTCGGTTACCTAGGTCGTCGGCTGCGGCCCGTTCGTCTCCCGTCGGCAAGGAACGATCATCTACCTATAGCACGACTGCCGCTACTAACGACTACGTCAAGCCTCTCTCGAAATCATCGACAACGCATCGCATCTCTTTGGGACAGACTGGGCGGTTTGAGTTGTTGCTGACTGCGATCTTTTGACGACTCGGGAGCGAGTGGATTGAGGAAGCGTCAGAAAGAGCTGGGGGATTTGCGGTTGGAACCATCGTCAGTCAGGTTGGTTGGCTGAGAAAAGCGAGAAGAGCAAAGAGCACGGAGTAAAGGGGCCTGAGATAGGGCGCTTTCTGCACCCGGAGTGGACGCTGAAGCGGTGGCATTGCGACAGGACGTCTACATACCCACAATCGCTCTCAGGAACCCGAGGACCTGCGCACGCATCGGCCAAACCATCATGGCGTACAAGTACATCATCTCAAAGTACGTCGACTTTCTATCCTTTTTGTCGTCTTTTCGTCGACTACACAAATCCTTTCCTGCTTTGCTGCTCCCACCGCAACCTACCAACACCGCATACCAGCAGCTCCCTTCCTCGCACACTGACACGGCCAAAACAGAAATATTGACCCCCTCTTCGCCGCCGCCATTGGCGTCGCAGCCGCCGCCTCCCGCATCAACCGCGAAGAGCGCGAAAAGGGCCGCGGCCCCGCTCAGAGCTGGCGCGTCTTCCAGCGACGCTGGCAGGTGGCGTTTGGCGGGGCCCCCACGGGTGCGAGGTGAGGTGGATGGATTCATGGCAGACGGGGTCGTCGGTCTTGCTTTGTCCATCGGCGGTGGCGACCGGCTTGCGTTGATTCTGGGTGCTTGATTTATCTGGGGGTTGCTGAATGTGGGTGGTGGTGGGTAAGTCGTCGCTCGCATCATGTGGCCTGCCTTTGTTGCTGCGCTGCCTGACCTACGGGACAAAGCTGATTGATTTGCGGTAGTCATGGAATGGTGGATCGAGAGCTGTGACATACATGGCAGCCCGGGCGTCTCTGTCTCTTTGTTGTGATGGGCCTTTTGCAGAGTTTTCAAGCCGTTTCTGCCGCTTTGTTGTCGACGACGACGCCCGCTCTGCCCTCTCGAAATCAAATCGCGCTGTGTGCTTGCTGAGCCATTTCACGCCTGCGTCTTCTCAGTCTTGAAATTATGGAGGGAAGACTTGCGGGCGCAAACGAATCACATCACCCAAAGGACGCAGCACATTCTCCACTCTTTCTTTCAGCCTGGCATCCACAAAGCCATCCCATCCCATCCCACATTCCACACTCCCCCATCCCAAAGCCCTCCGACAAACACTCCGCCCAGCCAATGAACTGCCCTCCATTTCCAAATCCATCCCCATTGTGCGCCCCAAAGACTCGGGCGAGCAGTTTCCCGGGCCCCTGCTTACCGCATCTAGTCCGCATCGTCCAGCGCACCTTGTCCAATCAGCGAAATGCGTATACCAAGCAAGAGCGCTCGGCCAATCAGCGCGCGGGTGATGACGGCCGTGGGCGATGAGGGTGCTGCGCTTGCGGTGCAGTGGCGGCGAGTGGACGTGCCATTGACGGTGTTTGTGATGTTTGCAGCGTTGACTGCTCGCTCCCCCTCCGGAGTGACGTGGGAGGAGGCATGGCGGGTAAGGAGGAGAGATAGCGGCGAGCTGTGTTGTTCATTGATGCGCCGCGCTCTGTAGATGGACATCTAGACAGACAGACAGACAGACAAGCCGTCATTGAAAAGCAGACTCCCCCCTCCGCCCTCCCTCATCCCCTCCCTTTTGCTCGGCGCAGGCATCACTTCATCCATCCAACCAAACACAAAAAAGACGCAGCCAAAACTCGACATCCCCTAACACCCACACCACACCACCCTACCTAACCCTCCATCCAGAGTACCCCACCATGCGCACCACCCGCCTCCTCACCGCCACCGCAGCGGTAGCCATGGCGGTTGTGGAAGTGGCAGCGCAGCGCCCCGCCAACACGTCCGTCTGCGACTACTACACGACGGCGCTGCTGGGCAACAACTCGGCGGCGAACCAGGCCACGGTGCTGACGCTGCTGGTTAATACGGCGGTGGTAGGCAATTATACCAAGCCCTCGATTCCGGGGGTGGAGTGGCCGGATGGTAAGTTTTGTTCTTCTTCCCCCTGTTTCCCCATACTCCCACTCCCACCCCACCACCCCGTCATAGAACCCACTGACACAACCACAGTACCCGTCCCAGGCATCCTGGCGCCGGGCACCGTCAACGGCACGGCCGTCAACCTGCTCCCCTACTTCAACGGCGGCCTGGCGAGCAGCAACCGCGGCGGCAGCAGCGGCGTCGTGGTCAACTTCCTCGACGACGGCGGCGCGCTGCCGCTCATGATGAATAAGCCCGCGAATGGCACGCGGTCGAATCAGTTGTGAGTGTTGTGTCTGAGCCCCTGGCTCTAGCTGCCCCTTTCAACCCCCCTTCCCCCCACCCCCACCCCCCTTCCCCCTGAGAAACCCTCCACGCAGCCGCGTCGACCCAACGCCCAACAAAAGAAAAACGAAGTGCAACGCTGATTCGAGGGAAAGCCGCCTCCTAACGCACCTCTACGCCTACTTCGGGGTCCTCCTCGGCTGCACGCAGCAAGGCACGTCCACGCACCCCATCGCGGCCTTCCCGTCCTACAACGGCAGCGCCAGCATGTACGCCGTGCACAAATACATGGCGCTCTCCTCGCCCCAACTCGCCTACTTCATCCAGCAAGTCGGGCTCGCAGCGTCCAGCTTCGGCATCGCCGACGCCGACATCGCCGCCGTGGCGGCCAGCCTGATGGACACGTTTGGGCAACGCTGCAGTGCAGATGCGGTGGTGGTGCCGTATCAGCGCCCGGCGCGGCCGCAGGCCATTTGTGCGGGGCTGGGCTGTGAGGTCGCGCGTGGCGAGGGCGTCAGTGAGGCGTGTGTGAAGGCCGGCCCCGCGCCCCTGCCGGGCGTCGCTGATGCGGTTAAGGCGGCGGGCCAGGGGAATGCGAGCAGTTCGGCGACGGCGAGTGCCAGTGGGAGTGCGAGTATGACGAGTGAGGCGGGCAGCGCGCCGACGCAGACGGGTGGCGTGGAGGGAGAGGGTGGGAGGAGGAGCGGCGTTGGCGCGGCGCTTGCGGGCGTTGTTGCTGTGTTGGCCGTGTTGTTGTAGGAGGAGGACGAGGACGAGGAGGAATGAAGGAAAGGAAGAGAGAAAGAGAGAGAGAAAGGAAAGAGAGGCTATATGGACGGGCGGATACGAAGATGGAGTTGCGGATCGGGGGGGGGGGGGGGGGGGGGGGGTTGGGTGAGGTCGAGAGGGGGTTGTCGAGCCGGTCGGCCGATTAACGATGACATGACGTGTAATAGTTGGATTCCAGTGTTTGTACACCTATTTCTCCTTCAATGATCGCGCACATGATATTTCCTGTATACCTCTTTCAACTTTCGTCACTACAGTTCTAGTATTTTTGACGCCTCCCCACCGGCCCACGGTAGGTCGCAAAAGAGATGGCAAAGCCAATGCGATACCGGGTGCTTGAGTAATTCCTGTAATTGGCTTTCCTTCACGAGCTCAGAATTCCAAGTCTTCCTGGGGAGGAAAGGGTTGCATCACACTCCCTGTACACACATCTGGACTTTCTTTGCTGAAAACCAAGTCCGAGAACACAACTGTGGGTGGAGAGAATTTGAGCACCTCAGAGCCACCGGGCTCTTCCCCTGAGGGATGTCGAGAATTGAAATCGGCGGATGAAGAGCGGAAGGGACGAGGGGCTGTGACGAGGAGATTGGAACAATGTCGATAGGGGCCAAACGGAACAGTGTGGTAAGCGGATTATGGTGGGTGGCATTTGGGAATGGAGGAGTGGATGTGAAGATAGATGGTGGGAAAGAGGGATGGGAATGGGAGGATCAGGAGGTGGTGGAAGGGAAAGGAGAGCTGATTGAGGTGTATTGAAGAAGGAAAATTTTTGAGCTCGATGCCCGAGGTTATGGGATTTGTTGCAACCATGATGTCAGAGCGTGTTGGTCGATGGAGTGGGAGGGTGCGGGAGGAACAAGATGTTCGGCGCAGCAGGACGACACCACACCTGTGACGGTCATAAAAGCATGTGCGTCGCCCCACTGCCCTCTCAAAAAACCGAGGTCGTCAACTGTGCAAGGCAACCTGATTCAATTGAACATATGTGCATATGTAGAGACGACACCGCCAGTCATTTGAACAAAGCAGTTGCGGCACCAAGCATCCATGAGGAGCAGAGACGAGGCAGCGAGGCATCCTTAAGAGACCTCACAGGCGCAAGCCAAAGTTGCGAGTGTGGTCGGCGGAGAGGCTTATAGGAACGTGAGGAAGGTGCAGGCGGCGAAACTCCCGCCGCAGCAAGCCGGTTTGGGCGGCTGTCGCTCGCCAAACACCAATCGTCGAGCGCGCGCAGCGCTCGCTCGTTCTCTCCCATCGTCCATCGTCAGTTGCCTGCTGTTCGCTCTCCCTTTCATTTCGGCCATGTCCTGGCCCTACGCCAGGCATGACGTCGACGGGACGGCGGCGAGAAAACGGACGAAGCCGTTCGCGGCAGGTACAGGCGTCGGGAGGTGCAGGAGGCGAGCCCGTGGCTCTGGTCGTTTGCGGATCATGGTGAGACGACGCGATGGAGGCGATGGAGGCAATGGTGTTGCGTCGACGCGCTTTTCCCAGGCGGTGGATGCCCCGGCCGGCTGGAAAGGTACGGCGTCGGCGGGTGCGCCTTGGACTGCAGCGCTAGTCGGCCGAGCAGCAAGCACTCGCTGTATAAGCTTACCTTTTGGCTCCCGTCGGATAGGCGGATGCGGGTGTGCTAAGAGAGTAGACCGGCCTGTGGGCGTCGGTCCTGGGGCTGATGGTGAGATGGCGGCCCAGGCTTGGTCTGCTAGACGCCTCGTTTGGTGAATGGAGTCTTCAAGAAGCTGCCAAATCATTTGTAAGATGCGTTTCTTTCGCAAGGAATCCGTAGAGTTGGGCGTGGAGCAATCAATGCTGGCTGGGGGTTTGCCCGGCTAGTAGATTCTCCAAGTGTCCTTTGGTCCGGTGGGGAGCATGAACGTCGTCCATTTTGCCGTCGTGGCGGCGTGGCACCAACGTGCTTCGTGGCTGAGCTTCGTCTTTCACTGACCATTAAGTTTTCAATTTGAATGGCCAATTCCGCGGAGAAGTCTCCATCAACTGTACCAGACAAGTTTTAGCCCACCACCGCACGTGGGTGTTGAAGCACATACGAGTTTTGAAATCTGAATACGAGGCCAATGGATGACAGAGACGTTTGCTCTGCGAGGCGCCCAACGGGTTCATGGTCAAGACTTTTGACACCAGGGACTTTTGGCTCCCAGCCGAGTCTTGCGTAGAAAGCTTAACTTGAATTTTGGAGACACCTTGGAGACGGACCATGACCCAACCGCCCGGAAAGCACCCCAGTCGGATCAGCCGTGGGGAACTGGGTATGCTCGTCTACTTGCTTTTGCCCATGCAATGCAAGCTGCAAAGCTTATATGGACAGCATGAGTCTGCAGCCTCATTTCTCAATGAGAATTTGCGTCAAAAGAAGTCTGTCCGCCTTGGAGGTCTCTCGACAACCATGGCCGATGGATCCAAGCCGGCCGCCCAGTTGGTTGGCGTCCTCACGCCCACCTTGGCCGCATGTTTCTTCAACCGAGACTCTGGCCTCTTGAATAGGTGTTCAGACTCGTTGACTGATTGGGAGTTGTCCGGCAACATAGCGATCAGCGCGGAGGCCTCCTTTGGTTAGAAAAGCCTGGAGATGATGGTGTGGTCGTCATTTCGTTTTCGTTTCTCTTCAAGCCATTGCTTGAATGATCGGGTTTCGAAGACTCGCCAGCGTCCTCAAGAGTCGTCCGTAGTCATTTACGGGTCCTCAGCTCGCGGTCGTTGAAGCACGCGGGTTGTTGGATCAAGCTTGACGGCAGTCCCGATTGACATTGTTTCCGGGTTGCTGCCTGCGGGATTGGATTAGCGTCCAGGATAGTTTGCGGATGGGAAGGCCTCCTGCAGTTGGTAGTCCCTCCCAAGCTATCATAGACACGGGCAGGGATGTTTCGCAATTCTCACGTTGGCCTTTCCACCTGTCAGAGACCCCTGAGGACAGGCATCTCTCGAGCGCTAGCCAAATTTGGCCACCAATGCGGGATTCGTATAGCAAAGAGTGGTAGGTGAAGGATTGCGTGAAGGATTGGTTACGCTGTCGAGCTGGCTGGAGGGCGATGAAGGTCCGCGCTTGCCGAAGCGATGTTGTACTCTCTCGCTTGCAGACGATACTTTCCTCATTTTGCATGCAATCGCGAGCGCAAATAGCACGAGTGGTTGTTGAATCGATGTCGCGCCGGGCGGACAGTTTGAAGAGGTGGGTAGCTTGGCGTGGTGTTGAGCGTGGGAGCGGCCATGACTTTTTAGCTGGCCAAAGCTTCAACCTTCTTTCAACCACGACTCGACATCTTCCACTCTTTTGCAACAAACAATGCACCCTCTCGTCCCCTTTGGTGCTCCGAAACCTGTATGTCATCATCAGATTCCTCTACGACCTTCGTGACAGTCGTTTGGATGAGAGCACGAGCGCAGACGGCTCGGCGTGGCATGACCCCTATGGCAGCTTCGTGGTCTTGGTAGCCCTGGCGGCACCCCCTTGACCTGGGGAGACGATGTGCCTCAGGCCACTTGGTCTCTAGTCTCACCTTGGAGCGCGATAGCCCATGTCGACGTCAGGGGCGCGGGCGCCGCCGAAGGAGAGTTGCACCCGTCTCTGAACCGTCCAACGCCCTGCGTCTCACCATTGACCAATCAAGTCCATCACGACCAACTGCGTTGTTCCTTTTCCAGCCGACCCTTGAGTACGTGTCCAATCGTCGCTGAATGCTATAGACCTCGCCGCTATGGCAATCCTCTTCAACATCTTCACCTGCTGGAGGCTTGCGGTTTCAGGGCCATGCAAAGATCCACCTTGCACGCCTGCTCAACGGCTTCGGCGCAACCCACGACGACTGCCATGTGCTTGAGGCCGCGACCTGGAACCGTTGTCTCTTTTTTATTCTGAACCTTATCGCAACATGCCACCACCACGAAGCTAGCAGTGACTTTCCCAGCAAAGCTCGATAAGATTTGAGGCACGGACTACGACTACACTCCAGCAAGGGCTCCCGGATTTATTACCTTGGGTGCGGTCTTGACGCAAGTCCATGGCGGAATAGTGGCGCACAAGCTAGAGCTGTCACTGGCAGCTTCAGCGACCGCTTGCTGGGCTGTAACCATCATGCGTCCAAGTCAAGCCTCTTTGACGCTAGACGTCTTCGAAGTTCTTATCGATCATTTGCCTGCCTTGGCTAGCTCCAGTTACAGAATCCCGCAGCCACTCGTCTGTCGACAGGAACTGCGTCAGACTTGGTGGTGCGAAACTCTTGCCTGCAGTCGGGCCCGTCACAAGTCGTCTTCTCTGTCCTGAAATGTATCGCAATGCCCTCTCGTTTGACCGTCGTTGCTGCCCAGCGTTCTCCTCACCCGCTAAGAGTGTTTCTTTCTTAGCTGGCTGAATCATCTCAGTTGGCTCTGGATAGCGTCGGCGAAGGTTTGCCTTCTCTCATGCCACTCCAGTACACCTCCTAACTGGTCTAATCCTCTCGTTTGTCTTTTTGTTCTCGGCGTCCACCCAACCTGGCTGCGATTGCAAATTCGTCGCCAGACCGTCCGGAATGGATTCTGCAGGTGTGAATGGCCTCACTGGCCAGGCGACGACTTCGACGACCGGGGCGGTCTCTGCTGCCGACACGAATACCACTACAGCAACGGGGAAGAAGCACTTTTCGACACTGGTTTTGAGTCAAGAAAAAGCGGTCAGGACGTTGAACGTGGTCATTGGGGTCGTCAGCACAGTCCTCATGGCCATGATGATTGCAAGAATCATGTTCGACAACCGAAGAGCCTCGAAATTACGAGTGGTCGTGAGACCAAGGTGAGCGTTGAAGGTTTCTTTGTACGACGCGATCTGACACATAGAAGGCGGTTCCAATTTCTGCGGTCGACGCGCAATTCTGACGTTTTCCCACTTGTTCTCGGGGTATTCATCTTGATCCAGGAAATCGTCCTGGTAGCTGTACAGGCCAGCCGTATGGATAAGATCACGACGACGGGCTGCCGAGGTCTCTCTATGCTGCTTCTCCCAAGTAAGAATCTCGACCACACTTGTTCTCAATCGCTGACTTTGAACAGCCATTTTCATGTCCGCGTATGCCACATTGGTTTTTGGAATCGAGGCCGTCATTCGGGCATTCAAAGGCTCGGTTTCGCGTGGAAAATGGAACACTCCAATTTGCATCGCGGTGATTATCGCCTTGATGGTGCTCACACTCATTCCCACAGTCGCATGGCGCGGGCGAAATAAGTGTTTTGGCGAGCTGCTGTGGATTCCTCTTCACTTCCGGCGACTTTTTCTGCCCATCCTGTCGACCTTGATCTTTTCTTATATCCTGATGATGGGACTCCTCATCATGCGCCTATTCTACGACACCAGCTTCGACGAGGAAGAGAGGATCTCGGCATCCAGAATGGTCTACCTGCTTGGATTTGCAGTCGCCCAAAATGTAAGTTCCATTGCTTTCTTCAGTGGAATTTCTAACAAGAGACAGGCCCTCATCATGCCCTTCTTCGTCGTTCTCTACGTTGGAAAATTCTCTGCCAAGCTGAGCAGCTCCCGTGTCGCGGAATTCATCTTGTACAGCTCTGGCGCATTCGTCTCATTCATTCTGCTATTCCTTCGGATCAATAGCAACGCTGCCGCTATCCAACCCCGAATCTCCTCGACATTCGGCCGCTTCAATCCGTTGCGATTCTTGGCTTTTCCCGGACCTGATAGCTATGATTTCAAAATCAGCGAGCCCATTGCCGTTGGAGGAGAAAAGAACAACCGCTTCGATCGATATGGATATCAATTCCGACCGGAGAAGACTGGCTTTGGCACGGAAAAGCAAAGTTCTGGACAAAAGGAAAAGAGCGAAACCTGGAAAGCACCAATCGTACAAAGCAAGCAAATTGACACGCCAGATTCTTCTCCGGTCAAAAGCGCTGTACCCAGCAAACAGCCATCACAATATGTCCATAAGCGCTCCAGGTCGGGCTCATATTCTCTGTTTCCCGCCAAATCCGAGCAAGGTCGAGAGTCGCATCTGCCTTATTCTCTCCGTTTACCAGTCATTCCAACGATGCCAAAATTACCGTCAACCGTCTATTCGCCCGACTCGTCACCACAAAAGGCCAAGGCACCTGCCGACCCGTTTTCTACTCCAACAAAGGGAGCAAGGTCAGGATCGGTGACCAACGTAGCCGACTACTATGAGACTCTCCCTCCACGGCCACTTTTTACCGGCCGTCATATCCGTGATACCAGCGTCGACAGCCTTGCAACCGTCCAAATCGGTCTACGGCTCTCGATGGCTCCCAATAACATGCCCATGGCCGACATTTCCGCGGGGAACCGCTACCTTGCAGAAATGCCCTCGACGGCCGAAAGCTCCAGGAGACCGTCCGAGACCGACCCCGACTCGCATTCCGAAATCACCATCTCCCTCGACCGTAGCTCATCATCCAACTCCAAATCGCAAAACTCGCCCTCCTCCCAAATCGACAGCCGCGCGACGTCGGCCGCGCTAAGTGAGTCCGAAGCTACCTCCGCCCACACCTCCTCGAGCGCCAGCACTGCCGACTCGGCTCTCAGCGCCTTCACCATCATTGCGCCAAAAACGTACCAGCAGCCCACGCGCCAACAACGGCCCGCCCAGGGCTCAACACCCAAACCCACGTCCGCAGGCAACCCGTTCGACATTGTTCCAAGCAGCAGCCAATTCGAGTGGCGGCCAAAGCCGCCGTCGCGGTCCGAGTCAACCAAGACCAAGGACAGCGAGGTGCTTCGCGAGCAGACGAGTCGGCCGCGTTGGGTTGATTTGAAGAGCGAAAACGTCCAGATGCGGTCGAGTGGCGCGAGCGAGGCGACGCGGTGGATATGATGTTTGGCGTGTCCTTTACATGGGCGTCGGCGTTGGGTGGGGCGCTTGCTTTCTCACGAGTGTTGAACGGCCATTATTGAATACCTCTTGCCCTTTACTGCCGCCTTTCTTTCACATCATAGGCACGTGTTTGGACCCTTCTTTTCTTTGCCCAAGGTTAGGTGGATTTGCTGGGTTGGGCATTGTGCTGTCGTTTCCAAAAATTTTGCCCGCCTGTCTCGGAGCGGCTCTCGTCTTCTCCTCTCTGTCTTCTTTGCTGCTCGCCTGCTCTTTTTCCACGCTGATGCACGGATGGACTGGACGGACTGAAGAGTTTTGCTCTCCTAGTAGCCTGTCGTTCGCATTGATCGACCAGTCAGCCAGCCAAACCAATCAATCCAACCGACCAATTGATCCAGAGCCTTTCTGCCCGCCCGCCCTGTTGCTCCCCATCGCACTCCTCCTCGGTGTGCGCACGCCACTTGTACACTAGACCATCATCACTACGCCCTCATACAGTTTGCATCCTCTCCCACCTCTACATCTTCCTTCCTGCTTGCCTTTCGTCTCGTTTCTGCGCCCTTTCCTCCACCTGCCGTCGCATTCATTCGAGCCGTCGTCTTTTTGTGTTCCCGGTCTGATGGTTGTTGTGTAGCGCATGTAGCGTACGTATGTAGGCACCTCGCGCGTGCGTGGCGCTCCATTGCGCTCCAAAACATCGACATCCATCTCGTCTACATGCCCGCTTCTTCGCCTGTCTGCCTGCCTGTCTGTCTGACTGACTTTCTGACTGACTGTCTGTCTAAACATCTATGTCTCTGAACCTCCTCATCCTCTGCTCTACTCTACTCAGCTCTGCGTCCCAAACCCCAGCCCGCGTATCCATCCATCCACCCACCTAGGTATGCGTGCGGTTGCGCCCGCGCTGAACAGAACTGCCCTGCGAAAAGCAGCTTAACGACGGCACGCGAGCACGTCCGCGTGCGAGGATTAGACGTCCACTCAGGCACGACGGACCACACCAACCCCCAAAACGAATTCTCCAAGGCCCCTCCCCACCCCTCCTCCACAGGCAGCAGTAGGCACTGGTTTTGTACCTACGGACCTACTAACTCCTCCACCGCCCGCTGCCAACCTACCCATTCCCCTACCTACCTATCTATGACGTCGCCACTCCTCCCCGATCCTTCCTCTAGTGGCCGTCTCAAACGGCCCCATGCCATGCCATGCCGCCGCCAGTTTACCAAGTCAACCTAAGTGTTTGAATATTCAGCCTGAGGATCCGCGCGGCGCCACCATCATCATCATCATGCAGCGCATGCGAAGCGCCTCTTGTTCGGCCGGCCGGCACGACGCGACGCGACGCACGCTTGACATTTCACTCCGCACTCTATGGATGTATGGCAGGTGGATAGATGAGCTTTGGTGTTTGGTAGATGAGGAAACAATCATATTCGCTTTTTGACCGCCGCCGCAGTCGGGTGGACTAAGATGGTTGGAGAAAAGAAACTTGGACAAACACGTATCCCCTAGCGCCTAGAGCACCTTTCACCGTTCTCTCTACGTGGACTCGGTCAATCAGCAGTCCCTTTATTTTGGCAAGCAATCTCAGTCCTTTCTCCATTTTGCAAAGAAACCCATGCTGATGCTACACACACAGCATCTGCACACGCACGCCAAAACGCCCGGCTCATTATGTTCTTTCTTGGTCGAAGCAACCCAAACCAACGCGTTCGCTTCTTGTTTTTGCTAGCTGTTGGTCGGTCGTAGTCGTCTCTGCAGGCTCCGACCGGAGATGAGGTCGGTTCAGACGACGACGACGACGCACGTCGGCCCTCTGGGTCCGTCGTCCGTCGGGTTACAGACGTGGCCACAGGCAGGCGTCTGACGGCGGCGGACTTGACGCTGGCCATATGTCCGCAGCACATCCGCACCTCTGCTCCCTTCCTCGCCAGCCCAATGCCGGAGATTGCGCTGTCGTTTCCATGGTCGCGAGGTGGATGTGGTCGCCGACCTGATTCCAAACTACACAGATACGCCTATTACGCGGAAATGGTGTGCCGTTGCGCCGGCTCGTTCTCGTACTCATACTCGATCTCGCGCTTGGGACCCTTGGCGTTCTTCTTCTTGTTGGGTTTGGGCGGCGGACTGCTGCGGGTGCGTTTGCGGTTGTTCATGTTTGCGAGGGCCTTCTTGAGCTTGGCCGTGTCCTCCTCTTCGCTCGCGTCGCTGTCGTCCTCGTCTTCCTCGTCGTCCTCGTCGTCGTCTTCGCTGGCGTCGTCGCCGGATGCCGCCTCGTCGCTGCTGTCGCCGCCGACCCAGTCCTCCAGGTCGTCGAGACCCTCGTCCTCCGACTCGCTGCCCTCGATGTCGCTGACGTACTCGACGTCGCCGACGCCCTCTTCCATCTCGCGCTCCATTTCCTCCTCCTCTTCGATTCCCTCGTCCATGTCCTCGTCCCTCTCGCCCTCGCCTTGCCGCTCCAGCCCCCTCAGCACCTTGCGCCACACCGCCTCGTCCACGTTCAGCGGCTGCTCGCCGTACGCACCGCTGCGCAACCGCTCAATCAGCTCGCGCTCAATGGCACGCTCGACCTTGGCGGCGGCCTCGGCCTTGCGCTCGCGCGTCTCCTCACGGCGCCGGATCTTGGGCGCCAGCTTGGGGACCAGCGTCTCGCCCAGGCGCGCCTGCTCCTTGGCCAGCCGCTGGCTGCGGATGCGCACTTGTGTCAACCGCGTCAGGCGCTGCTTGTTCTTGTGGAGGAGGAACTTGGGAAAGTAGGCAAGGCGGTCGTCGATTTGCTGCAGGGCTTTGGCGTAGTCGGAAGAGAGCTTTATGCGCTCCCACCAGCGCGAGGGCTATCGGTGAGTCAGTTTTTGTCTTGGACACTTACAGTCGTACTGGCAGGCTTGTTGAGAGGGGACTGACCTGATGGGCGCGCTCGATGGTCTTGATGTACAGGAATAGTGCGCCTGTTTCGGGGTGTGCGCGGATGGTGGCATAGCGGGAGTTTGCGAGAGGACAAGACTGGCGGTTGCAAAGACCAGTCACATTGTACCTGCGTAGACTCTGTCAGTATTTTTCGAGGTCGTTGGATCGTAAAAAGGCATACTCGTTGCGGCAGAAGTTCTGGTTTTTGGTGGGCAGCCTGAGAAATCAGGTTAGCGAGCTGGATTTACGTGTTTGGGCCAGACTACGGACTTGAGCTTGTAGGAGCAGAACTGCTGGTTGATAACCTGCCAGACAATCTCGTCGGAAGCCATGGCGAGTAGTAGGTAGTGTTTGTTTGGGTGTGGAGCGGAAGGACTTGGGCTTGGGGCAAGGGCTTGAACTTTTTGGCGGATCTCCCCCGAAATCTTGGCGTTCAGTCGGCACCAGAAAACGCCGACGAGTGCCGCCCTCGTCGTCTCCAATTGTGAGCTCTCTGATTTGATATCCACCTCTTCCCTATGCGCCAGGCTTGCGCCTTTCGTCGCGCGTCTCTCCGTCGCCCTTTGAGCATCCTCACACGTCCTCTCGTCTGCTCAAGCTCATTGTCCTCGATACGGACCACCAAGTTTCCATCATGGACTGAATCGTCTCCCTCGGCCACGATCATTGCGTCATGGTCTACAAAAACTCATTCAAGTGGCCTCCATCAAAACCATGGCAGCAGTCATGAGCCTACCATATACGCCCTGTCTACAGCACCGGGGAGAGCGGCCATTGCCGTCATAAGAATATCAGGCCCGGCTTGCGCTCATGTCTGCCTCTTCTATCACCATGGCACGTCCCGAGTCTGACTATTGTCCAGATATATCGGTCATTGTGCCCCAGCACTACCTTTCCCAGGCCACGTCACGCAGCCCTCCGCACGCTGTATGACCCGACTCGCCCTCCGTCTCCTTCTACTGTCCTCGATACGGCCCTCATCCTCCATTTCCCCGCCCCGAATACCGTGACTGGCGAAGACCTCCTTGAACTTCACGTCCACGGCGGGCCTGCAATTGTCCGTGCCGTGCTCGCCGCCATACCACAGTGTGCCACGCAGGATGGCGCGAAGCATCACATCCGCTACGCCGAAGCTGGTGAATTCACGCGGCGCGCCTTCCTCAACGACCGCATGGACCTGACGCAAATCGAAGCACTGGGCGACACGCTCACGGCCACCACCGAGCAGCAACGGCGCCTTTCGGTGCGCGGCACGCGGAGCGGCCTTGCCCAGCGCTACGAGGACTGGACAAGGCAACTGCTGTACGCGCGCGGCGAGCTTGAGGCTCTAATCGATTTTTCAGAGGACCAGCACTTTGATGAGTCGCCTGCGCAGCTGGCAGAATCGGTTGCGGCCCAAGCCAGGAGGCTCAAGGCGCAGATAGATACGCACGCGGCCAATGCTGTCAGAGGTGAGCTACTGCGCAACGGAATCAGCATCGTGCTGCTGGGTGAGCCGAATGCGGGCAAGAGCAGTTTATTGAACAGGGTGGTTGGGAGGGAGGCGGCGATTGTAAGTCAAGAGGCGGGAACCACAAGAGATGTTGTCGAGACAGGAGTAGACGTAGGGGGCTTCTTCGTGCGGGTAGGAGACACGGCGGGTCTGCGAAAAGATGACACGTCCCCAAGAGGTGCTGACACTGCTCCTCGGTCCTCCGTGGGCACCATCGAACAAGAAGGCATCCGGCGTGCCAAAGCGCTCGCCCTCGACTCGGACGTCGTCGTCTGCGTCTTCTCCATCGAATCCGACGCTCAGGGGGCACCGCATCTATCGCTCAGTCCCGAAGTCGTCGCCACGGCGCAGCAATGCCTGGACCGCGGCATACAAGTGGTCGCCGTGGTCAACAAAGCAGACAAGCTCTCCAGCAGCGCCAAAGCCGCCAAAGAAACCCACATCTCCACGATCCAATCCACGCTCGGCATGCCGCGTGACCGCATCCGCTTCATCTCGTGCAAAGACGCGTCTGCCCCATCTTCCTCACCACCCCAAGCCGCCGACCCCGGCGCCATCCAATCATTTCTCCACTCCCTCATCGCCGTCTTCGAATCCATGACCGAGCCGCTCATCCCCGCCGAGGCGTCCAGCGCCAGCGCCGGCTCCAGCACCTCCGCCGTCGACACATCCATATGGCAAGAATCGCTCGGCGCCAACGAGCGCCAGCGCGTCCTCCTGTCCAAGTGTGCCGAGCACCTAGGCGACTTTTTGTGCGCCGTCGAGGCCGCAACGGCCCCTGGCGATGCCGACGCCGCCGACGCGCACGGCGAACTCGACATTGTCGTTGCGGCCGAGACGCTGCGCGAGGCGGCGGCGTGTCTGGGACGCATCACGGGGCGCGGCGAGGTGGTGGGGGCGGGAGACGTCGAGGAGGTTTTGGGCGTCGTGTTTGAAAAGTACGTTGAGCCATTGTCATTAACCCTTTTGCGTGTGTCTTGTTGCGACCTTGTGTGCTGACGTTTCATCCTGCAGGTTTTGCGTCGGCAAGTAGTAGGATTTATACCAGAGTGTTGTGTTGTGGCATTATTGGGATGAAGAGACAACGCACAGATAGCCGCCTCATCGATCCACTCACGCGTCGAGTCAAGAGCAGAGTGCAAATATCGTAAATATCAAAAACACATTGTCCGTTAGACCAGCTAATCTATGAATCTATGACTGAACACAACAAAGCCAAACACACGCACCAAACGCCATCCCATAGCACCCGAAGCGACAGACGCCACACTCCAAAAGAGCAACCAATAACCAATTCGGCAGACAATTCCCTTGAAACGACAAACAAGCAACCGTCCCAATTCCCAATTCCCAATTCCCGTACCCAAAAACACCCACCCACCCACCCAGCAAACCAAGCAAACCAGCGCCTTCGCTATGCAACCAAGCCCAAACCAGGAGGAAAAAGAGGAAACAAAAGTGGTGGGGAGTGGTATCGCTAAGGTGTCCGTCCGCGTGCCGTCTATCCGTCTATCCGTAAGTGTGTGTGAGTGTGAGTGTGCAGGCCGTATCTGTATCCGTATCCGTCTATGCGTATGTGGTATGTGTATGAGGAGAGTTCTAGGTGGAAAAAATTGGAAAGGGAGGAGGGGGAGTAGAGAGAAAACAAGAAACCAAAAACGAAAAAAAAAAAAAAAAACAATTCCACGCTATGCAAACAAAGCCAAAAACCGAGTCGAGTCGAGTCCGAGTCGAGTCGAGCCAAAGTCGAGTTCGACTTGGCAGCGCGCCGGCATCCAAAAGCAGCAGCCAGCCAGTCAAACGCCAGAAAGCAAAAAGTCAGACGGGGAACTCCAGGTCCAACGTTCTAGTTGTACCCGCCCCGCCCCGCCGTCGCCGACATGGACATGGACATGGCGACGTTGTAACCGCCACGGCCCCCCGACGATGCCGCCGCCGCTGAAGAGGAGGCGAGGAAAGGCAGAGGCAGAGGCAGGAGCGAGAAGAGCGAGGATGTGGGTGAGGATGTGCCGTTGTAGCCGCCGCGGCCCATCGTGTTGGTTGGTCGGTGGTGGTGGAAGAGGAGGGAGTGGTTGGTTGGTTGGTTGGCGGTGCCGCGTTGGGAGGCGCGGAGAGGCGTGTATGTATCTACGGATATGTGCGTGCGAGGTTCGGCGGTAGCTACGTTATGCTACGCTATTTTGCACTACGCAACGCAAAGGCGCGCGGAGGAGGCTGATGTGTGCGAAGGCGGAGAATAGGCGAGAGGACGCCTCGAAGCCAAAAAAGAGTCGACGTGAACTCGAGCTGGCCGAGGGTAGCGGAGACGCTGAGAAGCGTAGGAGAGGCGATGGCCAGAAGGCGAGGTAGGGTACGAATTGGGTTGAATTGAATTGGGTTGAATTAGATCAAGATGATTAGACTGCGCGATGTCTGGTCGACGAGATGACGGGGAGAGCGGCGTTCAAGTAGTGGGACGAGGAAGGGAGTGGCTTGTTGGTATTAGGAAGGTAGGTAGCGTTGGTTGTTGTTGTTGTTGTTGGATGCCGAGTCGAGCGGCAGGATAGTGTATGGTGTTGAGGAAGATGGAGTGGTGTTGACGAAAGTGTATGTGTGTAGAGGCAGCAGAGGAGAGATTAATGCCTTGGACGATTGATTGATTGATAGAAAGATGGAATGGATGGATGGATGGATGACTCGACAGTAGATGAGGGAAAGGTCCCAGATACTTATATGATCTCTGCCTAAATCCAGAGGCCACCCACAGTGGTGGACTGCAGACTGCAGCAGGAGAGAAGGAGAGAGAGAAGGAGAAAGACGACAGAGGAAACGCAAAAAAAGAAGCCCCCAGATGGAGATGGGAGGAGAGCTGTACAGAAGCGGAATAGAGACACAAGACAGGTCCTTACCGCAGCAGCTAGTTTCCAGCTGTCCAGCTCCCTCCCCATTTACCACCACCCTCCACATGGCTGTCATGGAACACCGTCCAATGCGAAGCTGTATTCCAGGAACCAAGCACGCCCCGTGTGTAGCCAGATACCGGCTCCCCGGGCGCAGATCAAAGAATAGTCCTGCGGCAGCGGCAGCAGCAGCAGTAGCGGTTGGAATCGTATGGTAGGACCAGTCTAGTCATAACGTGGGAGGGGGCGCACGGGGCACAGATGCACAAGGCAGGGCAAGGTAGAGTAGGGCAGGGCAGGGCAGCGTAAGAGTGAGCATTGAAGGATGGACGAACGAAGAGACAGGAAAGAAAATGAAATCTTTTGGACCCCGGTCCCTGCGCTGCGTCACGGTGCCTATCGTACGGCGCGCCACGATGCGCCGCCGGGGCCCTGGGGCGCGAGTGGCTGGACAATGATGATGCTGTTGTCATCGTGATTATGTTGGCATTGCACTCTCTGAGCACCCGCTGCCTGGCTGCTGCGGGCGGGCGTGGTGCAGGTCAGGCGCGGCATGCAAGCTGGAGAGCAGCAGCAGCAGCAGATGGCTCCCTGGACGCGCAGCATGGCACGGTCCAGGTGTTCTCACTCTCGTCTGTCGCATCATCCAATCGTCTGTGCCGGTCCGTGCTGGGTCAGAGAATGAATAATACCCCTTTTGCGTAGTGGAAAGCGAGGCGAAAACACAGAGCAGAATAAGGTGTGGATGAGCGATGGATGGGGGCGCCGTACCGTACCGTAGCATGCATCGTGTGAGGTGTGTTGCCTGCCTGTCTGCCTGCATGCCATTCAAAGCAGTCGTTGGATGCACTGCCCGGGCAGTAGAAAGAGGAGAGAGAGGAAAAATAAACGAGAAGAGATGAGCCTGCTACCATGGACGCGGCGTCGACCCAGCTGCTGCAAGCCACAGCCGCTGCATGCCGTGGCTGCGTGGGTGGGTGGTAAAGTGCTACGCCTGGGGGAAGTGGAGGGGCAGAGCGGAGCTGCGGTGCGCTGAGAGATGGAGGTTGTGTGCCTCTAGGCTGGACAGGACTTGTCAACGGCCGCCATCATCACGGCCGCAGCGCCGCATCCAAAAAGAGCCGAGACGGTCTCTCCCTTCGGACGCCGCAGTCCAAGGCAGAACAAGCAGCAGCTGACGGGCGGGCCGGACAAAAGGTGGACGGGAGCTGGAGCGGTATTCGCTACTCGCGGGCACCGAGTCGGTAGCTTGCGAAGTGGCACAAGCCGACGGCGAAAGCATCGGAGCTGCAGGTACTGTATGTCGTTTTGAAGCAAGGGAGCCTTGGAAACGGGGCGCAGACTTCAGCCTCGCAGCATTTTGTCAACCCTCTCATTCCCTTTCCTGTTTGAGCAGAGGGCATGACGCTGCAACGGCCAAAGCAGTAGGTCGCTGTCATCAGCAGCCAGCACAGTCATCCGTCGTCTCCGGCATGCCGAAAATAATGGCAGTGGCCCTGTCCGTCAGCACCTTATCGCGAGCTCTCCCTGCCACTGCCCGTCGACGGCTTCGTCATCAGCCTAGAAAGCACGTTGCGAGGGTTTGATGTCTCGACTTCCCCACTGCCGTGCCGACACCGTTGTGCTGGCGCCGCCGTGGTGTGGTGGTCCCTGTTGCTGACCTTTGAATTCTGGTCGTCAATCGTCGGAATGTCATCGACCAAGATAGACCGTCGTCAGCTTGTCGCGGACCTGATGCCAAATGGACGCAGGGCTGCATTCTTCACAAGCAAAGGTGACTTGACTTGGTGCGCTGCGCTGCGCGTCCATTGCAAAGGACCCAGGAGAGGGGTTTGGGAAGCATGCGATGCGACGGAACGGCCACAGCGCTGGGTCGCGCATGCGTGTCTGTCGGGTTTGGGTGTGTTTGACTGCGGATGACGCGAGAATCAGAACCGATTCCTAAAAATACCCTGCTCGGTAGGGCTGAGGCGCGAGAGCGAGCGAGCAAGCCAACCGACAGGCGTCGCGCTGCCAAAATGCCCGGCCACCACTGACGGAGAAGGGGTCCAGTCATATCAAGCCTCGTCCCAGGCATCATTCCAGTCACTTGCTGACGTCGTCTGCTGTCGCTTTGAAATTCTTGGTGGTTTGTGATTCAGACTGAATTGGAAAATGTCGACTCGAACACACAAGTCTTGTCCTGGCCGGGTGGTCTCGTCAATATTCTTGGTGCATTATTGATGCTGCGTGCAGGCGATAGTCTCCTGCACCACCGTTTTTTCGACCCGATCCATGGCCTTGGCTCCTCGTCTCCCGGGTCCCCAGATGCAGTGGCTCTCGAACCTCTCCACCCACTCGCCTTTTAGCCAGCCCCCTACCCTCGGGCCCCTCTGTCCAACCACTTGACGTTTCATTTAGAATACGCGTCGTCGACTTGGTCCAATTCTGCCCCGGTGCCTGGCTAGTCATGCTGCCGTAGCACACATCGCCAGCCCCTGCCCGTGGCCGCCGTCGTACACAGCTCATGCCGCTGCAGGAACCAAGATGCTCCCGTGACACACCCCCCAGCGTCTTCTTCAAACAAAGCAATACCCATTTTCGCCTTGCCATTCCTCGGTCTCGCCGTCGTAAACGACCTGCAGGAGCCAGCTCATCAAGACGACACTGTGCATCTGTTGTCGACAAGGCGACCCACGCTAGTCCCGTCGTCTTTTTTTGCTTTCTCCCCTGACGCCCCGTGGCGGTCGGTTCCATGGCGGCGTCGAGAAGCCTTCCAGAGCGCTCTCGTTTTCCGAGATCCTTCGCCTTGAAACGTCCAATGTGCTCTTGAGGCCTTCTACGCGGCCGTACGGCTGTGGCGCTGCTCGCGCTGTGGCTGTTGTCTGATCGTCCAACCGCCCCTTGATTTGCCAGTCAAGCCTATCGGGACCATTCAGCATAAGACCATCAGCAGGATCATTGCCGGGGGATCCGTCCCCTGCGTTGATCGGAACCCCTCTGCCCAAGCCACCAACACCCGGACCAACGCCCGTCCTGAGCCAGGAAAAGCAGGAGTCTGCCAATCCGGGAAGTGAATTGAGGCTTGGTGGCAAGGTCATGGCACAGCTGTGACTGCTCCGGTATGCTTTGCATGAGACGACTGAATGCTCTCTGTGCTCCCCACAAAGGACTTGGTTATTTCTGGCTTTGTTGCCCGAGAGCCTTTAATAACTGTGACAACCGCTCGAAATGTCTTTCGCAGGGGACGTTTGAATGCTCCCTGTACTCATACCAAAGACTTTGAGATTCTCTGGCTCCGTTGCCCAAGGTCGGTTGGCATCTGTAACGGCTGCTCCCGGTATAGTTTGCATGGAACGTTTGAATGCTCCCTGTGCTCGACGTAAAGGACTTGGAATTTTCTGGCTCCGTTGCCCGAGAACCTTTGCCAACTGTGAACGACTGCTCCAGGCATCTTTTGCAGTGGATATGTCTGATCACTCCTTGTAACTGCACAGTGGACTTGGATGCTTCCTACCTATTCATTTATCTGAGGATCATGATCGCTCCCTGGCTGCACGTATTTTGAGATAGACATTCTCTGGACTCGTCTCTTGGTGCGCCACGTTCATGGGGCTGCGGTTATCTCGTGCATGCAAATCATTGTGGCACGAATGCTTCCCGTGCGTCTCAGTGGTGGCTTTGTTTATCGAGTGGCCTCCATCGGACAATTTTAGATTGAGCTGGTTCACTCGCTGTAGGAGGTGATGTAATACTGCCTTCATTTAGCCCAGACCTGCACTGACCAGCTGCACTTACTGTCAATACGGACTCGTCCCGCCCCTCCTCGTCGTTTGGCAAATAGACGTAGAGAATCAGTGCGTGACGATGGCAAAAGCCTGTTTGTCTCGGGTTAGAGGCCTGCGAATCAATCCACAGGAGCAAAGACGGCCACTTACATGCAATTACCCTTCCCTCCAGTCTTCCCACGGACATGACCTTTCCCCAGTCTTTGCCATCTATCCGCACCTCGGCCCATCCCTCGTCGCTGCGTCCGTCGGCTGAGCCCAGCTGCCTCATCCGTGTGCTTGGATGCTCCGCGACTCCTTCCTCGCCGCCCTCGACAACCGTCGGATCAAGGTCCGGATTCGACAGGCCAGTCCACACGCTGGAGATGTTCATGGCGTCGGTGCGGATACTAAGCTTCAGGCAGCCGTGCATGTTGGCGGCCATCTCAAGCCGCGGCCCAACAGAACTCGCTGTACCACCAGCGCCGCCTGCCCCCCCTTTGGACGCCATTGCAAGCTTGGTGAAGCGATCTGAAATGCTTTTTAACTGCAGCAGGGGTGGCAGGAATATATGCACATCAGGCTCGCGACACCGTGGCTCATGAATCCCATCGACATTGTCCAGGCTCAGCACTCGCACTGGCACGTCTTGAGTGACGATCGTTTCGCGCTCCTTGTCGCTGGTGGGCCCATTTTCACCAAAGCCAAACTCATCGCTAGGACCGCCACCGAACGGGCCACTGTGCGTGGTTCCGAGAGATGCAGTCACGATGGTCAGGGACAAGACGGGTATGCTGTCTTTTTTGGTGAGGCGAATCGAGGCAGAAGTTGCAGACAAGGCTGATTTGAGGGCGCGTTGGAGCGGAACCAACGGCACCTCTAGGTTGATGGCATTGTCGGCGGCAGATTCAATATGGTAATGGTCCACATCGAAAATGGTGTCCTGGTGATCACGATTAGGAGCAAGCTTTGCCACAGCTACAGCTCTTGCTTCTCCTTACCAGCGACAAGACCCTGCCATCATGTTAGTCAAGGCTCATGCATGGAATACTTGGGAGCACTCACGCCCAAACCTGGGTCCCTTGGTCGGGGATGACGGTGAAGCGCACCTCATCCTCGCTGAACCGTACCCAAGCCACAGGTCCGAGCGAAGCTAGGGACGCCGTGAACTCTGCGATATTATAGTCAGTCGTCGAGGGCTGGCACAATCACAGGGACCACATACTGGCAAAGGTGCCCACGTTTTGAATCGACGCCCTGAAGCGCATGGCGATGGTTGGAGGAACTTGAGGCGAGTGCTGCGAGAAGCCGATCAACAATTCGACTAGAGTGTAGTGGAGGGCCTTGCATGGACGTCGAGACAAGCAATGGGGAAGAGTTGAGATGGCCGGGCACTCCCAGAGTGCTTGATCCATGTCACTCACCTTGCCGCTTTTGGTTTAGCGGCCAACGACACGCGACGCGCTCGCACGCGTCTCCTCGTCCGCAACACCTCCGCAACTCTTGGACCAACAACCGCAATATGGCCCAACAACGATTACGAGGACTCCCTGCACGTACGTGAGGTCTTCTACAAAATCGACTCCTGCTAATTTGTCCTGTAGACCCTCCCGGCCCGACTTTTCTCGCATACACTCCAAATGGGCGCAAGCTCATCACCGTCGGCCTGAACAATGCCATTCGCGTCTTCCAAACCGGATCCGACGACGAGCCTACCAACATCGACAATGCCCAAGACTCGAATACTGCCGTTGCTGCTGCTGTGCGTCGTGGATACGGACAAGGGAGTCACCGACGTGCTGACACGGCGTAGAACGACTTTTTCGTGACCGGATCCGAAGATGGCACTGTCTGCAAATACTCGCTCGAGACCAATTCCCTCGATGACGTCCTGGTGCGCAGTACGCTGCCTGTGCGGGAGATTGCGCTTTCTCCGGACGGAAACTGGGCGGCAGTGGCCAGCGAGTATGGCGTCGACATCACGAGCAAAGAGGGTCGCTGACAAGTTGTAGTGAATTGGCCGTCAAGGTAGTGAACACACAGGACATGACCCGCGTTCTGTACCTCCGCGAACAATCCCGACCCGTCAAACACGTATCTTTCGACGTTAGCGGCACCTACCTGGCAGTCTCGTGCTCCGACGGCCTGATCTACGTCTACTCGCTGAGCTCCGAGGAGCCGCAGCTAATCAAGAAAGTCGATGGGTTGATAAAGGCATTGGAAACGGACGTCGAGGCGAGCTCCAAGGTTATTTGGCATCCCGATGGCCGAGCTTTTGCGGCTCCCACTCCAACACGGGACATGCAAGTCGTTTCCCGCAGCGATTGGGAGAAGCAGCGAGCGTTCAAATCCGGCCACAGCGGCGACGTCACTGCCGCAGCCTGGTCACCCAACGGTGGGCTTTTGGCGACCAGCGGGCATGACCGCAAGCTCGTCTTGTGGGATGTCAAGACTCAGCGGGCCATCAAGACGTACGACGACGTTCGCGCCACCATTCTCGCCATGTCGTGGCATCCCACGGACAATGTCTTGTCGTACACCAACAACGACGGCGAGCTCTTCATCCACACCGACGTCGTTCCAGCCGATCACGCTCGCATTTTGGAAAAGGATCTTTGTCCAGCCCCTTTTATCCACGAACCTCTTGCCGAAACGACGGCCAATGCCCGCCGCGGCCCCGTCAACGGCGCAAAGGAAATAGCACATCGTCCAGCACGGGCTGGCTCCCCGGATTCGCTC
Organism: Phyllosticta capitalensis; assembly: GCF_038381095.1. Taxonomy (NCBI): domain Eukaryota; kingdom Fungi; phylum Ascomycota; class Dothideomycetes; order Botryosphaeriales; family Phyllostictaceae; genus Phyllosticta; species Phyllosticta capitalensis. Next base: position 94,898 of record NW_027117443.1, on the reverse strand, counting down.
GACGAGATTTTGGCCGAAGACGACGAGCTGTCAGACGCGGAGCCCTTTGTCGACGACGACGACGGAGCCGGGTACGCCGACGCAGTCAACGGGCACGGCAAACGGCCGCGGACGCTCGACGACCTGGTCGTCTCCAACGGCAAGCGCAGCAAAGCCAGCCACGGCGGCATAGGCACAGGCACCTTTCAACCCAAGATTCACGCGCCGTTCCAGCCGGGCAGCACGCCGTGGCGCGGCAACCGGCGGTACCTGTGCCTCAACCTGACGGGCTTCGTGTGGACCGTCGACCAGGACACGCACCACACGGTGACGGTCGAGTTCTACGACCGCGAGGCCCACCGCGACTTCCACTTCACCGACCCCTTCCTCTACGACAAGGCGTGCCTCAACGACAAGGGGACGCTGTTCGCGTGTCCCTCGTCCAAGGACCATCCGGCATTCGTGCACTACCGGCCTCACGAGACGTGGACGACGCGCAGCGACGACTGGCGCATCCCGCTGCCGCACGGCGAGGAGGCCGTGGCCATCTCGCTCAGCGAGTCGTACATCGTCGTAGCCACAACCGCCGACTACGTGCGCGTGTACACGCTGTTCGGCGTGCCGGTGCGCGTGTCGCGGCTCAAGAGCTCGCCGGCCGTGACGTGCGCCAGCTGGCGCGACTACGTGCTGACGGTCGCCAACGGGCCGGTGGGCGGCGACGGCGCCACGCGCCTGCTCTACTCGATCGAGAACGTCAAGCGCGACGAGGTGCTCCAGAACGACGACGCCGTCGCCCTCGGCCCCGGCGTCAAGCTGCAGAGCGTCTTTTTCTCGGATCAGGGGGTAAGCTTGCCCCCTTCCTCCCCCTTTACCCCCCACCCACCCACCCAACTAACCACCACCGCACCAGGACCCCCACATCTACGACAGCACCGGCACGCTCCTCGTGCTGCAACACTGGCGGCAGCCCCACGCCGCGCGCTGGGTGCCCCTCCTCGACACGCGGCTGCTCCCGCGGCTCGCGTCCGGCAGGCGCACCGAGTCGTACTGGCCCGTCGCCGTCGCCAACGCGCGCTTCCACTGCATCATCCTCAAGGGCGGCGACGCGCACCCCTACTTCCCGCGGCCGCTGCTCTCCGACTTTGACTTTGCCGTCCCCGTGTACGGGCGGCTTCTTCCCAAGACCGCAGACGCCGAGAAGAAGAAGAAGCGGCCAAGCGACCCCGACGACATGGATGACGCCCCCTCTGATGATGAAGACACCGCCGACCTCAGCGAACCGCAATCCCTCGAATCCTCCCACCTGCTCCAATCAACCCTGCACAGCCTCCACGCCGACACCCTCGCCACCACCACCTCCACCGCCTCCCAACGCGCCGCGCTGGCGCGCAGCGAAGTCGAGCTGGACAAGCTGCTGCTGCAGCTGCTGGCGGCCGAGTGCCGCGACGGCGAGCAGCGCGGCATGAAGTGCTTGGACATCGTGTCGCTGATGCGCGACCGCTCCGGCAAGATGGTCGACGCCGCCATGCGCGTCGCCGCCAGGTTTGGGAGGGATGTGCTGAGTGACAAGATTGCCGAGTTGGCCGAGAGGCGCCTGGTTGGTTTGGATGGGGACGATGAGGACGGGCTGGATGACGAATGAGTAGAATGATCGTTTTCTTTCTTGGTTCTGTAGCGAACCTGGTGTTTTGGATTGCACTTTGTTCACTGTAGCATCAGACGTCGAGTATGGACAGACTTTTTTCGATTCGCTTCCGCAAGCACACGTGCCAGTGCCGGTGCAGACAGATTGAACCTCCCTGAATTAAAAGCACTAACAGAAAAAAACGAGGAAAAAAACAAAAAAAGAAGCTCCCAACTATAGCGGGCGAAGAATGGTACTCGGCCCAAGGAAAAAAGCTACCGTATCCCATTCGCTTGACGGCCCGGCATGCAACACCAACGCCAACCCCGTTTTCCCATATCGATTCCCGCCGTCCGCTTAGTACTCGGCCTCGATGCCCTCCTCGCCCTCGAGCGAGTCGGCAGCAACCTCCTCGTAGTCCCTCTCGAGCGCAGCCAGGTCCTCGCGGGCCTCGCTGAACTCACCTTCCTCCATACCCTCACCAACGTACCAGTGAACAAAGGCGCGCTTGGAGTACATGAGGTCGAACTTGTGCGAAAGGGCGGACCAGGCCTCGGCAATGGCGGTGGTGTTGGAAAGCATGCAACTACGAAGGATTAGCAACTTGTCTCGGGCAAGAACAGAAAAACTTACACAGCGCGGTTGACCTTGGCCAGGTCGCCGTTGGGCACGGTCTGGGGAGGCTGGTAGCAGATACCAATCTTGAAGCCAGTGGGGCACCAGTCGACGAATTGAATGGTGCGCTTGGTCTTGAGGGTGGCGACGGCGGCGTGCACGTCCTTGGGGACAACGTCGCCGCGGTACAGCAAGCAAGTGGCCATGTACTTGCCGTTGCGGGGGTCGCACTTGACCATCTGGTTGTTGGGCTCGAAGCAGGACATGGAAATCTCCTGGACCGAGTTGGCCTCGTGCGCGGCCTTGGCGGCGCTGACGACGGGGGCGTAGGCAACGAGAGGGAAGTGGATGCGGGGGTAGGGGACCAAGTTGGTCTGGAACTCGTTGAGGTCGACGTTCAGGGAGCCGTCGAAACGGAGCGAGGCCGTGATGGAGGAGACGACTGGAAAATGTTAGATATTGACAAGACAAAGCAAGCGATGTATTTACCCTGAGCAATCAGGCGGTTCAGGTTCTCATAGTTTGGCCTCTCAATGCCAAGGTTGCGGCGGCAAATGTCGTAAATGGCCTCGTTGTCAACCATGAAGCTGCAGTCCGAGTGCTCCAGAGTGGTGTGGGTCGTCAAGATCGAGTTGTAAGGCTCGACGACCGAGGTGGCGACCTGGGGAGCGGGGTAGACGCAGAATTCCAGCTTGCACTTCTTGCCATAGTCGACCGACAGACGCTCCATGAGCAGAGCACCGAAACCAGAACCAGTACCACCGCCAAAGGAGTGGAAGACGAGGAAACCCTGGAGACCGGCGCAGTTGTCGGCAACGCGGCGGACCTTGTCGAGGACCTGGTCAATGAGCTCCTTTCCAACGGTGTAGTGGCCACGGGCGTAGTTGTTGCTAGCATCCTCCTTGCCGGTAATCATCTGCTCCGGGTGGAACAGGCTGCGGTAGGTACCGGTGCGAACTTCGTCGACGACATTGGGCTCGAGATCGCAGTAGATGGTGCGGGGCACGTACTTGCCCTGGCCTAGGCATTTGTCAGCGCCGTGTCCTTTGATTTGCGACGCAGAAAAATCGTACCAGTCTCGGAGAAGAAGGTGCTGAATCCATGGTCGTCGTCTTGAGCCTTGCGCTCCTCGGTCAGGTAACCGTCGGGCTATGGCAGAGTCAGAATCAATTGAGCCGTAGTGGAGGCGGTCGAGGGTAGAGCGCATACCGAGATGCCGTGCTCGAGGCAGTAGAGCTGGTGTTTGCGTTAGCGCCGGGATCACGAGAGCGCGACTGGTGGCGTCGGTTGGGGATGCAGAAACTTACCTCCCAACAGGAGTTTGCGATTTGGCAACCGGCCTGGCCGACTGAGGCGCGCAAGAGTCAGCAGAGGCTCGTCGTCGCGGGCGGGAGTGAGGTTGAGATGGAAGCGCGTGAGCGGGGCAGAGCAGACGTACCGTTCAAGCTGATAACCTCTCTCATGGTGGCGGTGGGTGGGGAGATAGGGGTGTGGAGGGGGAAAGGTGACGGGAGCGGAGGTGGACGGGGGAAGGGCAGTTATTGTACGAGGGGAGGGTTGATGAATGAAGTGGACCGGGCGTGGTGATCGCGTAAAGGGAAAGGGAGAGGCAAAGGCAGAGGCAGACGACTTGCCCTTGCCCAAGTAAACAAATCCAGAGTCTGCGCTGTGCCTGCTGCCCGTTAATTGGCCGAGGCTGTGCCGTCCCGCTCATTGCGCACCCACGTGACGTCCGGAATCGTCGGCCCTTGACCCCACAAGTACAACCCTGACAACACAACACCACACGCTGAATTCGTCCATTGGGCATTTCTATCATGTCTCTGTACCAAGTCAGCCAGTGCTCTCCCATTTCAAGACAAGTCCTACCGTTTCTTTGTCAAGCTGCATGTCATAAAGGCATCAACCTCATCCATCCCAAGTCGCTCCCTGCTCCAGAATGCGCCTCCTCATGTTCTCGGCATTGTTCTCCATAAACTTGCAGAGCGTCTTGAGCTCCTTGACGCAAGCCATGGCCTCACGACTCGGCAAGATGGTCGTCATGAGCGTGAGAACCTCGTAGCGAAGGCCATCCGAGATGCGCATCTGAAGGAGCTTGCGGCACTTGTCGTGGCACTTGTCAATGTCCTTTTCGCGGGCAAGCTGCAGAGCCTGCGCAAAAAACGTCAGCAGCAGCTTAGAACGCGGCGGAAACCGGCAGCTGAGACACGCACCTCCTGGAATCGTTCAAAGAACTCGCCAACTTTGGCTTCTCCCACAACCTTCACCGCTTCTCCTTCGTCCGTCTTTTTCCAAGTTAGCAAGCAAAATTTTCTCCGCGACATGCCCTGCTCTGCTCACCTTGTTGGTCTCTGCCTGGCTGCTGGCGTACATTGCCGTTGAGCTGGCCGAACGATCTCTGCCTGGGAGCAGCGGCTCCAGCGACGACGAGCCGGTCAGAGGACCGCTCGGAAGCTGGTAGACCGGGTCCACAGGCTTGGTTGCCGGTGGCATGGGCTCCGAGGACGCGTCTTTCTGGAAGACGTTGCGGAGACCATGGATCGACTTGTTGACCTTTTTCAAGGTCTTGGAGGATCCCGCATTGAAGAGCTGTTTGATGGTTGGGGACTTGGGCAGGCGAGAAGCCTGGCCCTTGTCCTTGTCGGTCATGGTGATGTTTGGTCGAGGTTTTTTTGGTGAGTGGATTTCGAGCACGCTGAAGTTTTTGGTTCATGGTCAATCACTCGCCCTGTGCACCGTCAGGTGGAAGACGACATCGTCGACGACATAAGCAGGCTTCTCTCGTACCCCAAACAATCCGGCGTGGAGCTCACAAACTTGACAACGGGACCGCGCGGTCTTACCCTTTTCAGGACGTCGTCATGATGCCACACCTTGGTTCTGATCCTAGAGAAGTTGACAAGAATCCCCAGAAGAAGCTTGTGAAGATTGGTGTCTTCAGTATCATGGAGACGGTCAGTCCTCGTCTGCCCCTGAATACTCCAAGGAGACCCCTAGAGAGACTGAGCTTGAGGAGCACGTAAGCCCCTCTCTTTCGCTTTGTATGGTCTGCTTTTGAGCGATTAAGGAAAGCAGACCTTCAGTTGCTCTTCCGCGCAAGATGTCAAGCACTCTACAGGTGCTTCAACGTCTCTTTCGACTCCATTCCTAGAATCACTGCCTTGTTGCCATGATTTCCAGGCTTCATTAGAATCTCATCGGGTGACATGTCCGACAAATAACTACAGTCTTTGCAGGGCAAGGCTTTTTGGAAGCAGCTCGATTTTCGCAACACAACTTGGCAGTCGTCAGCGAAGCATGGCCTCTTGCGCCCTCTCTCGTCGTCCCATTCCACTGCGCCTTGCTATGCTGAGGTAGAAGTGAACTGCAATTCTTGTTTAGAAGCCGCCAGGCACGTGGACGGCTCTCACGAGGTAACAGTTGGAGCCGGAACATCAGGAGATGGTTGAGCTACGACTAACTTCAAGCGTGTTTGGAGAATTAAAACATGGTAGATGATTCATTGAATATAGCAGAGGAAAAATTGGCTCCAATTCATCTTGAAGAATCCAAGGCTTGCTCTCACTCTCATGAACTTACGTTGTGCCATCTTGACCTGTTGACGGCTGCCTTGCATGACGTCTGCCGACCTTTAGCCGCCCACGCCCATCGGACACCCGTCGACAGCTTGCAACAACACACCATGACCAGCCTCAAGTGCTACGGTCGCGCCTGTCTGCGCAAGCAGTGAAGATGCTTTTTATGAGCTGGACTTTACTCGTCCTGTCGGTAATCATCAGCACCGCCATTGCCAACGTCGAAAAGACCATCTTCACCGCGCCCGCCGCCGTCACGCTCCCCAATGTTCGACCCAACCTCCAAGACCTCCGTCTGACCAGCCTCACGCCGGTCGAGCACACGCTTCGCGCAGACCTCCCCGTCCGATTTCCCACTGCTCAACACCCGCGCGGCGAGCAGTCGTGGTTCCTGTTGAGCGGCCTCGAGCAGGGCCAAAGGTACGAGGTCCGCATCTGCTGGCCAGCTACGGTGCGTACCTTGACCCACGACTCCTCAAACCCACACTGAGCCTTGCAGCAACCAACCGAATTCTGGCTCGACGTCCACCCCCTCACCTCCGTCTTCGACTCTCCCGACCTCATATCCGCGTTGGCAGACTACTCCGAAAGCCTCCCCGAGACCAAGGCTGTGGTTGCAGAAGACGCCGCGGCGGGAGCCTCGGACACGGCGCCTGCGTCCGTCTTGTTCCTCCAGATTCAAGCCGCGGCCGACTACTTTACGTTGAACAAGACGTTGATGGATGAGCCGCCCGATGTGAAGGCGGAAATCAGTAAGCTGCCCGCCGCCGAGGACAACAAAAGCATTCTGACACACTTCAGTCCTCGACCCTTATATTCTCAACGTGCTACCACGGTCCCTCGTCCCGACGGGAATCTACCTCATCGCGTGCACTGTTGGGGCCTGGTTCGTGGCGTCGTTGCTCGTCGGCTGGCTCACCAGCATCGAATCGCCCAAGCCGCACAAGGAATGACGACCAACATCATGGCTCCAGCAGCAACGACCGCCGCTACACTTGCGCCCCGCTCCCGCTTGCTCAGCCTCCCCACCGAGCTGCTCATGGAAATCATTGAATGGATGACCCCCGAACAATTCATCAACTTTGCGTTTGCCGCCTATTCGTCCCTGCAGCAGCGCCTCATCGTCCCGCCCATGACATGGCGCATCTATGCACCGCTCTGCCGCAACCTGCCCGCGCCACGGCTGCCCCATCGCGTCAACTGCGCCGCAGACGGCGGTGGCACGACGACGGCAGGCCCCTCCTCCTCGCCTCCAACCACAATTTCGTCGACGACGCCGGCATCAACATCATCAAACTCGCCCCGGGCCACAACCACCACCCCAAACAACCTCCTCATCTTCGCCGCGTGGCCTCTCCCCACCGAACTGACGCTCATCGTGCTGCGCCGGCTGCGCCCGCGCGACCTGGTCCGCTTCGTGCTGGGCCACTACCGCCTGCTGCCGTACCTGCTGCCGGCCATCACGCCCGACACCAACGCGCAGCTCACCAAGGCGTGGGCGCAGGTCGAGATCGCGCGGCGCCTGGCGGCGGCTCAGGAGGCCGAGGCTGGCGAGAGCGGCGCTCTTGGCGCATCCACCTCGCTGTTTGGTGGCCGTCGGAGGAGGGAGCGGGGCGAGAGGGAGAGGAGGAAGAGGGCTTGGTCGGTGTGAGTGATGTGTTCTGCGCGAGGTCTACCACAGCTCTTCGCGTGCTTTGCGCTTGCTCCAAATGACAAATAAACATTCCACCTCTGTCGCGCTGAGAATCACTGGCGCCTCCAATGGTCCGTCCGCGTGTTCAAGTCGGCACTCTTCGCAAATTGGCGCATTTCTCAAGATGGAACGGCAATGTCTCTCCTCCGTTGGATTGCGACACGCGATTGATATACAGCTCAACAATTCATCATTACTACAACCAACCAACCGCTGTGATGACTTGGAATCCGAGGGACTCGGACTCTGCACGTGTGACCGTCGGCTGCCTGCCCTCCCCCCCCTCCCCCTTTTCCCATTGTTCGACTTCCTTATTCCATGGCACATGTCAAGTCCCCCGCGCTTTGGCTCACTCGGTGAACAATACCAGTGTGCTCCAATCTAAGACATGTCCGCAATGGGCGGCGGCGCTTCCTCTTAATCCGCTTCGTTGTCGCTTCCGCGCTCCAACCTTCCATCCGTACATCGTGCCTTGCCCCTCGAACCAGAAACCGCAGCGTGGGATCGATCTCGATTGACTTGCTAGCCCAGTCAAGCTAACACCACAACATCAACAAACGGGGCTGGCTGTCTTCGCCAATGCATCTTGCTGGTACGTACCAAACGCTCATGGATACCTAGGATTGAGCGGCTTTTGATGGGTTGGTGCAGCAGCGATTGACAGGAGTGTCGTCCACTGCGTCGTCCAGCGCGTCATCTCGTTAAGGGAGGCGCGCAGTGAGTCGTTATTAAGGCAGTTGTGAAGCAGGCCACGAAGGCTATTATTCTGTCTAGGTGTGCGCGCCCGCGGAGACGCGCCTAACTACTACCACTGATGACGTCAGGGGTGACTGAGCCGGAGCGCCCAAGACCTCCACCTCTATCAAGTTGGTTGCGCAAGCAGTGTTGCGTAGTCAGGGCAGTTGCACAATGATACCCTTGTATGGAGGCCGGGTCAGAATTCTGAAAAGACGGGGTCAGAAATCCAAACGCCGTGAAAGAAATACCGACCGTGATAGCAGCGGCGATGAGTTGGGATTGGAGGCGGTGGGTTGAATCTGTTATTGGCTCCTTATCTTCCTTCTATAGCCTTGGATTACAAGCTTTCATCGCCTCATATTTTGTCGGTTGATTGGTTGCATGATAGAGAGGGGCTGACAGCAATTAGGAAGGTGTCTGCGCCCAGCGTATAGCCCCAACGCCTTGACTGCATGTGCTCGTCTTTATAAGGCTGCCGATGACCAGCTGTACATACCTGACGCCAGACAAGATTCGGTCGTCGCTCTTTTTCAGCCCCACAGCCGGCGCCTGCCAATTCATCAGCTCGTTCGCTTACATGATCAGGTCCACTTATGATCGATGTCCTGAAAGACTCAGTGAAGTGGGGATGACCAAACCAAAGCAAAACATCTCACCTCGAAGAACGGATGTCTCGGGCAGCCGTCATATCTACCGACAATTCTCCAACGCCGACGGAAGGAGTCAGCGTGATGGAGAACACTCTCACAACTGCGGGAGATTCCAAAGCTGGCAACGATTGTGATCGTGGGTCAGCCACCACGTTGAGGAAGAGAAACCATGACGAGTTCAGCGCTGCTCAGGACACAAGACTCGGCATTGACAACACTGTGATGGAGAACACTGATCATCCGACCTCGCCTCCAACTTCCGACCCGAATATCCCTCTATTCGATATATCGCACCTGTTCGATGAAAGAGAAACAGAGCGAAGGTGCCACGTCTGCGGATGGGACGGTGGACCAGAATCCTTTCTTGTATGGAGCGCCCAGAATCCTTTCTTGTATACGCCACGAGTCAAACTCTTGGAGGAAGCTGCCCGTTGCTGCTCCTGCAAAGTCAGGCTTCTCATATTTGAAGAGATTTCTCGATATGAGGGATTAGACCCTGAGCCCGCAGACAACCTGGTTATGGACGGCGAGAACAACGAAAAACGAAATGGGTTATATCTCGATGCGAAATTGGAACATCGGTCAAAGTCTGCTAGAGGCGGTTTCATGAGCTTTCACCACGATGTTTTTACGCCGTCTGAATCCCCCAGTTCTCCCATCGACAATTTCATCCCGAGACGGAACATTACTCGGCAGGATGCCACGCCAAAGGATCCGATGGGGCAGTCGATGAAATGGGCACAAGGTCAAATTGAAAACTGCTTATATCGACACAACCTGTGTCACACGCGAGGTGACGCTCTGGCCAATCCTACCCGACTGATTGATGTCGCTTCGGGTGGAACTGGCGTCAAACTACGGGACTGTACTTCCCTTCCTGGATCTTCGCTTGATTACGCCGCCCTTAGCTATTGCTGGGGAGATTATGAGCCAAAATGCATGACCACCCGCAACACAATCCAGAGAAACTTGGATTATATCTCATGGGACTTATTACCACAGACTTTCCGCGACGCCATCAATTTTACAAGAGGACTTGGATTGAAGTACCTCTGGATTGATAGCATTTGTATCATTCAAAAAGACAATGATGACTGGTGTAGAGAGGCTGGAAAAATGTTCAGTGTTTACAAGGGGGCTAAAGTCACCCTTGTAGCCCTTCATGGGGCTAATAGTACAGCTGGCCTCCGGGAAACAACAATCAAAGAAGAGAGCTGGGTCGTGGCGAATCTACAAATCGGTCAATCTATCATCCCACTGTGTATTCGTTCCCACCACTACCTAGCGAACCCGGATAAAGGATACTTCTCTGGACGTCTCCCACTTGTAAATCGAGCTTGGACCTATCAGGAACGCATAATTTCGCCTAGAACGCTTTTCTTCGATCAGGGCGAGGTGATATACCAATGCGCCAGCGAGATCAGATGCGAATGTGGCAGTGCAACGGACTTTTGGGAAAACACTGGAAAAGATATTGTCCATGAGAAGAAGATCCTCCAGCAAATAGGATTGACCACAAGCTTCTCATCCAAAGAATCCATTCAGAGTCATGGTTCGAGCGCCGCGAGCGACGCCCAAAGCACGTCAGCAATCCAAAGGAAATGGAAGAGTTATTTTGCCAGCAATTATTCGCACCTGAAGGTCACCAACCCCCGGGATCGATTGGCCGCCATCGCAGCTATAGCTGAGCAGTACCAGCAAATCCGTCCAGAGTCAAGATACCTTGCAGGTCTTTGGTCAGACTCACTCCTTGAAGATCTGATCTGGAAATCAGATGTGGCCAGCAAGGGGATGAGAGTACCCTTCTGCTTCAGAATGGACATCGGCCGACCGTATAATTTGCAAACGTGGTCATGGGCCTCGTTCCAAGGCACCATTGACTTCTTCTCGCTAATGAATACAGAGCCTCTGGCACAGGTCGTGGAAGCGAATTGTGTCTATGCAAAAGAGAACCGTTTTGGGGTCCTGGAAGAGAGCAAGCTAGTCTTGCGGAGCAGAATGCTCACCTGCATCATGGACGGTGGGAGATTGTATGAACCGTCTGGACCGCGCTTCGGCGTGCCAGCTCGGATGCTGACAGAGTGGAGTCTCGACATAGACTGCGTACAAGATTGCTCCCAAGCTCAAGCCGTGTGTCTTTTTCAAGTACTCAGTGCGCACTTGGACAGAGTCTTTTGCTTGGTTTTGCGTCTCGAAGATTTGAGTGTGGAACCACACATATTGTCGAGGCTGGGCGTGACGTCGTACAGGACATCTCAAAGGTATCATCGGACGCAAGATGACCTGCTTCTTCACAGAAGATTTGCGCATGTCGGCACAATGGAAGAGATTGAAATTCGGTAGTCAAAAGTCGCGTGTATATCGGGAATCGAGGCATTTTCAAACGTGCGCGAGTGATCAATGAATGCTTGAGTCCACGCGTTTCAAAGCTGCAGGTACGACCGCTCATAACTCACTCACTGCCCGTTCTCAACGAAACGAAACGACGGGTGTGCGGACAGCAATCCGCGGTTGAGCCTTCAGAGATAACTTTCCATCACAAGTAGTCAGCTTTTTCTGGGTATTGGCCGCGCAAAATATTTCCGTTGTGGTCATGTCACGAGAACGATATTAAAGAGAAGATTGTCTGTTGCAAGTGTTCTGATGGCCTGATCTATTGGAGCGACTTTCTTGTTGCTCCCTGCACGTCATACCCGGCTGTCCCTTTGCCGCAGTATGATTTTGCGTCTTCACTCTCCCACTTCTGAACGAGCACTTGGACTGGCCGCCAAGGCTCTTCCAACTGCGCTCCGTTACTTCTGGGGTGCGACCATCCGGTCATGTCCCCATGTTTCTGTCACCGGACCAGCATCACTTCCGAATTATCATCCATTCACGTTCCATGCCTTTGTAACCGGACCGGAAAACTGCAACGACAGATCAAACGGTTGCTTTTGTGGAGATGACCAGCAACACCAACTCTGCATCACCTAAAGCTCCTCAGCCACGGTCGAATCATCAATCCACACGCTTGCCTTGACAACAACACGATGCTTGTCGAAGTCCTTTCCGTCGCTGTTGCCACAGGCAAACAACACAGGGCTAAGGGCAATCCTGATGGGCTTGCCGTCGCACTTGGTGTCTTCATCGTCGTTCAGCTTGTTATACCGATCGGCCCTCACATATTCGGAGCTCACGGCGAATGGGTGGCCCAAAAGTGGAGACGGGCCCTCCAAAACGTACCAAATACGCTGCGTGGCCAGATGGTTGTTGATCGCCGCAGCTGCTGCCACGATTTGGAACAGTCCCTCGTAGCATGGCTGCCAACTATCATCGTCTATTCTGATGAAGGCCGCAAAGCTGCTAAAGAATGACATGGTGTTATCCATCAGAAGCTTTTTGGGAGTCTCCCATTTCACCAAGGAAGAATTCTGACCAAGCTGGTCGAGTTGGGACTCAGGGAAAAAGTGTCTCAGCACCTGGATCCGAAACTGGTGGGCCTCCGGTTCATTCACTAGCAGCGTCGTCAGCCTTGAACCTTTATGGATTGTCTAGCCAACCTTTCAAAAGCTTTTGGAAGACATCATTCAAGTGCTCGCCACGTTGAGGCATGTCTTTTTCGTTTTCAATGTGCGACAACACGAAGAAAGGGTTCGCGAACACCCCGAGGCGAAGATGCTCGGAAACCAGGGCCGCCAAAATCAAATGAGGATACCTAAGGTTGACGAGAGCCTCAACTTCTGGAAAGTCTGCGACTGTTGAGAGAAAGTTTGGAGCAAACTTTCGGAGTGGAACGGTCATGGACGACACGCTGTACTTCTTCGACCAGGCACGGACTTTCGCGAAAAGACCTTGCAAAGCATCGCGGACCTTGCTATCCTCGACGGCGGGCCAGCCATTTTGCGCTTTTTCCATAGCGTCGAGTTGGAAGCCTTTTAGCTCTGCTTTGGCTTGTTCTCCTTTTGCATTCGCCTGCTCCAGCTGATTGTTGAGCTTCTGAACTTCTGCAGCAAAGTCGTCGGAGTTCTTTTGCCAGCCCTCGATCTGGCCCTGTTGCTGGGAAAGTCGCCCTTCCAACTTCTTTATCTGACGACTCTTCTCAGCCAGCTGTGAGTCCAACTCCTTGTGCGCTCTGTCGTAATCCTGGTTCGCTCGGCGAAAGTCGGCCAAGACTTTGCCTTGCCTTTCGAATTCCTCCGTCTTGAGCTTGAGCATGATGCTTTGGTGCTCGTTCTTTTCGCGCAGGTCGTCGACCAGAAGAAGATACCCAGCAAGCTCTTTTGTCATCTTCCCTTGCTCCTTTAAGTCCTCATCCCGTCTTTGACGCAACATTGAGTTTTCTTTCGACATCTCCACTGTCGAGGAGAAGATTTGTCTGTGCTGCATGGTTTTCCAGTCGCTGTGCTGACCGTGTGAGCTTTCAGAAAATGCGCCAGAGAGAAGCTTGAGAGGGTATTTGAATGCTTGTTTCCACATCGTTTCTACTCCTCGAGTAACGACTAACAAATGCCTTGATCAGTCCATGCTATTTTGCAGTCTAGAAAACAAACTCGGCAAGAACTTACAACGCTGTAGAACCAACAACTCCGCCGCTGGAATGGCGACTCTGGAGACAAGTAAGAAAGCGAAGGCTTCTCGCTGTATTTGGAGCAATGATTCAAGACATCGGAGCAGTTATCTAGCCGTCATGAGATGAGTGATGAGTGCAAAGGACTGGCAGCTTCCGGAGCTTGTGTGCGCAAACATCCAGTCTTGCCTGAATGTTCGACTTTGCTCTTTCACCCAGATGTTTCCATCATGTTTCCAGATTCTTTTGGTTGCTCGAGCTGTTCACCCTGCACTTGATCGCTCCTTTAAAGCCTTGGTCTTCCCTTCCCTCTCTCTGCTCGACAAATTTCGTTGTTCCTCAGTCCCAAGGCATCTCCACCGCGGAAAATGTCCGAAGATACCCCCAAAATCATCGTCGGTATCGACTATGGTACCACTTACTCTGGTAAGAGCGCGCTCATCATTTCCCGGTCACAATTCTTGCTTTGTTTCACTTTTCCTGAAAGATGGAATGTGCACAATGCTGATTGTCTTTGATTCCAGGCATAAGCTACGTCACGTCGAATGCAAAGAGTACCGACCAAATCGAAATCATCAACTCCTGGCCGGGAAGCGATGAAGTCGTCGCCAAGGAAAGTTGACCAGGCGGACTCAAGTTGTCGCATCCCATGGACTGTGTACTGACTACTCCAGGTGCCAACGCGCATTTCCTACTCCGCCGAGAACCCTGGCCACAAGAGCGACAAATGGGGCTTCACAGTCTCATCTTCATCCATTTCGTACTCATGGACGAAGCTGCTTCTCGACGGAAACACCACTTTGACTGAGTTCGATGACCCCTCTTTAAGAGACCTTTTCGGCCAGGGCATGATGCGACTTCCTCACCACAAGACTGCGAGCCAGGTATGTCCAATACACCCCGAAAGTTTTCATGATGCAGTTGATGACGAAAGAGCAGGTGTGTTCCGACTACATGAAAGCTCTGCAAGAGCACATGGTCCAGACTCTTTGCAAAAAGTTCGGCAATCGTCTCTACGACACCACTCCCATCGATCTGTTCCTCACTGTCCCAGCCATTTGGAGCGATGCGGCAAAGAATGCGACGAGAGAAGCCGCCAGGCTTGCTGGATTCGCCAATCGTTCTTTCGACACAGTCACCATTATCAGTGAGCCTGAAGCCGCAGCTCTTGCAGCACTGAAGCCCCATCTGGAAATCAACTCCTTGGATCCACTCCAGACTGGCGAGTTAGTCTTGATCTGTGATTGCGGCGGTGGAACGGTCGATATCACCACGTACCGGATCCTCTCAACTGCGCCGGTCTTGGAGTTTGAGGAGCTGAACGGCGTCATCGGCACAGGTGGTAAATGCGGTTCGACCTACATCGATCGCAACTTCAACTGCTGGATGACCAAAACATTTGGTGCTGCGTACGCCTCCCTCCCACCGAAGCGACGCGGACCAGGCAGCGCCTTCATGAAGTCGTTCGAGGCCGCAAAGAGAGCCTTTGGCTCGGCGTCGGCGGGCCAAGACGACGTTGAGATTGACCACTTGAACATGAATGCGCCCCTTGGTCCAAACTATGATCCTGATGAAGCGACTGTGAGCCTTACTTGGTAAGTCTACTGGCCTTCTCTTCCCTCCTTCGCACTCCGAACAGCGCTTGTTTGCTCAACATTTCTGACGTGTCACAGGAGCCAGATGAAGAGCTTTTTTGATCCTGTCATCAACGAGATCATCCGGCTTGTGGGCTCTCAAGTCGATGCTGCGAACGATGCCGGCCACGCCATCAGCCGCATCATCCTTGTAGGTGGCTTCGGAAATTCTGACTACCTGAACGAGCGCATGTCGGTCTGGTGCAACCAACTGAGCGGAAATGTCAAACTCACCTGCCCGCCTTAATCTCAGGCAGCTGTCGTACGGGGCGCCGCCATTCGTGGCCTTGAGGGCCTCTGTCCCAAAACCCGCCTCGCTTGTCGCCATTACGGGTATTCTCACTCCATATTCTTTTGCCCTGGCATTGACTCCGAGTCTCATAGCTATGTCGACCAGTTCTCAGGTGCAAAGATGTGTCGTGGTCGCATCAGCTGGGAGGTCTACAAAGTAAGTGCAGGTGAATGTGTTGACTCCCCAAGCGCTAGCCACCACCTACTTCTCCGTCGAAGAATTCCAGCTAAGCAATGGCACCAGGGACAAGTGATCGATGCAAAAACCGAAACCAGTTTCGAACTCGGTCTCACCTGCGGGCGCAACGAGATTCCTCGTGGAGTGGTGACTCTCTTTGCCTGTTCCAGAGACAGCCCTCCGGATCACAGGTCCAACCTGGCGGCGGAGAAGATTGGCGAGGTGCACGTGTGCTTCTCAAGCAGGGACTTTGAATTCGCCGACAAGCGTTTCAATGTCAGCATGGGCGAGGACATTTACAGCTTGCAAGTCTCGGTCAAGATGAACATGAACGCCGAGGAAGGCGTGCTTTCGTTCAAGACGTTTGCGTACGGCAAACCTGCTGGAGATACGACCATCAACTACGAGCAGATTGAGGCTGGCATCCCAGTCCAGCGTCCTTGAGTAGGCAGCACTTACGGGCTGCTTGGGAGTCATTGTGTGTACGCGACAGAAAGACAACGGCCATCATACTCGACCAGCTCAGGAGTCATCGTGAGCACGCGACGTCTTCACGGACGTCACATCACTTCAAAAATCATCAAAATCACAGCCAAAATCTGGCAGCGGGACCGCGCAAAACGGAACAATGGGTCAAGAAACGGACGAAGGATTTGAGGACCTTGTAATAATCTGCTAGGTAGCTCAATCAACACTTCCTCCACTTACTGCTAACGGTTTCACTTTGCCTTTCGTGCTCTCCCCTTCGAACAGTGCAGCCCACGAGGAGCATTCAACATCTTCGGCATTCGACATGGTCATTTCCAGCCCGCATCTATCGACGGCAAATGCATGTCGCTCCTTTTCACTCCCTACACATGCTGCCAGAAGTAGCTTCGTGCGTTGGTGCTGCCCCTGAATGCTCCCTGGATGCATCTTCTTGGCCTCTCCACACTCAAGCACCCTGTCAGAACAGGAGAAAGCCAAAGATGAGCGGAAATCACTAGTAACGGAATATTCGTGATCACGTCCTAGCACCCAGCCCCGGAAAAGGCAGGCGCCGCACAAACACTGTGCACACACTTTGCGCCCTCTGCTCAAACCGTACTCCTTCCCATTCCTATTCTTTCGCTGACACTAGGGCCGCAGTCTGCCTTCAAATCTACGGCACTCTCCCTCTGCATTCCACCGACAGTAGACGCCACACGCTTCGCACAGCCTCCAGCAGCCCCGTCCTCGGCTCCTCCAAGAATCACTCGCAGAAGCAGGACCAACACCACGCCCACACCGCGCACAAACTTGCCGCTCCTCACCCGCGTGCGCAACCAGATTGACCAGGCAAAACCACCAGCTGTCTGACCCTTTGCAACGTCTCAGTAGGTTGATGTATGTGGAACAACGACACGCACACATGCCACAACGACACACGCAACGTTCCCCTAGCAGACAGCGCCTTGATCGCGTAAACTGCCAACTGCTTTCGCATCCACACATACCGTCCAGGCCCAGCAAATTCGCACATTGCGTCGCATTGCACCACACCTCAGACTTCCTTTCCTTCTCGCCAGTCTCCCTACTCGAGTTCGACTTCGAGGCACCACGCTAATCACGTCTGTCTGCCCTGCCCTACCCTGCCCCTGAGTCGTTGCGTGCCCCTGAGTCTTTGCCTCCCCCTTCCTTCCCCCCCTGCGTCCGCTTTCCCCTACACACCTTTCCAGTTCCCCCACCCCCCCCCTTCTCCCAGCCAACCTCCCATTCCCCCATCTACCTTCCTCCACTCCCCTTACTGCCGCGCCACGCCACGCCACGCCACACCATGCCACCTCCAACCACCGACTCCGCCAGGAGGCAGTGCACAAACAGACGGCCACGCAACTGGCACATTCATCGATCCATCCATCCATCCCCTTCCTTAACTTTTTTTCTGTTCTGTTATTTTGCTCGTCCGCTTGATTGGCACATTTGACTTGACTTGGATGAAATGGATGTGTGGTTGAAATGGTGTACATATGCTGGCTTTTTCTTTTTCTTTTGCATCAGCTGATTGGCTAGTTGGCTGGCCGTTGGTTCTGCTCTACATCGCCACGACGCGGCGTGTTGTATTGTGCGTACGTACGCCTTGCTACCTTTTACTTCGTACGTCCTTTCGCTTCTTGCATCATCACAGCAGCAGCTGCTGCCACTCTTCTCTTCCTTTTCGCCGCTTCTATACGTACCTCCATCTCCATCTCCTGCCCACACACAAGCATGCTCCCTCTCCCTCCTACCTCCCTCCTACCCCCCTCCCACCTCCCTCTCCTATCCAGACCCTTCCCAGGGCTATGAAGAGCAAAGGGCGACAAGTACGAAGCCAACAAAACGACAGGCCGAAGACCGCGGAGATCAAGCCAGCCAAGTAGACAGCCAGCCGGCCGGCCAAAAAGGATGGGATGACAAAAGGAAAGAAGCCACCGAGGTACGACGTAGCGGGAGAGGGAGGGAGGGTGAGGGGGGAAAGGGGGAAAAAGGGGTATGTAGTAGGTCGAGAGGTTAGGGATATTTTTTTTTTCAGGGAGATTCGCTTTGCCTACCTGTCTGTCTGCCTACCTGCCTACCTGCCTAGGTACTACTATTCCAAGAATCAAAAGACTTCGACCACCTCCCTGCCCCCCCCCCCTCGCCCTCCCCATCCGACACACCCTCCCCCTCCCTACACGACCAAACTGCGACACGGCTCATCCTGCCTATTCAAGCCCAGCTCCACCGCCAGCACCTGCAACGCCAACGTCCTGCTATGAATACGGCACATGGCCAAATTGCCGCCACAGAACCACAGCCCCGGATGCCCGCTGGGCCGCCACATGGTGCGAATCTCGCCCTCGCGGTCCAGATCCCACACGTCGGCGCAGCGCGCCGCGTGCTCCTCGCCCAGCGATTTGGCCACGCTGGTCTTCATGTTGTCGTAGCCGGTGGCCAGGACGACGACGTCGGCGGGGAGGAGGGTCGAGGCGGCGTCGGCGAGGACGAGGCCGTCGGGGGAAAAGGACGCGATGCCCCCCTCGCTGCGGACGACGTTGATTTTGACGTCCGCGATGAGCTGCGACGCGCCCACGTCGATGTAGTAGCCGCCGCCGCGCGTCAGGTACTTGCGCATGAGGCCGGAGCCGTCGGGGCCGGCGTCGAGGGCGAAGCCGGCCTTTTTCAAGCCGGCAAGCGTGGCGGCTTCGACCGCCGCCACGCGACGCGTGAAGTCGACGTTGAGCGCAAAGGCGACGGCGTGCGGCAGGCTCTCGCCGTAGATGTCGGCGTCCAGGGTCGGCGGGCCGTCTTCGTCGTAGAGACCCTCGTGCATCATGAAGATGCCCTTACCGTCCAGCGCGCTGATGACGTACGTCCCGCGCCGCTGCAGCAGCGTCACGCTGCCGGCGCCCGCCTCGTGATAGTTTTGCGCAATGTCGTGCCCCGAGTTGCCCGTGCCGACTACCACGACGCGCTTGCTGGCCAGCTCAGCGGCTGGGATCTGCGACGCGTCCTTGTGCGCGCTGCCGTGGTACAGCTTCCCCTTGAAGCTGGCTTGGTTGGGGAAGTTGGGCACCTTGGGCTTGCCCGAGTGTCCGGTGCACATGATGATATGGCGCGGGTGCAGGACGCGGGTCGTCTTGTTGCCGGCGGCGTCGCGGCGCTCGACGGTGGCCGTCCACGTGTGCGAGGCGTCGTCGTAGGTCGACGCTGTGATGGTGCTGCGCATCCACACGTTGAGCTCCAGCAGCGACGCGTACGCCTCGAACCAGTCGGCCAGCTTGTCCTTGGGCGTGAAGATGGGCCACGTCGGGGGGAACGGCAGGTACGCCATGTGCGTGAAATGGGCCGGGTCGTGGGTCACGAGCGTCTGGTTTCGTCAGTCAGGGGGCAAAACGATAAACCAGGGGGTAGACACTGACCCTGTACCGCTTCCTCCAATTGTCGCCAATCCTGTCATTCATATCAATGACGAGACAGGGCACTCCCAACGCCTTGAAGCGGGCGGCCATGTTGAGCCCCGCCTGCCCGGCACCGATGCACACGACCGTGGGCTCCTCGTCGACAAACTCCTTTTCGCGTTCGCGGCGCTCCGCCCAGTTGCCGCCACCCTCGAGCGAGTTCTTGCCGCCGTGCGGCCGGCGGTGGCCGATCCTCTCCTCGTGTCCCTTGATCTCCTGCAGGGCCGTGTAGACCATGTAACCCTTCCACTGGGCGTCGTCGCCCTGGGCCAGGCGGATGATGCCCTTGCCACGGCCGACGGTCGACTCCCAGTCAAACATGGCCTCGATCCACTCGAGGCCGTCCATGGGGACGTCAATCTTGGGCGTGTAGCGGTTGCCGGGCTTGGCGAGGTTCTCGGGGCGCAGCTTCAGCGACGGTTGGTACGTCGTCAGATAGTCGCGCACAGCGTCGATGCCGCGCAGGGTGCGAAAGTCCCAGCTGAGGCCGAGTTTGTCGCGCCACCAGCAGTCGGTGTGCATGATGGTCGGCAGACGGGCTGCCAGGTCGGAGGGGCTGGCGAGGACATCTTGAAAGGCGGCGAACCATTTGGTGGTGATTTCGGTGGGGGAGGGGGGAGCAATGTCGGGATGCTTGGGGGTGAATGAGGGCAGCTGGATGGTGTGGAGGGAGTCTGTGGCAAGCATTTTGACGTGGGAACAGTTAAAGAATAGATCAAAGGTGACGGATGGAAAATGCGGACGAGGGTGCCACTGCCAAACTTATACTCTTGCAGGCCAGGTCAACCTGCCTCGAAAAACAAAAAGATCACCTACCTCGAACCCTTGCTACCGCGAGAGCTTCTTTGCCATTACTGGGCCATTGGGAATTCTCCGACGCCACAGGCGCAGGCTAGCCGCGGTGAGATGGGGTTCTCGGAAAACCTACTCTCTCGCTACCCCGCCTGCCCTACCCCGTTTCCCCATTGTTTGGACGGGCCGCGTGCCGGTTGCGGGGACATGGGGGGCGAGGCTAGACCACAAACAGCCTTTGACTTGGACACCAGCTCGGGCTATACGACGCCGAATCGGACGAGAGGGAGTCCGCAAGGGCAGCACCGTCTCGATTGCCTTTTCCAGATGAAGCCGCAAGAGGAAACAGAGTTGTCTGCTTGGCCCGTACTCGTGATATCGCGACGGGCGTTGAGTGGTCGGCGTTTGATAATTCTGCAATCGGTGACGGGTGGTAGGTTGGAGCTTATGCGGTGACCGGAATTCTTGCAAGGCCTGTCGATGGTTGGCTTTCATGGATGCTGGAGCCAACAAGCCGTTGAATTGTTGGGAGCTGGATGTCACAAAGTCAATGGCGATGGATGCTGTGGTGGTCGCGACGCGGTGGATGCAAGTCGAGCGAAGAAGTAGGCCAGAAATCGTCGGGTAGCTCGCCCGCCCGGAAGCGATAAAACTACCGCCGGTCAGGCAGACGTGCACCTGCCCTAGTCTTGCTTGTCCTATAGCCCATCCCATGTATTAGTTTCCTATTTATATAGCATTTCCTATACAGACTAAAATAGATTCTATAAGCTTAACTAAGGATGTGTACTATATTGTTTACTTAGTATTAGCCCCCTACTCCTAACTTTTACCTTACTACTACTACTATAACTACTACTACTACTACTACTACTACTACTACTACTACTACTACTACTACTACTACTACTACTACTACTACTACTATTATTACCTAGCAAGCACCCCTTTCTTAAAAACCTACTAGATCTTAACCTTTAGCACAACCGCCTTACCTTTATATCTATTAGATATAAGCGCTATACTATAAGTCTTAAGTGCTATAAGACATACTAGCTATATATTAGTAATATTTAGAATATAATATTAAACTAGTATAATAAAAATAGAACTATAGTAGTTACCTAGTAGTGCTACTTGTATACTAAAGAATAGGATAAGGAAAAGAATAGCCCTAAGGCTATTAGGAGGTATAAGCTAGTAAAAGGGATTACTATTTCTAATAATAATAAACCTAAGTATAAGAAGTAGGAATAGTTTTATTAAACCTACTATAGTTAATAGTATAAATATACTATAATTATTACCTTTAATAATAAGGAAGATATAGTTAAGATAAAGCTTAGTAAGTATAGGTTCTACTCTTATAACCTTAATTTAATTAATTAAATTAAGATTATTAATACCTTAATTGCTATCTACTAGACTATACTTACCTAGAGCTATAGTACTACTACTATCCTAGAGCTTCTTTAGGGTACTAGTAAATTTAACTATAGCCTTTATTACCTTAAGGAGGCTAGTAGAAGATACCTTAGTAAGAAATAGATCTAGGGCTTTAAGATAGTACTAAAGAATATATTAGTATAGGACTACTATACTATTAATTAGAACAAGCCCTCTATCTTATAGGCTAAGAAGGCTATTAACTACCTTAGGGAATAAGGTTAGCTTACTAAGATAATTTTAGTAACCTAAATTAAGAAGGGTAAGGAGGTTCTCTCTAAGGAAATTATTTTTACCTATAAGAGTAGCCTCTCTACCTTATAAAAATATAGCAAGCTCACCCTTATAGACTTAACCTATAAGATAAATTATCTTAGTATATTTTATATTAAATATAGCTTGCTATACTAATATAAATAGGATGGTACCTCTTTATACTTATAGTTTATAACCCCTATAACTTCTAGATCCCTTATGCCTTTACCCTTATATCTACTAAGGATTCTAATATTATTAGCACCACCCTATATTATATAAAGGAATTAGTTGCTAAGATAGCTAGCCTAATAACTAATTATATCTAGGCTTAGCACCCTTACTACTTCTTAATAGATAACTTAGTAGTAGAGTAGCTAGCTATTAAGAAGGCCTTCTAGGGTATACTTAAGCCTAGTAGGGAGGTTAAGCTAAAGCACTTCTTATATATAGTCTATTCTAATTGCACACTCTAAATAAGGCTTGCTAACTATAATCTAGCTATTACGCGCTATATTTATATAGCTATATACATAAGGATAAAAGGGAAATGCTAAGATAAGCTTACTAGGGCTCTTTATCTTACACATTAGTATAAGCTCTAGAAGAGCGCTAGTTATAAGATACTATATAAATAGGAGCAGATTAAATTAGTAAGGTATAAAACCTAAGTATAGCTTAACTCCTGGAGGCTATTATTAATACTAATATTAATAGTACTAATATTAATAGCGCTATCCTTAATAGCACTAAGGGGATAAAAGTAGAAAAGGATAGGTAGGAAGATACTATCTAATATCTATAGGTATATTATAAATAATTAGGTAAAGATATAACTATTATAGGTAATATATCCTAGGTAGTATAGTTGCTAGCTTCTATAGATTATAATAATAAATACTATAGAAGTATAGCACTATAGCCTTAAGTAGAATAATAAGTAGATATAGGCTTTATATAGCTTTATTAGATGCTACTATATAGTAGTTAATTCCTAGGACCTATATAAAACTAGGGCTAGGTAGAAGAAGACCTAATTCTATAGTAAGTTCCTATCTAAATATAAGAGGTTCCCTAAGCTTACTTTTTTCCCTTTGCTAGTTTAGAAGCATATAGTATAGGAGCTCTAGCTTATATAGAAGTATATTAAAGATAATATACTACTAAGGGCTAAGTTTAATAAAGCTAATATATATATATATATAACTTCTTCTATATATACTAAGTTCCTTATATATATATCTAGCAGCGGCACCTCTAGTATAGTTTACTTATAAAGGCTAACTAGGATTACTTCTAGGAGTAGTTTAAGGAGGCAGGTATAGAGGTCTATAAGTAGATAGAAGAGGTTAACTACCTAGAGTATAATATAGATAAAACTACTATATAAAAGGTATATAATATGCTATAGGTAAGGAAGGTATAGAAGTAGCTATAAACTACCTAGTTTAACTTCCTAGAGAGGGGCTTATTACTTACTCTAGTAGAGTAAACTATAGTATAAACTAACTAGATTACTAGTACTCTCTCCTTTACTAATTAATTTACTTATATACTAATTAGATTATTCCTCTTCTCTACTATCCTAGGTATTATATATCTTCCTCTAGATACCTAAGAGCTAGTTAAGCTTAAGGAGGATATATTTAATAACCTAGAGAAAGAGATAAGGCTAGTAGCTATAGATATACTTTAAGAAGAGATCTTCTCTATATACCTATAGTTAGATAATAAGGGTAAGGGTAAGAATAAGGAGGATAATAATAATAATAAGGACTTAGATAAGGACCTTAGTAATAAGAGTAATACTAAAGATATATTCCTATTAGGCCTAGAGGACCTTAACCTCTAGGTAAAGCTTAACCTATAGAGAGAGCTCTCTATTTAAGCTATATTAATAGTAGCAGGCTAACTTGCTAAAAGTAATTATAAGATTAATATTATATATATACTAGCTACCCTCCCTCTTTACTACTCTCTTTAAATAATTATCTCTAATAATATACCTTAGTAGATAAAAAAAATAGCAGCCCTACTATACAAGTAGATAAAAAGGATAGTAGCCCTACTATTATAGTGTAGCATAGTTGCTCCTAATTTCGTCTTTTTAGCTCTTTAATTTGCACCTGCTCGGCGTTATGTTTTTCTACTTAGCACCTTGTTTTTGCGCCTATTTAGGCTTTTAGTATTTACCTACTTTAAGCCTTCCTAGTTAAGCTATAATACCCCCCTTTAGTAGCCTAAGTCTAAATACTATACATAACTCCCTTATACTACCTAAACTAGTATTACCTAGTAGTTTTGTACGCGTATAACTATTACTACTAGTAACTACTAAGATGTAGTTATAATATAGGATTTAGGTATCTATAGATTAGGTTACTTAGAATTTAGGATTTAGTGCTTTATTTAGGTTTTTTAGCATTATAGGACTAATAGGAAGATACCCCTTTATATTAATAGAGAGTTAGTTGCGCGACTATAGACTAGACTAGTATAGAAGAATTAAGACTTGTGTTTTTAACCTTAATTGCGACTATTACTTATTGATTATCTTGGTTACTTTTTAGTATGCTACTATCTTAGTTACTTGTATATAATATCTTGCTATCTTTACTACCTAATCTCTTATATCTAGGTTACTATTAGCTCGCTTAGTTGATACCTCTACTATATATACCTACTACTACTTTATCTACCTCTCCTAAATAGCTTTTATACCCCTAAGCTAAGCAGTTAGTATATAGCTAGTATATGCCTATACTAGTAAACCTCTATACCTAGATAAGTTTACTAAGCCTAAGTAGTTTATTACCTAGAAGCCTATCTATAAGGAGGTAGAGCTAGAGCTAGAGGATAAGATAGAGCTAGAGAATAAGATAGAGTTAGAGGATAAGAAGATAGAGCTATAGGATTAATATTACTATAGATAATTTAATATATATATTTTTAGAGGGTATTACTACTAGTAATTTCCTAGTAAAATTTTACTAGGTCTATTACTACTAGCGATTCCTATATAAAGTAAGGATTTTAGTAGGAGTAGTAGTAAAATAGGGGGTAAAGTACTTAGTTAATTCCTAATATCTAAGATAGACTTGCTAAGATTACTATACCTATAGTAGGTATAGTAGCTAGTACTACAAGCAAAACTTAATACTATAGTTTAGGGTGATAATACATAGGTAGGTAACTAGGTAAACCTTAACACTATAGTAGGATAACAATAGGTGTAGGTAGATAATAAGATAGGTACGCGCAATTTTCGCGCTAAGGTTTAGCTAACCTATCACTACCAGTGATACCATATAAAATATATAGTAACTATGGTAGCACTAGGTGGTGTTAGCCGCTGGCAGAAAACCAAGTGGCCTGCGCGGGCGCACAGCCGCGCGACCGGCGGTAGTTTTATCGCTTCCGCCCGCCCCGCACTTTGGTCGTGCCCCGCACTCGGCCGACTTTCCCCACGACTCTCGACGACCAACGACAACCATTCAAGACCTACTTGTATCCAGGTACTCCTACATGTAGCCAGCAACTCAGCCTGACCTTCCACAGCTCTCTCATCTTTGTATCCATCGATGTATCCATGGCCACAGCTCCGTCGAACGCCCAAGACGACACGACGGCTGACTTTGGTTGTTGGCTGCGGGCCCTGTCTGGATTGCGTGATGGCGACCCATTATTGGGCGGCCCCGAGTCCATCTGGCTGAGATTTACTCTCTCACCTACATGCAGCCTTGTCTTTTGCTTGCTTGTCGTTTGTCAAGAGGGATAAAAGAGCTCGAAGCCACAGCTACTTACATACCCAGCTGTTCATCCCGCTATCATTGAAGACAGACATTCGCAGACAACCATGGCCGACACCACCACCACCTCCTCCTCCTGGCCGTCCGAGGACGAAAAGGTACGTCCATACTACCTCCACATCTCCCCTCCCTCCAAACACCAAGCTCACCACCACGCAGAACCCCTCGCTCCTCCTCTACGCCCCGGGCGACGCGCGCTACGAAAACAGACCCATCCCGCAACCAAGCGACCCGCGCGATGTGCTCGTCCGGATCGCGTACGTCGGGTGCTGCGGTATTGTCTCCCCCCTTCCCTCCCTCCCCTCCCCCTTCAATCCCGACCCCTACACCCCTTCCAAACCCCCCTCACTAACACCCCTCCGCAGGCTCCGACGTGCACTTCTGGCGACACGGTGGCATGACACACAAAGTGTCCCCCACCAACCCCATCGTAATGGGCCACGAAGCCAGCGGAACCATCTTCTCCCTCGCCTCTTCCCCTTCCTCCTCCCACTCCTCCTCATCCTCATCCCTCCGCCCCGGCGACCGCGTAGCAATCGAACCCGGCTTCCCCTGCCGCTCCTGCTCCGTCTGCAAAAGCGGCCGCTACAACCTGTGCCGAGCCATGCGCTTCGCCGCCGCCCCACGCAACGGCGACCCGGCGCAGTCGACGCACGGCACACTCTCCAAATACTTCCGCATCCCCGCCGACTTCTGCTACCGCATCCCGGACAGCGTCGGGCTGGACGAGGCGGTGCTGGTGGAGCCGCTGGCGGTGGCCGTGCACGCGGCCAAGCTGGCGGGCGTGCGGCACGGGCAGCGCGTCGTCGTGTTCGGCGCGGGGACGATCGGGGTGTTTTGCGCGGCCGTGGCGAGGGCGTTTGGCGCGGCGGGTGTCGTGGTTGTCGATGTGCTGGAGAGGAAGTTGGAGTTTGCGAAGCGCTTTGTGGAGAAGGGGGGCGTCGAGGGCGTGAGGCCGGAGAAGGAGAAGAGCCCGGAGGAGAATGCAAGGCGTATCGTGCAGGCAGCCGCTGGCATCTCTTCCTCCTCTTCCCCCTCCCCCACAGACCTCCCCGGCGTCGACGTCGTCCTCGAAGCCACCGGCGCCGAAGCCTGCGTGCAAATGGGCATCCACGCACTCTCGCCCGGCGGGACCTTCATCCAAGTCGGGCTGGGGAAATCCCTCCTCCAGTTCCCAATGGTAGTCATGAGCGAAAAGGAGCTCAACCTCAAGGGCTGCTTCCGGTACGGCGCGGGGGACTTCGAGACGGCGCTGGCGCTCATGGCCGAGGGCGCCGTGCCGGTGCGCAGGCTGATTAGCAGCGAGGTGCCGTTTGAGCGGGCGACCGAGGCGTGGGAGCGCACGGCGAGGGGCGAGGGCATCAAGAATTTGATTAGGGGCGTTGAGGGGTAGGAGTAGGTAGGGGCAGGGGTGAGGGAGGGAGGGGGGTTTTTTTTGGGGGGGAGGGGACGGGGAAGGTGTTGGAGGATGGAGAATTTCTGTCGTCTGTCTGCCTTTTTCGTAGCTTTGATATATACAATTCATACATACCTACATTTCATTTCCAACAGCCCCCTTCCCCACACCAGCTGCAACAGCGCCGCAAACACCCCAGGACGAATATCAACAAAGAAAATCATTCCCACCACCCCTCTCCCCACCCCCTACTCAATTAACCCACTCCACCGGCGTCTTCAACACCTGCAGCAGCCTCTCCTCACGACTGCCCTTCTCCGGCTCATGCATATACTGCCACCTGGCCGTAAGTGGCAAACTCATCAAAATGCTCTCGACCCTACTCCCCGGCGTGTTCAAGCCAAAGCTGGTCCCGCGATCATGGACCAAGTTGAACTCGACGTAGCGCCCGCGGCGGATCTGCTGCCAATTCTTCTCGGCCTCGGTGTACGGCAGGGCCTTGCGGCGCTCAATGATGGGGAGGTATTGCGGGAGGAAGGCCTTGAGGCAGTCCTGGACGAAGGAAAAGAGCTGCTCGGGGTCTTTTTCGGTTTCGTCCAGGTCGTCGAAGAAGATGCCGCCGACGCCGCGCGCCTCGCCGCGGTGCTTGTTGCGGAAGTACTCGTCGCACCAGCGCTTGAAGCGCGGGTAGAAGCGCGGGTCGTGCGCGTCGCACACGTCGCGGATCGTGCGGTGGAAGTGGATCGCGTCCTCGTCGAATAGGTACGCCGGCGTCAGGTCGCATCCGCCCCCGAACCACCACGCCTGCGTGCCCCCGGCCGGGTCCGCCGTCTCGAAGTAGCGGTAGTTGAGGTGGACGGTCGGCGCGAGCGGGTTGCGCGGGTGCAGGACGAGCGAGAGCCCCGCCGCGAAGAAATCCACGCTCTCGACGTCTGGGTCCAGCGCCTTGTGGTTGACGCGCATTTTCTGGATGGCGGCGCGGGGGAGCGTCCCATAGACCACACTCGTGTTCACACCGGCCTTTTCAAACACATTCCCCTCTTGCAGCACGCAGGTGATGCCGCCGCCGCCGTGCGGCCGCTCCCACGTGTCCGTCTGGAACAACCGCCCGTCCACGCCTTCGAGCGCCGCCACGATTTCCTTTTGTTGCTCGTGGATGAACTTTTCCATGCGCAGCCGCATGGGCGATTGTGACGAGACGCCCGATTCGCGCTTGGCCAGGCGGTCTTGTTCGGCGAGGGAGGGCCCGTCGAGGCGTTCGGAGGAGGCGGCGTCGTTGTTCATCTACGGCGGCGTCGTGCGTTAGCTATGGACTGTGGTGGTGGTGTTGAGGCATGTTCTCCGAGTAGGCGGCGACGGCGTCACGCGTACCATCGAGTAGGCCACCATCGAGGCAAACGCGAGGCCCGTGGCGAGGTGCGTGGTGGAAAGGCTCGAGGCGCCGGCCAGCCGTCTTGTTGAGCTGCTCAGGTGGCGGCGGCCGGCGGGCGCAATGGCGGCGGCGGCATTATTGAGACGCGGCGAGTGCGCGGAAAAGAAGCTCCACCGCACGCCGGAAAAGGACTTTTGGAAAAACGGGGGCCGCATGGCCGACGTGGTGCGAAGGGAAGCAGAACGTACCACGGACATGATGGTGACAGCAAAAGGGAAAGGTGGAAGAGGGAGCTGTCGGAGTAGCTCCAATTGGCGGGAGAGAAATCAATTGAGAGGCGACAAGGAGGAAAAGGGCTTGGAATTCATAAATGCAGGGCTGTCACCAATATATGTCCGTGGTGTTGAAGATGTAGATGTATGGTTCAAGTCGGGCGTTGGACGATCGGTCAGACCACTCTTGGCCCGTGCATGGCGGGGGTCTCCACCAATGGCGCGCAGCTAAATAGCTACACCAAAAAAGTCACTCCACATCAAACATAACCCAGGTACCCGTGCTTGTCCAGCCACTCCTTCACCACCTCGCCGTCCCTCTCACGGTACTTGGCTCCACCCATCATGATGTCGTTCGACTGCGCCAGCACGCGGTCGAATCCCTTGCAGTCCTTGTCGGCAAAGAAGGCCTTGACGTCGGCCGCCACCTCTCTGCTCGAAAACTTGGCCAGCGACACCTTGAGGAACCGCTCCACCAGCATCGAGTTGCCGCCCAGCTGCGCAAACACCTTGTCCTCCCAGTGCTGCTTGATGTAGGCCCAGAGCGCGTGCCGCGTCTTGTGGTTGGCCGCCAGCACCGCCGCTGCAGAGTGCTTGTCCTGCACTGGCACCGCCGGCGAAAAGACAAAGTCGAGCACCGCATTTGCAAGCTCGGCCGTCGGCACGCGGCCGAGCGCCTGCAAGCAGATTTCCCGTCCATCAATCGACGTCGTCGTCAACAGCTCCTGCTTGATGGCCTCGAATCCCTCCTGGCCACCCTTGGCGACCACGATGCGGAAAATGGGGCCGCGAAGAGAGGGGTGAATCGCCTTGGTGTCCCCTTTCTGGTAAGCGGCGAAGCGGCGCTGAGCCTCCTTGATGATCCTGTCCCTGAATCAGTACCATGCCATCGTCTGATGTGCTGTGATCTCACTCTTCATGGCCTGCTAAACCAGCAGACGAAATGAGCAGCGCACGGAGCTGTCCTGTGAGAAAGTCTTCATTCTCTGCAAATTCCCAGCCGACAAACTCCGCGGCCGGAGTGACGACCGAGCGATGAAACACCCTGAGGCCATCCGCAAGTTCTTGATCGCCCTCGGAAAAGATGGACCGAATGTCGCCAAGACCTTGGATGATTGACTGCCAGACGCTGCATCTCGTTAGCAAAAGCGCGTAGAGCGTCAACTTGTACTTGCATGTATTCGCCCTCGTTCCGGAAATTGGCCACGAGCGATAGAAAGGAGGTCGTCGAAGCGTCTCCTGACTGGGCGAGGGCGCAGGTGTCTCCAACCAAACCAATTCTGTCCGGCACACTCAACCTTTCCTTGGCCTTTGCGAGTTTTTCAAGGCGCCTGATCGGGTAGTTGGTCCTGTAGAAGCCAGTCTGGTCCGCATTGAGCTTGTAGAACTCAGTTTCCTCATCGACATCGCGGATCGTGTCCATCCTTGTAGTCAGCGCCACAGGAGCCTCATTGCCGTACTTCATGTCATGCTTGAGACCAAGAGGAATCCACCATTCGGTCTCATTCTCCTCGGGCTTTATATCGCCAGCACGGAGGAAGCGGCGCTGCACGACGGTGATTTGATCATCCTTCTCGTCCACAGTGACCACGGGAAAGCCAATCTTGCGAATCCAAGGGTCCATGAATTTCTTGACGTCCTGTCCAGAGACCTCGGTGAGTGCCGCCCACAGGTCATCCGTCGTGGCGTTGCCAAACTTGTGCTTATCCAGGTACTTGGCCACTCCTGCGAGAAACGTCTCGACTCCAAGGTAAGCGCTCAGCATACGAATCACAGAGCTTCCCTTTAGATAGGAGATGGCATCGAAAATCTGGTCCACTTCGAGAGCGTTCCTGACGGGTACCTCGATCGGGTGCGAGTTGCGAAGCGAGTCGAGGGACAAGGCTGATTGCATAGATTCGCTCTATTAGGCATCCTGTCAGCAAAAAGGGAATGGAGTAGTACCTCGACGTGCACGTACGCAAAATTGACCCCAGATGTTCCAGTCTGCAAATGTCAGCATAGCCTTTCATGCGCGGGGATGACGTACCGGGATGGAGGTGGTCGACTGCAAGCCAACCAACCCAGGTGGCAAAGCCCTCGTTGAGCCAAAGCTGCGGATGACATTAGCACTTATTCAATGTATGGCGAGCGCCTGAACAGCAATAGGAAACACAATCAACGGGCCGGAATCGAGAAAGCTTACCTCGCTCCACCAATCCATTGTGCAGAGGTTACCAAACTGCAAAGGTTAGCCAGAAACAGTCCGAGGGATTGCAGTACTTACCCACTGGTGGGCAAGCTCGTGAGCAACGACATAGGCCACCCTGTTTTTGTACTTCTGGTCGGACTTTTCAGGGTCAAAGAGAACGGCAGTAGTCCTGCAAATCTGTCAGGGTATGATCGGGAAGAATTGCAGCGCACATGAGTACCTGTAGGTGATGAGACCCCAGTTCTCCATGGCTCCGTGCGACTGGCAAGACATGTTAGTTTAAATCTTTTTTGTTGCATGCCCACAGGAGGACTTATGATTGGCTATGCTGGATCAGTTTCCATCGGTGTAGGATGGGAAAGCAAAAACCAACGGGCCAAGTGTAGGGAGAGACTCACAAATTCATGGACGGCAATCAGATCGACCTTGGGCAGGGGATACTCGACGCGGAAAATCTAGTCATGTCAGCATTTGTCGGCTCTGAAAAGCACACCAGAGCCAACCTCGGTAAAGTAGTCCACAATCTGGTGGGCGTGCTCAAGCGCAAAGCGACCTTGCTCCTTGAGGCCCCTGGTGGTGTAGACGCGGACAGGCAAATTCTTGCCGTTGTACTTTCTGCGGGTAAAGTCCTCGACGTACTCAAAGTCGCCTACAGCCCAGGCGAGCAGGTAGGTGCTCATCAGGGGCGTCTTTTCAAACGACACAATCTTGAAGCCGGGCTTTGAGGACTTCTTGACCTCCTTCTCCGGCATGTTGCTGAGAGCAACCTGGTCCTCTGGGAGCTCAATCTCAAAGTCAAAGGTGGCCTTGAGGTTGGGCTCGTCGAAGCAGGGGAACGCGCGGCGAGCATCGCACGACTCGAATTGCGTGCTGAACATGTAGTGGTACTCGTCGTCCTTGGCTACAGAAGCCGCGGGGGTGACGGCGGGCTTGTACTTGGAGCGGTAGAAGCCAGCCATCAACTGCAAAATGTTAGAGTAGTTTCTTTTGAAATCGACAAGCGACTTGCGTTGTTGATGGTGCCCTGGAACTTGACCGAGATCTCGGCCTTGGTCGC
Source organism: Phyllosticta capitalensis (assembly GCF_038381095.1). NCBI lineage: Eukaryota > Fungi > Ascomycota > Dothideomycetes > Botryosphaeriales > Phyllostictaceae > Phyllosticta > Phyllosticta capitalensis. The sequence goes on along the minus strand of NW_027117443.1, from coordinate 62,847 downwards.
GACGGGAAGCTCCTGGTCAAAGGCGAGCGTGGCACGCTGAGACGCCTCATCGTACGTGATTTTGGAAGCATTGAAAGCCTGCTGGGTCTTGGTGTGCTCCGTGGCAACAGTGACCTCGTGAATTTTGAGCTGGCACGCGTTCAAGACGATTTCCTTGGTGGCCTGCCGAATGTCGGCGGTAATCACGACTTTGCCTTGGTAGCTCCAGGCGCCGCCATGCTCCAGGTCGTAGAGCGAAATGTCATAGTTGATTGGCTTGACGCTGCAATTGATTTAGTATTAGAGTCCTACATGGATGGTGGCAACTGAGCCTCACGTGTCTGGGAGAATGTCTCTGTCGGAGGCCATGTCGGCGGCGCGTCTCCACGAGTCAGTACTGCACAGTCGAAGGGGTTGTAGACGAGGTAGGACGCGTTGCAATTGGCGGTTGATGACGCGTTGGTTGGATGCGGAAGAAGGACTGAGAGACGTTGTCGTCGTCTTTGTCGTCTGCTGTTGCCCCGCCGTCACCGCATGAAACCCCGCGGAGAGCCGTCCATTCCACTTGCGGCTGGCACGGATGCTCTGATTACATCTAAGCAGCTTGATGTGCGGCCAGGCCGACCGACGGCTCGCGGCAAACATTGACGGCCAAAGATGATGTTTCGACTGTTTGGGTGTTCTAGGTATGTTGGTAGGTCGAAAAATGTGCGCTACCCTTGCTCGCAAGGAACCAAGACCGAAACGCTCACTGCATTGACCCGTATGATACAAACAGCCTCGGACTGAAAATGATGAGATGAAGGTCCAAAACGCCTGCGCTATGCTACCCCGATTGCCCGCTATAAACACAATCTACCATCATGACCATCCATGTCGCATCCCAACCGTAGTCGCCAAAAATCTACAGGCGAACGATGACGTCCATGCACGGAACCTTCCACTCTTTCCTCGCAAACAAGCCCTTGCTCAGCTCTGCGGCGCCCGCGCTGACTTGGGCATCCGGCGCGCGCTTGCTGCGCGAAAATATGTCCATGGCGGCGGAAACAAGGGCCCCGGCAGTTTCGTTTGTGGCTGATGCTGCCAGCGACACCGTCTCCATGGCCAAGTCGGTCATAAAGGTGGTGTTCGAGGGAGCAGACGAAGCGTTTCTCGAAGGCTCAGGATTGTATCGCGTGTTTGGCTCGAACCAGCTAGTGTTGAAGTCGAAGAGGGCTATGACGAGGATGGCCAGAAGCAGGCTGCAGTAGACGCATGGTCGGTTGAGGAAGTATGTCGCGGATATGAAGAGAACGAGGTAGACGGGAGAGGCGTTTGTGCTGCGCGGTTGTCTCAGTGTGGGTGCAAACGTGGCTGGGCACGAGGGGACTCACAGGAAGAAGAGGATGGGAATCCAGCTGCGGAGACAAAACATGATTGCGCTGGATGTCTAGGGAGCGGGGCGGGATTCGAGATGCCTTTGCGGCGGTGAGCCTCGAGCAAGCAGTCCAGTCCGAGGGCAAGAGTTGGCGCGCCGGCAGGTCGAGAGAGTGTTGGAGGTGGTTGTTGTGGAAGAGGAGGGCAGACGGTGATGGCGGACGCATTACGAACATGAAGGGCGCCGGGTCATGGCATGGCGCTTGGGCTTGGCAGCTGTCGGGCAGAGCCGCCAAAGTCTAATCTGATTGGTCGCTTGTTCTAGCCTGGTGCTGACTAAGAAAACACCTCTATCTACATTCCTCAACCCACCACGACTTGAAGACGTGGAGCCGCTTGGTGCGCTCCTCTGCCAGCCGTCTTCCCGCTGTCGTCTGTAAAAGCAAAGCTTAGCACAACGTCCCGTCACCCTCTCGGCCACTTACTAACCTTCATCATCCCTTGGAGCTTGACAAGCTTCTCGTCAAAGTGGTTGATGGAATCCCAAAAGTCTCCTTTCTTGGCTCCCGTGTACAGAAACGTCCTCGCAATCCCCATGGCTCCCAGAGAGTCGAGTCGGTCGGCGTCTTGCACAATGGCCAGTTCGGGGTGCTTATCGAGTACAGCCTGGAGTGCCACGGGATTCTTGACCTCGGTTGAATACGACACGTTGAGCGCTATCGTCTGCACCTTGGCCGCCAGCTCGGGAGAGGCTCCGCGCGAGACGAGCAATTTTGCTATTTGGTTCTCGACGTCTTCCCCCGGCTGCGCGTACTTGTGATCGCCAATGTCGTGGACGAGCCTGCATATCATGTTTCAATCATGTGCCAGACCATTTACACAGATAAACTCACGCTGCGAGGAAAATGGCAGTCTCGTCGAGGTCCTGTTGGCCTTCTTTTCGTACCTCGGCCAGGATGAGCTTGGACGTGGCCAGGACTCGGAGAATGTGGTCAAAGTCATGGCTGGCATCGTAGCGAGACATGTACTCCTTGACATAGTCTTTGACGGACTCGAATAGCGCTGCACTGCTGTCGAGAGTCGCCATGCTTCAACTTTTGTCCTGGGGTTGAGTAGTGATGACGAGAAGCCCGACGACGAAGAGAATAAAAACACTAGCGCGCTTTGGCGGCTAGGCTTCCATTGTGATACGGCATGACAAGTCAACAGGCAGAAATGCGCCGTCTCTGTGCTTTCTCATCAACACAAGATCGCGTCGGCCAACGCGGTGGCGCGCCGTCACGTATAGCGGTGGGACCTCGGCCCAATCGTCCTGCCCATGCCATCACCACCACCAGCCATCGGCCCAACGGCTTTACAACTCTCGCCCTTTTCCCACCCTCGTCATTCTCTTCCACTCAGTTTTGTCGTCTGCGCGAGACAACCCTTATGTGATGGACTTTTCAAAGCAGACATCTGCCAAGGTGTCTGAGGCCTTATCACTCCCGCCGAAATGGCTGTCCCAGTACAGCGAATTCATCACCAAAAACGCCAGCGCAGTATCGCAGATTGAGTCTGCTCTTCGCTCGCTGACCTACATCATTCCTGGTATCATCAGCGCATATGTTGCCGTGTGTTTCAACTTCTGACAGCCCGCCAGGCCGCTTTCGGGAGTCTGAAATCGCCTCCGAGTCCAGTACGCCAATGTCCTCTCCTTCTCGAGTACCTTTACTGAGACGATGCAGTATACAGTGGTGTCCAGCTCTTGTCACTCTACCATGACTCTCTCCTCGCCAAAGCCGTGGCACGATTGCCTCAGGCGCAACGACCGCACCCCACCCCGCACAGCCGCTACACGCGCTTCTGGACCCAAAACTCGCCAACCTACAGGCGCATTGCCCTGACGCTACAGATGATCCAGTACACGGAGCTATTGTGGGAAATGGCAGCGAAGAGGCGCGGCGAAAAGGTGCGCTGGAGGGTCATCGTACTGCTCGAGGCCGTCAAGGCCCTCTGCCGGCTGCTACTGCTGCGCTTGACCAACTCGCGGCCGCTCCTGAGCCCGCCTCTTCCCCAGAGAGAGTTTGATCCTAGCACCCTCGAGGATAGTAGTAATGCGCCGTCTGATGACATGGAAAGCCCCCCGAGCGAGAAGAGCGCCGCCACCACCTCAGCCTCCGACAACGACGCCAGCTGGACCATGCCGCGCACCGGCCTCTCGCTGCCGTCGCTCCCTGACTCGTCCGACATTTCGTCGTACCTGCTGTCCAAGGTCCTCACCGCCGATGACATCAAGCCGCCAAAGGCCCTGCTGCACCGCGTCACTGGCAAAGGCGAGTTGGCAGAGTGCATCTACATCTTGCGCCCGGTGCTCTACGCGCTCGCCATGCAGTACTGGAGCAGCAAGGGCAAGAGCAGTTGGAGGCCCTGGTTGCTCGGCATCAGCATCGAGTACGGAGCGCGCCAGCTGGCCAAGAAGGATTTCCAAGAGAGGCTCGCCGGCGGGCTGCGGGGCTTGACGGCGCTCGAGCGCGAGGAGCTCAAGAAGAGGGGCTGGAACATGGGATGGTGGCTCATGCGGGGGGCATTCTACGAAAACATCACCAAGTATGTCTCTCTCCCGTCGTGAGATGTGCGCGCTACTAACGACTGCAGGGCCTGGATTTCCTCCGTCACGCGGAAATTAAAAGGCAAGCCGTTGCTTGACGTTGTTGGGGGCGTGATTGAGGACTACGAATTTCTTTGGGATCAGTATTATTTTTCGACAGCGACGCTCTGAGCGTGTGTTTGAATCTTTACTTTCTTGAAGGATATCCGACTGCCGAGACTAGCTCGGCAGTCACTCTGTACAGGGATTTTGGTAGGATATTTGTTGAGAAATTCCATGCTCTTTGAACAATGCATGTTGATCTAGCAAGGCGTCCATCATCGACTTCTTCACATGCCAGCCAGTGCATCATTGGTGTTGGCCCGGGCTCTCGAGAAGATCGACGGCGCGTCCGGTGCACACGCGCCATCGCATCGCCGTGACCAGGTCCCACCACCTCACCTCCGATTCCATACCCTCCAACTACAACCTCCAATTCCCATGACAGCGCCCATGACTTCTACCTTCTGCCGCGAGTGAAGTGAAGCGCGCATCCTTCCCTTGAATCCTCCCTCGTCACCGATCGTGCCCCGCCTTCTCCCTCGTCCTCGTCCCCGTCCTCGTACTCGAAACCCTGCGCCGCAACTTAACCTTCAACCCACCTCTCCCGGGCATGTACCTTACGCCGCAACACCCGCCTACAAGGAAATCGAGCCGCGACGATTGAGCGATTGAAAGCTCTCCTTGACCAAGCCTCCTCCTTTGCATTCTCGCAAGGTCATCGACCTCCCACCTCCACTCTAGCTCCTCTCCCGCCGACCTGGACCTCGACCTCTCCTCCGACCCGGATCGCGATTGAACCCTCGACTCGACGCTCCCCACCCGCCTCCAGCATACCTCCAACCTTCACCAACCACAATGACCATGCCGCACGAATCTCCTCGCAAGCGCCGCAAGACGCACCACGAGAATCTCGACGAAGAAGACGCGGACGCTCTACTTCGCCGGTTCCAGCGGAAGCCCGCTCCCGCACCGTCCGCCCGCCCACCAACTTCCTCGAGCTCGAGCGAGGCCGCTTCGTCGCGACCTGGAACTTCGGGTAGTGCGGGCTCAGGTTCCGAGGAGGGCGAGCTCAGAGGGAAGGATGACGGCAAGAATGGTGATCGCACGAGTGAAGAGCTGGGGTCTTCGCCTCTTGCGGGGCCGAAGCACGCACACTCGCGGACGCACAGCAATATTTCGGTCCCGCGGTTTGGAGAGGATACGCTGAAGACGTTGAACAGCAAGAGGAGCGCCTCTACAAAAGATGAGGTTGCTAAGAGTGCGGCTTCACCTCGCTCTCGCTCACCGCGCGACTCGAGCTCTGAGAGACAGCGGGCGAACGCCCAGGAGAACGCTGGAGCCGCCAATGGTGGGAGTAATGGTGTACAGGTAGTGCCTTCTCCTCGCAATGGTTCTTCGCGTAGATCAACGCCCAAGGAAATCACCACGGGACCAGAAAAGGCCAGCAGCCACAGCAGTGGAGGAGACAAAAGGAGATCTGCCTCGCGATCACGGTTTCAAGATCCGGAGCCCAAAAATGACGATATGGACAAGAGAATCGCCCACCAACGAAGAGAAGATTTGGCGACGGTGAAGTCCTTTTGGGGCGACGCGGCCTACGGACGTTACCACGACGCCTCACCCTCGACTGCGGAGTCTCTCGCCTACCTGGCAAAGCAGCTCGACGAGAAAACAGCCCGATATTTCATTCTCAACGAGACTTTGCTACGCATGGACACTGAGCTTCCAACCAGTGGTCACAACATGGCTTACAGAGGGCCGGCGATCACGGCCGGCGACGTTCGAAAAGCAAGGGAACAGATCAAAAAGGAGAGTCGCCGTGTGAAGAATGCAAACGACCTTCGGCCTCCGCAACTCGATGTGGAGCTGCTTCGAAAGTTCAATCTGCGGGTCGGTGCGTTTGGTTTACTTGAGCCAGGCTTCGCGCCACCGCAGGAGTTTGAGGTGACTGAAGCTCCGGATTTACCATCTACATCGCCAAATGAACCTGTGCGAAAGAAGAGTGCATCCTCTCCTCTAGCAGCACCCAATTCACCCGCTCCATTACCAAAGCGCGAAGAGTCAACTCATTCTTCCCAATCACCACACCTGCCGAAAGAACCGGGTCCCCGAAAGTCATCATTCACGCTTCAGTCGTTGGGAAACAGAGACGCCATAGACCTGACCTTGGACGACTCGGACGCTTCCCATGCTGGGAATGAACCACCGAGACCGAAACCTAAGCCGAAACTTCCTCCTGCCTCAGAAATCATCACGATAGACTCTTCCAACAATACGACAAGAAGGACCACACCAGTCGTCGCCGAGAAAAGTCCTGCTCGCATTGCCAACGGAACATCGGATGGTAATGTGAAGTCGGGTGGCAAATCAGACAGCAACATGAAGTCGGACGACAAAGCAGACAGCTCTTCAACGCATGAACCTAACCCGGAGCCTGCGATCACCAACTCGATGCGCGACCCTACACCACTTCCAACGTACACGCTCATGCCGAGGAAAAAAAAGAGGACATTCAGAACGGCAGAAGGGCTGACGCCGTCGGCGTCGAGCGCCAAACACGCGCCGACGCAGATGCAGCCAACCGATGCGCGCACGCCCGTGGGGCAGCAGCCCGCCAGGCGAGCTTCCGGTAGTGGGCAAACGCCTTTGGGAAACGGCTTGCCAAACGCTGCGAACGCACCCGGCCTCCAGCTGCCTGTTGTCCAGCAGCCGGTCTTTCCGTATTCAAACCTCCAGCAACCAACCCTCCAGCAGTCGTCAGTCAAGCAGTCTCCCGGCGCAACTTGGAAGGTTTACAGAAGAGAAGAAGACTGCTTAATGGTCTACCTCAAGACCGTGTTTCGTGCTAGCCAGTCTGTACTTGCAGCTGCCTTGCCTGGGCGAACACCGGGGGCAATAAACACCAGATACTCGACCAAGCTCAAGGACGGGCAGATTCCTCTCCGGAGCGCCATCGAGTGCTTGGAAAAGTCGCCAGAGTTTCGCCGGTACCTGAATCCAGCAAGGCACAACCCGATACTCGCCCAACTCCCTGCAGCCCCTGTCGCCGGCCCTGCTCAGCCGTTGGCGCCATCTGGAATCGCCATGGCAAATCCATTACCATCATCATCGAAGGCCAAACCACGCCATGCTCCCCTGGCTAACCTTTCCTTCAAGAATCTTTCTGCGACAGAGGACGAGAGTTCTGACCACAGTCATTCGGCCGCGTCGGGAAGAGAGAGGGAAAGAAGGACAAGAAAAGCTGTCAATTACAACGTCAAAGCGTATTTCAGTGGCACAAACCTCGATCAAGACAACGAGCCTTCGGATGAGGTTGCGCCGGTAGTCCAAGCGCCGCCAGTCCACTCCGGTACGGAAGGTATTCCAATATTGCCAAAGATCCCAAAATCCCAGAGATCTTACAAGTACGCAAAGTCGTACCTCGCCCGTCACGAACGCAAGTTCCTTCGTCAGGGTCTTGATGCTGGGACCTGGGATGGAAAAGAGCTCAGGGAGTGGAGTGGCACCTCCATCCACATTGGTCTGTCGGCCCAGGAGATCAAGGGGCTTCAGGAAGTGGCTCTTGGCGTTCTCGGGCTCGAGAATCCAGAGTATTCAGATGTCCGTCCATCGAAGCGGCGCATGGAAGCGATTATGAAGAACGCTACTGAGGCTGAAATTTTGGAGATTGCAGCTGTCGCGGCACAGCGAAAGTCTCTGCCCGATCGCAGCAAGGAATCTGTGGAAGCGGCTTTGCGCGATGCGCAAGATGGATGTCTCGACGAGTCTACTTTGACGCTCGATGACTTCAAGCTTACCACTCCAACGGTGGGATCTATGGTCCGCCACCGTGAACTAGGCAAGCAGTACATCCGCACGAACATGAAGACGAAGGTTTTCGACACGATGGGTCCCTCAATCTCGTTTACTGGAACGTCCAACGATCTCAACACAGTCGCCTGGGCACCAAACGGTGTTCAGTTTGCAGCCGGCTCAACATGCCACGTCGACTACGACTCGATGCAGTACAATAGGCCAAACAACTTGCTATTTGGAAGCATGAACGACAAGTCTCTGCAGGAACTCCCGGAACACCACGCTCTCCGGGAAAAACCGGCGTCCGGCCCCAATTCTCAGCACTCCATGCACGTTACCCAGGATCGTCGACTGTTCCAGACCGTGGCTTCAGTGTGCTTTTCACCAGATGGTCGATCAATGTACTCGGCTGGCTACGATGGTATGGTGCGCTTTTGGGACGTCAAGGAGTCGGGAGCTCGACAGCGACTTAAGATGTGGCGCAACGCCAAGGTGGACCTTCTGGCCGTCAGTAAGACGGGGATGCTTGCCACAGCAGCTCAGCGGACAAGCTCTCACACCATTACCGTGTTTGATCCCGAGCAGTCAGAAGACCTCGAGCGGTGGTCAATCAGCTCGTTCACCTCTCGCAAAGCGGCGGAATGTCCCGAGAACAAGATTTATCCCTCCACTATTCGTTTCGACCCATACGATGGGGACTACCTGCTTGCAGGCTTCGCGTCCACCTCTCGAGAAGATCAACTACGTGGAGAGTCCTGCCTATGGAATATGAACACAGGGACTCAGCTCCATCTCTTCCCGGAGACTCGCAACGTTTTCGACGTGGCCTGGAACCCCACGCGAGTCAACGCGCCCACATTTGCCGTCGGATGCGTCGCCGGCACAAACGTCAATCGTGGAGTCCGCTCCGTCGTCAAAATGTACGATCCGAGGTCGGCAGAAAGATGCATGTCAGCGGTCGAACTCGACTGCCCAGCCTTGGACATGAACGACGTCATGTTCTGCCCCTTTGACGATAATTACATCGTCGCGGGCTGTACAAACGGGAGGACGTACGTCTGGGACCTCCGGCAGACGCACAAGGAGTTGTGTCTGTACTCCTTGGTGCATGGAAACCCTCTGATTGAGCTCGCCGACCCAGCTTCACGGGAAAGGCTCGACACCGGCATCCGATTCTGCTCTTGGGGACACGACAGGAGACGCTTCTACACGGGCTCCTCAGACGGAGTAATCAAGTCCTGGGATCTCTACCGAGCGCCAGAAGACACGTTTATTCGTGACGTGGTGCAGCTCAACTCGGGCGTCATGTGCGGCTCCTTTAGCCCCGACTACTCCAGCCTACTGCTTGGCGAGGTCAATGGTTCCATCAACGTCCTTGAAGTCGGCAATGACGACCGGTCGATCAGAGACGCGGATTCTTTCGACTTGATCTCAGCGCCATCAGACGTCAAGAAGCCAAAAGCTGCTGCCGGCCCCGAAGACGCCGACTCTGGCGTCGTCGCATCTAGGAACCTGGTCGAGACGAGCCAGATGACCCTCGCTCCTATGGGCGGATTCCCAGTCCGGCAGGCTCTGCAGGGATGGAATTATGCCGGACCTTTCGATCTTGCGATGGACGCGGAAGACTTACGAGATCAAGCGGCGGCATTCCAGAGAAAGCTTGCTTCTGGCATTGGTGACACGTGCACAATAAAAGGCTGCAACGACTTCAAGAAGTTCACCGAGGAAGAGTGCGTCGATTCGGGGCGTTGGAAAGATCGCATTCCGGCCGCATTGACTCTGTGGCGTGAGCCTGAAGACTCTGCGAAGACTGGTGGTCGACAGAAGTCTTCAATCGGTGCCGTGCCACAGCTGAAGTGCTCAGAGCCAGGATGCGGCCGGCGTGCGCTCCTGCGCAGCGAGTATTCCGATCTTCTCGGCCAGGAACTGGAGTTTCCCTCGTGCGAACTTCATCACTTCGGTTGCCTGCGCTGTGGCGAACGGAACAACCTCCGGCAGACAACGTTAGATGCCCCAGGGGATTGTGGGCAGAGCAAAAAAGACGACGCCGCAGCCCGTTTCATATTCTGGCATTGCGACATATATAGGGCTGATGTGCTCGGATATAAGAGAATCCCCGACCCACGGCTAGATCTACTTTCCGGGCCTCGATGTAACAGGCGCGTGGGCGCCGGCGAGGAGAAGTTACTCTCGAGAAGAGGCCGCCGCCTCGTCTACAGCAACGATCCCGACGCCGAAGCAGAAGAAGATGACGACGACGACGACAACGGCGTCGACGAACACTACGCGGGCCTCTGGGGCTTGCGCGACGCCCCTCCCGCGCCGCCCTTCTTGCCGCAGACTCCTCCTCCTCCTTCATCTTCTTCTTCCTCGTCGTCTGCACCGCCCTCTCCTAGTCAAGCTCGCCGCGCGGCTACCGCTACCGCCGTCGCTGTTGTCATCCCCTCAACATCCCACGGTAAGCCATCCAGCGCGCCGCTCTTGTCCTCCTCTTCCTCTCCTCCTCCCCAAGGTAACGGTGCGCAGCAGAGCAACGGCGGCGGCGCAGTGTGCGGCAGTGGCAGCAGGGGCTCTGACGCCTTGGCTGTGGCTGCGAACGAGGGCCCGAAGTCTGTCGAGCAGGTGGTTGGGGATGCCGACCTTGGTCGTCCGCTTGCCGGGTCGCCGCGAATGGAAGCGCAACGGCAGGCGCAGTTGCAGTCGCAGAGGTCGCGCGGACCCGCGCTTTCAACGGAGACAATCGAGGCAGTTGAAGCTAGAGCTGAGGCTAACGCGCGTGCGCATGCGCGTGCGACTGGTCGAGCGCTTTCAGTCGAGATTTTGGCTGGAGTTCGGGCGCATGCGCGTGCGCAAGCGGTTGCGAATAGCGTCCATGCTGGCCGGACGCACCTCCAACAGGTGACGGAACGGGAACAGGAACCCCAATACTTTGGCGTGCGTGTTGGCGTCTGCGGCCCGGACGCTATGGAGCTCGACTTCGACTCGACCATGCCTATGCCTGCGGATACAGCCACGCGAGTCGACTCTGACGCGCTCGACCACATCAACGCTCCTCGCAATGGCGACCAAGCCGCCCAACTCGTCTCCGGCATGGCCAGTGCCGCCGCCCCTTTCGCCAACACCAACGCCTCCTCCGTCTCCACTTCCGCCGACGCCCTCTCGAGCAAAAGCCTCAAAACCACGACCACTGCGGCAGCAGCAACAGCAGCAACATCCCCTGTGCAGACGGTCGAAGTCGAAGGCCCGTCCATCAACAACGTCAACGACATGGATGACGGAAACGAGGACGAAAACGGAGACGAGAAAGCGAAGAAGAAGCAGCGCCGTCCCAGCAGCGCGGCGAGCAGCCAGCAGAGCGCCAGTAGCGGGGATAGCAACAAGAGCCGCACGCCGTGCGTTCCTATGTAGAGAGGGAGCGAGTGGGCGGGTAGCGAGAGGGGAGGGGGTGGTGAGAGCAGAGGGGGATGAGAGGGCGAGGGGGTTTGAGGCAGTCAATTGAGCAGGGCCAGATAGAGCAGGACAAGGCGAGGCAAGCCTTTCCACTTTCCTGAGTGAGCTTTGGCGCTGAGGCGTGCCTGTACTGTACTGTGCGGGAGGTGGCGTGGTGACGGATGGCGGATAGGGGTTGCTGGGTGGGTTGCTGGCGCCGTGAAATAATTGCAATGAATGCAACTGCAAATGCGCAAGCCTTGTTTGTGGCGAATTGCGAATACTTACTTTCCCTGACATGAAGTTTGTCTCTCTCTCTCTCTCTTTCTCTCTCGTGAGTCAGTCTCGCCCATTGTCTGTGACTGTCTGACACAAGCAATGGAAGCAAAGCAAAGCCGCCATGCCAGCTTTGACAATAGCGGTCGGTTGTGGGCGGGGCGTGATGGTGGTGCCTGGTAGAGACTGAAAAGAAACAAACAGGCGCAAGACGTGTCAGGGGAAGAGGCAGGCAACGCAACCAACGCAACCAACGCCAACGCTAATAGGAATAGTAGTCGAGAGAGAGAGAGAGAGAGTCAAAAGAGGACGTGCTGGCTATGTATGTATGTACAGTATGTACTGGCCACTGGAGCGGCTATACACTACCTCCTTTCCCTTTCCTTATTCTTAGCCTTAGCCTTCATTGCTCCTTGCGCCCCTGAGCTACCTCGAACGGTTATCAACTGCCTATCTATAACCCCCTTCTTCGATCTTGTCTCGGCGCAGTTGTGAGTGCATATAGACGGCGAGGCGGAAGCGGAAGCGGGGGCGGAAGCAGCTGTGCATCCATACGTAGAGGTAGAGTACAGGTAGAGGTAGATAGAGGAGGGGGGAAGGAGGGGAGGAGATGGGATAGCATGGGATAGCATGGGCAGGCAGTAGCGTGGTAGGAGGATTGAGGAATGCCTGTGCGGGGGGAGTGCACTCTTTTCTTTTTTGCTTTTTGCTTTTTGCTTTCCTTTTTTGCTTTGCTTTTGGCTGTGGGTGGAGTCGATTGACTGATTGACTGAGTAAGTAAGGATGTCTCTGGATATGTGGAGGCGAGGTGGTGTGGTGTAGTGTGTGATTAATCTATTAAGGAAGTGGATTCTAAGACTAATCAAGGGAGGGCAGGGGATTCGCATGGGAGGGAAGGCAAGGGATGTGTTAGGTGTAGTGGATGTGGCGGCCAGGCAGTGGTAATAGGCGGAAGGTAGGAGACTGTGTACGTCGTAGCAGAGTAAGTAGGTGAGCGGGAGGGGGGGACATGATGCATCACGGGTGAACTTTAAAAGCTTTCAAAGCTGAGGGTTGGGCGACTGGACTTGATCATGTTCTGTCGGGATGGCGAAGTGACTTAGTGCTTGTGGCTGGTGGCTTGTTCGGCTACTTAGGGAAGATGGAAGATGAATGATGGATAGTGGATGTTTGGTAGTGGTAGTTTGTGAGAGGGCGGCGTAGCTGTTGGAAGGAAGGATTTAAGGATGTGTTGAGTGGGGAGGAAAGGATGTGGGCGAAGGCATTCAGGGGCTCTGGTTTCAATGGCTGGGGGTGTGGAGGCGATGTGGATACCGCAGTCAGCGTGGAGGAATTTGGAGTGAGATGTATTGTATTGCATACAGTGGCAAGCGCGAAGTCTATCTGAATTGAGTTGGTGCTGCGCCTACAGGTAGGGGGGTTGCGGCCCTGCGGGGGCCATGTGTGTGAAAGAAGGCGTGCAAAGACCTTTTCAGTGTAAGGCAGTGGCAAGTGCAAAGTCTGTCTGCATTGAGTTGATGCTGTGTCTGCAATCGTGGTAAGTTGCGGGGGCTTCATGTGCGGTTAGCGTGCAGTATTTACAAAGACATTTTCAGGGGAAGTCGCGCGCCACGAGTTGGCCTATTTTTGCGGTGTCAGAGGACATTTCTCATTGAAGCTACCCGATTCTATCGCATGTCTGCTTGAACCCGTCTGTCCTCCTTTCTTCTCTTGATCGAATGTCCTAGAAAGCAAAGCGGACCGGGGAAGCCGCCAGAATCGACCTTTTCTTCATCCCCTCTTGCGACGCTCGACCTTGCACACTGATACCAGCTTCAAGCGCCGGTGTATGTGAACTCCCCATGTGATCATTTCGATGATGTGGAGAAGCCCTTCTACCGACACTCACTTGGGCTTGGGGCGCTCCGGGAGTTGAGCAGTCTTGCCCCAGGCGCGCTCCTTGGGAGCCTTGGCCTCGTACTCGCGGTAGTTGATCGTCGCTTTGCCCGCTGGCCTTCCAGAAATGAAGGCCTGGGTGTTCAGAGTACCCTCCTCGCTGTTCATGTTGATTCTGAATTCAACCCTCAGCGCGCCAACCTCTGAGTTGGTGTTCGAGTTGACTCGCCAGATGGCTTTGGCAATGTCGCTCTCCGTGAACTCAATTACGACTTTGCCAATCCTGTCGGCGGCAGGATCATCGGAGTAATCAGGCGCATCATCTGTCGAACAGGCGTAAAGATAAAACTCGTCTTGAGTCTTGTCCTCGCGGAGAGTGATGGTAATTGTAACAACCATCTGATTGTCAGATTCAATTTCTTGGCCCTAAAGATTGCGTTAGTTGCAAGGCCTTAACGACTTCAAGCTTATGCTTACCTTTCGCACGCGCCAGTTCATCCGTTCACTGCAATACTTCTGTCCGTAGAACCGGTGGATGAAGGCCTTGGACTCTGGATCAACATCGGGTCTGAATGGGTGAGTGGCTCTGATGCCATAGTGACGACGCGCGATTCTCAGGGAAGGATGAAGGCCTTCAAGACCACGGAGTGCAGCACCCTGAACAATGGCTGCCTGGGGTTGACGAGGACAGGTCAGCTTGATGCCATCACCGAGCTGCGATTTCAAAAGCGAAATGCGCTCGTTCAGATAGTCAGAGTCACCGAAACCTCCTACAAGAACGATTCGGTTGACTTGGCCCTCATTGGCTTTGGCGACATCAATCTGCAGTTCTATGAGCCGAATGACTTCCTTGATGACTGGATTAAAGAAGCTCTTCATCTCGTCCCTGCGTCTCACGTTAGAAAGTAAATAAGACAGTTGAAAGAAGGACATACCAAGTTAGCTTGACCGTGCCCTCCTCAGCGTCGTAATGGTTGGATGCGCCAGTGTTCATGTGGATGCAGTCAATCTCAATGTAATTCTGGTAAAATCGACCGCTGGATCCAAAAGACTTCTTGGCAATCTCGAAAGAATTCATGAAAGGACTGCCAGGACCCCGGCGCTTCTGTGGAAGCCTCGTGTAGGCTAGGCCAAACGTCCTCTTCATCCAGTTGTTGAAGTGGCGGTCAATGGAAGTAGAGCCGCACTTGCCTCCGATACCAACACAGAGCTCTTCAAATTGCAACGGCTGCACACTGACGATGCGGTATGTCGTGATATCGACGGTGCCTCCGCCGCAGTCGCAGACCAAGATTGCATCCTCAGCCTTTATCGGATCCAAAGAGTCCTTAGTGGACAGAAGCGGCTTCAATGCCGTCAACGCAGCGGCCTCGGGTTCTGATATGATGTTGATGCGGTCAGACTTCCTGGCACCAAAGCCCGCTGAGATGGCCGCTTTCTTCGTCGCGTCCTTGGCCCCGTCGCTCCAGATGGCGGGAACCGTGACCCAAAAGTCGATGGGCGTGAGATCATAGACGTCCTTGCCGAACCTCTTGCAGAGTGTTTGGACCATGTATTTGTGCAGAAACTTCAGATAATCGGCGCAAACCTGCTTAGCAGTCTTGCCGGCCGGAAGACTCATCATTCCAGTGCCAAAGAAGTCCTTGAGCGCGGAATCGTCATGCTCCGTCAACGAAGTATTGCGGTCCAGCAGGAGCTTCGTCCAAGAGTAGGACTGAGCACCGGCAGAGAATCCCCATTTGTCTTCTTTCCAGTCGGGGTTTTCTTTGGCGTACGCGATGCGGGTGGGAACCTTGCACACGGTGTCGGAGGTGCCAGGCCACTGATTGATGACTTCGATCTGATCGACATCGGTTTCGTTCGAGACGACGTAGCTAATACCTGATGGAAGCCAGTAAGCAGGAAATCAGGATGAGGTAGACCGGTCGGGTCATTACCGGAGTATGTCGTTCCGTAGTCGACTCCGACGATGAGCTTCAGGCGGCTCTTGTCCATGATTGGAGAGGCCGTGAGCGAGACCGCCCCGGAGTGAAGTCGTTGAGAGAATAATCAGCGCAGACAGCGGCGTAGAGAGAGGCGAAGACGCTGAAGTGAAACGAGTTGTTAGAGGGAGAGAATTGTCCAGCGATGAATCAAGAGAGATGTTTTAGGCTGGATGAAGCTTCTTGCAAACAAACCTCTTCGAGTATCTCACCAAATCCCACCAGAAGTGTCCGGTGTGGATGTTTGACCGATTTCTCTGCGTGGAAACAGAAAGTTGTTCGGCGAAAGGTTGTTGCGCATGACAGAGGTCGAAATGTTGTCAACATGTGGCTCGCACCTACCCCGGATATCCATATTCGGCCTAGCTTTGGACGACGAGGGCCTCCGCCGCCACAGTGGTTGCGAAAAATCGCCAAACTTTGTGAAGCCGCTGTCGGATCTTCTTCCTCCATCGTTTGATACCCCTGATCACTTCCGGCTGTCTCGCCCGTACCCTCGCCAAAGATTGAACGACGCGACTCTCCTGCCTCCACCTCCAATCATGTTTGTGAAGCAACACCAATCCTCGCCCTCAAGCAAGATCACTGAGAACTCGAACAAGCCTGCCAGAATTGGACGTGTTCCTAAGATGATGTTCGACCCTCTCAAAGCTTTTGTGTTTGGAAGAAGCTCATCGCGCCGCAAACATTCTGAGCGCAATCTGGAGACTCGGCGCATGGCGCGAGGTCGCCGAAAGACCGCGGAAACAATTCAAAGCCTCGGCATACAAGACGAGATTTCCGAGCCGCTTCTACCTCAGAGCAAAATTGATCAAGCGGAAGAGCAAGAGCCCGAGCTCCTACCAAGATTCAGGGGATCAGTGAAACGTTTGGGCGCAGTCATCGCTGGCCTTCCAGAACTTCCACCAGCACAAATCAATCAGGCGCAAGAGGAGCTCGAAGAAGCGAGAAAAGAGCTTGCGCTTCTTCACGGTCATTGCCAGTTTGTGGAAAAACGTAACCAGACGCTTGAGCGAGACCTCTGTCACCTTGAAAGGAAACTGCACGAAACTGAGGAGAGCCTCCACGCCGCCACTGCAGACATCAGAACTGCCCAAACCGCAGTCTTCCAGCAGAAAAAGCTCCGTTCGCCGGACGACGACAGCCAGGACGTGCGCAGTGCTTTGACCCGCTTCCATACCAAAGTCAGAGCATGGGCAAAGGAGTACGGCGTGACGTTCTTGAATGGCTGTCAAGAGGTCCTTTGCGAGAGACAGCAAGAGTTCATTGAAGAGTTACAAGATGTTGCAGACTTCCCGGACTGGGAGTCTCTGGAGAGCTTGAGACATCCGTTTTTAGTTCTGGCGGCTGTCCTGGCCAAACATCTCCACGTGTGGATCTTCAGCAACCCTTTCTTCATTTTCTCTGGCCCCGAGGCATCCGTCACTTCCTCCCTCTACGCCGAAAGTCTCCACGACACGTTTCACAAGTTTTGGTCAGGTAAGTAGTCTGTTTTCAGCGCCTTCCCTTATCGCCCTCAGAGTCTTCTCGTGGACCTTCAAGCTTACATTGTCTTCAGTGAATCCCGCCGGCGCACACAACTTTCGGACACAGCTCCTTCGAGCGGCATTCCCGAATTCAACGTTGCGCAAAGACACCCCGAGCTCCCCCTTGATCCTCGAATCCGCCACCACCGCGCTCTACAGCGAGATCCTCTCCGACTTCTTGAACAGTACCGCCGCCTCCGTACTACTGAAGCCGGGCAATCGGGAAGCCGAAGATTGTCAGGCCGAGCTATTCAACATCGTCTGCGAGGCCGCAAGAATCGCGATTCACTTGGCCACACAAAGAAAGTTCTACGTTTGGGATTCGCCAGAGCACGTCTTGGGCCAGAGATTCGGCGCGGGATCGGAATATTACAAAGCGGACAAGCTGAACCGGGTGGAGAACGAGGAGGACAACAAATGCGATGGCATGCCGATCCGGCTTCTGTTGAGTCACGCGGTGAGGGCCTTCGGAGACAATGACGGTCAGGATTACAGCGAGAGCCTGCTCGTGGCGAAGGCTGTTGTGTGGGTTGATGACCGAGAAGAGGAGACTGAGGAAGAGGAGTGGTAGCCAGAGGGAGGACCATAGGGAGCGTGTGCTCGGGGCGAAAGCTGCTCACGGAAAGGGCCGTGAGCAAAAGGTTTCGAAAGGAGGGCCACAGGCGGAGCGGAGACTGCAGCATGAAGCTGCTCTTGTACGGGTCGATGATCGCTGGGGGCAAGTTGCGGGAAGGGAACGGCGGTTGGGACTACACAGGAAGAGTTAGCGAGTGACAAAGACAGCTCATGGCGGAAACTGCTTTGTGGGTCGATGGCCACAAGAAACAGGCTGCGGAGGAAGAGCTGCAGGCGGAGGCGGGCATGCAGCGAGATGGTAATCGTGGCACAGGCTCTCGTGAATATCATTGCCCGCACGGAGGAGGTTGCGGAAAGGGAACTTTACGCAAGACTACGAGAAGAGTTGAATCATGGCCGGCACAGGCTATCGGAGGGTTCACTGGCTGCAGGAAAAAGGACAAGGTGGAGAAGATGTAGACAGGTTCTGCGTGCTGCAATCGAAGCTCCCCTCTCAATTTGCGAAGCAACCAAAATGTCTCGAAGTGATTCCGTCGCTGTCCAGAATGCGCAGCGGCGCGAGTCGAGTTCTACTCGCTTCGAAAGAGACTTTGTTCGTCTGCAGATTTGTCAGCCTCCGAAGTCTGTCGTAGAACGCTGGAGAATACATGTACAAAGAGCATCCACAGATGAATGCTCCTCAAGCTCATGGTTGACATCGATGGAATGATGGCAAAGCTCGAAACAGTCCCACTTTGCCCAAGTCGAAGACCGCAGCGACTGCACGAGGAGTTTTCGGCAGCCTACTGCTGTGAGACCCAGACAATTCCTCAGCTTCGCACTCACCAAAGGCAAAAAGCCATTGCTCAACATGGGGCAAGATGTTCATTGATTCTCTCCAACTGAGTCCTATGCAACCAATCCTCTGTCTGATTCCCAATCCTGACTCTCCAGTCCATGAAGTAAGTGTCCAAGCAAGTTGATATCCTGAAGCAAAAGATGAAACCAAATTCCTCGAAACTTTTGGCGACTGATCGATGTCGCATGAGAGACGCACGGGAAGCATTCGAGCATTTGCCGAGCATGAGTTGAAATCCAAAGGTATCCTGAAAAAAAGGAGGAAAATCAAAGCCACTTTTGGCGACTGGTCGAAGTCGCAATAGTAGAAAAGAAGGAGCTCTCGTGCACTCATCCACCATGAGTTGAAATCATAAAGTTGAAATGGAGAGTGACCAGGAGCATTCGACCAAATGTTGATGATGAGTCCTTGGAGCATTCGACCAATGTTGACGATGTGTCCTGGGAGCACTCGTATGACCAAAGCCTGATGGACTCAGTCGTTGTGAAATTCCACCTTGGTGCGGCCAGCCTGTTTGCCGTCGATGTAGGTAGCGAATACCACGGCACCCTCGTCGGCTGAAAACGAAACCTTGATGTCGTATTCGAGTTTGCGGATTGTCTTCCTGCCACTTTTGCGCTTGGGAGCCTTCAATATCTCAGCGCGAGAGAACTCAGTGATGACGGTGCCAAGCCTCTGAATGCCGTCCTCGAAGGAGTACTCAGGAGCATCGTCATGACTGCAGCTGTAGATAGTGGTGCGATCGATTCTTTGATCACCAGTCAAGGTGCCGGTCACTGCCAGGAAAACCGGGACCTCGGTCTCCGTATCTTGATCGATTGTCTGGCCCTGCAAATTATTAGCATGACTGATCAAAGCTAGTTTTTGATGAAGTCCGAGCTCGACCTTATGAATGCCCCAAGTCATCCTGTCATCGCAGTACTTCTCTCCAGACCAATCATCGATTCTGGAGAGATGCTCTGGATCAATTCCCTCGCGGAATGCCTCTGCGCACTCGAAACCATAGTGACGTCGAGCGATTCTGGACATGGGCTTGAGATCCTCCAAGCCACGCAGGGCTGCACCTTTGACAATAGCGGCTTGAGACTGCGGTGGGCATAAGAGCTTAGGGCGCTTGGGTCGCTGACCTCGGCACCATGATTTTATGTATCCCACGAGAAAGTCGGAGTCTCCAAAGCCACCGACAAGAATGACGCGGTCGATGTCGTTTCCCAGACTCTTTGCGTGATCGACTTGCTCATCCATCAGCCGACTGATGTCTCTGAGAACAGGTGCGAAGAACTCTCTCATCTCGCCGTAAGTCAACTTCAAGGTCTCCTCTTCCTCGTCAAAGCGCGAGGACGATGGGGCTTTCATGCAAAGATGCTCGATTTCGATGATAGTCGCATCGTTCTCGTCATCAGCCTCACTGCTGAATGTGCGTTTAGCAGTTTCGAAGGAGCGCATCAAGGCGCTACCAGGGCCGCGTTTCTTTGCGGGAATGCTCGTGTAGGCATTGCCAAACGTGTTGATCAACCATTGGTTGAAGTTCCTGTCAATGTACGTCGAGCCCACCTTTCCACCCATTCCGACGCAGATTTCCTTGAAGCTCAGTCGCGGGTGGGCCTCAACAATCTGATATGTCGTGATGTCCACCGTGCCGCCACCACAGTCGCAGACTAGTACATTGTCTCCAGCTCGAATTGGATCAATGCATTGCGGATTCAAGTGTGGCTTCAGAGCAGCTGCCTCTGGCTCAGTTATGATGTTGACTGTATCCATCTTCCTGGACCCGAATCCAGCCGCAAGGGCCGCAGACTTGGTAGCATCCCGAGCAGCGTCGCTCCAAATTGCAGGTACCGTGATCCAACACATGACTGGAGTGATTGAGTAGATTTCCTCGGAGTATTTTTTGGCCAAGACCTTGACAACGTGCCGGTAAAGCTCGGCCAGGAAGTCGTTGCACACTTGTTGGGCAGACTTGTGAGCCGGAAGTCTCATCATGCCGGAGCCCATGAGATCTCTGAGCGAAGGATCATCAAACCCTGTCAGAATGGTGCTTTTGTCGAGGAGGAGCTTTGTCCAGCTGTACGATTCGTGAGCGGCGCTCACTGTGTAGCCCCACTTGTCGAATCCCATCTCGTTGTTCTCACTTTCGTAAGCAATCCTCGTGGGTACCTTTGAGGCTACATCTGAGGTTCCGGGCCACTGGTTGATAACTTCAATTTTTTCAAAGCTGTCCGCATTGGAAGTGACGTAGCTAACACCTTTGCGAGCATCAGTACTGATATGATCTTGCGTATGCATCAGGAGCATTCATAGTCTTGGTCTCACCTGAATACGTCGTTCCATAGTCAAGGCCGACGATGATCTTGTGAAGGGAGGGCGCCATGGTGGCGGCACTGACAGTACTCTCCCTCGGCCGAGTGAAGTGATAAGCAGAGGTAGGGGAAGATGGTGTAGTGGGTAGAAAAAGAGAGGGTGTAGGTTTTAAGTACAGAGGTGGACAAAAAGGGCAAGAGTGCCCCGGATTGTCATGTTTTAGGCAGGAGCGTGCGTAGTTGGCAACTTCTTTCCGGCTGATGCCTCAAAACTCCATCCTTCTGCTTCGTCAGGTCTCTACTCTTCATCCTCACACTCACACGTCGACTTCCAACTCTGACCGCCTGTACCTAGCCCTTCCTCATTCACTCTTTCAGGACACATTGAGCGAATTCTCTCTCACCTGGCTTGCAATGTATGGGACGAGAGGGCAACTCGCCCGCTTGCTGAAGTACGCGACACCGTCAAAGGACTCTCACCCCGGCACAGAGGCAAAGACAGAGATCAAGAGCGAGCCCAATGACGTCTCTACCGACCCAATGGACTGCGATGAAGCCGCAGGCTCGACTACAGACCAAGGATACTCCAGTTCCCAAGAGTACATCCGCAAATTGCAAAATACTGTGGCTACTTTGGAGTCGGATTTGAAGAAATCCAAGAACCTGAGGAACAAGCAGTCGAGAGAAATTCACAAGCTGAGAGACAGTGTCAAGCGAAGCTCGATGCACATCGCCGATCTCAAGAAGAGCCAAGCTGAAAATACCTCTCACCCGAATCAGTCGCGCCAGGATCTCCTCAACCAGATTCAAGCTCTTGAAGAAACCCTCCAAGAGCAATACGACGAATTCACTCAAGACAACGACGAGCTGGCCCATCGACTGTCAGCTCTTCAGAGGCTGCGGAAAGATGAACGCACTTACCTCACTGAGAAGAATCAAGATCTACTCCACCAGCTTGAAAAAACGCAGGCTGATCTGCATTCTACTTCGAATGACCTGCGCAAGATCCAAGATAGCATTTTCACCCGCAGTCATTCAGAGTGGCCAGTTGAAGACGACTGCAAGATCCGAGAAGACGTGGCACGAATCTCACGAGACATTCGAGCCTGGGCAAAGACATATGGCGCGTCAGGCGAATCGATCCCAACCAGACCAATCGTTGTGGATGAAGAGGGCCTCAACGAGTTCACGCGGAAAGTTTCGAGTGTCGCGAAGATTTCTAATTTCGACGAGATCAGGAGCATGAAGCACGCATTCCTCCTATTGGCAGCTCTTTTGGCGGAGGAGATTCGGCTTCTCATATTCAAAAGTCCCTTCTTTTGGCTGAAGGGCAACAAGAAGACGACTTACAGTTGGCTCGATCAAGCCTTCTTGGAGATGTGCAAGTGTAAGAGCGCCCGTACATCCCTCATTTATTTGGCTCGTTATTGACAGTGTGACTGGCAGACCGACCAAGCGAAGCGCAGACCTGGCGTGTCGAGCTTATGCATGTCTTGTGCGGAAACGGCGATAAGACAGAGAACGACAAGACGGTAGCCGCCACAGTGTTTCAGAACCGCGTAACGAAGCTTTGCAAGGACTTCTCGAAGGACTTCTTCTCAAGCTCCGAAGCCATGATGCTAAAGGTGATGGATGCGGAAGAATTGGCGCGCTGTGGACAAGATTTGGAAAAGCTGGTGACCCGAGCAGCAAGCATCTATGTGAAGCTACAGACTCAGCCGAGTGTCTACAAGTGGAGCCAGCCGACGAAATTCCTGGGCAAACCTTTCTCAGTGGCTTCCGACTGTATGAAAGCAGATCGCCTTCACAAGATTGATGAAGACGAAAACGATACGGCCATGGATGGAGCTCAAGTCAAGATCGTGCTCAGCCCAGCCGTTTTCGCCTACGGAAACGCCCAAGGAGAAGACATCGAGGGCCGACGCTGCATCGCGAAGGCTGTTGTGTACCTGGAGTAGGTGAATCCTACACCGCGTTCAATCAGTCTCATTGGAGCGACACTAGAGCAACTTGAATCAGCGACAGCCGCAAAGTGGAGGGCAGTGGTGCCCATCAAACGACATGGAGGTTTGGAATGTCGTCCGACTATCCACTTCTTTTCCTTTCTATTTTACCACATCATCATTCGACCAACAAAAATTGGAGCTCATTGGAAGGGTGGCCAGTAAAAGCTCCTCAGACGGCTGGGCTTTTCGACCCAAGAATATTGCTGGGGACTTCGTTGAATCATCGGTCCTCCAGCTTCGGCTTTTCTTTTCTTTCTTTTCACGGCTTGGATTTTTCGACGGCACAACGGCGACTGAGAGGGGACTGCCTGATAGGCAATCACGGTGGCGACAAAAGTGGGTTATATTTTGGACGAAGATGAAAGGGGCCAAAATCTGGGGATTGCTTTGCTTGCTTTCTGGTTTCTTCTTATCGAGCTCCGGCTCGGCTCAAAAGTTCGATCGATAGTGCTTCTCTCTCAATCTGGCTTCTACTCTTTTCCATGCTGTTTGATGTGACTGTGGCGTCGAGGACAGAGGACCGCAAAGAAATGACTTGACCCTCGCAGAAACACCAGGAATTGGATGGGCCGTAATATGGATGCTCTGCTATCCATGGTCCTTCGATTCTGTTTTGCAGCAAGTCTCGAGCGCCCCGCTACCGCCAACTCTGCATTCTTCTCTCCTGCGCGCATCTACGACTGACCGTTACGACCTCCAGGCAATCGACCACACGAAATGGGAAGCTCCCAGCGCAAGATGATACCGACGAAGCAAACCTACGGCAGCATTTTGCTCCATCATGCCCTGCAGCCCGAAAGCGCACGCGCGTCTTGCTTCATCGAAAAAACAGCCTCGCCGGTGCGCCGCCGCAGGTAAGTTTCGCACAACCGTCCAGCTCGCAAGCGCGAACCCCGCCTCGCCCTTCAGCCTCTCTCCCACCGCTGTCGACTCTGCTGACCCTTCTGACCCTTTGATGCAAACAGGCAACGAAGAGACGATACCCGCATCGCCCGCGGCCTGTGATCCCCCCGCCGTCCTTCGAGAGCCTCACTCGTGCCCGTCGGCAACATCCTTTCGCTTCCTCAGCTCCGCTGCAGCACAACCGCGCCCTCGTTTCGAGATTTCCAAAGGATGGCAGGACTGGCAGAAGGGATACGTCGGGAGACACTTGGGCTACGGCGCTCCTGTACCGTCGCGATGAGAACGGCAGGCGAGAAGAGGAGTAAGCGGCATAGCGTCGCCTGGGAGAGCGCCCTTGGCCTCGTTTCCGCCACTGCCAGGCCTTGCTGACGTCTCCATCGACAAATACAGTGGTGCCGACAGTGATCGCTCTCGCATTGGGCTACTCCGCCGCCTTTCCGCTGCTCTTCAAGAGCTGTGCCTGCGCCCATCTGGGAGACAACCACTTGCTTTCTCCGCTCCGCTACCGCTGGATCTAAACCCCGCTCCCATACTCTTGCGGGGCAATACAAACAAGTGGACGGACACACAGTGCTGCTCCCAAGCGTCTGCGCTGCCACGGAGCTGTGATGAGAAGCGGAGGCGACGAAAAGCGCGAGCGGGGCGGCGTAGCCGGTGAGAGTTCCTTTGGTTTCTTCCCATGGTTTCGGCCTTGCTGACTGTTTGACAGCTGCAGTCTTCAGGAATGACTGCGCTCGCACTTTCCTTGGCCTCCTCCGTTGCTTTTTCGCCGTCCTTCAAGACACTCCCGTGCCCGATTGAGAGACAGCACCGACCTCCTCCGCTCCGCTACCACAAAACAGAAGGCCGAATGTGGCGATCTTTCTGAACAAGACAACTGTGTGGAGGAATACACGTTGCCGCGCTCCCGCTGCGACGCCGTGGTTGAGCTGCAATGCGAAAGGGAGGAGGACAACGACGCGGCAGACCAATGCGGGCGACTCTGCTCTGTTGCCGTGGGGAAAACCGCCTCCAGATCTCCTGAACTGCAGGACAACCGTGTGGATGGACACTCTGTGCCGTGCTCTCGTCGCAACGGTGCAATGGAGCCACGATAGAAAAGGACGAGGAAGGGCGGCGCGGTAGAACCAATGGGCGCATGCGTTGGATCCCTTCACTATTGTCGACGTTGCTGACTCGTTCGTGTATCCAGACAAAGCGGGGAAAACTCCAGTCTCAAACTTCACGAGATATTATATTACCCTACCAACGAGCGACGGCTCTCCAATCTCTCCACTACCGCTCAATCACCGTCCCGCTTCCACAAGCGTACGAGACACACAGACTGCTGCGCTGACGATGGGGCTCCGCCATGAGAAGCATCGAAAAAGCAAGGGGCAGGAAAGAGGCAGCAGTCTGGTGCAGTCAAGGCCGCAGGTCTTTTGTCACCTGGGAGGTAGATTGTGATTCTCGCAAGTTCGGTCTTCGGAAAAGCTTGGAGTACATGGAACCGATGCGCATCGTCTTCTGGTTGCGACATCTTGCTGAGCTGAAGGGACAGGGAGATTTGATCGAATGGTGGCCGCCGCTTTCCTTGCGCTGTGGACAAGTCGCCCGTTGAGGCTTTTCTCCACCGCCTATTTCGATTCTTGAACATGTTCTGCGGCGTGGAGTCCGTAATGTGTATGGTCTTCTTCAGCCAGAGGCGGCCCTCCGAGTCGCTGTGTCATGCCGCTCGTATCCACGATGCGAGGAATTTTGTCTAGAATGATGAGGGCAAGGAGTGTTTTCGTACTCGCCACATTTGCTCTCGAACGCGCAAAGTGGAGTACGCTCATGCGATCAAGTGTGCCTTATTGGATATTTCGATGAGTGTAAGTGGGTTCTCCTGATTTCCGTGACAATGATCCAGTTTCCTTGGTTCTGACGGCAGACACCTACTCAGTGCGAAGAAGGTTAAAGATCTTATACCGGTCCGAAGAACCAGGCGTCGCCTCCATCATCTTCTGAGCAATATCCTCGGCCGTCTCACCGTCGTCGTTCCTGATGGATCTATCCGCGCCGTTTCGCAGCAGCATATACGCGCAGTTGAAGCGCAACCTGCGGACAGCACACATCAACGGCGTTTCGCCGTCCAGGCTCTTCCGGTTCGGGTTTGCTCCGTGCTGCAGCAGCATCTGCAAGATGTTCATGTATCCCTCGGATGCGGCCCAGGATACAACACACATGAACCCGCCATATCCATGGATGATGGCTCCGCTGCCATACCTGAAATGCTGTAGACTGTTTTTGAGAAGCCGGCAGTCTCCTTCGGAAATGCGGACGTCCAGAAATCCCCAGCCAGCGTGCTCCTTAGAGGGCAAGTCCTCTGCCTCAGAGCCGTTCGACGTGTCCGGGCGTCCCTCGTCCATGCTCAGCGTCTGCATGGCGGAAAACAGGTCGGCAGTGCCAGAGCGCGGCTGCGCAAGCTCTGCGGCGAACTCGCGGGAAATCCAGCGCTTTTTCATGCCCTCAAACTCCCACGCCGGCGTGGACATATTCTCGGCCATGGGGTACTCGAAAACGAACTTGGTGTACGGCATATTTCGACGCGGTCTGATGGGCCACAGTTCGGTGTGGCTCCGAGGGAAGCCTCGAGAGTTGCCCGAAAGGAGAGGGAAGTCGCGCTCGTGCGTTTCGTCGCAGACGGGACATGTGTACCGCCCGAAAACGACCTCGAAGTCGTACCATAGCACCCGAACGGATGTGACGTACACGGATCCGCCCGTCATGGTAGTTGGCTGAGCAGTTGCTGGTGCAGACATTGCTGTGTTGAGTGTGTGGGAAATGGGCGGAGCTTTTGACAGACTGACAGTTCTGAATGCCAGGTCTCACAGACGGGGTGACAGGTTGTTCGCGCAAGATGGTATCCGAGAAAGCCTGGAGACCGCACAGCGAGGGCTGTTGGCGGGGGACTCCAACCTTTAAATGACTTTGACGAATTGTTGAGCTGGTGATTTGGGCCGGGACCGCGGCTCCATGGATCGATGTCCCTTTTGTCGACGACTGTTTCGATTGTTGACTGGTTGGAAATGCTGGGCGGCTCAAGCGAGCCGTTTTTCGATTCAAATTTGCCAGAGAGGAAAAAGGAGCGAAGCAGTCAGAGTGCGGAAGGCGGGGATCAAAATACCGTGGATCATGCCGCCTCAACGCCGGGTGAACGACCCACGGTAGCAAAATAACAGCAAGGAGACGGCCATCGGCAAAAGACTCGAGTAATGATGGGACCAAATGCAACGCCAAAACACTCTTTGACTGCACCGACACATGACAACGACCACTTCTTGCCGTCTTGCTGTATCTAGATATTGAGAGCGTGCAGAAGGACTGGCACGTCGCCGATGAATGACACGGAAGACAGCCCAGTAGACTTCGACGGACTTTGCGATGGAGCCCACTCCAATGTGGTCACTCTTACAGGCGTTTTTCGGGGACAAGCGAGATCTGAAGATGCAGTGTGTCGTTAACAGCATTTTTAAACTTTTCACAGTCCCCGCAAATTGGTTGATTGATGACGAGAATAGTCGCTCGCGTCAGCATGACAGGAGGCCTCGCTTTTGCCAAATGGCACAGTCCCTCTCCTTCTTCGATTTCCGCCGGTATGAAGGCATGCTTGCTGACAAAGTAGGCAATGAGTTTTGGCTCGACGTGGCTGGCATGAAATTGCCCAGGTTTATCGTCATCACGCCGGTCGGATGAGAATGTATGTCGGATGAGCTCCGCAAGTCGCAAAGCCTCGTCGCGCCAGAGTTTGCCTGGTTGTAATGTCGCCATCTCGGTTTCAAGACGATCTTCTCCCCAACCGCTCTTTGTCGCTACAGAGGGATAGTTCTGACCACGTCCGAGAATTCCTATCGTTTTCTGCATTTGCAGAGGACGAAGGTCGTAAAGGAATTCACGGGAGGGCGAAAGGAGATGGAATTCCAAGTTGGTTTTCTTCCGCACGAGGCAGTTTTCAAGATCCTCAATCCAGCCTGATTTTCCCGATGGGAAAATATGATCGCGTGCAAGCAGAGCTCTAATCCTCTTCCGTAGTTTGGCCTCTTCTGTCGCCTGGGCAGGAGGAACCGCTGGAAGATCAAGACCAGGTAGGATCTCAACAGAATCTGGCTCGGCATAACCCAAGGCAGTCATGCCAGAGGGACGGGCTCTACGGTCTTTATTCGCTTTGTATCGAAGCAGATGCCACACATTATCAGGGCGTTTCTCTCTAGCGGCCCAGATCAACGCGGTATTCCCCAGTCCATCTGCCCGGTCGACGTCTGCGCCGTACATCAGCAGAAGCTGGACAATGTTGGAATGTTCTCCCTTCGCCGCATGCACTAAGGCGGAGTCGCCGTCGATGATGGCGTCGTGGAGGAAACTCTTCGCCTTCTCAGGCGATTCCAGGTACTGCTTCACATAGTGGCAGTTGCCGCGCTGCATTTCCGTGAGGATTTCGCCGAAGTTTCCATGTTGGTCGGTTTTCGAGTCTTGAGAAGCGCCGCAAGCTGCACTACTGCTGGGGGGTCGAGAAACACTCGTCTGTCTCTCTCCGTTGTCGTTGATACCCAAAGTGCCCATTTGTTCTGCCAGCGAGGAGACATCCGACTCCGTGAAGTTTGACGCTGGCACGCAGACTTTTGAAGGAGGCGGAATAGCATCACGCGCGACGTATTGCCCGCGCTTCTTGTCGATCTCAAAACGCGTCGTGCCATTTTTTTCGTCGTACGGATAAAGGTGTATACGGACCCGACGCTGGAGCTCCTGCGAGTGGTGTGTGGATCCAGGGGAATTCTTGTAGAATGTGCGCGTGTGATCAATTGAACAGCTAGGGCAGCGGTAACTCGCGAAGACAGTCTAGTCGTTCCACTCGAGTACTGTGGCAGGGGTTGTGTGACGTCGCATTCTGCCAGTCTTGATCAAGAAATCGAGGTGCTTAAGTACCCTATCAAGCGGAGTATTTGTATCCGGAGCAGTCAGACCAATCAGGCGGTCAACGGTGCAAAAGATTCGCGCAGCTCTCGTGGGCAACGACAAAAACAGGAAAACGAGAAAGGAGAAACGAGACTTTAAGAGATCAGAGTAGAAGGAGGAGTTCCCAAAAGGTTTTAAGAAGCAACAGACTGAATCGCTCAAGGTTTCGGCAAACCCAAGACTGACGAGACAACAGTAGACGGAAGCAAGACAGCCGCCTGAGCCAATGACTGTCTTAGACTCAGAAAGTCTGTCTCCTTGGGCCGTCAGAGAGACTGCCGTCCCGCCCGTCTATTAGTTTCTACGAATTTAAAATTTAGCATAGCTTACAAAAGGAGTGAGGGGCAAAACTTAACTCTTACTAATGTGCGATATCTTTGGCAGTTCTGAGGCTCCTGGTCAGAGACCTTAAACAAAAGCAGCAACATTCGCAGCACATCAAGGATAGAGTCTGGAGCAGCACTGGTGCTCGAATCCTGCCGTCACTAACGAGGAAGACATTCTAAATTCCCCCTAGTTTACCAGGTTTTGGCGGATTGGTTCAAAAACAAGTAGATACTCTCGCCGCTCGCGCGTGATAGCAAGGCGCTTCTCTAAGCTACAATCGAGAGATGAGCAAAGGGCTCAAATGATGGCGACGGAGACAGGCAAGGCAGTAGAACAGCAGAGCTAGGCTGCGATGTTTCGACGAGTTTAAGCCAGCGTGTATCCGAGAGCCAGAATGTCCAATCTTCTGTCGTGCTTAAGCAATGCAGACTAGCAGTGTCTACCAATGTATCTTGGCGTCAGTCAGGTAAAGGATGAGGCGCATAGCAAAAGGTCAGGGGGAGCCATTCAGGTACCACGGCAAGCCTCGAAAGACGTGTACTCACTTATCCTCTCCAACAACTACCTCCTTCCCCCGCCCCGCGTCCTCCCCTTCAACCACCCCACCACTCCCTCTCCTCTCTCCACCCCCCTCCCGACCATCCCCCCCGTCCCCCTGCGTCCCAATCCTCAACACCAACACAAGCGGGACGGCACACGCAGCCACCGCAGCGCAATAAAACATGACAGCAGCATAGGGCTCAAACGGGTCGTTCGCATGGAAGCCCTCGGCGGCGGGGCGCGCGCGCACGGCGTCGAAGACGGCCGTGCTGACGCCCAGCCCCACCGTCAGGGAGAGCTTGGTCACGGTTTGGAAGATGCCGCCGGCGAGCGATTGCTGTGACGGGGGTAAGGAGGACATGACGTACATCTGTGTGTGCGGGTGGCGTTAGTTGGGGTTGTTGGCGAGGACTGCGGGTGGAGGAGAGGGAGGGAGAGGGGGCGACGTACGTTGGCGACGCAAAACTCAAAGTCGGCGCCGACGACGCCGAGGAGGAGGCCGGGGAAGGTGAAGGCCCAGTAGGAGCTGTCAGCGTGCTGGAGGCCGATGAGCAGGAAGGCGAGGGTGTAGCTCAGGGCGCCGATGCCCATGAGGAGCTTGTTGGACACCCTGTGCATGATGAGTCCCGCAATAATCTGGCCAACCCAACGTCAGAAACCAAGTCGACGATCAAAAGGCTGCTGGAGGGAGTAGTCCTCACATTGACGGTAATGCCACCAATGGCCATGGGCAGCAGGTGCACGGCGACCACGAGCGGCCCGTAGCCCTTGACCTGCTGCATGAAGAGCGCGATCCAGAAGGACATGGTGGGGAAGGCGAGGAAGCCGAACAGGAGCACGGCAATGATGATGCTGAAGTCGCGGTCCCTCCATATGGACATGGGCATGATGGGGTAGGGGTAGAACAGTTCCCAAAACACGAATGCGATCATGAGGACCACGCCGAGCGCCAGGAGGACGAGCACGTAGGGCGTTTTCCAGCCCTGCGGTGCGTCAGACCCGAGACTGAAAATTCACGCCTGATTAGCTGGCTGTGTTGTCTAGGGAGGCAGAGATGACCGACCTGAGCGCAGCGGAGAACATGCCGATGCCGGCGATGGTCAGGCCGGCGCCGACAATGTCGAGCCTCTTGCCAGACTCGCCGTTGAGCGGCTGCTTGGCCGTCACATCGGCGGGCAAGATGAAAATCGCCAGAGCGGTAATGACGGCAAAGATGATGGCGAGCAACCAGAAGCTCGCGCGCCAATTGAACAGTTGCACTGCGATACCCGAGAAGATGGAGCCGATGACCATTCCCAAGGGATTGCCTGCGCTGAAGCAAGCAAACGCGCGGTTCTTGCGTTTCGAAGGCCGATTGTAGGTCGTGGCAAGCATGCCCTGCGCTGGAGGGACAGCAGCTGCGGCAGACAGACCCATGAAACCATTGAGGACGTCGAGCTTGAATGCAGTTTGGGAAAATCCAGCCGCAAGACAGAAAGTGGCATACAGGGCCATGCTGGCGATGAGCAGGTTCCTTCTTCCGAAGAGGTCGGCGACGCGGCCAAAGAGAAGCAAGAATGACCCAGACGCAAGGCTGAAGATTATCAGCAGGAGACGGTGCCGCGGGTTGGAATTGGAATCGCACGCACGATGATGCTCCATTGATCCAGCTGACCTCGGCCGTTGTCATGTTCAAATCCTCTTTCACAATGGCGGTCAAAACAACGACGGTCCCAGCAGCCAGAGTGCTCATGCTGTTGCCAAAGGTTGCGACCAAAACAAACAGCATCTCCTCCAACGTGGAGCTGAAAATGGCAGGTCTCGCACTGTCGTCACCAGTCGCGGCATCAGGCTGAGTGGAAGGTGGACTAGCATCAAGTGACTTTTCGGCGCTCTCGACGCCATGTTGTTTTTCGATATCGTCGACTCGTTGCATGGCAGAAGCAAAGGACAAATTTCAAGATTGAAAAAAGGCGATTTCACACCACCCTTGCAAGACTCTTTTCTCCGATCACTTAAATAATACAAGTCCGAACGGAAAGATAGCGACTGCAGGGGCCACAGTGCCAGAAACGCCAGGTCCGTGATGATTTGCGTAGAGGGCGTCAATTCCGCCGACGACGCAGAGGAATGGTCACCGCTGACTGACGTGCGTAACCACCAATGAGGAGGCGTCTGCGTGTCAAAGCGCTTTGTAATGCCGTAGGGCTCTGTCTCTATCCGTTAGTTCTACTTGTGTATATGGCGTTGATTCGTTATATGTACCGATTCGTGCAACTGCTTCAAATTGTTCCGCATATACGACGCTTACCTATCGTGCTGGACGACATCGGTAGACCGGATGGGGCCATTTGGACAAGCTAAAGAAATCTCGCAGGAGCAAGTCCGTATAGACGTGCAAGAGGCTCGGGTAGACAGTGATCGTCGACGCCTCGCTGCCCCGCTGATGGTGTCACAACTTCCACACCTTCCAGGTCCTGAGATCCATCTTTGATAGAGCGCCCCGCAGCGGGCCTTGGATTTCTCCTTGGTCGGCCCAAACCTTTCGTCCAGACCAGTAGTCCAAAAATCCATCAGGGCCAGAGATCATGATGAGCTGCGTGCCAGTGGTTTGCGAGCGCGCTCCATTGGCATCGGCCAAGCACTTTGAAACATGTGCTGGCCTGATGAAGCTGCCCTCCTCGTCGACGTAGTACTCGACCCGCAGTCCATCTGGTCCCGCATGCTTCTTGAGCGCCTCGAGTTCTCGGACAATCGCACCCTTCCTGTCATCCACTTGAGCAAGCGAGGTTGTTGCCTGGCTCTTTGCCTTTTTCCCCAGCCCGATCCAACTCTTCCACCCTCCGCTACCGCCGTTTGCCTGCTCCGAGACACCGTCGCTCTTGCCGCCCACGCACTCTTCCCTCAATCTGTTTGCCCAGAGGATCCGCATCCTAGTGTTCTTCTTGTCTCGCGTCATCAGGGCATTCGCAACCTGCATCGCGGGCGCAATGCCCGTCCCGCCCGCCAAAAACAAGACGTCGGTGGTATCGTCTGGGATGTCAAACTCGACATGCGGGCCGCGTAGCTCGACGGTGGCAGAGACGGGAAGGCGGTGCAGGTAGTTGGACACCTCGCCAGAGGGCTCGCGGCGGATGAGGAGGCGGACGGTGCGGGAGGATTGCGGGTCATGCTCGACGTCGTTGGTAGCAGCAGGTGGAGCCGGAGAAGTCGAGGACGGAATGGGATCAGTGGAAGACGTGGTGACAGCCGTTTCTGGCGTTGCTGACAACGACGACGGCGACGGTGGCAGCGGGGTGTACGCCCGGGCTATCTGCAGCTGTGGCTGCTTCACCTCGACGCTCCAAACGCCTCGTTCCCACACATTTTTTAAGCTTTGGTGGCTGTCGGAATCTTGTGCTCGGAGGGTAAAGATGCTGCTGGTCTTCGAAACGGGCTCGCGCGCCGCAATGGTGTACGCCGAGAAGTTTTGCGGATGCAGACCGCCAGACTCGCCGTTGCTTTTGGAGGCGTAGTGGCGGTATCCAAAGCCACCTAGGGCGCCGCCGCTAATGACGAGCAGAGCGCCTGCATAGGGCCGAATCGAGCTGCGCAGGACGCGTGGCATGGGACGGGCAGATGGTGTTGATGTGGCTGCGCGGGTTGGTGTTGAAGAGTGTGAGACGGGCTTAGCGGAGTTTACAGACGGACGTCGGGTGCTGCGTCACGACACAAGTTTTGCCAAGATGTTTGTCCCATAATGGTCTCTTCTATAGGTCTATATGGTCTTCCTAATGGAGTAGGGTGATGTCCAGCTAGCCACATCTTCATCCCTCACAGTCTTATGATCGAACGCGCGTCATTGTCTTCTATCCCGCCTCTAAACATGTCTTTGACGACCTTGCCCTGGACGATGGTCGCGTCGACAATTCCTTCGACGTGCTCGGGATCCACGCGTCCATACCATATGCCTTTGCCGGCCAGCGGATGTCCAGCCTCGCGCAAGGTCCGAGGGATGTAAATGATGACGTTACCGGCGTACTTGTGTCCACCAATGTGGCTGATGAGCCCAACGCTTGCCGACATGCCCTCACGATGTTCTTGCAAGTCCGGCTGCGGCCGAAGAGATATACCCTTGGCCTGGAGCTTCTCTTCAAACTCGTCCCGCAGCAAGGGGCCGTAGATGCCACAGCGTGCGTCTCTGCCGCCGTGTCCGCAGATGAGAACCATAATCTCGTCGACCTCTCGTACACCCTGAAACTGCTGTTGCAACGACTCATCTCTCACCATGATTTCCTGCTGATGTTCGTCGAGTATCTCCTCATTGAGCGGGTGAAGCTCTTTTGGCTTGACGAATCCGCGCAAAAAGTTCTTGACGCCGTCACCTGCGAGGGGTATCGATGGGATGTAGCGGAAGCTGGGAAAAAGGTACGCTGAAGCTGTGTCTGGAGAAGAAGCGGCGGGGGAGAAGGAAACGTTTGCGATGCTGGCGTTGTGAAAAGGCTGCACGCACAGTGTTAGCATGTATTCCAGAGTCGAGCATCATGCGCGAAAGGATCCAACGCAAATCCAGAGGAGGAGCATATACAGGTACAGGCTCGGCGCCGCGACGGCGAGTCAGCCAGCCGCGGCGCATGCTTCTCTCTCCCTCGACGCGCGCAATGCTCATCTGTACGTGAGTACTACTCGGGGAGAGTGACGAACGTCGCAGAGCTCCCCTTTTCTCCCCAGCAGCTCTTTCAGCTTGCGCTGGAAGTGTGCGTCCTCTTCGTCCTCAATCTTGCTTGTCCAGTCATCTTTGCCAGTCGCAATCATGATTTGTTCCGCGTAAGCTGCCATTGTGCCGTTGAGATTCTGGTTGTAGTCTATGGGTAGGCCCTCGGGCATCTGTGGTGTTGGACGGCATGCGCATGTTGGCGACGGACAAGACTCGATGACGGGGAATGGCGGAGGTTTTGACGGGATGGGTATTCGTCGCGAGGCAAGGCGAGGAGGAGACGAAGTGAAGAGATATCTTCTGGCGCTCCGGAGCAGCAACATGGCGAGGGAAGAGTGGATGATGTGGTCGTGAAGAGTGGAGAAGGCTGGCGGCGTCGGGGAGTTTTTGTTGTTGGCGGCGCATCTTAAAGCCGAGAAGCGTCATTAATTCCGTCCGCTCGGTCTCGCTCTTCCTCCACATTCGGCCTCGGACTGCCGCTGCCCAACCACCATCTCCGCATTCACGACACGACAGCTACCTCGACGCGCCATGATCGCGACCAAGTCAATTGGGACGCCAGAATGACAGATGTAGGCACGCCGCCTCCAGAGGATCCTCCCTCGGCTCCAGCCTCCACCACGCCCTCCCGCCCTGCTCGTCCACGCTCTCCGCGATTTCCTCCGCACAATGCTCCTCGCGTCTGGTTCTTGACCAACGGCACCTCGCCAATCAGCATAGCCCTGGCCACCAAAGTCCTGGAACACGGCGATTATGTGGTTGCGGGAGTGTTGCCTGCCGAGTTTGAGCGCGAGAGCGGTCGGAGTGAAGAGTTTCGCGACTTTTTGGACATTGTCGGCACGGGCGAGGGCGAGCGGGAGCGCTGGAAAGAGAGGTTGAGGATAGTCGGCTTAGATGCAAGGTAAGGTACGCATGAGCTCTGCGACCTGTTGGCTTGGCCTTGAGAACTGACATGTCGCTGTGCAGAGTGATTGGCCAATGCCAGGCTGCCATTGCCGAAGCCGTCGAGGCTTTTGGCAGGGTCGACGTGCTGCTGGGCTGTTCGAGCGAGACGGTCATGGGCACTGTGGAAGAGCTATCCCAGAATACTCGCACCATGAACCTCGTCCGCAATCAGCTTGAGACCAATTTCTTTTCCAATGTCAACATCATCAAGGCCGTCTTGCCCGCCATGCGTGACAAGAAGAACGGACACATCATCATGCTGACAGGAACGAGTATGGCTTCATTGTGCTTCGACTGCAAGCAAATCAGCTAACTTTCGTCGAGCTGGCCATCTGGGAACACCAGGTCTGGGTGTCTATTGCGCATCTCAATGGGCAATTGAAGGATACTGCGACGTAAAGCTCCCGGCTTCCCTAGCTTCTTTTGGCTAACCTGCTTCCAGAGCCTTGCTTTTGAAATCGCCCCCTTTAATATCAAAATGTCCATCGTCCAGCCAAACATTGAAGTCAACGTCCTCACCAACCGCATCACTTCGGCCCCTCCAATGCCAGACTACGCGCCCGACGTCAACCCCGCGCCGCTGGCTCGCGACATGTTTAGCGGCCTGCTCGACAAGATTGACACTCGATCTGCGGGCATTGCGCAGGCGCCGTCTCCCTCAGGTGACATTGACGACTTTGCGTTTGGCAACACTCCACAGAGTGTAGGCGATATGCTGTCTTCTCCGAATATCGCGTCGTTGTATCCGATGCTTGATCCCGGGGTTAGGGCAGGGCTTATTGCGGAGACGGTCCATGCCTTGACGGCGATCGGCGGTCATGACAATCCTCCTGCGAGACATATTGTCGGATTCGAGGGGGTCGCTAGTGTAAAGGAGAAGCTCAAAACGGTGAGTGAAGAGTTGGAAGATTTTACAGAGGTCAGCAGTGCTGTGGATATTGCCAAGGGAGAGGATTGGCAGGCGATGGATGTGCAGACACTGGGAAATTCGTAAAGTAAGTGCTGCAAAATCAACAGACTGCTTCAACTGACAGAGACCGCACAGCTTTTGGACTATTGCTGTCGTCTCGGAGTCTAATTTCATGAGCCGGAACGTTTCATCCGCACTGCCAAATTCCACGAAAACCAAGAGTGAGGCTGCAGCAAACAGCGGCGAGGACGTTTTCAGGTAAGCATGCGAGGAGAGCAGCCGCACCCGCACACGACGCGCTGTTCACGACTGGGATGTAGATGGTGCTGCTCAAGTCTTGCTGAGCTATTTCGAATCGAGAATGACTTGCTGCTCCCTCACAGCCAACCTCTAAGCCTCCATGGTTACAGCCGAGACGGTGCGGACATGATATCATGGTGACCCCTGGTCGTGTCATCAACCGAGGCGATGACGGCTTTGTTTGAAGAGGATCTTGGTCGTGTTCCTCGACCAGGGGCCACTCTGCGCGGTATTCACGCGCTTCGAAATATCCACCTTGACCAGTTCAAGCTCGTCGCTCCAAGGAATGCGCTTTTTGGACAACTAGTTGGGCTTTGCTTTTTCGAAATCTCCTCCACTATTCACAGTGAGCTTACAATGACTGCAAAGCAAACCACGCCCATCCCAACATCATTCGCATCATCAAGCTCCCCTGGCTCGGCGACCTAGCAACCACGTGCGCGAGGCGTCTGCTGCAGCCCAGTACATCTCCGGCTCCGCTCAGTCTCCCATAGCTACCGCTCTTGTGAGACACTTGCAATCTTGGCCCTCCGTTTCACCGTTTCACAACGCCTGCTTCGGCCCCTGCCAGGGACAAGAAACACGAATCCAGGAACCGGTCTGCCTTCGCCATGCGAAAATACGTAATGCATCTCAAGGACGACGTCTGTCTCCCAGGGACCAGCGACGGCAACGGCGCGGAGACACGCGCGAACTGCTGCACGGTGCGCATTGAGGACTGGAAGAGCACAAGTCGACTTGTATATATTTTGTCGCGCCCGTTCAAAGCTCGGCACGGCAGTTTCGAAACTAAGCGCCGCGAGTGCCTTCCATCGCTGCCTCGAATCGTAGGCAGCAAACATTGTCGTTGCTATGTGCTCATAAACAGGGTCTGTCTGCATTGCAAGGAGTACCTGTCCACTTGCCATTCAAAGAAATCGACAGCACCAGATTCGGCGCTGTGAAACGGCCAGTGATGTCCAACCCATCTGAATCCGGTATGGGCGGACAGGCCCGTACGCTCAACGCAACAGTGTTTTTCTCAAAGAGCGCACTTTTGCGGGACGCGTGTTGAAGAGATTTTCTTTTCAATGTAAAAGGTCAAGTTGACGTTGCGATCTTACATTCTGCACACTCCTACTAATTCCATTCGTCAGATAAAAGCACCGTCCTTGCTAAAGTCACCGAGTCTTCTCAAGAACAGGGCTACTGGCGACCCTCAACTATGGACTGGTAAGATTGCCAAGGTAATTTGTTTACTGCAGCTGGCCAGGGTCAAACGAGTCTTCGGTCTTAGAACAACCATGTGTCTCCTTTCACCAAACATACTACCAACAAATGGTCCAAAGAAACGGCGCCAGGACAGGGCTACAAGACTGGACTACTACCAATACCAACTTGTAAGATTGCCAAGTCATTTTGTTTCCTCCCCAACGTCCAGGAATATTCTGCGGTCGACACCCATGTCTCCTCCAACTACTACTTGAACTACATGCTGATCGACACACAAGGCAAAATGCAAGTGCACCTACACCCACCACGACGCTGGACACTAATCAAAATCGAGCTTGTTTACCAATTTTCGACCGACTAGCGCCGCAGAAAACAATTGATCAACGACTCTTTTCCCATTCTATAAAGATCTGCCCGCATCAACGACTGGATTGGGCTTCATCATCAGTACATCACATCCATACAACAAAACAAACTGCACACCTCCGCGAGGTCCTGACGCGCAACAACCGTCGTTACTGATCTACTTTTCTACTTTCCTCTCCCTTTTCTCCCTTCTTCCTTCACGACTCACTTCAATCGCCGACCATGGCCCACAAGGTCGTCCGACTTTTAGTCTTCTACCTCGCTCTGGCGAGCGCAGGCCCACTCCCAGACCGGCATCATCGTCCCCACGGCCACAACAGAGTCGACCCATGGCCCGGTCCACCCGGCCACCGCATGGGTCATGGGCCCGTCGTTGTGCCTCGAGATGAGCAGCCCCCCGCAGCTCCGCCAGCGGATGCTCCCGCTGCTCCAAACCCAGATCCCAATCCTCCCGCCATTGATCCTCCTAACCCACCGACGGCCGCCACCACCCCGGCGCCCAATGGGACCGGCGATGCCAGCACGCAAGACGTAGGCGACGGCATGGACGACGCCGGCGACGACCTCGACGATTACGACTATGACGATACGGCAGGCGCAAACGCAGACTTGCAGGCCAGCAACGCAGACCCCTCGAACGCTACGGCCGCCGCGGGCAACAGCACAAACGACATCGGCGCCGCCTGGTTCGGCAAGAAGAAGATGTTTGGCAAGAAGAAGATGTTTGGCAAAAAGATGATGTTCGGCAAGAAGAAGAAGATGATGTTTGGCAAGAAGATGGGCTACGGCAAAATGGGCGGCGGCTTCAAGGGCCAAGCCGAGTATGAAAAGGGAGGCGGAGGCGGCTACGGTGGCGGCGGCGGCTACGCCAACATCGAGTACGGCCGGCCCATGGGAGGCTTCAGGCAAGAAAAGGAGAGGCCTGGCGGTGGCTACCGCGGCCAGATGGAAATTCCCAAAGGCGGCTACGGTCCTGGCGGCAACTATGGTGGCGGTGATATCAACCTGGATATCGAGCTCGGCGGCGACCGCTACACGAGCCAAGGCGGCGGTTCCAAGTGCGAGTCCTGTGAACGAGCTGGCTACGGCGGCGGCGGTGGTGGCGGCGGGTACATGGAAAACCGACGCGAAGGAAACTACCGGCCGCAGCGAGGAGGAGGCGAACGACAAGAACGCGAGCGCGGCGGCGGCGGTGGAGGTAACTACCGAGAGCAAGAACGACAGGGAGAGCGACAGCGCGGCGGTGCTGCCCCCGAGATAGGTGAGGACTGGCGTCCTGCGATTGAGGACCGCACTTATGGCCCTGGCGACAAGAAGCTACGTCTACGTCGTCGCGGCGGTAATGGATCATCCCCGGCTGAAACTCGTCCAGAAATCCGTCCCGAACGACCGGCTGCCCCTGAGCGCGAGCGCCCGGCCCCGGCTCCTCAACCGCAACCGCAACCGCAACCTATTGTTCAGCCAGTTCCTGTCGCCCAGCCTATCGCCCAGCCTCAGCCCGCCCCTGCTCCGGTTATCGTTCCTATTGTTCAGCCCGCCCCAGCCCCCGCTCCTCAGCCCGTCGTCCAGCCGGCGCCACAACCTGAGAAACAGGCCCCTGAAAGACGGCCTCAAGAAATCGAGCGTCCTGCCCCTGCCCCTGCCCCTGCCCCTGAACAAGGGGGTTATGGAAAAGGAGGTGCCGGAGCTGGAGCCGGGATCGGTCAAGGAGGAGCCTGGGCCGGAGCTGGAATTGGTGGCGGTGGGGCGTGGCAAGGGGGTGTTCCTCAGGGGCAAGAAAAGTCATGTGGGGGTGAATCTTGTCGAGGGATCCAGTACGCTCCTCAAGCACCATCCGGTGGCAACGGCGGCAACGGCGGGGCAGGAGGCGCAGGAGGTAGTGGCGGTGCAGGCGGTAACGCAGGCAACGCCGGTAATGCCGGGGGAGGGGGAAGAGGAGGAGGAGGCTACGGCGCGGGCCAGAAGAACGAGCAAAAGGGACCCAGCGGGCCCTCCTTCAACGCAGACCAGCGGGCCGACATCAAGGGACCTTCTGGGCCATCTTTCAACGCGGATCAGAGGGCAGATATCAAGGGGCCAACCGGTCCATCGTACAACGCGAACCAGGACACGAATCAGAAGGGTCCAACCGGCCCATCTTTCAACGCCGACCAGAGGGCAGATATCAAGGGGCCAACCGGCCCATCATACAACGCCAACCAGGAAACCAACCAAAAAGGACCAACCGGCCCATCCTTCAACGCCAACCAGGACACAAACCAAAAGGGACCAACTGGCCCATCCTTCAACGCAAACCAAGACACAAATCAAAAAGGCCCCAGTGGCCCATCCTTCAACGCCGACCAGAAGGCCGACGAGAAGGGCGGCAGCGGCCCCGCCTACAACGCCAATCAAGGCGCCGAACAAAAGGGCGGCGCCGCACCTGGTGGGCCAGGCGGTCCTGGTGGCCCCTGTCAGAAAGGCCCTAATGGCGAGCCGTGTACGCCTGGAAAGGATGGGGCGGATGGCAAGAATGGTGGGGGTGGTGGAGGCGGCAGCGCGGGGTCTGCGTGGAAGCCTCCGAAGTTGTAGAAAGAGGAAGAGGTGGATGGTATGAGATGGCATGGAGTGGCATGGGGTTCGGACGTGGAGTCGATTGTGGCCTTTTTTCTTCTTCTTCTTCTTTTTCTTTTTGGCGCGGAATTTGGCTCGGATGGAAGGTGTAGAAATGGGTAAGGTATAACTTTTGTATGGTGTTAGATACTCCCCTATACTTAGTTGCGCATAGTAATATTTACCTTTTCTTTTTCTCGAGGTGGTGCGTGCTCATTCGTTCGTCGATTGACAATTTGAGCTGCTTTGAACGTGGAGAAGTCGAAGGTATGTCGAATTTCCCTAGTCAGTTGCATGCATGGAGATTCGCCCAAGGGCGGAGCGGAGAAAAGCGCGCTGCCACAGTAGGTGACGAACTAAATTCAACCCAGGCTTTGCTTCAGGTTGTCGCACACTTGGACGCAAGCGCTCGAATGCTCCTTGTAAGTATTCACTAAGAAAAGATTTCTCTCTATGTTGGAGGCATGAAGCGCTTGAGGACTCCTTGTCTCTACGTACGCTGACTTGGCGACAGACATTCGCGGAATAGCAATTTCTTTCTTTCACCCACTGTGCTGCCTTTGGACTGACCGCCGCCTCAGATTTCCTTGCAATGCCCGGCGCCTGCAACTGTCCGCCCGCCTATACTAGAACTTTCCTTCCTTGCCTGGGACTGCTCACCATCCGGTAACTGCGGTAGTAAGCCTGGGTCCATCACTTTCAATCACATTCAGTCTTGAAATACTAAATCCAAGCCCAGACGCTGGAATGCTCCTCGTCCGCGCCATTTTCTCGCGATTTTGTTGTTTCAACGCCTGCGTGCGGGAGGCTGGGAGGTGACACAAGAACGCGGGTGCGGCGCGAAGACAAGCTGTGCAACCGCCCGCCAACGGCGCAGCAGCCCAGAAGGGAAGAAAAATTTGCCAAAGGTGGAACGCAATGCATTCATTGTAAGGCTCAGGTGTCACTGCATGTGGAGACGGATGTCAACTTGAAAACTCACCCTGCCTGCCGATACGCGCGACACCTGTGAGCCACGCCGGATTCTTTGCAGATTGTCGCTGGCTGTCCGTCGATTCTGATCACTCTGCTGCAAAACCTGTCGACCTGCATTAGCATCGAATCGAAAATTTTGAACAAGATCCAAAATCTGCTGTCGCAGAAGCGATGAGGAATAAGGGCCGGTCTGCCTCAATTGCCGCTATCCGCCGACAAGACGACTCAAAGACGTACGGCCAGCAGTCAGACCACGCCAACGACCACTGCAGACAGATCATTAATGCTCCCGATGCACCCCACAAGCCGACATGGTCTTCCCAAGAGGCAGGTTGTCCGAGAGCAAACCACTCGAATACATCATCAGGCCACGGCGAGGTCACAGCGCAGGCTTGGTGCAGAATGTCAGTCACACCGCACATCGGATTTTCGACGTGGACTATGCCTCTGTCCGGTTCCTCAGTCTAGATATCTGCTTGTCGCCGTTCCTGAATGCGCGGTGAACATCACCACCAATCGCGAGAGAGCGCCCCACACTGCAGGCGACAGGGCTCGGAAGGCTGCATATTTCCTGCCTGTCTGCGGCAATGCCCAGCAAGAACCATGGAAACGCAACGGGCGGATGCTTTGTGCCTCCCACAATGAAGGCCGACAGGCAAGGAGAATATTGTGAGATCCGCCTGAAGAACAGCTTCCTGGCACATTTGTTCAGCACATCTGCAGCCCCGTAGCGCCAAACGCCAGCAACCTCGTCGAGCCTTCTATCAAATTTCAGAAACCTCATAAATCCCTCAAAAGCGGAATCATGATGGACTGGAGCCTCACTGAAGGTAGCGAAGCACCGGAGTTTGAAATTGGTGACTTTCCAAAGAAGACCTGATATGAATTCTTGCCTGTTGCTGACAACTCCGTGTGCAGAACATGAGGCCAAGTGGGTGCGGGCTGTCATGAACTCCATCAAAATGCCACCAGAAGCGCGCCCGAAACGCTTCCGGGACAACGAGCAAGCTTTGAGATGGGTCATGGACAATTCAAGAGCGGCGGGAATCTGTATCCCCTTGTTCAGTGGCATGCACTCAGACTTTGCGTCTCCTCAGATTTACCACGAAGCGACTCGTCAAATGGAGAGGCATGGTCTGATTACCTGGTCACCGGTCCAAGAAGAAGTTCGTCCAGCACGGCAGCAAGACTTCGTCGCCTCTCAACCCTACGCCCAACCCTCACACCAGCGGCAGCTGCTGGCATTCCAGGGCCCGACCGCGGCGATGCAAAATGGCCCCTGGTACCCGGAAATGGCGACCTGCGACGAGATACGGCATCATGAGCGGCACTGCAGTATTCAGCACCAGTGTCGCCCGAGTTCCGGTCCGCTAGCTCCTGGCGCTCATCATGACGAGAGAGGCCCTCAGGGAAAACCTCTTCCACGATCGCAGCTCCTCAAGACGACTGTGACCGCATATGGTGCATCATTTACGCACCTTGGCCCCGAAAGCGGTTTCCCAACGGCTGGTGGACAAAGCCTGCAGTATGGATCTGAGCTCATGCCGATGTTGATTGACTCTGATTCCGATGACGACATCGATTCTGATGTCGGCACCCTCGGGGAGGAACCATCATCACTGCCATTCTTTTCAGAACGAGGAAACGCACCCCAGATGGCAACGGAGATGCAAATGGTGCGTAATTCCTGCTCTTTCTCCTCAACGAAACGACCTGCTAATAGTTTTTCGTAGCCCTTTGTTGAAATCAACTCAGGGAGTTACAATAGGTACTACAGATATCCGGATGGTGTCATAGTCCAAGGATCCCAACCATCAATTCTTCTCGGCGAGGGCCCGCATTCACGAAAAAGCTTCAAAATTCGAAAATCCGACGGCTGTGCCAACGGAAACGGTCTTCTCTGGCACCCATCGCTTGTGAACGATGCGCTTCTCCGCAATAGGATCAGGAACTGCTTGGATCAGGCGATAGTTGGAAAGAAAATCCAGGGCGGCAATCGCTGGATACCCCTGCAGTATTTCAAACGTCTTGCCACGGACTTGGGGGTTTACCACGAGGTTGCCCGGTTGGTCTACCATTACGAACACCAATTCGTACCGCGCCTTGGCCGCGCTTCCAGACACGTGCCGCTTGTCGACAATCCCGAGGCCACTCGAAGGAAAGAGCCAGCAGCAACAACATGGAAGCCAGTCGAAAAGCCAGAGACAGTACCAATTCCAGCAGCTCAGGCAGATCCCCGCCCAACTCCAGCACCCGGGGTTTACCACAAGGTGGCGCGGTTGTTCGACCATTACGAACACCAGATTGCACCACGCGTCGGCCTCGCTTCGAAACACGTGCCGCTTTTGAACACTCCTGAGTCCACTCCAACGG
Organism: Phyllosticta capitalensis; assembly: GCF_038381095.1. NCBI lineage: Eukaryota > Fungi > Ascomycota > Dothideomycetes > Botryosphaeriales > Phyllostictaceae > Phyllosticta > Phyllosticta capitalensis. The sequence continues at coordinate 19,188 of NW_027117443.1, read as the reverse complement.
CAGAGCCATCAGAAACAAGGCCCACGTCAATCGAGCAGCCAGAGACAAGACCGAGCCCAGTACTACAGCCAGAGTCACGCCCGACTCCAGTACTCCATCTGGAGACGAACCCATCCCCGGTACCTCAGCCAGAGCCAGAAAGACTACCAACGCCAGTACACCGGCCAGAGACACGTAAAACTCCAGTACCTCAGCCAGCGTCACGCAAAACTCCAGTACCTCAGCCAGAGCCAGAGACACGCCCAACTCCAAGACCAGAACCAAGAACCAAACTCACTCCTGGTCTGGCACCAGGTACGAGAAGCTGCGGCCACTGCTCAAACGCGATCGGGACGAGCTTCGAAGACTTTGAAAGGCACCTCGCTGCGTGCGAAAAGGCGGAGTCCACTCAAGGTTTGCGCGGAGTGTGGGTCTGCGCTTGTCTCGCGTCTTTCCCTTCTCGCAACCATATTGAACGCCACATCATCCTCAATGACGCCCATCTACACCGGAAGAGCTTCTACTTTAACAATGTTGCTTAGTTTGCGTCTCAAGAGAGAAAATTCAACTCCAAGTTTCTGTCGGGATGCTTGAAAGCTCCCTGTAGTTATCGTTTTGCGAACTCAAACGTCCAAGACTTTGGGTGGCGAGGTGTTTGAATGCTCCTTGTATGCATACATCTTGACTTAGCGATCTGAGCCCGGCGGCTGAGATTCTGGCCCATCGCCCTTTGAGACAGACCCATTAACCCATCTCCCGCACCTCTCTTCCTCTGTGCGAAAAGATACTACTGCATTGGGTCCTGATCCACTGGGAAGTCACCTCCAACGCCATGACCTCCAACACCGTCTTTCCCCGACGCTGTTACCCCAAGCAGGCAGTTACAAGCATATCATCCAGATCCTAGCGCGTCATTTACCGCGAGCCTCTCTATCGCGTTCACCCCTAATCAGTCGCGCAGTGAGTAAGTCGCGTAGGTACTCAGTTATGCAGTCAGTCAGTCATGCAGTCAATCAGCCACGCGGCTAGGGGGCATCAGAATCTCATCATTGGGGACGAGCATCTCAGGCATCCTGGGAACCGCTCTGGAACCAACGCATGGAAGTGATTCTCTGTCGTCCTCCACTGTGGGTGGGAGCTTGGTCCAGTCTACCTTCAGTGGAAATGCAAGACGGTAGATCCACTTCCTCCAAATCGCATGTATGCCTCACACATGCCACTTGAGATAATACTGGTTCATGACCTGCCCGCCCTCTACCTGTTCCGGGCCGTCTTTGTCACAAGTGGCCACATTTGACAAGCCATACAAATTTTAAGCGTGTCGTCATCGCGCGAAAAGGCGTGAGGGCGCGTTTGCTACGCATTAGATCCAGCCACTTGAGCAAACGGACCCCCTGTTCTATGCCGATCCCTCGGGTCGGGCTGTTAAAACCCCCTGATAAGACCACTTCCACTCAACATGTCGCAAGGCGCATGGCCGAATGTAGCCTGCTTCTTTGATCGCCGTTGTTGCTCGGCGTCAACCCTCTTTGAGACTGTGCATCTTGCGGCGCCTGCTGCTTTGAGCTCGCCGTCCTTGCTCTACATCAGTCCGCTTGAGGGTGTTCATCTCGCGACGTCATTCCGCCTCTTGTCTTTCCTTTGTATCTGCCCCTGTTTCTTCCCATACCGATCTCACGATTTGGCTGGTCTATAAAAAAGCCATCCCCGCTCTGTCTCCCTCCATCGCAGCCAACAACTTCTCACTTCTGTTACTGTGCCAACGAACCTTTCCAAGAGCAGCCGTTTTTTATAGTCGATCGATTCAACAAGGTCACAATGAACGACCCATCTGAACATAACCAGCCCCTGGAGGTCGGACAGAGTTTCGACAGGGCCATTGAGAAAAAGATCAATGACGCTTATGAAAAAGGCTGGGACGAATGCTACCAAGCACGCGTCGTGCCGCTGCTTCGGGAAAAAGGTAACGTATACTCGTCCACCGTCGATATCCGTTTTTGTCGGCTTTGTTGAATTAAAAAAGCTGCGAATCAATGGTCGGCCGGGCCCGGAAGCTCGTTGCTGGCGCAGCCGCCATCTGGCTCATCATCGAGCGCGCCGTACGGCAGATCTCATCAGCCGCTCATGAGGGGAGGTAAGTGCTTGAGCCGCAAATCAACCTGGCAAATCCGCTCATCGTAGAAGGGCACCGGGTGGCCGAGAACCCGCGAAGCTCGCCTCCAGTGGCTGCTGGCCAGCATCAATCGTTGCAGCGGCGATCCGAAAATCATTCGCCGGCAAGTGGATTATCAAAGACCATCAGCGCAAGCCGCATCACCGGTAAGGTCAACTCACAGGCAGCGAGTGATGCGCTGGGCCTAGTACCGCCGCGACAAGCGCAGAGGAGACGTTTGTCGAACGCGGACGATCAAGGAGCGGACACGAGAGATAAAAGGAGGCGGATCTCTCGTGAGCCTCGACGCGATTCCGAGTCCCCCGCGCAGATTAGACCCGTCCAGGTAAGTCGCACCATTTTACAAAATGTAGGGTACTAAGAGATTTGCAGCCAAGCACCCAAAAATACATACAAAGGTCGAATAAAACTGTCTTCCGCTGCGAGTACCACGACAGCGTCAACGTCATCGAGCTGGCCGACGAGGTGGCGATTGAAAAGGGTGGTATCATACACAAATCCTTCAAGATTCGCAAACGGGATGGCCGGGCCATTCCCAATGGCCTCCGCTCGCTGGAACCTTTGAAGAGTGACAGGGAGAAAGCTCGCAAACTCAAGGACGATCTGTTGAACGAGCCACTGTGCGAGACTGAAGAAAAGTCGGGAACTTCATGGATCCCTGTGGACTCCTTCAAAGCCCTTGCGGCAAAGCACGGCGTCTCCCAACAACCTGAGGTCGAGCGCCTTGTGAGGTATTTCGAAGAGACAGGGCCAAATGGAAGGTGCCGAAGAGAGCATCGAGGTGACTGGTTTTGCTTTCGTTGCATCGATTTTTGCTTCTCCCAGGAGTACAGCATTTCAGTGATGGCGCACAAGGTCCCCCTTTCTTTCAGTAACATTTGCCAACGTATCCAATGTCTTTTTTCTTTCTGTCTGTTTCTGGGCTGCATCCGTCAATTGATAGTCATCTGAAGCTTTCATTCCCTATCCAGCGATGAGATGGCTGCAAAAGCTCCTGGCGAGTGTCGAGCGGCCGCAGAGTGAGTGAAAATTTCTATGTCGAAATGCATGCATCCAGGGAGCGTTCGAGTCCCTTGGGCACTTACATGTAGAGGTCGCCAAGTCTTTTGCGTAGAGTGACAGGGAGCAGTCGTAGTCGTGTGTGCCTTGCTAACCCAGGCCTCGGTGGCTCGTTGCAAGAGCAAACACGCGCAGTTGGCAGGGCAACGCAATGAGCGACACTTCTCCGCTACGCGAAAACGCGAGACGCCCAGCGTCCACCGACGCCGCCTGCTACTCTTTCTTTTCCTCGCATTAGGATCTTGCATGTTTCCAACGGCCGCACGCCTCGCCTCGTCGATATGGAGCTGCTTTTAATCCTTCGTCTCATTCGAATCCCGCTCTGCGCGTCAACGGTTTTCGCACGTCGGCTCCGAATGGTCGTCGACCTCTGGCTGGGACAATGTCGAAATCTTTGTTCATCAATGAGAGCGTACCGCCCGCGGAAGCAAGAGGCCAGAAGCGCGACCGTTGAGAGACGCGGCTGCTCAGAGACGCGACCGGTTGAAAAAAGGACGACGAAGATGCCGATGATGACTGAAACACGCCCCAACTCGGCGGCAGCGCGAAGGCACGACAGAACACCCAAGCTACGACGACTCAAATATTCGACAAATCCGAGGTACAACATCTTGACAATAGAGCTCAGAGACATTTCAGTGCGCAACCGAGGTTGCAACAGCAAGACTGTCGGCGGCGGCGGCGACACGGAGATATTGAGAATTGCACACCTGGAAGCAGGCGAGTAGGTACGGATTCCTTGTACCCAAGCCGTGAAAGAGATGCTCGTTGGGATAGAAAACTTGGTGGGTCTTGTCCGTCCCGTCGACCACCGGTACCGAGCGGCCGAGCCCCCGAGGTCCCGGACCGAGTCGCTCCGCACCCGAATCCGAAACACCAAGCTTCTCCGCACCGCCACAGCACTCTATCGCCAACGCGCCAAAAAACGCCTCAACCGAACACTGTTACCAGCAACCTGCTGGCTTTGGGGCCATCTTGTCTCATATTTCTGCTTGTCGAACGACTGCATTCTTCGTGCATTCTCTCACTGCCGTTTCGGTTCAGCAGTGATGGAACTTCGACGGCTGATACGGCGACAAGTCGGTGGCTGGAGAGCCTCGAGGCGCCATTTTTGTACCGTCACACAGTGTTTTCTTCACGGACAGGAAGTCAAGTCTCCAATTTGCAAATATGCCTTGAGATCACGCACGACCAAGTGCCGAACGCGCCACTCTACGAAAGCGCGAGCAAATTCCAACGATATTCGCTGACTCGCAGCATGAGCTTCTACAAGCTCACCAAGGGGCAAAGCTTCACTGTGCTGACTGCTGGTTACAGTTGCAACAGAGCTGAATCTACGTACTGGGCTTCGGTGCATGAAAGGACCAATGCTGGCGCAGCATAGGAAGCAGTCGACTGGAGACCAAGCTCACTTTATCCAGTTCCCGCTACACCGCAAACATCTGTCGCGACTAGCGCTCGTGCAGTAATCAAAAGAAGGAGTGTCGCACTGATTACTACTCGATTCATCCCAGCAACATCAACGGGCGCCAGGACGTTGATTGACCACCGCCGCGGTACCTGATTGAAGCTTCAGGGAAGATGGCCGCGGCGCAGCAACAGGGCCAGGTGTGATTGAAAGGAGCAAGCCACAGGTCTCTCTGTTTCTATCCCAACTCGCAGTGGGATTGTTCAGATGTCTGGGACACGAGAAGCATTTTCCTCAGACAAGCCACGTCCTCGTCTCCATCCATACTGCTAGGTCTCGCAAGAGCTGAAAAAGCACCCTTGGAACGATCAAACCTTCATTTGAAGATTTCGCGCAAGCGCAAGATCGAGTGCGAGTATGGCAATGTAATTGCAGATGTACAATACAAACCCCTTCGATGGCCTGCGGTATCCGCAGGTGCGAAGTACCGAACGTTTCTCACTGAATCACCTCCGCGGAACAGACAAGGATGCTGCTAGCTTGCAACGGAAGAGCGGGGACAGACAACGCCGCATAACGTCATGAGCCGCGCAAGCCAAGAGTGGTTATACTGGCTTCCGGTGGGTGAAATGATTTGCAGCTTCCTGTTTGAGAGTCATCCAAGGTTGAAGCGCTAAGAAACACTCCAAGACGACTCAAGAAACACTGCCAACTGGCTCCATTTGCTTTTCTGGCCTAGGGGAATGGCGCCAATTCAAAGCGTTCAAGCTTCCGCTGCGACAGCAGGCCAACGGCTGAAGGCGGAATGCTGGGGTCAAGCTTTGCATACAAGCTAAATTTCAACGCTAAATCATCTAGACCTGCCCCTTCAAGATTAATCCACCAAATCAGTATGCCCAGGAACCCGGAAAGGAGAATGGGACTTTTGAAAACGATGCCTTAGAAAATCGGCAGCCTGCTCCTTCTTCTCTGTAAGCATTCATGTCGAACTTCAACATGAAACAATTCTTTCTTTGTCATCTGCTTTGCGTAGCACTGCTGACAGCGCAGGCTCAGTGCGTCACGCCAACCGAGACTGCGCTCTCATCCTGCTTGACAAAAGCGGGGGTTCGCAACATCGTCGACACCGACAAGAGCTGGGCGCAAGAAACAACTCCATTCCAACTCCGTCTCAAGCCAGATCCGGCAGTGATCGCATTCCCCACTACTCGAGATCAAATCGCTGCCGCGCTTCGCTGTGCGGTCGACAACCACGCCAAAGTTTCTTGCATTGGTGGAGACCACTCATTCGCTGCTTTTGCTTTTGGCAAGCCGGGAACTCTGGCCATCAACTTGGGAGCTTTCAACCGGATCGTTTCGTTCAAGGAGGGAGAGAAAGGCCTTTTCACGTTTGAGGGTGGTATTCGTGTCGGCCCTGCAGCAAAATGGCTTTGGGACAACCATGGACGCCACTTCCCTCATGTACGGGCCGGCCATGTTGGTCTCACGGGGTCGGCCTGCGGCGGCGGATTCGGTTCGACCACCAGGTTTCTTGGGACAACCCTGGACACGATTGAAGAGGTTGAATACATGGCGTACAACGGAACAGTCATCAAAGCGACAACGAGTACCAACTCGGATGTTGTGTGGGGAACCAAAGGCGGCGGCCCGTCGCTAGGAGTCATCCTGACCATGACCATCCGGACGTGGAAGCCAACATTTCAGCGCGCGGTCAATTTTACTCTGGATGTTGGCGACGTCGACCTCGAGGTTGGGACCAAAGCCCTTCTGACCCTCCAAGATTACGCGTTGACGCAGGCACCCGACGAATGGGCCATTCGCTGGAAGCTGACCTCTCCTCCCTTCTCGGGAGTTGGTTATTACTATGGCGACCCGGCCAAGTTCGATCAAATCATGCAGCCACTCATGCTAAAGATGCCTTCGGGAACGAAGCTGACCAAGGACGAGTACGATTTCTTCCAACTGGACTCCTATGTTGCGCCGGGTCTCGACCAACCCAATGGAGGCGACTCTCCTGGACGAGCGTTTTACGTTCAATCGCTTACATTGACGGCGGACAAACCCTTCACTCATGACCTCGCGACCACTTTGTACAAGTACACCACGTACGCATTCAAGCGCGAGGACATGAAGAAGTCCGGATATCTCGACCTGTGGGGCGGCACCACACGGAACATCAAAGACACAGAGTCCGCCTTTATTCACGGCAACAACCTGTGGCTGATTCGATGGCAAGCTGATGCCGTCAAAGACTGGCCTGCCGACGGCGTCGACTATCTGAAGAATCAAATGCTTCCGTTCGAGAAAGCGCTTAGGGACGCAGGATATCCTCTGCGAGGATACGTCAATTACCCAGACACTCAACTCACGCCCCCGGAATGGAAAGAGCGGTTGTACGATGGCAACTTCGATCGACTGCAAGACATCAAAAGGAGCATTGATCCAATGGGTGTTTTCACGTCGCACGACCAGAGCATCCCGGTGTGAGTGGAGCGGTGAAAGCGAATAATTCAATTTCGACGACCTGCATCCCTAAGGGCTGTTCAAACTTTGTACACTACTTTTTGTATACTCCAATTCCTTCGACTTTGTCGCAATCTTTTGTCGTGAGTGTCCGACTGTTGACATCGGGCTCTTCCGGCCAGGCGTTGTTTCGCGTCGAACACGAGAGCATTCTGTGCGCCAAAACTCGATGCGGAAGACCAAATCTCCATCTGCTTCTTGCTCACACCGTCAACCAACGCAGGATCTTTACAAACAACGTTCAGAAGCTTCCTCAGGCTACGGGTACGAATGCGATGGATGCGAGATGATTGCCCCGCCGTAGCGGCGATCAATGACTCGGGAAAATCCCCCGATGCTTCAACCAACTCGGTAAGTTTGAGCAACGGCACACGGCAGCTACGCATCCGAATCACAAGCATGCGCAGGTATCTTTTGCAATCTGTCGCGCCTGCGACCCAAGAAACCCTTTGCAAAGCAGCTCCGCAGCCTTCCTTCGAGACGGTCATGTCGCCGGAGACGATCAACACCTGGATTCGCGCCATTCGGCCAAAAGATGCCTGCAGACCATCGTTTCCCAGCCCGAACTGTGGCTTTCGGTACTCGACAGCCGCTCCACCAGTCGACACGCGGAGACGGGGCTCGGCTCTCTTCACCAGCTTGATATCTCGCCGAAGGTGATCTTCGCTTACCGCCATGGCCTCCAGCGGTGGCTCCTGCGGCATAGCTTTCCCCAGAGTTACAGCTCAAGCTCCGCGAGCTCTTTGTTGATCAACGGACCCTTTGCTCGTCGCACGCTCGAGAGCTCCCAGAATTGTCCTGCATTTCCAAACACCTTGCACACTCAATCAATACCTTGACATTTTAACGAGAGCAATGGGTTCAATTGCACCTTCAGCTTTCAAGATTGAGCCCTTGAACCATGGGCCGGGCAAAAAATCCAACGTAGGTCGCTCCTGGTAGCTGTACTGGCCATGCTGACTTTGGCAAAGTTTGGCGCTGTCATCACTGATCTCGACCTGAACAACGTTGACGACAACACGATCGCTCAGCTGCGCGACGAAATATGGAAGAACAAGATGGTCGTTGTCAAGAACCAGAGGGCACTGGAGCCGAGGAAGCAGTGGGAGCTCATGAAGCGCCTCGATCCCGCGGCGCCGGCCATTTCCCGCCAGGAAACCGCGTACTCCTTCTACCCGCCCGAGACGACTGGAAACAACCTCTTTGTGCGTGCGTCACCTCTTCTCGTGTGCTCGATTCTAACAATCCGTACAGGGCATTCTGAGCTACATCTCGGTGTTGGACGACGGCGAGGTGCTCACCATCGGCAAGGGCTACCAGGGCGACGACCACTACGGCAAGAAGAACTTTGACATGGGCAAGGCCGACTTCCTATACTACTACGCAAAGCCGCTCAGCGAAGAAGACTTTGAGAATGGCAAGACGCGCTGGCACTGGTGGCACCTCGACGGCACCTTCTACCAGTACGAGCCGCCGACCTTTACGTCGTTCCGCTCGCTGAAGCTACCCAACGAGGAGCGCGAGCAGGAGGTCGAGTGGGCCGACGGCTCCGGCCTCAGCATGAAGGTCAAGCCCGGCCGCACGGCGTTCCTGGACACGGCCCAGCTGTACAACATGCTGAGCGACGACGAGAAGAAGATGGCCGACCACAGCTGGGTCGAGTACATGTGGTATCCATACGAGTATGTCAAGGCGTGCCGTGGTAACCCCAACGGCATCGGTGTCGCATCCGAGGGCAAGGAGACGCCCATGGAGGAGATGGAGAAGATTGCCAATGTCAAGCCCGAGTGGCAGAAGACGGTACGTACTGGAAACGCGCTCGTCCCGAAGTCTGCTCACAACCCCACAGCACCCCATGGTATGGGTCAACCCTGTGACGGGCGAAAAGTCGTTCCAAGTCCAGCACAACTGCGCGCGCCGCCTCTTCCTGCGCTCCAGCCCGTCCGAGGCGCCCAAAGTCATCGACGACGTCGCCGAGGTCCGCCGCTTCCTGTCCGACATCCAAGAGCGCATACTCAAGCCCGAGTACATTTGGGTCGGCCCGCCCGAGGAGGGCGACATCATGCTCTTCCAGAACTGGGGCTTGAACCACTCCAAGATCGACTACCCGCTGTCGTGGGGCAGCAGGACGGCGCACCAGGTCTGGCTGCCGGGCGCGGTGAAGCCGGTGGGGCCGGTGCCTATTCCGGAGGCTTGATTAGATTGGTGAGAGACGTTGGTGCAAGTAGTTGAATATGAAATGTTTCTTGATTCTGAGATTATGGATTCCTGCAACTGCATATGATGTCGAGCTGTTTTCGTACCAGGGTTGAAAGCAACGCAACGCAATGCAATATCATCATGAATTGCGTTGCGTTGCTCTGAGCAACTGCTACTAGTGATTGCGTTGCTTGAGATTGCTCAATAAGGGTACTAATTGTGTTGAATTGCCTTCGTTGCTTAGTTGCTTAGACCTTGGAAAATTACCCTTTTAGGTAGGTGCTACCTTGTAGGTAACATAAGGGGATAGTTAATAATTACATACAGCCTAGTTTAAACTCAGTCTATAGATGATCAAGTCTACTCCAATTATGTAAGTAGTAAAAGGTGTAGAAATTGAGCTGATTCGCGCCTAAATACTTACTATAGTTACCTAATTTAGTAATTCTAAGCAACTAAGTAATTAGAGCAACAAAGGCAACGCAACATCACCTCTATATTGATTGATTGCCTAAATTGACAAGGCCTGATTGTGTTGCGTTGCGTTGCGTTGCGCGCAATATTGCCGCAACCCAAGCAATATATTGCATTGCTTACAACCCTGTTTCGTACCTTGAAACACATGTGGGTTTTACCGTGAGAAAATTGCGCTGCAGCAACTCTTTGTGTCGATACTGCGAGTCTGCTTCCCTTGGTGATGGGGAAACAAAAGTTCATGTAACACAACATTCATGGCGGACTTGCTGTGATGACGCAAACTATTGAGGTAGTCCTCCTCATGCACGACTTTGAAGGAGCACTGTACTTATGAATGCAAGCAAAGGAACAATGTACATCAAAAAGCGGAGAGCAGCATTATGGTTTTCTTGTCGGTCTACAAAGCACAAAGGACGGTTTGCATCAGAAAAATCAAATTTTTGATCAAGACAACCGCAAAACATCAGAAAAGTCTCTCTCATATCGTACAAGCCCACCCCAACACGTCGACACAACGAAAAAACTACGCCTGCGCCTCCTTGGCCTCCAACTCCAGCGCCTCCCGCCTCGACATGCTGTTGGGGTCAAAGTACGGCTTCTCGCCAATGCCGCAGACGCGGTAGCCGAAGCGCTCGCCGTAGTCGTCGTAGTCCAGCGTCGCGTTGTGCATCATGCTGCGGTTGTCCCAGATGGCTGCGCAAGACGTTGGAGTCAGTAAATGTTTTGCTGGAACGAATTGGAACGAGAGGATGGGGGAAACTTACCCATGTCGCCTGAGTTCTGCCATCGGAACCGCACTTGCAGATCGTGGTTGCGGTAAACGAATTCCATGAGGAAGTTGAGCAGCGTCTCGCTCTCTTCTTGCGTGAGGCCGTTGATGGATTTGGGCTGCAGGGGGAGTCAGCTGTTGCATCCAACAAAAGATTCTAGCGAGAAAGCAAGCATACGTAGGCACCGAGTGCAAAGATGCTCTTCCATCCCGTCACGGGGTTTGTGCGAACGACGGGGTGCTCCGCGCTGAGGATGGCGCCGACGTTTTCGGGCGAGCCGCGAGGCTTGTCGTACAGCTTGAGCCCGGCCTTCTTGGCCATGTCGGTGAAGACTGTCTCCGGTCAGTGTCTGTCTCGTAGAGTTGGGCGCTGTGGCGGCGACTTACAAGGAGCGTCGTAGTTTGCGGTGAAGCCTTCCAAGAACTTCTGCATGGCGGGGCTGAGGCGGTCGTACACTTCGTAGCCAGAGGCCCAAAGGGTGTCTAGATGGCGTCAGCTTCGCGCAAGCAAATGCGTGTCAAGCATCAGCCTTACCTCCTCCGCAGGTGGGCAGCTCCGTCAAGCGCAGGCACGTGTAGTCCGAGGGCACCGGCTCCGACTGAATGTCGCTGTGCCACGCCTCAATCTGCTGGCGCTTGCCGCCAATGACCTTGCCGTCGTGCTTGCCGAAATAGCTCTTCCTTTGCCGCGAGCTGATTGTGCTGATCTCCAGGTCGTTGCCGCCGAGCTCGCGTTGCGGGTTGAGAATGGGGTGGATGTGAAGGGTGGAGGTGGAAGGCTTGCCGGTGAGCTCGCCCATGCGTTGGATGAGTTTCTTCTGGACGTCCGTGTCCATGTCGGTTTGGTTGCGGAAGAAGACGACGCCGCGGCGAGCGACTGAAAGAAGTTAGATCTCTGCATCCCAACATATGCTATAAACTTACTGGTGATGGCCAAGTCCCTCAGCAGCTCGTCCGAGTTTGGCGCATTGAACCATTTGGTCAGACTGGCTTCTGTGAACTCGGTTCCTGCAGTGGGAGTGACGTCAAATTGCTTCTCGTTCTTCAGCGCACCAGATAGCTTCATCGGCTGCTTGATTGGTGCGCCGCGCTCCGCCACTTGGGCGTAACCTTTGAAGAAGCTCAACGGAGTGGCCGCGGGGCGGACGGGCATCCGCCTCGCGCAAACAGAACGAAATGCTGGACGCATGTTGAATGTTCAGTTCGAAGCAAAGCAAGACGTGATACGAGATTGAAGAAAGAAAAGCTTTCAAAAGTCGCCCAATCGATAGCTCCGCGGCAGCAAGAGCGAGATAAATGCCAAAGACCACGACCAAATGCCCCGACGCAGCGTGATCATCACCCCACGGCGGCGCCAATGTTCTGGAAGATTTCACCAACTGCCAGGACAGCAGCCTGCAACTGCCGACTCCATCCGTCCGGCAGGCCACGTCTCCACCATCGCGAGGCAGTCTGGAGCCCACGAGCGGCGACACGGGTCCATCAGGTCCGAGAATATCAGGGTCTGAGGTGAATCCAAGCTTTTCGGACCGGTCCGCCACCCATCGGCAGGCCATGCATGCGGGGAATAAATCACCGGTAACCGAGACGACTCCGCGTGAGGCGCAGACGGAGCCGACGGGGGTGGCGCCTCCTCGGTCATCGACGGACGTCTTGTCGTGAGGATGCTCCTTGGGCCGCAGGGACCGGGCACACGGAGCTTTGATAGTTTCGGACACGGGGTATCGGATCATGAGCTTCATGCCCCTTTTGAGAATACATTTCATTGCCGTCTCTGGGCCTCTCTCGATGCGGAAAGAGGAAACAGGCTGAGTGAGCTGAAGGTAGTCTGGAATCAAGTGATTGGTTGGCGGTGGTGGAGATCAATGCCGCAAAAAGGTCCGAAAACCCCCGAAAACTGCCTTTTGCGGTAAAGTTGTCGCGGCGCGGGAAGCGAGGAGCCTTGATTGGACAGACTGAGCAAAGCACATGCACCAAATCAATGCTCCGAAACGCAGCTGCGTGTTGTTTTGGTCTCATGTAATCGAGAGAGTGCCGGTAGTCTTGGGCAGGTCTTGGTCTTGGTATACGCGCGGTCCGCGGAGGGTCCGAGTCAACAGTGACTAGAAGAACGACGCGTCGTTGCTCGACTCTCATCGTCGAGCCTAGTCATTCTTGCGACAAGCAAAAATACCCAGTACAACGTCGAATTTTCCAGCTTAAACCCCAATTCCCACTGCAATCATGTCCAAGACCATTGTCGTCACCGGTGCAACCGGCACGCAGGGCTCTGCAGTCGTGCGCGTCATGCTGGAGACGGGGAACTGGAAGGTCCGCGCAGTCACGAGAAATCCAGAGAGCGATTCTGCCAAAGCGATTGCGGCCAAGGGTGCAGAGATTGTTGTCGCAGACTACGATGACGAGGCGTCAGTCAAGAAAGCATTTGAGGTGCGAATCACACTTACACTTCCCGCGAATTGCGAAAAACCTCCGTCTCTCCCCAACACCAGCTCACTCGTCACAGGGCGCGCACGCCATCTTTGCGCTGACAAACTGGTGGGAGTACCTCCGGCGCGGCAAAAGCCAGGACGAATGCGGCCTCATCGAAGAGCGGCAAGGCATGACGCTCGCGCGCGCCGCGGCCGAGATTCCCACCCTGGAGCACTACATCTGGTCGACGCTGCCCGCAGCCAAAGAGCTCACAGGCGGCAAATGCCCCGTGCCGCACTTTGACTATAAGGCCGTGGTTGACCGTCGCATCCGCGAGGAACTGCCGGCGCTGGCGGCCAAGACGACGTCGCTGTTCTTTGGCTTCTACCCTTCCAACTTTGCCTATTTCCACATGCTCAAGCCCATTCCGGTGGTAAGTGGTCGACCGTATGCATCAATCCAGGAGATGCGTAGCTGACGAAGAAACAGCCTTTTGCCCCGGGCCGCTACGTCTGGCTGGTGCCGTCCAAAAAGGAGGCCAAGGTGCCGACGTCAGGCAACATGGCCGTATCTCCGGGCGTCTTTGTGCGGCAGATTCTCGCAAACCCGTCCAAAACGCACGGAAAGTACGCCGCCGTATGCACCGAGGTTTGCACGCTGGGAGGCATGCTCAAGACGTGGTCCGAAGTGACGGGCAAGGCGGGCGTCTTCATGGAGATCCAAGTCGAGGATTTTGCCGGACTTCTCGGCATCGCGGGGCGCGAGGCCGCGCTGCAGCTCAAGTTTGGCGAGGCGCTTGACGATTGGTATGAGCATGTCAAGGTCAAGGGCGAGTTCGTTACCATGGAGGAGCTGGGGATCTCGATGGCCGAGGTGGCGGATTTCAGGGGGAGTTTGGAGGCTGTGAAGGAGCATCTGGGTTAATAGCGCATGGCTGATGATTTGCCTCGATGGTGGATGTTTCTTGATGACAGCGAAATGACAGATTTACACTAGTGGGTTGACGCGCTGATGCAAAATGCTGTGACGAAGCTGGCCGAAGCAGCTCCAAATTCCTTGCAAAGCGTGTCCAGGGACCAGGCAGTCGAGAGTCTCGGATGACTGTTCACAGATCCAGACATGGTTCCTTCCAGAAAAATTGAATGTCGAAAGAACTTGCCAGGTTGAAAAAGTATCCAAGCAGGTTGGACTTGGACAATTTTTCTCCGGTCAATCAAAGAGAAGCACTTGAAGCCGACGAATTATTATTGAAAAAGCAACAGACGTCCACCGAACACACGAAAAACAAACAAACAAGCCGGAATACAATCGAAGAAACAACACGAATGACAAAAGGAGAACCAGCAAGGCGACCGGAGTTACCAGCAGCTGCCACTGCCCACCGCTCGCTTTCCACCGCTTGCTGTCGGCCGCCTCTACGCAATGCAGGATTGCAGGTCAGGCAAACTCCAAAGTCTTCGGGAAAGTACTCGCTCAAAAGATAAAGAATACTCGACGGACCAAGAAAACAAAGGTTCAATTACGACAAACACACCACATCAACCAAACACACTCCCCACGCACCCGCGCCTCAACTCCACGACACCTCCACCCCCTCCAAGTCGCCCCTGGCATCATACTCCTCCACCATCTTCTGCCAGCTAAAGATGCCATCCCCCCACAACGCGCGCTTCGCATCCAGCATCTTCTCCTCCATACTCTTCTTCGCGGCCGCACCCTCATGATTAAAGTAGCCGGGCGTGCACTGCCCAAAAATCGCCAGGCGAATCGCGCGCTTCTGCACCTCGGCCGTGTACGCGTCCTCGGCCGCCTTTGACGCTTCGACGACGAGACTGCCCGGGTCGCTGGCGGCGCGCTCCGTCGCCGTCTTGAGCATGTTGGCGGCGTGCTGCGCAATCATGTCGTACGTCGACGTCAGGTTGGCCGAGCCCACCGCGCCCGACAGCCCCGGGATGATCATGTTGGGGAAGCCGTGCGTCAGCACGCCGTGGAAGGTGCCAAAGTCGTCGGCGCCCCATTTGTCCTCGATGCGCCGCCCGCCGCGCCCGATGATGCTGATGCCGTTGCGGAAGCCCGGCGCTGCCTCGTTGCCCGTCGCCAGCCCGTAGCCCGTCGACAGAATCATCACGTCCAGCTCGTGCTCGACGCCCTCGACCACGACACCTCTCTCGGTGAAGCGCTCGAGCCCTTTGCCTTGCGTGTCGACCAGCGTGACGTTGGCCCGGTTGAAGGTGGGTAGGTACGAGCTGTGGAAGGTTGGCCGCTTGCACCAGCCTGGGTACCACGCCTTGAGCTTCGCGGCCGTGGCCGCGTCCTGTACCTGGTGGTCCACGAGCGCGCGCACCCGCTCTGCGCGCTCAATGTCGAGGTTGAACAGCTCCTTGGCGTACTCTTCGTAATTTGCGGGCGTGATGACCTTGGGGCCGCCGACGAGGCCCGCAAAGGAGCGGTGCTGCGTCCAGCCGTCGTTGATGAGGTCCGTTTCTTCGGGGTCGTTGGACGTGTACTTGTCGAAGTTGTGTCGCCGCGCTTTCTGCCAGCCCTTTTTGCTCGCTACCTCGCTCGACCACGTCTCGGGGTCTGTGGGGGCTTGCGGCCGCGGACTGCAGTAGGATGGCGTGCGCTGGAAGACGTAGAGATGCTTGGCCCACTTGGCGACTTCGGGCACGATTTGAATCGATGTTGCGCCTGTCCCGACGATGCCGACCACCTTGTCCTTCAACTTGACCAGTGTCGGATCTCCAGGAGCGCCACCGGTGTAGTTGTAGTCCCAGCGCGACGGATGGAAGACATGGCGATTGCGTCTAAAGTTCTCAAATCCGGGAACTCTGGGGGCTTTGGGGCAAGTGAAGAGGCCGCTTCCCGTGTAGATGAACTGCGCCGTCACCTCGAGGTCGAGCTTGGCGCGGTCAGGTCCTCTATTTTGCTGCATCTTGACGACCCATCTCCGCGTCGACTCGTCCCACACTTGGCTGAGGACCGTTGTCGAAAAAAGGCCGCGCAGGTTAAAGTGATTGGCGACGCGCTCGCAGTGCTCGCGAATCTCCTCTCCCGACGAGTACTTTTGCTTGGGCATGTACCCCGTCTCCTCGAGAAACGGCAGGTAAATGTAGCCCTCGACATCGCACGTCAGCCCAGGAAAGCGATTCCAGTACCAAGTCCCGCCCCAGCCGCCGGCCGTGTCGACGAGGCAAATGTCTTTTGGGTCAAACCCAGCTTCCACCAGGCGCCCAGCGAAAAGAAGACTGATGTGGCCAGCGCCAGTGATCAAAAACTTGACATCATCTCCATTCTTCAGCGCCGGCTCTTGCGATGCGAGCGCGTCGTAGTCAATCCAAGGATCTGCAGCAAGGCCGGGGGCGTCTTGGCGGAGGTCGACATACTGGTCGAAGCCCTCGGGCCGGAGGCGCTTGTCGCGCTCTTCAGCGTACTTTTCGTGCAGTGCGGATGCGACGTCGGGGCCCATTTTCGCTGGAGTTTGAAACAGCGCAGCCGGTGAGAAAGGTGTTGAAACAACGAAGCCGGTGTGAAAGGATGTTGGTTATGCAGTGTGCTGAAGATAGCGATTCGCCTTTATTGGGGTCTCACGACGTCGGTTGCCGGCAAAGGTGAGACCACATCATGATCGGACCGTTCGCCGGCTCCACTCCACCACCACTGCACCACTGCTCCCTCGCACCCAAGCAGGCAGAACGGGTGCCTCCTCATCCGAATCCGAATGCCGTAACTGCAGAGCAGAGGCTCAAAATCAAAGTTGGGCGTTGTCGTGGCTCGAAGCTCTCGCGGTCAAGTCGTAGTTGAAGGCGCATCACCTCACTCTTCTCGCCCAACCACTCGGTGCTGCTCCCCTTTACAGTAGAATATGACCTGTTGGCCACACCCTCTTCCCTCATCTTTTCCTAGTTCCGTCTTGTTAGCAACCACCGCAAGACTCGCCAGCGCTGCGCCACGATCGAGGCCGTTGATATGTGAAAGTGATGATCAAAGGAAGGCCTCCCTAACAGACAGCAGATGCAGAGGATGCTGACATACCAAGCCGAGCGGAATTCAAGCAACCAGCACCCACATGGCACCACTGACCAACAAGATTGACCTGGGACGTGAACTGTCAACTGAGACCACTGTGGGGGAGATTAGTGGAGAGAGGAACGACGAGCTGATCTCAGCTACTCAAACAGTTCGCGCGACTCGCCTCGACTCGCCCATCTCTCCTCTCCCACGAGCCGTGAAAGCGCCCAAACGTCACATCTGTTCGACCCAACGCTCCCGTCCTCGCCTCGCCTCGCTCTTGGCTCGACACTCTCCACGGTACGGTATGGTGGAACCATCCCTTGGCCCGCCAGCCCAACAAAAGTCACCGATCAGGGCGGCGGCGGCGGCGGCGGCGGAAAATGGCGTATGTCGTACCTAGACTGGCGGCCGAAGCTGGAGGCGAGCAGTCCCTCCACCAATCGATCGAGGTAGATTATTACCCGAGGAGTCAACCATCGGGCATGGCAGAAATTTAAGAAGTCCAGCGAGGCCAACTGCGTCGAATGAAGACTGCCATCGTCAGAGGCTTTTCATATCCGTTTGTCTCTCTTGCAGTCCTCGTCGACGAACGCCCACCGCATCGAATCAAGACTGCCTGCCATCGTCAGAGGCCTTTTCAGATTTGTCCATCTCTTCTTGTTTGCAGACCTCGACAAACGACACCGCCCACCATGCTAAAAACCAAGACCGAATCCAAACCCCTCGTGGTGACGGTCAAGCCGATCGACCCTCCCTCATCCAAAACCAAAACCTCCAAATCCGACCGCTTCCTCTCCGCGCTGCCCGCGTCGTGGCGCCCCTACGTCGAGCTGACGCGCTTCCAAAAGCCTGCTGGTCTCTTCGGCTTCTACTTCCCCTACACGATTGGCATCTTCTTCGCAGCGAGCATCGCGGACCCGTTGCCGCCGTGGTCGTGGGTCGGCAGTCTCTTGGCCATTTACCTCATGGACTGCGTGCTGCTGCGCAGCTTCGGCTGCGCCTGGAACGACACCGTCGACCAGGACCTGGACCGCCAGGTTGCGCGCTGCAAGAATCGCCCGTTGGCAAGGGGCGCCGTGTCGACGACTGGTGCCGTCGTCCTGACTGCGGTGCTCACGGCCATGCGCATGGGCATGATCTACGCCCTGCTCCCCCTGCCGGCCACCTACCACGCCATCCTGACGACGACGCTGGGCTTCATCTACCCCTTCATGAAGCGCGTCTCCAACTACCCGCAAGTGTGCCTGGGCATCGCGGTCGGGTGGGCGATTTTCCAAGCCTGCGCCTCCGTCGAGGGCGTGGGCGATTTGTTCAGCGGACCCAACTCCAATGCCGTCATGGCCATGTTTGCGTCCACCACCATGTGGAACGTCACGTACGACACGGTCTACGCGTTCCAGGACCTCAAGGACGACCTCAACGCCGGCGTCATGTCGCTGGCTGTGCGGATTCGTCACCACGCCAAGGCCGTCCTCACCCTCTTCACGACGGCAATGATTGGACTTCTCTTTACGGCTGGCGTTGTGGCCGAGTTCTCGACTCTCTTCTTCATTGGCGCCACAGGCGCGTCGCTCGCGGCCTACACGATGCTTTTCAAGCTCGACATCAACGACCCCAAGAGCTGCTGCTGGTTCTTCGTCATGGGACAGTGGTACGTGAGTGGCTTTGTGCTGATGGGCTTGGTCGGAGAATATGCACTGGCGGCTTGATGGGGCTGCGCTATGTGAAGATGGAATTTCACGGCGTTGCATTTTGAATTCATCATTGGGTCTGCATGACGAGGGTCCTTGGACAAGGGCAAAATTGAACGGCTGTCTCTCTTTACTCTGCTTGTGACTGTTTGTAGAGCGACAATGGTACTGATCTTGACTGACCTGCAGTCGTGCTGTGCAACATTGGCATGTAGCACCAGCCGCCGTGATGAGTATCAAATCGAACGTGATTGGCTGCTTGGAGTCGTCTCCATGTTCCTCATTCGGATGCCAGCTCCAAGGTCCCGGGTTGGCTGGGGAACCAGGGGCAGCGGTCGGTGACCGACGTCGAGCAGTTTCGGCGCGTTGAATTTGACCGTCAGGGGCACAACTATCTCCCGAAAGTACGACCGAGCATCGACATGCGGGGAAGATAGAGTGCTGGGTCGTCCGCCGATGGCGATGCTGATGGCTTCAATGCGGGGGTTTT